>NC_140579.1:1040900314-1043300314 GCF_964204655.1 Triturus cristatus | reverse complement strand
CACACGAATTTTTGATGTATTTTCTTCAAGTACTGGAAGAAGAAGAAGTTGCAATTGATATTTTATTTGGTCTCTCTTATAAATGGGAACATAGTTGTGAAAACTGTTATAATATATGTGGCTCTAATGTTGATAATGAAAGGTTTATTTATTTGACATTGCCAGAGAGTAAAACAGTCACTTTTGCAAAATTAGTTAAAGATGCTAATCATAGCATGAAATGCGGTGAGTGTAAATCTGACATGTTTTCAACATTAATTTTAAAGGAATACGGACAGTATGTAATTTTAATGATGCAACGATGTAGAGCTGATGGTTCAAAATTGGATACTTTAATAAAGAAGTTTACAGGACAGCAATTATCAATTTCAGGAAAAACTTTTGTAACTGTTGCAATAATTTTCCATGATGGACCTGCTGTTACTTCTGGACATTACACAGTTTATCTTAAATGTGAAAAAGGCTGGACACTGTGTAATGATTCCCAATTGATTTTCAAACAACGTTTGCCTTTTGATTTAGCAAATTCCTATCTAATCTTCCTGAAACCTACATTTTAGAGAGACTTGGCAAGATCTGGACAAAATAATTTTACCATTTTACTGGATTACCATTGGAATTTTCTTAAAAAAAGATTTTTTAAATTATCATTTGGCCTAATGGAAAGATAACCAATTGTAATGTGGACTTTTTTAATTTTTAATGAAACTTTCAAAAACCAATAATTTAGAGAAAATCGGTAACATCTGCACAATTTAAATTTTGGAATGTTATTGGAGTGCCATTGGAAATTTTTTCAAAAAAGATTTTAAAAATTACTATTTGGCCATGCGGAAAAGTAACCAATTCTATTGTGGACTTAATAAATTATTAAAAAAAATTTCGGGAACCAAAATGTTACAGAGAATCGGTGAGATTTGGACAAATTAAACTTTAGAATTTTATTGGATTACCATTGGAAATGTAATCCCAAAAATTTTTTTAAATTACTATTTGGCCTAAAGGAAATGGAATCAGATGTATTGTGGAGTTATTTGAGATATAATATTGTGATTATACTTCTGAAACAAAAATATCAGACGGTATTTTAAAGAAATAAGTATTGTTTTTTGATGATATTTTTTTAGAATATTATCAGTGATGTCATTTGAGATGTCATCAGTGATGTCATGAGTGATGTCACTGACCATGTCATGAGTGATGTAATATGTGACGTCATCAGCAGTGCATTGCGGGCGCGCGAGTTATAGTTAGCTTAACTAACTATAACGGGGGAATTTCAATGGTTTTTTACGAGTAAAATGTCCAGCTAACTATAACGTGTGTGAAACCTTTGGTTTTTTCATTGAATTTCTAAGGTTTTTTAAATGCTAATTCCTAACTATAACGTGTGTGAAACCTATGGTTTTTTCATTGAATTAGCAAGGTTTTTTAAATGCTAATTCCTAACTATAACGTGTGTGAAACCCATGGTTTTTTCAGTGAATATATATATATGTATTACCTACTGGCGGTCGCCAGTAGATAATTATAGCTAGGACCATGTTTCCATAGGAAATCTCAAAATTTTATTTTGAATAACTTTGGCGCCGGTTGACGAATCCTCGCGAAATTTTCAAAACTAATGGTGTGCTCCGCTCAGCTTCTATCATTAAAGTGTCGGGGGGATTCGTCAAGGGGGGGCCGAGAAAAAAGGGGTGTCCCAAAACGCATTTTCCCCATGCATTTTCCCATAGGACCTTTAGTCGAAGGTACAGCCCGAACGGCTGAACAGAATTACTTGAAATTTGGCAAAGAGGTAGTCCTCAGGTCAGGCATGTGCCTTTTGCATATATGGTGTCAATCTGTTCAGTAGTTCCTGAGAAAATTGCATTTAAAAGCATATACATATCTATAGCCGTGCACCGTCCGCGCACCGTACATGCACGGTGTGCGCACCCTAACGTGCACGAGCGTAATTCTGATTGGTGGATTCATGACAGCTAACATTCGAATCGTTCGAAATCAGGAAGTGTCCGCCGACATTTTGTGTGTTGTGTGTGTGAATGGGAAAAAGAAAGGTGGAGAACGTGAAAAGGGGGCAGGGTAGAGAGTTCCTGACCCCCTAGCCTTTGTCAGAGGGTCCCTGAAGGACCCCGAAGGGTGAAAAAAACATTTTATTTTTTTTCAAAAAATCGCGGGTTGCGCGCACGGTGCGCGCACCCCCAGCCGCCATTTTGAGTTTTAGAGGTAGAAGAGAGCTAAAAAGACAAGTGGAGAACGTGAAAAGGGGGCAGGGTAGAGAGTCCCTGACCCCCTAAGCCTTCTCATGGGGACCATGAAAGACCTCTTAGGTCTCAAAAAAAAAAAATTGTAAAAAATATCGCGGGGTGCGCGCACGGTGGCAAAAAAACCCATAAAAAAATAGATTAAAAAATCAAGTTTAAGTGTTTAGATGTTGGTTTGCTCTAAAAAGAGCCGTTGTGTTTATTGAGTGTTTTTTGGTACCTACAAGTAAGTACCGATGCAGAGTCTAAAGTTCAAGAGGAAGGCTCTGTTGCCTTCATCTGTGAAATGAACACCGTCTCCTCTATAAATGCATTGCATGTTGTAAGGCAAGTTGTTGTGGTATATAGAACCCATACCATAGTCTCTGAGGAAAGCAGAAACAGACTTATTGACGTGCTTTCTTGCTTTGTCAATCTGCAGACAATATTGGTTGGACCAGTTCCACTTTTGCCTTTGGCATATATTAGAATATACAAAGGTAGTTTGCGGAAAAAGTGACATCAATTGCACAAAGGTGTCCTTAACAAGCATTTCCAGACCTACCCCAGTTAAAGTGCCTAGGTCATTTCCACCACAGTGCACAATTATAAGGTCAGGCTGTGGAAGATGTAGAAAGGATTTCACCAAAGGCATTAATTGGTGCCACTTAAACCCTCTCTGACCAATCCATTTAATGTCTACATTTGGCAAAGCAAGGTCTTTGAAAATACCTCTTTTTAACCTCTGACCTCTCTGCTCACACTAGTGTTCCATGACCTGTTGCTATGGTGGAAGGCAGAAGTCATGTTGGGGGTAGGGATCATTTTGAAAGGGTTGAAATTTGCAACCAATAGAAATGTGTGTTTCCATTTGAAAAAATGTGGGAAGCACTGTGATTTGAAGTTAACATGTATATGTATGAAAAAAGAGAGGGAAACATTGCCATTTACTGGTTCTGCTGAGAGGTGTACAGTTCAGAGATTCTGGCTCTGATAATCTGCTATGTGAGTGTCACATTTCTTTCTCAACTAACTACTTTTAAAGGTGAGTTATGAATTTGAGAGGGGATGTATGTGGTGCATATTGATAAAAAAATGTAAATGAGATTCTTGTTTTAAAGTTGTGTTTTACATTTTATGTTTTGGAAGATATTGAACTGCCTTGAACTTGTCAGATATTATGGAGTATGTCTTAACCATAAGTAAAGGTGTACTGGTATCACCCAGGAATATTGTTTTCTGCCTAGAATCACACCATGAGTCTGTGTGCACACAGGAATTTGTTGTCAGAGATTTAAATTGTGTTGGTCAGGTTCTGTAAGACTTGCATTCGTAGGAAAGGGGCAGCTTGTTTTCTTGAACTGTGATGGTTTGCATTCAGCAGAAATCACTTTCTCACAAATGAGAGGCAAATGCTAACACATTTGAAAACATCAGGGTAGATTTTCCTTCCAGTCCTGCCATGGGTGAGGTAGATCCTACATGTTCAAAACTGCAATTAACCCTTACCCCACATGTTCTCTTACATACATCTGTGCAGTCTTCATGCAGTTCTGCAAGCGTCCATGCAGATCTCTCTTGCACCTGACAATACACAGTCTCCAGAAGCAGGCTCTTAGCACACAGACAGTTGCTTCTCCTGCACTCCCATGCAAAGTATTCAGCACTGTGTGGTATTTTAGATAGAAGTGTGTAACGCTAACACATTCAATGTCACCAAGGCTCATTTCCTTTGCTCTAGTCTAATCACTCTCTCAGGTTCCACATGCTCATGCTCATAAGTAGCTGTTAGGACATGTGCTATTTTCTGCCTCTATAAACTATAAGGAAAATGTGTCAGGCTCTTACAGTATTTATCACTTGCAAAACCACAGTGGTAAAAGTGCTTTGAAAATGGAAATGAAAAAAACTTTTCTGCCTAGAATCACACCATGAGTCTGTGTGCACACAGGAATTTGTTGTCAGAGATTTAATTTGTGTTGGTCTGGTTCTGTAAGACTTGCATTCGTAGGAAAGGGGCAGCTTGTTTTCTTGAACTGTGATGGTTTGCATTCAGCAGAAATCACTATCTCACAAATGAGAGGCAAATGCTAACACATTTGAAAACAACAGGGTAGATTTTCCTTCCACTCCTGCCATGGGTGAGGTAGATCCTACATGTTCAAAACTGCAATTAACCCTTACCCCACATGTACTCTTACGTACATCTGTGCAGTCTTAATGCAGTTCTGCAAGCGTCCATGCAGATCTCTCTTGCACCTGACAATACACAGTCTCCAGAAGCACGCTCTTAGCACACAGGCAGCTGCTTCTCCTGCACTCCCATGGTAAGTATTCAGCACTGTGTGGTATTTCAGATAGTAGTGTGTAACGCTAACACATTCAACATCACCAAGGCTCATTTCTTTAGCTCTAGTCTAATCACTCACTCAGGTTCTACATGCTCATGCTCTCAAGTAGCTGTTATGACATGTGCTGTTTTCTGCCTCTCTAAACTATAAGGAAAATGTGTCACGCTCTTACAGTAATTATCACTTGCAAAACCACAGCGGTAAATGTGCTTTGAAATTGCCAATGAAAAATCGTTTTCTGCCTAGAATCACACCATGAGTCTGTGTGCACACAGGAATTGTTGTCAGAGATTTAATTTGTGTAGCTTTCATTGTGTAAGACTTGCAGTCGTAGGAAAGGGATAGCTCATATGATATGTTTTAAAAAGCTCTTAAAAAATATAGTAATATATATAAATTACATAAAGGTATTTTTTTTTTGTTTCTTTCAGGTATTGCTGAACAAGACTGAAATAAATTAAAGATGCCTATAAAATCAAGAAAGAGAAAAGAACAGCAACAACATGTATATTTGAAGACAACTGGACAAAAAAAATTGTTGAAGAACCTCATGTTGGAAAAAAGAAAAAGCCTTCTGGTAAGCAGACTAAGGAGTTTTTTGACAAATATACTCAAGCCAAGAAAAAATTTAAAAAATATATCCTCTGGAAATAGTGTTTCAAGTAGAAAACAACAAGACAATCGTCAGAATATACTAAATGCTAATGTACAAACAGAAGTAAGAAAGAATGACTTAAAAAGAAAAATAGATTTTAAAAACATTCGTGGAAAAATGTTTGAGAGAAGAGTGATGTTCAATTTGCTAAAGGATGTGAAAAAATGTAGGAAGAAAGCCAAATTTTATAAGAAAAAAAAACATATTGAATCAATTGTTGCAAAGGCTTTGGAATTGAAAAGAAAACTATTCATTTTAATTTTGAACAGGATCCGTACATTAGATAAATTAGTGAATGTAATGAAGTCAAAAAGCAAAAGAAAAAGAGAAGTGAAAAAAAAACTTTTGTAAAGTGTTCTTAGGAGAATGGAAGCATAGTTCAAGTACTGAACCATTTTTTAATGAAGAGAGTTATCTTCAAAGTAATAGTTTGCTGCATGCAGTTGACACCAGTGGTCGAGCTTATGGAGTAAAGGATGGTTGTGTAATGGAAAAGGAGAAAATGGTTCCAAGAAATGAGGAAGAAGTGTTAGCTGATGAGGTTATGGGGAGACGTCCTAAAGCCCCAGTGTACACTTGGAATTGTAGTAGTATTTGTACTGTACGACAGGAATCTATTGATACATTTCGTGACTTTCTAAGAGAATATAGTAAAAAAAGTGTTAAACAGAAGATTAAGGTGCTTCAAAGACTAGATCCATGCAGAGTGAGAGATAATACTGATTTGCAAGGACATTCTCTGGCTTGTCTTTCTAAGAAAGTTTGTCAAAGTGTTTTTCACCATTTTAGGATACTGGCTGTTCATCATACTGAAATGAGAAAGTTTGTGAGAAGATTGTATTTTGCTAAAAGTCCAGCACTAAAGTTACATGAGTTGAATAGTGCTCTGTTCCATGGATCTGTAACAGATGTGAAGAAGGTTTGTGAGGATATTGAGTTTTGTTACTTTGGTCCAGAGCAAGAAAGTGCAGGAAATGACACAGTTATTGAAGAAAATGTGGAAGAGAATGTAGAACTCACTGTTAGTAAAACATTTGAAGATCAAATGACAAAATTTACTATCATCTCTAATGAAAGACCAAATATTACTTGTATTTGTTGCCGGAGAATCCATTACAAAAATCAAACAAGGAATTTTGAACTCTCTAAAAAAAGTGAAAAAGAAAATAATTCTAAGTGGATGGATTTTGCTACATATTTATTTCTGGAAAATTGTTTTGATGTGGGTGAAGATCACCGTATTTGTAAATACTGTTATAACAAGTTAGAAGAAAATAAAATGCCTGCTAGAGCTGTACATAATAATTTAGAATTGGCTGATATTCCTGCAGAACTTAGTGATTTAAATACGTATGAGTCTATACTCATTCAATGTGTCCATCCGTTTCAGACTATAGTTCGTATGGAGCCCAAAACAGGCAAATTACCTCATACAGATTTACAAAGAGGTTTAAAAGGAAGAGTTGTCTATTTGCCATTAGATTTGAAAAAAAATATTGAAACAATTGATGCAGATAGTTTGGAAACTGAACCATTAGTTATTCTGGTTAATGGTGTACCTACAAAGAATAAGACAATTTGGCAGGAGCTGGTAGATGTACGAAATGTACAAAGCGCAAATTTATATTTGAAAAGAAATAATAAATGGTATGAAACAGTTTATATGGAAGAAGATGAAGAAGATTTACTAGCAAACACAGGAATTCCAACTGGGCAAATTGAAAAAGTGGATAAGTCAAAAGAAGAAGAAATTTATGAACATTTCAGCATACATCCTCTTCATTCTAACGAAGTTATGGGAAACACTATTGATCTCTTTCAGACGAAAAAAGCAAAAGGAACTCCCGTGAGTGTATGGGAGGAGAGCTTGGAAGCTCGTTGTTTTCCCCAGCTGTTTCCTACAGGAAAAGGTGGACGATATGATGAAAGTCCTGTACAGATTCCTGCTTCTGAGTATCGGACTACAAGATAATATGCAGAAGATCCAAGATTTTGTCAAAGTATTCCTTATTTGTTCCATCTTTTATTTGAAAGTGACTTATCAGAACTATCTAATGCAGTAAATCACATTTTGAAAACTGGAGTACATCTACATAATGTGTCTGCAAAGGATTTTATGAACAAAGTGCAACAGCGAGATGATCATTTGGAATCTCCATTGATTAATCTAATGGCTTGTCAGCGTGGGACTAATGAATGTTGGTACCGATGCCATGGAGAATTGAAATGTATGTTACGGAATTTAGGACCTCCTACATAGTTCCTTACCCTAAGCTGTGCAGAGTTCGCTTGGGATGATTTACTGGATTTTCTTCGAGAGGCAAATTCAAATATTGAAAACATCCAATACAAGACAGCAGGAGAATTGTGCTCATTGGATCCGGTTAATGTTTGCAGATATTTCAATCATAGATTTGAGGCTATAATGTCCTTCATCTGCAATAAAAAAAATCCACCTCTTGGAGAAGTTGTGGATTTCTTTTGGAGAAAAGAGTACCAAGCAAGAGGTGCTCCTCATATTCATATGCTGTTGTGGATCAAGGATGCCCCAAAATTTGGAACAGATTCTGATGATGCAGTTTTATCTTTCATTGAAGGATATGCAACATGCGCTATACCTAAAAGCACAGAAGAAAAAAAATTAAAAGAGCAAGTTTTACGTTTCCAAAGTCATCGGTGTGGTAAATACTGTCGACGAAAGTACAAGAGTAAAGATAAATTCTACACAAAATGTCGATTTGGATTTCCACGACCTGTTCTTTCAAAAGGAAGAGTAAACAGTTTTATGTCAGCTGTGCGACATACTATTACAAGAAAATCACCTAAGAATACCTACAACCTAAGAAGAAAAGAAGAGTCAAAATATATAAATGACTACAACCCAGTCATTTTATCCATGTGGAATGCTAACATGGATATTCAGTATGTAGCTGACAATTCTATTGCTGTTGCTCGGTATGTCACATACATCACTAAATCTGAGAATACGGAATTGAAAGAAATGTGGGAAGAGATTTCTCACGAGATGACTGTCAGTAAAAAGCTATACAGTTTCAGTTTAAAGATGTTATCGCATCGAGAAATTGGCTCTTACGAATGCTCAGATAGGTTATCATCTGCAAGTCTGTACTCCAAATCCAGAAGAATAATTTTCGTAAGTTTAGGCCTTGCAGGAATGCGAAATCAGGTACTGAAATCTATTTGAGAAATTGAATATTTAGCAGAGTACGAACCTGAAAGTACAGACATTTTAAGAACAAACATGTTGGACACATATTACCCAAAGAGAAGTCATCATCTTGAGAACATGTGTCTCTATGAAGTGCTGCAGAACTACATTTATAAACGGAATGCCACAGAAGACATCAACAATGGAAAATATAAAGTCATTGGTGAAGAAGGATGTTTGGAAAAACAAACAAAAGGAAGTTTGATTAATCACGGGAAGCTGAGTTGCGACACTACAGACAAGAAGGAATTTTACCACTTAGCACTTTTACAGTTGTTTAAACCATGGCGCTCAGAGGATGAATTACTTGGACATTTTCAAAGCTATAAAGATTCCTTTAATGCATGCAAAGATACCATTGAATGCAGTACTTTCACAACTTATGTACAAATGTTAAATGAAGAATTTGAACAAGAAGCAACAATTGCAGCTGAAGTAGCTAGAGACAGTTCTCAAGACAGTCAAAGCTCTGGGACACTCAGTCAAGATCCCCTAGGACAACCAATCGTAGAAAATGAAGCTGCAATAGCCATGACTGAAGTGGAAACAGCTATGAATCAAGCTCAGGAAGATTTAATAAACTTACCAAATTTGGAACAGCAACTGAATGATGAACAACAACAAATTTATGAGGAAGTCACAAAACAAATTGATCATGGATTACTACATGAAAATAAAGAGTGCTCATGCACATCATTTGAACCAATCAGAACGTATGTGAGTGGACAAGCTGGAACTGGAAAAAGTTTCTTGATTAAAGTAATTAGAAGCTACCTACAGAAAAAAACTGATTCTACTTTGTCTTGTGTTGTTACTGCTCCAACTGGGTTAGCAGCATATAACATAAAAGGAATTACCCTCCATCGTTTGCTAATGTTACCAGTAGAGCATGAGAACAAAATACAATACCACAAGCTAACAGGAGAAGCATGTTTTGAAGTTTCAAGAGTATTGAAAAAAATGAAACTTCTCAATATTGATGAGGTAAGCATGGTATCAAACTTAATGCTTGCCTTTGTGCATTCAAGAATGCAGCAAATTCTAAAGACAAACTATGACGTGCTATTTGGAGGAAAACATGTTATAGTTTTTGGGGATCTACTGCAGCTCACTCCAGTTAAAGGACAACCAGTATTTCCTACTCTTACACATGAAGACACGAAAAAGTCGTTAGGAAGTATAGGTAATGTGAATATTTGGACATACTTTGAGTACAAAGAACTCATTACCAATATGCGGCAAGCAAATGATGATGATTATGCAAGTATTCTCAAAGATATCAGAATTGGACTACTCACAGAACATGGCAGAAAAGCTTGACAGAGGCGATTGCTATGTAATTTGTTTCCAACAGAACAAATAGTTCCAGACAAAATATACACGAAAATTGCTGGAAAAAATACTGTAATCTGCTTAATGCCAACACTACATGAATGCTCTATATTCAATCAAGAACTTTTGAAATTGGAAAATGAAGAGATTGTAAAACTGGAAGCTGTGGATAAAATACAATATGAAGGAATAACTATTATATTGACAAGCAAATTGACAACTAAATTGGATTCTCTAGAGAAAAACATCTCGAGAACAGCTGGTTTAGAAAAGAATCTTTATGTATGTATGAACTGTCGAGTAATTTTAAGACGTAATTTGGATGTAGAAAAAGGTTTAGTGAATGGAGCTATGGGTAAAGTTGTGGGTTTTGTTAATTACCAGAAAAAAGTTGGAATTGAATTTTTAAAAATAAAATTTGATCAGATTGAAGAGGTTAAAGACATTAGTCGTTGTTCAGTTCGTTTCTTGCTTGTGAAAGACGTTTATGTACGTAGGAAGCAGTTTCCGTTTTCTCTAGCATATGCTGTAACTATTCACAAATCACAAGGATTAACTGTAGATAGTGCTTTTGTAAACATTGGATCTACTGTGTTTAAAGAAGGTATGGCATATGTTGCTTTGTCACGCGTGAAAAAAATATCTGGTTCATTCATGATACACTTGGATGAGTCAAAAGTTAATGCTGATGCAAACTGTGTAAAGGAATATAATAGATTAAGAAGAAGCTATGCTCCTCATTTAGGTCAGTATCCTGTGTTTGAAAAACGTGTTGTTTGTCAGAAAAGGAGAATTGAGAATATCTGTAATGAGGATGTACAGAAGAGAAAACAAAAGGAGAGTGATGTGATTCCAAGCAAAAAGAAAAAGGACAATGTTGAAGAGGTTGTTGGTTGTCATTTTGAAAATAGCTCTGGTGTCAACTGCTACGCTAATGTAGTGCTGAATGTTGTATTTTATCTTGAAAGTTTGCAAGAGCAGATAATACTAAATCATGAAAAAAGATTCTGTTCTCTGCTGAGTTTTCTTTATGAGAAGCTGAGTAATGATAAAACTAAAATAGAAAGTGCTTCTGATGTTAGAAATCTTTTAGATGTATGTTCAGCATGTACACAGTTTACTCAAAATGTCCAGCAAGATGCACAGGAATTCTTAATGTATAAGCTTATGGTACTGGAAGATAAAGGGGTAGAAATAGAAAATATGTTTAGTCTCTGATATAAATGGGAAGATAGTTGTGAAAACTGTTTGAACACATGCAGCTCTAATGTTGATTCTGAAAGGTTCATATATTTAACATTACCAGAGAGTAAATCATTGACTTTTAGTAAATTAGTTAAAGATGCAAATCACAACATGGAATGTTCTCAATGTAAATCAGACATGTTATCAACGTTATTTTTAAAGAAATATGGACAGTATGTAATTTTAATGATGCAACATTGTAGAGCTGATGGATCAACATTGGACACTTTAATAAAGAAGTTTACAGGACATCAATTATCAATATCAGGAAAAACTTTTGTTGCAGTTGCAATAATTTTCCATGATGAACCTTCTATAACTTCTGGTCATTACACAGTTTATCTAAAATGTGAAAGAGGCTGGACACTGTGTAATGATTCTAAATTGATTTTCAAGCAACATTTGCCTGCAGAATTACCAAATTCCTACTTAATTTTTCTAAAACCAAAATTTTAGATACAAATTGCAGTATCGGAAGAAACCATTATTTCGATTTTATAGGATTAACATTGGATATTTCACCAAAAAAGAATTTTAAAATTACCATTTGGCCTCATGGAAAGGTAAAAATTTCTATTGTGGATTTCTTTGACAGATATTATTTTTGTGTATGAGCTTAAGCAACAAGATTTAAAGACGTTATTTATTGCAAATAGTTATTGTTCTTAGATGATATTTTTCATATATATGTTACATTTCTATCAAGGTATGTTTTACTGAGAAGAGATTCAGGGCTTTTTTTAAACAATCTTTCAGATTGTTAATTTTTTTGCCCGCTGTTAAGTGATGAATGCAATTGATTTCACAATTTGCAGTGAAATTCAATATATTCTGAAAACAGCAAAAAAAAGGGCAAAAAATGACTTTGTTAAATATGAAAATATGTGTACTGTATTCTAAAATGTATTCTTAAATATTAATACTTTTTTTCTTTTTTTTCAGATCGAGAAAGAAAATGTAGGAAATTTAATCATTTTTTCTAGCAATTAAAAAAAACCATTTATTTATAATTAAGTTATTTTGTTGGTCAGGTAAGTTTGAAATATCTGTATTTCTCACCCCTTCACTTTCATGCTCCCTTTCCTTCACTTCTCCTCACTGTGCTTTTCTCATTCCCCTTCTCTCTGTCTTCTTCCTTTACTGCTCTTTCTTAACTCCCTTACTCCTTCTGTACTACTCCCCTAGGTTTACTGCCTCCATCACTACTTTTTCAACCATGTATCTCTCCCTGTCTCCATGTGTCTCAGTCATTCTAACTGCCTTACTCCTTCTCAGTTCCTTGCTCTCTGTCTCTGTTTCTGTCTCTCTCCCTTTGTCTGTCTTACCCTTAATTTCCTTAACATCTCTGGAGCAGATTAACAAGGCCTCTGCGCCACCACTACGTCACTTTTCATAACGTACTGGTGGCGCAGGGAGCTCCTTCATATTTACAAGGAGAGGAAAAGCCACCCTGCGTGACTTTTCCTCTCCACATAAATACAGCCACTTCACACGCAGCACTGTGTGTTGAAGGGGCGTTCCATGGGTGTTGTTGTGGGTGTTCCCACGCAACACACAAAGAACTAGACACATCTCCTGGTTTACGAGAAATCGTAACTTTGGAGATGCGTGTGAATGCTACGCCACCCTAGAGGTGGTGTTGCGAGGCACAACGAGGAGAAATGTTTTTATTTCTCCTCGTTTTTTTCTCTTTTAGTGTGTCCTCCATTCTACAGCACGCATTGAAAGAGGAAAAAGCCTCTTGTGATTGTTTTTGTGCAGGAAGGTGTCCCTTCCTGCACAAGAACAATCTCCCCACCACGCAGGCATCCTTGTACCATGGTGCAAGGGAGCCTGCGCCGGCGCATGGCTGCAGTTTGTTTGCCTGCGCAGGGGAAGCATAGAGATGCGACAAAAAAATCGTAAAAAAAAAGAAATTTATAAAAAAGTTTAAGTGTTTGGATGTTGGTTGGCTCTAAAAAGAGCCATTGTGTTAATTGAGTGTTTTTTGGTACCTATAAGTAAGTATCGATGCAGAGTCTAAAGATCAAAAAGAATACTCTGTTCCCTTCATCTGTGAAAGGTACTCTTGCTCTTTGGATTAGAAACATTATGTGATGAACTTCTGACTTCTCTGCACACACAAGTGTTACATGATCTAATGCTATACTAGCAGGCAAAAGTCATGTTGGGGGTAGAAATCATTTAGAAAGGGTTAAAATATGCAAAAAAAAGAAATGTGTGTTTACATTTTAAAAAAAAAGTGGAGAACGTGAAAAGGGAGCAAGGTACAGAGTTCCTGACCCCCTACCTTTTGACAGGAGGTCCCTGAAGGACCATGAAGGGTGAAAAAAACTTTATTTTATTTAAAAAAAATCGAGGGGTGCACGTACCGTGCGCGCACGGTACGCCCACATCGGGGATTTAAAAAAAACAAAAAAATGATTAAAAAAAAAAAGTGTTTAGATGTTAGGTGGCTCTAAAAAGAGCCGTTGTGTTAATTGAGGGACAGAGGAAGGAAAGAATGGCAAAAATTATAGGGTGTCGCACATGTGCTGCTGTATCTTGATCTCTATTAGGGGAATGCTGGTCTCCCCCAAAGCAAGAAGAACATTACACGTATTGCACCTTATATGCACCCTCTCAAACAGAGGGTGTATGTCCAGAGGAGCTGAAGAAGGTGAAGCTGCCACCGCAGATAGAGGGCTTGGCTGAGCTGCCGATGATGTACTCGGCTGAGCTGCTGCAGATGTGCTCGGCTGAGCTGCAGGAGGGTTTTCTCTAGTAGCTCGAGCATAAGCCACAGGATGTACATCCCTAACGTGCCTGATCACAGTGAAGATACTAAAAGAGTACTTCTTTTTAGGATCTCCTCTTGATAAGACACGACCACAAAGAGTGCAGGTGACTTTGGGAGCATTCACCTTCTTCTGCCCCTCTGGAAATGTGAAATATTGCCAGATAAAAGAATCTTTCTGTTTCCTCTGTCTCTGTCTCACAAGAGTCTCCTGCTCACTCCCAGAAGATGACTGCTGCTCTGCCATTGTATCACAAAAACAGTTCAGCTCCTTCTCCCAGGGAATCAGAAGAAATAATGAGGGGAGTGGGTGTGGTGTTGGAAGTTTCTGGAACTGAAACTACTATAAACCAATGAAAAGTGTTGTTTCTTGATCACATGACTTACCGTGCGCACACCGTACGCTTACGGTGCGCGCACAGTACAAGTACGCAAAGAACACGCGCGCATGCACGTACAAATCACGTGCGTACGCATGACGAACGAAGTACGCATGCCACGTAAATCACATACGCATGCACACACGGAGCACGTACGCATGCAAGCCACATGCGCGCACCGTACGCGTACCGTACCGTACGCGTACGGTACGCGGACGGTGAGCGCACGGTAAAAACCCTTTAAAAAAAAAAAATGTTTAGAGATTTATAGAAGATATTAACTATGCTGTTCAACTATATCTAAAATTTTTAAAAAACAGCTGAGCCATTCCATATTGCAGGATACAGTAAATCTATAATTATATACATAGGTAGCATATTGTAAAATAAATAAATAAAAAATATAATAAAAGATCGATAAATTAGCATTTAAAAAACCTTGCAAATTCACTAAAAAACCATAGGTTTCACACACGTTATAGTTAGGAATTAGCATTTAAAAAACCTTGCAAATTCACTGAAAAAACCATAGGTTTCACACATGTTATAGTTAGCTGGACATTTTGTTCGTAAACCAATGAAATTCCCCCGTTATAGTTAGTTCAGCTAACTATAACTCGCGCGCCCGCAATCCACTGCTGATGACGTCACATATTACATCACTCATGACATGGTCAGAGACATCACTCATGACATCACTGATGTCAAGATGTCATCAGTGATGTCATGAGTAATGTCACTGACCATGTCATGAGTGATGTAATATGTGACGTCATCAGCAGTGGATTGCGGGCGCGCGAGTTATAGTTAGCTGAACTAACTACAACGGGGGAATTTCATTGGTTTTTTACGAGCGAAATGTCCAGCTAACTATAACATGTGTGAAACCTATGGTTTTTTCAGTGAATATATATATATATATATATATATCAATTTCAATTAATTCAATTTATTAAGTCTTTATTTCTACCAGTCTGATCATAAAAGACAATTAATAAGTAAAATCACCACAATATTTCAATCATAAGCTCCAATAATTAACAAGCTATACATGACATGAGTGTAAACCATGTTACGAAGCGAACAGGTTCATGTTTGTCTAAAATAAACTATACAAACTTTGTGCTTTAAAAAAATTTAAAAGGTTCATAAAAAGTATTAACAATTCATCTAAAGTTCTAAACCCGTATGACCCTGTGCTTACTAAATGATACAGTACAGAACCATGCGAAAGATGCTAAGTAGAAGACTGTGCTTAATATGGTCACTGTCGCAGTCTACCCTCTTTAAATCTTGTGTCGAATTCCCCACACCCATCCTAAAAACTTTGCAAGGGCAATCACAATTACCTCCTGAGTGCTGGTCTTTAATATTCGCAGGGCAGTGGCACTCGACCTAGTACCCATATTCATACAGATTGGTTTGAGCCATTTACTTTGTGGTGAGCTGTATGCGGGACAAACAAATAAAATGTAAGATATTGTTTTGTCCGCAATCTGGCAGAATGAGCATTTACTGTTTTGAGAAGGTTACCAGGTATTAGTGAAAACTTTTGTCGGTAGTGTACCTATCCAGAACTGAAAATAGCGTTTCCTATCAATGGGCTTTGCTATGGAGTCCCAGAAGTCTTCATAAGTTGGATTCAGAAAAATGCTGATCAAAGATGTTGATTTGGGGGAGCACAGGTTACCAGCTCTGATCATAGCCCAATATGCTTCTTTATAAGCTTTTTTGGGGGAAACGTATTATTCATCGGGTCTTCCCATAAATGCCTCATGCCCATGTTCACCAGGGAACTGTTGCTATGGTAGCAGGCAGAAGTCATGTTGGGGGTAGGAATCATTTGGAAAGGGTTGAAATTTGCAACCAATAGAAATGTGTGTTTCCATTTAAAAAAATGTGGGAAGCACTGTGATTTGAAGTTAACATGTATATGTGTGAAAAAAGAGAAGGACATTTTGCCATTTGGTGGTTCTGGTGAGAGGAGTACAGCTCAGAGATTCTGACTCTGATAATCTGCTGTGTGAGTGGCACATTTCTTTCTCAACTAACTACTTTTAAAGGTGAGTTATGAATTTGAGAGAGGATGTATGTGGTGTATTTTGATCTAAATAATAGAAATGTGTTCCTTCTTTTAAAGTTGTGTTTTACATTTTATGTTTTGGAAGATATTTAACTGCCTTGAACTTGTAAGATATTATGGAGTATGTCTTCACCATAAGTTAAGGTGTACTGGTATCACCCAGGAATACTGTTTTGTGCCTAGAATCATATCATGAGTCTGTGTGCACACAGGAATTGTTGTCAGAGATTTAATTTGTGTTGCTCTTGTTCTGTAAGACTTTCACTCGTAGGAAAGGGGCAGCTTGTTTTCTTGAACTGTGATGGTTAGCATTCAGCAGAAATCACTATCTCACAGATGAGAGGCAAATGCTAACACATTTGAAAACAACAGGGTAGATTTTCCTTCCACTCCTGCAATGGGTGAGGTAGTTCCTACATGTTCAACACTCCAATTAACCCTTACCACAGGTGATCTTACATAAATCTCTGCAGTCTTCATGCAGTTGTGCAAGCGTCCATGCAGATCTCTCTTGCACCTGACAATACACAGTGTCCAGAAACACACTCTTAGCACACAGCCAGCTGCTTCTCCTGCACTCCCATGCTTACTATTCAGCACTGTGTGGTATTTCAGATAGCAGTGTGTAACGCTAACACATTCAACATCACCAAGGCTCATTTCCTTTGCTCTAGTCTAATCACTCACCCAGGTTCCACATGTTCATGGTCTCAAGTAGCTGTTAGGACATGTGCTCTTTTCTGCCTCTCTAAACTATAAGGAAAATGTGTCAGGCTGTTACAGTAATTATCACTTACTCTACCACAGTAGTAAATGTGCTTTGAAATTGCCAATCAAATATCGTTTTCTGCCTAGAATCACACCATGATTCTGTGTGCACACTGGAATTGTTGTCAGAGATTTAATTCATGTTGCTCTTGTTCTGTAAGACTTGCACTCGTAGGAAAGGGGCAGCTTGCTTTCTTGAACTGTGATGGTTAGCATACAGCACACATCACCATCTCACAGATGAGAGGCAAATGCTAACACATTTGAAAACAACAGGGTAGATTTTCCTTCCACTCCTGCAATGGGTGAGGTAGTTCCTACATGTTCAACACTCCAATTAACCCTTACCACAGGTGATCTTACATACATCTCTGCAGTCTTCATGCAGTTGTGCAAGCGTCCATGCAGATCTCTCTTGCACCTGACAATACACAGTGTCCAGAAACACACTCTTAGCACACAGCCAGCTGCTTCTCCTGCACTCCCATGCTTACTATTCAGCACTGTGTGGTATTTCAGATAGCAGTGTGTAACGCTAACACATTCAACATCACCAAGGCTCATTTCCTTTGCTCTAGTCTAATCACTCACCCAGGTTCCACATGCTCATGGTCTCAAGTAGCTGTTAGGACATGTGCTCTTTTCTGCCTTTCTAAACTATAAGGAAAATGTGTCAGGCTGTTACAGTAATTATCACTTACTCTACCACAGTAGTAAATGTGCTTTGAAATTGCCAATCAAATATCGTTTTCTGCCTAAAATCACACCATGATTCTGTGTGCACACTGGAATTGTTGTCAGAGATTTAATTCATGTTGCTCTTGTTCTGTAAGACTTGCACTCGTAGGAAAGGGGCAGCTTGCTTTCTTGAACTGTGATGGTTAGCATACAGCACACATCACCATCTCACAGATGAGAGGCAAATGCTAACACATTTGAAAACAACAGGGTAGATTTTCCTTGCAGTACTGTAATGAGTGAGGTAGTTCCTACATGTTCATAAGCCCAATTAACCCTTACCACATGTGCTCTTACATACATCTCTGCAGTGTTCATGCAGTTGTGCAAGCGTCCATGCAGATCTCTCTTGCACCTGACAATACACAGTCTCCAGAAACACACTCTAAGCACACAGGCAGCTGTTTCTCCTGCACTCCCATGCTTACTATTCAGCACTGTGTGGTATTTCAGATAGCAGTGTGTAACGCTAACACATTCAACATCACCAAGGCTCATTTCCTTTGCTCTAGTCTAATCACTCACCCAGGTTCCACATGCTCATGGTCTTAATTAGTTGTTAGGACATGTGCTCTTTTCTGCCTCTCTAAACTATAAGGACAATGTGTCAGGCTGTTACAGTAATTATCACTTGCTCTACCACAGTAGTAAATGTGCTTTGAAATTGCCAATCAAATATCGTTTTCTGCCTAGAATCACACCATGATTCTGTGTGCACACTGGAATTGTTGTCAGAGATTTAATTCATGTTGCTCTTGTTCTGTAAGACTTGCACTCGTGGGAAAGGGGCAGCTTGTTTTCTTGAACTGTGATGGTTAGCATACAGCACACATCACCATCTCACAGATGAGAGGCAAATACTAACACATTTGAAAACAACAGGGTAGATTATCCTTGCAGTACTGTAATGAGTGAGGTAGTTCCTACATGTTCATAAGCCCAATTAACCCTTACCACATGTGCTCTTACATACATCTCTGCAGTCTTCATGCAGTTGTGCAAGCGTCCATGTAGATATCTCTTGCACCTGACAATACACAGTCTCCAGAAACACACTCTTAGCACACAGGCAGCTGTTTCTCCTGCACTCCCATGCTTACTATTCAGCACTGTGTGGTATTTCAGATAGCAGTGTGTAACCGAACACATTCAACATCACCAAGGCTCATTTCCTTTGCTCTAGTCTAATTACTCACCGAGGTCGCACATGCTCATGGTCTCAAGTAGCTGTTAGGACATGTGCTCTTTTCTGCCTCTCTAAACTATAAGGAAAATGTGTCAGGCTGTTACAGTAATTATCACTTGCTCTACCACAGTAGTAAATGTGCTTTGAAATTGCCAATCAAATTTCGTTTTCTGCCTAGAATCACACCATGATTCTGTGTGCACACTGGAATTGTTGTCAGATATTTAATTCATGTTGCTCTTGTTCTGTAAGACTTGCACTCGTAGGAAAGGGGCAGCTTGTTTTCTTGAACTGTGATGGTTAGCATACAGCACACATCACCATCTCACAGATAAGAGGCAAATGCTAACACATTTTTTAAACAACAGGGTAGATTTTCCTTGCAGTACTGTAATGAGTGAGGTAGTTCCTACATGTTCATAAGCCCAATTAACCCTTACCATATGTGCTCTTACATACATCTCTGCAGTCTTCATGCAGTTGTGCAAGCGTCCATGCAGATCTCTCTTGCACCTGACAATACACAGTCTCCAGAAACACACTCTTAGCACACAGGCAGCTGTTTCTCCTGCACTCCCATGCTTACAATTCAGCACTGTGTGGTATTTCAGATAGCAGTGTGTAACGCTAACACATTCAACATCACCAAGGCTCATTTCCTTTGCTCTAGTCTGATCACTCACCCAGGTTCCACATGCTCATGGTCTCAAGTAGCTGTTAGGACATGTGCTCTTTTCTGCCTCTCTAAACTATAAGGAAAATGTGTCAGGCTGTTACAGTAATTATCACTTGCTCTACCACAGTAGTAAATGTGCTTTGAAATTACCAATCAAATATCGTTTTCTGCCTAGAATCACACCATGAGTCTGTGTGCACACAGGAATTGTTGTCAGAGATTTAATTTGTGTTGCTCTTGTTCTGTAAGACTTGCACTCGTAGGAAAGGGGCAGCTTGCTTTCTTGAACTGTGATGGTTAGCATTCAGCAGAAATCACTATCTCACAGATGAGAGGCAAATGCTAACACATTTGAAAACAACAGGGTAGATTTTCCTTCCACTCCTGCAATGGGTGAGGTAGTTCCTACATGTTCAAAGCTCCAATTAACCCCTACCACAGGTGATATTACATACATCTCTTCAGTCTTCATGCAGTTGTGCAACCGTCCATGCAGATCTCTCTTGCTCCTGACAATACACAGTCTCCAGAAACACACTCTTAGCACACAGCCAGCTGCTTCTCCTGCACTCCCATGATTACTATTCAGCAATGTGTGGTAGTTCAGATAGCAGTGTGTAACGCTAACATATTCAACATCACCAAGGCTCATTTCCTTTGCTCTAGTCTTATCACCCACCCAGGTTCCTCATGCTCATGGTCTCTAGTAGCTGTTAGGACATGTGCTCTTTTCTGCCTCTCTAAACTATAAGGAAAATGTGTCAGGCTGTTACAGTAATTATCACTTGCTCTTCCACAGTAGTAAATATGCTTTGAAATTGCCAATAAAATATTGTTTTCTGCCTAGAATCACACCATGAGTCTGTGTGCACACAGGAATTGTTGTCAGAGATTTAATTTGTGTTGCTCTTGTTCTGTAAGACTTGCACTCGTAGGAAAGGGGCAGCTTGTTTTCTTGAACTGTGATGGTTAGCATTCAGCAGAAATCACTATCTCACAGATGAGAGGCAAATGCTAACACTTTGGAAACAACAGGGTAGATTTTCCTTCCACTTCTTCAATGGGTGAGGTAATTCCTACATGCTCAAAACTCCAATTAACCCATACCACAGGTGATCTTAGATACATCTCTGCAGTCTTCATGCAGTTGTGCAAGCGTCCATGCAGATCTCTCTTGCACCTGACAATACACAGTCTCCAGAAACACACTCTTAGCACACAGGCAGCTGTTTCTCCTGCACTCCCATGCTTACAATTCAGCACTGTGTGGTATTTCAGATAGCAGTGTGTAACGCTAACACATTCAACATCACCAAGGCTCATTTCCTTTGCTCTAGTCTGATCACTCACCCAGGTTCCACATGCTCATGGTCTCAAGTAGCTGTTAGGACATGTGCTCTTTTCTGCCTCTCTAAACTATAAGGACAATGTGTCAGGCTGTTACAGTAATTATCACTTGCTCTACCACAGTAGTAAATGTGCTTTGAAATTGCCAATCAAATATCGTTTTCTGCCTAGAATCACACCATGATTCTGTGTGCACACTGGAATTGTTGTCAGAGATTTAATTCATGTTGCTCTTGTTCTGTAAGACTTGCACTCTTAGGAAAGGGGCAGCTTGTTTTCTTGAACTGTGATGGTTAGCATACAGCACACATCACCATCTCACAGATGAGAGGCAAACGCTAACACATTTGAAAACAACAGGGTAGATTTTCCTTGCAGTACTGTAATGAGTGAGGTAGTTCCTACATGTTCATAAGCCCAATTAACCCTTACCACATGTGCTCTTACATACATCTCTGCAGTCTTCATGCAATTGTGCAGGCATCAATGCAGATCTCTCTTGCACCTGACAATACACAGTCTCCAGAAACACACTCTTAGCACACAGGCAGCTGTTTCTCCTGCACTCCCATGCTTACTATTCAGCACTGTGTGGCATTTCAGATAGCAGTGTGTAACGCTAACACATTCAACATCGCCAAGGCTCATTTCCTTTGCTCTAGTCTAATCACTCACCCAGGTTCCACATGCTCATGGTCTTAAGTAGCTGTTAGGACATGTGCTCTTTTCTGCCTCTCTAAACTATAAGGAAAATGTGTCAGGCTGTTACAGTAATTATCACCTGCTCTACCACAGTAGTAAATGTGCTTTGGAATTGCCAAACAAATATCGTTTTCTGCCTAGAATCACACCATGAGTCTGTGTACACAGGAATTGTTGTCAGAGATTTAATTTGTGTTGCTCTTGTTCTGTAAGACTTGCACTCGTTGGAAAGGGGCAACTTGTTTTCTTGAACTGTGATGGTTAGCATTCAGCAGAAATCACTATCTCACAGATGAGAGGCAAATGCTAACACATTTGAAAACAAAAGTGTAGATTTTCCTTCCACTCCTGCAATGGGTGAGGTAGTTCCTACATGTTCAAAACTCCAATTAACCCTTACCACAGGTGATCTTACATACATCTCTGCAGTCTTCATGCAGTTGTGCAAGCGTCCATGCAGATCTCTCTTGCACTTGACAATACACAGTCTCCAGAAACACACTCTTAGCACACAGCCAGCTGCTTCTCCTGCACTCCCATGCTTACTATTCAGCACTGTGTGGTATTTCAGATAGCAGTGTGTAACGCTAACACATTCAACATCACCAAGGCTCATTTCCTTTGCTCTAGTCTGATCACTCACCCAGGTTCCACATGCTCATGGTCTCAAGTAGCTGTTAGGACATGTGCTCTATTCTGCCTCTCTAAACTATAAGGAAAATGTGTCAGGCTGTTACAGTAATTATCACTTGCTCTACCACAGTAGTAAATGTGCTTTGAAATTACCAATCAAATATCGTTTTCTGCCTAGAATCACACCATGAGTCTGTGTGCACACAGGAATTGTTGTCAGAGATTTAATTTGTGTTGCTCTTGTTCTGTAAGACTTGCACTCGTAGGAAAGGGGCAGCTTGCTTTCTTGAACTGTGATGGTTAGCATTCAGCAGAAATCACTATCTCACAGATGATAGGCAAATGCTAACACATTTGAAAACAACAGGGTAGATTTTCCTTCCACTCCTGCAATGGGTGAGGTAGTTCCTACATGTTCAAAACTCCAATTAACCCTTACCACAGGTGATATTACATACATCTCTGCAGTCTTCATGCAGTTGTGCAACCGTCCATGCAGATCTCTCTTGCACCTGACAATACACAGTCTCCAGAAACACACTCTTAGCACACAGCCAGCTGCTTCTCCTGCACTCCCATGATTACTATTCAGCAATGTGTGGTATTTCAGATAGCAGTGTGTAACGCTAACATATTCAACATCACCAAGGCTCATATCCTTCGCTCTAGTCTAATCACTCACCCAGGTTCCACATGCTCATGGTCTCTAGTAGCTGTTATGACATGTGCTCTTTTCTGCCTCTCTAAACTATAAGGAAAATGTGTCAGGCTGTTACAGTAATTATCACTTGCTCTTCCACAGTAGTAAATATGCTTTGAAATTGCCAATAAAATATCGTTTTCTGCCTAGAATCACACCATGAGTCTGTGTGCACACAGGAATTGTTGTCAGAGATTTAATTTGTGTTGCTCTTGTTCTGTAAGACTTGCACTCGTAGGAAAGGGGCAGCTTGTTTTCTTGAACTGTGATGGTTAGCATTCAGCAGAAATCACTATCTCACAGATGAGAGGCAAATGCTAACACTTTGGAAACAACAGGGTAGATTTTCCTTCCACTCCTTCAATGGGTGAGGTAGTTCCTCAATGTTCAAAACTCCAATTAACCCATACCAAAGGTGACCTTACATACATCTCTGCAGTCTTCATGCAGTTGTGCAAGCGTCCATGCAGATCTCTCTTGCACCTGACAATACACAGTCTCCAGAAACACACTCTTAGCACACAGGCAGCTGTTTCTCCTGCACTCCCATGCTTACAATTCAGCACTGTGTGGTATTTCAGATAGCAGTGTGTAACGCTAACACATTCAACATCACCAAGGCTCATTTCCTTTGCTCTAGTCTGATCACTCACCCAGGTTCCACATGCTCATGGTCTCAAGTAGCTGTTAGGACATGTGCTCTTTTCTGCCTCTCTAAACTATAAGGACAATGTGTCAGGATGTTACAGTAATTATCACTTGCTCTACCACAGTAGTAAATGTGCTTTGAAATTGCCAATCAAATATTGTTTTCTGCCTAGAATCACACCATGATTCTGTGTGCACACTGGAATTGTTGTCAGAGATTTAATTCATGTTGCTCTTGTTCTGTAAGACTTGCACTCGTAGGAAAGGGGCAGCTTGTTTTCTTGAACTGTGATGGTTAGCGTACAGCACACATCACCATCTCACAGATGAGAGGCAAATGCTAACACATTTGAAAACAACAGGGTAGATTTTCCTTGCAGTACTGTAATGAGTGAGGTAGTTCCTATATGTTCATAAGCCCAATTAACCCTTACCACATGTGCTCTTACATACATCTCTGCAGTCTTCATGCAATTGTGCAAGCGTCCATGCAGATCTCTCTTGCACATGACAATACACAGTCTCCAGAAATACACTCTTAGCACACAGGCAGCTGTTTCTCCTGCACTCCCATGCTTACAATTCAGCACTGTGTGGTATTTCAGATAGCAGTGTGTAACGCTAACACATTCAACATCACCAAGGCTCATTTCCTTTGCTCTAGTCTAATCACTCACCCAGGTCCCACATGCTCATTGTCTCAAGTAGCTGTTAGGACATGTGCTCTTTTCTGCCTCTCTAAACTATAAGGAAAATGTGTCAGGCTGTTACAGTAATTATCACTTGCTCTACCACAGTAGTAAATGTGCTTTGAAATTGCCAATCAAATATTGTTTTCTGCCTAGAATCACACCATGAGTCTGTGTGCACACAGGAATTGTTGTCAGAGATTTAATTCGTGTTGCTCTTGTTCTGTAAGACTTGCACTCACAGGAAAGGGGCAGCTTGTTTTCTTGAACTGTGATGGTTAGCATACAGCACACATCACCATCTCACAGATGAGAGGCAAATGCTAACACATTTGAAAACAACAGAGTAGATTTTCCTTGCAGTACTGTAATGAGTGAGGTAGTTCCTACATGTTCAAAAGTCCAATTAACCCTTACCACAGGTGATCTTACATACATCTCTGCAGTCTTCATGCAGTTGTGCAAGCGTCCATGCAGATCTCTCTTGCACCTGACAATACACAGTCTCCAGAAACACACTCTAAGCACACAGCCAGCTGCTTCTCCTGCACTCCCATGCTTACTATTCAGCACTGTGTGGTATTTCAGATAGCAGTGTGTAACGCTAGCACATTCAACATCACCAAGGCTCATTTCCTTTGCTCTAGTCTAATCACTCACCCAGGTTCCACATGCTCATGGTCTCAAGTAGCTGTTGGGACATGTGCTCTTTTCTGCCTCTCTAAACTATAAGGACAATGTGTCAGGCTGTTACAGTAATTATAACTTGCTCTACCACAGTAGTAAATGTGCTTTGAAATTGCCAATCAAATATCGTTTTCTGCCTAGAATCACACCATGATTCTGTGTGCACACTGGAATTGTTGTCAGATATTTAATTCATGTTGCTCTTGTTCTGTAAGACTTGCACTCGTAGGAAAGGGGCAGCTTGTTTTCTTGAACGTTGATGGTTAGCATACAGCACACATCACCATCTCACAGATGAGAGGCAAATGCTAACACATTTGAAAACAACAGGGTAGATTTTCCTTGCAGTACTGTAATGAGTGAGGTAGTTCCTACATGTTCATAAGCCCAATTAACCCTTACCACATGTGCTCTTACATACATCTCTGCAGTCTTCATGCAGTTGTGCAAGCGTCCATGCAGATCTCTCTTGCACCTGACAATACACAGTCTCCAGAAACACACTCTTAGCACACAGGCAGCTGCATCTCCTGCACTCCCATGCTTACTATTCAGCACTGTGTGGTATTTCAGATAGCAGTGTGTAACACTAACACATTCAACATCACCAAGGCTCATTTCCTTTGCTCTAGTCTAATCACTCACCCAGGTTCCACATGCTCATGGTCTCAAGTAGCTGTTAGGACATGTGCTCTTTTCTGCCTCTCTACACTATAAGGAAAATGTGTCAGGCTGTTACAGTAATTATCACTTGCTCTACCACAGTAGTAAATGTGCTTTGAAATTGCCAATAAAATATCGTTTTTTGCCTAGAATCACACCATGAGTCTGTGTGCACACAGGAATTGTTGTCAGATATTTAATTTGTGTTGCTCTTGTTCTGTAAGACTTGCACTCGTGGGAAAGGGGCAGCTTGTTTTCTTGAACTGTGATGGTTAGCATTCAGCAGAAATCACTATCTCACAGATGAGAGGCAAATGCTAACACTTTGGAAACAACAGGGTAGATTTTCCTTCCACTCCTGCAATGGGTGAGGTAGTTCCTACATGCTCAAAACTCCAATTAACCCCTACCACAGGTGATATTACATACATCTCTTCAGTCTTCATGCAGTTGTGCAACCGTCCATGCAGATCTCTCTTGCTCCTGACAATACACAGTCTCCAGAAACACACTCTTAGCACACAGCCAGCTGCTTCTCCTGCACTCCCATGATTACTATTCAGCAATGTGTGGTAGTTCAGATAGCAGTGTGTAACGCTAACATATTCAACATCACCAAGGCTCATTTCCTTTGCTCTAGTCTTATCACCCACCCAGGTTCCTCATGCTCATGGTCTCTAGTAGCTGTTAGGACATGTGCTCTTTTCTGCCTCTCTAAACTATAAGGAAAATGTGTCAGGCTGTTACAGTAATTATCACTTGCTCTTCCACAGTAGTAAATATGCTTTGAAATTGCCAATAAAATATTGTTTTCTGCCTAGAATCACACCATGAGTCTGTGTGCACACAGGAATTGTTGTCAGAGATTTAATTTGTGTTGCTCTTGTTCTGTAAGACTTGCACTCGTAGGAAAGGGGCAGCTTGTTTTCTTGAACTGTGATGGTTAGCATTCAGCAGAAATCACTATCTCACAGATGAGAGGCAAATGCTAACACTTTGGAAACAACAGGGTAGATTTTCCTTCCACTTCTTCAATGGGTGAGGTAATTCCTACATGCTCAAAACTCCAATTAACCCATACCACAGGTGATCTTAGATACATCTCTGCAGTCTTCATGCAGTTGTGCAAGCGTCCATGCAGATCTCTCTTGCACCTGACAATACACAGTCTCCAGAAACACACTCTTAGCACACAGGCAGCTGTTTCTCCTGCACTCCCATGCTTACAATTCAGCACTGTGTGGTATTTCAGATAGCAGTGTGTAACGCTAACACATTCAACATCACCAAGGCTCATTTCCTTTGCTCTAGTCTGATCACTCACCCAGGTTCCACATGCTCATGGTCTCAAGTAGCTGTTAGGACATGTGCTCTTTTCTGCCTCTCTAAACTATAAGGACAATGTGTCAGGCTGTTACAGTAATTATCACTTGCTCTACCACAGTAGTAAATGTGCTTTGAAATTGCCAATCAAATATCGTTTTCTGCCTAGAATCACACCATGATTCTGTGTGCACACTGGAATTGTTGTCAGAGATTTAATTCATGTTGCTCTTGTTCTGTAAGACTTGCACTCTTAGGAAAGGGGCAGCTTGTTTTCTTGAACTGTGATGGTTAGCATACAGCACACATCACCATCTCACAGATGAGAGGCAAACGCTAACACATTTGAAAACAACAGGGTAGATTTTCCTTGCAGTACTGTAATGAGTGAGGTAGTTCCTACATGTTCATAAGCCCAATTAACCCTTACCACATGTGCTCTTACATACATCTCTGCAGTCTTCATGCAATTGTGCAGGCATCAATGCAGATCTCTCTTGCACCTGACAATACACAGTCTCCAGAAACACACTCTTAGCACACAGGCAGCTGTTTCTCCTGCACTCCCATGCTTACTATTCAGCACTGTGTGGCATTTCAGATAGCAGTGTGTAACGCTAACACATTCAACATCGCCAAGGCTCATTTCCTTTGCTCTAGTCTAATCACTCACCCAGGTTCCACATGCTCATGGTCTTAAGTAGCTGTTAGGACATGTGCTCTTTTCTGCCTCTCTAAACTATAAGGAAAATGTGTCAGGCTGTTACAGTAATTATCACCTGCTCTACCACAGTAGTAAATGTGCTTTGGAATTGCCAAACAAATATCGTTTTCTGCCTAGAATCACACCATGAGTCTGTGTACACAGGAATTGTTGTCAGAGATTTAATTTGTGTTGCTCTTGTTCTGTAAGACTTGCACTCGTTGGAAAGGGGCAACTTGTTTTCTTGAACTGTGATGGTTAGCATTCAGCAGAAATCACTATCTCACAGATGAGAGGCAAATGCTAACACATTTGAAAACAAAAGTGTAGATTTTCCTTCCACTCCTGCAATGGGTGAGGTAGTTCCTACATGTTCAAAACTCCAATTAACCCTTACCACAGGTGATCTTACATACATCTCTGCAGTCTTCATGCAGTTGTGCAAGCGTCCATGCAGATCTCTCTTGCACTTGACAATACACAGTCTCCAGAAACACACTCTTAGCACACAGCCAGCTGCTTCTCCTGCACTCCCATGCTTACTATTCAGCACTGTGTGGTATTTCAGATAGCAGTGTGTAACGCTAACACATTCAACATCACCAAGGCTCATTTCCTTTGCTCTAGTCTGATCACTCACCCAGGTTCCACATGCTCATGGTCTCAAGTAGCTGTTAGGACATGTGCTCTATTCTGCCTCTCTAAACTATAAGGAAAATGTGTCAGGCTGTTACAGTAATTATCACTTGCTCTACCACAGTAGTAAATGTGCTTTGAAATTACCAATCAAATATCGTTTTCTGCCTAGAATCACACCATGAGTCTGTGTGCACACAGGAATTGTTGTCAGAGATTTAATTTGTGTTGCTCTTGTTCTGTAAGACTTGCACTCGTAGGAAAGGGGCAGCTTGCTTTCTTGAACTGTGATGGTTAGCATTCAGCAGAAATCACTATCTCACAGATGAGAGGCAAATGCTAACACATTTGAAAACAACAGGGTAGATTTTCCTTCCACTCCTGCAATGGGTGAGGTAGTTCCTACATGTTCAAAACTCCAATTAACCCTTACCACAGGTGATATTACATACATCTCTGCAGTCTTCATGCAGTTGTGCAACCGTCCATGCAGATCTCTCTTGCACCTGACAATACACAGTCTCCAGAAACACACTCTTAGCACACAGCCAGCTGCTTCTCCTGCACTCCCATGATTACTATTCAGCAATGTGTGGTATTTCAGATAGCAGTGTGTAACGCTAACATATTCAACATCACCAAGGCTCATATCCTTCGCTCTAGTCTAATCACTCACCCAGGTTCCACATGCTCATGGTCTCTAGTAGCTGTTATGACATGTGCTCTTTTCTGCCTCTCTAAACTATAAGGAAAATGTGTCAGGCTGTTACAGTAATTATCACTTGCTCTTCCACAGTAGTAAATATGCTTTGAAATTGCCAATAAAATATCGTTTTCTGCCTAGAATCACACCATGAGTCTGTGTGCACACAGGAATTGTTGTCAGAGATTTAATTTGTGTTGCTCTTGTTCTGTAAGACTTGCACTCGTAGGAAAGGGGCAGCTTGTTTTCTTGAACTGTGATGGTTAGCATTCAGCAGAAATCACTATCTCACAGATGAGAGGCAAATGCTAACACTTTGGAAACAACAGGGTAGATTTTCCTTCCACTCCTTCAATGGGTGAGGTAGTTCCTCAATGTTCAAAACTCCAATTAACCCATACCAAAGGTGACCTTACATACATCTCTGCAGTCTTCATGCAGTTGTGCAAGCGTCCATGCAGATCTCTCTTGCACCTGACAATACACAGTCTCCAGAAACACACTCTTAGCACACAGGCAGCTGTTTCTCCTGCACTCCCATGCTTACAATTCAGCACTGTGTGGTATTTCAGATAGCAGTGTGTAACGCTAACACATTCAACATCACCAAGGCTCATTTCCTTTGCTCTAGTCTGATCACTCACCCAGGTTCCACATGCTCATGGTCTCAAGTAGCTGTTAGGACATGTGCTCTTTTCTGCCTCTCTAAACTATAAGGACAATGTGTCAGGATGTTACAGTAATTATCACTTGCTCTACCACAGTAGTAAATGTGCTTTGAAATTGCCAATCAAATATTGTTTTCTGCCTAGAATCACACCATGATTCTGTGTGCACACTGGAATTGTTGTCAGAGATTTAATTCATGTTGCTCTTGTTCTGTAAGACTTGCACTCGTAGGAAAGGGGCAGCTTGTTTTCTTGAACTGTGATGGTTAGCGTACAGCACACATCACCATCTCACAGATGAGAGGCAAATGCTAACACATTTGAAAACAACAGGGTAGATTTTCCTTGCAGTACTGTAATGAGTGAGGTAGTTCCTATATGTTCATAAGCCCAATTAACCCTTACCACATGTGCTCTTACATACATCTCTGCAGTCTTCATGCAATTGTGCAAGCGTCCATGCAGATCTCTCTTGCACATGACAATACACAGTCTCCAGAAATACACTCTTAGCACACAGGCAGCTGTTTCTCCTGCACTCCCATGCTTACAATTCAGCACTGTGTGGTATTTCAGATAGCAGTGTGTAACGCTAACACATTCAACATCACCAAGGCTCATTTCCTTTGCTCTAGTCTAATCACTCACCCAGGTCCCACATGCTCATTGTCTCAAGTAGCTGTTAGGACATGTGCTCTTTTCTGCCTCTCTAAACTATAAGGAAAATGTGTCAGGCTGTTACAGTAATTATCACTTGCTCTACCACAGTAGTAAATGTGCTTTGAAATTGCCAATCAAATATTGTTTTCTGCCTAGAATCACACCATGAGTCTGTGTGCACACAGGAATTGTTGTCAGAGATTTAATTTGTGTTGCTCTTGTTCTGTAAGACTTGCACTCACAGGAAAGGGGCAGCTTGTTTTCTTGAACTGTGATGGTTAGCATACAGCACACATCACCATCTCACAGATGAGAGGCAAATGCTAACACATTTGAAAACAACAGAGTAGATTTTCCTTGCAGTACTGTAATGAGTGAGGTAGTTCCTACATGTTCAAAAGTCCAATTAACCCTTACCACAGGTGATCTTACATACATCTCTGCAGTCTTCATGCAGTTGTGCAAGCGTCCATGCAGATCTCTCTTGCACCTGACAATACACAGTCTCCAGAAACACACTCTAAGCACACAGCCAGCTGCTTCTCCTGCACTCCCATGCTTACTATTCAGCACTGTGTGGTATTTCAGATAGCAGTGTGTAACGCTAGCACATTCAACATCACCAAGGCTCATTTCCTTTGCTCTAGTCTAATCACTCACCCAGGTTCCACATGCTCATGGTCTCAAGTAGCTGTTGGGACATGTGCTCTTTTCTGCCTCTCTAAACTATAAGGACAATGTGTCAGGCTGTTACAGTAATTATAACTTGCTCTACCACAGTAGTAAATGTGCTTTGAAATTGCCAATCAAATATCGTTTTCTGCCTAGAATCACACCATGATTCTGTGTGCACACTGGAATTGTTGTCAGATATTTAATTCATGTTGCTCTTGTTCTGTAAGACTTGCACTCGTAGGAAAGGGGCAGCTTGTTTTCTTGAACGTTGATGGTTAGCATACAGCACACATCACCATCTCACAGATGAGAGGCAAATGCTAACACATTTGAAAACAACAGGGTAGATTTTCCTTGCAGTACTGTAATGAGTGAGGTAGTTCCTACATGTTCATAAGCCCAATTAACCCTTACCACATGTGCTCTTACATACATCTCTGCAGTCTTCATGCAGTTGTGCAAGCGTCCATGCAGATCTCTCTTGCACCTGACAATACACAGTCTCCAGAAACACACTCTTAGCACACAGGCAGCTGCATCTCCTGCACTCCCATGCTTACTATTCAGCACTGTGTGGTATTTCAGATAGCAGTGTGTAACACTAACACATTCAACATCACCAAGGCTCATTTCCTTTGCTCTAGTCTAATCACTCACCCAGGTTCCACATGCTCATGGTCTCAAGTAGCTGTTAGGACATGTGCTCTTTTCTGCCTCTCTACACTATAAGGAAAATGTGTCAGGCTGTTACAGTAATTATCACTTGCTCTACCACAGTAGTAAATGTGCTTTGAAATTGCCAATAAAATATCGTTTTTTGCCTAGAATCACACCATGAGTCTGTGTGCACACAGGAATTGTTGTCAGATATTTAATTTGTGTTGCTCTTGTTCTGTAAGACTTGCACTCGTGGGAAAGGGGCAGCTTGTTTTCTTGAACTGTGATGGTTAGCATTCAGCAGAAATCACTATCTCACAGATGAGAGGCAAATGCTAACACTTTGGAAACAACAGGGTAGATTTTCCTTCCACTCCTGCAATGGGTGAGGTAGTTCCTACATGTTCAAAACTCCAATTAACCCTTACCACAGGTGATATTACAAACATCTCTGCAGTCTTCATGCAGTTGTGCAACCGTCCATGCAGATCTCTCTTGCACCTGACAATACACAGTCTCCAGAAACACACTCTTAGCACACAGCCAGCTGCTTCTCCTGCACTCCCATGATTACTATTCAGCAATGTGTGGTATTTCAGATAGCAGTGTGTAACGCTAACACATTCAACATCACCAAGGCTTATTTCCTTTGCTCTAGTCTGATCACTCACCCAAGTTCCACATGCTCATGGTCTCAATTAGCTGTTAGGACATGTGCTCTTTTCTGCCTCTCTAAACTATAAGGACAATGTGTCAGGCTGTTACAGTAATTATCACTTGCTCTACCACAGTAGTAAATGTGCTTTGAAATTGCCAATCAAATATCGTTTTCTGCCTAGAATCACACCATGATTCTGTGTGCACACAGGAATTGTTGTCAGAGATTTAATTTGTGTTGCTCTTGTTCTTTAAGACTTGCACTCGTAAGAAAGGGGCAGCTTGTTTTCTTGAACTGTGATGGTTAGCATTCAGCAGAAATCACTATCTCACAGATGAGAGGCAAATGCTAACACATTTGAAAATAACAGGGTAGATTTTCCTTCCACTCCTGCTATGGGTGAGGTAGTTCCTACATGTTCAAAACTCCAATTAACCCTTACCACAGGTAATCCTACATACATCTCTGCAGTCTTCAGGCAGTTGTGCAAGCGCCCATGCAGATCTCTCTTGCACCTGACAATACACAGTCTCCAGAAACACACTCTTAGCACACAGCCAGCTGCTTCTCCTGCACTCCCATGATTACTATTCAGCAATGTGTGGTATTTCAGATAGCAGTGTGTAACGCTAACATATTCAACATCACCAAGGCTCATTTCCTTTGCTCTAGTCTAATCACTCACCCAGGTTCCACATGCTCATGGTCTCAAGTAGCTGTTAGGACATGTGCTCTTTTCTGCGTCACTAAACTATAAGGAAAATGTGTCAGGCTGTTACAGTAATTATCACTTGCTCTTCCACAGTAGTAAATATGCTTTGAAATTGCCAATCAAATATCGTTTTTTGCCTAGAATCACACCATGAGTTTGTGTGCACACAGGAATTGTTGTCAGATATTTAATTTGTGTTGCTCTTGTTCTGTAAGACTTGCACTCGTGGGAAAGGGGCAGCTTGTTTTCTTGAACTGTGATGGTTAGCATTCAGCAGAAATCACTATCTCACAGATGAGAGGCAAATGCTTACACTTTGGAAACAACAGGGTAGATTTTCCTTCCACTCCTGCAATGGGTGAGGTAGTTCCTATATGTTCAAAACTCCAATTAACCCACACCACAGGTGATCTTACATACTTCTCTGCAGTCTTCATGCAGTTGTGCAAGCGTCCATGCAGATCTCTCTTGCACCTGACAATACACAGTCTCCAGAAACACACTCTTAGCACACAGCCAGCTGCTTCTCCTGCACTCCCATGCTTACTATTCAGCACTGTGTGGTATTTCAGATAGCAGTGTGTAACGCTAACACATTCAACATCACCAAGGCTCATTTCCTTTGCTCTAGTCTAATCACTCACCCAGGTTCCACATGCTCATGGTCTTAATTAGCTGTTAGGACATGTGCTCTTTTCTGCCTCTCTAAACTATAAGGACAAAGTGTCAGGCTGTTACAGTAATTGTCACTTGCTCTACCACAGTAGTAAATGTGCTTTGAAATTGCCAATCAAATATCGTTTTCTGCCTAGAATCACACCATGATTCTGTGTGCACACTGGAATTGTTGTCCGAGATTTAATTCATGTTGCTCTTGTTCTGTAAGACTTGCACTCGTAGGAAAGGGGCAGCTTGTTTTCTTGAACTGTGATGGTTAGCATACAGCACACATCACCATCTCACAGATGAGAGGCAAATGCTAACACATTTGAAAACAACAGGGTAGATTTTCCTTGCAGTACTGTAATGAGTGAGGTAGTTCCTACATGTTGATAAGCCCAATTAACCCTTACCACATGTGCTCTTACATACATCTCTGCAGTCTTCATGCAGTTGTGCAAGCGTCCATCCAGATCTCTCTTGCACCTGACAATACACAGTCTCCAGAAACACACTCTTAGCACACAGCCAGCTGCTTCTCCTGCACTCCCATGCTTACTATTCAGCACTGTGTGGTATTTCAGATAGCAGTGTGTAACGCTAACACATTCAACATCACCGAGGCTCATTTCCTTTGCTCTAGTCTAATCACTCACCCAGGTTCCACATGCTCATGGTCTCAGATAGCTGTTAGGACATGTGCTCTTTTCTGCCTCTCTAAACTATAAGGAAAATGTGTCAGGCTGTTACAGTAATTATCACTTTCTCTACCACAGTAGTAAATGTGCTTTGAAATTGCCAATCAAATATCGCTTTCTGCCTAGAATCACACCATGAGTCTGTGTGCACATAGGAATTGTTGTCAGAGATTTAATTTGTGTTGCTCTTGTTCTGTAAGACTTGCACTCGTACGAAAGGGGCAGCTTGTTTTCTGAACTGTGATGGTTAGCATTCAGCACAAATCACTATCTCACAGATGAGAGGCAAATGCTAACACATTTGAAAACAACAGGGTAGATTTTCCTTCCACTCCTGCAATGGGTGAGGTAGTTCCTACATGTTCAAAACTCCAATTAACCCTTGACACAAGAAATCTTACATACATCTCTGCAGTCTTCATGCAGTTGTGCAAGCGCCCATGCAGATCTCTCTTGCACCTGACAATACACAGTCTCCAAAAACACACTCTTAGCACACAGGCAGCTGCATCTCCTGCACTCCCATGCTTACTATTCAGCACTGTGTGGTATTTCAGATAGCAGTGTGTAACACTAACACATTCAACATCACCAAGGCTCATTTCCTTTGCTCTAGTCTAATCACTCACCCAGGTTCCACATGCTCACGGTCTCAAGTAGCTGTTAGGACATGTGCTCTTTTCTGCCTCTCTACACTATAAGGAAAATGTGTCAGGCTGTTACATTAATTATCACTTGCTCTACCACAGTAGTAAATGTGCTTTGAACTTGCCAATCAAATATCGTTTTCTGCCTAGAATCACACCATGATTCTGTGTGCACACAGGAATTGTTGTCAGAGATTTAATTTGTGTTGCTCTTGTTCTGTAAGACTTGCACTCGTAAGAAAGGGGCAGCTTGTTTTCTTGAACTGTGATGGTTAGCATTCAGCAGAAATCACTATCTCACAGATGAGAGGCAAATGCTAACACATTTGAAAATAAAGGGGAGATTTTCCTTCCACTCCTGCTATGGGTGAGGTAGTTACTACATGTTCAAAACTCCAATTAACCCTTACCACAGGTAATCTTACATACATCTCTGCAGTCTTCAGGCAGTTGTGCAAGCGCCCATGCAGATCTCTCTTGCACCTGACAATACACAGTCTCCAGAAACACACTCTTAGCACACAGCCAGCTGCTTCTCCTGCACTCCCATGCTTACTATTCAGCACTGTGTGGTATTTCAGATAGCAGTGTGTATCGCTACCACATTCAACAGCACCAAGGCTCATTTCCTTTGCTCTAGTCTAATCACTCACCCAGGTTCCACATGCTCATGGTCTTAATTAGCTGTTAGGACATGTGCTCTTTTCTGCTTCTCTAAACTATAAGGACAATGTGTCAGGCTGTTACAGTAATTATCACTTGCTCTACCACAGTAGTAAATGTGCTTTGAAATTGCCAATCAAATATCGTTTTCTGCCTAGAATCACACCATGAGTCTGGGTGCACACAGGAATTGTTGTCAGAGATTTAATTTGTGTTGCTCTTGTTCTGTAAGACTTGCACTCGTAGGAAAGGGGCAGCTTGTTTTCTTGAACTGTGATGGTTAGCATTCAGCAGAAATCACTATCTCACAGATGAGAGGCAAATGCTTACACTTTGGAAACAACAGGGTAGATTTTCCTTCCACTCCTGCAATGGGTGAGGTAGTTCCTATATGTTCAAAACTCCAATTAACCCACACCACAGGTGATCTTACATACTTCTCTGCAGTCTTCATGCAGTTGTGCAAGCGTCCATGCAGATCTCTCTTGCACCTGACAATACACAGTCTCCAGAAACACACTCTTAGCACACAGCCAGCTGCTTCTCCTGCACTCCCATGCTTACTATTCAGCACTGTGTGGTATTTCAGATAGCAGTGTGTAACGCTAACACATTCAACAGCACCAAGGCTCATTTCCTTTGCTCTAGTCTAATCACTCACCCAGGTTCCACATGCTCATGGTCTTAATTAGCTGTTAGGACATGTGCTCTTTTCTGCCTCTCTAAACTATAAGGACAATGTGTCAGGCTGTTACAGTAATTATCACTTGCTCTACCACAGTAGTAAATGTGCTTTGAAATTGCCAATCAAATATCGTTTTCTGCCTAGAATCACACCATGAGTCTGGGTGCACACAGGAATTGTTGTCAGAGATTTAATTTGTGTTGCTCTTGTTCTGTAAGACTTGCACTCGTAGGAAAGGGGCAGCTTGTTTTCTTGAACTGTGATGGTTAGCATTCAGCAGAAATCACTATCTCACAGAAGAGAGGCAAATGCTAACACATTTGAAAACAACAAGGTAGATTTTCCTTCCACTCCTGCAAAGGGTGAGGTAGTTCCTACATGTTCAAAACTCCAATTAACCCTTACCACAGGTGATCTTACATACATCTCTGCAGTCTTCATGCAGTTGTGCAAGCGTCCATGCAGATCTCTCTTGCACCTGACAATACACAGTCTCCAGAAACACACTCTTAGCACACAGGCAGCTGCATCTCCTGCACTCCCATGCTTACTGTTCAGCACTGTGTGGTATTTCAGATAGCAGTGTGTAATGCTAACACATTCAACATCACCAAGGCTCATTTCCTTTGCTCTAGTCTAATCACTCACCCAGGTTCCACATGCTCATGGTCTTAATTAGCTGTTAGGACATGTGCTCTTTTCTGCCTCTCTAAACTATAAGGACAATGTGTCAGGCTGTTACAGTAATTGTCACTTGCTCTACCACAGTAGTAAATGTGCTTTGAAATTGCCAATCAAATATCGTTTTCTGCCTAGAATCACACCATGATTCTGTGTGCACACTGGAATTGTTGTCAGAGATTTAATTCATGTTGCTCTTGTTCTGTAAGACTTGCACTCGTAGGAAAGGGGCAGCTTGTTTTCTTGAACTGTGATGGTTAGCATACAGCACACATCACCATCTCACAGATGAGAGGCAAATGCTAACACATTTGAAAACAACAGGGTAGATTTTCCTTGCAGTACTGTAATGAGTGAGGTAGTTCCTACATGTTCATAAGCCCAATTAACCCTTACCGCATGTGCTCTTACATACATCTCAGCAGTCTTCATGCAGTTGTGCAAGCGTCCATGCAGATCTCTCTTGCACCTGACAATACACAGTCTCCAGAAACACACTCTTAGCACACAGGCAGCTGTTTCTCCTGCACTCCCATGCTTACTATGCAGCACTGTGTGGTATTTCAGATAGCAGTGTGTAACGCTAACACATTCAACATCACCAAGGCTCATTTCCTTTGCTCTAGTCTAATCACTCACCCAGGTTCCACATGCTCATGGTCTCAAATAGCTGTTAGGACATGTGCTCTTTTCTGCATCTCTAAACTATAAGGAAAATGTGTTAGGATGTTACAGTAATTATCACTTGCTCTACCACAGTAGTAAATGTGCTTTGAAATTGCCAATGAAATATCGTTTTCTGCCTAGAATCACACCATGAGTCTGTGTGCACACAGGAATTGTTGTCAGAGATTTAATTTGTGTTGCTCTTGTTCTGTAAGACTTGCACTCGTAGGAAAGGGGCAGCTTGTTTTCTTGAACTGTGATGGTTAGCATTCAGCAGAAATCACTATCTCACAGATGAGAGGCAAATGCTAACACATTTGAAAACAACAGGGTAGATTTTCCTTCCACTCCTGCAATGGGTGAGGTAGTTCCTACATGTTCAAAACTCCAATTAACCCTTACCATAGGTGATCTTACATACATCTCTGCAGTCTTCATGCAGTTGTGCAAGCGTCCATACAGATCTTTCTTGCACCTGACAATACACAGTCTCCAGAAATACACTCTTAGCACACAGCCAGCTGCTTCTCCTGCACTCCCATGCTTACTATTCAGCACTGTGTGGTAATTCAGATAGCAGTGTGGAACGCTAGCATATTCAACATCACCAAGGCTCATTTCCTTTGCTCTAGTCTAATCACTCACCCAGGTTCCACATGCTCATGGTCTCAAGTAGCTGTTAGGACATGTGCTCTTTTCTGCCTCTCTAAACTATAAGGACAATGTGTCAGGCTGTTACAGTAATTATAACTTGCTCTACCACAGTAGTAAATGTGTTTGAAATTGCCAATCAAATATTGTTTTCTGCCAAGAATCACACCATGATTCTGTGTGCACACTGGAATTGTTGTCAGAGATTTAATTCATGTTGCTCTTGTTCTGTAAGACTTGCACTCGTAGGAAAGGGGCAGCTTGTTTTCTTGAACTGTGATGGTTAGCATACAGCACACATCACCGTCTCACAGATGAGAGGCAAATGCTAACACATTTGAAAACAACAGGGTAGATTTTCCTTGCAGTACTGTAATGAGTGACGTAGTTCCTACATGTTCATAAGCCCAATTAACCCTTACCACATGTGCTCTTACATACATCTCTGCAGTCTTCATACAGTTGTGCAAGCGTCCATGCAGATCTCTCTTGTACCTGACAATACACAGTCTCCAGAAACACACTCTTAGCACACAGGCAGCTGTTTCTCCTGCACTCCCATGCTTACTATTCAGCACTGTGTGGTATTTCAGATAGCAGTGTGTAACGCTAACACATTTAACATCACCAAGGCTCATTTCCTTTGCTCTAGTCTAATCACTCTCCCAGGTTCCACATGCTCATGGTCTCAAGTAGCTGTTAGGACATGTGCTCTTTTCTGCCTCTCTAAACTATAAGGAAAATGTGTCAGGCTGTTACAGTAATTATCACTTGCTCTACCACAGTAGTAAATGTGCTTTGAAATTGCCAATCAAATATCGTTTTCTGCCTAGAATCACACCATGAGTCTGTGTGCACATAGGAATTGTTGTCAGAGATTTAATTTGTGTTGCTCTTGTTCTGTAAGACTTGCACTCGTAGGAAAGGGGCAGCTTGTTTTCTTGAACTGTGATGGTTAGCATTCAGCAGAAATCACTATCTCACAGATGAGAGGCAAATGCTAACACATTTGAAAACAACAGGGTAGATTTTCCTTCCACTCCTGCAATGGGTGAGGTAGTTCCTACATCTTCAAAACTCCAATTAACCCTTACCACAGGTGATCTTACATACATCTCTGCAGTCTTCATGCAGTTGTGCAAGCGTCCATGCAGATCTCTCTTGCACCTGACAATACACAGTCTCCAGAAACACACTCTTAGCACACAGCCAGCTGCTTCTCCTGCACTCCCATGCTTACTATTCAGCACTGTGTGGTATTTCAGATAGCAGTGTGTAACGCTAACACATTCAACATCACCAAGGCTCATTTCCTTTGCTCTAGTCTAATCACTCACCCAGGTTCCACATGCTCATGGCCTCAAGTAGCTGTTAGGACATGTGCTCTTTTCTGCCTCTCTAAACTATAAGGACAATGTGTCAGGCTGTTACAGTAATTATAACTTTCTCTACCACAGTAGTAAATGTGCTTTGAAATTGCCAATCAAATATCGTTTTCTGCCTAGAATCACACCATGATTCTGTGTGCACACTGGAATTGTTGTTAGAGATTTAATTCATGTTGCTCTTGTTCTGTAAGACTTGCACTCGTAGGAAAGGGGCAGCTTGTTTTCTTGAACTGTGATGGCTAGCCTACAGCACACATCACCATCTCACAGATGAGAGGCAAATGCTAACACATTTGAAAACAACAGGTTAGATTTTCCTTGCTGGACTGTAATGAGTGAGGTAGTTCCTACATGTTCAAAACTCCAATTAACCCTTACCACAGGTGATCTTACATACATCTCTGCAGTCTTCATGCAGTTGTGCAAGTGTCCATGCAGATCTCTCTTGCACCTGACAATACACAGTCTCCAGATACACACTCTTAGCACACAGCCATCTGCTTCTCCTGCACTCCCATGCTTACTATTCAGCACTGTGTGGTATTTCAGAGAGCAGTGTGTAACGGTAACACATTCAACATCACCAAGGCTCATTTCCTTTGCTCTAGTCTAATCACTCACCCAGGTTCCACATGCTCATGGTCTCAAGTAGCTGTTAGGACATGTGCTCTTTTCTGCCTGTCTAAACTATAAGGAAAATGTGTCAGGCTGTTACAGTAATTATCACTTGCTCTACCACAGTAGTAAATGTGCTTTGAAATTGTCAATCAAATATCGTTTTCTGCCTAGAATCACACCATGATTCTGTGTGCACACAGGAATTGTTGTCAGAGATTTAATTTGTGTTGCTCTTGTTCTGTAAGACTTGCACTCGTAGGAAAGGGGCAGCTTGTTTTCTTGACCTGTGATTGTTAGCATTCAGCAGAAATCACTATCTCACAGATGAGAGGCAAAGGCTAACACATTTGAAAACAACAGGGTAGATTTTCCTTCCACTCCTGCAATGGGTGAGGTAGTTCCTACGTGTTCAAAACTCCAATTAACCCTTACCACTGGTGATCTTACACACATCTCTGCAGTCTTCATGCAGTTGTGCAAGCGTCCATGCAGATCTCTCTTGCACCTGACAATACACAGTCTCCAGAAACACACTCTTAGCACACAGCCAGCTGCTTATCCTGCACTCCCATGCTTACTATTCAGCACTGTGTGGTATTTCAGATAGCAGTGTGTAACGCTAACACATTCAACATCACCAAGGCTCATTTCCTTTGCTCTAGTCCAATCACTCACCCAGGTTCCACATGCTCATGGTCTCAAGTAGCTGTTAACATGTGCTCTTTTCTGCCTCTCTAAACTATAAGGACAATGTGTCAGGCTGTTACAGTACTTATAACTTGCTCTACCACAGTAGTAAATGTGCTTTGAAATTGCCAATCAAATATCGTTTTCTGCCTAGAATCACACCATGATTCTGTGTGCACACTGGAATTGTTGTCAGAGATTTAATTCATGTTGCTCTTGTTCTGTAAGACTTGCACTCGTAGGAAAGGGGCAGCTTGTTTTCTTGAACTGTGATGGTTAGCATACAGCACACATCACCATCTCACAGATGAGAGGCAAATGCTAAAACATTTGAAAACAACAGGGTAGATTTTCCTTGCAATACTGTAATGAGTGAGGTAGTTCTTACATGTTCATAAGCCCAATTAACCCTTACCACATGTGCTCTTGCATACATCTCTGCAGTCTTCATGCAGTTGTGCAAGTGTCCATGCAGATCTCTCTTGCACCTGACAATACACAGTCTCCAGAAACACACTCTTAGCACACAGGCAGCTGTTTCTCCTGCACTCCCATGCTTACTATTCAGCACTGTGTGGTATTTCAGATAGCAGTGTGTAACACTAACACATTCAACATCACCAAGGCTCATTTCCTTTGCTCTAGTCTAATCACTCACCGAGGTTCCACATGCTCATGGTCTCAAGTAGCTGTTAGGACATGTGCTCTTTTCTGCTTCTCTACACTATAAGGAAAATGTGTCAGGCTGTTACAGTAATTATCACTTGCTGTACCACAGTAGTAAATGTGCTTTGAAATTGCCAATCAAATATCGTTTTCTGCCAAGAATCACACCATGATTCTGTGTGCACACAGGAATTGTTGTCAGAGATTTAATTTGTGTTGGTCTTGTTCTGTAAGACTTGCACTCGTAGGAAAGGGGCAGATTGTTTTCTTGAACTGTGATGGTTAACATTCAGCAGAAATCACTATCTCACAGATGAGAGGCAAATGCTATCACATTTGAAAACAACAGGGTAGATCTTCCTTGCAATACTGCAATGGGTGAGGTAGCTCCTACATGTTCAAAACTCCAATTAACCTTTACCACAGGTGATCTTACATACATCTCTGCAGTCTTCAGGCAGTTGTGCAAGCGCCCATGCAGATCTCTCTTGCACCTGACAATACACAGTCTCCAGAAACACACTCTTAGCACACAGCCAGCTGCTTCTCCTGCACTCCCATGCTTACTATTCAGCACTGTGTGGTATTTCAGATAGCAGTGTGTAACGCTACCACATTCAACAGCACCAAGGCTCATTTCCTTTGCTCTAGTCTAATCACTCACCCAGGTTCCACATGCTCATGGTCTTAATTAGCTGTTAGGACATGTGCTCTTTTCTGCCTCTCTAAACTATAAGGACAATGTGTCAGGCTGTTACAGTAATTATCACTTGCTCTACCACAGTAGTAAATGTGCTTTGAAATTGCCAATCAAATATCGTTTTCTGCCTAGAATCACACCATGAGTCTGGGTGCACACAGGAATTGTTGTCAGAGATTTAATTTGTGTTGCTCTTGTTCTGTAAGACTTGCACTCGTAGGAAAGGGGCAGCTTGTTTTCTTGAACTGTGATGGTTAGCATTCAGCAGAAATCACTATCTCACAGATGAGAGGCAAATGCTTACACTTTGGAAACAACAGGGTAGATTTTCCTTCCACTCCTGCAATGGGTGAGGTAGTTCCTATATGTTCAAAACTCCAATTAACCCACACCACAGGTAATCTTACATACTTCTCTGCAGTCTTCATGCAGTTGTGCAAGCGTCCATGCAGATCTCTCTTGCACCTGACAATACACAGTCTCCAGAAACACACTCTTAGCACACAGCCAGCTGCTTCTCCTGCACTCCCATGCTTACTATTCAGCACTGTGTGGTATTTCAGATAGCAGTGTGTAACGCTAACACATTCAACAGCACCAAGGCTCATTTCCTTTGCTCTAGTCTAATCACTCACCCAGGTTCCACATGCTCATGGTCTTAATTAGCTGTTAGGACATGTGCTCTTTTCTGCCTCTCTAAACTATAAGGACAATGTGTCAGGCTGTTACAGTAATTATCACTTGCTCTACCACAGTAGTAAATGTGCTTTGAAATTGCCAATCAAATATCGTTTTCTGCCTAGAATCACACCATGAGTCTGGGTGCACACAGGAATTGTTGTCAGAGATTTAATTTGTGTTGCTCTTGTTCTGTAAGACTTGCACTCGTAGGAAAGGGGCAGCTTGTTTTCTTGAACTGTGATGGTTAGCATTCAGCAGAAATCACTATCTCACAGAAGAGAGGCAAATGCTAACACATTTGAAAACAACAAGGTAGATTTTCCTTCCACTCCTGCAAAGGGTGAGGTAGTTCCTACATGTTCAAAACTCCAATTAACCCTTACCACAGGTGATCTTACATACATCTCTGCAGTCTTCATGCAGTTGTGCAAGCGTCCATGCAGATCTCTCTTGCACCTGACAATACACAGTCTCCAGAAACACACTCTTAGCACACAGGCAGCTGCATCTCCTGCACTCCCATGCTTACTGTTCAGCACTGTGTGGTATTTCAGATAGCAGTGTGTAATGCTAACACATTCAACATCACCAAGGCTCATTTCCTTTGCTCTAGTCTAATCACTCACCCAGGTTCCACATGCTCATGGTCTTAATTAGCTGTTAGGACATGTGCTCTTTTCTGCCTCTCTAAACTATAAGGACAATGTGTCAGGCTGTTACAGTAATTGTCACTTGCTCTACCACAGTAGTAAATGTGCTTTGAAATTGCCAATCAAATATCGTTTTCTGCCTAGAATCACACCATGATTCTGTGTGCACACTGGAATTGTTGTCAGAGATTTAATTCATGTTGCTCTTGTTCTGTAAGACTTGCACTCGTAGGAAAGGGGCAGCTTGTTTTCTTGAACTGTGATGGTTAGCATACAGCACACATCACCATCTCACAGATGAGAGGCAAATGCTAACACATTTGAAAACAACAGGGTAGATTTTCCTTGCAGTACTGTAATGAGTGAGGTAGTTCCTACATGTTCATAAGCCCAATTAACCCTTACCGCATGTGCTCTTACATACATCTCAGCAGTCTTCATGCAGTTGTGCAAGCGTCCATGCAGATCTCTCTTGCACCTGACAATACACAGTCTCCAGAAACACACTCTTAGCACACAGGCAGCTGTTTCTCCTGCACTCCCATGCTTACTATGCAGCACTGTGTGGTATTTCAGATAGCAGTGTGTAACGCTAACACATTCAACATCACCAAGGCTCATTTCCTTTGCTCTAGTCTAATCACTCACCCAGGTTCCACATGCTCATGGTCTCAAATAGCTGTTAGGACATGTGCTCTTTTCTGCATCTCTAAACTATAAGGAAAATGTGTTAGGATGTTACAGTAATTATCACTTGCTCTACCACAGTAGTAAATGTGCTTTGAAATTGCCAATGAAATATCGTTTTCTGCCTAGAATCACACCATGAGTCTGTGTGCCCATAGGAATTGTTGTCAGAGATTTAATTTGTGTTGCTCTTGTTCTGTAAGACTTGCACTCGTAGGAAAGGGGCAGCTTGTTTTCTTGAACTGTGATGGTTAGCATTCAGCAGAAATCACTATCTCACAGATGAGAGGCAAATGCTAACACATTTGAAAACAACAGGGTAGATTTTCCTTCCACTCCTGCAATGGGTGAGGTAGTTCCTACATGTTCAAAACTCCAATTAACCCTTACCATAGGTGATCTTACATACATCTCTGCAGTCTTCATGCAGTTGTGCAAGCGTCCATACAGATCTTTCTTGCACCTGACAATACACAGTCTCCAGAAATACACTCTTAGCACACAGCCAGCTGCTTCTCCTGCACTCCCATGCTTACTATTCAGCACTGTGTGGTAATTCAGATAGCAGTGTGGAACGCTAGCATATTCAACATCACCAAGGCTCATTTCCTTTGCTCTAGTCTAATCACTCACCCAGGTTCCACATGCTCATGGTCTCAAGTAGCTGTTAGGACATGTGCTCTTTTCTGCCTCTCTAAACTATAAGGACAATGTGTCAGGCTGTTACAGTAATTATAACTTGCTCTACCACAGTAGTAAATGTGTTTGAAATTGCCAATCAAATATTGTTTTCTGCCAAGAATCACACCATGATTCTGTGTGCACACTGGAATTGTTGTCAGAGATTTAATTCATGTTGCTCTTGTTCTGTAAGACTTGCACTCGTAGGAAAGGGGCAGCTTGTTTTCTTGAACTGTGATGGTTAGCATACAGCACACATCACCGTCTCACAGATGAGAGGCAAATGCTAACACATTTGAAAACAACAGGGTAGATTTTCCTTGCAGTACTGTAATGAGTGACGTAGTTCCTACATGTTCATAAGCCCAATTAACCCTTACCACATGTGCTCTTACATACATCTCTGCAGTCTTCATACAGTTGTGCAAGCGTCCATGCAGATCTCTCTTGTACCTGACAATACACAGTCTCCAGAAACACACTCTTAGCACACAGGCAGCTGTTTCTCCTGCACTCCCATGCTTACTATTCAGCACTGTGTGGTATTTCAGATAGCAGTGTGTAACGCTAACACATTTAACATCACCAAGGCTCATTTCCTTTGCTCTAGTCTAATCACTCACCCAGGTTCCACATGCTCATGGTCTCAAGTAGCTGTTAGGACATGTGCTCTTTTCTGCCTCTCTAAACTATAAGGAAAATGTGTCAGGCTGTTACAGTAATTATCACTTGCTCTACCACAGTAGTAAATGTGCTTTGAAATTGCCAATCAAATATCGTTTTCTGCCTAGAATCACACCATGAGTCTGTGTGCACATAGGAATTGTTGTCAGAGATTTAATTTGTGTTGCTCTTGTTCTGTAAGACTTGCACTCGTAGGAAAGGGGCAGCTTGTTTTCTTGAACTGTGATGGTTAGCATTCAGCAGAAATCACTATCTCACAGATGAGAGGCAAATGCTAACACATTTGAAAACAACAGGGTAGATTTTCCTTCCACTCCTGCAATGGGTGAGGTAGTTCCTACATCTTCAAAACTCCAATTAACCCTTACCACAGGTGATCTTACATACATCTCTGCAGTCTTCATGCAGTTGTGCAAGCGTCCATGCAGATCTCTCTTGCACCTGACAATACACAGTCTCCAGAAACACACTCTTAGCACACAGCCAGCTGCTTCTCCTGCACTCCCATGCTTACTATTCAGCACTGTGTGGTATTTCAGATAGCAGTGTGTAACGCTAACACATTCAACATCACCAAGGCTCATTTCCTTTGCTCTAGTCTAATCACTCACCCAGGTTCCACATGCTCATGGCCTCAAGTAGCTGTTAGGACATGTGCTCTTTTCTGCCTCTCTAAACTATAAGGACAATGTGTCAGGCTGTTACAGTAATTATAACTTTCTCTACCACAGTAGTAAATGTGCTTTGAAATTGCCAATCAAATATCGTTTTCTGCCTAGAATCACACCATGATTCTGTGTGCACACTGGAATTGTTGTTAGAGATTTAATTCATGTTGCTCTTGTTCTGTAAGACTTGCACTCGTAGGAAAGGGGCAGCTTGTTTTCTTGAACTGTGATGGCTAGCCTACAGCACACATCACCATCTCACAGATGAGAGGCAAATGCTAACACATTTGAAAACAACAGGTTAGATTTTCCTTGCTGGACTGTAATGAGTGAGGTAGTTCCTACATGTTCAAAACTCCAATTAACCCTTACCACAGGTGATCTTACATACATCTCTGCAGTCTTCATGCAGTTGTGCAAGTGTCCATGCAGATCTCTCTTGCACCTGACAATACACAGTCTCCAGATACACACTCTTAGCACACAGCCATCTGCTTCTCCTGCACTCCCATGCTTACTATTCAGCACTGTGTGGTATTTCAGAGAGCAGTGTGTAACGGTAACACATTCAACATCACCAAGGCTCATTTCCTTTGCTCTAGTCTAATCACTCACCCAGGTTCCACATGCTCATGGTCTCAAGTAGCTGTTAGGACATGTGCTCTTTTCTGCCTGTCTAAACTATAAGGAAAATGTGTCAGGCTGTTACAGTAATTATCACTTGCTCTACCACAGTAGTAAATGTGCTTTGAAATTGCCAATCAAATATCGTTTTCTGCCTAGAATCACACCATGATTCTGTGTGCACACAGGAATTGTTGTCAGAGATTTAATTTGTGTTGCTCTTGTTCTGTAAGACTTGCACTCGTAGGAAAGGGGCAGCTTGTTTTCTTGACCTGTGATTGTTAGCATTCAGCAGAAATCACTATCTCACAGATGAGAGGCAAAGGCTAACACATTTGAAAACAACAGGGTAGATTTTCCTTCCACTCCTGCAATGGGTGAGGTAGTTCCTACGTGTTCAAAACTCCAATTAACCCTTACCACTGGTGATCTTACACACATCTCTGCAGTCTTCATGCAGTTGTGCAAGCGTCCATGCAGATCTCTCTTGCACCTGACAATACACAGTCTCCAGAAACACACTCTTAGCACACAGCCAGCTGCTTATCCTGCACTCCCATGCTTACTATTCAGCACTGTGTGGTATTTCAGATTGAAGTGTGTAACGCTAACACATTCAACATCACCAAGGCTCATTTCCTTTGCTCTAGTCCAATCACTCACCCAGGTTCCACATGCTCATGGTCTCAAGTAGCTGTTAACATGTGCTCTTTTCTGCCTCTCTAAACTATAAGGACAATGTGTCAGGCTGTTACAGTACTTATAACTTGCTCTACCACAGTAGTAAATGTGCTTTGAAATTGCCAATCAAATATCGTTTTCTGCCTAGAATCACACCATGATTCTGTGTGCACACTGGAATTGTTGTCAGAGATTTAATTCATGTTGCTCTTGTTCTGTAAGACTTGCACTCGTAGGAAAGGGGCAGCTTGTTTTCTTGAACTGTGATGGTTAGCATACAGCACACATCACCATCTCACAGATGAGAGGCAAATGCTAAAACATTTGAAAACAACAGGGTAGATTTTCCTTGCAATACTGTAATGAGTGAGGTAGTTCTTACATGTTCATAAGCCCAATTAACCCTTACCACATGTGCTCTTGCATACATCTCTGCAGTCTTCATGCAGTTGTGCAAGTGTCCATGCAGATCTCTCTTGCACCTGACAATACACAGTCTCCAGAAACACACTCTTAGCACACAGGCAGCTGTTTCTCCTGCACTCCCATGCTTACTATTCAGCACTGTGTGGTATTTCAGATAGCAGTGTGTAACACTAACACATTCAACATCACCAAGGCTCATTTCCTTTGCTCTAGTCTAATCACTCACCGAGGTTCCACATGCTCATGGTCTCAAGTAGCTGTTAGGACATGTGCTCTTTTCTGCTTCTCTACACTATAAGGAAAATGTGTCAGGCTGTTACAGTAATTATCACTTGCTGTACCACAGTAGTAAATGTGCTTTGAAATTGCCAATCAAATATCGTTTTCTGCCAAGAATCACACCATGATTCTGTGTGCACACAGGAATTGTTGTCAGAGATTTAATTTGTGTTGGTCTTGTTCTGTAAGACTTGCACTCGTAGGAAAGGGGCAGATTGTTTTCTTGAACTGTGATGGTTAACATTCAGCAGAAATCACTATCTCACAGATGAGAGGCAAATGCTATCACATTTGAAAACAACAGGGTAGATCTTCCTTGCAATACTGCAATGGGTGAGGTAGCTCCTACATGTTCAAAACTCCAATTAACCTTTACCACAGGTGATCTTACATACATCTCTGCAGTCTTCATGCAGTTGTGCAAGCGTCCATGCAGATCTCTCTTGCACCTGACAATACACAGTCTCCAGAAACACACTCTTAGCACACAGGCAGCTGATTCTCCTGCACTCCCATACTTACTATTGAGCACTGTGTGGTATTTCAGATAGCAGTGTGTAACACTAACACATTCAACATCACCAAGGCTCATTTCCTTTGCTCTTGTCTAATCACTCACCCAGGTTCCACATGCTCATAGTCTCAAGTAGCTGTTAGGACATGTGCTCTTTTCTGCCTCTCTAAACTATAAGGAAAATGTGTCAGGCTGTTACAGTAATTATCACTTGCTCTACCACAGTAGTAAATGTGCTTTGAAATTGCCAATCAAATATCGTTTTCTGCCTAGAATCACACCATGAGTCTGTGTACACAGGAATTGTTGTCAGAGATTTAATTTTTGTTGCTCTTGTTCTGTAAGATTTGCACTCGTAGGAAAGGGGCAGCTTGTTTTCTTGAACTGTGATGGTTAGCATTCAGCAAAAATCACTATCTCACAGATGAGAGGCAAATGCTAACACATTTGAAAACAACAGGGTAGATTTTCCTTCCACTCCCGCAATGGGTGAGGTAGTTCCTACATGTTCAAAACTCCAATTAACCCTTACCACAGGTGATCTTACATACATCTCTGCAGTCTTCATGCAGTTGTGCAAGCGTCCATGCAGATCTCTCTTGCACCTGACAATACACAGTCTCCAGAAACACACTCTTAGCACACAGCCAGCTGCTTCTCCTGCACTCCCATGCTTCCTATTCAGCACTGTGTGGTATTTCAGATAGCAGTGTGTAACGCTAACATATTCAACATCACCAAGGCTCATTTCCTTTGCTCTAGTCTAATCACTCACCCAGGTTCCACATGCTCATGGTCTCAAGTAGCTGTTAGGACATGTGCTCTTTTCTACTTCTCTAAACTATAAGGACAATGTGTCAGGCTGTTACAGTAATTATTACTTGCTCTACCACAGTAGTAAATGTGCTTTGAAATTGCCAATCAAATATCATTTTCTGCCTAGAATCACACCATGATTCTGTGTGCACATTGGAATTGTTGTCAGAGATTTAATTCATGTTGCTCTTGTTCTGTAAGACTTGCACTCGTAGGAAAGGGGCAGCTTGTTTCCTTGAACTGTGATGGTTAGCATATAGCACACATCACCATCTCACCGATGAGAGGCAAATGCTAACACATTTGAAAACAACAGGGTAGATTTTCCTTGCAGTACTGTAATGAGGGAGGTAGTTCCTACATGTTCATAAGCCCAATTAACCCTTACCACATGTGCTCTTACATACATCTCTGCAGTCTTCATGCAGTTGTGCAAGCGTCCATGACGATCTCTCTTGCACCTGACAATACACAGTCATCAGAAACACACTCTTAGCACACAGGCAGCTGCATCTCCTGCACTCCCATGCTCACTATTCAGCACTGTGTGGTATTTCAGATAGCAGTGTGTAACGCTAACACATTCAACATCACCAAGGCTCATTTCCTTTGCTCTAGTCTAATCACTCACCCAGGTTCCACATGCTCATGGTCTCAAGTAGCTGTTAGGACATGTGCTCTTTTCTGCCTCTCTACACTATAAGGAAAATGTGTCAGGCTGTTACAGTAATTATCACTTGCTCTACCACAGTAGTAAATGTGCTTTGAAATTGCCAATCAAATATCGTTTTCTGCCTAGAATCACACCATGATTCTGTGTGCACACAGGAATTGTTGTCAGAGATTTAATTTGTGTTGCTCTTGTTCTGTAAGACTTGCACTCGTAGGAAAGGGGCAGCTTGTTTTCTTGAACTGTGATGGTTAGCATTCAGCACAAATCACTATCTCACAGATGAGAGGCAAATGCTAACACATTTGAAAACAACAGGGTAGATTTTCCTTCCACTCCTGCAATGGGTGAGGTAGTTCCTACATGTTCAAATCTCCAATTAACCCTTACCACAGGTGATCTTACATACATCTCTGCAGTCTTCATGCAGTTGTGCAAGCGTCCATGCAGATCTCTCTTGCACCTGACAATACACAGTCTCCAGAAACACACTCTTAGCACACAGCCAGCTGCTTCTCCTGCACTCCTATGCTTACTATTCAGCACTGTGTGGTAATTCAGATAGCAGTGTGTAACGCTAGCATATTCAACATCACCAAGGCTCATTTCCTTTGCTCTAGTCTAATCACTCACCCAGGTTCCACATGCTCATGGTCTCAAGTAGCTGTTAGGACATGTGCTCTTTTCTGCCTCTCTAAACTATAAGGACAATGTGTCAGGCTGTTACAGTAATTATAACTTGCTCTACCACAGTAGTAAATGTGTTTGAAATTGCCAATCAAATATTGTTTTCTGCCAAGAATCACACCATGATTCTGTGTGCACACTGGAATTGTTGTCAGAGATTTAATTCATGTTGCTCTTGTTCTGTAAGACTTGCACTCGTAGGAAAGGGGCAGCTTGTTTTCTTGAACTGTGATGGTTAGCATACAGCACACATCACCATCTCACAGATGAGAGGCAAATGCTAACACATTTGAAAACAACAGGGTAGATTTTCCTTGCAGTACTGTAATGAGTGACGTAGTTCCTACATGTTCATAAGCCCAATTAACCCTTACCACATGTGCTCTTACATACATCTCTGCAGTCTTCATGCAGTTGTGCAAGCGTCCATGCAGATCTCTCTTGCACCTGACAATACACAGTCTCCAGAATCACACTCTTAGCACACAGGCAGCTGTTTCTCCTGCACTCCCATGCTTACTATTCAGCACTGTGTGGTATTTCAGATAGCAGTGTGTAATGCTAACACATTCAACATCACCAAGGCTCATTTCCTTTGCTCTAGTCTAATCACTCACCCAGGTTCCACATGCTCATGGTCTCAAGTAGCTGTTAGGACATGTGCTCTTTTCTGCCTCTCTAAACTATAAGGAAAATGTGTCAGGCTGTTACAGTAATTATCACTTGCTCTACCACAGTAGTAAATGTGCTTTGAAATTGCCAATCAAATATCGTTTTCTGCCTAGAATCACACCATGAGTCTGTGTGCACATAGGAATTGTTGTCAGAGATTTAATTTGTGTTGCTCTTGTTCTGTAAGACTTGCACTCGTAGGAAAGGGGCAGCTTGTTTTCTTGAACTGTGATGGTTAGCACTCAGCACAAATCACTATCTCACAGATGAGAGGCAAATGCTAACACATTTGAAAACAACAGGGTAGATTTTCCTTCCACTCCTGCAATGGGTGAGATAGTTCCTAAATGTTCAAAACTCCAATTAACCCTTACCGCAGGTGATCTTACATACATCTCTGAAGTCTTCATGCAGTTGTGCAAGCGTCCATGCAGATCTCTCTTGCACCTGATAATACACATTCTCCAGAAACACACTCTTAGCACACAGGCAGCTGTTTCTCCTGCACTCCCATGCTTACTATTCAGCACTGTGTGGTATTTCAGATAGCAGTGTGTAACGCTAACACATTCAACATCACCAAGGCTCATTTCCTTTGCTCTAGTCTAATCACTCACCCAGGTTCCACATGCTCATGGTCTCAAGTAGCTGTTAGGACATGTGCTCTTTTCTGCCTGTCTAAACTATAAGGAAAATGTGTCAGGCTGTTACAGTAATTATCACTTGCTCTACCACAGTAGTAAATGTGCTTTGAAATTGCCAATCAAATATCGTTTTCTGCCTAGAATCACACCATGATTCTGTGTGCACACAGGAATTGTTGTCAGAGATTTAATTTGTGTTGCTCTTGTTCTGTAAGACTTGCACTCGTAGGAAAGGGGCAGCTTGTTTTCTTGAACTGTGATTGTTAGCATTCAGCAGAAATCACTATCTCACAGATGAGAGGCAAATACTAACACATTTGAAAACAACAGGGTAGATTTTCCTTCCACTCCTGCAATGGGTGAGGTAGTTCCTACGTGTTCAAAACTCCAATTAACCCTTACCACAGGTGAACTTACACACATCTCTGCAGTCTTCATGCAGTTGTGCAAGCGTCCATGCAGATCTCTCTTGCACCTCTCAATACACAGTCTCCAGAAACATACTCTTAGCACACAGCCAGCTGCTTATCCTGCACTCCTAAGCTTACTATTCAGCACTGTGTGGTATTTCAGATAGCAGTGTGTAACGCTAACACATTCAACATCACCAAAGCTCATTTCCTTTGCTCTAGTCTAATCACTCACCCAGGTTCCACATGCTCATGGTCTCAAGTAGCTGTTAGGACATGTGCTCTTTTCTGCCTCTCTAAACTATAAGGACAATGTGTCAGGCTGTTACAGTAATTATAACTTTCTCTACCACAGTAGTAAATGTGCTTTGAAATTGCCAATCAAATATCGTTTTCTGCCTAGAATCACACCATGATTCTGTGTGCACACTGGAATTGTTGTTAGAGATTTAATTCATGTTGCTCTTGTTCTGTAAGACTTGCACTCGTAGGAAAGGGGCAGCTTGTTTTCTTGAACTGTGATGGCTAGCCTACAGCACACATCACCATCTCACAGATGAGAGGCAAATGCTAACACATTTGAAAACAACAGGTTAGATTTTCCTTGCTGGACTGTAATGAGTGAGGTAGTTCCTACATGTTCAAAACTCCAATTAACCCTTACCACAGGTGATCTTACATACATCTCTGCAGTTTTCATTCTGTTGTGCAAGTGTCCATGCAGATCTCTCTTGCACCTGATAATACACAGTCTCCAGAAACACACTCTTAGCACACAGCCAGCTGCTTCTCCTGCACTCCCATGCTTACTATTCAGCACTGTGTGGTATTTCAGAGAGCAGTGTGTAACGGTAACACATTCAACATCACCAAGGCTCATTTCCTTTGCTCTAGTCTAATCACTCACCCAGGTTCCACATGCTCATGGTCTCAAGTAGCTGTTAGGACATGTGCTCTTTTCTGCCTGTCTAAACTATAAGGAAATTGTGTCAGGCTGTTACAGTAATTATCACTTGCTCTACCACAGTAGTAAATGTGCTTTGAAATTGCCAATCAAATATCGTTTTCTGCCTAGAATCACACCATGATTCTGTGTGCACACAGGAATTGTTGTCAGAGATTTAATTTGTGTTGCTCTTGTTCTGTAAGACTTGCACTCGTAGGAAAGGGGCAGCTTGTTTTCTTGACCTGTTATTGTTAGCATTCAGCAGAAATCACTATCTCACAGATGAGAGGCAAAGGCTAACACATTTGAAAACAACAGGGTAGATTTTCCTTCCACTCCTGCAATGGGTGAGGTAGTTCCTACGTGTTCAAAACTCCAATTAACCCTTACCACAAGTGATCTTACACACATCTCTGCAGTCTTCATGCAGTTGTGCAAGCGTCCATGCAGATCTCTCTTGCACCTGACAATACACAGTCTCCAGAAACACACTCTTAGCACACAGCCAGCTGCTTATCCTGCACTCCCATGCTTACTATTCAGCACTGTGTGGTATTTCAGATAGCAGTGTGTAACGCTAACACATTCAACATCACCAAGGCTCATTTCCTTTGCTCTAGTCTATGCACTCACCCAGGTTCCACATGCTCATGGTCTCAAGTAGATGTTAACATGTGCTCTTTTCTGCCTCTCTAAACTATAAGGACAATGTGTCAGGCTGTTACAGTACTTATAACTTGCTCTACCACAGTAGTAAATGTGCTTTGAAATTGCCAATCAAATATCGTTTTCTGCCTAGAATCACACCATGATTCTGTGTGCACACTGGAATTGTTGTCAGAGATTTAATTCATGTTGCTCTTGTTCTGTAAGACTTGCACTCGTAGGAAAGGGGCAGCTTGTTTTCTTGAACTGTGATGGTTAACATTCAGCAGAAATCACTATCTCACAGATGAGAGGCAAATGCTAACACATTTGAAAACAACAGGGTAGATCTTCCTTGCAATACTGCAATGGGTGAGGTAGCTCCTACATGTTCAAAACTCCAATTAACCCTTACCACAGGTGATCTTACATACATCTCTGCAGTCTTCATGCAGTTGTGCAAGCGTCCATGCAGATCTCTCTTGCACCTGACAATACACAGTCTCCAGAAACACACTCTTAGCACACAGGCAGCTGATTCTCCTGCACTCCCATACTTACTATTGAGCACTGTGTGGTATTTCAGATAGCAGTGTGTAACACTAACACATTCAACATCACCAAGGCTCATTTCCTTTGCTCTTGTCTAATCACTCACCCAGGTTCCACATGCTCATGGTCTCAAGTAGCTGTTAGGACATGTGCTCTTTTCTGCCTCTCTAAACTATAAGGAAAATGTGTCAGGCTGTTACAGTAATTATCACTTGCTCTACCACAGTAGTAAATGTGCTTTGAAATTGCCAATCAAATATCGTTTTCTGCCTAGAATCACACAATGAGTCTGTGTACACAGGAATTGTTGTCAGAGATTTAATTTGTGTTGCTCTTGTTCTGTAAGATTTGCACTCGTAGGAAAGGGGCAGCTTGTTTTCTTGAACTGTGATGGTTAGCATTCAGCAAAAATCACTATCTCACAGATGAGAGGCAAATGCTAACACATTTGAAAACAACAGGGTAGATTTTCCTTCCACTCCTGCAATGGGTGAGGTAGTTCCTACATGTTCAAAACTCCAATTAACCCTTACCACAGGTGATCTTACATACATCTCTGCTGTCTTCATGCAGTTGTGCAAGCGTCCATGCAGATCTCTCTTGCACCTGACAATACACAGTCTCCAGAAACACACTCTTAGCACACAGCCAGCTGCTTCTCCTGCACTCCCATGCTTCCTATTCAGCACTGTGTGGTATTTCAGATAGCAGTGTGTAACGCTAACATATTCAACATCACCAAGGCTCATTTCCTTTGCTCTAGTCTAATCACTCACCCAGGTTCCACATGCTCATGGTCTCAAGTAGCTGTTAGGACATGTGCTCTTTTCTACTTCTCTAAACTATAAGGACAATGTGTCAGGCTGTTACAGTAATTATTACTTGCTCTACCACAGTAGTAAATGTGCTTTGAAATTGCCAATCAAATATCATTTTCTGCCTAGAATCACACCATGATTCTGTGTGCACATTGGAATTGTTGTCAGAGATTTAATTCATGTTGCTCTTGTTCTGTAAGACTTGCACTCGTAGGAAAGGGGCAGCTTGTTTCCTTGAACTGTGATGGTTAGCATATAGCACACATCACCATCTCACAGATGAGAGGCAAATGCTAACACATTTGAAAACAACAGGGTAGATTTTCCTTGCAGTACTGTAATGAGGGAGGTAGTTCCTACATGTTCATAAGCCCAATTAACCCTTACCACATGTGCTCTTACATACATCTCTGCAGTCTTCATGCAGTTGTGCAAGCGTCCATGACGATCTCTCTTGCACCTGACAATACACAGTCATCAGAAACACACTCTTAGCACACAGGCAGCTGCATCTCCTGCACTCCCATGCTCACTATTCAGCACTGTGTGGTATTTCAGATAGCAGTGTGTAACGCTAACACATTCAACATCACCAAGGCTCATTTCCTTTGCTCTAGTCTAATCACTCACCCAGGTTCCACATGCTCATGGTCTCAAGTAGCTGTTAGGACATGTGCTCTTTTCTGCCTCTCTACACTATAAGGAAAATGTGTCAGGCTGTTACAGTAATTATCACTTGCTCTACCACAGTAGTAAATGTGCTTTGAAATTGCCAATCAAATATCGTTTTCTGCCTAGAATCACACCATGATTCTGTGTGCACACAGGAATTGTTGTCAGAGATTTAATTTGTGTTGCTCTTGTTCTGTAAGACTTGCACTCGTAGGAAAGGGGCAGCTTGATTTCTTGAACTGTGATGGTTAGCATTCAGCACAAATCACTATCTCACAGAGGAGAGGCAAATGCTAACACATTTGAAAACAACAGGGTAGATTTTCCTTCCACTCCTGCAATGGGTGAGGTAGTTCCTACATGTTCAAATCTCCAATTAACCCTTACCACAGGTGATCTTACATACATCTCTGCAGTCTTCATGCAGTTGTGCAAGCGTCCATGCAGATCTCTCTTGCACCTGACAATACACAGTCTCCAGAAACACACTCTTAGCACACAGCCAGCTGCTTCTCCTGCACTCCTATGCTTACTATTCAGCACTGTGTGGTAATTCAGATAGCAGTGTGTAACGCTAGCATATTCAACATCACCAAGGCTCATTTCCTTTGCTCTAGTCTAATCACTCACCCAGGTTCCACATGCTCATGGTCTCAAGTAGCTGTTAGGACATGTGCTCTTTTCTGCCTCTCTAAACTATAAGGACAATGTGTCAGGCTGTTACAGTAATTATAACTTGCTCTACCACAGTAGTAAATGTGTTTGAAATTGCCAATCAAATATTGTTTTCTGCCAAGAATCACACCATGATTCTGTGTGCACACTGGAATTGTTGTCAGAGATTTAATTCATGTTGCTCTTGTTCTGTAAGACTTGCACTCGTAGGAAAGGGGCAGCTTGTTTTCTTGAACTGTGATGGTTAGCATACAGCACAAATCACTATCTCACAGATGAGAGGCAAATGCTAACACATTTGAAAACAACAGGGTAGATTTTCCTTCCACTCCTGCAATGGGTGAGATAGTTCCTAAATGTTCAAAACTCCAATTAACCCTTACCGCAGGTGATCTTACATACATCTCTGCAGTCTTCATGCAGTTGTGCAAGCGTCCATGCAGATCTCTCTTGCACCTGATAATACACATTCTCCAGAAACACACTCTTAGCACACAGGCAGCTGTTTCTCCTGCACTCCCATGCTTACTATTCAGCACTGTGTGGTATTTCAGATAGCAGTGTGTAACGCTAACACATTCAACATCACCAAGGCTCATTTCCTTTGCTCTAGTCTAATCACTCACCCAGGTTCCACATGCTCATGGTCTCAAGTAGCTGTTAGGACATGTGCTCTTTTCTGCCTGTCTAAACTATAAGGAAAATGTGTCAGGCTGTTACAGTAATTATCACTTGCTCTACCACAGTAGTAAATGTGCTTTGAAATTGCCAATCAAATATCGTTTTCTGCCTAGAATCACACCATGATTCTGTGTGCACACAGGAATTGTTGTCAGAGATTTAATTTGTGTTGCTCTTGTTCTGTAAGACTTGCACTCGTAGGAAAGGGGCAGCTTGTTTTCTTGAACTGTGATTGTTAGCATTCAGCAGAAATCACTATCTCACAGATGAGAGGCAAATGCTAACACATTTGAAAACAACAGGGTAGATTTTCCTTCCACTCCTGCAATGGGTGAGGTAGTTCCTACGTGTTCAAAACTCCAATTAACCCTTACCACAGGTGAACTTACACACATCTCTGCAGTCTTCATGCAGTTGTGCAAGCGTCCATGCAGATCTCTCTTGCACCTCTCAATACACAGTCTCCAGAAACATACTCTTAGCACACAGCCAGCTGCTTATCCTGCACTCCTAAGCTTACTATTCAGCACTGTGTGGTATTTCAGATAGCAGTGTGTAACGCTAACACATTCAACATCACCAAGGCTCATTTCCTTTGCTCTAGTCTAATCACTCACCCAGGTTCCACATCCTCATGGTCTCAAGTAGCTGTTAGGACATGTGCTCTTTTCTGCCTCTCTAAACTATAAGGACAATGTGTCAGGCTGTTACAGTAATTATAACTTTCTCTACCACAGTAGTAAATGTGCTTTGAAATTGCCAATCAAATATCGTTTTCTGCCTAGAATCACGCCATGATTCTGTGTGCACACTGGAATTGTTGTTAGAGATTTAATTCATGTTGCTCTTGTTCTGTAAGACTTGCACTCGTAGGAAAGGGGCAGCTTGTTTTCTTGAACTGTGATGGCTAGCCTACAGCACACATCACCATCTCACAGATGAGAGGCAAATGCTAACACATTTGAAAACAACAGGTTAGATTTTCCTTGCTGGGCTGTAATGAGTGAGGCAGTTCCTACATGTTCAAAACTCCAATTAACCCTTACCACAGGTGATCTTACATACATCTCTGCAGTCTTCATTCTGTTGTGCAAGTGTCCATGCAGATCTCTCTTGCACCTGATAATACACAGTCTCCAGAAACACACTCTTAGCACACAGCCAGCTGCTTCTCCTTCACTCCCATGCTTACTATTCAGCACTGTGTGGTATTTCAGAGAGCAGTGTGTAACGGTAACACATTCAACATCACCAAGGCTCATTTCCTTTGCTCTAGTCTAATCACTCACCCAGGTTCCACATGCTCATGGTCTCAAGTAGCTGTTAGGACATGTGCTCTTTTCTGCCTGTCTAAACTATAAGGAAAATGTGTCAGGCTGTTACAGTAATTATCACTTGCTCTACCACAGTAGTAAATGTGCTTTGAAATTGCCAATCAAATATCGTTTTCTGCCTAGAATCACACCATGATTCTGTGTGCACACAGGAATTGTTGTCAGAGATTTAATTTGTGTTGCTCTTGTTCTGTAAGACTTGCACTCGTAGGAAAGGGGCAGCTTGTTTTCTTGACCTGTTATTGTTAGCATTCAGCAGAAATCACTATCTCACAGATGAGAGGCAAAGGCTAACACATTTGAAAACAACAGGGTAGATTTTCCTTCCACTCCTGCAATGGGTGAGGTAGTTCCTACGTGTTCAAAACTCCAATTAACCCTTACCACAAGTGATCTTACACACATCTCTGCAGTCTTCATGCAGTTGTGCAAGCGTCCATGCAGATCTCTCTTGCACCTGACAATACACAGTCTCCAGAAACACACTCTTAGCACACAGCCAGCTGCTTATCCTGCACTCCCATGCTTACTATTCAGCACTGTGTGGTATTTCAGATAGCAGTGTGTAACGCTAACACATTCAACATCACCAAGGCTCATTTCCTTTGCTCTAGTCTAATCACTCACCCAGGTTCCACATGCTCATGGTCTCAAGTAGATGTTAACATGTGCTCTTTTCTGCCTCTCTAAACTATAAGGACAATGTGTCAGGCTGTTACAGTACTTATAACTTGCTCTACCACAGTAGTAAATGTGCTTTGAAATTGCCAATCAAATATCGTTTTCTGCCTAGAATCACACCATGATTCTGTGTGCACACTGGAATTGTTGTCAGAGATTTAATTCATGTTGCTCTTGTTCTGTAAGACTTGCACTCGTAGGAAAGGGGCAGCTTGTTTTCTTGAACTGTGATGGTTAGCATACAGCACACATCACCATCTCACAGATGAGAGGCAAATGCTAACACATTTGAAAACAACAGGGTAGATTTTCCTTGCAATACTGTAATGAGTGAGGTAGTTCTTACATGTTCATAAGCCCAATTAACCCTTACCACATGTGCTCTTGCATAAATCTCTGCAGTCTTCATGCAGTTGTGCAAGTGTCCATGCAGATCTTCCTTGCACCTGACAATACACAGTCTCCAGAAACACACTCTTAGCACACAGGCAGCTGTTTCTCCTGCACTCCCATGCTTACTATTCAGCACTGTGTGGTATTTCAGATAGCAGTGTGTAACACTAACACATTCAACATCACCAAGGCTCATTTCCTTTGCTCTAGTCTAATCACTCACAGAGGTTCCACATGCTCATGGTCTCAAGTAGCTGTTAGGACATGTGCTCTTTTCTGCTTCTCTACACTATAAGGAAAATGTGTCAGGCTGTTACAGTAATTATCACTTGCTGTACCACAGTAGTAAATGTGCTTTGAAATTGCCAATCAAATATCGTTTTCTGCCAAGAATCACACCATGATTCTGTGTGCACACAGGAATTGTTGTCAGAGATTTAATTTGTGTTGCTCTTGTTCTGTAAGACTTGCACTCGTAGGAAAGGGGCAGCTTGTTTTCTTGAACTGTGATGGTTAACATTCAGCACAAATCACTATCTCACAGATGAGAGGCAAATGCTAACACATTTGAAAACAACAGGGTAGATCTTCCTTGCAATACTGCAATGGGTGAGGTAGCTCCTACATGTTCAAAACTCCAATTAACCCTTACCACAGGTGATCTTACATACATCTCTGCAGTCTTCATGCAGTTGTGCAAGCGTCCATGCAGATCTCTCTTGCACCTGACAATACACAGTCTCCAGAAACACACTCTTAGCACACAGGCAGCTGATTCTCCTGCACTCCCATACTTACTATTGAGCACTGTGTGGTATTTCAGATAGCAGTGTGTAACACTAACACATTCAACATCACCAAGGCTCATTTCCTTTGCTCTTGTCTAATCACTCACCCAGGTTCCACATGCTCATGGTCTCAAGTAGCTGTTAGGACATGTGCTCTTTTCTGCCTCTCTAAACTATAAGGAAAATGTGTCAGGCTGTTACAGTAATTATCACTTGCTCTACCACAGTAGTAAATGTGCTTTGAAATTGCCAATCAAATATCGTTTTCTGCCTAGAATCACACAATGAGTCTGTGTACACAGGAATTGTTGTCAGAGATTTAATTTGTGTTGCTCTTGTTCTGTAAGATTTGCACTCGTAGGAAAGGGGCAGCTTGTTTTCTTGAACTGTGATGGTTAGCATTCAGCAAAAATCACTATCTCACAGATGAGAGGCAAATGCTAACACATTTGAAAACAACAGGGTAGATTTTCCTTCCACTCCTGCAATGGGTGAGGTAGTTCCTACATGTTCAAAACTCCAATTAACCCTTACCACAGGTGATCTTACATACATCTCTGCTGTCTTCATGCAGTTGTGCAAGCGTCCATGCAGATCTCTCTTGCACCTGACAATACACAGTCTCCAGAAACACACTCTTAGCACACAGCCAGCTGCTTCTCCTGCACTCCCATGCTTCCTATTCAGCACTGTGTGGTATTTCAGATAGCAGTGTGTAACGCTAACATATTCAACATCACCAAGGCTCATTTCCTTTGCTCTAGTCTAATCACTCACCCAGGTTCCACATGCTCATGGTCTCAAGTAGCTGTTAGGACATGTGCTCTTTTCTACTTCTCTAAACTATAACGACAATGTGTCAGGCTGTTACAGTAATTATTACTTGCTCTACCACAGTAGTAAATGTGCTTTGAAATTGCCAATCAAATATCATTTTCCGCCTAGAATCACACCATGATTCTGTGTGCACATTGGAATTGTTGTCAGAGATTTAATTCATGTTGCTCTTGTTCTGTAAGACTTGCACTCGTAGGAAAGGGGCAGCTTGTTTTCTTGAACTGTGATGGTTAGCATATAGCACACATCACCATCTCACAGATGAGAGGCAAATGCTAACACATTTGAAAACAACAGGGTAGATTTTCCTTGCAGTACTGTAATGAGGGAGGTAGTTCCTACATGTTCATAAGCCCAATTAACCCTTACCACATGTGCTCTTACATAAATCTCTGCAGTCTTCATGCAGTTGTGCAAGCGTCCATGACGATCTCTCTTGCACCTGACAATACACAGTCATCAGAAACACACTCTTAGCACACAGGCAGCTGCATCTCCTGCACTCCCATGCTTACTATTCAGCACTGTGTGGTATTTCAGATAGCAGTGTGTAACACTAACACATTCAAAATCACCAAGGCTCATTTCCTTTGCTCTAGTCTAATCACTCACCCAGGTTCCACATGCTCATGGTCTCAAGTAGCTGTTAGGACATGTGCTCTTTTCTGCCTCTCTACACTATAAGGAAAATGTGTCAGGCTGTTACAGTAATTATCACTTGCTCTACCACAGTAGTAAATGTGCTTTGAAATTGCCAATCAAATATCGTTTTCTGCCTAGAATCACACCATGATTCTGTGTGCACACAGGAATTGTTGTCAGAGATTTAATTTGTGTTGCTCTTGTTCTGTAAGACTTGCACTCGTAGGAAAGGGGCAGCTTGTTTTCTTGAACTGTGATGGTTAGCATTCAGCACAAATCACTATCTCACAGATGAGAGGCAAATGCTAACACATTTGAAAACAACAGGGTAGATTTTCCTTCCACTCCTGCAATGGGTGAGGTAGTTCCTACATGTTCAAATCTCCAATTAACCCTTACCACAGGTGATCTTACATACATCTCTGCAGTCTTCATGCAGTTGTGCAAGCGTCCATGCAGATCTCTCTTGCACCTGACAATACACAGTCTCCAGAAACACACTCTTAGCACACAGCCAGCTGCTTCTCCTGCACTCCCGTGCTTACTATTCAGCACTGTGTGGTATTTCAGATAGCAGTGTGTAACGCTAACACATTCAACATCACCAAGGCTCATTTCCTTTGCTCTAGTCTAATCACTCACCCAGGTTCCACATGCTCATGGTCTCAAGTAGCTGTTAGGACATGTGCTCTTTTCTGCTTCTCTAAACTATAAGGACAACGTGTCAGGCTGTTACAGTAACTATAACTTGCTCTACCACAGTAGTAAATGTGCTTTGAAATTGCCAATCAAATATCGTTTTCTGCCTAGAATCACACCATGATTCTGTGTGCACATTCGAATTGTTGTCAGAGATTTAATTCATGTTGCTCTTGTTCTGTAAGACTTGCACTCGTAGGAAAGGAGCAGCTTGTTTTCTTGAACTGTGATGGTTAGCATACAGCACACATCACCATCTCACAGATGAGAGGCAAATGCTAACACATTTGAAAACAACAGGGTAGATTTTCCTTGCAGTACTGCAATGAGTGAGGTAGTTCCTACATGTTCATAAGCCCAATTAACCCTTACCACATGTGCTCTTACATACATCTCTGCAGTCGTCATGCAGTTGTGCAAGCGTCCATGCAGATCTCTCTTGCACCTGACAATACACAGTCTCCAGAAACACACTCTTAGCACACAGGCAGCTGCATCTCCTGCACTCCCATGCTTACTATTCAGCACTGTGTGGTATTTCAGATAGAAGTGTGTAACACTAACACATTCAACATCACCAAGGCTCATTTCCTTTGCTCTAGTGTAATCACTCACCGAGGTTCCACATGCTCATGGTCTCAAGTAGCTGTTAGGACATATGCTCTTTTCTGCTTCTCTACACTATAAGGAAAATGTGTCAGGCTGTTACAGTAATTATCACTTGCTGTACCACAGTAGTAAATGTGCTTTGAAATTGCCAATCAAATATCGTTTTCTGCCAAGAATCACACCATGATTCTGTGTGCACACAGGAATTGTTGTCAGAGATTTAATTTGTGTTGCTCTTGTTCTGTAAGACTTGCACTCGTAGGAAAGGGGCAGCTTGTTTTCTTGAACTGTGATGGTTAACATTCAGCAGAAATCACTATCTCACAGATGAGAGGCAAATGCTAACACATTTGAAAACAACAGGGTAGATCTTCCTTGCAATACTGCAATGGGTGAGGTAGCTCCTACATGTTCAAAACTCCAATTAACCCTTACCACAGGTGATCTTACATACATCTCTGCAGTCTTCATGCAGTTGTGCAAGCGTCCATGCAGATCTCTCTTGCACCTGACAATACACAGTCTCCAGAAACACACTCTTAGCACACAGGCAGCTGATTCTCCTGCACTCCCATACTTACTATTGAGCACTGTGTGGTATTTCAGATAGCAGTGTGTAACACTAACACATTCAACATCACCAAGGCTCATTTCCTTTGCTCTTGTCTAATCACTCACCCAGGTTCCACATGCTCATGGTCTCAAGTAGCTGTTAGGACATGTGCTCTTTTCTGCCTCTCTAAACTATAAGGAAAATGTGTCAGGCTGTTACAGTAAGTATCACTTGCTCTACCACAGTAGTAAATGTGCTTTGAAATTGCCAATCAAATATCGTTTTCTGCCTAGAATCACACCATGAGTCTGTGTACACCGGAATTGTTGTCAGAGATTTAATTTGTGTTGCTCTTGTTCTGTAAGATTTGCACTCGTAGGAAAGGGGCAGCTTGTTTTCTTGAACTGTGATGGTTAGCATTCAGCAAAAATCACTATCTCACAGATGAGAGGCAAATGCTAACACATTTGAAAACAACAGGGTAGATTTTCCTTCCACTCCTGCAATGGGTGAGGTAGTTCCTACATGTTCAAAACTCCAATTAACCCTTACCACAGGTGATCTTACATACATCTCTGCTGTCTTCATGCAGTTGTGCAAGCGTCCATGCAGATCTCTCTTGCACCTGACAATACACAGTCTCCAGAAACACACTCTTAGCACACAGCCAGCTGCTTCTCCTGCACTCCCATGCTTCCTATTCAGCACTGTGTGGTATTTCAGATAGCAGTGTGTAACGCTAACATATTCAACATCACCAAGGCTCATTTCCTTTGCTCTAGTCTAATCACTCACCCAGGTTCCACATGCTCATGGTCTCAAGTAGCTGTTAGGACATGTGCTCTTTTCTGCCTGTCTAAACTATAAGGACAATGTGTCAGGCTGTTACAGTAATTATCACTTGCTCTACCACAGTAGTAAATGTGCTTTGAAATTGCCAATCAAATATCGTTTTCTGCCTAGAATCACACCATGAGTCTGGGTGCACACAGGAATTGTTGTCAGAGATTTAATTTGTGTTGCTCTTGTTCTGTAAGACTTGCACTCGTAGGAAAGGGGCAGCTTGTTTTCTTGAACTGTGATGGTTAGCATTCAGCAGAAATCACTATCTCACAGATGAGAGGCAAATGCTTACACTTTGGAAACAACAGGGTAGATTTTCCTTCCACTCCTGCAATGGGTGAGGTAGTTCCTATATGTTCAAAACTCCAATTAACCCACACCACAGGTGATCTTACATACTTCTCTGCAGTCTTCATGCAGTTGTGCAAGCGTCCATGCAGATCTCTCTTGCACCTGACAATACACAGTCTCCAGAAACACACTCTTAGCACACAGGCAGCTGTTTCTCCTGCACTTCCATGCTTACTATTCAGCACTGTGTGGTATTTCAGATAGCAGTGTGTAACGCTAACACATTCAACATCACCAAGGCTCATTTCCTTTGCTCTAGTCTAATCACTCACCCAGGTTCCACATGCTCATGGTCTCAAGTAGCTGTTAGGACATGTGCTCTTTTCTGCCTCTCTACACTATAAGGAAAATGTGTCAGGCTGTTACAGTAATTATCACTTGCTGTATCACAGTAGTGAATGTGCTTTGAAATTGCCAATCAAATATCGTTTTCTGCCTAGAATCACACCATGATTCTGTGTGCACACAGGAATTGTTGTCAGAGATTTAATTTGTGTTGCTCTTGTTCTGTAAGTCTTGCACTCGTAGGAAAGGGGCAGCTTGTTTTCTTGAACTGTGATGGTTAACATTCAGCAGAAATCACTATCTCACAGATGAGAGGCAAATGCTAACACATTTGAAAACAACAGGGTAGATTTTCCTTCCACTCCTGCAATGGGTGAGGTAGCTCCTACATGTTCAAAACTGCAATTAACCCTTAACACATGTGATCTTACATACATCTCTGCAGTCTTCATGCAGTTGTGCAAGCATCCATGCAGATCTCTCTTGCACCTGACAATACACAGTCTCCAGAAACACACTCTTAGCACACAGGCAGCTGCTTCTCCTGCACTCCCATGCTTCCTATTCAGCACTGTGTGGTATTTCAGATAGCAGTGTGTAACGCTAACATATTCAACATCACCAAGGCTCATTTCCTTTGCTCTAGTCTAATCACTCACCCAGGTTCCACATGCTCATGGTCTCAAGTAGCTGTTAGGACATGTGCTCTTTTCTACTTCTCTAAACTATAAGGACAATGTGTCAGGCTGTTACAGTAATTATTACTTGCTCTACCACAGTAGTAAATGTGCTTTGAAATTGCCAATCAAATATCATTTTCTGCCTAGAATCACACCATGATTCTGTGTGCACATTGGAATTGTTGTCAGAGATTTAATTCATGTTGCTCTTGTTCTGTAAGACTTGCACTCGTAGGAAAGGGGCAGCTTGTTTCCTTGAACTGTGATGGTTAGCATATAGCACACATCACCATCTCACAGATGAGAGGCAAATGCTAACACATTTGAAAACAACAGGGTAGATTTTCCTTGCAGTACTGTAATGAGGGAGGTAGTTCCTACATGTTCATAAGCCCAATTAACCCTTACCACATGTGCTCTTACATACATCTCTGCAGTCTTCATGCAGTTGTGCAAGCGTCCATGACGATCTCTCTTGCACCTGACAATACACAGTCATCAGAAACACACTCTTAGCACACAGGCAGCTGCATCTCCTGCACTCCCATGCTCACTATTCAGCACTGTGTGGTATTTCAGATAGCAGTGTGTAACGCTAACACATTCAACATCACCAAGGCTCATTTCCTTTGCTCTAGTCTAATCACTCACCCAGGTTCCACATGCTCATGGTCTCAAGTAGCTGTTAGGACATGTGCTCTTTTCTGCCTCTCTACACTATAAGGAAAATGTGTCAGGCTGTTACAGTAATTATCACTTGCTCTACCACAGTAGTAAATGTGCTTTGAAATTGCCAATCAAATATCGTTTTCTGCCTAGAATCACACCATGATTCTGTGTGCACACAGGAATTGTTGTCAGAGATTTAATTTGTGTTGCTCTTGTTCTGTAAGACTTGCACTCGTAGGAAAGGGGCAGCTTGTTTTCTTGAACTGTGATGGTTAGCATTCAGCACAAATCACTATCTCACAGATGAGAGGCAAATGCTAACACATTTGAAAACAACAGGGTAGATTTTCCTTCCACTCCTGCAATGGGTGAGGTAGTTCCTACATGTTCAAATCTCCAATTAACCCTTACCACAGGTGATCTTACATACATCTCTGCAGTCTTCATGCAGTTGTGCAAGCGTCCATGCAGATCTCTCTTGCACCTGACAATACACAGTCTCCAGAAACACACTCTTAGCACACAGCCAGCTGCTTCTCCTGCACTCCTATGCTTACTATTCAGCACTGTGTGGTAATTCAGATAGCAGTGTGTAACGCTAGCATATTCAACATCACGAAGGCTCATTTCCTTTGCTCTAGTCTAATCACTCACCCAGGTTCCACATGCTCATGGTCTCAAGTAGCTGTTAGGACATGTGCTCTTTTCTGCCTCTCTAAACTATAAGGACAATGTGTCAGGCTGTTACAGTAATTATAACTTGCTCTACCACAGTAGTAAATGTGTTTGAAATTGCCAATCAAATATTGTTTTCTGCCAAGAATCACACCATGATTCTGTGTGCACACTGGAATTGTTGTCAGAGATTTAATTCATGTTGCTCTTGTTCTGTAAGACTTGCACTCGTAGGAAAGGGGCAGCTTGTTTTCTTGAACTGTGATGGTTAGCATACAGCACACATCACCATCTCACAGATGAGAGGCAAATGCTAACACATTTGAAAACAACAGGGTAGATTTTCCTTGCAGTACTGTAATGAGTGACGTAGTTCCTACATGTTCATAAGCCCAATTAACCCTTACCACATGTGCTCTTACATACATCTCTGCAGTCTTCATGCAGTTGTGCAAGCGTCCATGCAGAACTCTCTTGCACCTGACAATACACAGTCTCCAGAAACACACTCTTAGCACACAGGCAGCTGTTTCTCCTGCACTCCCATGCTTACTATTCAGCACTGTGTGGTATTTCAGATAGCAGTGTGTAATGCTAACACATTCAACATCACCAAGGCTCATTTCCTTTGCTCTAGTCTAATCACTCACCCAGGTTCCACATGCTCATGGTCTCAAGTAGCTGTTAGGACATGTGCTCTTTTCTGCCTCTCTAAACTATAAGGAAAATGTGTCAGGCTGTTACAGTAATTATCACTTGCTCTACCACAGTAGTAAATGTGCTTTGAAATTGCCAATCAAATATCGTTTTCTGCCTAGAATCACACCATGAGTCTGTGTGCACATAGGAATTGTTGTCAGAGATTTAATTTGTGTTGCTCTTGTTCTGTAAGACTTGCACTCGTAGGAAAGGGGCAGCTTGTTTTCTTGAACTGTGATGGTTAGCACTCAGCACAAATCACTATCTCACAGATGAGAGGCAAATGCTAACACATTTGAAAACAACAGGGTAGATTTTCCTTCCACTCCTGCAATGGGTGAGATAGTTCCTAAATGTTCAAAACTCCAATTAACCCTTACCGCAGGTGATCTTACATACATCTCTGCAGTCTTCATGCAGTTGTGCAAGCGTCCATGCAGATCTCTCTTGCACCTGATAATACACATTCTCCAGAAACACACTCTTAGCACACAGGCAGCTGTTTCTCCTGCACTCCCATGCTTACTATTCAGCACTGTGTGGTATTTCAGATAGCAGTGTGTAACGCTAACACATTCAACATCACCAAGGCTCATTTCCTTTGCTCTAGTCTAATCACTCACCCAGGTTCCACATGCTCATGGTCTCAAGTAGCTGTTAGGACATGTGCTCTTTTCTGCCTGTCTAAACTATAAGGAAAATGTGTCAGGCTGTTACAGTAATTATCACTTGCTCTACCACAGTAGTAAATGTGCTTTGAAATTGCCAATCAAATATCGTTTTCTGCCTAGAATCACACCATGATTCTGTGTGCACACAGGAATTGTTGTCAGAGATTTAATTTGTGTTGCTCTTGTTCTGTAAGACTTGCACTCGTAGGAAAGGGGCAGCTTGTTTTCTTGAACTGTGATTGTTAGCATTCAGCAGAAATCACTATCTCACAGATGAGAGGCAAATGCTAACACATTTGAAAACAACAGGGTAGATTTTCCTTCCACTCCTGCAATGGGTGAGGTAGTTCCTACGTGTTCAAAACTCCAATTAACCCTTACCACAGGTGAACTTATACACATCTCTGCAGTCTTCATGCAGTTGTGCAAGCGTCCATGCAGATCTCTCTTGCACCTCTCAATACACAGTCTCCAGAAACATACTCTTAGCACACAGCCAGCTGCTTATCCTGCACTCCTAAGCTTACTATTCAGCACTGTGTGGTATTTCAGATAGCAGTGTGTAACGCTAACACATTCAACATCACCAAGGCTCATTTCCTTTGCTCTAGTCTAATCACTCACCCAGGTTCTACATGCTCATGGTCTCAAGTAGCTGTTAGGACATGTGCTCTTTTCTGCCTCTCTAAACTATAAGGACAATGTGTCAGGCTGTTACAGTAATTATAACTTTCTCTACCACAGTAGTAAATGTGCTTTGAAATTGCCAATCAAATATCGTTTTCTGCCTAGAATCACACCATGATTCTGTGTGCACACTGGAATTGTTGTTAGAGATTTAATTCATGTTGCTCTTGTTCTGTAAGACTTGCACTCGTAGGAAAGGGGCAGCTTGTTTTCTTGAACTGTGATGGCTAGCCTACAGCACACATCACCATCTCACAGATGAGAGGCAAATGCTAACACATTTGAAAACAACAGGTTAGATTTTCCTTGCTGGACTGTAATGAGTGAGGTAGTTCCTACATGTTCAAAACTCCAATTAACCCTTACCACAGGTGATCTTACATACATCTCTGCAGTCTTCATTCTGTTGTGCAAGTGTCCATGCAGATCTCTCTTGCACCTGATAATACACAGTCTCCAGAAACACACTCTTAGCACACAGCCAGCTGCTTCTCCTTCACTCCCATGCTTACTATTCAGCACTGTGTGGTATTTCAGAGAGCAGTGTGTAACGGTAACACATTCAACATCACCAAGGCTCATTTCCTTTGCTCTAGTCTAATCACTCACCCAGGTTCCACATGCTCATGGTCTCAAGTAGCTGTTAGGACATGTGCTCTTTTCTGCCTGTCTAAACTATAAGGAAAATGTGTCAGGCTGTTACAGTAATTATCACTTGCTCTACCACAGTAGTAAATGTGCTTTGAAATTGCCAATCAAATATCGTTTTCTGCCTAGAATCACACCATGATTCTGTGTGCACACAGGAATTGTTGTCAGAGATTTAATTTGTGTTGCTCTTGTTCTGTAAGACTTGCACTCGTAGGAAAGGGGCAGCTTGTTTTCTTGACCTGTTATTGTTAGCATTCAGCAGAAATCACTATCTCACAGATGAGAGGCAAAGGCTAACACATTTGAAAACAACAGGGTAGATTTTCCTTCCACTCCTGCAATGGGTGAGGTAGTTCCTACGTGTTCAAAACTCCAATTAACCCTTACCACAAGTGATCTTACACACATCTCTGCAGTCTTCATGCAGTTGTGCAAGCGTCCATGCAGATCTCTCTTGCACCTGACAATACACAGTCTCCAGAAACACACTCTTAGCACACAGCCAGCTGCTTATCCTGCACTCCCATGCTTACTATTCAGCACTGTGTGGTATTTCAGATAGCAGTGTGTAACGCTAACACATTCAACATCACCAAGGCTCATTTCCTTTGCTCTAGTCTAATCACTCACCCAGGTTCCACATGCTCATGGTCTCAAGTAGATGTTAACATGTGCTCTTTTCTGCCTCTCTAAACTATAAGGACAATGTGTCAGGCTGTTACAGTACTTATAACTTGCTCTACCACAGTAGTAAATGTGCTTTGAAATTGCCAATCAAATATCGTTTTCTGCCTAGAATCACACCATGATTCTGTGTGCACACTGGAATTGTTGTCAGAGATTTAATTCATGTTGCTCTTGTTCTGTAAGTCTTGCACTCGTAGGAAAGGGGCAGCTTGTTTTCTTGAACTGTGATGGTTAGCATACAGCACACATCACCATCTCACAGATGAGAGGCAAATGCTAACACATTTGAAAACAACAGGGTAGATTTTCCTTGCAATACTGTAATGAGTGAGGTAGTTCTTACATGTTCATAAGCCCAATTAACCCTTACCACATGTGCTCTTGCATACATCTCTGCAGTCTTCATGCAGTTGTGCAAGTGTCCATGCAGATCTTCCTTGCACCTGACAATACACAGTCTCCAGAAACACACTCTTAGCACACAGGCAGCTGTTTCTCCTGCACTCCCATGCTTACTATTCAGCACTGTGTGGTATTTCAGATAGCAGTGTGTAACACTAACACATTCAACATCACCAAGGCTCATTTCCTTTGCTCTAGTCTAATCACTCACAGAGGTTCCACATGCTCATGGTCTCAAGTAGCTGTTAGGACATGTGCTCTTTTCTGCTTCTCTACACTATAAGGAAAATGTGTCAGGCTGTTACAGTAATTATCACTTGCTGTACCACAGTAGTAAATGTGCTTTGAAATTGCCAATCAAATATCGTTTTCTGCCAAGAATCACACCATGATTCTGTGTGCACACAGGAATTGTTGTCAGAGATTTAATTTGTGTTGCTCTTGTTCTGTAAGACTTGCACTCGTAGGAAAGGGGCAGCTTGTTTTCTTGAACTGTGATGGTTAACATTCAGCACAAATCACTATCTCACAGATGAGAGGCAAATGCTAACACATTTGAAAACAACAGGGTAGATCTTCCTTGCAATACTGCAATGGGTGAGGTAGCTCCTACATGTTCAAAACTCCAATTAACCCTTACCACAGGTGATCTTACATACATCTCTGCAGTCTTCATGCAGTTGTGCAAGCGTCCATGCAGATCTCTCTTGCACCTGACAATACACAGTCTCCAGAAACACACTCTTAGCACACAGGCAGCTGATTCTCCTGCACTCCCATACTTACTATTGAGCACTGTGTGGTATTTCAGATAGCAGTGTGTAACACTAACACATTCAACATCACCAAGGCTCATTTCCTTTGCTCTTGTCTAATCACTCACCCAGGTTCCACATGCTCATGGTCTCAAGTAGCTGTTAGGACATGTGCTCTTTTCTGCCTCTCTAAACTATAAGGAAAATGTGTCAGGCTGTTACAGTAATTATCACTTGCTCTACCACAGTAGTAAATGTGCTTTGAAATTGCCAATCAAATATCGTTTTCTGCCTAGAATCACACAATGAGTCTGTGTACACAGGAATTGTTGTCAGAGATTTAATTTGTGTTGCTCTTGTTCTGTAAGATTTGCACTCGTAGGAAAGGGGCAGCTTGTTTTCTTGAACTGTGATGGTTAGCATTCAGCAAAAATCACTATCTCACAGATGAGAGGCAAATGCTAACACATTTGAAAACAACAGGGTAGATTTTCCTTCCACTCCTGCAATGGGTGAGGTAGTTCCTACATGTTCAAAACTCCAATTAACCCTTACCACAGGTGATCTTACATACATCTCTGCTGTCTTCATGCAGTTGTGCAAGCGTCCATGCAGATCTCTCTTGCACCTGACAATACACAGTCTCCAGAAACACACTCTTAGCACACAGCCAGCTGCTTCTCCTGCACTCCCATGCTTCCTATTCAGCACTGTGTGGTATTTCAGATAGCAGTGTGTAACGCTAACATATTCAACATCACCAAGGCTCATTTCCTTTGCTCTAGTCTAATCACTCACCCAGGTTCCACATGCTCATGGTCTCAAGTAGCTGTTAGGACATGTGCTCTTTTCTACTTCTCTAAACTATAACGACAATGTGTCAGGCTGTTACAGTAATTATTACTTGCTCTACCACAGTAGTAAATGTGCTTTGAAATTGCCAATCAAATATCATTTTCTGCCTAGAATCACACCATGATTCTGTGTGCACATTGGAATTGTTGTCAGAGATTTAATTCATGTTGCTCTTGTTCTGTAAGACTTGCACTCGTAGGAAAGGGGCAGCTTGTTTTCTTGAACTGTGATGGTTAGCATATAGCACACATCACCATCTCACAGATGAGAGGCAAATGCTAACACATTTGAAAACAACAGGGTAGATTTTCCTTGCAGTACTGTAATGAGGGAGGTAGTTCCTACATGTTCATAAGCCCAATTAACCCTTACCACATGTGCTCTTACATAAATCTCTGCAGTCTTCATGCAGTTGTGCAAGCGTCCATGACGATCTCTCTTGCACCTGACAATACACAGTCATCAGAAACACACTCTTAGCACACAGGCAGCTGCATCTCCTGCACTCCCATGCTTACTATTCAGCACTGTGTGGTATTTCAGATAGCAGTGTGTAACACTAACACATTCAAAATCACCAAGGCTCATTTCCTTTGCTCTAGTCTAATCACTCACCCAGGTTCCACATGCTCATGGTCTCAAGTAGCTGTTAGGACATGTGCTCTTTTCTGCCTCTCTACACTATAAGGAAAATGTGTCAGGCTGTTACAGTAATTATCACTTGCTCTACCACAGTAGTAAATGTGCTTTGAAATTGCCAATCAAATATCGTTTTCTGCCTAGAATCACACCATGATTCTGTGTGCACACAGGAATTGTTGTCAGAGATTTAATTTGTGTTGCTCTTGTTCTGTAAGACTTGCACTCGTAGGAAAGGGGCAGCTTGTTTTCTTGAACTGTGATGGTTAGCATTCAGCACAAATCACTATCTCACAGATGAGAGGCAAATGCTAACACATTTGAAAACAACAGGGTAGATTTTCCTTCCACTCCTGCAATGGGTGAGGTAGTTCCTACATGTTCAAATCTCCAATTAACCCTTACCACAGGTGATCTTACATACATCTCTGCAGTCTTCATGCAGTTGTGCAAGCGTCCATGCAGATCTCTCTTGCACCTGACAATACACAGTCTCCAGAAACACACTCTTAGCACACAGCCAGCTGCTTCTCCTGCACTCCCGTGCTTACTATTCAGCACTGTGTGGTATTTCAGATAGCAGTGTGTAACGCTAACACATTCAACATCACCAAGGCTCATTTCCTTTGCTCTAGTCTAATCACTCACCCAGGTTCCACATGCTCATGGTCTCAAGTAGCTGTTAGGACATGTGCTCTTTTCTGCTTCTCTAAACTATAAGGACAACGTGTCAGGCTGTTACAGTAACTATAACTTGCTCTACCACAGTAGTAAATGTGCTTTGAAATTGCCAATCAAATATCGTTTTCTGCCTAGAATCACACCATGATTCTGTGTGCACATTCGAATTGTTGTCAGAGATTTAATTCATGTTGCTCTTGTTCTGTAAGACTTGCACTCGTAGGAAAGGGGCAGCTTGTTTTCTTGAACTGTGATGGTTAGCATACAGCACACATCACCATCTCACAGATGAGAGGCAAATGCTAACACATTTGAAAACAACAGGGTAGATTTTCCTTGCAGTACTGCAATGAGTGAGGTAGTTCCTACATGTTCATAAGCCCAATTAACCCTTACCACATGTGCTCTTACATACATCTCTGCAGTCGTCATGCAGTTGTGCAAGCGTCCATGCAGATCTCTCTTGCACCTGACAATACACAGTCTCCAGAAACACACTCTTAGCACACAGGCAGCTGCATCTCCTGCACTCCCATGCTTACTATTCAGCACTGTGTGGTATTTCAGATAGAAGTGTGTAACACTAACACATTCAACATCACCAAGGCTCATTTCCTTTGCTCTAGTGTAATCACTCACCGAGGTTCCACATGCTCATGGTCTCAAGTAGCTGTTAGGACATGTGCTCTTTTCTGCTTCTCTACACTATAAGGAAAATGTGTCAGGCTGTTACAGTAATTATCACTTGCTGTACCACAGTAGTAAATGTGCTTTGAAATTGCCAATCAAATATCGTTTTCTGCCAAGAATCACACCATGATTCTGTGTGCACACAGGAATTGTTGTCAGAGATTTAATTTGTGTTGCTCTTGTTCTGTAAGACTTGCACTCGTAGGAAAGGGGCAGCTTGTTTTCTTGAACTGTGATGGTTAACATTCAGCAGAAATCACTATCTCACAGATGAGAGGCAAATGCTAACACATTTGAAAACAACAGGGTAGATCTTCCTTGCAATACTGCAATGGGTGAGGTAGCTCCTACATGTTCAAAACTCCAATTAACCCTTACCACAGGTGATCTTACATACATCTCTGCAGTCTTCATGCAGTTGTGCAAGCGTCCATGCAGATCTCTCTTGCACCTGACAATACACAGTCTCCAGAAACACACTCTTAGCACACAGGCAGCTGATTCTCCTGCACTCCCATACTTACTATTGAGCACTGTGTGGTATTTCAGATAGCAGTGTGTAACACTAACACATTCAACATCACCAAGGCTCATTTCCTTTGCTCTTGTCTAATCACTCACCCAGGTTCCACATGCTCATGGTCTCAAGTAGCTGTTAGGACATGTGCTCTTTTCTGCCTCTCTAAACTATAAGGAAAATGTGTCAGGCTGTTACAGTAAGTATCACTTGCTCTACCACAGTAGTAAATGTGCTTTGAAATTGCCAATCAAATATCGTTTTCTGCCTAGAATCACACCATGAGTCTGTGTACACAGGAATTGTTGTCAGAGATTTAATTTGTGTTGCTCTTGTTCTGTAAGATTTGCACTCGTAGGAAAGGGGCAGCTTGTTTTCTTGAACTGTGATGGTTAGCATTCAGCAAAAATCACTATCTCACAGATGAGAGGCAAATGCTAACACATTTGAAAACAACAGGGTAGATTTTCCTTCCACTCCTGCAATGGGTGAGGTAGTTCCTACATGTTCAAAACTCCAATTAACCCTTACCACAGGTGATCTTACATACATCTCTGCTGTCTTCATGCAGTTGTGCAAGCGTCCATGCAGATCTCTCTTGCACCTGACAATACACAGTCTCCAGAAACACACTCTTAGCACACAGCCAGCTGCTTCTCCTGCACTCCCATGCTTCCTATTCAGCACTGTGTGGTATTTCAGATAGCAGTGTGTAACGCTAACATATTCAACATCACCAAGGCTCATTTCCTTTGCTCTAGTCTAATCACTCACCCAGGTTCCACATGCTCATGGTCTCAAGTAGCTGTTAGGACATGTGCTCTTTTCTACTTCTCTAAACTATAACGACAATGTGTCAGGCTGTTACAGTAATTATTACTTGCTCTACCACAGTAGTAAATGTGCTTTGAAATTGCCAATCAAATATCATTTTCTGCCTAGAATCACACCATGATTCTGTGTGCACATTGGAATTGTTGTCAGAGATTTAATTCATGTTGCTCTTGTTCTGTAAGACTTGCACTCGTAGGAAAGGGGCAGCTTGTTTTCTTGAACTGTGATGGTTAGCATATAGCACACATCACCATCTCACAGATGAGAGGCAAATGCTAACACATTTGAAAACAACAGGGTAGATTTTCCTTGCAGTACTGTAATGAGGGAGGTAGTTCCTACATGTTCATAAGCCCAATTAACCCTTACCACATGTGCTCTTACATACATCTCTGCAGTCTTCATGCAGTTGTGCAAGCGCCCATGCAGATCTCTCTTGCACCTGACAATACACAGTCTCCAGAAAAACACTCTTAGCACACAGGCAGCTGCATCTCCTGCACTCCCATGCTTACTATTCAGCACTGTGTGGTATTTCAGATAGCAGTGTGTAACACTAACACATTCAACATCACCAAGGCTCATTTCCTTTGCTCAGTCTTCATGCAGTTGTGCAAGCGTCCATGACGATCTCTCTTGCACCTGACAATACACAGTCTCCAGAAACACACTCTTAGCACACAGGCAGCTGTTTCTCCTGCACTCCCATGCTTACTATTCAGCACTGTGTGGTATTTCAGATAGCAGTGTGTAACACTAACACATTCAACATCACCAAGGCTCATTTCCTTTGCTCTAGTCTAATCACTCACACAGGTTCCACATGCTCATGGTCTCAAGTAGCTGTTAGGACATGTGCTCTTTTCTGCCTCTCTACACTATAAGGAAAATGTGTCAGGCTGTTACAGTAATTATCACTTGCTCTACCACAGTAGTAAATGTGCTTTGAAATTGCCAATCAAATATCGTTTTCTGCCAAGAATCACACCATGATTCTGTGTGCACACAGGAATTGTTGTCAGAGATTTAATTTGTGTTGCTCTTGTTCTGTAAGACTTGCACTCGTAGGAAAGGGGCAGCTTGTTTTCTTGAACTGTGATGGTTAGCATTCAGCAGAAATCACTATCTCACAGATGAGAGGCAAATGCTAACACATTTGAAAACAACAGGGTTGATTTTCCTTCCACTCCTGCAATGAGTGAGGTAGCTCCTACATGTTCAAAACTCCAATTAACCCTTACCACAGGTGATCTTACATACATCTCTGCAGTCTTCATGCAGTTGTGTAAGCGTCCATGCAGATCTCTCTTGCACCTGACAATACACAGTCTCCAGAAACACACTCTTAGCCCACAGCCAGCTGCTTCTCCTGCACTCCCATGCTTACTATTCAGCACTGTGTGGTATTTCAGATAGCAGTGTGTAACGCTAACACATTCAACATCACCGAGGCTCATTTCCTTTGCTCTAGTCTAATCACTCACCCAGGTTCCACATGCTCATGGTCTCAAGTAGCTGTTAGGACATGTGCTCTTTTCTGCCTCTATAAACTATAAGGAAAATGTGTCAGGCTGTTACAGTAATTATCACTGGCTCTACCACAGTAGTAAATGTGCTTTGAAATTGCCAATCAAATATCGTTTTCTGCCTAGAATCACACCATGATTCTGTGTGCACACAGGAATTGTTGTCAGAGATTTAATTTGTGTTGCTCTTGTTCTGTAAGACTTGCACTCGTAGGAAAGGGGCAGCTTGTTTTCTTGAACTGTGATGGTTAGCATTCAGCACAAATCACTATCTCACAGATGAGAGGCAAATGCTAACACATTTGAAAACAACAGGGTAGATTTTCCTTCCACTCCTGCAATGGGTGAGGTAGTTCCTACATGTTCAAAACTCCAATTAACCCTTACCACAGGTAATCTTACATACATCTCTGCAGTCTTCATGCAGTTGTGCAAGCGTTCATGCAGATCTCTCTTGCACCTGACAATACACAGTCTCCAGAAACACACTCTTAGCACACAGGCAGCTGCATCTCCTGCACTCCCATGCTTACTATTCAGCACTGTGTGGTATTTCAGATAGCAGTGTGTAACACTAACACATTCAACATCACCAAGGCTCATTTCCTTTGCTCTAGTCTAATCACTCACCCAGGTTCCACATGCTCATGGTCTCAAGTAGCTGTTAGGACATGTGCTCTTTTCTGCCTCTCTACACTGTAAGGAAAATGTGTCAGGCTGTTACAGTAATTATCACTTGCTCTACCACAGTAGTAAATGTGCTTTGAAATTGCCAATCAAATATCGTTTTCTGCCTAGAATCACACCATGATTCTGTGTGCACACAGGAATTGTTGTCAGAGATTTAATTTGTGTTGCTCTTGTTCTGTAAGACTTGCACTCGTAGGAAAGGGGCAGCTTGTTTTCTTGAACTGTGATGGTTAGCATTCAGCAGAAATCACTATCTCACAGATGAGAGGCAAATGCTAACACATTTGAAAACAACAGGGTAGATTTTCCTTCCACTCCTGCAATGGGTGAGGTAGCTCGTACATGTTCAAAACTCCAATCAACCCTTACCACAGGTGATCTTACATACATCTCTGCAGTCTTCATGCATTTGTGCAAGCGTCCATGCAGATCTCTCTTGCACCTGACAATACACAGTCTCCAGAAACACACTCTTAGCACACAGCCAGCTGCTTCTCCTGCACTCCTATGCTTACTATTCAGCACTGTGTGGTATTTTAGATAGCAGTGTGTAACGCTAACATATTCAACATCACCAAGGCTCATTTCCTTTGCTCTAGTCTAATCACTCACCCAGGTTCCACATGCTCATGGTCTCAAGTAGCTGTTAGGACATGTGCTCTTTTCTACTTCTCTAAACTATAACGACAATGTGTCAGGCTGTTACAGTAATTATTACTTGCTCTACCACACTAGTAAATGTGCTTTGAAATTGCCAATCAAATATCATTTTCTGCCTAGAATCACACCATGATTCTGTGTGCACATTGGAATTGTTGTCAGAGATTTAATTCATGTTGCTCTTGTTCTGTAAGACTTGCACTCGTAGGAAAGGGGCAGCTTGTTTTCTTGAACTGTGATGGTCAGCATATAGCACACATCACCATCTCACAGATGAGAGGCAAATGCTAACACATTTGAAAACAACAGGGTAGATTTTCCTTCCACTCCTGCAATGGGTGAGGTAGTTCCTACATGTTCAAAACTCCAATTAACCCTTACCACAGGTAATCTTACATACATCTCTGCAGTCTTCATGCAGTTGTGCAAGCGTTCATGCAGATCTCTCTTGCACCTGACAATACACAGTCTCCAGAAACACACTCTTAGCACACAGGCAGCTGCATCTCCTGCACTCCCATGCTTACTATTCAGCACTGTGTGGTATTTCAGATAGCAGTGTGTAACACTAACACATTCAACATCACCAAGGCTCATTTCCTTTGCTCTAGTCTAATCACTCACCCAGGTTCCACATGCTCATGGTCTCAAGTAGCTGTTAGGACATGTGCTCTTTTCTGCCTCTCTACACTGTAAGGAAAATGTGTCAGGCTGTTACAGTAATTATCACTTGCTCTACCACAGTAGTAAATGTGCTTTGAAATTGCCAATCAAATATCGTTTTCTGCCTAGAATCACACCATGATTCTGTGTGCACACAGGAATTGTTGTCAGAGATTTAATTTGTGTTGCTCTTGTTCTGTAAGACTTGCACTCGTAGGAAAGGGGCAGCTTGTTTTCTTGAACTGTGATGGTTAGCATTCAGCAGAAATCACTATCTCACAGATGAGAGGCAAATGCTAACACATTTGAAAACAACAGGGTAGATTTTCCTTCCACTCCTGCAATGGGTGAGGTAGCTCGTACATGTTCAAAACTCCAATCAACCCTTACCACAGGTGATCTTACATACATCTCTGCAGTCTTCATGCAGTTGTGCAAGCGTCCATGCAGATCTCTCTTGCACCTGACAATACACAGTCTCCAGAAACACACTCTTAGCACACAGCCAGCTGCTTCTCCTGCACTCCTATGCTTACTATTCAGCACTGTGTGGTATTTCAGATAGCAGTGTGTAACGCTAACACATTCAACATCACCAAGGCTCATTTCCTTTGCTCTAGTCTAATCACTCACCCAGGTTCCACATGCTCATGGTCTCAAGCAGCTGTTAGGACATGTGCTCTTTTCTGCCTCTCTAAACTATAAGGAAAATGTGTCAGGCTGTTACAGTAATTATCACTTGCTCTACCACAGTAGTAAATGTGCTTTGAAATTGCCAATCAAATATCGTTTTCTGCCTAGAATCACACCATGAGTCTGTGTGCACACTGGAATTGTTGTCAGAGATTTAATTCATGTTGCTCTTGTTCTGTAAGACTTGCACTCGTAGGAAAGGGGCAGCTTGTTTTCTTGAACTGTGATGGTTAGCATACAGCACACATCACCATCTCACAGATGAGAGGCAAATGCCAACACATTTGAAAACAACAGGGTCGATTTTTCTTGCAGTCCTGTAATGAGTGAGGTAGTTCCTACATGTTCATAAGCCCAATTAACCTTACCGCATGTGCTTTTACATACATCTCTGCAGTCTTCATGCAGTTGTGCAAGCGTCCATGCAGATCTCTCTTGCACCTGACAATACACAGTCTCCAGAAACACACTCTTAGCACACAGGCAGCTGTTTCTCCTGCACTTCCATGCTTACTATTCAGCACTGTGTGGTATTTCAGATAGCAGTGTGTAACGCTAACACATTCAACATCACCAAGGCTCATTTCCTTTGCTCTAGTCTAATCACTCACCCAGGTTCCACATGCTCATGGTCTCAAGTAGCTGTTGGGAAATGTGCTCTTTTCTGCCTCTCTAAACTATAAGGAAAATGTGTCAGGCTGTTACAGTAATTATCACTTGCTCTACCACAGTAGTAAATGTGCTTTGAAATTGCCAATCAAATATCGTTTTCTGCCTAGAATCACACCATGTGTCTGTGTGCACATAGGAATTGTTGTCAGAGATTTAATTTGTGTTGCTCTTGTTCTGTAAGACTTGCACTCGTAGTAAAGGGGCAGCTTGTTTTCTTGAACTGTGATGGTTAGCATTCAGCACAAATCACTATCTCACAGATGAGAGGCAAATGCTAACACATTTGAAAACAACAGGGTAGATTTTCCTTCCACTCCTGCAATGGGTGAGGTAGTTCCTACATGTTCAAAACTCCAATTAACCCTTACCACAGGTAATCTTACATACATCTCTGGAGTCTTCATGCAGTTGTGCAAGCGTTCATGCAGATCTCTCTTGCACCTGACAATACACAGTCTCCAGAAACACACTCTTAGCACACAGGCAGCTGCATCTCCTGCACTCCCATGCTTACTATTCAGCACTGTGTGGTATTTCAGATAGCAGTGTGTAACACTAACACATTCAACATCACCAAGGCTCATTTCCTTTGCTCTAGTCTAATCACTCACCCAGGTTCCACATGCTCATGGTCTCATGTAGCTGTTAGGACATGTGCTCTTTTCTGCCTCTCTACACTGTAAGGAAAATGTGTCAGGCTGTTACAGTAATTATCACTTGCTCTACCACAGTAGTAAATGTGCTTTGAAATTGCCAATCAAATATCTTTTTCTGCCTAGAATCACACCATGATTCTGTGTGCACACAGGAATTGTTGTCAGAGATTTAATTTGTGTTGCTCTTGTTCTGTAAGACTTGCACTCGTAGGAAAGGGGCAGCTTGTTTTCTTGAACTGTGATGGTTAGCATTCAGCAGAAATCACTATCTCACAGATGAGAGGCAAATGCTAACACATTTGAAAACAACAGGGTAGATTTTCCTTCCACTCCTGCAATGGGTGAGGTAGCTCGTACATGTTCAAAACTCCAATCAACCCTTACCACAGGTGATCTTACATTCATCTCTGCAGTCTTCATGCAGTTGTGCAAGCGTCCATGCAGATCTCTCTTGCACCTGACAATACACAGTCTCCAGAAACACACTATTAGCACACAGCCAGCTGCTTCTCCTGCACTCCTATGCTTACTATTCAGCACTGTGTGGTATTTCAGATAGCAGTGTGTAACGCTAACACATTCAACATCACCAAGGCTCATTTCCTTTGCTCTAGTCTAATCACTCACCCAGGTTCCACATGCTCATGGTCTCAAGCAGCTGTTAGGACATGTGCTCTTTTCTGCCTCTCTAAACTATAAGGAAAATGTGTCAGGCTGTTACAGTAGTTATCACTTGCTCTACCACAGTAGTAAATGTGCTTTGAAATTGCCAATCAAATATCGTTTTCTGCCTAGAATCACACCATGAGTCTGTGTGCACACTGGAATTGTTGTCAGAGATTTAATTCATGTTGCTCTTGTTCTGTAAGACTTGCACTCGTAGGAAAGGGGCAGCTTGTTTTCTTGAACTGTGATGGTTAGCATACAGCACACATCACCATCTCACAGATGAGAGGCAAATGCCAACACATTTGAAAACAACAGGGTCGATTTTTCTTGCAGTCCTGTAATGAGTGAGGTAGTTCCTACATGTTCATAAGCCCAATTAACCCTTACCGCATGTGCTCTTACATACATCTCTGCAGTCTTCATGCAGTTGTGCAAGTGTCCATGCAGATCTCTCTTGCACCTGACAATACACAGTCTCCAGAAACACACTCTTAGCACACAGGCAGCTGTTTCTCCTGCACTTCCATGCTTACTATTCAGCACTGTGTGGTATTTCAGATAGCAGTGTGTAACGCTAACACATTCAACATCACCAAGGCTCATTTCCTTTGCTCTAGTCTAATCACTCACCCAGGTTCCACATGCTCATGGTCTCAAGTAGCTGTTGGGACATGTGCTCTTTTCTGCCTCTCTAAACTATAAGGAAAATGTGTCAGGCTGTTACAGTAATTATCACTTGCTCTACCACAGTAGTAAATGTGCTTTGAAATTGCCAATCAAATATCGTTTTCTGCCTAGAATCACACCATGTGTCTGTGTGCACATAGGAATTGTTGTCAGAGATTTAATTCGTGTTGCTCTTGTTCTGTAAGACTTGCACTCGTAGGAAAGGGGCAGCTTGTTTTCTTGAACTGTGATGGTTAGCATTCAGCACAAATCACTATCTCACAGATGAGAGGCAAATGCTAACACATTTGAAAACAACAGGGTAGATTTTCCTTCCACTCCTGCAATGGGTGAGGTAGTTCCTACATGTTCAAAACTCCAATTAACCCTTACCACAGGTAATCTTACATACATCTCTGCAGTCTTCATGCAGTTGTGCAAGCGTCCATGCAGATCTCTCTTGCACCTGACAATACACAGTCTCCAGAAACACACTCTTAGCACACAGCCAGCTGCTTCTCCTGCACTCCCGTGCTTACTATTCAGCACTGTGTGGTATTTCAGATAGCAGTGTGTAACGCTAACACATTCAACATCACCAAGGCTCATTTCCTTTGCTCTAGTCTAATCACTCACCCAGGTTCCACATGCTCATGGTCTCAAGTAGCTGTTAGGACATGTGCTCTTTTCTGCTTCTCTAAACTATAAGGACAATGTGTCAGGCTGTCACAGTAATTATAACTTGCTCTACCACAGTAGTAAATGTGCTTTGAAATTGCCAATCAAATATCGTTTTCTGCCTCGAATCACACCATGATTCTGTGTGCACATTGGAATTGTTGTCAGAGATTTAATTCATGTTGCTCTTGTTCTGTAAGACTTGCACTCGTAGGAAAGGGGCAGCTTGTTTTCTTGAACTGTGATGGTTAGCATACAGCACACATCACCATCTCACAGATGAGAGGCAAATGCTAACACATTTGAAAACAACAGGGTAGATTTTCCTTGCAGTACTGCAATGAGTGAGGTAGTTCCTACATGTTCATAAGCCCAATTAACCCTTACCACATGTGCTCTTACATACATCTCTGCAGTCTTCATGCAGTTGTGCATGCGTCCATGCAGATCTCTCTTGCACCTGACAATACACAGTCTCCAGAAACACACTCTTAGCACACAGGCAGCTGCATCTCCTGCACTCCCATGCTTACTATTCAGCACTGTGTGGTATTTCAGATAGCAGTGAGTAACACTAACACATTCAACATCACCAAGGCTCATTTCCTTTGCTCTAGTCTAATCACTCACCCAGGTTCCACATGCTCATGGTCTCAAGTAGCTGTTAGGACATGTGCTCGTTTCTGCCTCTCTACACTATAAGGAAAATGTGTCAGGCTGTTACAGTAATTATCACTTGCTCTACCACAGTAGTAAATGTGCTTTGAAATTGCCAATCAAATATCGTTTTCTGCCTAGAATCACACCATGATTCTGTGTGCACACAGGAATTGTTGTCAGAGATTTAATTTGTGTTGCTCTTGTTCTGTAAGACTTGCACTCGTAGGAAAGGGGCAGCTTGTTTTCTTGAACTGTGATGGTTAGCATTCAGCAGAAATCACTATCTCACAGATGAGAGGCAAATGCTAACACATTTGAAAACAACAGGGTAGATTTTCCTTCCACTCCTGCAATGGGTGAGGTAGTTCCTACATGTTCAAAACTCCAATTAACCCTTACTACAGGTCATCTTACATACATCTCTGCAGTCTTCATGCAGTGGTGCAAGCGTCCATGCAGATCTCTCTTGCACCTGACAATACACAGTCTCCAGAAACACACTCTTAGCACACAGCCAGCTGCTTCTCCTGCACTCCCATGCTTACTATTCAGCACTGTGTGGTATTTCAGATAGCAGTGTGTAACGCTAACGCATTCAACATCACGAAGGCTCATTTCCTTTGCTCTAGTCTAATCACTCACCCAGGTTCCACATGCTCATGGTCTCAAGTAGCTGTTAGGACATGTGCTCTTTTCTGCTTCTCTAAACTATAAGGACAATGTGTCAGGCTGTTACAGTAATTATAACTTGCTCTACCACAGTAGTAAATGTGCTTTGAAATTGCCAATCAAATATCGTTTTCTGCCTAGAATCACACCATGATTCTGTGTGCAAATTGGAATTGTTGTCAGAGATTTAATTCATGTTGCTCTTGTTCTGTAAGACTTGCACTCGTTGGAAAGGGGCAGCTTCTTTTCTTGAACTGTGATGGTTAGCATACAGCACACATCACCATCTCACAGATGAGAGGCAAATGCTAACACATTTGAAAACAACAGGGTAGATTTTCCTTGCAGTACTGTAATGAGGGAGGTAGTTCCTACATGTTCATAAGCCCAATTAACCCTTACCACATGTGCTCTTACATACATCTCTGCAGTCTTCATGCAGTTGTGCAAGCGTCCATGACGATCTCTCTTGCACCTGACCATACACAGTCTCCAGAAACACACTCTTAGCACACAGGCAGCTGTTTCTCCTGCACTCCCATGCTTACTATTCAGCACTGTGTGGTATTTCAGATAGCAGTGTGTAACACTAACACATTCAAGGATTGTATGACATAATTTCGAAAGACAAAAATTCGACCTACAAAAATATCGCAACAAAAATATCGTGGTCAAGAATATCGACATCCTATCTACAACATGGTAAGTACAAAAATATCGATAATTTAATATCGATGTCAAAAATATCGTAATTCAAAAATATCGTTTTTTTTTTAGTTTAAAAATATATGTAAAATAAACCAAATAATACTTATAAATCAAAGAAACATAATTAAATATATTGTATAATATGTAAAATTTATAACAAATATATATAATTAAATGAAACTTTAATTAAACATATATATAATATATAATATATACACTTACTTAATAATTACTTTTAATAATAATTTCTGTAACATATAAATTATTAAATATTTATTTAAATTACCAATACATCTATACACATAAAACAATAACATTAATAAATATTAAATAATTACATATAGCAAATAATAATCATTAATTTTAATTTGAATTTTTTTTATTATTAATTATATATTACAATAGCTAAAATATTACAAAACATATTTAATATCAGACACAATAAAACTACTAGTCCAACTTCAACAAAAACAACAGTAAGGAAAATGTTGGATAGCGTAGGGGTAAAAATATCTATTCCAACTCCCGAGAGTGCAACAGTAGGGAAAACATTGGATAGCGTAAGAGTAAAAATTACTATTCCAACTCCAAAGAGTGCAACAGTAGGGAAAGCGTTGGATAGCGTAGGGGTAAAAATTACTATTCCAACTCCAGAGAGTGCAATAGTAGGGAAAGTGTTGGATAGCGTAATGGTAAAAATTACTATTCCCACTCCAGAGAGTGCAATAGTAGGGAAAGTGTTGGATAGCGTAAGGGTAAAAATTACTATTCCCACTCCAGACAGTGCAACAGTAGGGAAAACGTTGGATAGCGTAGGGGTACAAATAACTATTCCAACTCCAAAGAGTGCAACAGTAGGGAAAACGTTGGATAGCGTAGGGGTAAAAATTACTATTCCAACTCCAGAGAGTGCAATAGTAGGGAAACTGTTGGATAGCGTAAGCATAAAATTTACTATTCCCACTCCAGAGAGTGCAATAGTAGGGAAAGTGTTGGATAGCGTAAGGGTAAAATTTACTATTCCCACTCCAGAGAGTGCAACAGTATAGAAAACGTTGGATAGCGTAGGGGTAAAAATAACTATTCCAACTCCAAAGAGTGCAACAGTAGGGAAAACATTGGATAGCGTAGGGGTAAAAATTACTATTCCAACTCCAGAGAGTGCAATAGTAGGGAAAGTGTTGGATAGCGTAAGGGTAAAAATTACTATTCCAACTCCAGAGAGTGCAATAGTAGGGAAAGTGTTGGATAGCGTAAGGGTAAAAATTACTATTCCAACTCCAGACAGTGCAACAGTAGGGAAAACGTTGGATAGCGTAGGGGTACAAATAACTATTCCAACTCCAAAGAGTGCAACAGTAGGGAAAACGTTGGATAGCGTAGGGGTAAAAATTACTATTCCAACTCCAGAGAGTGCAATAGTAGGGAAAGTGTTGGATAGCGTAAGCATAAAATTTACTATTCCCACTCCAGAGAGTGCAATAGTAGGGAAAGTGTTGGATAGCGTAAGGGTAAAATTTACTATTCCCACTCCAGAGAGTGCAACAGTATAGAAAACGTTGGATAGCGTAGGGGTAAAAATAACTATTCCAACTCCAAAGAGTGCAACAGTAGGGAAAACATTGGATAGCGTAGGGGTAAAAATTACTATTCCAACTCCAGAGAGTGCAATAGTAGGGAAAGTGTTGGATAGCGTAAGGGTAAAATTTACTATTCCCACTCCAGAGAATGCAATAGTAGGGAAAGTGTTGGATAGCGTAAGGGTAAAAATTACTATTCCAACTCCAGAGAGTGCAATAGTAGGGAAAGTGTTGGATAGCGTAAGGGTAAAATGCACTATTCCCACTCCAGACAGTGCAACAGTAGAGAAAAGGTTGGATAGCGTAGGGGTAAAAATTACTATTCCCACTCCAGATAGTAAAACAGTTGGGAAACCACTAGATAGCATAGTGATTCTATTAACATGATAACCAATTCAATAATTTCTTATAAAAAAATTGCATGTTAACAATGTTTTTTAAAAAAAAATATTATTAAATACCAATTATGTAAAATAAATATTTAAATAAATAAATTTAAATTACATCCCACACTATTCCCCCTTTAACACACAACACACTACACATAAAAATTCACATAATTAATTTAATTATCAATTAATCACTTAATAAAATTAAATCACCAATTAATTACTAATTAACAATTAATTAACTATAACAATAAAGAAATATTATTAATAAACTAATTATAATTTATATAATTAACCAAATAATAAAGTAATTTTACAATTAATAATTAATTAAAAATTAATTATTCTATTAATCAAATTAATTACCAATTATTAATTGATTACCAATTAATTAATCATAAATACCAATGAAACAATACATATTAATTCATTAATTATAATTACATTACTTCCCACCCTATTCCCCTATAAACCCACAACCCACTACACATAAAAATTCACATAATTAATTTAATTATCAATTAATCACTTAATAAAATTAAATCACCAATTAATTACTAATTAACAATTAAGTAATTAACAATAACAATAAATAAATATTAATAATAAACTAATTATTATGTATATAATTAACCAATTAATAAAATAATTGTACAATTAATAATTAATTAACAATTAATTAATCAATTAATTACCAATTATTAATTAATTACCAATTAATTATTCATAAATACCAATTAAACAATACATATTAATTCATTAATTATAATTAAATTACTTCCCACCCTATTCCCCTATAAACCCACAACCCGCTCTGATACTAAAACGCTAAATTAAATGTAAAATAATTATAAATCTCTAAACATTTATTTTTAAATGTATTAAAATACATTACAATAATCTTTAACATACAAATAAAATACATATTAAATGACATTACACTAAATAAATATCGATATTATTGACATCGAAATTTTTACTTACGATATTACTTACATCGATATTAATTACTTCGATATTATTAACTTCGATATTACTTACCTTGGGATCGATATTCTGTCCATCGATATTCTTGACTTCGATATTCTGTACCTACGATATTAAAAACACGATATTATTGTAGGTCGAAATTTAAAACTCGATATTTTGGCTAAACACCACATTCGACATCACCAAGGCTCATTTCCTTTGCTCTAGTCTAATCACTCACACAGGTTCCACATGCTCATGGTCTCAAGTAGCTGTTAGGACATGTGCTCTTTTCTGCCTCTCTACACTATAAGGAAAATGTGTCAGGCTGTTACAGTAATTATCACTTGCTCTACCACAGTAGTAAATGTGCTTTGAAATTGCCAATCAAATATCGTTTTCTGCCAAGAATCACACCATGATTCTGTGTGCACACAGGAATTGTTGTCAGAGATTTAATTTGTGTTGCTCTTGTTCTGTAAGACTTGCACTCGTAGGAAAGGGGCAGCTTGTTTTCTTGAACTGTGATGGTTAGCATTCAGCAGAAATCACTATCTCACAGATGAGAGGCAAATGCTAACACATTTGAAAACAACAGGGTTGATTTTCCTTCCACTCCTGCAATGAGTGAGGTAGCTCCTACATGTTCAAAACTCCAATTAACCCTTACCACAGGTGATCTTACATACATCTCTGCAGTCTTCATGCAGTTGTGTAAGCGTCCATGCAGATCTCTCTTGCACCTGACAATACACAGTCTCCAGAAACACACTCTTAGCCCACAGCCAGCTGCTTCTCCTGCACTCCCATGCTTACTATTCAGCACGGTGTTGTATTTCAGATAGCAGTGTGTAACGCTAACACATTCAACATCACCGAGGCTCATTTCCTTTGCTCTAGTCTAATCACTCACCCAGGTTCCACATGCTCATGGTCTCAAGTAGCTGTTAGGACATGTGCTCTTTTCTGCCTCTATAAACTATAAGGAAAATGTGTCAGGCTGTTACAGTAATTATCACTTGCTCTACCACAGTAGTAAATGTGCTTTGAAATTGCCAATCAAATATCGTTTTCTGCCTAGAATCACACCATGATTCTGTGTGCACACAGGAATTGTTGTCAGAGATTTAATTTGTGTTGCTCTTGTTCTGTAAGACTTGCACTCGTAGGAAAGGGGCAGCTTGTTTTCTTGAACTGTGATGGTTAGCATTCAGCACAAATCACTATCTCACAGATGAGAGGCAAATGCTAACACATTTGAAAACAAAAGGGTAGATTTTCCTTCCACTCCTGCAATGGGTGAGGTAGTTCCTACATGTTCAAAACTCCAATTAACCCTTACCACAGGTGATCTTACATACATCTATGCAGTCTTCATGCAGTTCTGCAAGCTTCCATGCAGATCTCTCTTGCACCTGACAATACACAGTCTCCAGAAACACACTCTTAGCACACAGCCAGCTGCTTCTCCTGCACTCCCATGCTTACTATTCAGCACTGAGTGGTATTTCAGATAGCAGTGTGTAACACTAACACATTCAACATCACCAAGGCTCATTTCCTTTGCTCTAGTCTAATCACTCACCCAGGTTTCACATGCTCATGGTCTCAAGTAACTGTTAGGACATGTGCTCTTTTCTGCCTCTCTACACTATAAGGAAAATGTGTCAGGCTGTTACAGTAATTATCACTTGCTCTACCACAGTAGTAAATGTGCTTTGAAATTGCCAATCAAATATCATTTTCTGCCTAGAATCACACCATGATTCTGTGTGCACATTGGAATTGTTGTCAGAGATTTAATTCATGTTGCTCTTGTTCTGTAAGACTTGCACTCGTAGGAAAGGGGCAGCTTGTTTTCTTGAACTGTGATGGTTAGCATACAGCACACATCACCATCTCACAGATGAGAGGCAAATGCTAACACATTTGAAAACAACAGGGTAGATTTTCCTTGCTGTACTGTAATGAGTGAGGTAGTTCCTACATGTTCATAAGCCCAATTAACCCTTACCACATGTGCTCTTACATACATCTCTGCAGTCTTCATGCAGTTGTGCAAGCGTCCATGCAGATCTCTCTTGCACCTGACAATACACAGTCTCCAGAAACACACTCTTAGCACACAGGCAGCTGTTTCTCCTGCACTCCCATGCTTACTATTCAGCACTGTGTGGTATTTCAGATAGCAGTGTGTAACGCTAACACATTCAACATCACCGAGGCTCATTTCCTTTGCTCTAGTCTAATCACTCACCCAGGTCCACATGCTCATGGTCTCAAGTAGCTGTTAGGACATGTGCTCTTTTCTGCCTCTCTAAACTATAAGGAAAATGTGTCAGGCTGTTACAGTAATTATCACTTGCTCTACCACAGTAGTAAATGTGCTTTGAAATTGCCAATCAAATATCGTTTTCTGCCTAGAATCACACCATGTGTCTGTGTGCACATAGGAATTGTTGTCAGAGATTTAATTCGTGTTGCTCTTGTTCTGTAAGACTTGCACTCGTAGGAAAGGGGCAGCTTGTTTTCTTGAACTGTGATGGTTAGCATTCAGCACAAATCACTATCTCACAGATGAGAGGCAAATGCTAACACATTTGAAAACAACAGGGTAGATTTTCCTTCCACTCCTGCAATGGGTGAGGTAGTTCCTACATGTTCAAAACTCCAATTAACCCTTACCACAGGTAATCTTACATACATCTCTGCAGTCTTCATGCAGTTGTGCAAGCGTCCATGCAGATCTCTCTTGCACCTGACAATACACAGTCTCCAGAAACACACTCTTAGCACACAGCCAGCTGCTTCTCCTGCACTCCCATGCTTACTATTCAGCACTGAGTGGTATTTCAGATAGCAGTGTGTAACACTAACACATTCAACATCACCAAGGCTCATTTCCTTTGCTCTAGTCTAATCACTCACCCAGGTTCCACATGCTCATGGTCTCAAGTAGCTGTTAGGACATGTGCTCTTTTCTGCCTCTCTACACTATAAGGAAAATGTGTCAGGCTGTTACAGTAATTATCACTTGCTCTACCACAGTAGTAAATGTGCTTTGAAATTGCCAATCAAATATCATTTTCTGCCTAGAATCACACCATGATTCTGTGTGCACATTGGAATTGTTGTCAGAGATTTAATTCATGTTGCTCTTGTTCTGTAAGACTTGCACTCGTAGGAAAGGGGCAGCTTGTTTTCTTGAACTGTGATGGTTAGCATACAGCACACATCACCATCTCACAGATGAGAGGCAAATGCTAACACATTTGAAAACAACAGGGTAGATTTTCCTTGCAGTACTGTAATGAGTGAGGTAGTTCCTACATGTTCATAAGCCCAATTAACCCTTACCACATGTGCTCTTACATACATCTCTGCAGTCTTCATGCAGTTTTGCAAGCGTCCATGCAGATCTCTCTTGCACCTGACAATACACAGTCTCCAGAAACACACTCTTAGCACACAGGCAGCTGTTTCTCCTGCACTCCCATGCTTACTATTCAGCACTGTGTGGTATTTCAGATAGCAGTGTGTAACGCTAACACATTCAACATCACCGAGGCTCATTTCCTTTGCTCTAGTCTAATCACTCACCCAGGTTCCACATGCTCATGGTCTCAAGTAGCTGTTGGGACATGTGCTCTTTTCTGCCTCTCTAAACTATAAGGAAAATGTGTCAGGCTGTTACAGTAATTATCACTTGCTCTACCACAGTAGTAAATGTGCTTTGAAATTGCCAATCAAATATCGTTTTCTGCCTAGAATCACACCATGTGTCTGTGTGCACATAGGAATTGTTGTCAGAGATTTAATTTGTGTTGCTCTTGTTCTGTAAGACTTGCACTCGTAGGAAAGGGGCAGCTTGTTTTCTTGAACTGTGATGGTTAGCATTCAGCACAAATCACTATCTCACAGATGAGAGGCAAATGCTAACACATTTGAAAACAACAGGGTAGATTTTCCTTCCACTCCTGCAATGGGTGAGGTAGTTCCTACATGTTCAAAACTCCAATTAACCCTTACCACAGGTAATCTTACATACATCTCTGCAGTCTTCATGCAGTTGTGCAAGAGTCCATGCAGATCTCTCTTGCACCTGACAATACACAGTCTCCAGAAACACACTCTTAGCACACAGGCAGCTGCATCTCCTGCACTCCCATGCTTACTATTCAGCACTGAGTGGTATTTCAGATAGCAGTTTTAACACTAACACATTCAACATCACCAAGGCTCATTTCCTTTGCTCTAGTCTAATCACTCACCCAGGTTCCACATGCTCATGGTCTCAAGTAGCTGTTAGGACATGTGCTCTTTTCTGCCTCTCTACACTATAAGGAAAATGTGTCAGGCTGTTACAGTAATTATCACTTGCTCTACCACAGTAGTAAATGTGCTTTGAAATTGCCAATCAAATATCGTTTTCTGCCTAGAATCACACCATGATTCTGTGTGCACACAGGAATTGTTGTCAGAGATTTAATTTGTGTTGCTCTTGTTCTGTAAGTCTTGCACTCGTAGGAAAGGGGCAGCTTGTTTTCTTGAACTGCGATGGTTAGCATTCAGCAGAAATCACTATCTCACAGATGAGAGGCAAATGCTAACACATTTGAAAACAACAGGGTAGATTTTCCTTCCACTCCTGCAATGGGTGAGGTAGCTCGTACATGTTCAAAACTCCAATCAACCCTTACCACAGGTGATCTTACATTCATCTCTGCAGTCTTCATGCAGTTGTGCAAGCGTCCATGCAGATCTCTCTTGCACCTGACAATACACAGTCTCCAGAAACACACTATTAGCACACAGCCAGCTGCTTCTCCTGCACTCCTATGCTTACTATTCAGCACTGTGTGGTATTTCAGATAGCAGTGTGTAACGCTAACACATTCAACATCACCAAGGCTCATTTCCTTTGCTCTAGTCTAATCACTCACCCAGGTTCCACATGCTCATGGTCTCAAGCAGCTGTTAGGACATGTGCTCTTTTCTGCCTCTCTAAACTATAAGGAAAATGTGTCAGGCTGTTACAGTAGTTATCACTTGCTCTACCACAGTAGTAAATGTGCTTTGAAATTGCCAATCAAATATCGTTTTCTGCCTAGAATCACACCATGAGTCTGTGTGCACACTGGAATTGTTGTCAGAGATTTAATTCATGTTGCTCTTGTTCTGTAAGACTTGCACTCGTAGGAAAGGGGCAGCTTGTTTTCTTGAACTGTGATGGTTAGCATACAGCACACATCACCATCTCACAGATGAGAGGCAAATGCCAACACATTTGAAAACAACAGGGTCGATTTTTCTTGCAGTCCTGTAATGAGTGAGGTAGTTCCTACATGTTCATAAGCCCAATTAACCCTTACCGCATGTGCTCTTACATACATCTCTGCAGTCTTCATGCAGTTGTGCAAGCGTCCATGCAGATCTCTCTTGCACCTGACAATACACAGTCTCCAGAAACACACTCTTAGCACACAGGCAGCTGTTTCTCCTGCACTTCCATGCTTACTATTCAGCACTGTGTGGTATTTCAGATAGCAGTGTGTAACGCTAACACATTCAACATCACCAAGGCTCATTTCCTTTGCTCTAGTCTAATCACTCACCCAGGTTCCACATGCTCATGGTCTCAAGTAGCTGTTGGGACATGTGCTCTTTTCTGCCTCTCTAAACTATAAGGAAAATGTGTCAGGCTGTTACAGTAATTATCACTTGCTCTACCACAGTAGTAAATGTGCTTTGAAATTGCCAATCAAATATCGTTTTCTGCCTAGAATCACACCATGTGTCTGTGTGCACATAGGAATTGTTGTCAGAGATTTAATTCGTGTTGCTCTTGTTCTGTAAGACTTGCACTCATAGGAAAGGGGCAGCTTGTTTTCTTGAACTGTGATGGTTAGCATTCAGCACAAATCACAATCTCACAGATGAGAGGCAAATGCTAACACATTTGAAAACAACAGGGTAGATTTTCCTTCCACTCCTGCAATGGGTGAGGTAGTTCCTACATGTTCACAACTCCAATTAACCCTTACCACAGGTAATCTTACATACATCTCTGCAGTCTTCATGCAGTTGTGCAAGCGTTCATGCAGATCTCTCTTGCACCTGACAATACACAGTCTCCAGAAACACACTCTTAGCACACAGGCAGCTGCATCTCCTGCACTCCCATGCTTACTATTCAGCACTGTGTGGTATTTCAGATAGCAGTGTGTAACACTAACACATTCAACATCACCAAGGCTCATTTCCTTTGCTCTAGTCTAATCACTCACCCAGGTTCCACATGCTCATGGTCTCAAGTAGCTGTTAGGACATGTGCTCTTTTCTGCCTCTCTACACTGTAAGGAAAATGTGTCAGGCTGTTACAGTAATTATCACTTGCTCTACCACAGTAGTAAATGTGCTTTGAAATTGCCAATCAAATATCGTTTTCTGCCTAGAATCACACCATGATTCTGTGTGCACACAGGAATTGTTGTCAGAGATTTAATTTGTGTTGCTCTTGTTCTGTAAGACTTGCACTCGTAGGAAAGGGGCAGCTTGTTTTCTTGAACTGTGATGGTTAGCATTCAGCAGAAATCACTATCTCACAGATGAGAGGCAAATGCTAACACATTTGAAAACAACAGGGTAGATTTTCCTTCCACTCCTGCAATGGGTGAGGTAGCTCGTACATGTTCAAAACTCCAATCAACCCTTACCACAGGTGATCTTACATACATCTCTGCAGTCTTCATGCAGTTGTGCAAGCGTCCATGCAGATCTCTCTTGCACCTGACAATACACAGTCTCCAGAAACACACTCTTAGCACACAGCCAGCTGCTTCTCCTGCACTCCTATGCTTACTATTCAGCACTGTGTGGTATTTCAGATAGCAGTGTGTAACGCTAACACATTCAACATCACCAAGGCTCATTTCCTTTGCTCTAGTCTAATCACTCACCCAGGTTCCACATGCCCATGGTCTCAAGCAGCTGTTAGGACATGTGCTCTTTTCTGCCTCTCTAAACTATAAGGAAAATGTGTCAGGCTGTTACAGTAATTATCACTTGCTCTACCACAGTAGTAAATGTGCTTTGAAATTGCCAATCAAATATCGTTTTCTGCCTAGAATCACACCATGAGTCTGTGTGCACACTGGAATTGTTGTCAGAGATTTAATTCATGTTGCTCTTGTTCTGTAAGACTTGCACTCGTAGGAAAGGGGCAGCTTGTTTTCTTGAACTGTGATGGTTAGCATACAGCACACATCACCATCTCACAGATGAGAGGCAAATGCCAACACATTTGAAAACAACAGGGTCGATTTTTCTTGCAGTCCTGTAATGAGTGAGGTAGTTCCTACATGTTCATAAGCCCAATTAACCCTTACCGCATGTGCTCTTACATACATCTCTGCAGTCTTCATGCAGTTGTGCAAGCGTCCATGCAGATCTCTCTTGCACCTGACAATACACAGTCTCCAGAAACACACTCTTAGCACACAGGCAGCTGTTTCTCCTGCACTTCCATGCTTACTATTCAGCACTGTGTGGTATTTCAGATAGCAGTGTGTAACGCTAACACATTCAACATCACCAAGGCTCATTTCCTTTGCTCTAGTCTAATCACTCACCCAGGTTCCACATGCTCATGGTCTCAAGTAGCTGTTGGGAAATGTGCTCTTTTCTGCCTCTCTAAACTATAAGGAAAATGTGTCAGGCTGTTACAGTAATTATCACTTGCTCTACCACAGTAGTAAATGTGCTTTGAAATTGCCAATCAAATATCGTTTTCTGCCTAGAATCACACCATGTGTCTGTGTGCACATAGGAATTGTTGTCAGAGATTTAATTCGTGTTGCTCTTGTTCTGTAAGACTTGCACTCGTAGGAAAGGGGCAGCTTGTTTTCTTGAACTGTGATGGTTAGCATTCAGCACAAATCACTATCTCACAGATGAGAGGCAAATGCTAACACATTTGAAAACAACAGGGTAGATTTTCCTTCCACTCCTGCAATGGGTGAGGTAGTTCCTACATGTTCAAAACTCCAATTAACCCTTACCACAGGTAATCTTACATACATCTCTGCAGTCTTCATGCAGTTGTGCAAGCGTTCATGCAGATCTCTCTTGCACCTGACAATACACAGTCTCCAGAAACACACTCTTAGCACACAGGCAGCTGCATCTCCTGCACTCCCATGCTTACTATTCAGCACTGTGTGGTATTTCAGATAGCAGTGTGTAACACTAACACATTCAACATCACCAAGGCTCATTTCCTTTGCTCTAGTCTAATCACTCACCCAGGTTCCACATGCTCATGGTCTCAAGTAGCTGTTAGGACATGTGCTCTTTTCTGCCTCTCTACACTGTAAGGAAAATGTGTCAGGCTGTTACAGTAATTATCACTTGCTCTACCACAGTAGTAAATGTGCTTTGAAATTGCCAATCAAATATCGTTTTCTGCCTAGAATCACACCATGATTCTGTGTGCACACAGGAATTGTTGTCAGAGATTTAATTTGTGTTGCTCTTGTTCTGTAAGACTTGCACTCGTAGGAAAGGGGCAGCTTGTTTTCTTGAACTGTGATGGTTAGCATTCAGCAGAAATCACTATCTCACAGATGAGAGGCAAATGCTAACACATTTGAAAACAACAGGGTAGATTTTCCTTCCACTCCTGCAATGGGTGAGGTAGCTCGTACATGTTCAAAACTCCAATCAACCCTTACCACAGGTGATCTTACATTCATCTCTGCAGTCTTCATGCAGTTGTGCAAGCGTCCATGCAGATGTCTCTTGCACCTGACAATACACAGTCTCCAGAAACACACTATTAGTACACAGCCAGCTGCTTCTCCTGCACTCCTATGCTTACTATTCAGCACTGTGGGGTATTTCAGATAGCAGTGTGTAACGCTAACACATTCAACATCACCAAGGCTCATTTCCTTTGCTCTAGTCTAATCACTCACCCAGGTTCCACATGCTCATGGTCTCAAGCAGCTGTTAGGACATGTGCTCTTTTCTGCCTCTCTAAACTATAAGGAAAATGTGTCAGGCTGTTACAGTAGTTATCACTTGCTCTACCACAGTAGTAAATGTGCTTTGAAATTGCCAATCAAATATCGTTTTCTGCCTAGAATCACACCATGAGTCTGTGTGCACACTGGAATTGTTGTCAGAGATTTAATTCATGTTGCTCTTGTTCTGTAAGACTTGCACTCGTAGGAAAGGGGCAGCTTGTTTTCTTGAACTGTGATGGTTAGCATACAGCACACATCACCATCTCACAGATGAGAGGCAAATGCCAACACATTTGAAAACAACAGGGTTGATTTTTCTTGCAGTCCTGTAATGAGTGAGGTAGTTCCTACATGTTCATAAGCCCAATTAACCCTTACCGCATGTGCTCTTACATACATCTCTGCAGTCTTCATGCAGTTGTGCAAGTGTCCATGCAGATCTCTCTTGCACCTGACAATACACAGTCTCCAGAAACACACTCTTAGCACACAGGCAGCTGTTTCTCCTGCACTTCCATGCTTACTATTCAGCACTGTGTGGTATTTCAGATAGCAGTGTGTAACGCTAACACATTCAACATCACCAAGGCTCATTTCCTTTGCTCTAGTCTAATCACTCACCCAGGTTCCACATGCTCATGGTCTCAAGTAGCTGTTGGGACATGTGCTCTTTTCTGCCTCTCTAAACTATAAGGAAAATGTGTCAGGCTGTTACAGTAATTATCACTTGCTCTACCACAGTAGTAAATGTGCTTTGAAATTGCCAATCAAATATCGTTTTCTGCCTAGAATCACACCATGTGTCTGTGTGCACATAGGAATTGTTGTCAGAGATTTAATTCGTGTTGCTCTTGTTCTGTAAGACTTGCACTCGTAGGAAAGGGGCAGCTTGTTTTCTTGAACTGTGATGGTTAGCATTCAGCACAAATCACTATCTCACAGATGAGAGGCAAATGCTAACACATTTGAAAACAACAGGGTAGATTTTCCTTCCACTCCTGCAATGGGTGAGGTAGTTCCTACATGTTCAAAACTCCAATTAACCCTTACCACAGGTAATCTTACATACATCTCTGCAGTCTTCATGCAGTTGTGCAAGCGTTCATGCAGATCTCTCTTGCACCTGACAATACACAGTCTCCAGAAACACACTCTTAGCACACAGGCAGCTGCATCTCCTGCACTCCCATGCTTACTATTCAGCACTGTGTGGTATTTCAGATAGCAGTGTGTAACACTAACACATTCAACATCACCAAGGCTCATTTTCTTTGCTCTAGTCTAATCACTCACCCAGGTTCCACATGCTCATGGTCTCAAGTAGCTGTTAGGACATGTGCTCTTTTCTGCCTCTCTACACTGTAAGGAAAATGTGTCAGGCTGTTACAGTAACTATCACTTGCTCTACCACAGTAGTAAATGTGCTTTGAAATTGCCAATCAAATATCGTTTTCTGCCTAGAATCACACCATGATTCTGTGTGCACACAGGAATTGTTGTCAGAGATTTAATTTATGTTGCTCTTGTTCTGTAAGACTTGCACTCGTAGGAAAGGGGCAGCTTGTTTTCTTGAACTGTGATGGTTAGCATTCAGCAGAAATCACTATCTCACAGATGAGAGGCAAATGCTAACACATTTGAAAACAACAGGGTAGATTTTCCTTCCACTCCTGCAATGGGTGAGGTAGCTCGTACATGTTCAAAACTCCAATCAACCCTTACCACAGGTGATCTTACATACATCTCTGCAGTCTTCATGCAGTTGTGCAAGCGTCCATGCAGATCTCTCTTGCACCTGACAATACACAGTCTCCAGAAACACACTCTTAGCACACAGCCAGCTGCTTCTCCTGCACTCCTATGCTTACTATTCAGCACTGTGTGGTATTTCAGATAGCAGTGTGTAACGCTAACACATTCAACATCACCAAGGCTCATTTCCTTTGCTCTAGTCTAATCACTCACCCAGGTTCCACATGCTCATGGTCTCAAGCAGCTGTTAGGACATGTGCTATTTTATGCCTCTCTAAACTATAAGGAAAATGTGTCAGGCTGTTACAGTAATTATCACTTGCTCTACCACAGTAGTAAATGTGCTTTGAAATTGCCAATCAAATATCGTTTTCTGCCTAGAATCACACCATGAGTCTGTGTGCACACTGGAATTGTTGTCAGAGATTTAATTCATGTTGCTCTTGTTCTGTAAGACTTGCACTCGTAGGAAAGGGGCAGCTTGTTTTCTTGAACTGTGATGGTTAGCATACAGCACACATCACCATCTCACAGATGAGAGGCAAATGCCAACACATTTGAAAACAACAGGGTCGATTTTTCTTGCAGTCCTGTAATGAGTGAGGTAGTTCCTACATGTTCATAAGCCCAATTAACCCTTACCGCATGTGCTCTTACATACATCTCTGCAGTCTTCATGCAGTTGTGCAAGCGTCCATGCAGATCTCTCTTGCACCTGACAATACACAGTCTCCAGAAACACACTCTTAGCACACAGGCAGCTGCATATCCTGCACTCCCATGCTTACTATTCAGCACTGTGTGGTATTTCAGATAGCAGTGTGTAACACTAACACATTCAACATCAAAAAGGCTCATTTCCTTTGCTCTAGTCTAATCACTCACCCAGGTTCCACATGCTCATGGTCTCAAGTAGCTGTTAGGACATGTGCTCTTTTCTGCCTCTCTACACTATAAGGAAAATGTGTCAGGCTGTTACAGTAATTATCACTTGCTCTACCACAGTAGTAAATGTGCTTTGAAATTGCCAATCAAATATCGTTTTCTGCCTAGAATCACACCATGATTCTGTGTGCACATTAGAATTGTTGTCAGAGATTTAATTCATGTTGCTCTTGTTCTGTAAGACTTGCACTCGTAGGAAAGGGGCAGCTTGTTTTCTTGAACTGTGATGGTTAGCATACAGCACATATCACCATCTCACAGATGAGAGGCAAATGCTAACACATTTGAAAACAACAGGGTAGATTTTCCTTGCAGTACTGTAATGAGTGAGGTAGTTCCTACATGTTCATAAGCCCAATTAACCCTTACCACATGTGCTCTTACATACATCTCTGCAGTCTTCATGCAGTTGTGCAAGCGTCCATGCAGATCTCTCTTGCACCTGACAATACACAGTCTCCAGAAACACACTCTTAGCACACAGGCAGCTGTTTCTCCTGCACTCCCATGCTTACTATTCAGCACTGTGTGGTATTTCAGATAGCAGCGTGTAACGCTAACACATTCAACATCACCGAGGCTCATTTCCTTTGCTCTAGTCTAATCACTCACCCAGGTTCCACATGCTCATGGTCTCAAGTAGCTGTTGGGACATGTGCTCTTTTCTGCCTCTCTAAACTATAAGGAAAATGTGTCAGACTGTTACAGTAATTATCACTTGCTCTACCACAGTAGTAAATGTGCTTTGAAATTGCCAATCAAATATCGTTTTCTGCCTAGAATCACACCATGATTCTGTGTGCACATTAGAATTGTTGTCAGAGATTTAATTCATGTTGCTCTTGTTCTGTAAGACTTGCACTCGTAGGAAAGGGGCAGCTTGTTTTCTTGAACTGTGATGGTTAGCATACAGCACATATCACCATCTCACAGATGAGAGGCAAATGCTAACACATTTGAAAACAACAGGGTAGATTTTCCTTGCAGTACTGTAATGAGTGAGGTAGTTCCTACATGTTCATAAGCCCAATTAACCCTTACCACATGTGCTCTTACATACATCTCTGCAGTCTTCATGCAGTTGTGCAAGCGTCCATGCAGATCTCTCTTGCACCTGACAATACACAGTCTCCAGAAACACACTCTTAGCACACAGGCAGCTGCATCTCCTGCACTCCCATGCTTACTATTCAGCACTGTGTGGTATTTCAGATAGCAGTGTGTAACACTAACACATTCAACATCACCAAGGCTCATTTCCTTTGCTCTAGTCTAATCACTCACCCAGGTTCCACATGCTCATGGTCTCAAGTAGCTGTTAGGACATGTGCTCTTTTCTGCCTCTCTACACTGTAAGGAAAATGTGTCAGGCTGTTAAAGTAATTATCACTTGCTCTACCACAGTAGTAAATGTGCTTTGAAATTGCCAATCAAATATCGTTTTCTGCCTAGAATCACACCATGATTCTGTGTGCACACAGGAATTGTTGTCAGAGATTTAATTTGTGTTGCTCTTATTCTGTAAGACTTGCACTCGTAGGAAAGGGGCAGCTTGTTTTCTTGAACTGTGATGGTTAGCATTCAGCAGAAATCACTATCTCACAGATGAGAGGCAAATGCTAACACATTTGAAAACAACAGGGTAGATTTTCCTTCCACTCCTGCAATGGGTGAGGTAGCTCGTACATGTTCAAAACTCCAATCAACCCTTACCACAGGTGATCTTACATACATCTCTGCAGTCTTCATGCAGTTGTGCAAGCGTCCATGCAGATCTCTCTTGCACCTGACAATACACAGTCTCCAGAAACACACTCTTAGCACACAGCCAGCTGCTTCTCCTGCACTCCTATGCTTACTATTCAGCACTGTGTGGTATTTCAGATAACAGTGTGTAACGCTAACACATTCAACATCACCAAGGCTCATTTCCTTTGCTCTAGTCTAATCACTCACCCAGGTTCCACATGCTCATGGTCTCAAGCAGCTGTTAGGACATGTGCTCTTTTCTGCCTCTCTAAACTATAAGGAAAATGTGTCAGGCTGTTACAGTAATTATCACTTGCTCTACCACAGTAGTAAATGTGCTTTGAAATTGCCAATCAAATATCGTTTTCTGCCTAGAATCACACCATGAGTCTGTGTGCACACTGGAATTGTTGTCAGAGATTTAATTCATGTTGCTCTTGTTCTGTAAGACTTGCACTCGTAGGAAAGGGGTAGCTTGTTTTCTTGAACTGTGATGGTTAGCATACAGCACACATCACCATCTCACAGATGAGAGGCAAATGCTAACACATTTGAAAACAACAGGGTCGATTTTTCTTGCAGTCCTGTAATGAGTGAGGTAGTTCCTACATGTTCATAAGCCCAATTGACCCTTACCGCATGTACTCTTACATACATCTCTGCAGTCTTCATGCAGTTGTGCAAGCGTCCATGCAGATCTCTCTTGCACCTGACAATACACAGTCTCCAGAAACACACTCTTAGCACACAGGCAGCTGCATCTCCTGCACTCCCATGCTTACTATTCAGCACTGTGTGGTATTTCAGATAGCAGTGTGTAACACTAACACATTCAACATCACCAAGGCTCATTTCCTTTGCTCTAGTCTAATCACTCACCCAGGTTCCACATGCTCATGGTCTCAAGTAGCTGTTAGGACATGTGCTCTTTTCTGCCTCTCTACACTATAAGGAAAATGTGTCAGGCTGTTACAGTAATTATCACTTGCTGTATCACAGTAGTAAATGTGCTTTGAAATTGCCAATCAAATATCGTTTTCTGCCTAGAATCACACCATGATTCTGTGTGCACACAGGAATTGTTGTCAGAGATTTAATTTGTGTTGCTCTTGTTCTGTAAGTCTTGCACTCGTAGGAAAGGGGCAGCTTGTTTTCTTGAACTGTGATGGTTAACATTCAGCAGAAATCACTATCTCACAGATGAGAGGCAAATGCTAACACATTTGAAAACAACAGGGTAGATTTTCCTTCCACTCCTGCAATGGGTGAGGTAGCTCCTACATGTTCAAAACTGCAATTAACCCTTAACACATGTGATCTTACATACATCTCTGCAGTCTTCATGCAGTTGTGCAAGCATCCATGCAGATCTCTCTTGCACCTGACAATACACAGTCTCCAGAAACACACTCTTAGCACACAGGCAGCTGCTTCTCCTGCACTCCCATGCTTACTATTCAGCACTGTGTGGTATTTCAGATAGCAGTGTGTAACACTAACACATTCAACATCACCAAGGCTCATTTCCTTTGCTCTAGTCTAATCACTCATCCAGGTTCCACATGCTCATGGTCTCAAGTAGCTGTTAGGACATGTGCTCTTTTCTGCCTCTCTAAACTATAAGGAAAATGTGTCAGGCTGTTACAGTAATTATCACTTGCTCTACCACAGTAGTAAATGTGCTTTGAAATTGCCAATCAAATATCGTTTTCTGCCTAGAATCACACCATGTGTCTGTGTGCACATAGGAATTGTTGTCAGAGATTTAATTCGTGTTGCTCTTGTTCTGTAAGACTTGCACTCGTAGGAAAGGGGCAGCTTGTTTTCTTGAACTGTGATGGTTAACATTCAGCAGAAATCACTATCTCACAGATGAGAGGCAAATGCTAACACATTTGAAAACAACAGGGTAGATTTTCCTTCCACTCCTGCAATGGGTGAGGTAGTTCCTACATGTTCAAAACTCCAATTAACCCTTACCAGAGGTAATCTTACATACATCTCTGCAGTCTTCATGCAGTTGTGCAAGCGTCCATGCAGATCTCTCTTGCACCTGACAATACACAGTCTCCAGAAACACACTCTTAGCACACAGGCAGCTGCATCTCCTGCACTCCCATGCTTACTATTCAGCACTGTGTGGTATTTCAGATAGCAGTGTGTAACACTAACACATTCAACATCACCAAGGCTCATTTCCTTTGCTCTAGTCTAATCACTCACCCAGGTTCCACATGCTCATGGTCTCAAGTAGCTGTTAGGACATGTGCTCTTTTCTGCCTCTCTACACTATAAGGAAAATGTGTCAGGCTGTTACAGTAATTATCACTTGCTCTACCACAGTAGCAAATGTGCTTTGAAATTGCCAATCAAATATCGTTTTCTGCCTAGAATCACACCATGATTCTGTGTGCACACAGGAATTGTTGTCAGAGATTTAATTTGTGTTGCTCTCGTTCTGTAAGTCTTGCACTCGTAGGAAAGGGGCAGCTTGTTTTCTTGAACTGCGATGGTTAGCATTCAGCAGAAATCACTATCTCACAGATGAGAGGCAAATGCTAACACATTTAAAAACAACAGGGTAGATTTTCCTTCCACTCCTGCAATGGGTGAGGTAGTTCCTACATGTTCAAAACTCCAATTAACCCTTACCACAGGTGATCTTACATACATCTATGCAGTCTTAATGCAGTTGTACAAGCGTCCATGCAGATCTCTCTTGCACCTGACAATACACAGTCTCCAGAAACACACTCTTAGCACACAGCCAGCTGCTTCTCCTGCACTCCCATGCTTACTATTCAGCACTATGTGGTATTTCAGATAGCAGTGTGTAACGCTAACACATTCAACATCACCAAGGCTCATTTCCTTTGCTCTAGTCTAATCACTCACCCAGGTTCCACATGCTCATGGTCTCAAGTAGCTGTTAGGACATGTGCTCTTTTCTGCTTCTCTAAACTATAAGGACAATGTGTCAGGCTGTTACAGTAATTATAACTTGCTCTACCACAGTAGTAAATGTGCTTTGAAATTGCCAATCAAATATCGTTTTCTGCTTAGAATCACACCATGATTCTGTGTGCACATTAGAATTGTTGTCAGAGATTTAATTCATGTTGCTCTTGTTCTGTAAGACTTGCACTCGTAGGAAAGGGGCAGCTTGTTTTCTTGAACTGTGATGGTTAGCATACAGCACATATCACCATCTCACAGATGAGAGGCAAATGCTAACACATTTGAAAACAACAGGGTCGATTTTTCTTGCACTCCTGCAATGGGTGAGGTAGCTCGTACATGTTCAAAACTCCAATCAACCCTTACCACAGGTGATCTTACATACATCTCTGCAGTCTTCATGCAGTTGTGCAAGCGTCCATGCAGATCTCTCTTGCACCTGACAATACACAGTCTCCAGAAACACACTCTTAGCACACAGCCAGCTGCTTCTCCTGCACTCCTATGCTTACTATTCAGCACTGTGTGGTATTTCAGATAGCAGTGTGTAACGCTAACACATTCAACATCACCAAGGCTCATTTCCTTTGCTCTAGTCTAATCACTCACCCAGGTTCCACATGCTCATGGTCTCAAGCAGCTGTTAGGACATGTGCTATTTTATGCCTCTCTAAACTATAAGGAAAATGTGTCAGGCTGTTACAGTAATTATCACTTGCTCTACCACAGTAGTAAATGTGCTTTGAAATTGCCAATCAAATATCGTTTTCTGCCTAGAATCACACCATGAGTCTGTGTGCACACTGGAATTGTTGTCAGAGATTTAATTCATGTTGCTCTTGTTCTGTAAGACTTGCACTCGTAGGAAAGGGGCAGCTTGTTTTCTTGAACTGTGATGGTTAGCATACAGCACACATCACCATCTCACAGATGAGAGGCAAATGCTAACACATTTGAAAACAACAGGGTCGATTTTTCTTGCAGTCCTGTAATGAGTGAGGTAGTTCCTACATGTTCATAAGCCCAATTGACCCTTACCGCATGTGCTCTTACATACATCTCTGCAGTCTTCATGCAGTTGTGCAAGCGTCCATGCAGATCTCTCTTGCACCTGACAATACACAGTCTCCAGAAACACACTCTTAGCACACAGGCAGCTGTTTCTCCTGCACTTCCATGCTTACTATTCAGCACTGTGTGGTATTTCAGATAGCAGTGTGTAACGCTAACACATTCAACATCACCAAGGCTCATTTCCTTTGCTCTAGTCTAATCACTCACCCAGGTTCCACATGCTCATGGTCTCAAGTAGCTGTTAGGACATGTGCTCTTTTCTGCCTCTCTATACTATAAGGAAAATGTGTCAGGCTGTTACAGTAATTATCACTTGCTGTATCACAGTAGTAAATGTGCTTTGAAATTGCCACTCAAATATCGTTTTCTGCCTAGAATCACACCATGATTCTGTGTGCACACAGGAATTGTTGTCAGAGATTTAATTTGTGTTGCTCTTGTTCTGTAAGTCTTGCACTCGTAGGAAAGGGGCAGCTTGTTTTCTTGAACTGTGATGGTTAACATTCAGCAGAAATCACTATCTCACAGATGAGAGGCAAATGCTAACACATTTGAAAACAACAGGGTAGATTTTCCTTCCACTCCTGCAATGGGTGAGGTAGTTCCTACATGTTCAAAACTCCAATTAACCCTTACCAGAGGTAATCTTACATACATCTCTGCAGTCTTCATGCAGTTGTGCAAGCGTCCATGCAGATCTCTCTTGCACCTGACAATACACAGTCTCCAGAAACACACTCTTAGCACACAGGCAGCTGCATCTCCTGCACTCCCATGCTTACTATTCAGCACTGTGTGGTATTTCAGATAGCAGTGTGTAACACTAACACATTCAACATCACCAAGGCTCATTTCCTTTGCTCTAGTCTAATCACTCACCCAGGTTCCACATGCTCATGGTCTCAAGTAGCTGTTAGGACATGTGCTCTTTTCTGCCTCTCTACACTATAAGGAAAATGTGTCAGGCTGTTACAGTAATTATCACTTGCTCTACCACAGTAGCAAATGTGCTTTGAAATTGCCAATCAAATATCGTTTTCTGCCTAGAATCACACCATGATTCTGTGTGCACACAGGAATTGTTGTCAGAGATTTAATTTGTGTTGCTCTCATTCTGTAAGTCTTGCACTCGTAGGAAAGGGGCAGCTTGTTTTCTTGAACTGCGATGGTTAGCATTCAGCAGAAATCACTATCTCACAGATGAGAGGCAAATGCTAACACATTTAAAAACAACAGGGTAGATTTTCCTTCCACTCCTGCAATGGGTGAGGTAGTTCCTACATGTTCAAAACTCCAATTAACCCTTACCACAGGTGATCTTACATACATCTATGCAGTCTTAATGCAGTTGTACAAGCGTCCATGCAGATCTCTCTTGCACCTGACAATACACAGTCTCCAGAAACACACTCTTAGCACACAGCCAGCTGCTTCTCCTGCACTCCCATGCTTACTATTCAGCACTATGTGGTATTTCAGATAGCAGTGTGTAACGCTAACACATTCAACATCACCAAGGCTCATTTCCTTTGCTCTAGTCTAATCACTCACCCAGGTTCCACATGCTCATGGTCTCAAGTAGCTGTTAGGACATGTGCTCTTTTCTGCTTCTCTAAACTATAAGGACAATGTGTCAGGCTGTTACAGTAATTATAACTTGCTCTACCACAGTAGTAAATGTGCTTTGAAATTGCCAATCAAATATCGTTTTCTGCTTAGAATCACACCATGATTCTGTGTGCACATTAGAATTGTTGTCAGAGATTTAATTCATGTTGCTCTTGTTCTGTAAGACTTGCACTCGTAGGAAAGGGGCAGCTTGTTTTCTTGAACTGTGATGGTTAGCATACAGCACATATCACCATCTCACAGATGAGAGGCAAATGCTAACACATTTGAAAACAACAGGGTAGATTTTCCTTGCAGTACTGTAATGAGTGAGGTAGTTCCTACATGTTCATAAGCCCAATTAACCCTTACCACATGTGCTCTTACATACATCTCTGCAGTCTTCATGCAGTTGTGCAAGCGTCCATGCAGATCTCTCTTGCACCTGACAATACACAGTCTCCAGAAACACACTCTTAGCACACAGGCAGCTGTTTCTCCTGCACTCCCATGCTTACTATTCAGCACTGTGTGGTATTTCAGATAGCAGTGTGTAACGCTAACACATTCAACATCACCGAGGCTCATTTCCTTTGCTCTAGTCTAATCACTCACCCAGGTTCCACATGCTCATGGTCTCAAGTAGCTGTTGGGACATGTGCTCTTTTCTGCCTCTCTAAACTATAAGGAAAATGTGTCAGGCTGTTACAGTAATTATCACTTGCTCTACCACAGTAGTAAATGTGCTTTGAAATTGCCAATCAAATATCGTTTTCTGCCTAGAATCACACCATGATTCTGTGTGCACATTAGAATTGTTGTCAGAGATTTAATTCATGTTGCTCTTGTTCTGTAAGACTTGCACTCGTAGGAAAGGGGCAGCTTGTTTTCTTGAACTGTGATGGTTAGCATACAGCACATATCACCATCTCACAGATGAGAGGCAAATGCTAACACATTTGAAAACAACAGGGTAGATTTTCCTTGCAGTACTGTAATGAGTGAGGTAGTTCCTACATGTTCATAAGCCCAATTAACCCTTACCACATGTGCTCTTACATACATCTCTGCAGTCTTCATGCAGTTGTGCAAGCATCCATGCAGATCTCTCTTGCACCTGACAATACACAGTCTCCAGAAACACACTCTTAGCACACAGGCAGCTGTTTCTCCTGCACTCCCATGCTTACTATTCAGCACTGTGTGGTATTTCAGATAGCAGTGTGTAACGCTAACACATTCAACATCACCGAGGCTCATTTCCTTTGCTCTAGTCTAATCACTCACCCAGGTTCCACATGCTCATGGTCTCAAGTAGCTGTTGGGACATGTGCTCTTTTCTGCCTCTCTAAACTATAAGGAAAATGTGTCAGACTGTTACAGTAATTATCACTTGCTCTACCACAGTAGTAAATGTGCTTTGAAATTGCCAATCAAATATCGTTTTCTGCCTAGAATCACACCATGATTCTGTGTGCACATTAGAATTGTTGTCAGAGATTTAATTCATGTTGCTCTTGTTCTGTAAGACTTGCACTCGTAGGAAAGGGGCAGCTTGTTTTCTTGAACTGTGATGGTTAGCATACAGCACATATCACCATCTCACAGATGAGAGGCAAATGCTAACACATTTGAAAACAACAGGGTAGATTTTCCTTGCAGTACTGTAATGAGTGAGGTAGTTCCTACATGTTCATAAGCCCAATTAACCCTTACCACATGTGCTCTTACATACATCTCTGCAGTCTTCATGCAGTTGTGCAAGCGTCCATGCAGATCTCTCTTGCACCTGACAATACACAGTCTCCAGAAACACACTCTTAGCACACAGGCAGCTGCATCTCCTGCACTCCCATGCTTACTATTCAGCACTGTGTGGTATTTCAGATAGCAGTGTGTAACACTAACACATTCAACATCACCAAGGCTCATTTCCTTTGCTCTAGTCTAATCACTCACCCAGGTTCCACATGCTCATGGTCTCAAGTAGCTGTTAGGACATGTGCTCTTTTCTGCCTCTCTACACTGTAAGGAAAATGTGTCAGGCTGTTACAGTAATTATCACTTGCTCTACCACAGTAGTAAATGTGCTTTGAAATTGCCAATCAAATATCGTTTTCTGCCTAGAATCACACCATGATTCTGTGTGCACACAGGAATTGTTGTCAGAGATTTAATTTGTGTTGCTCTTATTCTGTAAGACTTGCACTCGTAGGAAAGGGGCAGCTTGTTTTCTTGAACTGTGATGGTTAGCATTCAGCAGAAATCACTATCTCACAGATGAGAGGCAAATGCTAACACATTTGAAAACAACAGGGTAGATTTTCCTTCCACTCCTGCAATGGGTGAGGTAGCTCGTACATGTTCAAAACTCCAATCAACCCTTACCACAGGTGATCTTACATACATCTCTGCAGTCTTCATGCAGTTGTGCAAGCGTCCATGCAGATCTCTCTTGCACCTGACAATACACAGTCTCCAGAAACACACTCTTAGCACACAGCCAGCTGCTTCTCCTGCACTCCTATGCTTACTATTCAGCACTGTGTGGTATTTCAGATAACAGTGTGTAACGCTAACACATTCAACATCACCAAGGCTCATTTCCTTTGCTCTAGTCTAATCACTCACCCAGGTTCCACATGCTCATGGTCTCAAGCAGCTGTTAGGACATGTGCTCTTTTCTGCCTCTCTAAACTATAAGGAAAATGTGTCAGGCTGTTACAGTAATTATCACTTGCTCTACCACAGTAGTAAATGTGCTTTGAAATTGCCAATCAAATATCGTTTTCTGCCTAGAATCACACCATGAGTCTGTGTGCACACTGGAATTGTTGTCAGAGATTTAATTCATGTTGCTCTTGTTCTGTAAGACTTGCACTCGTAGGAAAGGGGTAGCTTGTTTTCTTGAACTGTGATGGTTAGCATACAGCACACATCACCATCTCACAGATGAGAGGCAAATGCTAACACATTTGAAAACAACAGGGTCGATTTTTCTTGCAGTCCTGTAATGAGTGAGGTAGTTCCTACATGTTCATAAGCCCAATTGACCCTTACCGCATGTGCTCTTACATACATCTCTGCAGTCTTCATGCAGTTGTGCAAGCGTCCATGCAGATCTCTCTTGCACCTGACAATACACAGTCTCCAGAAACACACTCTTAGCACACAGGCAGCTGTTTCTCCTGCACTTCCATGCTTACTATTCAGCACTGTGTGGTATTTCAGATAGCAGTGAGTAACGCTAACACATTCAACATCACCAAGGCTCATTTCCTTTGCTCTAGTCTAATCACTCACCCATGTTCCACATGCTCATGGTCTCAAGTAGCTGTTAGGACATGTGCTCTTTTCTGCCTCTCTACACTATAAGGAAAATGTGTCAGGCTGTTACAGTAATTATCACTTGCTCTATCACAGTAGTAAATGTGCTTTGAAATTGCCAATCAAATATCGTTTTCTGCCTAGAATCACACCATGATTCTGTGTGCACACAGGAATTGTTGTCAGAGATTTAATTTGTGTTGCTCTTGTTCTGTAAGTCTTGCACTCGTAGGAAAGGGGCAGCTTGTTTTCTTGAACTGTGATGGTTAACATTCAGCAGAAATCACTATCTCACAGATGAGAGGCAAATGCTAACACATTTGAAAACAACAGGGTAGATTTTCCTTCCACTCCTGCAATGGGTGAGGTAGCTCCTACATGTTCAAAACTGCAATTAACCCTTAACACATGTGATCTTACATACATCTCTGCAGTCTTCATGCAGTTGTGCAAGCATCCATGCAGATCTCTCTTGCACCTGACAATACACAGTCTCCAGAAACACACTCTTAGCACACAGGCAGCTGCTTCTCCTGCACTCCCATGCTTACTATTCAGCACTGTGTGGTATTTCAGATAGCAGTGTGTAACACTAACACATTCAACATCACCAAGGCTCATTTCCTTTGCTCTAGTCTAATCACTCATCCAGGTTCCACATGCTCATGGTCTCAAGTAGCTGTTAGGACATGTGCTCTTTTCTGCCTCTCTAAACTATAAGGAAAATGTGTCAGGCTGTTACAGTAATTATCACTTGCTCTACCACAGTAGTAAATGTGCTTTGAAATTGCCAATCAAATATCGTTTTCTGCCTAGAATCACACCATGTGTCTGTGTGCACATAGGAATTGTTGTCAGAGATTTAATTCGTGTTGCTCTTGTTCTGTAAGACTTGCACTCGTAGGAAAGGGGCAGCTTGTTTTCTTGAACTGTGATGGTTAACATTCAGCAGAAATCACTATCTCACAGATGAGAGGCAAATGCTAACACATTTGAAAACAACAGGGTAGATTTTCCTTCCACTCCTGCAATGGGTGAGGTAGTTCCTACATGTTCAAAACTCCAATTAACCCTTACCAGAGGTAATCTTACATACATCTCTGCAGTCTTCATGCAGTTGTGCAAGCGTCCATGCAGATCTCTCTTGCACCTGACAATACACAGTCTCCAGAAACACACTCTTAGCACACAGGCAGCTGCATCTCCTGCACTCCCATGCTTACTATTCAGCACTGTGTGGTATTTCAGATAGCAGTGTGTAACACTAACACATTCAACATCACCAAGGCTCATTTCCTTTGCTCTAGTCTAATCACTCACCCAGGTTCCACATGCTCATGGTCTCAAGTAGCTGTTAGGACATGTGCTCTTTTCTGCCTCTCTACACTATAAGGAAAATGTGTCAGGCTGTTACAGTAATTATCACTTGCTCTACCACAGTAGCAAATGTGCTTTGAAATTGCCAATCAAATATCGTTTTCTGCCTAGAATCACACCATGATTCTGTGTGCACACAGGAATTGTTGTCAGAGATTTAATTTGTGTTGCTCTCGTTCTGTAAGTCTTGCACTCGTAGGAAAGGGGCAGCTTGTTTTCTTGAACTGCGATGGTTAGCATTCAGCAGAAATCACTATCTCACAGATGAGAGGCAAATGCTAACACATTTAAAAACAACAGGGTAGATTTTCCTTCCACTCCTGCAATGGGTGAGGTAGTTCCTACATGTTCAAAACTCCAATTAACCCTTACCACAGGTGATCTTACATACATCTATGCAGTCTTAATGCAGTTGTACAAGCGTCCATGCAGATCTCTCTTGCACCTGACAATACACAGTCTCCAGAAACACACTCTTAGCACACAGCCAGCTGCTTCTCCTGCACTCCCATGCTTACTATTCAGCACTATGTGGTATTTCAGATAGCAGTGTGTAACGCTAACACATTCAACATCACCAAGGCTCATTTCCTTTGCTCTAGAAAATCACTCACCCAGGTTCCACATGCTCATGGTCTCAAGTAGCTGTTAGGACATGTGCTCTTTTCTGCTTCTCTAAACTATAAGGACAATGTGTCAGGCTGTTACAGTAATTATAACTTGCTCTACCACAGTAGTAAATGTGCTTTGAAATTGCCAATCAAATATCGTTTTCTGCTTAGAATCACACCATGATTCTGTGTGCACATTAGAATTGTTGTCAGAGATTTAATTCATGTTGCTCTTGTTCTGTAAGACTTGCACTCGTAGGAAAGGGGCAGCTTGTTTTCTTGAACTGTGATGGTTAGCATACAGCACATATCACCATCTCACAGATGAGAGGCAAATGCTAACACATTTGAAAACAACAGGGTAGATTTTCCTTGCAGTACTGTAATGAGTGAGGTAGTTCCTACATGTTCATAAGCCCAATTAACCCTTACCACATGTGCTCTTACATACATCTCTGCAGTCTTCATGCAGTTGTGCAAGCGTCCATGCAGATCTCTCTTGCACCTGACAATACACAGTCTCCAGAAACACACTCTTAGCACACAGGCAGCTGTTTCTCCTGCACTCCCATGCTTACTATTCAGCACTGTGTGGTATTTCAGATAGCAGTGTGTAACGCTAACACATTCAACATCACCGAGGCTCATTTCCTTTGCTCTAGTCTAATCACTCACCCAGGTTCCACATGCTCATGGTCTCAAGTAGCTGTTGGGACATGTGCTCTTTTCTGCCTCTCTAAACTATAAGGAAAATGTGTCAGGCTGTTACAGTAATTATCACTTGCTCTACCACAGTAGTAAATGTGCTTTGAAATTGCCAATCAAATATCGTTTTCTGCCTAGAATCACACCATGATTCTGTGTGCACATTAGAATTGTTGTCAGAGATTTAATTCATGTTGCTCTTGTTCTGTAAGACTTGCACTCGTAGGAAAGGGGCAGCTTGTTTTCTTGAACTGTGATGGTTAGCATACAGCACATATCACCATCTCACAGATGAGAGGCAAATGCTAACACATTTGAAAACAACAGGGTAGATTTTCCTTGCAGTACTGTAATGAGTGAGGTAGTTCCTACATGTTCATAAGCCCAATTAACCCTTACCACATGTGCTCTTACATACATCTCTGCAGTCTTCATGCAGTTGTGCAAGCATCCATGCAGATCTCTCTTGCACCTGACAATACACAGTCTCCAGAAACACACTCTTAGCACACAGGCAGCTGTTTCTCCTGCACTCCCATGCTTACTATTCAGCACTGTGTGGTATTTCAGATAGCAGTGTGTAACGCTAACACATTCAACATCACCGAGGCTCATTTCCTTTGCTCTAGTCTAATCACTCACCCAGGTTCCACATGCTCATGGTCTCAAGTAGCTGTTGGGACATGTGCTCTTTTCTGCCTCTCTAAACTATAAGGAAAATGTGTCAGGCTGTTACAGTAATTATCACTTGCTCTACCACAGTAGTAAATGTGCTTTGAAATTGCCAATCAAATATCGTTTTCTGCCTAGAATCACACCATGTGTCTGTGTGCACATAGGAATTGTTGTCAGAGATTTAATTTGTGTTGCTCTTGTTCTGTAAGACTTGCACTCGTAGGAAAGGGGCAGCTTGTTTTCTTGAACTGTGATGGTTAGCATTCAGCAGAAATCACTATCTCACAGATGAGAGGCAAATGCTAACACATTTGAAAACAACAGGGTAGATTTTCCTTCCACTCCTGCAATGGGTGAGGTAGTTCCTACATGTTCAAAACTCCAATTAACCCTTACCACAGGTAATCTTACATACATCTCTGCAGTCTTCATGCAGTTGTGCAAGCGTCCATGCAGATCTCTCTTGCACCTGACAATACACAGTCTCCAGAAACACACTCTTAGCACACAGGCAGCTGCATCTCCTGCACTCCCATGCTTACTATTCAGCACTGTGTGGTATTTCAGATAGCAGTGTATAACACTAACACATTCAACATCACCAAGGCTCATTTCCTTTGCTCTAGTCTAATCACTCACCCAGGTTCCACATGCTCATGGTCTCAAGTAGCTGTTAGGACATGTGCTCTTTTCTGCCTCTCTACACTATAAGGAAAATGTGTCAGGCTGTTACAGTAATTATCACTTGCTCTACCACAGTAGTAAATGTGCTTTGAAATTGCCAATCAAATATCGTTTTCTGCCTAGAATCACACCATGATTCTGTGTGCACACAGGAATTGTTGTCAGAGATTTAATTTGTGTTGCTCTTGTTCTGTAAGACTTGCACTCGTAGGAAAGGGGCAGCTTGTTTTCTTGAACTGTGATGGTTAGCATTCAGCAGAAATCACTATCTCACAGATGAGAGGCAAATGCTAACACATTTGAAAACAACAGGGTAGATTTTCCTTCCACTCCTGCAATGGGTGAGGTAGCTCGTACATGTTCAAAACTCCAATCAACCCTTACCACAGGTGATCTTACATACATCTCTGCAGTCTTCATGCAGTTGTGCAAGCGTCCATGCAGATCTCTCTTGCACCTGACAATACACAGTCTCCAGAAACACACTCTTAGCACACAGCCAGCTGCTTCTCCTGCACTCCTATGCTTACTATTCAGCACTGTGTGGTATTTCAGATAGCAGTGTGTAACGCTAACACATTCAACATCACCAAGGCTCATTTCCTTTGCTCTAGTCTAATCACTCACCCAGGTTCCACATGCTCATGGTCTCAAGCAGCTGTTAGGACATGTGCTCTTTTCTGCCTCTCTAAACTATAAGGAAAATGTGTCAGGCTGTTACAGTAGTTATCACTTGCTCTACCACAGTAGTAAATGTGCTTTGAAATTGCCAATCAAATATCGTTTTCTGCCTAGAATCACACCATGAGTCTGTGTGCACACTGGAATTGTTGTCAGAGATTTAATTCATGTTGCTCTTGTTCTGTAAGACTTGCACTCGTAGGAAAGGGGCAGCTTGTTTTCTTGAACTGTGATGGTTAGCATACATCACACATCACCATCTCACAGATGAGAGGCAAATGCCAACACATTTGAAAACAACAGGGTCGATTTTTCTTGCAGTCCTGTAATGAGTGAGGTAGTTCCTACATGTTCATAAGCCCAATTAACCCTTACCGCATGTGCTCTTACATACATCTCTGCAGTCTTCATGCAGTTGTGCAAGCGTCCATGCAGATCTCTCTTGCACCTGACAATACACAGTCTCCAGAAACACACTCTTAGCACACAGGCAGCTGTTTCTCCTGCACTTCCATGCTTACTATTCAGCACTGTGTGGTATTTCAGATAGCAGTGTGTAACGCTAACACATTCAACATCACCAAGGCTCATTTCCTTTGCTCTAGTCTAATCACTCACCCAGGTTCCACATGCTCATGGTCTCAAGTAGCTGTTGGGACATGTGCTCTTTTCTGCCTCTCTAAACTATAAGGAAAATGTGTCAGGCTGTTACAGTAATTATCAGTTGCTGTATCACAGTAGTAAATGTGCTTTGAAATTGCCAATCAAATATCGATTTCTGCCTAGAATCACACCATGATTCTGTGTGCACACAGGAATTGTTGTCAGAGATTTAATTTGTGTTGCTCTTGTTCTGTAAGACTTGCACTCGTAGGAAAGGGGCAGCTTGTTTTCTTGGACTGTGATGGTTAACATTCAGCAGAAATCACTATCTCACAGATGAGAGGCAAATGCTAACACATTTGAAAACAACAGGGTAGATTTTCCTTCCACTCCTGCAATGGGTGAGGTAGCTCCTACATGTTCAAAACTGCAATTAACCCTTAACACATGTGATCTTACATACATCTCTGCAGTCTTCATGCAGTTGTGCAAGCATCCATGCAGATCTCTCTTGCACCTGACAATACACAGTCTCCAGAAACACACTCTTAGCACACAGGCAGCTGCTTCTCCTGCACTCCCATGCTTACTATTCAGCACTGTGTGGTATTTCAGATAGCAGTGTGTAACACTAACACATTCAACATCACCAAGGCTCATTTCCTTTGCTCTAGTCTAATCACTCATCCAGGTTCCACATGCTCATGGTCTCAAGTAGCTGTTAGGACATGTGCTCTGTTCTGCCTCTCTAAACTATAAGGAAAATGTGTCAGGCTGTTACAGTAATTATCACTTGCTCTACCACAGTAGTAAATGTGCTTTGAAATTGCCAATCAAATATCGTTTTCTGCCTAGAATCACACCATGTGTCTGTGTGCACATAGGAATTGTTGTCAGAGATTTAATTTGTGTTGCTCTTGTTCTGTAAGACTTGCACTCGTAGGAAAGGGGCAGCTTGTTTTCTTGAACTGTGATGGTTAACATTCAGCAGAAATCACTATCTCACAGATGAGAGGCAAATGCTAACACATTTGAAAACAACAGGGTAGATTTTCCTTCCACTCCTGCAATGGGTGAGGTAGTTCCTACATGTTCAAAACTCCAATTAACCCTTACCACAGGTAATCTTACATACATCTCTGCAGTCTTCATGCAGTTGTGCAAGCGTCTATGCAGATCTCTCTTGCACCTGACAATACACAGTCTCCAGAAACACACTCTTAGCACACAGGCAGCTGCATCTCCTGCACTCCCATGCTTACTATTCAGCACTGTGTGGTATTTCAGATAGCAGTGTGTAACACTAACACATTCAACATCACCAAGGCTCATTTCCTTTGCTCTAGTCAAATCACTCACCCAGGTTCCACATGCTCATGGTCTCAAGTAGCTGTTAGGACATGTGCTCCTTTCTGCCTCTCTACACTATAAGGAAAATGTGTCAGGCTGTTACAGTAATTATCACTTGCTCTACCACAGTAGTAAATGTGCTTTGAAATTGCCAATCAAATATCGTTTTCTGCCTAGAATCACACCATGATTCTGTGTGCACACAGGAATTGTTGTCAGGTATTTAATTTGTGTTGCTCTTGTTCTGTAAGACTTGCACTCGTAGGAAAGGGGCAGCTTGTTTTCTTGAACTGTGATGGTTAGCATTCAGCAGAAATCACTATCTCACAGATGAGAGGCAAATGCTAACACATTTGAAAACAACAGCGTAGATTTTCCTTCCACTCCTGCAATGGGTGAGGTAGCTCCTACATGTTCAAAACTCCAATCAACCCTTACCACAGGTGATCTTACATACATCTCTGCAGTCTTCATGCAGTTGTGCAAGCGTCCATGCAGATCTCTCTTGCACCTGACAATACACAGTCTCCAGAAACACACTCTTAGCACACAGCCAGCTGCTTCTCCTGCACTCCTATGCTTACTATTCAGCACTGTGTGGTATTTCAGATAGCAGTGTGTAACGCTAACACATTCAACATCACCAAGGCTCATTTCCTTTGCTCTAGTCTAATCACTCACCCAGGTTCCACATGCTCATGGTCTCAAGCAGCTGTTAGGACATGTGCTCTTTTCTGCCTCTCTAAACTATAAGGAAAATGTGTCAGGTTGTTACAGTAATTATCACTTGCTCTACCACAGTAGTAAATGTGCTTTGAAATTGCCAATCAAATATCGTTTTCTGCCTAGAATCACACCATGATTCTGTGTGCACACTGGAATTGTTGTCAGAGATTTAATTCATGTTGCTCTTGTTCTGTAAGACTTGCACTCGTAGGAAAGGGGCAGCTTGTTTTCTTGAACTGTGATGGTTAGCATACAGCACACATCACCATCTCACAGATGAGAGGCAAATGCTAACACATTTGAAAACAACAGGGTCGATTTTTCTTGCAGTACTGTAATGAGTGAGGTAGTTCCTACATGTTCATAAGCCCAATTAACCCTTACCGCATGTGCTCTTACATACATCTCTGCAGTCTTCATGCAGTTGTGCAAGCGTCCATGTAGATCTCTCTTGCACCTGACAATACACAGTCTCCAGAAACACACTCTTAGCACACAGGCAGCTGTTTCTCCTGCACTTCCATGCTTACTATTCAGCACTGTGTGGTATTTCAGATAGCAGTGTGTAACGCTAACACATTCAACATCACCAAAGCTCATTTCCTTTGCTCTAGTCTAATCACTCACCCAGGTTCCACATGCTCATGGTCTCAAGTAGCTGTTAGGACATGTGCTCTTTTCTGCCTCTCTACACTATAAGGAAAATGTGTCAGGCTGTTACAGTAATTATCACTTGCTGTACCACAGTAGTAAATGTGCTTTGAAATTGCCAATCAAATATCGTTTTCTGCCTAGAATCACACCATGATTCTGTGTGCACACAGGAATTGTTGTCAGAGATTTAATTTGTGTTGCTCTTGTTCTGTAAGACTTGCACTCGTAGGAAAGGGGCAGCTTGTTTTCTTGAACTGTGATGGTTAGCATTCAGCAGAAATCACTATCTCACAGATGAGAGGCAAATGCTAACACATTTGAAAACAATAGGGTAGATTTTCCTTCCACTCCTGCAATGGGTGAGGTAGCTTGTACATGTTCAAAACTCCAATCAACCCTTACCACAGGTGATCTTACATACATCTCTGCAGTCTTCATGCAGTTGTGCAAGCGTCCATGCAGATCTCTCTTGCACCTGACAATACACAGTCTCCAGAAACACACTCTTAGCACACAGCCAGCTGCTTCTCCTGCACTCCTATGCTTACTATTCAGCACTGTGTGGTATTTCAGATAGCAGTGTGTAACGCTAACACATTCAACATCACCAAGGCTCATTTCCTTTGCTCTAGTCTAATCACTCACCCAGGTTCCACATGCTCATGGTCTCAAGCAGCTGTTAGGACATGTGCTCTTTTCTGCCTCTCTAAACTATAAGGAAAATGTGTCAGGCTGTTACAGTAATTATCACTTGCTCTACCACAGTAGTAAATGTGCTTTGAAATTGCCAATCAAATATCGTTTTCTGCCTAGAATCACACCATGAGTCTGTGTGCACACTGGAATTGTTGTCAGAGATTTAATTCATGTTGCTCTTGTTCTGTAAGACTTGCACTCGTAGGAAAGGGGCAGCTTGTTTTCTTGAACTGTGATGGTTAGCATACAGCACACATCACCATCTCACAGATGAGAGGCAAATGCTAACACATTTGAAAACAACAGGGTCGATTTTTCTTGCAGTCCTGTAATGAGTAAGGTAGTTCCTACATGTTCATAAGCCCAATTAACCCTTACCGCATGTGCTCTTACATACATCTCTGCAGTCTTCATGCAGTTGTGCAAGCGTCCATGCAGATCTCTCTTGCACCTGACAATACACAGTCTCCAGAAACACACTCTTAGCACACAGGCAGCTGTTTCTCCTGCACTTCCATGCTTACTATTCAGCACTGTGTGGTATTTCAGATAGCAGTGTGTAACGCTAACACATTCAACATCACCAAGGCTCATTTCCTTTGCTCTAGTCTAATCACTCACCCAGGTTCCACATGCTCATGGTCTCAAGTAGCTGTTAGGACATGTGCTCTTTTCTGCCTCTCTACACTATAAGGAAAATGTGTCAGGCTGTTACAGTAATTATCACTTGCTGTATCACAGTAGTAAATGTGCTTTGAAATTGCCAATCAAATATCGTTTTCTGCCTAGAATCACACCATGATTCTGTGTGCACACAGGAATTGTTGTCAGAGATTTAATTTGTGTTGCTCTTGTTCTGTAAGACTTGCACTCGTAGGAAAGGGGCAGCTTGTTTTCTTGAACTGTGATGGTTAACATTCAGCAGAAATCACTATTTCACAGATGAGAGGCAAATGCTAACACATTTGAAAACAACAGGGTAGATTTTCCTTCCACTCCTGCAATGGGTGAGGTAGCTCCTACATGTTCAAAACTGCAATTAACCCTTAACACATGTGATCTTACATACATCTCTGCAGTCTTCATGCAGTTGTGCAAGCATCCATGCAGATCTCTCTTGCACCTGACAATACACAGTCTCCAGAAACACACTCTTAGCACACAGGCAGCTGCTTCTCCTGCACTCCCATGCTTACTATTCAGCACTGTGTGGTATTTCAGATAGCAGTGTGTAACACTAACACATTCAACATCACCAAGGCTCATTTCCTTTGCTCTAGTCTAATCACTCATCCAGGTTCCACATGCTCATGGTCTCAAGTAGCTGTTAGGACATGTGCTCTTTTCTGCCTCTCTAAACTATAAGGAAAATGTGTCAGGCTGTTACAGTAATTATCACTTGCTCTACCACAGTAGTAAATGTGCTTTGAAATTGCCAATCAAATATCGTTTTCTGCCTAGAATCACACCATGTGTCTGTGTGCACATAGGAATTGTTGTCAGAGATTTAATTCGTGTTGCTCTTGTTCTGTAAGACTTGCACTCGTAGGAAAGGGGCAGCTTGTTTTCTTGAACTGTGATGGTTAACATTCAGCAGAAATCACTATCTCACAGATGAGAGGCAAATGCTAACACATTTGAAAACAACAGGGTAGATTTTCCTTCCACTCCTGCAATGGGTGAGGTAGTTCCTACATGTTCAAAACTCCAATTAACCCTTACCACAGGTAATCTTACATACATCTCTGCAGTCTTCATGCAGTTGTGCAAGCGTCCATGCAGATCTCTCTTGCACCTGACAATACACAGTCTCCAGAAACACACTCTTAGCACACAGGCAGCTGCATCTCCTGCACTCCCATGCTTACTATTCAGCACTGTGTGGTATTTCAGATAGCAGTGTGTAACACTAACACATTCAACATCACCAAGGCTCATTTCCTTTGCTCTAGTCTAATCACTCACCCAGGTTCCACATGCTCATGGTCTCAAGTAGCTGTTAGGACATGTGCTCTTTTCTGCCTCTCTACACTATAAGGAAAATGTGTCAGGCTGTTACAGTAATTATCACTTGCTCTACCACAGTAGTAAATGTGCTTTGAAATTGCCAATCAAATATCGTTTTCTGCCTAGAATCACACCATGATTCTGTGTGCACACAGGAATTGTTGTCAGAGATTTAATTTGTGTTGCTCTCGTTCTGTAAGTCTTGCACTCGTAGGAAAGGGGCAGCTTGTTTTCTTGAACTGCGATGGTTAGCATTCAGCAGAAATCACTATCTCACAGATGAGAGGCAAATGCTAACACATTTAAAAACAACAGGGTAGATTTTCCTTCCACTCCTGCAATGGGTGAGGTAGTTCCTACATGTTCAAAACTCCAATTAACCCTTACCACAGGTGATCTTACATACATCTATGCAGTCTTAATGCAGTTGTACAAGCGTCCATGCAGATCTCTCTTGCACCTGACAATACACAGTCTCCAGAAACACACTCTTAGCACACAGCCAGCTGCTTCTCCTGCACTCCCATGCTTACTATTCAGCACTATGTGGTATTTCAGATAGCAGTGTGTAACGCTAACACATTCAACATCACCAAGGCTCATTTCCTTTGCTCTAGTCTAATCACTCACCCAGGTTCCACATGCTCATGGTCTCAAGTAGCTGTTAGGACATGTGCTCTTTTCTGCTTCTCTAAACTATAAGGACAATGTGTCAGGCTTTTACAGTAATTATAACTTGCTCTACCACAGTAGTAAATGTGCTTTGAAATTGCCAATCAAATATCGTTTTCTGCCTAGAATCACACCATGATTCTGTGTGCACATTAGAATTGTTGTCAGAGATTTAATTCATGTTGCTCTTGTTCTGTAAGACTTGCACTCGTAGGAAAGGGGCAGCTTGTTTTCTTGAACTGTGATGGTTAGCATACAGCACATATCACCATCTCACAGATGAGAGGCAAATGCTAACACATTTGAAAACAACAGGGTAGATTTTCCTTGCAGTACTGTAATGAGTGAGGTAGTTCCTACATGTTCATAAGCCCAATTAACCCTTACCACATGTGCTCTTACATACATCTCTGCAGTCTTCATGCAGTTGTGCAAGCGTCCATGCAGATCTCTCTTGCACCTGACAATACACAGTCTCCAGAAACACACTCTTAGCACACAGGCAGCTGTTTCTCCTGCACTCCCATGCTTACTATTCAGCACTGTGTGGTATTTCAGATAGCAGTGTGTAACGCTAACACATTCAACATCACCGAGGCTCATTTCCTTTGCTCTAGTCTAATCACTCACCCAGGTTCCACATGCTCATGGTCTCAAGTAGCTGTTGGGACATGTGCTCTTTTCTGCCTCTCTAAACTATAAGGAAAATGTGTCAGGCTGTTACAGTAATTATCACTTGCTCTACCACAGTAGTAAATGTGCTTTGAAATTGCCAATCAAATATCGTTTTCTGCCTAGAATCACACCATGATTCTGTGTGCACATTAGAATTGTTGTCAGAGATTTAATTCATGTTGCTCTTGTTCTGTAAAACTTGCACTCGTAGGAAAGGGGCAGCTTGTTTTCTTGAACTGTGATGGTTAGCATACAGCACATATCACCATCTCACAGATGAGAGGCAAATGCTAACACATTTGAAAACAACAGGGTAGATTTTCCTTGCAGTACTGTAATGAGTGAGGTAGTTCCTACATGTTCATAAGCCCAATTAACCCTTACCACATGTGCTCTTACATACATCTCTGCATTCTTCATGCAGTTGTGCAAGCGTCCATGCAGATCTCTCTTGCACCTGACAATACACAGTCTCCAGAAACACACTCTTAGCACACAGGCAGCTGTTTCTCCTGCACTCCCATGCTTACTATTCAGCACTGTGTGGTATTTCAGATAGCAGTGTGTAACGCTAACACATTCAAAATCACCGAGGCTCATTTCCTTTGCTCTAGTCTAATCACTCACCCAGGTTCCACATGCTCATGGTCTCAAGTAGCTGTTGGGACATGTGCTCTTTTCTGCCTCTCTAAACTATAAGGAAAATGTGTCAGGCTGTTACAGTAATTATCACTTGCTCTACCACAGTAGTAAATGTGCTTTGAAATTGCCAAGCAAATATCGTTTTCTGCCTAGAATCACACCATGTGTCTGTGTGCACATAGGAATTGTTGTCAGAGATTTAATTTGTGTTGCTCTTGTTCTGTAAGACTTGCACTCGTAGGAAAGGGGCAGCTTGTTTTCTTGAACTGTGATGGTTAGCATTCAGCAGAAATCACTATCTCACAGATGAGAGGCAAATGCTAACACATTTGAAAACAACAGGGTAGATTTTCCTTCCACTCCTGCAATGGGTGAGGTAGTTCCTACATGTTCAAAACTCCAATTAACCCTTACCACAGGTAATCTTACATACATCTCTGCAGTCTTCATGCAGTTGTGCAAGCGTCCATGCAGATCTCTCTTGCACCTGACAATACACAGTCTCCAGAAACACACTCTTAGCACACAGGCAGCTGCATCTCCTGCACTCCCATGCTTACTATTCAGCACTGTGTGGTATTTCAGATAGCAGTGTATAACACTAACACATTCAACATCACCAAGGCTCATTTCCTTTGCTCTAGTCTAATCACTCACCCAGGTTCCACATGCTCATGGTCTCAAGTAGCTGTTAGGACATGTGCTCTTTTCTGCCTCTCTACACTATAAGGAAAATGTGTCAGGCTGTTACAGTAATTATCACTTGCTCTACCACAGTAGTAAATGTGCTTTGAAATTGCCAATCAAATATCGTTTTCTGCCTAGAATCACACCATGATTCTGTGTGCACACAGGAATTGTTGTCAGAGATTTAATTTGTGTTGCTCTTGTTCTGTAAGACTTGCACTCGTAGGAAAGGGGCAGCTTGTTTTCTTGAACTGTGATGGTTAGCATTCAGCAGAAATCACTATCTCACAGATGAGAGGCAAATGCTAACACATTTGAAAACAACAGGGTAGATTTTCCTTCCACTCCTGCAATGGGTGAGGTAGCTCGTACATGTTCAAAACTCCAATCAACCCTTACCACAGGTGATCTTACATACATCTCTGCAGTCTTCATGCAGTTGTGCAAGCGTCCATGCAGATCTCTCTTGCACCTGACAATACACAGTCTCCAGAAACACACTCTTAGCACACAGCCAGCTGCTTCTCCTGCACTCCTATGCTTACTATTCAGCACTGTGTGGTATTTCAGATAGCAGTGTGTAACGCTAACACATTCAACATCACCAAGGCTCATTTTCTTTGCTCTAGTCTAATCACTCACCCAGGTTCCACATGCTCATGGTCTCAAGCAGCTGTTAGGACATGTGCTCTTTTCTGCCTCTCTAAACTATAAGGAAAATGTGTCAGGCTGTTACAGTAGTTATCACTTGCTCTACCACAGTAGTAAATGTGCTTTGAAATTGCCAATCAAATATCGTTTTCTGCCTAGAATCACACCATGAGTCTGTGTGCACACTGGAATTGTTGTCAGAGATTTAATTCATGTTGCTCTTGTTCTGTAAGACTTGCACTCGTAGGAAAGGGGCAGCTTGTTTTCTTGAACTGTGATGGTTAGCATACAGCACACATCACCATCTCACAGATGAGAGGCAAATGCCAACACATTTGAAAACAACAGGGTCGATTTTTCTTGCAGTCCTGTAATGAGTGAGGTAGTTCCTACATGTTCATAAGCCCAATTAACCCTTACCGCATGTGCTCTTACATACATCTCTGCAGTCTTCATGCAGTTGTGCAAGCGTCCATGCAGATCTCTCTTGCACCTGACAATACACAGTCTCCAGAAACACACTCTTAGCACACAGGCAGCTGTTTCTCCTGCACTTCCATGCTTACTATTCAGCACTGTGTGGTATTTCAGATAGCAGTGTGTAACGCTAACACATTCAACATCACCAAGGCTCATTTCCTTTGCTCTAGTCTAATCACTCACCCAGGTTCCACATGCTCATGGTCTCAAGTAGCTGTTGGGACATGTGCTCTTTTCTGCCTCTCTAAACTATAAGGAAAATGTGTCAGGCTGTTAGAGTAATTATCACTTGCTCTACCACAGTAGTAAATGTGCTTTGAAATTGCCAATCAAATATCGTTTTCTGCCTAGAATCACACCATGATTCTGTGTGCACACAGGAATTGTTGTCAGAGATTTAATTTGTGTTGCTCTTGTTCTGTAAGACTTGCACTCGTAGGAAAGGGGCAGCTTGTGTTCTTGAACTGTGATGGTTAGCATTCAGCACACATCACCATCTCACAGATGAGAGGCAAATGCTAACACATTTGAAAACAACAGGGTCGATTTTTCTTGCAGTCCTGTAATGTGTGAGGTAGTTCCTACATGTTCATAAGCCCAATTAACCCTTACCGCATGTGCTCTTACATACATCTCTGCAGTCTTCATGCAGTTGTGCAAGCGTCCATGCAGATCTCTCTTGCACCTGACAATACACAGTCTCCAGAAACACACTCTTAGCACACAGGCAGCTGTTTCTCCTGCACTTCCATGCTTACTATTCAGCACTGTGTGGTATTTCAGATAGCAGTGTGTAACGCTAACACATTCAACATCACCATGGCTCATTTCCTTTGCTCTAGTCTAATCACTCACCCAGGTTCCACATGCTCATGGTCTCAAGTAGCTGTTAGGACATGTGCTCTTTTCTGCCTCTCTACACTATAAGGAAAATGTGTCAGGCTGTTACAGTAATTATCACTTGCTGTATCACAGTAGTAAATGTGCTTTGAAATTGCCAATCAAATATCGATTTCTGCCTAGAATCACACCATGATTCTGTGTGCACACAGGAATTGTTGTCAGAGATTTAATTTGTGTTGCTCTTGTTCTGTAAGACTTGCACTCGTAGGAAAGGGGCAGCTTGTTTTCTTGAACTGTGATGGTTAACATTCAGCAGAAATCACTATCTCACAGATGAGAGGCAAATGCTAACACATTTGAAAACAACAGGGTAGATTTTCCTTCCACTCCTGCAATGGGTGAGGTAGCTCCTACGTGTTCAAAACTGCAATTAACCCTTAACACATGTGATCTTACATACATCTCTGCAGTCTTCATGCAGTTGTGCAAGCATCCATGCAGATCTCTCTTGCACCTGACAATACACAGTCTCCAGAAACACACTCTTAGCACACAGGCAGCTGCTTCTCCTGCACTCCCATGCTTACTATTCAGCACTGTGTGGTATTTCAGATAGCAGTGTGTAACACTAACACATTCAACATCACCAAGGCTCATTTCCTTTGCTCTAGTCTAATCACTCATCCAGGTTCCACATGCTCATGGTCTCAAGTAGCTGTTAGGACATGTGCTCTTTTCTGCCTCTCTAAACTATAAGGAAAATGTGTCAGGCTGTTACAGTAATTATCACTTGCTCTACCACAGTAGTAAATGTGCTTTGAAATTGCCAATCAAATATCGTTTTCTGCCTAGAATCACACCATGATTCTGTGTGCACACTGGAATTGTTGTCAGAGATTTAATTCATGTTGCTCTTGTTCTGTAAGACTTGCACTCGTAGGAAAGGGGCAGCTTGTTTTCTTGAACTGTGATGGTTAGCATACAGCACACATCACCATCTCACAGATGAGAGGCAAATGCTAACACATTTGAAAACAACAGGGTCGATTTTTCTTGCAGTACTGTAATGAGTGAGGTAGTTCCTACATGTTCATAAGCCCAATTAACCCTTACCGCATGTGCTCTTACATACATCTCTGCAGTCTTCATGCAGTTGTGCAAGCGTCCATGTAGATCTCTCTTGCACCTGACAATACACAGTCTCCAGAAACACACTCTTAGCACACAGGCAGCTGTTTCTCCTGCACTTCCATGCTTACTATTCAGCACTGTGTGGTATTTCAGATAGCAGTGTGTAACGCTAACACATTCAACATCACCAAGGCTCATTTCCTTTGCTCTAGTCTAATCACTCACCCAGGTTCCACATGCTCATGGTCTCAAGTAGCTGTTAGGACATGTGCTCTTTTCTGCCTCTCTACACTATAAGGAAAATGTGTCAGGCTGTTACAGTAATTATCACTTGCTGTACCACAGTAGTAAATGTGCTTTGAAATTGCCAATCAAATATCGTTTTCTGCCTAGAATCACACCATGATTCTGTGTGCACACAGGAATTTTTGTCAGAGATTTAATTTGTGTTGCTTTTGTTCTGTAATACTTGCACTCGTAGGAAAGGGGCAGCTTGTTTTCTTGAACTGTGATGGTTAACATTCAGCAGAAATCACTATCTCACAGATGAGAGGCAAATGCTAACACATTTGAAAACAACAGGGTAGATTTTCCTTCAACTCCTGCAATGGGTGAGGTAGCTCCTACATGTTCAAAACTGCAATTAACCCTTACCACATGTGATCTTACATACATCTCTGCAGTCTTCATGCAGTTGTGCAAGCGTCCATGCAGATCTCTCTTGCACCTGACAATACACAGTCTCCATAAACACACTCTTAGCACACAGGCAGCTGCTTCTCCTGCACTCCCATGCTTACTATTCAGCACTTTGTGGTATTTCAGATAGCAGTGTGTAACACTAACACATTCAACATCACCAAGGCTCATTTCCTTTGCTCTAGTCTAATCACTCACCCAGGTTCCACATGCTCATGGTCTCAAGTAGCTGTTAGGACATGTGCTCTTTTCTGCCTCTCTAAACTATAAGGAAAATGTGTCAGGCTGTTCCAGTAATTATCACTTGCTCTACCATAGTAGTAAATGTGCGTTTACATTGGCAATCAAATATCGTTTTCTGCCTAGAATCACACCATGAGTCTGTGTACACAGGAATTGTTGTCAGAGATTTAATTTGTGTTGCTCTTGTTCTGTAAGAGTTGCACCCGTAGGAAAGGGGCAGCTTGTTTTCTTGAACTGTGATGGTTAGCATTCAGCAGAAATCACTATCTCACAGATGAGAGGCAAATGCTAACACATTTGAAAACAACAGGGTAGATTTTCCTTCCACTCCTGCAATGGGTGAGGTAGTTCCTACATGTTCAAAACTCCAATTAACCCTTACCACAGGGGATCTTACATACATCTCTGCAGTCTTCATGCAGTTGTGCAAGCGTCCATGCAGATCTCTCTTGCACCTGACAATACACAGTCTCCAGAAACACACTCTTAGCACACAGGCAGCTGTTTCTCCTGCTCTCCCATGCTTACTATTCAGCACTGTGTGGTATTTCAGATAGCAGTGTGTAACGCTAACACATTCAACATCACCGAGGCTCATTTCCTTTGCTCTAGTCTAATCACTAACCCAGGGTCCACATGCTCACGGTCTCAAGTAGCTGTTAGGACATGTGCTCTTTTCTGCCTCTCTAAACTATAAGGAAAATGTGTCAGGCTGTTACAGTAATAATCACTTGCTCTACCACAGTAGTAAATGTGCTTTGAAGTTGCCAATCAAATATCGTTTTCTGCCTAGAATCACACCATGAGTCTGTGTGCACATAGGAATTGTTGTCAGAGATTTAATTTGTGTTGCTCTTGTTCTGTAAGACTTGCACTCGTAGGAAAGGGGCAGCTTGTTTTCTTGAACTGTGATGGTTAGCATTCAGCACAAATCACTATCTCACAGATGAGAGGCAAATGCTAACACATTTGAAAACAACAGGGTAGATTTTCCTTCCACTCCTCTAATGAGTGAGGTAGTTCCTACATGTTCATAAGCCCAATTAACCCTTACCGCATGTGCTCTTACATACATCTCTGCAGTCTTCATGCAGTTGTGCAAGCGCCCATGCAGATCTCTCTTGCTCCTGACAATACACAGTCTCCAGAAACACACTCTTAGCACACAGGCAGCTGTTTCTCCTGCACTTCCATGCTTACTATTCAGCACTGTGTGGTATTTCAGATAGCAGTGTGTAACGCTAACACATTCAACATCACCAAGGCTCATTTCCTTTGCTCTAGTCTAATCACTCACCCAGGTTCCACATGCTCATGGTCTCAAGTAGCTGTTAGGACATGTGCTCTTTTCTGCCTCTCTAAACTATAAGGAAAATGTGTCAGGTTGTTACAGTAATTATCACTTGCTCTACCACAGTAGTAAATGTGCTTTGAAATTGCCAATCAAATATCGTTTTCTGCCTAGAATCACACCATGAGTCTGTGTGCACACTGGAATTGTTGTCAGAGATTTAATTCATGTTGCTCTTGTTCTGTAAGACTTGCACTTGTAGGAAAGGGGCAGCTTGTTTTCTTGAACTGTGATGGTTAGCATTCAGCAGAAATCACTATCTCACAGATGAGAGGCAAATGCTAACACATTTGAAAACAACAGGGTAGATTTTCCTTCCACTCCTGCAATGGGTGAGGTAGCTCCTACATGTTCAAAACTCCAATCAACCCTTACCACAGGTGATCTTACATACATCTCTGCAGTCTTCATGCAGTTGTGCAAGCGTCCATGCAGATCTCTCTTGCACCTGACAATACACAGTCTCCAGAAACACACTCTTAGCACACAGCCAGCTGCTTCTCCTGCACTCCTATGCTTACTATTCAGCACTGTGTGGTATTTCAGATAGCAGTGTGTAACGCTAACACATTCAACATCACCAAGGCTCATTTCCTTTGCTCTAGTCTAATCACTCACCCAGGTTCCACATGCTCATGGTCTCAAGTAGCTGTTAGGACATGTGCTCTTTTCTGCCTCTCTACACTATAAGGAAAATGTGTCAGGCTGTTACAGTAATTATCACTTGCTCTACCACAGTAGTAAATGTGCTTTGAAATTGCCAATCAAATATCGTTTTCTGCCTAGAATCACACCATGATTCTGTGTGCACACAGGAATTGTTGTCAGAGATTTAATTTGTGTTGCTCTCGTTCTGTAAGTCTTGCACTCGTAGGAAAGGGGCAGCTTGTTTTCTTGAACTGCGATGGTTAGCATTCAGCAGAAATCACTATCTCACAGATGAGAGGCAAATGCTAACACATTTAAAAACAACAGGGTAGATTTTCCTTCCACTCCTGCAATGGGTGAGGTAGTTCCTACATGTTCAAAACTCCAATTAACCCTTACCACAGGTGATCTTACATACATCTATGCAGTCTTAATGCAGTTGTACAAGCGTCCATGCAGATCTCTCTTGCACCTGACAATACACAGTCTCCAGAAACACACTCTTAGCACACAGCCAGCTGCTTCTCCTGCACTCCCATGCTTACTATTCAGCACTATGTGGTATTTCAGATAGCAGTGTGTAACGCTAACACATTCAACATCACCAAGGCTCATTTCCTTTGCTCTAGTCTAATCACTCACCCAGGTTCCACATGCTCATGGTCTCAAGTAGCTGTTAGGACATGTGCTCTTTTCTGCTTCTCTAAACTATAAGGACAATGTGTCAGGCTTTTACAGTAATTATAACTTGCTCTACCACAGTAGTAAATGTGCTTTGAAATTGCCAATCAAATATCGTTTTCTGCCTAGAATCACACCATGATTCTGTGTGCACATTAGAATTGTTGTCAGAGATTTAATTCATGTTGCTCTTGTTCTGTAAGACTTGCACTCGTAGGAAAGGGGCAGCTTGTTTTCTTGAACTGTGATGGTTAGCATACAGCACATATCACCATCTCACAGATGAGAGGCAAATGCTAACACATTTGAAAACAACAGGGTAGATTTTCCTTGCAGTACTGTAATGAGTGAGGTAGTTCCTACATGTTCATAAGCCCAATTAACCCTTACCACATGTGCTCTTACATACATCTCTGCAGTCTTCATGCAGTTGTGCAAGCGTCCATGCAGATCTCTCTTGCACCTGACAATACACAGTCTCCAGAAACACACTCTTAGCACACAGGCAGCTGTTTCTCCTGCACTCCCATGCTTACTATTCAGCACTGTGTGGTATTTCAGATAGCAGTGTGTAACGCTAACACATTCAACATCACCGAGGCTCATTTCCTTTGCTCTAGTCTAATCACTCACCCAGGTTCCACATGCTCATGGTCTCAAGTAGCTGTTGGGACATGTGCTCTTTTCTGCCTCTCTAAACTATAAGGAAAATGTGTCAGGCTGTTACAGTAATTATCACTTGCTCTACCACAGTAGTAAATGTGCTTTGAAATTGCCAATCAAATATCGTTTTCTGCCTAGAATCACACCATGATTCTGTGTGCACATTAGAATTGTTGTCAGAGATTTAATTCATGTTGCTCTTGTTCTGTAAAACTTGCACTCGTAGGAAAGGGGCAGCTTGTTTTCTTGAACTGTGATGGTTAGCATACAGCACATATCACCATCTCACAGATGAGAGGCAAATGCTAACACATTTGAAAACAACAGGGTAGATTTTCCTTGCAGTACTGTAATGAGTGAGGTAGTTCCTACATGTTCATAAGCCCAATTAACCCTTACCACATGTGCTCTTACATACATCTCTGCATTCTTCATGCAGTTGTGCAAGCGTCCATGCAGATCTCTCTTGCACCTGACAATACACAGTCTCCAGAAACACACTCTTAGCACACAGGCAGCTGTTTCTCCTGCACTCCCATGCTTACTATTCAGCACTGTGTGGTATTTCAGATAGCAGTGTGTAACGCTAACACATTCAAAATCACCGAGGCTCATTTCCTTTGCTCTAGTCTAATCACTCACCCAGGTTCCACATGCTCATGGTCTCAAGTAGCTGTTGGGACATGTGCTCTTTTCTGCCTCTCTAAACTATAAGGAAAATGTGTCAGGCTGTTACAGTAATTATCACTTGCTCTACCACAGTAGTAAATGTGCTTTGAAATTGCCAAGCAAATATCGTTTTCTGCCTAGAATCACACCATGTGTCTGTGTGCACATAGGAATTGTTGTCAGAGATTTAATTTGTGTTGCTCTTGTTCTGTAAGACTTGCACTCGTAGGAAAGGGGCAGCTTGTTTTCTTGAACTGTGATGGTTAGCATTCAGCAGAAATCACTATCTCACAGATGAGAGGCAAATGCTAACACATTTGAAAACAACAGGGTAGATTTTCCTTCCACTCCTGCAATGGGTGAGGTAGTTCCTACATGTTCAAAACTCCAATTAACCCTTACCACAGGTAATCTTACATACATCTCTGCAGTCTTCATGCAGTTGTGCAAGCGTCCATGCAGATCTCTCTTGCACCTGACAATACACAGTCTCCAGAAACACACTCTTAGCACACAGGCAGCTGCATCTCCTGCACTCCCATGCTTACTATTCAGCACTGTGTGGTATTTCAGATAGCAGTGTATAACACTAACACATTCAACATCACCAAGGCTCATTTCCTTTGCTCTAGTCTAATCACTCACCCAGGTTCCACATGCTCATGGTCTCAAGTAGCTGTTAGGACATGTGCTCTTTTCTGCCTCTCTACACTATAAGGAAAATGTGTCAGGCTGTTACAGTAATTATCACTTGCTCTACCACAGTAGTAAATGTGCTTTGAAATTGCCAATCAAATATCGTTTTCTGCCTAGAATCACACCATGATTCTGTGTGCACACAGGAATTGTTGTCAGAGATTTAATTTGTGTTGCTCTTGTTCTGTAAGACTTGCACTCGTAGGAAAGGGGCAGCTTGTTTTCTTGAACTGTGATGGTTAGCATTCAGCAGAAATCACTATCTCACAGATGAGAGGCAAATGCTAACACATTTGAAAACAACAGGGTAGATTTTCCTTCCACTCCTGCAATGGGTGAGGTAGCTCGTACATGTTCAAAACTCCAATCAACCCTTACCACAGGTGATCTTACATACATCTCTGCAGTCTTCATGCAGTTGTGCAAGCGTCCATGCAGATCTCTCTTGCACCTGACAATACACAGTCTCCAGAAACACACTCTTAGCACACAGCCAGCTGCTTCTCCTGCACTCCTATGCTTACTATTCAGCACTGTGTGGTATTTCAGATAGCAGTGTGTAACGCTAACACATTCAACATCACCAAGGCTCATTTTCTTTGCTCTAGTCTAATCACTCACCCAGGTTCCACATGCTCATGGTCTCAAGCAGCTGTTAGGACATGTGCTCTTTTCTGCCTCTCTAAACTATAAGGAAAATGTGTCAGGCTGTTAGAGTAATTATCACTTGCTCTACCACAGTAGTAAATGTGCTTTGAAATTGCCAATCAAATATCGTTTTCTGCCTAGAATCACACCATGATTCTGTGTGCACACAGGAATTGTTGTCAGAGATTTAATTTGTGTTGCTCTTGTTCTGTAAGACTTGCACTCGTAGGAAAGGGGCAGCTTGTGTTCTTGAACTGTGATGGTTAGCATTCAGCACACATCACCATCTCACAGATGAGAGGCAAATGCTAACACATTTGAAAACAACAGGGTCGATTTTTCTTGCAGTCCTGTAATGTGTGAGGTAGTTCCTACATGTTCATAAGCCCAATTAACCCTTACCGCATGTGCTCTTACATACATCTCTGCAGTCTTCATGCAGTTGTGCAAGCGTCCATGCAGATCTCTCTTGCACCTGACAATACACAGTCTCCAGAAACACACTCTTAGCACACAGGCAGCTGTTTCTCCTGCACTTCCATGCTTACTATTCAGCACTGTGTGGTATTTCAGATAGCAGTGTGTAACGCTAACACATTCAACATCACCATGGCTCATTTCCTTTGCTCTAGTCTAATCACTCACCCAGGTTCCACATGCTCATGGTCTCAAGTAGCTGTTAGGACATGTGCTCTTTTCTGCCTCTCTACACTATAAGGAAAATGTGTCAGGCTGTTACAGTAATTATCACTTGCTGTATCACAGTAGTAAATGTGCTTTGAAATTGCCAATCAAATATCGATTTCTGCCTAGAATCACACCATGATTCTGTGTGCACACAGGAATTGTTGTCAGAGATTTAATTTGTGTTGCTCTTGTTCTGTAAGACTTGCACTCGTAGGAAAGGGGCAGCTTGTTTTCTTGAACTGTGATGGTTAACATTCAGCAGAAATCACTATCTCACAGATGAGAGGCAAATGCTAACACATTTGAAAACAACAGGGTAGATTTTCCTTCCACTCCTGCAATGGGTGAGGTAGCTCCTACGTGTTCAAAACTGCAATTAACCCTTAACACATGTGATCTTACATACATCTCTGCAGTCTTCATGCAGTTGTGCAAGCATCCATGCAGATCTCTCTTGCACCTGACAATACACAGTCTCCAGAAACACACTCTTAGCACACAGGCAGCTGCTTCTCCTGCACTCCCATGCTTACTATTCAGCACTGTGTGGTATTTCAGATAGCAGTGTGTAACACTAACACATTCAACATCACCAAGGCTCATTTCCTTTGCTCTAGTCTAATCACTCATCCAGGTTCCACATGCTCATGGTCTCAAGTAGCTGTTAGGACATGTGCTCTTTTCTGCCTCTCTAAACTATAAGGAAAATGTGTCAGGCTGTTACAGTAATTATCACTTGCTCTACCACAGTAGTAAATGTGCTTTGAAATTGCCAATCAAATATCGTTTTCTGCCTAGAATCACACCATGATTCTGTGTGCACACTGGAATTGTTGTCAGAGATTTAATTCATGTTGCTCTTGTTCTGTAAGACTTGCACTCGTAGGAAAGGGGCAGCTTGTTTTCTTGAACTGTGATGGTTAGCATACAGCACACATCACCATCTCACAGATGAGAGGCAAATGCTAACACATTTGAAAACAACAGGGTCGATTTTTCTTGCAGTACTGTAATGAGTGAGGTAGTTCCTACATGTTCATAAGCCCAATTAACCCTTACCGCATGTGCTCTTACATACATCTCTGCAGTCTTCATGCAGTTGTGCAAGCGTCCATGTAGATCTCTCTTGCACCTGACAATACACAGTCTCCAGAAACACACTCTTAGCACACAGGCAGCTGTTTCTCCTGCACTTCCATGCTTACTATTCAGCACTGTGTGGTATTTCAGATAGCAGTGTGTAACGCTAACACATTCAACATCACCAAGGCTCATTTCCTTTGCTCTAGTCTAATCACTCACCCAGGTTCCACATGCTCATGGTCTCAAGTAGCTGTTAGGACATGTGCTCTTTTCTGCCTCTCTACACTATAAGGAAAATGTGTCAGGCTGTTACAGTAATTATCACTTGCTGTACCACAGTAGTAAATGTGCTTTGAAATTGCCAATCAAATATCGTTTTCTGCCTAGAATCACACCATGATTCTGTGTGCACACAGGAATTTTTGTCAGAGATTTAATTTGTGTTGCTTTTGTTCTGTAATACTTGCACTCGTAGGAAAGGGGCAGCTTGTTTTCTTGAACTGTGATGGTTAACATTCAGCAGAAATCACTATCTCACAGATGAGAGGCAAATGCTAACACATTTGAAAACAACAGGGTAGATTTTCCTTCAACTCCTGCAATGGGTGAGGTAGCTCCTACATGTTCAAAACTGCAATTAACCCTTACCACATGTGATCTTACATACATCTCTGCAGTCTTCATGCAGTTGTGCAAGCGTCCATGCAGATCTCTCTTGCACCTGACAATACACAGTCTCCATAAACACACTCTTAGCACACAGGCAGCTGCTTCTCCTGCACTCCCATGCTTACTATTCAGCACTTTGTGGTATTTCAGATAGCAGTGTGTAACACTAACACATTCAACATCACCAAGGCTCATTTCCTTTGCTCTAGTCTAATCACTCACCCAGGTTCCACATGCTCATGGTCTCAAGTAGCTGTTAGGACATGTGCTCTTTTCTGCCTCTCTAAACTATAAGGAAAATGTGTCAGGCTGTTCCAGTAATTATCACTTGCTCTACCATAGTAGTAAATGTGCGTTTACATTGGCAATCAAATATCGTTTTCTGCCTAGAATCACACCATGAGTCTGTGTACACAGGAATTGTTGTCAGAGATTTAATTTGTGTTGCTCTTGTTCTGTAAGAGTTGCACCCGTAGGAAAGGGGCAGCTTGTTTTCTTGAACTGTGATGGTTAGCATTCAGCAGAAATCACTATCTCACAGATGAGAGGCAAATGCTAACACATTTGAAAACAACAGGGTAGATTTTCCTTCCACTCCTGCAATGGGTGAGGTAGTTCCTACATGTTCAAAACTCCAATTAACCCTTACCACAGGGGATCTTACATACATCTCTGCAGTCTTCATGCAGTTGTGCAAGCGTCCATGCAGATCTCTCTTGCACCTGACAATACACAGTCTCCAGAAACACACTCTTAGCACACAGGCAGCTGTTTCTCCTGCTCTCCCATGCTTACTATTCAGCACTGTGTGGTATTTCAGATAGCAGTGTGTAACGCTAACACATTCAACATCACCGAGGCTCATTTCCTTTGCTCTAGTCTAATCACTAACCCAGGGTCCACATGCTCACGGTCTCAAGTAGCTGTTAGGACATGTGCTCTTTTCTGCCTCTCTAAACTATAAGGAAAATGTGTCAGGCTGTTACAGTAATTATCACTTGCTCTACCACAGTAGTAAATGTGCTTTGAAATTGCCAATCAAATATCGTTTTCTGCCTAGAATCTCACCATGAGTCTGTGTGCACATAGGAATTGTTGTCAGAGATTTAATTTGTGTTGCTCTTGTTCTGTAAGACTTGCACTCGTAGGAAAGGGGCAGCTTGTTTTCTTGAACTGTGATAGTTAGCATTCAGCACAAATCACTATCTCACAGATGAGATGCAAATGCTAACACATTTGAAAACAACAGGGTAGATTTTCCTTCCACTCCTGCAATGGGTGAGGTAGTTCCTACATGTTCAAAACTCCAATTAATCCTTACCACAGGTAATCTTACATACATCTCTGCAGTCTTCATGCAGTTGTGCAAGCGTCCATGCAGATCTCTCTTGCACCTGACAATACACAGTCTCCAGAAACACATTCTTTGCACACAGCCAGCTGCTTCTCCTGCACTCCCATGCTTACTATTCAGCACTGTGTGGTATTTCAGATAGCAGTGTGTAACGCTAACACATTCAACATCATCAAGGCTCATTTCCTTTGCTCTAGTCTAATCACTCACCCAGGTTCCACATGCTCATGGTCTCAAGTAGCTGTTAGGACATGTGCTCTTTTCTGCCTCTCTAAACTATAAGGAAAATGTGTCAGGCTGTTACAGTAATAATCACTTGCTCTACCACAGTAGTAAATGTGCTTTGAAGTTGCCAATCAAATATCGTTTTCTGCCTAGAATCACACCATGAGTCTGTGTGCACATAGGAATTGTTGTCAGAGATTTAATTTGTGTTGCTCTTGTTCTGTAAGACTTGCACTCGTAGGAAAGGGGCAGCTTGTTTTCTTGAACTGTGATGGTTAGCATTCAGCACAAATCACTATCTCACAGATGAGATGCAAATGCTAACACATTTGAAAACAACAGGGTAGATTTTCCTTCCACTCCTGCAATGGGTGAGGTAGTTCCTACATGTTCATAAGCCCAATTAACCCTTACCGCATGTGCTCTTACATACATCTCTGCAGTCTTCATGCAGTTGTGCAAGCGCCCATGCAGATCTCTCTTGCTCCTGACAATACACAGTCTCCAGAAACACACTCTTAGCACACAGGCAGCTGTTTCTCCTGCACTTCCATGCTTACTATTCAGCACTGTGTGGTATTTCAGATAGCAGTGTGTAACGCTAACACATTCAACATCACCAAGGCTCATTTCCTTTGCTCTAGTGTAATCACTCACCCAGGTTCCACATGCTCATGGTCTCAAGTAGCTGTTAGGACATGTGCTCTTTTCTGCCTCTCTAAACTATAAGGAAAATGTGTCAGGTTGTTACAGTAATTATCACTTGCTCTACCACAGTAGTAAATGTGCTTTGAAATTGCCAATCAAATATCGTTTTCTGCCTAGAATCACACCATGAGTCTGTGTGCACACTGGAATTGTTGTCAGAGATTTAATTCATGTTGCTCTTGTTCTGTAAGACTTGCACTTGTAGGAAAGGGGCAGCTTGTTTTCTTGAACTGTGATGGTTAGCATTCAGCAGAAATCACTATCTCACAGATGAGAGGCAAATGCTAACACATTTGAAAACAACAGGGTAGATTTTCCTTCCACTCCTGCAATGGGTGAGGTAGCTCCTACATGTTCAAAACTCCAATCAACCCTTACCACAGGTGATCTTACATACATCTCTGCAGTCTTCATGCAGTTGTGCAAGCGTCCATGCAGATCTCTCTTGCACCTGACAATACACAGTCTCCAGAAACACACTCTTAGCACACAGCCAGCTGCTTCTCCTGCACTCCTATGCTTACTATTCAGCACTGTGTGGTATTTCAGATAGCAGTGTGTAACGCTAACACATTCAACATCACCAAGGCTCATTTCCTTTGCTCTAGTCTAATCACTCACCCAGGTTCCACATGCTCATGGTCTCAAGCAGCTGTTAGGACATGTGCTCTTTTCTGCCTCTCTAAACTATAAGGAAAATGTGTCAGGTTGTTACAGTAATTATCACTTGCTCTACCACAGTAGTAAATGTGCTTTGAAATTGCCAATCAAATATCGTTTTCTGCCTAGAATCACACAATGAGTATGTGTGCACACTGGAATTGTTGTCAGAGATTTAATTCATGTTGCTCTTGTTCTGTAAGACTTGCACTCGTAGGAAAGGGGCAGCTTGTTTTCTTGAACTGTGATGGTTAGCATACAGCACACATCACCATCTCACAGATGAGAGGCAAATGCTAACACATTTGAAAACAACAGGGTCGATTTTTCTTGCAGTACTGTAATGAGTGAGGTAGTTCCTACATGTTCATAAGCCCAATTAACCCTTACCGCATGTGCTCTTACATACATCTCTGCAGTCTTCATGCAGTTGTGCAAGCGTCCATGCAGATCTCTCTTGCACCTGACAATACACAGTCTCCAGAAACACACTCTTAGCACACAGGCAGCTGTTTCTCCTGCACTTCCATGCTTACTATTCAGCACTGTGTGGTATTTCAGATAGCAGTGTGTAACGCTAACACATTCAACATCACCAAGGCTCATTTCCTTTGCTCTAGTCTAATCACTCACCCAGGTTCCACATGCTCATGGTCTCAAGTAGCTGTTAGGACATGTGCTCTTTTCTGCCTCTCTACACTATAAGGAAAATGTGTCAGGCTGTTACAGTAATTATCACTTGCTGTACCACAGTAGTAAATGTGCTTTGAAATTGCCAATCAAATATCGTTTTCTGCCTAGAATCACACCATGAGTCTGTGTACACAGGAATTGTTGTCAGAGATTTAATTTGTGTTGCTCTTGTTCTGTAAGAGTTGCACTCGTAGGAAAGGGGCAGCTTGTTTTCTTGAACTGTGATGGTTAGCATTCAGCAGAAATCACTATCTCACAGATGAGAGGCAAATGCTAACACATTTGAAAACAACAGGGTAGATTTTCCTTCCACTCCTGCAATGGGTGAGGTAGTTCCTACATGTTCAAAACTCCAATTAACCCTTACCACAGGGGATCTTACATACATCTCTGCAGTCTTCATGCAGTTGTGCAAGCGTCCATGCAGATCTCTCTTGCACCTGACAATACACAGTCTCCAGAAACACACTCTTAGCACACAGGCAGCTGTTTCTCCTGCACTCCCATGCTTACTATTCAGCACTGTGTGGTATTTCAGATAGCAGTGTGTAACGCTAACACATTCAACATCACCGAGGCTCATTTCCTTTGCTCTAGTCTAATCACTAACCCAGGGTCCACATGCTCATGGTCTCAATTAGCTGTTAGGACATGTGCTCTTTTCTGCCTCTCTAAACTATAAGGAAAATGTGTCAGGCTGTTACAGTAATTATCACTTGCTCTACCACAGTAGTAAATGTGCTTTGAAATTGCCAATCAAATATCGTTTTCTGCCTAGAATCTCACCATGAGTCTGTGTGCACATAGGAATTGTTGTCAGAGATTTAATTCGTGTTGCTCTTGTTCTGTAAGACTTGCACTCGTAGGAAAGGGGCAGCTTGTTTTCTTGAACTGTGATAGTTAGCATTCAGCACAAATCACTATCTCACAGATGAGAGGCAAATGCTAACACATTTGAAAACAACAGGGTAGATTTTCCTTCCACTCCTGTAATGAGTGAGGTAGTTCCTACATGTTCATAAGCCCAATTAACCCTTACCGCATGTGCTCTTACATACATCTCTGCAGTCTTCATGCAGTTGTGCAAGCGCCCATGCAGATCTCTCTTGCTCCTGACAATACACAGTCTCCAGAAACACACTCTTAGCACACAGGCAGCTGTTTCTCCTGCACTTCCATGCTTACTATTCAGCACTGTGTGGTATTTCAGATAGCAGTGTGTAACGCTGACACATTCAACATCACCAAGGCTCATTTCCTTTGCTCTAGTCTAATCACTCACCCAGGTTCCACATGCTCATGGTCTCAAGTAGCTGTTAGGACATGTGCTCTTTTCTGCCTCTCTAAACTATAAGGAAAATGTGTCAGGTTGTTACAGTAATTATCACTTGCTCTACCACAGTAGTAAATGTGCTTTGAAATTGCCAATCAAATATCGTTTTCTGCCTAGAATCACACCATGAGTCTGTGTGCACACTGGAATTGTTGTCAGAGATTTAATTCATGTTGCTCTTGTTCTGTAAGACTTGCACTTGTAGGAAAGGGGCAGCTTGTTTTCTTGAACTGTGATGGTTAGCATTCAGCAGAAATCACTATCTCACAGATGAGAGGCAAATGCTAACACATTTGAAAACAACAGGGTAGATTTTCCTTCCACTCCTGCAATGGGTGAGGTAGCTCCTACATGTTCAAAACTCCAATCAACCCTTACCACAGGTGATCTTACATACATCTCTGCAGTCTTCATGCAGTTGTGCAAGCGTCCATGCAGATCTCTCTTGCACCTGACAATACACAGTCTCCAGAAACACACTCTTAGCACACAGCCAGCTGCTTCTCCTGCACTCCTATGCTTACTATTCAGCACTGTGTGGTATTTCAGATAGCAGTGTGTAACGCTAACACATTCAACATCACCAAGGCTCATTTCCTTTGCTCTAGTCTAATCACTCACCCAGGTTCCACATGCTCATGGTCTCAAGCAGCTGTTAGGACATGTGCTCTTTTCTGCCTCTCTAAACTATAAGGAAAATGTGTCAGGTTGTTACAGTAATTATCACTTGCTCTACCACAGTAGTAAATGTGCTTTGAAATTGCCAATCAAATATCGTTTTCTGCCTAGAATCACACCATGAGTCTGTGTGCACACTGGAATTGTTGTCAGAGATTTAATTCATGTTGCTCTTGTTCTGTAAGACTTGCACTCGTAGGAAAGGGGCAGCTTGTTTTCTTGAACTGTGATGGTTAGCATACAGCACACATCACCATCTCACAGATGAGAGGCAAATGCTAACACATTTGAAAACAACAGGGTCGATTTTTCTTGCAGTACTGTAATGAGTGAGGTAGTTCCTACATGTTCATAAGCCCAATTAACCCTTACCGCATGTGCTCTTACATACATCTCTGCAGTCTTCATGCAGTTGTGCAAGCGTCCATGCAGATCTCTCTTGCACCTGACAATACACAGTCTCTAGAAACACACTCTTAGCACACAGGCAGCTGTTTCTCCTGCACTTCCATGCTTACTATTCAGCACTGTGTGGTATTTCAGATAGCAGTGTGTAACGCTAACACATTCAACATCACCAAGGCTCATTTCCTTTGCTCTAGTCTAATCACTCACCCAGGTTCCACATGCTCATGGTCTCAAGTAGCTGTTAGGACATGTGCTCTTTTCTGTCTCTCTACACTATAAGGAAAATGTGTCAGGCTGTTACAGTAATTATCACTTGCTGTACCACAGTAGTAAATGTGCTTTGAAATTGCCAATCAAATATCGTTTTCTGCCTAGAATCACACCATGAGTCTGTGTACACAGGAATTGTTGTCAGAGATTTAATTTGTGTTGCTCTTGTTCTGTAAGAGTTGCACTCGTAGGAAAGGGGCAGCTTGTTTTCTTGAACTGTGATGGTTAGCATTCAGCAGAAATCACTATCTCACAGATGAGAGGCAAATGCTAACACATTTGAAAACAACAGGGTAGATTTTCCTTCCACTCCTGCAATGGGTGAGGTAGTTCCTACATGTTCAAAACTCCAATTAACCCTTACCACAGGGGATCTTACATACATCTCTGCAGTCTTCATGCAGTTGTGCAAGCGTCCATGCAGATCTCTCTTGCACCTGACAATACACAGTCTCCAGAAACACACTCTTAGCACACAGGCAGCTGTTTCTCCTGCACTCCCATGCTTACTATTCAGCACTGTGTGGTATTTCAGATAGCAGTGTGTAACGCTAACACATTCAACATCACCAAGGCTCATTTCCTTTGCTCTAGTCTAATCACTAACCCAGGGTCCACATGCTCATGGTCTCAAGTAGCTGTTAGGACATGTGCTCATTTCTGCCTCTCTAAACTATAAGGAAAATGTGTCAGGCTGTTACAGTAATTATCACTTGCTCTACCACAGTAGTAAATGTGCTTTGAAATTGCCAATCAAATATCGTTTTCTGCCTAGAATCTCACCATGAGTCTGTGTGCACATAGGAATTGTTGTCAGAGATTTAATTCGTGTTGCTCTTGTTCTGTAAGACTTGCACTCGTAGGAAAGGGGCAGCTTGTTTTCTTGAACTGTGATAGTTAGCATTCAGCACAAATCACTATCTCACAGATGAGATGCAAATGCTAACACATTTGAAAACAACAGGGTAGATTTTCCTTCCACTCCTGCAATGGGTGAGGTAGTTCCTACATGTTCAAAACTCCAATTAATCCTTACCACAGGTAATCTTACATACATCTCTGCATTCTTCATGCAGTTGTGCAAGCGTCCATGCAGATCTCTCTTGCACCTGACAATACACAGTCTCCAGAAACACATTCTTTGCACACAGCCAGCTGCTTCTCCTGCACTCCCATGCTTACTATTCAGCACTGTGTGGTATTTCAGATAGCAGTGTGTAACGCTAACACATTCAACATCATCAAGGCTCATTTCCTTTGCTCTAGTCTAATCACTCACCCAGGTTCCACATGCTCATGGTCTCAAGTAGCTGTTAGGACATGTGCTCTTTTCTGCCTCTCTAAACTATAAGGAAAATGTGTCAGGCTGTTACAGTAATTATCACTTGCTCTACCACAGTAGTAAATGTGCTTTGAAATTGCCAATCAAATATCGTTTTCTGCCTAGAATCACACCATGAGTCTGTGTGCACACAGGAATTGTTGTCAGAGATTTAATTCGTGTTGCTCTTGTTCTGTCAGACTTGCACTCGTAGGAAAGGGGCAGCTTGTTTTCTTGAACTGTGATGGTTAGCATTCAGCAGAAATCACTATCTCACAGATGAGAGGCAAATGCTAACACATTTGAAAACAACAGGGTATATTTTCCTTCCACTCCTGCAATGGGTGAGGTAGTTCCTACATGTTCATAAGCCCAATTAACCCTTACCATATGTGCTCTTACATACATCTCTGCAGTCTTCATGCAGTTGTGCAAGCGTCCATGCAGATCTCTCTTGCACCTGACAATACACAGACTCCAGAAACACACTCTTAGCACACAGGCAGCTGTTTCTCCTGCACTCCCATGCTTACTATTCAGCACTGTGTGGTATTTCAGATAGCAGTGTGTAACACTAACACATTCAACATCACCAAGGCTCATTTCCTTTGCTCTAGTCTAATCACTCACCCAGGTTCCACATGCTCATGGTCTCAAGTAGCTGTTAGGACATGTGCTCTTTTCTGCCTCTCTAAACTATAAGGAAAATGTGTCAGGCTGTTACAGTAATAATCACTTGCTCTACCACAGTAGTAAATGTACTTTGAAGTTGCCAATCAAATATCGTTTTCTGCCTAGAATCACACCATGAGTCTGTGTGCACATAGGAATTGTTGTCAGAGATTTAATTTGTGTTGCTCTTGTTCTGTAAGACTTGCACTCGTAGGAAAGGGGCAGCTTGTTTTCTTGAACTGTGATGGTTAGCATTCAGCACAAATCACTATCTCACAGATGAGAGGCAAATGCTAACACATTTGAAAACAACAGGGTAGATTTTCCTTCCACTCCTGTAATGAGTGAGGTAGTTCCTACATGTTCATAAGCCCAATTAACCCTTACCGCATGTGCTCTTACATACATCTCTGCAGTCTTCATGCAGTTGTGCAAGCGTCCATGCAGATCTCTCTTGCTCCTGATAATACACAGTCTCCAGAAACACACTCTTAGCACACAGGCAGCTGTTTCTCCTGCACTTCCATGCTTACTATTCAGCACTGTGTGGTATTTCAGATAGCAGTGTGTAACGCTAACACATTCAACATCACCAAGGCTCATTTCCTTTGCTCTAGTCTAATCACTCACCCAGGTTCCACATGCTCATGGTCTCAAGTAGCTGTTAGGACATGTGCTCTTTTCTGCCTCTCTAAACTATAAGGAAAATGTGTCAGGTTGTTACAGTAATTATCACTTGCTCTACCACAGTAGTAAATGTGCTTTGAAATTGCCAATCAAATATCGTTTTCTGCCTAGAATCACACCATGAGTCTGTGTGCACACTGGAATTGTTGTCAGAGATTTAATTCATGTTGCTCTTGTTCTGTAAGACTTGCACTCGTAGGAAAGGGGCAGCTTGTTTTCTTGAACTGTGATGGTTAGCATACAGCACACATCACCATCTCACAGATGAGAGGCAAATGCTAACACATTTGAAAACAACAGGGTCGATTTTTCTTGCAGTATTGTAATGAGTGAGGTAGTTCCTACATGTTCATAAGCCCAATTAACCCTTACCGCATGTGCTCTTACATACATCTCTGCAGTCTTCATGCAGTTGTGCAAGCGTCCATGCAGATCTCTCTTGCACCTGACAATACACAGTCTCCAGAAACACACTCTTAGCACACAGGCAGCTGTTTCTCCTGCACTTCCATGCTTACTATTCAGCACTGTGTGGTATTTCAGATAGCAGTGTGTAACGCTAACACATTCAACATCACCAAGGCTCATTTCCTTTGCTCTAGTCTAATCACTCACCTAGGTTCCACATGCTCATGGTCTCAAGTAGCTGTTAGGACATGTGCTCTTTTCTGCCTCTCTACACTATAAGGAAAATGTGTCAGGCTGTTACAGTAATTATCACTTGCTGTACCACAGTAGTAAATGTGCTTTGAAATTGCCAATCAAATATTGTTTTCTGCCTAGAATCACACCATGATTCTGTGTGCACACAGGAATTGTTGTCAGACATTTAATTTGTGTTGATTTTGTTCTGTAAGACTTGCACTCGTAGGAAGGGGCAGCTTGTTTTCTTGAACTGTGATGGTTAACATTCAGCAGAAATCACTATCTCACAGATGAGAGGCAAATGCTAACACATTTGAAAACAACAGGGTAGATTTTCCTTCCACTCCTGCAATGGGTGAGGTAGCTCCTACATGTTCAAAACTGCAATTAACCCTTACCACATGTGATCTTACATACATCTCTGCAGTCTTCATGCAGTTGTGCAAGCGTCCATGCAGATCTCTCTTGCACCTGACAATACACAGTCTCCAGAAACACACTCTTAGCACACAGGCAGCTGCTTCTCCTGCACTCCCATGCTTACTATTCAGCACTTTGTGGTATTTCAGATAGCAGTGTGTAACACTAACACATTCAACATCACCAAGGCTCATTTCCTTTGCTCTAGTCTAATCACTCACCCAGGTTCCACATGCTCATGGTCTCAAGTAGCTGTTAGGACATGTGCTCTTTTCTGCCTCTTTAAACTATAAGGAAAATGTGTCAGGCTGTTACAGTAATTATCACTTGCTCTACCACAGTAGTAAATGTGCTTTGACATTGCCAATCAAATATCGTTTTCTGCCTAGAATCACACCATGAGTCTGTGTACACAGGAATTGTTGTCAGAGATTTAATTTGTGTTGCTCTTGTTCTGTAAGAGTTGCACTCGTAGGAAAGGGGCAGCTTGTTTTCTTGAACTGTGATGGTTAGCATTCAGCAGAAATCACTATCTCACAGATGAGAGGCAAATGCTAACACATTTGAAAACAACAGGGTAGATTTTCCTTCCACTCCTGCAATGGGTGAGGTAGTTCCTACATGTTCAAAACTCCAATTAACCCTTACCACATGTGATCTTACATACATCTCTGCAGTCTTCATGCAGTTGTGCAAGCATCCATGCAGATCTCTCTTGCACCTGACAATACACAGTCTCCAGAAACACACTCTTAGCACACAGGCAGCTGCTTCTCCTGCACTCCCATGCTTACTATTCAGCACTGTGTGGTATTTCAGATAGCAGTGTGTAACACTAACACATTCAACATCACCAAGGCTCATTTCCTTTGCTCTAGTCTAATCACTCATCCAGGTTCCACATGCTCATGGTCTCAAGTAGCTGTTAGGACATGTGCTCTTTTCTGCCTCTCTAAACTATAAGGAAAATGTGTCAGGCTGTTCCAGTAATTATCACTTGCTCTACCATAGTAGTAAATGTGCGTTTACATTGGCAATCAAATATCGTTTTCTGCCTAGAATCACACCATGAGTCTGTGTACACAGGAATTGTTGTCAGAGATTTAATTTGTGTTGCTCTTGTTCTGTAAGAGTTGCACCCGTAGGAAAGGGGCAGCTTGTTTTCTTGAACTGTGATGGTTAGCATTCAGCAGAAATCACTATCTCACAGATGAGAGGCAAATGCTAACACATTTGAAAACAACAGGGTAGATTTTCCTTCCACTCCTGCAATGGGTGAGGTAGTTCCTACATGTTCAAAACTCCAATTAACCCTTACCACAGGGGATCTTACATACATCTCTGCAGTCTTCATGCAGTTGTGCAAGCGTCCATGCAGATCTCTCTTGCACCTGACAATACACAGTCTCCAGAAACACACTCTTAGCACACAGGCAGCTGTTTCTCCTGCTCTCCCATGCTTACTATTCAGCACTGTGTGGTATTTCAGATAGCAGTGTGTAACGCTAACACATTCAACATCACCGAGGCTCATTTCCTTTGCTCTAGTCTAATCACTAACCCAGGGTCCACATGCTCACGGTCTCAAGTAGCTGTTAGGACATGTGCTCTTTTCTGCCTCTCTAAACTATAAGGAAAATGTGTCAGGCTGTTACAGTAATTATCACTTGCTCTACCACAGTAGTAAATGTGCTTTGAAATTGCCAATCAAATATCGTTTTCTGCCTAGAATCTCACCATGAGTCTGTGTGCACATAGGAATTGTTGTCAGAGATTTAATTTGTGTTGCTCTTGTTCTGTAAGACTTGCACTCGTAGGAAAGGGGCAGCTTGTTTTCTTGAACTGTGATAGTTAGCATTCAGCACAAATCACTATCTCACAGATGAGATGCAAATGCTAACACATTTGAAAACAACAGGGTAGATTTTCCTTCCACTCCTGCAATGGGTGAGGTAGTTCCTACATGTTCAAAACTCCAATTAATCCTTACCACAGGTAATCTTACATACATCTCTGCAGTCTTCATGCAGTTGTGCAAGCGTCCATGCAGATCTCTCTTGCACCTGACAATACACAGTCTCCAGAAACACATTCTTTGCACACAGCCAGCTGCTTCTCCTGCACTCCCATGCTTACTATTCAGCACTGTGTGGTATTTCAGATAGCAGTGTGTAACGCTAACACATTCAACATCATCAAGGCTCATTTCCTTTGCTCTAGTCTAATCACTCACCCAGGTTCCACATGCTCATGGTCTCAAGTAGCTGTTAGGACATGTGCTCTTTTCTGCCTCTCTAAACTATAAGGAAAATGTGTCAGGCTGTTACAGTAATAATCACTTGCTCTACCACAGTAGTAAATGTGCTTTGAAGTTGCCAATCAAATATCGTTTTCTGCCTAGAATCACACCATGAGTCTGTGTGCACATAGGAATTGTTGTCAGAGATTTAATTTGTGTTGCTCTTGTTCTGTAAGACTTGCACTCGTAGGAAAGGGGCAGCTTGTTTTCTTGAACTGTGATGGTTAGCATTCAGCACAAATCACTATCTCACAGATGAGAGGCAAATGCTAACACATTTGAAAACAACAGGGTAGATTTTCCTTCCACTCCTGTAATGAGTGAGGTAGTTCCTACATGTTCATAAGCCCAATTAACCCTTACCGCATGTGCTCTTACATACATCTCTGCAGTCTTCATGCAGTTGTGCAAGCGCCCATGCAGATCTCTCTTGCTCCTGACAATACACAGTCTCCAGAAACACACTCTTAGCACACAGGCAGCTGTTTCTCCTGCACTTCCATGCTTACTATTCAGCACTGTGTGGTATTTCAGATAGCAGTGTGTAACGCTAACACATTCAACATCACCAAGGCTCATTTCCTTTGCTCTAGTCTAATCACTCACCCAGGTTCCACATGCTCATGGTCTCAAGTAGCTGTTAGGACATGTGCTCTTTTCTGCCTCTCTAAACTATAAGGAAAATGTGTCAGGTTGTTACAGTAATTATCACTTGCTCTACCACAGTAGTAAATGTGCTTTGAAATTGCCAATCAAATATCGTTTTCTGCCTAGAATCACACCATGAGTCTGTGTGCACACTGGAATTGTTGTCAGAGATTTAATTCATGTTGCTCTTGTTCTGTAAGACTTGCACTCGTAGGAAAGGGGCAGCTTGTTTTCTTGAACTGTGATGGTTAGCATTCAGCAGAAATCACTATCTCACAGATGAGAGGCAAATGCTAACACATTTGAAAACAACAGGGTAGATTTTCCTTCCACTCCTGCAGTGGGTGAGGTAGCTCCTACATGTTCAAAACTCCAATCAACCCTTACCACAGGTGATCTTACATACATCTCTGCAGTCTTCATGCAGTTGTGCAAGCGTCCATGCAGATCTCTCTTGCACCTGACAATACACAGTCTCCAGAAACACACTCTTAGCACACAGCCAGCTGCTTCTCCTGCACTCCTATGCTTACTATTCAGCACTGTGTGGTATTTCAGATAGCAGTGTGTAACGCTAACACATTCAACATCACCAAGGCTCATTTCCTTTGCTCTAGTCTAATCACTCACCCAGGTTCCACATGCTCATGGTCTCAAGCAGCTGTTAGGACATGTGCTCTTTTCTGCCTCTCTAAACTATAAGGAAAATGTGTCAGGTTGTTACAGTAATTATCACTTGCTCTACTACAGTAGTAAATGTGCTTTGAAATTGCCAATCAAATATCGTTTTCTGCCTAGAATCACACAATGAGTCTGTGTGCACACTGGAATTGTTGTCAGAGATTTAATTCATGTTGCTCTTGTTCTGTAAGACTTGCACTCGTAGGAAAGGGGCAGCTTGTTTTCTTGAACTGTGATGGTTAGCATACAGCACACATCACCATCTCACAGATGAGAGGCAAATGCTAACACATTTGAAAACAACAGGGTCGATTTTTCTTGCAGTACTGTAATGAGTGAGGTAGTTCCTACATGTTCATAAGCCCAATTAACCCTTACCGCATGTGCTCTTACATACATCTCTGCAGTCTTCATGCAGTTGTGCAAGCGTCCATGCAGATCTCTCTTGCACCTGACAATACACAGTCTCCAGAAACACACTCTTAGCACACAGGCAGCTGTTTCTCCTGCACTTCCATGCTTACTATTCAGCACTGTGTGGTATTTCAGATAGCAGTGTGTAACGCTAACACATTCAACATCACCAAGGCTCATTTCCTTTGCTCTAGTCTAATCACTCACCCAGGTTCCACATGCTCATGGTCTCAAGTAGCTGTTAGGACATGTGCTCTTTTCTGCCTCTCTACACTATAAGGAAAATGTGTCAGGCTGTTACAGTAATTATCACTTGCTGTACCACAGTAGTAAATGTGCTTTGAAATTGCCAATCAAATATCGTTTTCTGCCTAGAATCACACCATGAGTCTGTGTACACAGGAATTGTTGTCAGAGATTTAATTTGTGTTGCTCTTGTTCTGTAAGAGTTGCACTCGTAGGAAAGGGGCAGCTTGTTTTCTTGAACTGTGATGGTTAGCATTCAGCAGAAATCACTATCTCACAGATGAGAGGCAAATGCTAACACATTTGAAAACAACAGGGTAGATTTTCCTTCCACTCCTGCAATGGGTGAGGTAGTTCCTACATGTTCAAAACTCCAATTAACCCTTACCACAGGGGATCTTACATACATCTCTGCAGTCTTCATGCAGTTGTGCAAGCGTCCATGCAGATCTCTCTTGCACCTGACAATACACAGTCTCCAGAAACACACTCTTAGCACACAGGCAGCTGTTTCTCCTGCACTCCCATGCTTACTATTCAGCACTGTGTGGTATTTCAGATAGCAGTGTGTAACGCTAACACATTCAACATCACCGAGGCTCATTTCCTTTGCTCTAGTCTAATCACTAACCCAGGGTCCACATGCTCATGGTCTCAAGTAGCTGTTAGGACATGTGCTCTTTTCTGCCTCTCTAAACTATAAGGAAAATGTGTCAGGCTGTTACAGTAATTATCACTTGCTCTACCACAGTAGTAAATGTGCTTTGAAATTGCCAATCAAATATCGTTTTCTGCCTAGAATCTCACCATGAGTCTGTGTGCACATAGGAATTGTTGTCAGAGATTTAATTCGTGTTGCTCTTGTTCTGTAAGACTTGCACTCGTAGGAAAGGGGCAGCTTGTTTTCTTGAACTGTGATAGTTAGCATTCAGCACAAATCACTATCTCACAGATGAGAGGCAAATGCTAACACATTTGAAAACAACCGGGTAGATTTTCCTTCCACTCCTGTAATGAGTGAGGTAGTTCCTACATGTTCATAAGCCCAATTAACCCTTACCGCATGTGCTCTTACATACATCTCTGCAGTCTTCATGCAGTTGTGCAAGCGCCCATGCAGATCTCTCTTGCTCCTGACAATACACAGTCTCCAGAAACACACTCTTAGCACACAGGCAGCTGTTTCTCCTGCACTTCCATGCTTACTATTCAGCACTGTGTGGTATTTCAGATAGCAGTGTGTAACGCTGACACATTCAACATCACCAAGGCTCATTTCCTTTGCTCTAGTCTAATCACTCACCCAGGTTCCACATGCTCATGGTCTCAAGTAGCTGTTAGGACATGTGCTCTTTTCTGCCTCTCTAAACTATAAGGAAAATGTGTCAGGTTGTTACAGTAATTATCACTTGCTCTACCACAGTAGTAAATGTGCTTTGAAATTGCCAATCAAATATCGTTTTCTGCCTAGAATCACACCATGAGTCTGTGTGCACACTGGAATTGTTGTCAGAGATTTAATTCATGTTGCTCTTGTTCTGTAAGACTTGCACTTGTAGGAAAGGGGCAGCTTGTTTTCTTGAACTGTGATGGTTAGCATTCAGCAGAAATCACTATCTCACAGATGAGAGGCAAATGCTAACACATTTGAAAACAACAGGGTAGATTTTCCTTCCACTCCTGCAATGGGTGAGGTAGCTCCTACATGTTCAAAACTCCAATCAACCCTTACCACAGGTGATCTTACATACATCTCTGCAGTCTTCATGCAGTTGTGCAAGCGTCCATGCAGATCTCTCTTGCACCTGACAATACACAGTCTCCAGAAACACACTCTTAGCACACAGCCAGCTGCTTCTCCTGCACTCCTATGCTTACTATTCAGCACTGTGTGGTATTTCAGATAGCAGTGTGTAACGCTAACACATTCAACATCACCAAGGCTCATTTCCTTTGCTCTAGTCTAATCACTCACCCAGGTTCCACATGCTCATGGTCTCAAGCAGCTGTTAGGACATGTGCTCTTTTCTGCCTCTCTAAACTATAAGGAAAATGTGTCAGGTTGTTACAGTAATTATCACTTGCTCTACCACAGTAGTAAATGTGCTTTGAAATTGCCAATCAAATATCGTTTTCTGCCTAGAATCACACCATGAGTCTGTGTGCACACTGGAATTGTTGTCAGAGATTTAATTCATGTTGCTCTTGTTCTGTAAGACTTGCACTCGTAGGAAAGGGGCAGCTTGTTTTCTTGAACTGTGATGGTTAGCATACAGCACACATCACCATCTCACAGATGAGAGGCAAATGCTAACACATTTGAAAACAACAGGGTCGATTTTTCTTGCAGTACTGTAATGAGTGAGGTAGTTCCTACATGTTCATAAGCCCAATTAACCCTTACCGCATGTGCTCTTACATACATCTCTGCAGTCTTCATGCAGTTGTGCAAGCGTCCATGCAGATCTCTCTTGCACCTGACAATACACAGTCTCTAGAAACACACTCTTAGCACACAGGCAGCTGTTTCTCCTGCACTTCCATGCTTACTATTCAGCACTGTGTGGTATTTCAGATAGCAGTGTGTAACGCTAACACATTCAACATCACCAAGGCTCATTTCCTTTGCTCTAGTCTAATCACTCACCCAGGTTCCACATGCTCATGGTCTCAAGTAGCTGTTAGGACATGTGCTCTTTTCTGTCTCTCTACACTATAAGGAAAATGTGTCAGGCTGTTACAGTAATTATCACTTGCTGTACCACAGTAGTAAATGTGCTTTGAAATTGCCAATCAAATATCGTTTTCTGCCTAGAATCACACCATGAGTCTGTGTACACAGGAATTGTTGTCAGAGATTTAATTTGTGTTGCTCTTGTTCTGTAAGAGTTGCACTCGTAGGAAAGGGGCAGCTTGTTTTCTTGAACTGTGATGGTTAGCATTCAGCAGAAATCACTATCTCACAGATGAGAGGCAAATGCTAACACATTTGAAAACAACAGGGTAGATTTTCCTTCCACTCCTGCAATGGGTGAGGTAGTTCCTACATGTTCAAAACTCCAATTAACCCTTACCACAGGGGATCTTACATACATCTCTGCAGTCTTCATGCAGTTGTGCAAGCGTCCATGCAGATCTCTCTTGCACCTGACAATACACAGTCTCCAGAAACACACTCTTAGCACACAGGCAGCTGTTTCTCCTGCACTCCCATGCTTACTATTCAGCACTGTGTGGTATTTCAGATAGCAGTGTGTAACGCTAACACATTCAACATCACCAAGGCTCATTTCCTTTGCTCTAGTCTAATCACTAACCCAGGGTCCACATGCTCATGGTCTCAAGTAGCTGTTAGGACATGTGCTCATTTCTGCCTCTCTAAACTATAAGGAAAATGTGTCAGGCTGTTACAGTAATTATCACTTGCTCTACCACAGTAGTAAATGTGCTTTGAAATTGCCAATCAAATATCGTTTTCTGCCTAGAATCTCACCATGAGTCTGTGTGCACATAGGAATTGTTGTCAGAGATTTAATTCGTGTTGCTCTTGTTCTGTAAGACTTGCACTCGTAGGAAAGGGGCAGCTTGTTTTCTTGAACTGTGATAGTTAGCATTCAGCACAAATCACTATCTCACAGATGAGATGCAAATGCTAACACATTTGAAAACAACAGGGTAGATTTTCCTTCCACTCCTGCAATGGGTGAGGTAGTTCCTACATGTTCAAAACTCCAATTAATCCTTACCACAGGTAATCTTACATACATCTCTGCATTCTTCATGCAGTTGTGCAAGCGTCCATGCAGATCTCTCTTGCACCTGACAATACACAGTCTCCAGAAACACATTCTTTGCACACAGCCAGCTGCTTCTCCTGCACTCCCATGCTTACTATTCAGCACTGTGTGGTATTTCAGATAGCAGTGTGTAACGCTAACACATTCAACATCATCAAGGCTCATTTCCTTTGCTCTAGTCTAATCACTCACCCAGGTTCCACATGCTCATGGTCTCAAGTAGCTGTTAGGACATGTGCTCTTTTCTGCCTCTCTAAACTATAAGGAAAATGTGTCAGGCTGTTACAGTAATTATCACTTGCTCTACCACAGTAGTAAATGTGCTTTGAAATTGCCAATCAAATATCGTTTTCTGCCTAGAATCACACCATGAGTCTGTGTGCACACAGGAATTGTTGTCAGAGATTTAATTCGTGTTGCTCTTGTTCTGTCAGACTTGCACTCGTAGGAAAGGGGCAGCTTGTTTTCTTGAACTGTGATGGTTAGCATTCAGCAGAAATCACTATCTCACAGATGAGAGGCAAATGCTAACACATTTGAAAACAACAGGGTATATTTTCCTTCCACTCCTGCAATGGGTGAGGTAGTTCCTACATGTTCATAAGCCCAATTAACCCTTACCATATGTGCTCTTACATACATCTCTGCAGTCTTCATGCAGTTGTGCAAGCGTCCATGCAGATCTCTCTTGCACCTGACAATACACAGACTCCAGAAACACACTCTTAGCACACAGGCAGCTGTTTCTCCTGCACTCCCATGCTTACTATTCAGCACTGTGTGGTATTTCAGATAGCAGTGTGTAACACTAACACATTCAACATCACCAAGGCTCATTTCCTTTGCTCTAGTCTAATCACTCACCCAGGTTCCACATGCTCATGGTCTCAAGTAGCTGTTAGGACATGTGCTCTTTTCTGCCTCTCTAAACTATAAGGAAAATGTGTCAGGCTGTTACAGTAATAATCACTTGCTCTACCACAGTAGTAAATGTACTTTGAAGTTGCCAATCAAATATCGTTTTCTGCCTAGAATCACACCATGAGTCTGTGTGCACATAGGAATTGTTGTCAGAGATTTAATTTGTGTTGCTCTTGTTCTGTAAGACTTGCACTCGTAGGAAAGGGGCAGCTTGTTTTCTTGAACTGTGATGGTTAGCATTCAGCACAAATCACTATCTCACAGATGAGAGGCAAATGCTAACACATTTGAAAACAACAGGGTAGATTTTCCTTCCACTCCTGTAATGAGTGAGGTAGTTCCTACATGTTCATAAGCCCAATTAACCCTTACCGCATGTGCTCTTACATACATCTCTGCAGTCTTCATGCAGTTGTGCAAGCGTCCATGCAGATCTCTCTTGCTCCTGATAATACACAGTCTCCAGAAACACACTCTTAGCACACAGGCAGCTGTTTCTCCTGCACTTCCATGCTTACTATTCAGCACTGTGTGGTATTTCAGATAGCAGTGTGTAACGCTAACACATTCAACATCACCAAGGCTCATTTCCTTTGCTCTAGTCTAATCACTCACCCAGGTTCCACATGCTCATGGTCTCAAGTAGCTGTTAGGACATGTGCTCTTTTCTGCCTCTCTAAACTATAAGGAAAATGTGTCAGGTTGTTACAGTAATTATCACTTGCTCTACCACAGTAGTAAATGTGCTTTGAAATTGCCAATCAAATATCGTTTTCTGCCTAGAATCACACCATGAGTCTGTGTGCACACTGGAATTGTTGTCAGAGATTTAATTCATGTTGCTCTTGTTCTGTAAGACTTGCACTCGTAGGAAAGGGGCAGCTTGTTTTCTTGAACTGTGATGGTTAGCATACAGCACACATCACCATCTCACAGATGAGAGGCAAATGCTAACACATTTGAAAACAACAGGGTCGATTTTTCTTGCAGTATTGTAATGAGTGAGGTAGTTCCTACATGTTCATAAGCCCAATTAACCCTTACCGCATGTGCTCTTACATACATCTCTGCAGTCTTCATGCAGTTGTGCAAGCGTCCATGCAGATCTCTCTTGCACCTGACAATACACAGTCTCCAGAAACACACTCTTAGCACACAGGCAGCTGTTTCTCCTGCACTTTCATGCTTACTATTCAGCACTGTGTGGTATTTCAGATAGCAGTGTGTAACGCTAACACATTCAACATCACCAAGGCTCATTTCCTTTGCTCTAGTCTAATCACTCACCTAGGTTCCACATGCTCATGGTCTCAAGTAGCTGTTAGGACATGTGCTCTTTTCTGCCTCTCTACACTATAAGGAAAATGTGTCAGGCTGTTACAGTAATTATCACTTGCTGTACCACAGTAGTAAATGTGCTTTGAAATTGCCAATCAAATATTGTTTTCTGCCTAGAATCACACCATGATTCTGTGTGCACACAGGAATTGTTGTCAGACATTTAATTTGTGTTGATTTTGTTCTGTAAGACTTGCACTCGTAGGAAGGGGCAGCTTGTTTTCTTGAACTGTGATGGTTAACATTCAGCAGAAATCACTATCTCACAGATGAGAGGCAAATGCTAACACATTTGAAAACAACAGGGTAGATTTTCCTTCCACTCCTGCAATGGGTGAGGTAGCTCCTACATGTTCAAAACTGCAATTAACTTTTACCACATGTGATCTTACATACATCTCTGCAGTCTTCATGCAGTTGTGCAAGCGTCCATGCAGATCTCTCTTGCACCTGACAATACACAGTCTCCAGAAACACACTCTTAGCACACAGGCAGCTGCTTCTCCTGCACTCCCATGCTTACTATTCAGCACTTTGTGGTATTTCAGATAGCAGTGTGTAACACTAACACATTCAACATCACCAAGGCTCATTTCCTTTGCTCTAGTCTAATCACTCACCCAGGTTCCACATGCTCATGGTCTCAAGTAGCTGTTAGGACATGTGCTCTTTTCTGCCTCTTTAAACTATAAGGAAAATGTGTCAGGCTGTTACAGTAATTATCACTTGCTCTACCACAGTAGTAAATGTGCTTTGACATTGCCAATCAAATATCGTTTTCTGCCTAGAATCACACCATGAGTCTGTGTACACAGGAATTGTTGTCAGAGATTTAATTTGTGTTGCTCTTGTTCTGTAAGAGTTGCACTCGTAGGAAAGGGGCAGCTTGTTTTCTTGAACTGTGATGGTTAGCATTCAGCAGAAATCACTATCTCACAGATGAGAGGCAAATGCTAACACATTTGAAAACAACAGGGTAGATTTTCCTTCCACTCCTGCAATGGGTGAGGTAGTTCCTACATGTTCAAAACTCCAATTAACCCTTACCACAGGTGATCTTACATACATCTCTGCAGTCTTCATGCAGTTGTGCAAGCGTCCATGCAGATCTCTCTTGCACCTGACAATACACAGTCTCCAGAAACACACTCTTAGTACACAGGCAGCTGTTTCTCCTGCACTCCCATGCTTACTATTCAGCACTGTGTGGTATTTCAGATATCAGTGTGTAACGCTAACACATTCAACATCACCGAGGCTCATTTCCTTTGCTCTAGTCTAATCACTAACCCAGGGTCCACATGCTCATGGTCTCAAGTAGCTGTTAGGACATGTGCTCTTTTCTGCCTCTCTAAACTATAAGGAAAATGTGTCAGGCTGTTACAGTAATTATCACTTGCTCTACCACAGTAGTAAATGTGCTTTGAAATTGCCAATCAAATATCGTTTTCTGCCTAGAATCACACCATGAGTCTGTGTGCACATAGGAATTGTTGTCAGAGATTTAATTCGTGTTGCTCTTGTTCTGTAAGACTTGCACTTGTAGGAAAGGGGCAGCTTGTTTTCTTGAACTGTGATAGTTAGCATTCAGCACAAATCACTATCTCATAGATGAGATGCAAATGCTAACACATTTGAAAACAACAGGGTAGATTTTCCTTCCACTCCTGCAATGGGTGAGGTAGTTCCTACATGTTCAAAACTCCAATTAATCCTTACCACAGGTAATCTTACATACATCTCTGCAGTCTTCATGCAGTTGTGCAAGCGTCCATGCAGATCTCTCTTGCACCTGACAATACACAGTCTCCAGAAACACATTCTTTGCACACAGCCAGCTGCTTCTCCTGCACTCCCATGCTTACTATTGAGCACTGTGTGGTATTTCAGATAGCAGTGTGTAACGCTAACACATTCAACATCATCAAGGCTCATTTCCTTTGCTCTAGTCTAATCACTCACCCAGGTTCCACATGCTCATGGTCTCAAGTAGCTGTTAGGACATGTGCTCTTTTCTGCCTCTCTAAACTATAAGGAAAATGTGTCAGGCTGTTACAGTAATTATCACTTGCTCTACCACTGTAGTAAATGTGCTTTGAAATTGCCAATCAAATATCGTTTTCTGCCTAGAATCACACCATGAGTCTGTTTGCACACAGGAATTGTTGTCAGAGATTTAATTCGTGTTGCTCTTGTTCTGTCAGACTTGCACTCGTAGGAAAGGGGCAGCTTGTTTTCTTGAACTGTGATGGTTAGCATTCAGCAGAAATCACTATCTCACAGATGAGAGGCAAATGCTAACACATTTGAAAACAACAGGGTATATTTTCCTTCCACTCCTGCAATGGGTGAGGTAGTTCCTACATGTTCATAAGCCCAATTAACCCTTACCACATGTGCTCTTACATACATCTCTGCAGTCTTCATGCAGTTGTGCAAGCGTCCATGCAGATCTCTCTTGCACCTGACAATACACAGACTCCAGAAACACACTCTTAGCACACAGGCAGCTGTTTCTCCTGCACTCCCATGCTTACTATTCAGCACTGTGTGGTATTTCAGATAGCAGTGTGTAACACTAACACATTCAACATCACCAAGGCTCATTTCCTTTGCTCTAGTCTAATCACTCACCCAGGTTCCACATGCTCATGGTCTCAAGTAGCTGTTAGGACATGTGCTCTTTTCTGCCTCTCTAAACTATAAGGAAAATGTGTCAGGCTGTTACTTTAATTATCACTTGCTCTACCACAGTAGTAAATGTGCTTTGAAATTGCCAATCAAATATGGTTTTCTGCCTAAGATCACACCATGATTCTGTGTGCACACAGGAATTGTTGTCAGAGATTTAATTTGTGTTGCTCTTGTTCTGTAAGACTTGCACTCGTAGGAAAGGGGCAGCTTGTTTTCTTGAACTGTGATGGTTAGCATTCAGCAGAAATCACTATCTCACAGATGAGAGGCAAATGCTAACACATTTGAAAACAACAGGGTAGATTTTCCTTCCACTCCTGCAATGGGTGAGGTAGTTCCTACATGTTCAAAACTCCAATTAACCCCTACCACAGGTGATCTTACATACATCTCTGCAGTCTTCATGCAGTTGTGCAAGCGTCCATGCAGATCTCTCTTGCACCTGACAATACACAGTCTCCAGAAACACACTCTTAGCACACAGGCAGCTGCTTCTCCTGCACTCCCATGCTTACTATTGAGCACTGTGTGGTATTTCAGATAGCAGTGTGTAACGCTAACACATTCAACATCACCAAGGCTCTTTTCCTTTGCTCTAGTCTAATCACTCACCCAGGTTCCACATGCTCATGGCCTCAAGTAGCTGTTAGGACATGTGCTCTTTTCTGCCTCTCTACACTATAAGGAAAATGTGTCAGGCTGTTACAGTAATTATCACTTGCTCTACCACAGTAGTAAATGTGCTTTGAAATTGCCAATCAAATATCATTTTCTGCCTAGAATCACACCATGATTCTGTGTGCACATTGGAATTGTTGTCAGAGATTTAATTCATGTTGCTCTTGTTCTGTAAGACTTGAACTCGTAGGAAAGGGGCAGCTTGTTTTCTTGAACTGTGATGGTTAGCATACAGCACACATCACCATCTCACAGATGAGAGGCAAATGCTAACACATTTGAAAACAACAGGGTAGATTTTCCTTGCAGTACTGTAATGAGTGAGGTAGTTCCTACATGTTCATAAGCCCAATTAACCCTTACCACATGTGCTCTTACATACATCTCTGCAGTCTTCATGCAGTTTTGCAAGCGTCCATGCAGATCTCTCTTGCACCTGACAATACACAGTCTCCAGAAACACACTCTTAGCACACAGGCAGCTGTTTCTCCTGCACTCCCATGCTTACTATTCAGCACTGTGTGGTATTTCAGATAGCAGTGTGTAACGCTAACACATTCAACATCACCGAGGCTCATTTCCTTTGGTCTAGTCTAATCACTCACCCAGGTTCCACATGCTCATGGTCTCAAGTAGCTGTTGGGACATGTGCTCTTTTCTGCCTCTCTAAACTATAAGGAAAATGTGTCAGGCTGTTACAGTAATTATCACTTGCTCTACCACAGTAGTAAATGTGCTCTGAAATTGCCAATCAAATATTGTTTTCTGCCTAGAATCACACCATGTGTCTGTGTGCACATAGGAATTGTTGTCAGAGATTTAATTTGTGTTGCTCTTGTTCTGTAAGACTTGCACTCGTAGGAAAGGGGCAGCTTGTTTTCTTGAACTGCGATGGTTAGCATTCAGCAGAAATCACTATCTCACAGATGAGAGGCAAATGCTAACACATTTAAAAACAACAGGGTAGATTTTCCTTCCACTCCTGCAATGGGTGAGGTAGTTCCTACATGTTCAAAACTCCAACTAACCCTTACCACAGGTGATCTTACATATATCTATGCAGTCTTCATGCAGTTGTACACGCGTCCATGCAGATCTCTCTTGCACCTGACAATACACAGTCTCCAGAAACACACTCTTAGCACACAGCCAGCTGCTTCTCCTGCACTCCCATGCTTACTATTCAGCACTATGTGGTATTTCAGATAGCAGTGTGTAACGCTAACACATTCAACATCACCAAGGCTCATTTCCTTTGCTCTAGTCTAATCACTCACCCAGGTTCCACATGCTCATGGTCTCAAGTATCTGTTAGGACATGTGCTCTTTTCTGCTTCTCTAAACTATAAGGACAATGTGTCAGGCTGTTACAGTAATTATAACTTGCTCTACCACAGTAGTAAATGTGCTTTGAAATTGCCAATCAAATATCGTTTTCTGCCTAGAATCACACCATGATTCTGTGTGCACATTAGAATTGTTGTCAGAGATTTATTTCATGTTGCTCTTGTTCTGTAAGACTTGCACTCGTAGGAAAGGGGCAGCTTGTTTTCTTGAACTGTGATGGTTAGCATACAGCACACATCACCATCTCACAGATGAGAGGCAAATGCTAACACATTTGAAAACAACAGGGTAGATTTTCCTTGCAGTACTGTAATGAGTGAGGTAGTTCCTACATGTTCATAAGCCCAATTAACCCTTACCACATGTGCTCTTACATACATCTCTGCAGTCTTCATGCAGTTGTGCAAGCGTCCATGCAGATCTCTCTTGCACCTGACAATACACAGTCTCCAGAAACACACTCTTAGCACACAGGCAGCTGTTTCTCCTGCACTCCCATGCTTACTATTCAGCACTGTGTGGTATTTCAGATAGCAGTGTGTAACGCTAACACATTCAACATCACCGAGGCTCATTTCCCTTGCTCTAGTCTAATCACTCACCCAGGTTCCACATGCTCATGGTCTCAAGTAGCTGTTGGGACATGTGCTCTTTTCTGCCTCTCTAAACTATAAGGAAAATGTGTCAGGCTGTTACAGTAATTATCACTTGCTCTACCACAGTAGTAAATGTGCTTTGAAATTGCCAATCAAATATCGTTTTCTGCCTAGAATCACACCATGTGTCTGTGTGCACATAGGAATTGTTGTCAGAGATTTAATTCGTGTTGCTCTTGTTCTGTAAGACTTGCACTCGTAGGAAAGGGGCAGCTTGTTTTCTTGAACTGTGATGGTTAGCATTCAGCACAAATCACTATCTCACAGATGAGAGGCAAATGCTAACACATTTGAAAACAACAGGGTAGATTTTCCTTCCACTCCTGCAATGGGTGAGGTAGTTCCTACATGTTCAAAACTCCAATTAACCCTTACCACAGGTAATCTTACATACATCTCTGCAGTCTTCATGCAGTTGTGCAAGCGTCCATGCAGATCTCTCTTGCACCTGACAATACACAGTCTCCAGAAACACACTCTTAGCACACAGGCAGCTGCATCTCCTGCACTCCCATGCTTACTATTCAGCACTGTGTGGTATTTCAGATAGCAGTGTGTAACACTAACACATTCAACATCACCAAGGCTCATTTCCTTTGCTCTAGTCTAATCACTCACCCAGGTTCCACATGCTCATGGTCTCAAGTAGCTGTTAGGACATGTGCTCTTTTCTGCCTCTCTACACTATAAGGAAAATGTGTCAGGCTGTTACAGTAATTATCACTTGCTCTACCACAGTAGTAAATGTGCTTTGAAATTGCCAATCAAATATGGGTTTCTGCCTAGAATCACACCATGATTCTGTGTGCACACAGGAATTGTTGTCAGAGATTTAATTTGTGTTGCTCTTGTTCTGTAAGACTTGCACTCGTAGGAAAGGGGCAGCTTGTTTTCTTGAACTGTGATGGTTAGCATTCAGCAGAAATCACTATCTCACAGATGAGAGGCAAATGCTAACACATTTGAAAACAACAGGGTAGATTTTCCTTCCACTCCTGCAATGGGTGAGGTAGCTCGTACATGTTCAAAACTCCAATCAACCCTTACCACAGGTGATCTTACATACATCTCTGCAGTCTTCATGCAGTTGTGCAAGCGTCCATGCAGATCTCTCTTGCACCTGACAATACACAGTCTCCAGAAACACACTCTTAGCACACAGCCAGCTGCTTCTCCTGCACTCCTATGCTTACTATTCAGCACTATGTGGTATTTCAGATAGCAGTGTGTAACGCTAACACATTCAACATCACCAAGGCTCATTTCCTTTGCTCTAGTCTAATCACTCACCCAGGTTCCACATGCTCATGGTCTCAAGCAGCTGTTAGGACATGTGCTCCTTTCTGCCTCTCTACACTATAAGGAAAATGTGTTCTTGTGGAGAAGTGTGGCTCACTGGTTAGAGTAGGCAGACCTGGAAGCAGAGGTCAGCCCGGGACCAGGGTTCAATTCCCAGCTCGGCTGGGTCTTGAGTCCATAAATTGTCCATGGACTCGATAATTCTCGCTCCAGTGCATACTTGATTCATGGGTTCACACTCTGCGACTCTGGGCAATAGCTCGCTTAATCTCCACAATGGCCCCTCGTGGCGGGATGCCTGGCTTTCACCTTGTGGATGCCCTGCTGGGTTATCTCACAGGGGAATACCAGGACGGGTTCCCTAAGCAAGCGCTTAGAGACCGGTTGGTGATTTGCGCTATATAAATATCTGCACATTTACATTTAAGGCTCATTTCCTTTGCTCTAGTCTAATCACTCACCCAGGTTCCACATGCTCATGGTCTCAATTAGCTGTTAGGACATGTGCTCTTTTCTGCCTCTCTAAACTATAAGGAAAATGTGTCAGGCTGTTACAGTAATTATCACTTGCTCTACCACAGTAGTAAATGTGCTTTGAAATTGCCAATCAAATATCGTTTTCTGCCTAGAATCACACCATGTGTCTATGTGCACATAGGAATTGTTGTCAGAGATTTAATTTGTGTTGCTCTTGTTCTGTAAGACTTGCACTCGTAGGAAAGGGCCAGCTTGTTTTCTTGAACTGTGATGGTTAACATTCAGCAGAAATCACTATCTCACAGATGAGAGGCAAATGCTAACACATTTGAAAACAACAGGGTAGATTTTCCTTCCACTCCTGCAATGGGTGAGGTAGTTCCTACATGTTCAAAACTCCAATTAACCCTTACCACAGGTAATCTTACATACATCTCTGCAGTCTTCATGCAGTTGTGCAAGCGTCCATGCAGATCTCTCTTGCACCTGACAATACACAGTCTCCAGAAACACACTCTTAGCACACAGGCAGCTGCATCTCCTGCACTCCCATGCTTACTATTCAGCACTGTGTGGTATTTCAGATAGCAGTGTGTAACACTAACACATTCAACATCACCAAGGCTCATTTCCTTTGCTCTAGTCTAATCACTCACCCAGGTTCCACATGCTCATGGTCTCAAGCAGCTGTGAGGACATGTGCTCTTTTCTGCCTCTCTAAACTATAAGGAAAATGTGTCAGGTTGTTACAGTAATTATCACTTGCTCTACCACAGTAGTAAATGTGCTTTGAAATTGCCAATCAAATATCGTTTTCTGCCTAGAATCACACCATGAGTCTGTGTGCACACTGGAATTGTTGTCAGAGATTTAATTCATGTTGCTCTTGTTCTGTAAGACTTGCACTCGTAGGAAAGGGGCAGCTTGTTTTCTTGAACTGTGATGGTTAGCATATAGCACACATCACCATCTCACAGATGAGAGGCAAATGCTAACACATTTGAAAACAACAGGGTCGATTTTTCTTGCAGTACTGTAATGAGTGAGGTAGTTCCTACATGTTCATAAGCCCAATTAACCCTTACCGCATGTGCTCTTACATACATCTCTGCAGTCTTCATGCAGTTGTGCAAGCGTCCATGCAGATCTCTCTTGCACCTGACAATACACAGTCTCCAGAAACACACTCTTAGCACACAGGCAGCTGTTTCTCCTGCACTTCCATGCTTACTATTCAGCACTGTGTGGTATTTCAGATAGCAGTGTGTAACGCTAACACATTCAACATCACCAAGGCTCATTTCCTTTGCTCTAGTCTAATCACTCACCCAGGTTCCACATGCTCATGGTCTGAAGTAGCTGTTAGGACATGTGCTCTTTTCTGCCTCTCTACACTATAAGGAAAATGTTTCAGGCTGTTACAGTAATTATCACTTGCTGTACCACAGTAGTAAATGTGCTTTGAAATTGCCAATCAAATATCGTTTTCTGCCTAGAATCACACCATGATTCTGTGTGCACACAGGAATTGTTGTCAGAGATTTAATTTGTGTTGCTTTTGTTCTGTAAGACTTGCACTCGTAGGAAAGGGACAGCTTGTTTTCTTGAACTGTGATGGTTAACATTCAGCAGAAATCACTATCTCACAGATGAGAGGCAAATGCTAACACATTTGAAAACAACAGGGTAGATTTTCCTTCCACTCCTGCAATGGGTGAGGTAGCTCCTACATGTTCAAAACTGCAATTAACCCTTACCACATGTGATCTTACATACATCTCTGCAGTCTTCATGCAGTTGTGCAAGCGTCCATGCAGATCTCTCTTGCACCTGACAATACACAGTCTCCAGAAACACACTCTTAGCACACAGGCAGCTGCTTCTCCTGCACTCCCATGCTTACTATTCAGCACTTTGTGGTATTTCAGATAGCAGTGTGTAACACTAACACATTCAACATCACCAAGGCTCATTTCCTTTGCTCTAGTCTAATCACTCACCCAGGTTCCACATGCTCATGGTCTCAAGTAGCTGTTAGGACATGTGCTCTTTTCTGCCTCTCTAAACTATAAGGAAAATGTGTCAGGCTGTTACAGTAATTATCACTTGCTCTACCACAGTAGTAAATGTGCTTTGACATTGCCAATCAAATATCGTTTTCTGCCTAGAATCACACCATGAGTCTGTGTACACAGGAATTGTTGTCAGAGATTTAATTTGTGTTGCTCTTGTTCTGTAAGAGTTGCACTCGTAGGAAAGGGGCAGCTTGTTTTCTTGAACTGTGATGGTTAGAATTCAGCAGAAATCACTATCTCACAGATGAGAGGCAAATGCTAACACATTTGAAAACAACAGGGTAGATTTGCCTTCCACTCCTGCAATGGGTGAGGTAGTTCCTACATGTTCAAAACTCCAATTAACCCTTACCACAGGTGATCTTACATACATCTCTGCAGTCTTCATGCAGTTGTGCAAGCGTCCATGCAGATCTCTCTTGCACCTGACAATACACAGTCTCCAGAAACACACTCTTAGCACACAGGCAGCTGTTTCTCCTGCACTCCCATGCTTACTATTCAGCACTGTGTGGTATTTCAGATAGCAGTGTGTAACGCTAACACATTCAACATCACCGAGGCTCATTTCCTTTGCTCTAGTCTAATCACTAACCCAGGGTCCACATGCTCATGGTCTCAAGTAGCTGTTAGGACATGTGCTCTTTTCTGCCTCTCTAAACTATAAGGAAAATGTGTCAGGCTGTTACAGTAATTATCACTTGCTCTACCACAGTAGTAAATGTGCTTTGAAATTGCCAATCAAATATCGTTTTTTGCCTAGAATCACACCATGAGTCTGTGTGCACATAGGAATTGTTGTCAGAGATTTAATTTGTGTTGCTCTTGTTCTGTAAGACTTGCACTCGTAGGAAAGGGGCAGCTTGTTTTCTTGAACTGTGATAGTTAGCATTCAGCACAAATCACTATCTCACAGATGAGATGCAAATGCTAACACATTTGAAAACAACAGGGTAGATTTTCCTTCCACTCCTGCAATGGGTGAGGTAGTTCCTACATGTTCAAAACTCCAATTAATCCTCACCACAGGTAATCTTACATACATCTCTGCAGTCTTCATGCAGTTGTGCAAGCGTCCATGCAGATCTCTCTTGCACCTGACAATACACAGTCTCCAGAAACACATTCTTTGCACACAGCCAGCTGCTTCTCCTGCACTCCCATGCTTACTATTCAGCACTGTGTGGTATTTCAGATAGCAGTGTGTAACGCTAACACATTCAACATCATCAAGGCTCATTTCCTTTGCTCTAGTCTAATCACTCACCCATGTTCCACATGCTCATGGTCTCAAGTAGCTGTTAGGACATGTGCTCTTTTCTGCCTCTCTAAACTATAAGGAAAATGTGTCAGGCTGTTACAGTAATTATCACTTGCTCTACCACAGTAGTAAATGTGCTTTGAAATTGCCAATCAAATATCGTTTTCTGCCTAGAATCACACCATGAGTCTGTGTGCACACAGGAATTGTTGTCAGAGATTTAATTTGTGTTGCTCTTGTTCTGTCAGACTTGCACTCGTAGGAAAGGGGCAGCTTGTTTTCTTGAACTGTGATGGTTAGCATTCAGCAGAAATCACTATCTCACAGATGAGAGGCAAATGCTAACACATTTGAAAACAACAGGGTATATTTTCCTTCCACTCCTGCAATGGGTGAGGTAGTTCCTACATGTTCATAAGCCCAATTAACCCTTACCACATGTGCTCTTACATACATCTCTGCAGTCTTCATGCAGTTGTGCAAGCGTCCATGCAGATCTCTCTTGCACCTGACAATACACAGACTCCAGAAACACACTCTTAGCACACAGGCAGCTGTTTCTCCTGCACTCCCATGCTTACTATTCAGCACTGTGTGGTATTTCAGATAGCAGTGTGTAACACTAACACATTCAACATCACCAAGGCTCATTTCCTTTGCTCTAGTCTAATCACTCACCCAGGTTCCACATGCTCATGGTCTCAAGTAGCTGTTAGGACATGTGCTCTTTTCTGCCTCTCTAAACTATAAGGAAAATGTGTCAGGCTGTTACAGTAATAATCACTTGCTCTACCACAGTAGTAAATGTGCTTTGAAGTTGGCAATCAAATATCGTTTTCTGCCTAGAATCACACCATGAGTCTGTGTGCACATAGGAATTGTTGTCAGAGATTTAATTTGTGTTGCTCTTGTTCTGTAAGACTTGCACTCGTAGGAAAGGGGCAGCTTGTTTTCTTGAACTGTGATGGTTAGCATTCAGCACAAATCACTATCTCACAGATGAGAGGCAAATGTAACACATTTGAAAACAACAGGGTAGATTTTCTTTCCACTCCTGCAATGGGTGAGGTAGTTCCTACATCTTCAAAACTCCAATTAACCCCTACCACAGGTGATCTTACATACATCTCTGCAGTCTTCATGCAGTTGTGCAAGCGTCCATGCAGATCTCTCTTGCACCTGACAATACACAGTCTCTAGAAACACACTCTTAGCACACAGCCAGCTGCTTCTCCTGCACTCCCATGCTTACTATTCAGCACTGTGTGGTATTTCAGATGCTCATTTCCTTTTTTTTTAATGTATTTTTTTTTATTTTTTTTATTGAGTTATCTGGAGTCATACAAAGGTATATACAAATACATTAGATTATCTATCCAAAGAATCCATAACAATCAGAAAAAGTAAAGAAGCATATGATGGAAAACAATCAGATTACATTATTCAAGATCAGAGGATAAAACTGCTAAACAAAAAGGGGAAGGAACCTACGAACTGGGGTTTCTCCAGCTGGCTAGTTGGGTCCAAATGTTTCTCCCCATTTCCCTTACTCTATTACTCTTTAATTCATATAAACAGGACTCTATATTGTGTACCCCGAGCAGCCTTGCCATCCACATTTGAAAAGAAGGGGGAGTAGAATCCTTCCAACCAGCAGAAATGAGAATACGCAGCACTGCAGTAGAGATAAAAACCAAAGCTTCCGCAGTGCTACACAATTTCATTTTCCTATCTACTCCCATTAGCATCAATGTGGAAGAAATAGGAATTCTGCATTTTAATAGCCCCTCCAAAAAGATTGATATTTCCCTCAAAATTGAAGACAGCTTTTCACACTGGTGGAACATGTGTATTAGATCCGCTGGGCCTTTATGGCATCTAGGGCATTTATCATTCAACACCACACCCCAGGCAAACAGCTTTGCCGGAGTAAGGTACAAATTAAACAGCGTTTTATAGTGCTGGGCCCGAAGATTAGATGAGCGCAATAGTTTCTTATTTAAAATAAGAGTTAAATCTAAGTCCACATCAGGATCACCTACTTTAGCTGCTAGTGTAGATTCAGCTTTCTCCAGGTCATCCTGAATTCCCTCCATTAAATGACTGTAAATAATTTTTATTTTATTTCCGCCATTCCCTAAATAAGCCACCAGAGGGAAGCATGTAGTTGCCACCATTCTTGGTCTGAGAGCCATCAATGATTGGACTACTTGTCCATACAAAAACCAATGGTTAGAGGGGATCCCAAATTTACACTGGAATGCTTCAAAACCGAGAGCCACCCCCCCCTCCAAAATATCCCCTATAGATCTAATTCCTTTTTCAATCCAGAACAAACTGATTTTATTCATACCCAGAAACGGAAACAGGTTAGAATTCCAAAGGATGAGATGAGAATTAAACTTGGGGATTTCCAGTAGCTTTTGGGATGCTTTCCAAGTCCCCCACACCCCGCTCGCTATCTTTAACCTAGCCTTCTTATAGTATCTCCGATCAACCTCCCTCAGGAGTAACCCTACGGCGTTCTTCCCAAATAGGAGCTCAAAGATAGTAGGGGGGTCCAGGCTATCTCCCTGAGTCGATACTGGTCTAGGAGCTCGTTGAAACAAAATTGACATATGCGCCAGGAGACAAGATAAGTGATATAATCGAAGGTTTGGAAGGGCCATACCACCTCTATCAAACGGGAGTGACATAAACTTCATAGAGCGTCTAGTTTTCCCGTACTGCCAAATGAACCTATTGAATATTACTTCCAAATTTTTTGGGATTTTTTCCTCCAACATCAGAGGGATAGCGCGGAACAAATAAAGGATCTTCGGAAAAAAATTCATTTTAAGGACGTTTACCCTTCCCACCAGGGAAAGGTGTAAAGCGTCTAGCCTTTTTAGCTCTGCTTCCATCGATACCATAAGAGGACAGTAATTATCGGTAATGATCCTATCAACAGCAGCATTAATACAAACCCCCAAGTAAACTGCTGAATCTACATATCTGTTATCTAACTTAATAATATTCTTGGTACAGATAATCTGGGTCTTCCCCTCATTAAGCAAATACCCGGACCTACTACCAAAATCCTTGGCCTCATCCACTAGTACAGAAATTGCCTGATGTGGGTCGGAAGTAAGGATCGCCAAATCATCTGCATATGCTAACAATTTAGTTATATGGCCATTAAATATAACAGGGCTAATCCGAGGGCTACCCAGGATTCTTTGGATCAGGGGGTCAATATATAACGAAAAAAGTATTGGAGAGCAGGGGCAGCCCTGACGCTTTCCTCTATTAATCAATATCTTGTCCGAACTCTCTCCCATAACCATCACCCTGGCCACCGGATCTTTATACATTGCCTGGAGACCCATAATAACATTGGGGCCAAAACCCCTTGTTACCAGAATACCCCACAAATAACTCCAGGCTACACGGTCAAATGCTTTCTCCGCGTCGAGGAGGATCATGGCCATCTCCCTCCCCCGGCAGCATGGGCATCAAATAAAGCTATAGCTCGACGAATGTGATCCGTAGTGCCCCGCCCGGGCACAAACCCATGCTGCCAAGGGGAGACAAGACCACCAATGATCCCCCCCAGCCTTTTAGCCCAAATTTTTGAATATAATTTTGTATCTGCATTAATAAGTGATATAGGTCGATAAGACCCTGGTTCTCCTTGGGCTTACCCTTCTTATGAAAAATAATTATGTTGGTCTCCTTCCAGGAATCCGGGATAACACCTGAACAGAGAATACCATTAAAGAGGTCTAACAAAATAGGGAGTAACTCCAGTTCTAGAATTTTATACACTTCTAGGGGGATTCCGTCGGGGCCGGCCACTTTCCCTGCAGCAAGTTCACGAAGGGCATCCTTAATCTCACTAGCCGTAAAGTCCCTATCCAGCTCCTCTCTTGATAGTACATCGAGCGGGGGGCCCACATCACCATACTCTGCCCTATACTGATCTTGCGGTTGAACTTGGTGGCTCTCATCATCATATAGTTTTTGATAGAAGTTTTTAAAAACTTTTAAAATATCCTTGGGCTCCGAGTATACCTTACCGTCCTCTTGTATAATCGTAATGACATTCTTAATTCTATCCTGTCTAATACGTAATGCCAGGACCCTACCTGCCTGTTCCCCAGTCTCATACCGCTTAGCCCTTGTAGCCTGATAATCACCAACCGCCTTTTGTGTAACCAGCTTTTGCAAGAGCTTTAATAACCAACATACTTTGTTGGCTCTCCGACCCATCCCTTCCACTACCAATTTCCATAATATGCAGCTCCTCCGCTTTTGCTAGATCGACCATAAGCCTATCAACCTCTGCCGTATCCAGTTTCCTTAGTCTTGCTGAACAACTAATGGTTTCCCCCCTAAAAGCTGCCTTAAAGGCTTCCCAAACACCGTTCCTGGAGGTACTATATCGATTTGCATCAAAGAACTCCCCTGTCCATTTTTTGATATGTTCCAGAAACCTTTGATCTGATAATAGCCTTCTTTCAAAAGTCCAGTTAGTATACTTTTTCTCTGTGAGACTTACTCTACATGATAGAATAAGAGGATTGTGGTCCGAAATTATTTTAGGAAGTTTCCTAATACTAACCTTATTCAATTCAGACTGTGAGATAAAGAAATAATCTAATTTAGAATATTTTTGATACGGGTTCGAGAAGTATGTATATCCTGGATCCTGTTGCTCCTTTTCACCCCAAACATCTTTTAACCCATGAGAACTTATAAGGGAGGACAAAGCTCGAAACACCCTAGGTTTCCGTCCTGTATATTTAGATATACTATGCCAATCATTGGATATATTTAGGTTGCCACAAACTATCATAGGGGTTGGCCAACCTGCTAACTCTTCTTCGAGATAATCAAAAATATCTGGGTCATCACAGTTTGACCCATAAATCGAACAGATTGTATGTCCAAACCATAGTTCTGCAATGACCCAGCGACCGAGCTTATCACATTTAACCCTCTTCGCCCCCCCTAGAAATGATCTGCCCAACATAGCTACTCCCCTGGTCGTAGAAGTCTGGGAGGTGCAGGCTATCAGATCAAAACCTCTTATGCTGAGCAAATTTCATTTGGCCCATGGCAAATGGGTCTCCTGCAGGCAAATTACATCTACCCTATTATATTTTACAAAATGATCCAGCCTTTGACGCTTCTTCCAGTCATTCAATCCACTAACATTGACAGTGCAAATTTTAATATTCATAATAATACAATTTTCTAAACATCCTTGCCATACCGAACCCAGCTAAAGACACATCCAAAACCATAGCAATGGATTAACAAGATAAGCAAAAAGAGCACCACTAGAACAGCAACATTCAGTGCAGTTAACTTCCTACAACACCAGAACAACTCTTTTTTGTTTTTCCCCCCCTACCCCAAACCACCCCCCCCACGCCCCCCCTACTCTCCAAACCCCCCCTCACCCTCCCCTGCACCCCCCCTTGAACGAGGCGCTCAGACCTAGTCTGTGCATGTGATGTAAGCAATGGTCGCAAGTGAGGGACAAATATGATAACATCCTGAAAACCTAAAAGCCTGGAAGCCGAAAAAGGCAAAAGGGAAAAAGAAGAAGAAAAAAACTTTTTACCCCTTTCTCCTTGCTGCAATTCATAAAGATTTCGGCAATTTTGGCAGTGGCAGCGGTATAAACGGTAGCCTGACGAGTCTTACCAGCGAGGTGCTTCTTCCTAGCGGATAGAGATTCGGGCTGCTCCGGTAGATTTGTTTCCTTCTGCGCCGCCATTCCTGTTTCCGCTCCAACTTTCTTTCTGAATGCGGCCGTCTTAGAGTTGCTTGATTTAGGGGGCATGACAGCTGAATTCGTCAGGCGGGCTCTTCTTCTTGTCATAGGGGAGCTCAAAATGCCAAAACGCCAGTCCCAATCGCAGTTGCGGTCCCTCGCTCCGTCTTTGATCAACAGCTCGGCACGAAAGACTGCTCTGCTCCGCAGCCTCCGTGGTCTCCGCCCACAAATTGCCGATGCACGCCAGCAGCGGAAAACACGAACAGCCGCAGCAACCAATGCACGGATGAGAGAACCGTCTAAGCCCCGACAGGAAACCGAAAGGATCATCGTTCATTATCGATGTTCTAGACTTGTTCAGGCTGCAGTTACAGACATCCTTGCTTCCCACACCGATTTGAGACTTCGTTCTTCACCCTCCTTGCGACCTACTGCTATCGACCGCAGCTATGTGGCCGCCATCTTGCCTCGCGCAAGTGCATTACCAATGCTCATTTCCTTTGCTCTAGTCTAATCACTCACCCAGGTTCCACATGCTCATGGTCTCAAGTAGCTGTTAGGACATGTGCTCTTTTCTGCCTGTCTAAACTATAAGGAAAATGTGTCAGGTTGTTACAGTAATTATCACTTGCTCTACCACAGTAGTAAATGTGCTTTGAAATTACCAATCAAATATCGTTTTCTGCCTAGAATCACACCATGAGTCTGTGTGCAAACAGGAATTGTTGTCAGAGATTTAATTCATGTTGCTCTTGTTCTGTAAGACTTGCACTTGTAGGAAAGGGGCAGCTTGTTTTCTTGAACTGTGATGGTTAGCATTCAGCAGAAATCACTATCTCACAGATGAGAGGCAAATGCTAACACATTTGAAAACAACAGGGTAGATTTTCCTTCCACTCCTGCAATGGGTGAGGTAGTTCCTACATGTTAAAAACTCCAATTAACCCTTACCACAGGTGATCTTACATACATCTCTGCAGTCTTCATGCAGTTGTGCAAGCGTCCATGCAGATCTCTCTTGCACCTGACTATTCACAGTCTCCAGAAACACACTCTTAGCACACAGCCAGCTGCTTCTCCTGCACTCCCATGCTTACTATTCAGCACTGTGTGGTATTTCAGATAGCAGTGTGTAACGCTAACACATTCAACATCACCAAGGCTCATTTCCTTTGCTCTAGTCTAATCACTCACCCAGGTTCCACATGTTCATGGTCTCAAGTAGCTGTTAGGACATGTGCTCTTTTCTGCCTCTCTAAACTATAAGGACAATGTGTCAGGCTGTTACAGTAATTATAACTTGCTCTACCACAGTAGTAAATGTGCTTTGAAATTGCCAATCAAATATCGTTTTCTGCCTAGAATCACACCATGATTCTGTGTGCACACTGGAATTGTTGTCAGAGATTTAATTCATGTTGCTCTTGTTCTGTAAGACTTGCACTCGTAGGAAAGGGGCAGCTTGTTTTCTTGAACTGTGATGGTTAGCATACAGCACACATCACCATCTCACAGATGAGAGGCAAATGCTAACACATTTGAAAACAACAGGGTAGATTTTCCTTGCAGTACTGTAATGAGTGAGGTAGTTCCTACATGTTCATAAGCCCAATTAACCCTTACCACATGTGCTCTTACATACATCTCTGCAGTCTTCATGCAGTTGTGCAAGCGTCCATGCAGATCTCTCTTGCACCTGACAATACACAGTCTCCAGAAACACACTCTAAGCACACAGGCAGCTGTTTCTCCTGCACTCCCATGCTTACTATTCAGCACTGTGTGTTATTTCAGATAGCAATGTGTAACGCTAACACATTCAACATCACCAAGGCTCATTTCCATTGCTCTAGTCTAATCACTCACCCAGGTTCCACATACTCATGGTCTCAAGTAGCTGTTAGGACATGTGCTCTTTTCTGCCTCTTTAAACTATAAGGAAAAGGTGTCAGGCTGTTACAGTAATTATCACTTGCTCTACCACAGTAGTAAATGTGCTTTGAAATTGCCAATCAAATATCGTTTTCTGCCTAGAATCACACCATGAGTCTGTGTGCACATAGGAATTGTTGTCAGAGATTTAATTCGTGTTGCTCTTGTTCTGTAAGACTTGCACTCGTAGGAAAGGGGCAGCTTGTTTTCTTGAACTGTGATGGTTAGCATTCAGCACAAATCACTATCTCACAGATGAGAGGCAAATGCTAACACATTTGAAAAGAACAGGGTAGATTTTCCTTCCACTCCTGCAATGGGTGAGGTAGTTCCTACATGTTCAAAACTCCAATTAACCCTTACCACAGGTGATCTTACATACATCTCTGCAGTCTTCATGCAGTTGTGCAAGCGACCATGCAGATCTCTCTTGCACCTGACAATACACAGTCTCCAGAAACACACTCTTAGCACACAGGCAGCTGCTTCTCCTGCACTCCCATGCTTACTATTGAGCACTGTGTGGTATTTCAGATAGCAGTGTGCAACACTAAAACATTCAACATCACCAAGGCTCATTTCCTTTGCTCTAGTCTAATCACTCACCGAGGTTCCACATGCTCATGGTCTCAAGTACCTGTTAGGACATGTGTTCTTTTCTGCCTCTCTACACTATAAGGACAATGTGTCAGGCTGTTACAGTAATTATAACTTGCTCTACCACAGTAGTAAATGTGCTTTGAAATTGCCAATCAAATATCGTTTTCTGCCTAGAATCACACCATGATTCTGTGTGCACACTGGAATTGTTGTCAGAGATTTAATTCATGTTGCTCTTGTTCTGTAAGACTTGCACTCGTAGGAAAGGGGCAGCTTGTTTTCTTGAACTGTGATGGTTAGCATACAGCACACATCACCATCTCACAGATGAGAGGCAAATGCTAACACATTTGAAAACAACAGGGTAGATTTTCCTTGCAGTACTGTAATGAGTGAGGTAGTTCCTACATGTTCATAAGCCCAATTAACCCTTACCACATGTGCTCTTACATACATCTCTGCAGTCTTCATGCAGTTGTGCAAGCGTCCATGCAGATCTCTCTTGCACCTGACAATACACAGTCTCCAGAAACACACTCTTAGCACACAGGCAGCTGTTTCTCCTGCACTCCCATGCTTACTATTCAGCACTGTGTGTTATTTCAGATAGCAATGTGTAACGCTAACACATTCAACATCACCAAGGCTCATTTCCTTTGCTCTAGTCTAATCACTCACCCAGGTTCCACATGCTCATGGTCTCAAGTAGCTGTTAGGACATGTGCTCTTTTCTGCCTCTTTAAACTATAAGGAAAATGTGTCAGGCTGTTACAGTAATTATCACTTTCTCTACCACAGTAGTAAATGTGCTTTGAAATTGCCAATCAAATATCGTTTTCTGCCTAGAATCACACAATGATTCTGTGTGCACACAGGAATTGTTGTCAGAGATTTAATTTGTGTTGCTCTTGTTCTGTAAGACTTGCACTCGTAGGAAAGGGGCAGCTTGTTTTCTTGAACTGTGATGGTTAGCATTCAGCACAAATCACTATCTCACAGATGAGAGGCAAATGCTAACACATTTGAAAAGAACAGGGTAGATTTTCCTTCCACTCCTGCAATGGGTGAGGTAGTTCCTACATGTTCAAAACTCCAATTAACCCTTACCACAGGTGATCTTACATACATCTCTGCAGTCTTCATGCAGTTGTGCAAGCGTCCATGCAGATCTCTCTTGCACCTGACAATACACAGTCTCCAGAAACACACTCTTAGCACACAGGCAGCTGCTTCTCCTGCACTCCCATGCTTACTATTGAGCACTGTGTGGTATTTCAGATAGCAGTGTGCAACACTAACACATTCAACATCACCAAGGCTCATTTCCTTTGCTCTAGTCTAATCACTTACCGAGGTTCCACATGCTCATGGTCTCAAGTACCTGTTAGGACATGTGTTCTTTTCTGCCTCTCTACACTATAAGGACAATGTGTCAGGCTGTTACAGTAATTATAACTTGCTCTACCACAGTAGTAAATGTGCTTTGAAATTGCCAATCAAATATCGTTTTCTGCCTAGAATCACACCATGATTCTGTGTGCACACTGGAATTGTTGTCAGAGATTTAATTCATGTTGCTCTTGTTCTGTAAGACTTGCACTCGTAGGAAAGGGGCAGCTTGTTTTCTTGAACTGTGATGGTTAGCATACAGCACACATCACCATCTCACAGATGAGAGGCAAATGCTAACACATTTGAAAACAACAGGGTAGATTTTCCTTGCAGTACTGTAATGAGTGAGGTAGTTCCTACATGTTCATAAGCCCAATTAACCCTTACCACATGTGCTCTTACATACATCTCTGCAGTCTTCATGCAGTTGTGCAAGCGTCCATGCAGATCTCTCTTGCACCTGACAATACACAGTCTCCAGAAACACACTCTTAGCACACAGGCAGCTGTTTCTCCTGCACTCCCATGCTTACTATTCAGCACTGTGTGTTATTTCAGATAGCAATGTGTAACGCTAACACATTCAACATCACCAAGGCTCATTTCCTTTGCTCTAGTCTAATCACTCACCCAGGTTCCACATGCTCATGGTCTCAAGTAGCTGTTAGGACATGTGCTCTTTTCTGCCTCTTTAAACTATAAGGAAAATGTGTCAGGCTGTTACAGTAATTATCACTTGCTCTACCACAGTAGTAAATGTGCTTTGAAATTGCCAATCAAATATCGTTTTCTGCCTAGAATCACACCATGATTCTGTGTGCACACAGGAATTGTTGTCAGAGATTTAATTTGTGTTGCTCTTGTTCTGTAAGACTTGCACTCGTAGGAAAGGGGCAGCTTGTTTTCTTGAACTGTGATGGTTAGCATTCAGCACAAATCACTATCTCACAGATGAGAGGCAAATGCTAACACATTTGAAAAGAACAGGGTAGATTTTCCTTCCACTCCTGCAATGGGTGAGGTAGTTCCTACATGTTCAAAACTCCAATTAACCCTTACCACAGGTGATCTTACATACATCTCTGCAGTCTTCATGCAGTTGTGCAAGCGTCCATGCAGATCTCTCTTGCACCTGACAATACACAGTCTCCAGAAACACACTCTTAGCACACAGGCAGCTGCTTCTCCTGCACTCCCATGCTTACTATTGAGCACTGTGTGGTATTTCAGATAGCAGTGTGCAACACTAACACATTCAACATCACCAAGGCTCATTTCCTTTGCTCTAGTCGAATCACTTACCGAGGTTCTACATGCTCATGGTCTCAAGTAGCTGTTAGGACATGTGTTCTTTTCTGCCTCTCTACACTATAAGGAAAATGTGTCAGGCTGTTACAGTAATTATCACTTGCTGTACCACAGTAGTAAATGTGCTTTGAAATTGCCAATCAAATATCGTTTTCTGCCTAGAATCACACCATGATTCTGTGTGCACACAGGAATTGTTGTCAGAGATTTAATTTGTGTTGCTCTTGTTCTGTAATACTTGCACTCGTAGGAAAGGGGCAGCTTGTTTTCTTGAACTGTGATGGTTAACATTCAGCAGAAATCACTATCTCACAGATGAGAGGCAAATGCTAACACATTTGAAAACAACAGGGTAGATTTTCCTTCCACTCCTGCAATGGGTGAGGTAGCTCCTACATGTTCAAAACTCCAATTAACCCTTACCACAGGTGATCTTACATACATCTCTGCAGTCTTCATGCAGTTGTGCAAGCGTCCATGCAGATCTCTCTTGCACCTGACAATACACAGTCTCCAGAAACACACTCTTAGCACAGAGGCAGCTGCTTCTCCTGCACTCCCATGCTTACTATTGAGCACTGTGTGGTATTTCAGATAGCAGTGTGTAACACTAACACATTCAACATCACCAAGGCTCATTTCCTTTGCTCTAGTCAAATCACTCACCCAGGTTCCACATGCTCATGGTCTCAAGTAGCTGTTAGGACATGTGCTCTTTTCTGCCACTCTACACTATAAGGAAAATGTGTCAGGCTGTTACAGTAATTATCACTTGCTGTACCACAGTAGTAAATGTGCATTGAAATTACCAATCAAATATCGTTTTCTGCCTAGAATCACACCATGATTCTGTGTGCACACAGGAATTGTTGTCAGAGATTTAATTCATGTTGCTCTTGTTCTGTAAGACTTGCACTCGTAGGAAAGGGGCAGCTTGTTTTCTTGAACTGTGATGGTTAGCATACAGCACACATCACCATCTCACAGATGAGAGGCAAATGCTAACACATTTGAAAACAACAGGGTAGATTTTCCTTGCAGTACTGTAATGAGTGAGGTAGTTCCTACATGTTCATAAGCCCAATTAACCCTTACCGCATGTGCTCTTACATACATCTCTGCAGTCTTCATGCAGTTGTGCAAGCGTCCATGCAGATCTCTCTTGCACCTGACAATACACAGACTCCAGAAACACACTCTTAGCACACAGGCAGCTGTTTCTTCTGCACTCCCATGCTTACTATTCAGCACTGTGTGGTATTTCAGATAGCAGTGTGTAACGCTAACACATTCAACATCGCCAAGGCTCATTTCCTTTGCTCTAGTCTAATCACTCACCCAGGTTCCACATGCTCATGGTCTCAAGTAGCTGTTAGGACATGTGCTCTTTTCTGCCTCTCTAAACTATAAGGAAAATGTGTCAGGCTGTTACAGTAATTATCACTTTCTCTACCACAGTAGTAAATGTGCTTTGAAATTGCCAATCAAATATCGTTTTCTGCCTAGAATCACACAATGATTCTGTGTGCACACAGGAATTGTTGTCAGAGATTTAATTCGTATTGCTCTTGTTCTGTAAGACTTGCACTCGTAGGAAAGGGGCAGCTTGTTTTCTTGAACTGTGATGGTTAGCATTCAGCACAACTCACTATCTCACAGATGAGAGGCAAATGCTAACACATTTGAAAAGAACAGGGTAGATTTTCCTTCCACTCCTGCAATGGGTGAGGTAGTTCCTACATGTTCAAAACTCCAATTAACCCTTACCACAGGTGATCTTACATACATCTCTGCAGTCTTCATGCAGTTGTGCAAGCGTCCATGCAGATCTCTCTTGTACCTGACAATACACAGTCTCCAGAAACACACTCTAGCACACAGGCAGCTGCTTCTCCAGCACTCCCATGCTTACTATTGAGCACTGTGTGGTATTTCAGATAGCAGTGTGCAACACTAAAACATTCAACATCACCAAGGCTCATTTCCTTTCCTCTAGTCTAATCACTCACCGAGGTTCCACATGCTCATGGTCTCAAGTACCTGTTAGGACATGTGTTCTTTTCTGCCTCTCTACACTATAAGGACAATGTGTCAGGCTGTTACAGTAATTATAACTTGCTCTACCACAGTAGTAAATGTGCTTTGAAATTGCCAATCAAATATCGTTTTCTGCCTAGAATCACACCATGATTCTGTGTGCACACTGGAATTGTTGTCAGAGATTTAATTCATGTTGCTCTTGTTCTGTAAAACTTGCACTCGTAGGAAAGGGGCAGCTTGTTTTCTTGAACTGTGATGGTTAGCATACAGCACACATCACCATCTCACAGATGAGAGGCAAATGCTAACACATTTGAAAACAACAGGGTAGATTTTCCTTGCAGTACTGTAATGAGTGAGGTAGTTCCTACATGTTCATAAGCCCAATTAACCCTTACCGCATGTGCTCTTACATACATCTCTGCAGTCTTCATGCAGTTGTGCAAGCGTCCATGCAGATCTCTCTTGCACCTGACAATACACAGACTCCAGAAACACACTCTTAGCACACAGGCAGCTGTTTCTTCTGCACTCCCATGCTTACTATTCAGCACTGTGTGGTATTTCAGATAGCAGTGTGTAACGCTAACACATTCAACATCGCCAAGGCTCATTTCCTTTGCTCTAGTCTAATCACTCACCCAGGTTCCACATGCTCATGGTCTCAAGTAGCTGTTAGGACATGTGCTCTTTTCTGCCTCTCTAAACTATAAGGAAAATGTGTCAGGCTGTTACAGTAATTATCACTTGCTCTACCACAGTAGTAAATGTGCTTTGAAATTGCCAATCAAATATCGTTTTCTGCCTAGAATCACACCATGAGTCTGTGTGCACATAGGAATTGTTGTCAGAGATTTAATTCGTGTTGCTCTTGTTCTGTAAGACTTGCACTCGTAGGAAAGGGGCAGCTTGTTTTCTTGAACTGTGATGGTTAGCATTCAGCACAACTCACTATCTCACAGATGAGAGGCAAATGCTAACACATTTGAAAAGAACAGGGTAGATTTTCCTTCCACTCCTGCAATGGGTGAGGTAGTTCCTACATGTTCAAAACTCCAATTAACCCTTACCACAGGTGATCTTACATACATCTCTGCAGTCTTCATGCAGTTGTGCAAGCGTCCATGCAGATCTCTCTTGTACCTGACAATACACAGTCTCCAGAAACACACTCTTAGCACACAGGCAGCTGCTTCTCCTGCACTCCCATGCTTACTATTGAGCACTGTGTGGTATTTCAGATAGCAGTGTGCAACACTAAAACATTCAACATCACCAAGGCTCATTTCCTTTGCTCTAGTCTAATCACTCACCGAGGTTCCACATGCTCATGGTCTCAAGTACCTGTTAGGACATGTGTTCTTTTCTGCCTCTCTACACTATAAGGACAATGTGTCAGGCTGTTACAGTAATTATAACTTGCTCTACCACAGTAGTAAATGTGCTTTGAAATTGCCAATCAAATATCGTTTTCTGCCTAGAATCACACCATGATTCTGTGTGCACACTGGAATTGTTGTCAGAGATTTAATTCATGTTGCTCTTGTTCTGTAAGACTTGCACTCGTAGGAAAGGGGCAGCTTGTTTTCTTGAACTGTGATGGTTAGCATACAGCACACATCACCATCTCACAGATGAGAGGCAAATGCTAACACATTTGAAAACAACAGGGTAGATTTTCCTTGCAGTACTGTAATGAGTGAGGTAGTTCCTACATGTTCATAAGCCCAATTAACCCTTACCACATGTGCTCTTACATACATCTCTGCAGTCTTCATGCAGTTGTGCAAGCGTCCATGCAGATCTCTCTTGCACCTGACAATACACAGTCTCCAGAAACACACTCTTAGCACACAGGAAGCTGTTTCTCCTGCACTCCCATGCTTACTATTCAGCACTGTGTGTTATTTCAGATAGCAATGTGTAACGCTAACACATTCAACATCACCAAGGCTCATTTCCTTTGCTCTAGTCTAATCACTCACCCAGGTTCCACATGCTCATGGTCTCAAGTAGCTGTTAGGACAGGTGCTCTTTTCTGCCTCTTTAAACTATAAGGAAAATGTGTCAGGCTGTTACAGTAATTATCACTTGCTCTACCACAGTAGTAAATGTGCTTTGAAATTGCCAATAAAATATCGTTTTCTGCCTTGAATCACACCATGATTCTGTGTGCACACAGGAATTGTTGTCAGAGATTTAATTTGTGTTGCTCTTGTTCTGTAAGACTTGCACTCGTAGGAAAGGGGCAGCTTGTTTTCTTGAACTGTGATGGTTAGAATTCAGCACAAATCACTATCTCACAGATGAGAGGCAAATGCTAACACATTTGAAAACAACAGGGTAGATTTTCCTTCCACTCCTGCAATGGGTGAGGTAGTTCCTACATGTTCAAAACTCCAATTAACCCTTACCACAGGTGATCTTACATACATCTCTGCAGTCTTCATGCAGTTGTGCAAGCATCCATGCAGATCTCTCTTGCACCTGACAATACACAGTCTCCAGAAACACACTCTTAGCACACAGGCAGCTGCTTCTCCTGCACTCCCATGCTTACTATTGAGCACTGTGTGGTATTTCAGATAGCAGTGTGCAACACTAACACATTCAACATCACCAAGGCTCATTTCCTTTGCTCTAGTCTAATCACTTACCGAGGTTCTACATGCTCATGGTCTCAAGTAGCTGTTAGGACATGTGTTCTTTTCTGCCTCTCTACACTATAAGGAAAATGTGTCAGGCTGTTACAGTAATTATCACTTGCTGTACCACAGTAGTAAATGTGCTTTGAAATTGCCAATCAAATATCGTTTTCTGCCTAGAATCACACCATGATTCTGTGTGCACACAGGAATTGTTGTCAGAGATTTAATTTGTGTTGCTCTTGTTCTGTAATACTTGCACTCGTAGGAAAGGGGCAGCTTGTTTTCTTGAACTGTGATGGTTAACATTCAGCAGAAATCACTATCTCACAGATGAGAGGCAAATGCTAACACATTTGAAAACAACAGGGTAGATTTTCCTTCCACTCCTGCAATGGGTGAGGTAGCTCCTACATGTTCAAAACTCCAATTAACCCTTACCACAGGTGATCTTACATACATCTCTGCAGTCTTCATGCAGTTGTGCAAGCGTCCATGCAGATCTCTCTTGCACCTGACAATACACAGTCTCCAGAAACACACTCTTAGCACAGAGGCAGCTGCTTCTCCTGCACTCCCATGCTTACTATTGAGCACTGTGTGGTATTTCAGATAGCAGTGTGTAACACTAACACATTCAACATCACCAAGGCTCATTTCCTTTGCTCTAGTCAAATCACTCACCCAGGTTCCACATGCTCATGGTCTCAAGTAGCTGTTAGGACATGTGCTCTTTTCTGCCACTCTACACTATAAGGAAAATGTGTCAGGCTGTTACAGTAATTATCACTTGCTGTACCACAGTAGTAAATGTGCATTGAAATTACCAATCAAATATCGTTTTCTGCCTAGAATCACACCATGATTCTGTGTGCACACAGGAATTGTTGTCAGAGATTTAATTCATATTGCTCTTGTTCTGTAAGACTTGCACTCGTAGGAAAGGGGCAGCTTGTTTTCTTGAACTGTGATGGTTAGCATACAGCACACATCACCATCTCACAGATGAGAGGCAAATGCTAACACATTTGAAAACAACAGGGTAGATTTTCCTTGCAGTACTGTAATGAGTGAGGTAGTTCCTACATGTTCATAAGCCCAATTAACCCTTACCGCATGTGCTCTTACATACATCTCTGCAGTCTTCATGCAGTTGTGCAAGCGTCCATGCAGATCTCTCTTGCACCTGACAATACACAGACTCCAGAAACACACTCTTAGCACACAGGCAGCTGTTTCTCCTGCACTCCCATGCTTACTATTCAGCACTGTGTGGTATTTCAGATAGCAGTGTGTAACGCTAACACATTCAACATCGCCAAGGCTCATTTCCTTTGCTCTAGTCTAATCACTCACCCAGGTTCCACATGCTTATGGTCTCAAGTAGCTGTTAGGACATGTGCTCTTTTCTGCCTCTCTAAACTATAAGGAAAATGAGTCAGGCTGTTACAGTAATTATCACTTGCTCTACCACAGTGGTAAATGTGCTTTGAAATTGCCAATAAAATATCGTTTTCTGCCTAGAATCACACCATGAGTCTGTGTGCACATAGTAATTGTTGTCAGAGATTTAATTTGTGTTGCTCTTGTTCTGTAAGACTTGCACTCGTAGGAAAGGGGCAGCTTGTTTTCTTGAACTGTGATGGTTAGCATTCAGCACAAATCACTATCTCACAGATGAGAGGCAAATGCTAACACATTTGAAAACAACAGGGTAGATTTTCCTTCCACTCCTGCAATGGGTGAGGTAGTTCCTACATGTTCAAAACTCCAATTAACCCTTACCACAGGTGATCTTACATACATCTCTGCAGTCTTCATGCAGTTGTGCAAGCATCCATGCAGATCTCTCTTGCACCTGACAATACACAGTCTCCAGAAACACACTCTTAGCACACAGGCAGCTGCTTCTCCTGCACTCCCATGCTAACTATTCAGCACTGTGTGGTATTTCAGATAGCAGTGTGTAACGCTAACACATTCAACATCACCAAGGCTCATTTCCTTTGCTCTAGTCTAATCACTCACCCAGGTTCCACATGCTCATGGTCTCAAGTAGCTGTTAGGACCTGTGCTCTTTTCTGCCTCTCTAAACTATAAGGAAAATTTGTCAGGCTGTTACAGTAATTATCACTTGCTCTACCACAGTAGTAAATGTGCTTTGAAATTGCCAATCAAATATCGTTTTCTGCCTAGAATCACACCATGAGTCTGTGTGCACAGAGGAATTGTTGTCAGAGATTTAAGTCGTGTTGCTCTTCTTCAGTAAGACTTGCACTCGTAGGAAAGGGGCAGCTTGTTTTCTTGAACTGTGATGGTTAGCATTCAGCACAAATCACTATCTCACAGATGAGAGGCAAATAATAACACATTTGAAAACAACCGGGTAGATTTTCCTTCCACTCCTGCAATGGGTGAGGTAGTTCCTACATGTTCAAAACTCCAAATAACCCTTACCACAGGTGATCTTACATACATCTCTGCAGTCTTCATGCAGTTGTGCAAGCATCCATGCAGATCTCTCTTGCACCTGACAATACACAGTCTCCTGAAACACACTCTTAGCACACAGGCAGCTGTTTCTCCTGCACTCCCATGCTTACTATTCAGCACTGTGTGGTATTTCAGATAGCAGTTTGTAACGCTAACACATTCAACATCACCAAGGCTCATTTCCTTTGCTCTAGTCTAATCACTCACCCAGGTTCCACATGCTCATGGTCTCAAGTAGCTGTTAGGACATGTTCTCTTTTCTGCCTCTCTAAACTATAAGGAAAATGTGTCAGGCTGTTACAGTAATTATCACTTGCTCTACCACAGTAGTAAATGTGCTTTGAAATTGCCAATCAAATATCGTTTTCTGCCTAGAATCACACCATGAGTCTGTGTGCACATAGGAATTGTTGTCAGAGATTTAATTTGTGTTGCTCTTGTTCTGTAAGACTTGCACTCGTAGGAAAGGGGCAGCTTGTGTTCTTGAACTGTGATGGTTAGCATTCAGCACAAATCACTATCTCACAGATGAGAGGCAAATGCTAACACATTTGAAAACAACAGGGTAGATTTTCCTTCCACTCCTGCAATGGGTGAGGTAGTTCCTACATGTTCAAAACTCCAATTAACCCTTACCACAGGTGATCTTACATACATTTCTGCAGTCTTCATGCAGTTGTGCAAGCGTCCATGCAGATCTCTCTTGCACCTGACAATACACAGTCTCCAGAAACACACTCTTAGCACACAGGCAGCTGCTTCTCCTGCACTCCCATGCTTACTATTGAGCACTGTGTGGTATTTCAGATAGCAGTGTGCAACACTAACACATTCAACATCACCAAGGCTCATTTCCTTTGCTCTAGTCTAATCACTCACCGAGGTTCCACATGCTCATGGTCTCAAGTAGCTGTTAGGACATGTGTTCTTTTCTGCCTCTCTACACTATAAGGAAAATGTGTCAGGCTGTTACAGTAATTATCACTTGCTGTACCACAGTAGTAAATGTGCTTTGAAATTGCCAATCAAATATCGTTTTCTGCCTAGAATCACACCATGATTCTGTGTGCACACAGGAATTGTTGTCAGAGATTTAATTTGTGTTGCTCTTGTTCTGTAAGACTTGCACTCGTAGGAAAGGGGCAGCTTGTTTTCTTGAACTGTGATGGTTAACATTCAGCAGAAATCACTATCTCACAGATGAGAGGCAAATGCTAACACATTTGAAAACAACAGGGTAGATTTTCCTTCCACTCCTGCAATGGGTGAGGTAGCTCCTACATGTTCAAAACTCCAATTAACCCTTACCACAGGTGATCTTACATACATCTCTGCAGTCTTCATGCAGTTGTGCAAGCGTCCATGCAGATCTCTCTTGCACCTGACAATACACAGTCTCCAGAAACACACTCTTAGCACAGAGGCAGCTGCTTCTCCTGCACTCCCATGCTTACTATTGAGCACTGTGTGGTATTTCAGATAGCAGTGTGTAACACTAACACATTCAACATCACCAAGGCTCATTTCCTTTGCTCTAGTCAAATCACTCACCAAGGTTCCACATGCTCATGGTCTCAAGTAGCTGTTAGGACATGTGCTCTTTTCTGCCTCTCTAAACTATAAGGAAAATGTGTCAGGCTGTTACAGTAATTATCACTTGCTCTACCACAGTAGTAAATGTGCTTTGAAATTGCCAATCAAATATCGTTTTCTGCCTAGAATCACACCATGAGTCTGTGTGCACACAGGATTTGTTGTCAGAGATTTAATTTGTGTTGCTCTTGTTCAGTAAGACTTGCACTCGTAGGAAAGGGGCAGCTTGTTTTCTCGAACTGTGATGGTTAGCATACAGCACACATCACCATCTCACAGATGAGAGGCAAATGCTAACACATTTGAAAACAACAGGGTAGATTTTCCTTGCAGTACTGTAATGAGTGAGGTAGTTCCTACATGTTCATAAGCCCAATTAACCCTTACCACAGGTGATCTTACATACATCTCTGCAGTCTTCATGCAGTTGTGCAAGCGTCCATGCAGATCTCTCTTGCACCTGACAATACACAGTCTCCAGAAACACACTCTTTGCACTCAGCCAGCTGCTTCTCCTGCACTCCCATGCTTACTATTCAGCACTGTGTGGTATTTCAGATAGCAGTGTGTAAAGCTAACACATTCAACATCACCAAGGCTCATTTCCTTTGCTCTAGTCTAATCACTCACCCAGGTTCCACATGCTCATGGTCTCAAGTAGCTGTTAGGACATGTGCTCTTTTCTGCCTCTCTAAACTATAAGGAAAATGTGTCAGGCTGTTACAGTAATTATCACTTGCTCTACCACAGTAGTAAATGTGCTTTGAAATTGCCAATCAAATATCGTTTTCTGCCTAGAATCACACCATGAGTCTGTGTGCACACAGGAATTGTTGTCAAAGATTTAATTCGTGTTGCTCTTGTTCTGTAAGACTTGCACTCGTAGGAAAGGGGCAGCTTGTTTTCTTGAACTGTGATGGTTAGCATACAGCACACATCACTATCTCACAGATGAGAGGCAAATGCTAACACATTTGAAAACAACAGGGTAGATTTTCCTTGCAGTACTGTAATGAGTGAGGTAGTTCCTACATGCTCATAAGCCCAATTAACCCTTACCACATGTGCTCTTACATACATCTCTGCAGTCTTCATGCAGTTGTGCAAGCATCCATGCAGATCTCTCTTGCACCTGACAATACACAGTCTCCTGAAACACACTCTTAGCACACAGGCAGCTGTTTCTCCTGCACTCCCATGCTTACTATTCAGCACTGTGTGGTATTTCAGATAGCAGTGTGTAACGCTAACACATTCAACATCACCAAGGCTCATTTCCTTTGCTCTAGTCTAATCACTCACCCAGGTTCCACATGCTTATGGTCTCAAGTAGCTGTTAGGACATGTGCTCTTTTCTGCCTCTCTAAACTATAAGGAAAATGTGTCAGGCCGTTACAGTAATTATCACTTGCTCTACCACAGTAGTAAATGTGCTTTGAAATTGCCAATCAAATATCGTTTTCTGCCTAGAATCACACCATGAGTCTGTGTGCACATAGGAATTGTTGTCAGAGATTTAATTCGTGTTGCTCTTGTTCTGTAAGACTTGCACTCGTAGGAAAGGGGCAGCTTGTTTTCTTGAACTGTGATGGTTAGCATTCAGCACAAATCACTATCTCACAGATGAGAGGCAAATGCTAACACATTTGAAAACAACAGGGTAGATTTTCCGTCCACTCCTGCAATGGGTGAGGTAGTTCCTACATGTTCAAAACTCCAATTATCCCTTACCACAGGTGATCTTACATACATTTCTGCAGTCTTCATGCAGTTGTGCAAGCGTCCATGCAGATCTCTCTTGCACCTGACAATACACAGTCTCCAGAAACACACACTGAGCACACAGGCAGCTGCTTCTCCTGCACTCCCATGCTTACTATTCAGCACTGTGTGGTATTTCAGATAGCAGTGTGTAACGCTAACACATTCAACATCACTAAGGCTCATTTCCTTTGCTCTAGTCTAATCACTCACCCAGGTTCCACATGCTCATGGTCTCAAGTAGCTGTTAGGACATGTGCTCTTTTCTGCCTCACTACACTATAAGGAAAATGTGTCAGGCTGTTACAGTAATTATCACTTGCTCTACCACAGTAGTAAATGTGCTTTGAAATTGCCAATCAAATATCGTTTTCTGCCTAGAATCACACCATGATTCTGTGTGCACACAGGAATTGTTGTCAGAGATTTAATTTGTGTTGCTCTTGTTCTGTAAGACTTGCACTCATAGGAAAGGGGCAGCTTGTTTTCTTGAACTGTGATGGTTATCATTCAGCAGAAATCACTATCTCACAGATGAGAGGCAAATGCTAACACATTTGAAAACAACAGGGTAGATTTTCCTTCCACTCCTGCAATGGGTGAGGTAGTTCCTACATGTTCAAAACTCCAATTAACCCTTACCACAGGTGATCTTACATACATCTCTGCAGTCTTCATGCAGTTGTGCAAGCGTCCATGCAGATCTCTCTTGCACCTGACAATACACAGTCTCCAGAAACACACTCTTAGCACACAGGCAGCTGTTTCTGATGCACTCCCATGCTTACTATTCAGAACTGTGTGGTATTTCAGATAGCAGTGTGTAACACTAACACATTCAACATCACCAAGGCTCATTTCCTTTGCTCTAGTATAATCACTCACCCAGGTTCCACATGCTCATGGTCTCAAGTAGCTGTTAGGACATGTGCTCTTTTCTGCCTCTCTAAACTATAAGGAAAATGTGTCAGGCTGTTACAGTAATTATCACTTGCTCTACCACAGTAGTAAATGTGCTTTGAAATTGCCAATCAAATATCGTTTTCTGCCTAGAATCACACCATGAGTCTGTATGCACACAGGAATTGTTGTCAGAGATTTAATTTGTGTTGCTCTTGTTCTGTAAGACTTGCACTCGTAGGAAAGGGGCAGCTTGTTTTCTTGAACTGTGATGGTTAGCATTCAGCAGAAATCACTATCTCACAGATGAGAGGCAAATGCTAACACATTTGAAAACAACAGGGTAGATTTTCCTCCCACTCCTGCAATGGGTGAGGTAGTCTTTACATGTTCAAAACTCCAATTAACCCTTACCACAGGTGATATTACATACATCTCTGCAGTCTTTATGCAGTTGTGCAAGCGTCCATGCAGATCTCTCTTGCACCTGACAATACACAGTCTCCAGAAACACACTCTTAGCCCACAGCCAGCTGCTTCTCCTGCACTCCCATGCTTACTATTCAGCACGGTGTGGTATTTCAGATAGCAGTGTGTAACGCTAACACATTCAACATCACCAAGGCTCATTTCCTTTGCTCTAGTCTAATCACTCACCCAGGTTCCACATGCTCATGGTCTCAAGTAGACTTTAGGACATGTGCTCTTTTCTGCCTCTCTAAACTATAAGGAAAATGTGTCAGGCTGTTACAGTAATTATCACTTGCTCTACCACAGTAGTAAATGTGCTTTGAAATTGCCAATCAAATATCGTTTTCTGCCTAGAATCACACCATGTGTCTGTGTGCACACAGGAATTGTTGTCAGAGATTTAATTCGTGTTGCTCTTGTTCTGTAAGACTTGCACTCGTAGAAAAGGGGCAGCTTGTTTTCTTGAACTGTGATGGTTAGCATACAGCACACATCACCATCTCACAGATGAGAGGCAAATGCTAACACATTTGAAAACAACAGGGTAGATTTTCCTTGCAGTACTGTAATGAGTGAGGTAGTTCCTACATGTTCATAAGCCCAATTAACCCTTACCGCATGTGCTCTTACATACATCTCTGCAGTCTTCATGCAGTTGTGCAAGCGTCCATGCAGATCACTCTTGCACCTGACAATACACAGTCTCCAGAAACACACTCTTAGCACACAGGCAGCTGCTTCTCCTGCACTCCCATGCTTACTATTCAGCACTGTGTGGTATTCCAGATAGCAGTGTGTAACACTAACACATTCAACATCACCAAGGCTCATTTCCTTTGCTCTAGTCTAATCACTCACCCAGGTTCCACATGCTCATGGTCTCAAGTAGCTGTTAGGACATGTGCTCTTTTCTGCCTCTCTACACTATAAAGAAAATGTGTCAGGCTGTTACAGTAATTATCACTTGCTCTACCACAGTAGTAAATGTGCTTTGAAATTGCCAATCAAATATCGTTTTCTGCCTAGAATCACACTATGAGTTTGTGTACACAGGAATTGTTGTCAGAGATTTAAATTGTGTTGCTCTTGTTCTGTAAGACTTGCACTCGTAGGAAAGGGGCAGCTTGTTTTCTTGAACTGTGATGGTTAGCATTCAGCAGAAATCACTATCTCACAGATGAGAGGCAAATGCTAACACATTTGAAAACAACAGGGTAGATTTTCCTTGCAGTACTGTAATGAGTGAGGTAGTTCCTACATGTTCATAAGCCCAATTAACCCTTACCACAGGTGATCTTACATACATCTCTGCAGTCTTCATGCAGTTGTGCAAGCGTCCATGCAGATTTCTCTTGCACCTGACAATACACAGTCTCCAGAAACACACTCTTAGCACACAGGCAGCTGTTTCTCCTGCACTCCCATGCTTACTATTCAGCACTGTGTGGTATTTCAGATAGCAGTGTGTAACGCTAATACATTCAACATCACCAAGGCTCATTTCCTTTGCTCTAGTCTAATCACTCACCCAGCTTCCACATGCTCATGGTCTCAAGTAGCTGTTAGGACATGTGCTCTTTTCTGCCTCTCTGAACTATAAGGAAAATGTGTCAGGCTGTTACAATAATTATCACTTGCTCTACCACAGTAGTAAATGTGCTTTGAAATTGCCAATCAAATATCATTTTCTGCCTAGAATCACACCATGAGTCTGTGTGCACACAGGAATTGTTGTCAGAGATTTAATTTGTGTTGCTCTTGTTCTGTAAGACTTACACTCGTAGGAAAGGGGCAGCTTGTTTTCTTGAACTGTGATGGTTAGCATTCAGCAGAAATCACTATCTCACAGATGAGAGGCAAATGCTAACACATTTGAAAACAACAGGGTAGATTTTCCTTCCACTCCTGCAATGGGTGAGGTAGTTCCTACATGTTCAAATCTCCAATTAACCCTTACCACAGGTGATCTTACATACATCTCTGCAGTCTTCATGCAGTTGTGCAAGCGTCCATGCAGATCTCTCTTGCACCTGACAATACACAGTCTCCAGAAACACACTCTTAGCACACAGCCAGCTGCTTCTCCTGCACTCCCATGCTTACTATTCAGCACTGTGTGGTATTTCAGATAGCAGTGTGTAACGCTAAAACATTCAACATCACCAAGGCTCATTTCCTTTGCTCTAGTCTAATCACTCACCCAGGTTCCACATGCTCATGGTCTCAAGTAGCTGTTAGGACCTGTGCTCTTTTCTGCCTCTCTAAACTATAAGGAAAATGTGTCAGGCTGTTACAGTAATTATCACTTGCTCTACCACAGTAGTAAATGTGCTTTGAAATTGACAACCAAATATCGTTTTCTGCCTAGAATCACACAATGAGTCTGTGTGCGCACTGGAATTGTTGTCAGAGATTTAATTCATGTTGCTCTTGTTCTGTAAGACTTGCACTCGTAGGAAAGGGGCAGCTCATATGATAGGATTTGAAAAGCTCAAAAAAATATAGTAATATATTTAAATTACATAACGGTATATTTTTTTTTAGTTTCCTTTAGGTATTGCTGAACAACACTGAAATAATTTAAACATGCCTATAAAATCAAGAGAGAGAAAAGAACAGCAAAAACATATATATTTGAAGACAACTGGACAACAAAAATTAGTTGAAGAACCCCATGTTGGAAAAAAGAAAAAGTCTTCTGGTAAGCAGACTAAGGATTTTTTTAAAAATATCCTCAAACATAGAAAAAATGTACAAAGTATATCCGCTGCAAATATTGATTCAAGAAGAAAACAACAAGACAATAGAAAGAAAATACTAAATGCTAATGTACAATCAGAAGCAAGAAAGAATGACTTAAAAAGAAAAACAGAATATCAAAACATTCGTAAAAAAATGTTTCAGAGAAGAGTGGTGTTCAATTTGCTAAAGGATGTGAAAAAATATAGGAAGAAAGCAATATTTTATAAGAAAAAGAAACATATTGAATCAATTGTTGCAAAGGCTTTGGAATTAAAAAGAAAACTATTCATTTTAATTTTGAACAGGATCCGTACATTAGATAAAATAGTCGATGTAATGAAGTCAAAAAGCAAAAGGAAAAGAGTAGTGAAAAAAATAACTTTTGTAATGTGTTCTTAGGAGAATGGAAGCATAGTTCAAGTACTGAACCATTTTTTAATGAAGAGAGTTATCTTCAAAGTAATAGTTTGCTGCATGCAGTTGACACCAGTGGTCGAACTTATGAAGTTAAAGATAGTTGTGTAATGGAAAAGGAGAAAATGGTTCCAAGAAATGATGAAGAAGTGTAAGCTGATGAGGTTATGGGGAAACGTCCTAAAGCCCCAGTGTACACTTGTAATTGTAGTAGTATTTGTACTGTACTACAAGAATCTATTGATAAATTACGTGACTTTCTAAGAGAATATAGTAAAAAAAGTGTTAAACAGAAGATTAAGGTGCTTTAAAGACTAGATCCATGCAGAGTGAGAAAGAATACTGGTTTGCACGGACATTCTCTGGCTTGTCTTTCTAGGAAAGTTTGTCAAAGTGTTTTTCACCATTTTAGGATGCTGGCAGTACCTCATACTGAAATGAGAAAGTTTGTGAGAAGATTGTATTTTGCTAACAGTCCAGCACTAAAGTTAAATGAGTTGAATAGTGCTCTGTTGCGTGGATCTGTATCAGATGTAGAGAAGGTTACTGATGATATTCAGTTTTGTTACTTTGGTCCAGAACAAGAAAGTGCAGAAAATGACACAGTTATTGAAGAAAATGTGGAAGAGAATGTAGAACCCACTGTTAGTAAAAATTTTGAAGATCAAATGACAAAATTTACTATCATCTCTAATGAAAGACCAAATATTACTTGTATTTGTTGCCGGAGAAGCCATTATAAAACTCAAACAAGGAATGTTGATCTCTATAAAAAAAGTGAAAAAGAAAATAATTATGAGTGGAAGGATTTTGCTACATATTTATTTCTGGAAAATTGTTTTGATTTGGGTGAAGATCAGCGTATTTGTAAATGCTGTTATAACAAGTTAGAAGAAAATAAAATGCCAGCTAGAGCTGTACATAATAATTTAGAATTGGTTGATATTCCTGCAGAACTTAGTGATTTAAATACGTATGAGTCTATACTCATTCAATGTGTCGATCCGTTTCAGACTATAGTTCGTATGGAGCCCAAAACAGGTAAATTACCTCCTTCAGATTTACAAAGAGGTTTAAAAGGAAGAGTTGTCTATTTGCCATTAGATTTGAAAAAAAACATTGAAAGAATTGATGCAGATAGTTTGGAAACTGAACCATTAGTTATTGTGGTTAATGGTGTACCTACAAAGAATAAGAAAATTTGGCAGGAGCTAGTAGATGTACGAAAAGTACAAAGAGCAAATTTATATTTGAAAAGAAATAATAAGTACTATGAATCAATTTATATGGATGAAGATGAAGAAGTTTTACTAGCAGACACAGGAATACCAACTGGGCAAATTGAAAAAGTGGATAAGTCAAAAGAAGAAGAAATTCATGAACATTTCAGCATACATCCTCTTCATTCTAAAGAAGTTATGGGACACACTATTGATCTGTTTCAGTTGAAAAAAGCAAAAGGAACTCCCGTGAGTGTATGGGAGGAGAGCTTGGAAGCTCGTTGTTTTCCCCAGCTGTTTCCTACAGGAAAAGGTGAACGATATGATGAACGTCCAGCACAGATTCCTGCTTCTGAGTATCGGACTACAAGATTATATGCAGAAGATCCAAGATTTCATCAAAGTATTCCTTATTTGTTCCATCTTTTATTTGAAAGTGACTTGTCTGCACTATCTTATGCAGTAAATCACATTTAAAAACTGGAGTACATCTACATAATGTGTCTGCAAAGGATTTTATGAACAAAGTGCAACAGCGATATGATCATTTGGAATCTCAATTGATTAATCTGATGGCTTGTCAGCGTGGAACTAATGAATATTGGTACCGATGCCATGGAGAATTGAAATGTATGTTACGGAATTTAGGAACTCCTACATGGTTCCTTACCCTAAGCTGTGCTGAGTACGCTTGGGATGATTTACTGGATTTTCTTCGAGAGGCAAATTCAAATATTGAAAACATCCAATACAAGAAAGCAGGAGAATTGTGCTCATTGGATCCGGTTAATGTTTGCAGATATTTCAATCATAGATTTGAGGCTATGATGTCCTTCATCTGCAATAAAAAAAATCCACCTCTTGGAGAAGTTGTGGATTTCTTTTGGAGAAAAGAGTACCAAGCAAGAGGTGCTCCTCATATTCAAATGCTGTTGTGGATCAAGGATGCCCCAAAATTTGGAACAGATTCTGATGATGCAGATGTATCTTTCATTGAATAATATGCAACATGTGCTATACCTAAAAGCACAAAAGAAAAAACCTTAAAAGAGCAAGTTTTACGTTTCCAAAGTCATCGGTGTGGAAAATACTGTCGACGAAAGTACAAGAGTAAAGATAAATTCTACACAAAATGTCGATTTGGATTTCCACAACCTGTTCTTTCAAAAGGAAGAGTAAACAGTTTTATGTCAGCTGTGCGACATACCATTACAAGAAAATCTCCGAAAAATACCTACAACCTAAGAAGAAAAGAAGAGTCAAAATATATAAATGACTACAACCCAGTCATTTTATCCATGTGGAATGCTAACATGGATATTCAGTATGTAGCTGACAATTCTATTGCTGTTGCTCGGTATGTCACATCTTACATCACTAAATCTGAGAAAACGGAATTGAAAGAAATGTGGGAAGAGATTTCTCACGAGAAGACTGTCAGTAAAAAGCTATACAGTTTCAGTTTAAAGCATCGAGCAATTGGGTCATACGAATGCTCAGATAGGTTATCATCTGCAAGTCTGTACTCCAAATCCAGAAGAATAATTTGGGTAAGTTTAGGCCTTGCAGGAATGCGAAATCGGGTACTGAAATCTATTCGAGAAATTGAATATTTAGCAGAGAACGAACCAGAAAGTACAGACATTTTGAAAACAAATATGTTGGACACATATTACCCAAACAGAAGTCATCATCTTGAGAACATGTGTCTCTATGAAGTGCTGCAGAACTACATTTTTACACGGAATGCCACAAAAGACATCAACAATGGAAAATATAAAGTCATTGGTGAGGAAGGATGTTTGGTGAAACAAACAAAAGGAAGTTTGATTAATCACAGGAAGCTGAGTTGCGACACTACTGACAAAAAGGAATTTTACTACTTAGCACTTTTACAGCTGTTTAAACCATGGCGTTCAGAGGATGAATTACTTGGAGATTTTCAGAGCTATGAAGATTCCTTTAATGCATGTAAAGATAGCATAGAATGCAGTACTTTCACAAATTATGTACAAATGTTAAATGAAGAAATTGAACAAGAAGCTACAATTGCAGCTGAAGTAGCTAGAGACAGTTCTCAAGACAGTCAAAGTTCTGGTACGCTCAGTCAAGATCCCCTAGGACAACCAATAGTAGAAAATGAAGCTGCAATAGCCATGACTGAAGTGGAAACAGCTATGAATCAAGCTAAGGAAGATTTAATAGACTTACCAAATTTGGAACAACAACTGAATGATGAACAACAACAAATTCATGAAGAAGTCACAAAACAAATTGATCATGGATTACTACATGAAAATAAAGAGTGCTCATGCACATCATTTGAACCAATCAGAATGTATGTGAGTGGACAAGCTGGAACTGGAAAAAGTTCCTTAATTAAAGTAATTAGAAGCTACCTACAGAAAAAAACGGATTCAACTTTGTCTTGTTTTGTTACTGCTCCAACTAGGTTAGCAGCATATAACATAAAAGGAATTACCTTACATCGTTTGCTAATGTTACCAGTAGAGCATGAGAACAAAATAGAATACCACAAGCTAACAGGAGAAGCATGTTTTGAAGTTTCAAGAGTGTTGAAGAAAATGAAAGTTCTCATTATTGATGAGGTAAGCATGGTGTCAAACTTAATGCTTGCCTTTGTGCATTTAAGAATGCAGCAAATTCTAAAGACACACTATGACGTGTTATTTGGAGGAAAACATGTTATAGTTTTTGGGGATCTACTGCAGCTCACTCCAGTTAAAGGACAACCAGTATTTAATACTCTTGCACATGAAGACACGAAAAAGTCATTAGGAAGTATAGGTAATGTGAATATTTGGTCATACTTTGAGTACAAAGAACTCATTACCAATATGCGGCAAGCAAATGATGATGATTATGCAAGTATTCTCAAAGATATCAGAATTGGACTACTCACAGAACATGGCAGAAAAGCTTTACATAGTCGATTGCTATGTAATTTGTTTCCAACAGAACAAATAGTTCCAGAGAAAATATACAAGAAAATTGCAGCAAAAAATACTGTAATCTGCTTAATGCCAACACTACATGAATGCTCTATATTCAATGAAGAACTTTTGAAATTGGAAAATGAAGAGATTATGAAAATGGAAGCCGTGGATAAAATACAGCGTGAAGGAATAACTATTATATTGACAGGCAAATTGAAAACTAAATTGGATTTTCTAGAGAAAAACATATCGAAAACAGCTGGTTTAGAAAAGAATCTTTATGTATGTATGAACTGTCGAGTAATTTTAAGACGTAATTTGAATGTAGAAAAAGGTTTAGTAAATGGAGCTATGAGTAAAGTTGTGGGTTTTGTTAATTACCAGAAAAAAGATGGAATTTAATTTTTTAAAATAAAATTTGATCAGATTGAAGAGGTTAAAGCATTAGTCGTTGTTCAGTTCGTTTTTTGCTTGTGAAAGACTTATATGTACGTAGGAAGCAGTTTCTGTTTTCTCTAGCATATGCTGTAACTATTCACAAATCTCAAGGATTAACTGTAGATAGTGCTTTTGTAAACATTGGATCTAGTGTGTTTAAAGAAGGTATGGCATATGCTGCTTTGTCACGAGTGAAAAAATGATCTGGTTTATTCATGATAGACTTTGATGACTCAAAAGTTAGTGCTGATGCAAATTGTGTAAAGGAGTATAATAGATTAAGAAGAAGCTATGCTCCTCATTTAGGTCAGTATCCTGTGTTTGAAAAACGTGTTGTTTGTCGGAAAAGGAGAATTGAGAATATCTGTAATGAGGATGTACAGAAGAGAAATCAAAAAGAGAGTGATGTGATTGCAAGCAAAAAGAAAAAGGACAATGTTGAAGAGGTTGTTGGTTGTCATTTTGAAAATAGCTCTGGTGTCAACTGCTACGCTAATGTAGTGCTGAATGTTGTATTTTATCTTGAAAGTTTGCAAGAGCAGATAATACAAAATCATGAAAAAAGATTTTGTTCCCTGCTGAGTTTCCTTTATGAGAAGTTGAGTAATGATAAAACTAAAATAGAAAGTGCTTCTGATGTTAGAAATCTTTTAGATGTATGTTCTGGATGTACACAGTTTACACAAAATGTCCAGCAAGATGCACAGGAATTCTTAATGTATATGCTTATGGTACTGGAAGATGAAGCGGTAGAAATAGAAAATATGTTTGGTCTCTCTTATAAATGGGAACATTGTTGTGAAAACTGTATGAACACATGCAGCACTAATGTTGATTCTGAAAGGTTCATACGTTTAACATTACCAGAGAGTAAATCAGTGACTTTTAGTAAATTAGTTAAAGATGCAAATCACAACATGGAATGTTCTCAATGTAAATCAGAAATGTTATCAACGTTATTTTTAAAGAAATTTGGACAGTATATAATTTTAATGATCCAACGTTGTGGAGCTGATGGAATAAAATTGGACACTTTAATAAAGAAGTTTGTAGGAAATCAATTATCAATATCAGGAAAGACTTTTGTTGCAGTTGCAATAATTTTCCATAATGGACCTTCTATAACTTCTGGTCATTACACAGTTTATCTAAAATGTGAAAAAGGCTGGACACTGTGTAATGATTCTCAATTGATTTTCAAGCAACGTTTGCCTGCAGAATTACCAAATTCCTACTTAGTTTTTCTAAAACCAAAATTTTAGATACAAATTGCAGCATCTGAAGAACCCATTATTTCGATTTTATAGGATTACCATTGGATATTTCACCTAAAAAGGATTTAAAAATTACCATTTGGCCTCATGGAAAGGTAAATGTTTCTATTGTGGACTTCTTTGACAGATATTATTTTGGTGTATGTGCTTAAGCAACAAGATTTACAGACGTTATTTATTGCAAATAGTTATTGTTCTTAGAAGATATTTTTAATATATATGTTACATTTCTATCAAGGTATGTTTTACTGAGGATAGATTCAGGGCTTTTTTAAACAATCTTTCAGATTGTTTAATTTTTTTGCCCGCTGTTAAGTGATGAATACAATTGATATCACTATTTTCAGTGAAATTCAATATATTCTGAAAACAGCAAAAAAAGGGCAAAAAATTACTTTGTTAAATATGAAAATATGTGTACTGTATTCTAAAATGTATTGTTAAATATTACTACTTTTTTTCAGATCTAGAAAGAAAATTTAGGAAATTGAATCCATTTTTCTTGTAATTAAAAAAAAACATTTATTTCTAATTAAGTTATTTTGTTGGTCAGGTAAGTTTAAAATATCTATATTTCTCACCCCTTCACTTTCATGCTCCCTTTTCTTCACTTCTCCCCACTCAGCTTTTCTCATTCCCCTTCCCTCTCTCTTCTTCCTTTACTGCTCTTTCGTAACTCCCTCACTCCTTCTCTACTACTCCCCTAGGTTTACTGCCTCCATCACTATTTTTTCAACCATGTTTCTCTCCCTGTCTCCATATGTCTCAGTCATTCTAACTGCCTTACTCCTTCTCAGTTCCTTGCTCTCTGTCTCTGTTTCTGTCTCTCTCCCTTTGTCTGTCTTTCCCTTAATTTCCTTAACATCTCTGTTTCTACGACTCCTCCTCTCTCCATCACTAATTTTCCATCTATGTTAATTTTTTAACCTTCTCCGTCATTCTCCTTCCCTCACCTTCCCTAACTGTCACTATCCTTTACTCATAGATACTCCTATTCATTCTCCTACTTCACTTCCTCCTGTCTGTATCTCACCTTTTCGCATTCTTTCCTTCACTCTCCCTCACTCTCCTTTGCTCATTGAAATCCTGACTCCCTTTCTCTCACTCCAGTTTCCTAAATCCCTCCATCCCCTCACTCCCCATTTCTCACTTTCCCTTACCCCCTTTTCTAATCCTCATACCCCTTATCTCACCATCACTCCACTTCTCTTACTTTCAATCCCTTTACCCTGCTGTACTTCATCCGCTTCATCTGTCACTCCCTTTTCCTATCTCCGTCCCTTACTTCCCTTTTCTCACTCCCTCTCCATCACTCTCCATTACTCACTGCCATTCCCTTACTCATTCACTCTTCTTACCTGTATCCTCTACCCTTAGTCCTTTTGTTGCAGTCAGTCTTTCACTTCCCTTTCATGACTGATCATACTTTCCTTTTCTCACTCATTCTGTCTGTCCTTTCCTCCTCTTCACTCAGTCATTTCAATCATTTCAATCATTCATGTATACACTACACATTCATTCAATAAAATTACAACACAGTATATTAGGAATATACAGCCTCATGCATCAAGCCAAAATCCAGTCGGTAAAATACCGAATCGCAAAAATCACCCGTTAGCGATTAAAAAATACCTACTTCAAATGCATGAACCCAAAACGTGAGCAAATAACGAATCGCAAAAAATAAATCCGCCAAAATACCGAATCGCTAATAACCAAAATGCAAAATTACCGAATCGCTAAATACAGAATTAGCAGATACCGAAATCACTATTAGCTCCCGGAAAGTGCCAATAGCAAATAACGATTCGCACCTTAATGCAACAACAGTCGCTAATAACGAAAATCCCAAAAATCGCTATTTTGCCAGAGCTAAATAAGGGGAATCAAAACCTGGAGGTAAAGTAAAAAAAAAAAAACGCAAATCCCCCAAAAAAAATTCAACATGTGCAAATGATTGAGGCAATCATAAAACCCTTAAATGTGGCCCAGGAGACCCTGTTGGCTCCCACAAAATGGCTGCCCTCTACATGCTTGCAAGGAGGATGCGTATCAATGCAGCAGGACAGCGCAGGAGAAGGGTCCAGGAGCGAGTTTTCAGACTGCGCATAACCTTGCTCGGGCAGAATGAGGACGAGGTGTACGAGAAGTATCGCCTCAATCGTGCAATGATCATGCGCCTGACTGCAGACCTGGAACCATTACTGCAGCACCAGACACACCGGACCAATGCAATCCCTGCGCACGTTCAGGTCCTATGCAGCCTGCACCTACTGGCCTCAGGGAGTTTCCAGGGGGTAATTGCGGTGGCCGGAGGCGTATCGCAAAGCGCACTGTCACGCTTCTTCAAGAAATTCCTAGATGCCATGCTGACAATGCTATACACCCACATCAGCTTCCCCACAACCCCACAGCAGTTGGACCGCACCAAACAGGCATTCTACCAGGTGGCACAATACCCACTTGTAATTGAATGCATCGACTGTACGCATATCCCCATATGTCCACCCGCAGCAAATGAGTACATATTCCGGAACCGCAAGTCATACCACTCAATCAACGTGCAGGTTGTGTGCGATGCCAATAACATCATAACGGACCTAGTGGCACAATTCCCGGGGAGCACACACGACTCCTACATCTTCCACCACAGTGGAATGCACAGGCGACTAATCAACTGAGAATTTGGAGAGGGACTCCTGCTAGGTACGTAAAAATTACGCTTCCCCACACAAACACCACACATGTATGTACATCACCAATGCTAAATCTATGCTTCTATCTTCTAGGTGACAGTGCTAACGCCCTGCGTGAATACATACTCACCCCATACATCAATCCAGCAACCCCACAGGAACATCGCTACAACGCTGCACACATCAGCACTAGGAATGTCATAGAGAGGACATTTGGGATTCTGAAGAGTCGCTTCAGAATCCTACATAAGACTGGCGGCGCCTTGCTATACAGACCTGAAACATGCTGCCGGATAATTGCTGTATGTGCAATGCTGCACAACATTGCGACCAGAAGGGGGATACCCATAGAGGTGGACAGGAATGACGACCACCGGGATGACCAACCACCCGCCCAACAACGACAGGCACACGTCCCTAACACAGCAGAGGGCCATAGGAGGCGGACATACATCATGCAAAATCATTTTTGAAACATGTGAGAATGAAACATTACAAGTTTGTTTGGGGTGCAACTGTTTAATGCACAGTAGCACTGAGGTTTGTGCAACAAAACTAGCTATGTAAATCATGCTCCAATTGCATAAAGTAAAATCAAATGTGCCTTAAAGTCACGCCTGTGCATACTCAGTAAGTGGATTTCCATGGTTGCCCAACCATGGTCCTGTATGCATGTTCAACTGTCTAGTGGCGCTTGCCACGTACCCCAAGCCTCCGCTCAGGTGTCTCCAATGCCTCACCACGGCCTGTCCCCGTGGATGCCCGCGAACTGCGGCGCCTGGTGCTGGCCTCTGCCTGGATGGTGTATTTTAGCAGATGGAACAGTCTGTGTGGCTTCAGTCTGCACAGGCAGTCTGCAGTCAGTGCTCCTGTTTGCTCCTCTGTCGATGCAATGAGGGTGGGGCTGCTGTTTTTCCTGGTTGGTGATGTCATCTGCACGTTCCCGGTGCGACGCGGTCATTTGCGATTTCGCTAATACCGAATTCGCTATTTGCTAATTCGGAATTACCGAACTCGCTATTAGCTAATCGGAGTTTGCATGCCCCGCTATTGTATATTCGGTAAAAATAGCGATTTTTAAGGAATCGCTAATAATTACCGAATCTGTTGATGCATGCCCAAAAGCGATTCCTTAATAACGATTCCTTATTTCTCGCTATTAAGGAATCGCTTTTGGTTTGCTTGATGCATGTGCACCATAGTTCTTCTTGGAGAAGTGAAGTGAGTTCTGAAAATAACTGTTTTTTTTGTCTTTTTTGTTTTGTCTTTTTTTTTTTAGTTTTTTAACAATTTTGTATTGTTTTTGATTTTTTTAGAGCACCAAAAAAAAACTGGTAATGAAAAACTGTTCAACAGGAACAAAAACAATAAATGAAAAAAATTATGGGCTGGAGCATGTGTGCTGTTGTATTTTGTTTTCGATCAAGTTAATACTGCTCTCACCGTAGCAAAGAACAGCATTGCACACATAACAATGTATGTGCACCTTCTGGAAAAGTGGGCGGATGTCCAGTGACCTGGTACACGGAGAATCTGCGGCCGCAGATGGTGTGCTCGGCTGAGCAGGTGGAGGGTTGTCTCTTAGGGCTCTAGTTGACTCTCGAGCATAAGGTACAGGATGCACTGTCTTGAAGTGTCTCAACATTGAATAAATACTAAACAAGTATTTCTTGGTGGGATCTCCTCTGGATAACACACTTCCACAAATAGTACATGTCATCTTTGGGGCATTGACCTTCTTTTGGCCCTCTGGAAAGGTGAAGAATTTCCAGATAAAAGAGTCTTTTTGTTTGGTCTGCCTTGGTGGTACCACAAAGGTCTCCTCCTCACTCCCTGAAGTAGACTGCTGTTCTGCCATTTTCAAGTAAAATTGTACTTGAATAGCTCATTGTCCCAGGAAATAAGAAGAAATAGTGAGGGGAGTGGGTGTGGTATTTGAAGATTCTGGAACAGAAACTACTATGAACCAATGAAAAGTGTTGTTTCGTAATCACATGACTTGCCGTGCACGCACGGTGCTCGCACGTATGCGCGCACGGTGCACGCACGCATACGTGCGCGCACGGTGCTCGCACGTATGCGTGCACGGTGCACGAACGCATGCGTGCACGGTGCACGCACGCATCAGAAATGAATTACTTTTAACCTGATTTCTAAAACATGAAAAGGAGGCAGGGAAGACACTCCCTGACCCCCTAGACCTTCTCAGGGGGTCCCTAAAGGACCTCGTAAATCAAAAAAACACATTTCGTTTAATAAAAAAAATTGCCGATGCGCGCACGGTGCGCGCACCGTGAAAAACCCTTAAAAAAAAAACTTTTTAAACTGTTTATAAGTTTATAGAAGATATTAACTATGCTGTTCAACTTTATCCAAATTAAAAAAAAAGAGCTGAGCAATTCGATATTACAGAATACAGTCAATCTATAACTATATACATAGGTAGTTTATTATAAAATAAATATATACAAAATATAATAATACATACGTAAATTAGCATTTAAAAAACCTTACAAATTCACTAAAAAATACATAGGTTTCACACACGTTATAGTTAGGAATTAGCATTTAAAAAACCTTGCAAATTCACTTAAAAAACCATAGGTTTCACACACGTTATAGTTAGGAATTAGCATTTACAAAACCTTGCAACTTCACTGAAAAAACCATAGGTTTCACACACGTTATAGTTAGGAATTAGCATTTAAAAAACCTTGCAAATTCACTGAAAAAACCATAGGTTTCACACATGTTATAGTTAGCTGGACATTTCACTTGTACAAAACCATTGAAATTCCCCCGTTATAGTTAGTTCAGCTAACTATAACTCGCGCGACCGCAATCCACTGCTGATGACGTCACATATTACATCACTCATGACATGGTCAGTGACATCACTCATGACATCACTGATGACATCACTGATGACATCTCAATTTCATTGGTTTTTTACGAGCGAAATGTCCAGCTAACTATAACATGTGTGAAACCTATGGTTTTTTCAGTGAATTTCAAAGGTTTTTTAAATGCTAATTCCTAACTATAACGTGTGTGAAACCTATGTTTTTTTCAGTGAATTTGCAAGGTTTTTTAAATGCTAATTCCTAACTATAACGTGTGAAACCTATGGTTTTTTTAGTGTATTTGCAAGGTTTTTTAAATGCTAATTTATCATTCTTTTATTATATGCTACCTATGTATATAATTATAGATTTACTGTATCCTGCAATATGGAATGGCTCAGCTTTTTTTTTAAATTTTAGATATAGTTGAACAGCATAGTTAATATCTTCTATAAATCTCTAAACATTTTTTTTTTTAAAGGGTTTTTACCGTGCGCGCACCGTTCGTGTACCGTACGCGCACGTGGCTTGCATGCGTACGTGCTCCGTGTACGCATGCGTATGTGATTTACGTGCGCATGCGTACTTCGTTCGTCATGCGAACGTGCGTGCTCCGTACGCGCATGCGCGCGTGTTCTTTTTGCGCATGCGCGTGTTCTCCGCATGCGTACTTGTACCGTGCGCGCACCGTAAGCGTACGGTGCGCGCACGGTAAGTCATGTGATCAAGAAACAACACTTTTCATTGGTTTATAGTAGTTGCAGTTCCAGAAACTTCCAACACCACACCCACTCCCCTCATTATTTCTTCTGATTCCCTGGGAGAAGGAGCTGAACTGTTTTTGTGATACAATGGCAGAGCAGCAGTCATCTTTTGGGAGTGAGCGAGAGACTCTTGTGAGACAGAGACAGAGGAAACAGAAAGATTCTTTTATCTGGCAATGTTTCACATTTCCAGAGGGGCAGAAGAAGGTGAATGCTCCCAAAGTCAACTGCACTCTTTGTGGTCGTGTCTTATCAAGAGGAGATCCTAAAAAGAAATACTCTTGTAGTATCTTCACTATGATCAGGCACGTTAGGGATGTACATCCTGTGGCTTATGCTCGAGCTGCTAGAGAAAACCCTCCTGCAGCTCAGCCGAGCACATCCGCAGCAGCTCAGCCGAGTACATCATCGGCAGCTCAGCCGAGCGGTGGCAGCATCACCTTCTTCTGCTCCTCTGGACATACACCCTCTGTTTGAGAGGGTGCATATACGGTGCAATACGTGTAATGTTGTTCTTGCTTGGGGGAGACCAGCATTCCCCTAATAGAGATCAAGATACAGTAGCACACGTGCGACACCCTATAATTTTTGCCATTCTTTCCATCCTCTGTCCCTCAATTAACACAACGGCTCTTTTTAGAGCCACCTAACATCCAAACACTTTTTTTTGTTTTATCATTTATTTTTTTTTCGACGTGCGCGTACCGTGCGCGCACGGTACGCGCACCCCTCGAATTTTTCAAATAAAATAACGTTTTTTTCACCCTTCATGGTCCTTCAGGGACCTCCTGTCAAAAGGTAGGGGGTCAGGAACTCTGTACCTTGCTCCCTTTTCACGTTCTCCACTTTTTTTTTTTAAATGGAAACACACATTTCTATTTTTGGCATATTTTAACCCTTTCTAAATGATTTCTACCCCCAACATGACTTTTGCCTGCTAGTATGGCATTAGATCATGTAACACTTGTGTGTGCAGAGACGTCAGAAGTTCATCACTTAATGTTTCTAATCCAAAGAGCAAGAGTACATATCACAGATGAAGGGAACAGAGTCTTCTTTTTGATCTTTAGACTCTGTATCGATACTTACTTATAGGTACCAAAAAACACTCAATTAACACAATGGCTCTTTTTAGAGCCAACCAACATCCAAACACTTTATCTTTTTTATTAATTCCTTTTTTTTTACGCTTTTTTTTGTCGCATCTCTATGCTTTCCCTGCACAGGCGTACAAACTGCAGCCATGCGCCGGCGCAGGCTCCCTTGCACCATGGTACAAGGATGCCTGCGTGGTGGGGAGATTGTTCTTGTGCAGGAAGGGACACCTTCCTGCACAAAAACAATCACAAGAGGCTTTTTCCTCTTTCAATGCGTGCTGTAGAATGGAGGACACACTAAAAGAGGAAAAAACGAGGAGAAATAAAAACATTTCTCCTTGTTGTGCCTCGCAACACCACCTCTAGGGTGGCGTAGCATTCACACGCATCTCCAGAGTTACGATTTCTCGTAAACCAGGAGATGTGTCTAGTTCTTTGTGTGTTGCGTGGGAACACCCACAACAACACCCATGGAACACTCCTTCAACACACAGTGCTGCGTGTGAAGTGGCTGTATTTATGTGGAGAGGAAAAGTCACGCAGTGTGGCTTTTCCTCTCCTTGTAAATATGAAGGAGCTCCCTGCGCCACCAGTACGTTATGAAAATTAACGTAGTGGTGGAGCAGAGGCCTTGTTAATCTGCTCCAGAGATGTTAAGGAAATTAAGGGTAAGACAGACAAAGGGAGAGAGACAGAAACAGAGACAGAGAGCAAGGAACTGAGAAGGAGTAAGGCAGTTAGAATGACTGAGACACATGGAGACAGGGAGAGATACATGGATGAAAAAGTAGTGATGGAGGCAGTAAACCTAGGGGAGTAGCATAGAAGGAGTAAGGGAGTTACGAAAGAGCAGTAAAGGAAGAAGACAGAGAGAAGGGGAATGAGAAAAGCACAGTGAGGAGAAGTGAAGAAAAGGGAGCATGAAAGTGAAGGGGTGAGAAATACAGATATTTCAAACTTACCTGACCAACAAAATAACTTAATTATAAATAAATGTTTTTTTTTAATTGCTTGAAAAAAGGATTACATTTCCTACATTTTCTTTCTCAATCTGAAAAAAAAGAAAAAAAGTATTAATATTTAAGAATACATTTTAGAATACAGTACACATATTTTCATATTTAACAAAGTAATTTTTTGCCCTTTTTTTGCTGTTATCAGAATATATTGAATTTCACTGCAAATTGTGAAATCAATTGCATTCATCACTTAACAGCGGGCAAAAAAATTAACAATCTGAAAGATTGTTTAAAAAAAGCCCTGAATCTCTTCTCAGTAAAACATACCTTGATAGAAATGTAACATATATATGAAAAATATCATCTAAGAACAATAACTATTTGCAATAAATAACGTCTGTAAATCTTGTTGCTTAAGCTCATACACCAAAATAATATCTGTCAAAGAAGTCCAAAATATAAATTTTTACCTTTCCATGAGGCCAAATGGTAATTTTAAAATTCTTTTTTGGTGAAATATCCAATGGTAATCCTATAAAATCGAAATAATGTTTTTTTCCGATACTGCAATTTGTATCTAAAATTTTGGTTTTAGAAAAATTAAGTAGAAATTTGGTAATTCTGCAGGCAAACGTTGCTTGAAAATCAATTTAGAATCATTACACAGTGTCCAGCCTCTTTCATATTTTAGATAAACTGTGTAATGACCAGAAGTTATAGAAGGTCCATCATGGAAAATTATTGCAACTGCAACAAAAGTTTTTCCTGATAATGATAATTGATGTCCTGTAAACTTCTTTATTAAAGTGTCCAATTTTGATCCATCAGCTCTACAACATTGCATCATTAAAATTACATACTGTCCATATTTCTTTAAAAATAACGTTGATAACATGTCTGATTTACATTGAGAACATTCCATGTTGTGATTTGCATCTTTAACTAATTTACTAAAAGTCACTGATTTACTCTCTGGTAATGTTAAATATATGAACCTTTCAGAATCAACATTAGAGCTGCATGTGTTCAAACAGTTTTCACAACTATGTTCCCATTTATATGAGAGACCAAACATATTTTCTATTTCTACCCCTTCATCTTCCAGTACCATAAGCATATACATTAAGAATTCCTGTGCATCTTGCTGGACATTTTGAGTAAACTGTGTACATCCTGAACATACATCTAAAAGATTTCTAACATCGGAAGCACTTTCTATTTTAGTTTTATCATTACTCAGCTTCTCATAAAGAAAACTCAGCAGAGAACAGAATCTTTTTTCATGATTTAGTATTATCTGCTCTTGCACACTTTCAAAATAAAATACAACATTCAGCACTACATTAGCGTAGCAGTTGACACCAGAGCTATTTTCAAAATGACAACCAACAACCTCTTCAACATTGTCCTTTTTCTTTTTGCTTGGAATCACATCACTCTCCTTTTGTTTTCTCTTCTGTACATCCTCATTACAGATATTCTCAATTCTCCTTTTCTGACAAACAACACGTTTTTCAAACACAGGATACTGACCTAAATGAGGAGCATAGCTTCTTCTTAATCTAATATATTTCTTTACACAGTTTGCATCAGCACTAACTTTTGACTCATCAAAGTCTATCATGAATAAACCAGATATTTTTTTCACGCGTGACAAAGCAACATATGCCATATCTTCTTTAAACACAGTAAATCCAATGTTTACAAAAGCACTATCTACAGTTAATCCTTGTGATTTGTGAATAGTTACAGCATTTGCTAGAGAAAACTGAAACTGCTTCCTACGTACATATAAGTCTTTCACAAGCAAGAAACGAACTGAACAACGACTAATGTCTTTAACCTCTTCAATCTGATCAAATTTTATTTTTAAAAATTCAATTCCAACTTTTTTCTGGTAATTAACAAAACCCACAACTTTACCCATAGCTCCATTCACTAAACCTTTTTCTACATCCAAATTACGTCTTAAAATTACTCGACAGTTCATACATACATAAAGATTCTTTTCTAAACCAGCTGTTTTCGAGATGTTTTTCTCTAGAGAATCCAATTTAGTTGTCAATTTGCTTGTCAATATAATAGTTATTCCTTCATGTTGTATTTTATCCACAGCTTCCAGTTTTACAATCTCTTCATTTTCCAATTTCAAAAGTTCTTGATTGAATATAGAGCATTCATGTAGTGTTGGCATTAAGCAGATTACAGTATTTTTTACAGCAATTTTCTTGTATATTTTCTCTGGAACTATTTGTTCTGTTGGAAACAAATTACATAGCAATCGACTCTGTAAAGCTTTTCTGCCATGTTCTGTGAGTAGTCCAATTCTGATATCTTTGAGAATACTTGCATAATCGTCATCATTTGCTTGCCGCATATTGGTAATGAGTTCTTTGTACTCAAAGTATGTCCAAATATTCACATTACCTATACTTCCTAATGACTTTTTCGTGTCTTCATGTGTAAGAGTATGAAATACTGGTTGTCCTTTAACTGGAGTGAGCTGCAGTAGATCCCCAAAAACTATACCATGTTTTCCTCCAAATAGCACGTCATAGTTTGTCTTTAGAATTTGCTGCATTCTTAAATGCACAAAGGCAAGCATTAAGTTTGATACCATGCTTACCTCATCAATAATGAGAAGTTTCATTTTTTTCAATACTCTTGAAACTTCAAAACATGCTTCTCCTGTTAGCTTGTGGTATTGTATTTTGTTTTCATGCTCTACTGGTAACATTAGCAAACGATGGAGGGTAATTCCTTTTATGTTATATGCTGCTAACCCAGTTGGAGCAGTAACAACACAAGACAATTTGAATCAGTTTTTTTCTGTAGGTAGCTTCTAATTACTTTAATCAAGAAACTTTTTCCAGTTCCAGCTTGTCCACTCACATACATTCTGATTGGTTCAAATGATGTGCATGAGCACTCTTTATTTTCATGTAGTAATCCATGATCAATGTGTTTTGTGACTTCCTCATAAATTTGTTGTTGTTCATTATTCAGTTGCTGTTCCAAATTTGGTAAGTTTATTAAACCTTCCTGAGCTTGATTCATAGCTGTTTCCACTTCAGTCATGGCTATTGCAGCTTCATTTTCTATGATTGGTTGTTCTAGGGGATCTTGACTGAGCGTCCCAGGGCTTTTACTGTATTGAGAACTGTCTCTAGCTACTTCAGCTGCAATTGTTGCTTCTTGTTCAATTTCTTCATTTAACATTTGTACATAAGTTGTGAAAGTACTGCATTCAATGGTATCTTTGCATGCATTAAAGGAATCTTCATAGCTTTGAAAATGTCCAAGTAATTCATCCTCTGAGCGCCATGGTTTAAACAACTGTAAAAGTGCTAAGTGGTAAAATTCCTTCTTGTCAGTAGTGTCGCAACTCAGCTTCCTGTGATTAATCAAACTTCCTTTTGTTTGTTTTACCAAACATCCTTCCTCACCAATGACTTTATATTGTCCATTGTTGATGTCTTCTGTGGCATTCCTTTTATCAATGTAGTTCTTCAGCACTTCATAGAGACACATGTTCTCAAGATGATGACTTCTCTTTGGGTAATATGTGTCCAACATGTTTGTTCTTAAAATGTCTGTACTTTCAGGTTCGTACTCTGCTAAATATTCAATTTCTCGAATAGATTTCAGTACCCGATTTCGCATTCCTGCAAGGCCTAAACTTACCCAAATTATTCTTCTGGATATGGAGTACAGACTTGCAGATGATAACCTATCTGAGCATTCGTAAGAGCCAATTTCTCGATGCGATAACATCTTTAAACTGAAACTGTATAGCTTTTTACTGACAGTCTTCTCGTGAGAAATCTCTTCCCACATTTCTTTCAATTCCGTTTTCTCAGATTTTGTGATGTAAGATGTGACATACCGAGCAACAGCAATAGAAATTGTCAGCTACATAATGCATATCCATGTTAGCATTCCACATGGATAAAATGACTGGGTTGTAGTCATTTATATATTTTGACTCTTCTTTTCTTCTTAGGTTGTAGGTATTCTTAGGTGATTTTCTTTTAATGGTATGTCGCACAGCTGACATAAAACTGTTTACTCTTCCTTTTGAAATAACAGGTCGTGGAAATCCAAATCGACATTTTGTGTAGAATTTATCTTTACTCTTGTACTTTCGTCGACAGTATTTTCCACACCGATGACTTTGGAAACGTAAAACTTGCTCTTTTAATTTTTTTTCTTCCGTGCTTTTAGGTATAGCACATGTTGCATATCCTTCAATGAAAGATAAATCTGCATCATCAGAATCTGTTCCAAATTTTGGAGCAACCTTGATCCACAACAGCATATGAATATGAGGAGCACCTCTTGCTTGGTACTCTTTTCTCCAAAAGAAATCCACAACTTCTCCAAGAGGTGGATTTTTTTTATTGCAGATGAAGGACATCATAGCCTCAAATCTATGATTGAAATATCTGCAAACATTAACCGGATCCAATGAGCACAATTCTCCTGCTGTCTTGTATTGGATGTTTTCAATATTTGAATTTGCCTCTCGAAGAAAATCCAGTAAATCATCCCAAGCGTACTCTGCACAGCTTAGGGTAAGGAACCATGTAGGAGTTCCTAAATTCTGTAACCAATATTCATTAGTCCCACGCTGACAAGCCATTAGATTAATCAATTGAGATTCCAAATGATCATCTCGCTGTTGCACTTTGTTGATAAAATCCTTTGCAGACACATTATGTAGATGTACTCCAGTTTTCAAAATGTGATTTACTGCATAAGATAGTGCTGATAAGTCACTTTCAAATAAAGATGGAACAAATAAGGAATACTTTGACGAAATCTTGGATCTTCTGCATATAATCTTGTAGTCCGATACTCAGAAGCAGGAATCTGTACTGGACGTTCATCATATCGTCCACCTTTTCCTGTAGGAAACAGCTGGGGAAAACAACGAGCTTCCAAGCTCTCCTCCCATACACTCACGGGAGTTCATTTTGCTTTTTTCATCTGAAAGAGTTCAATAGTGTTTCCCATAACTTCTTTAGAATGAAGAGGATGTATGCTGAAATGTTCATAAATTTCTTCTTCTTTTGATTTATCCACTTTTTCAATTTGCCCAGTTGGAATTCCTGTGTCTGCTAGTAAATCTTCTTCATCTTCTTCCATATAAACTGTTTCATACCATTTATTATTTCTTTTCAAATGTAAATTTGCTCTTTGTACTTCTCGTACATCCACCAGCTCCTGCCAAATTTTCTTATTCTTTGTAGGTACACCATTAACCAGAATAACTAATGGTTCAGTTTCCAAACTATCTGCATCAATTGTTTCAATATTTTTTTTCAAATCTAATGGCAAATAGACAACTCTTCCTTTTAAACCTCTTTGTAAATCTGTAGGAGGTAATTTGCCTGTTTTGGGCTTCATACGAACTATAGTCTGAAACGGATGGACACATTGAATCAGTATAGACTCATACGTATTTAAATCACTAAGTTCTGCAGGAATATCAACCAATTCTAAATTATTATGTACAGCTCTAGCAGGCATTTTATTTTCTTCTAACTTGTTATAACAGTATTTACAAATACGGTGATCTTCACCCAAATCAAAACAATTTTCCAGAAATAAATATGTAGCAAAATCCATCCACTTAGAATTATTTTCATTTTCACTTTTTTTATAGAGATCAACATTCCTTGTTTGATTTTTGTAATGGCTTCTCCAGCAACAAATGCAAGTAATATTTGGTATTTCATTAGAGATGATAGTAAATTTTGTCATTTGATCTTCAAATGTTTTACTAACAGTGAGTTCTACATTCTCTTCCACATTTTCTTTAATAACTGTGTCATTTCCTGCACTTTCTTGCTCTGGACCAAAGTAACAAAACTCAATATCCTCACAAACCTTCTTCACATCTGTTACAGATCCACGGAACAGAGCACTATTCAACTCATGTAACTTTAGTGCTGGACTTTTAGCAAAATACAATCTTCTCACAAACTTTCTCATTTCAGTATGATGAACAGCCAGCATCCTAAAATGGTGAAAAATACTTTGACAAACTTTCCTAGAAAGACAAGCCAGAGAATGTCCTTGCAAACCAGTATTCTCTCTCACTCTGCATGGATCTAGTCTTTGAAGCACCTTAATCTTCTGATTAACACTTTTTTTTACTATATTCTCTTAGAAAGTCACTAAAATTTATCAATAGATTCCAGTCGTACAGTACAAATACTACTACAATTCCAAGTGTACACTGGGGCTTTAGGACGTCTCCCCATAACCTCATCAGCTAACACTTCTTCCTCATTTCTTGGAACCATTTTCTCCTTTTCCATTACACAACCATCCTTAACTTCATAAGCTCGACCACTGGTGTCAACGGAATGCAGCAAACTATTACTTTGAAGATAACTCTCTTCATTAAAAAATGGTTCAGTACTTGAACTATGCTTCCATTCTCCTAAGAACACTTTACAAAAGTTTTTTTTTTCACTTCTCTTTATCTTTTGCTTTTTGACTTCAATACATTCACTAATGTATCTAATGTACGGATCCTGTTCAAAATTAAAATGAATAGTTTCTTTTTAATTCCAAAGCCTTTGCAACAATTGATTCAATATGTTTTTTTTCTTATAAAATTTGGCTTTCTTCCTATATTTTTTCACATCCTTTAGCAAATTGAACATCACTTTTCTCTCAAACATTTTTCTACGAATGTTTTTAAAATCTATTTTTCTTTTTAAGTCATTCTTTCTTACTTCTGTTTGTACATTAGCATTTAGTATATTCTGTCGATTGTCTTGTTGTTTTCTACTTGAAACACTATTTCCAGTGGATATATTTTTTACATTTTTTCTTGGCTTGAGGATATTTTTAAAAAAATCCTTAGTCTGCTTACCAGAAGGCTTTTTCTTTTTTCCAACATGAGGTTCTTCAACTATTTTTTTTTTGTCCAGTTGTCTTCAAATATACATATTGTTGCTGTTCTTTTCTCTTTCTTGATTTTATAGGCATCTTTAATTTATTTCAGTCTTTTTCAGCAATACCTGAAAGAAACTAAAAAAAAAATACCTTTATGTAATTTATATATATTACTATATTTTTTATGAGCTTTTCAAAACATATCTTATGAGCTATCCCTTTCCTACGACTGCAAGTCTCACACAATGAAAGCTACACAAATTAAATCTCTGACAACAATTCCTGCGTGCACACAGACTCATGGTGTGATTCTAGGCAGAAAACGATTTTTCATTGGCAATTTCAAAGCACATTTACCGCTGTGGTTTTGCAAGTGATAATTATTGTAAGAGCCTGACACGTTTTACCTTATAGTTTAGAGAGGCAGAAAACAGCACATGTCCTAACAGCGATTTGAGAGCATGTGGAACCTGAGTGAGTGATAAGACTAGAGCAAAAGAAATGAGCCTCGGTGATGTTGAATGTGTTAGCGTTACACACTACTATTTGAAATACCACACAGTGCTGAATACTTAGCATGGGAGTGCATGAGCAGCAACTGCCTGTGTGCTAAAAGCGTGCTTCTGGAGACTGTGTATTGTCAGGTGCAAGAGAGATCTGCATGGACGCTTGCAGAACTGCATGAAGACTGCACAGATGTATGTAAGAGTACATGTGGGGTAAGGGTTAATTGCAGTTTTGAACATGTAGGATCTACCTCACCCATGGCAGCAGTGGAAGGAAAATCTACCCTGTTGTTTTCAAATGTGTTAGCATTTGCCTCTCATTTGTGAGATAGTGATTTCTGCTGAATGCAAACCATCACAGTTCAAGAAAACAAGCTGCCCCTTTCCTACGAATGCAAGTCTTACAGAACCAGACCAACACAAATTAAATCTCTGGCAACAAATTCCTGTGTGCACACAGACTCATGCTGTGATTCTAGGCAGAAAACGATTTTTCATTGGCAATTTCAAATCACATTTACCGCTGTGGTTTTGCAAGTCATAATTACTGTAAGAGCCTGACACATTTTCCTTATAGTTTAGAGAGGCAGAAAACAGCACATGTCCTAAGAGCTACTTGAGAGCATGAGCATGTGGAACCTGAGCAAGTGATTAGACTAGAGCAAAGGAAATGGGCCTTGGTGACGTTAAATTTGTTAGAGTTACACACTACTATCTAAAATACCACACAGTGCTGAATACTTAGCATGGGAGTGCAGGAGAAGCAACTGCCTGTGTGCTAAGAGATTGCTTCTGGAGACTGTGTATTGTCAGGTGCAAGAGAGATCTGCATGGACGCTTGCAGAACTGCATGAAGACTGCAAAGATGTGTGTAGGAGTACATGTGGGGTAAGGGTTAATTGCAGTTTTGAACATGTAGGATCTACCTCACCCATGGCAGCAGTGGAAGGAACATCTACCCTGTTGTTTTCAAATGTGTTAGCATTTGCCTCTCATTTGTGAGATAGTGATTTCTGCTGAATGCAAACCATCACAGTTCAAGAAAACAAGCTGCCCCTTTCCTACGAATGCAAGTCTTACAGAACCAGACCAACACGAATTAAATCTCTGACAACAAATTCCTGTGTGCACACAGACTCATGGTGTGATTCTAGGCAGAAAAGTTTTTTTATTGGCAATTTCAAAGCACTTTTACCACTGTGGTTTTGCAAGTGATAAATACTGTAGGAGCCTGACACATTTTCCTTATAGTTTAGAGAGGCAGAAAAGGGCACATGTCCTAACAGCTACTTGAGAGCATGAGCATGTGGAACCTGAGTGAGTGATTAGACTAGAGCAAAGGAAATGAGCCTTGGTGATGTTGACTGTGTTAGCGTTACACACTACGATCTAAAATACCACACAGTGCTGAATACTTGGCATGGGAGTGCAGGAGAAGCTACTGCCTGTGTGATAAAGGCGTGCTTCTGGAGACTGTGTATTGTCAGGTGCAAGAGAGATCTGCATGGACGCTTGCAGAACTGCATGAAGACTGCACAGATGTATGTAAGAGTACATGTGGGGTAAGGGTTAATTGCAGTTTTGAACATGTAGGATCTACCTCACCCATGGCTGGAGTGGAAGGAAAATCTACCCTGTTGTTTTCAAATGTGTTAGCATTTGCCTCTCATTTGTGAGATAGTGATTTCTGTTGAATGCAAACCATCACAGTTCAAGAGAACAAGCTGCCCCTTTCCTATGAATGCAAGTCTTACAGAACCTGACCAACACGAATTAAATCTCTGACAAGAAATTCCTGTGTGCACACAGACTCATGGTGTGATTCTAGGCAGAAAACAAATTTTCATTGGCAATTTCAAAGCACATTTACCGCTGTGGTTTTGCAAGGGATAATTACTGTAAGAGCCTGACACATTTTCCTTATAGTTTAGAGAGGCAGAAAAGAGCACATGTCCTAACAGCTACTTGAGAGCATGAGCATGTGGAACCTGAGTGAGTGATTAGACTAGAGCAAAGGAAATGAGCCTTGGTGATGTTGAATGTGTTAGCGTTACTCACTGCTATCTGAAATACCACACAGTGCTGAATACTTAGCATGGGAGTGCAGGAGAAGCACCTGCCTGTGTGCTAAGAGCGTGCTTCTGCAGACTGTGTATTGTCAGGTGCAAGAGAGATCTGCATGGACGCTTGCAGAACTGCATGAAGACTGCACAGATGTATGTAAGAGTACATGTGGGGTAAGGGTTAATTGGAGTTTTGAACATGTAGGATCTACCTCACCCATTGCAGCAGTGGAAGGAAAATCTACCCTGTTGTTTTCAAATGTGTTAGCATTTGCCTCTCATTTGTGAGATATTGATTTTTGCTGAATGCTAGCCATCACACTTCAAGAAAACAAGCTGCCCCTTTCCTACGAATGCAAGTCTTACAGAACCAGACCACCACAAATTAAATCTCTGACAACAATTCCTTTGTGCACACAGACTCATGGTGTGATTCTAGGCAGAAAACAATATTTGATTGGCAATTTCAAAGCACATTTACTGCTGTGGTTTTGCAAGTGATAATTACTGTAACAGCCTCACACATTTTCCTTGTAGTTTAGAGAGGCAGAAAAGAGCACATGTCCTAACAGCTACTTGAGAGCATGAGCATGTGTAACCTGGGTGAGTGATTAGACTACAGCAAAGGAAATGAGCCTTAGTGATATTGATTGTGTTAGCGTTACTCACTGCTATCTGAAATACCACACAGTGCTGAATACTTAGCATGGGAGTGCAGGAGAAGCACCTGCATGTGTGCTAAGAGTGTGCTTCTGAAGACTGTGTATTGTCAGGTGCAAGAGAGATCTGCATAGACGCTTGCACAACTGCATGAAGACTGCACAGATGTATGTAAGAGTACATGTGGGGTAAGGGTTAATTGGAGTTTTGAACATGTAGGATCTACCTCACCCATTGCAGGAGTGTAAGGAAAATCTACCCTGTTGTTTTCAAATGTGTTAGCATTTGCCTCTGATTTGTGAGATATTGATTTGTGCTGAATGCTAGCTATCACACTTTAAGAAAACAAGCTGCCCCTTTCCTACGAACGCAAGTCTTACAGAACCAGAGCACCACGAATTAAATCTCTGACAACAATTCCTTTGTGCACACAGACTCATGGTGTGATTTTAGGCAGAAAACAGTATTCCTGGGTGATACCAGTACACCTTAACTTATGGTGAAGACATACTCCATAATATCTTACAAGTTCAAGGCAGTTAAATATCTTCCAAAACATAAAATGTAAAACACAACTTTAAAACAATAATCACATTTATATTTTTCATATCAAAATGCACCACATACATCCCCTCTCAAATTTACAACTCACCTTTAAAAGTAGTTAGTTGAGAAAGAAATGTGGAACTCACATAGCATATTATCAGAGCCAGAATCTCTGAACTGTACACCTCTCAGCAGAACCAGTAAATGGCATTCTTTCCCTCTCTTTTTTCACACATATACACTTCAAATCACAGTGCTTCCCACATTTTTTCAAATGGAAACACACATTTCTATTGGTTGCAAATTTCAGCCCTTTTCCAAATGATCCCTACCCCCAACAGGACTTCTGCCTGCTACCATAGCAACAGGTCATGGAACACTGGTGTGAGCAGAGAAGTCAGAAGTTCAGCACACAATGTTTCTAATCCAAAGAGCAAGAGTGCTTGACTTTTCAAACCTAACACCAAATCCAAAGTAATGTTCTGTGTGAACACATTTTTCTGAACCAATACAAAACATACTTTTAAAATTTTAAAGTTTTTAGTGTTGAATGGTCTGAAACAGCCAATGAGTTCTTTTTATTTTAAAAAAAAGTATGTAAGCCTCCATTTTACAACTACCTTTCTTTTCATATTGTCCTTCTACTGAAAGACACCTTCTGAGTGCATCCAGATCTCCTTGAAAGATGTTCACAGTGTGGATTGTAGGTCATAGCTATGTCTTCTGGAGTGAAAAGTATGCAGAAAAAGAGGTATTTTCAAAGACCTTGCTTGGCCAAATGTAGACATTAAATGGAATGGTCAGAGAGGGTTAAAGTGGCACCAATTAATGCCTTTGGTGAAATTCTTTCTACATCTCCCACAGCCTGACCTTATAATTGTGCACTGTGGTGGAAATGACCTAGGCACTTTAACTGGGGTAGGTCTGGAAATGCTTGTTAAGGACACCTTTGTGCAATTGATGTCACTTTTTCCACAAACTACCTTTGTATATTCTAATATATGCCAAAGGCAAAAGTGGAACTGGTCCAACCAATATTGTCCGCAGATTGACAAAGCAAGAAAGCACGTCAATAAGTCTGTTTCTGCTTTCCTCAGAGACTATGGTATGGGTTCTATATACTACAACAACTTGCGTTACAACATGCAAGGCATTTATAGAGGAGACGGTGTTCATTTCACAGATGAAGGCAACAGAGTCTTCCTCTTGAACTTCAGACTCTGCATCAGTACTTACTTGTAGGTACAAAAAAACACTCAATGAACACAACGACTCTTTTTAGAGCCAACCAACATCTAAACACTTAAACTTGATTTTTAATTCTATTTTTCTATGTTTTTTTTGCCGCCGTGCGCGCACTGTACGCGCACCGTGCGCGCACCCCACTATATTTTAAAAACATATTTTTTTTTGGTGACCTAAGGGGTCTTTCATGGTCCCCCTGAGAAGGCCTAGGGGGTCAGGGACTCTCTACCCTGCCCCCTTTTCACATTCTTCACTTGTGTTTTTAGCTCTCTTCTGCCTCTAAAATTCAAAATGGCGGCTGGGGGGTGCGCGCACCCCGCGATTTTTTGAAAAAAAATAAAATGTTTTTTTCACCCTTCTGGGTCCTTTAGGGACCCCCTGACAAAGGCTAGAGGGTCAGGAACTCTCTACCCTGCCCCCTTTTCACGTTCTCCACCTTTCTTTTTCCCTGTCACACACACAACACACAAAATGGCGGTTGACACTTCCTGATTTCGACCGATTCGAATGTTGACTGTCATGAATCCACCAATCAGAAATACGCTCACGCACGGTGCGCGCACCGTGCACGGCTATAGATATGTATGTGCTTTTAACTGCAATTTTCTCACTAACTACTGAACAGATTGACACCATATATGCAAAAGGCACATGCCTGACCCGAGGACTACCTCTTTGCCAAATTTCAAGTAATTCTGTTCAGCCGTTTGGGCTGTACCTTCGACTAAAGGTCCTAACTATAACCGCGACCGCCAGTAGATAATATATGTATATATATCTATATACATATATATGCTTATATTATCTACTGGCAATCGCCAGTAGATAGTTATAGTTAGGAATTCTATTTGGAATAACTTTGGCGCCGGTTGACTTATCCTCGTGAAATTTTCAAAACTAATGGGGCGCTCCGCTCAGCTCCTACCCTGAAAGTCTCGGGGTGATTCGACAAGCGGGGGCAGAGAAAAAAGGGGGGTCCCAAAACGCATTTTCCCCATGCATTTTCCCATAGGACCTTTAGTTGAAGGTACAGCCCGAACGGCTGAACAGAATTACTTGAAATTTGGCAAAGAGGTAGTCCTCGGGTCAGGCATGTGCCTTTTGCATATATGGTGTCAATCTGTTCAGTAGTTCCTGAGAACATTGCAGTTGAAAGTACATAAATATCTATATGCGCGCACAGTGCGCGCACCAAATGTCCGCGAGCATAATTCTGATTGGTGGTTAGATGTCAGTCAACATTCCAATCGGTCGAAATCAGGAAGTGTCGGACGCCATTTTGTGTGTGACAGTGAGAAAAAGAAAGGTGGAGAACGTGAAAAGGGGGCAGGGTAGAGAGTTCCTGACCCCCTAGCCTTTGTCAGGGGGTCCCTGAAGGACCCCGAAGGGTGAAAAAAACATTTTATTTTTTTTCAAAAAATCCCGGGGTGCGCGCACCGTGAAAAACCCTTAAAAAAAAAAACATTTTAAACTGTTTATAAGTTTATAGAACATATTAACTATGCTGTTCAACTTTATCCAAATAAAAAAAAGAGCTGAGCCATTCCATATTACAGGATACAGTCAATCTATAACTATATACATAGGTAGTTTATTGTAAAATAAATATATAAAAAATATAATAATACATACATAAATTAGCATTTAAAAAACCTTACAAATTCACTAAAAAAACCATAGGTTTCACACACGTTATAGTTAGAAATTAGCATTTAAAAAACCTTGCAAATTCACTTAAAAAACCATAGGTTTCACACACGTTATAGTTAGGAATTAGCATTTAAAAAACCTTGCAAATTCACTGAAAAAACTATAGGTTTCACACATGTTATAGTTAGCTGGACATTTCACTCGTAAAAAACCATTGAAATTCCCCCGTTATAGTTAGTTCAGCTAAATATAACTCACACGACCGCCACTCTATCACAAGGATGATGTCATCAGTGATGTCATCAGTGATGTCATTTGAGATGTCATCAGTGATGTCATGAGTGATGTCACTGACCATGTCATGAGTGATGTAATATGTGATGTCATCAGCAGTGGATTGCGGTTGCGCGAGTTATATTTAGCTGAACTAACTATAACGGGGGAATTTCAATGGTTTTTTACGAGTGAAATGTCCAGCTAACTATAACATGTGTGAAACCTATGGTTTTTTCAGTGAATATACATATATATGCATACATATATGCATACATTATATGCATACATTAAATGCATATATGTATGGCCCTTGCAACAATACACAGAAGAAGCATTGTCTCAACTTAATGACCGGTCATGCTATAAAATAAGCAAAAGGTGCACTTCATGTCTTTTTGCACTGGAACGGCTGCACTCCATTTCATTATCAGCACTTTAACGGAAGTAAAGTTGAGATAAATCTAACACACTATTCAGAAGTTGGTGCAAACTGCACATATCACTAGTATTCCAGCGATAAGTGCCCCAAAATTTAACACCATGGTGGACTCCATCAAATAACAGTAATAAGAAAGAGTCACACAGCAGTTAAGAGAACAACCAAAAACATTATTAATTTTTTTTTTTAACTTTCTTTTTTTATAATAATAAATATATAAACGATAAACTATTTTCAAACTTTATATTTTTATTAACATAAATATAAACAATAAACTAATAAACAAAATGTAACAACAATAATACAAAACAACAAAGCAGAACACTCCTGTGGGAACCACGGATGTCGACGACAGACCTGGAAAATCAAAAAGATTGTTAAAAAAAAACCAACATGGTATTCTTAACAAAATACCAAAAGAAACAAATCACAGATATATAAAATGTATACAGCTAACAAAATTTTATAAGTTTAACTTACAAAAACTGTAAATGTTGCCGCTTTAAAATATTTACCGAATCTGAGGACATTTTTTTGCAGAAGGCACCACGCCCACAACGTTTTTCATCAGTGGTGAAGAAATGTTTAATTTTTTCCAAGGGGCAAACAAAGACCAATGCCACCTTCTTCATTCGCAAGATTTGCCAAAGAGTTCTGTTACGAGGGGATCCTAACAAAAAATACTCATGCGGCACAGCAAGTATGATGAAACACCTAAGGACCCTTCATCCAAACAATCTTGCACGAGAAGAGTGCAAACAGATGAGAAACACTCCTGTTCTGTATCTGTAAAAAAGAATCACAAATAAATGTATATTAATAGCTTTCAAATTTATACCATTCCATTACTGTACAAACACATTTTATATAAAAACTGACTAAGAAACTATAGCCCTGAACCACAAGTGTGACGATCGTTAAAACACTACATGCATAGTGCATACTACTTTGAAGCAGTTCATGCCCTAAAGCCTACCTCACTAAAAGACTAAATGCTAACTGACTAAATGATTACAGTACTATAAGGAGACACACTGGGTGAGTGACAGGGTGTTTGCTAGAAGAGTATGAATACTAACTAGAGAATTGAAGGTGAGAAAGACAACTGTGTAGGTGATTAGAGGCCTGCATCAATACTGCATAGGCATTTAAAGCAGTCCTGGCTCACTGCATGACTACTTGGGTACTGACTGAATGATTAGAGTACAGCAAGGAGAATGCCTAGGTGAATTTATAAGTGCTAGGATTTTCGCACAGGGAATGGATTAGTACTTGGTACTGAATGAGTCACTAGAGGAGTGCAAAGGCAGTCACAAGTGCTGGACTGTATGGATACTGACTAGGAAATTGAAAGTGTGAAAGACAAGTGTCTAGGTGGTTAGAAGACTGCATGCATAGTGTATAGGGGTTTGAAGCAGTCCATGTGCTAAGGCCTGGCTCAGTGTATGAATACTTAGGCACTGACTGAATGATTAGAGTACTGCAAAGATAGTATCTTGGTGAATTTATAAGTGTTTGGGTTTTAGCATAGTGAATGGATTAGTACATTTCCTGGAAGTGTATGGATACTGACTAGGGAATTGAAGGTGAGAAAGACAATTGTGTAGGTGGTTAGAGGACTGCATGCATAGTGGATAAGGGTTTGAAGCAGTCCATATACTAAGGCCTGGGTCACTGGATGAGTACTTGGGTACTGACTGAATGATTAGAGTACTGCAAGCAGAGTGCCTGGGTGAATTTATTAGGGTTTGGCACAGTGAATGGATTAGTACATGATGCTGAATGGGTCACTAGAGGAGTGCAAATGGAGTGACAGGGTGTTTGCTGGAAGTGAACGGATACTGACTGGGGAATTGAAGGTGTGAAAGACAAGTGTGTAGGTGCTTAGAGGACTGCATGCATAGTGGATAGGGGTTTGAAGATGTCCATATGCTAAGACCTGGCTCTGTGCATGAATACTTAGGCAGTGACTGAATCATTAGAGTACTGGAAAGAGAGTGTCTTGGTGAATTTATAAGTGTTTGGGTTTTGGCACAGTGAATGGATTAGTACATGCTGTTGAATGGGTCTCTAGAGGACTGCAAAGGAAGTGACAGGATGTTTCCTGGAAGTGTATGGATACTGACTAGGGAATTGAAGGTGTAAAAGACAAGTGTATAGTATGTTAGAACACTACATGCATACTGCATAGACATTTGAAGCAGTCTATTTGGTACTTAGAAACTGACTAAATAATCAGACTACTTCTAGGACAGTGCTTAGATAAAACTTTTAAATTTTCAGTTCTGCCACAGTGAACAGAATAGTACATGGTACTGCACCTTAGTGTCAAACCCTGACTCATTTTATCAATGCATAAGCAAAGACTAGGTTCTAATGCTATTAAAACTTGACAACATGGGAGGTTTTAAATTAGTTATCTGTCAGCAAATACATGATGTTACCAAATGCCTCTCTCACAGTGTTTCTCAAATGCACACAGACTCACAGTGTGATTCTATACAAGCACCACTATCCCTAGGAGTTTACCAAAACTCATTCACTACAGTGGAAGTGGTAAGCGAACTGCACACAATCTTCATATTTCAGGACTGCACTTTTATGTCAAAGCCTGACTCATATAATCAAAGCATAAGCAAAGGCTGGCTTCTAATACTACTAAAACTTCACAACATGACCGGTTTTAAAACAGGTATATGTCAGAAAACACACAATGTTACCAAATGCTTCTCTCACAATCCTTACCCAAATGCACACAGACTCACAGTGTGATTTTAGACAAGCAACACTATCCTAGGAGTTTACCAAAACTCATTCACTACTCTGGAAGAGTTAATGGTACTGCACACAATCTACATATTTAAGTACACCACATCAGTGTCAAAGCATGACTCATTTAATCAACGCATAAGCAAAGACTGGATTCTAATCCTACTAAAACTTCACAACATGACACGTTTTAAAACAGTTATCTATCAGCAAATACACGATGTTACCAAATGCTTCTCTCACAGTGATCCCAAATACACACTAACTCACAGTGTGATTCTAGACAAGCACCACTATCCCTACGAGTTTACCAAAACTCATTCACTACAGTGCAAGTGGTAAGGGAACTGCAAACAATCTACATATTTCAGAACTGCAATTTACTGTCAATGCTTGACTCATATAATGAAAGCATAAGCCATAACTGTCTTCTAATGCTACTACAACTTGACAACATAACATGTTTTACAACACTTATCTGTCAGCAAATACACGATGTTACCAAACACTTCTCTCACAGTGGTTCCCAAATGCACACAGACTCGCAGTGTGATTCTAGACAAACAACACTATCCCTAGGAGTTAACCAAAACTCATTCAATACAGTGGAAGTGGTAAAGGAACTGCATACAATATACATATTTCACAACTACACTTTAATGTCAATGCCTGACTTATTTAATCAACGCATAAGCAAAGACTGGCTTCTAATGCTACTAAAACTTGACAACATGACAGGTTTTAAAACAGTTATATGTCAGCAAATACACAATATTACCAAATGCTTCTCTCACAATCCTTACCCAAATGAACACAGACTCACAGTGTGATTTTAGACAATCAACACTATCGTAGGACTTTACCAAACCTCATTCACTACTGTGGAAGGGGTAAGGGGACTGCACACAATCTACATATTTAAGTACAGCACATCAGGATCAAGGCATGACTCATTTAATCAACATATAAGCAAAGACTGGATTCTAATGCTACTAAAACTTCACAACATGACAGGTTTTAAAAAAGTTATCTGTAAGCAAATACATGATATCACCAAATGCTTCTCTCACACTGATTCCAAATACACACTAACTCACACTGTGATTCTAGACATGCACCACTATCCCTTGCACTATATCAAAACACATTTCTTCATCTAGAAGTAGTACTACATTTTAATATAGAAACATAACATAACTCATTTCACAAATTCATAAACAATGACTGGTTTCTAATTCTACCAAAATATAAAAACTGCACAGTTATCTGTTTACAAACACATGAAAAAAACAAATGCTTATCACAGAATGGTTTCTACATGCACACACATTGTAGAGAAAAAAAGTACTCCCTACACTTTAGCAGGAAAAATACATTAGTCTGATTAAAATCAAAATAGTCTACATACATCCCCTCACAATTAAATAACTCATCTTTCAAGTTCTTTTGTAGATTAAGAAGTATATAAATCACTCACCATATTTTCTTTTACAGAATCTCTGCACTGTGCACCTCTCAGCAAAAGCAAATATACATGTAAACATCAAATCACAATCCTTCGCACATAAACTCAAAAGCAAACACACATTTCTATTGGTTAAACATTTTAACCCTTTCCAACTGAAATACATTTCAACCCTTCCCCCAATCTGCCTTTTGCCTGTTAACATAGAAACAGGTCATTGAACACTGCACTGAGCTCACAGGTCACAAGTTCAGCACACAATGTTCCTACACAAGGCAGGAAGTGTGCTTGACTTTTCAACATATCAGCTTATCATATATTATGTTCCTTACAATCTGTTTTTGTTAACCAATAACAATCATACCTTTAAAAAACAGAAATATACACCCTACCTTTCAGTGTAGAAAGTTGTCATACAACCAATGATTTCTTGTCGTTTTTCAAAAAACGTTGCCGTGGATCCGCGCGCCCACCGCGAGAGCATCCGTGCATCCAACGCGATAGGATGCACGCACCCTGCGCGCATTTCGCTGTTTTTTTTTAAAAAAAGGGGGGCCCCAGGGGGTCCTTCTGGGACCCCCTAAGCACCTCTAGAGGGTCAGAGTATTTCCACTCTGCCCCTTTATATGTTTTACACACTTATTCCCCTTGCATCTTCAGCCTTGCTTCTACTGAGGCAGAAAATAGCCGCCAACAGTTCCTGGTTTTGAATGTAGAAAGACACTCGACAGATAATTAGCATTCAGCGCACGATCGGGAAGGTGCGCGCTCGGTTCTGGGAGGGTGCGCGCTCGGTTCGGGGAGGGTGCGCATCCTCCGCGGCCATAGATATCACTAACTTTTTTACCCTAATTTTCTCATGAACTACTGAACAGATTCACACCATATATTCAAAAGGCACGAGTCCGAACTGAGGACTACCTCTTTGCCAAATTTGGTGTCATTCCGTTCAGCGGTTCGGGCTGTAGCTGCGACAACAGATCCTATGGGAAATTGCATGGAATAAACGGGTTTTGGGACCCCCCTTTTTTCTCGGCCCCCGCTTGAAGGATCACCACAAAACTTTCAGGGTAGGAGCGGAGTGGAGCTGGCCAAAAGTTTGGAAAACTTTGCGAGGATTCGTCAACCGGCGCCAACGTTATTCCAAATAGAATGTTGCGGATTTCCTATGGAAAATAGGTCCTAACTATAACTATCTACTGGCGACCGCCAGTAGATAATATATATCTATATCTATATATATATATATATATATATATATATATATAAATCCACAAACGCTCCTTCTGGACCGCTTGACCCGTGAGAGGTGCCGCAAATGTCGGCGGAGCTGGCAGTACATCTGAAATGAACTTGTGTCTTGCATCATGTACCTGTTTAGACTATAGCTCCCAGTTTCCAGTTACCACACACTTTTACAACTGCAGTGTGTTTGTCAGAGCTGATTTTTAGTCTGTCTCTCACCATGATGCATTAAGCGGTAGTTCACAGTTGCATATTATTGCTTTGCATACTATTGCTTTGATATGTATGTTGACCTTTTTATCCCATTTTTATCCCATTTCTTATTTCTATTTGCAGTCTGCCATCCCCGTTCTCTTCCTCTATACTATGCACATTTTGAGTAGAAACTAAGATATGTTTTGTTGACAACTTAGATATCTGCCATGTTCTGATACTAAGATTTGTTTTTTGTTTCTTTCCTTTTTACAGGAGGGAAGGAAGGAGCCCATTCACCTACGAGCACTATCACGGGCCTCCTACCCTTTCCCCCGTCACTTCACTCTGATGGGATGAAGCTCACTCCGGCTGTGGTATGGTCACTCGCGATTTTAATTGACTGTGATCAATTTACAACGGACTTGTTTACATACGTCCACTGGCACTTGCCAGCACTTCTCATGTCCTTACTTCCCATGTCGATCTGTGCTATTTTAGTCTGGAGTTTGTTATCTCTGCTCACTTGAGCTTATTCACTGACGTATCACGCTTGTATAGCACCCCCGTGACTGTCATACACTCCCCTTGGCACGTCGACACAGTGGATGCACAGTGCATGGCACAACTCTGTCCCGTGCCAGCTTAACTCTGGTACATTTGGGAGTATACTTCCCTTAAGGCTACGCATACACCGGCCGCCGATGATTGAAGTCACTATTGAGTGACACTTCTCTGTCTGGGGACGAGCCCGTATATTCATCAGGTTCTGACACAGTGCTACACCTCCCATACAATGTGAGTCATGTTGGTATTCACCTTTACTTCTTTTCCACATTGTTTTAATACTGTATGTACTCACATATTACAGCAGTATATTCCTGCATTGTGGTGCCACTACAACATGTCTGCCGCTTTTTGACCACCTGACCAATGTATTCCACAAGATTGTCCTTTGTTACTGTTTACCCCGGAAAAGCTTTATCCATCAGTCACTTATGATTGTTTCCTTACGTGAACAAGACTCTGCAACGAGTTGAAACGCGTTGTGAGGAATAAACACCTCTTTTTTTGCACTACCCCGGATTTTGCCTTCTTTGGTTACTGAGAGCGCATCATTGGATTGTTGTGGGAACATATATATATATATATATATATATATATTACCTACTGGCGGTCGCCAGTAGGTAGTTATAGTTAGGACCACGTTTCCATAGGAAAACCTCAACATTCTATTTTGAATAACTTTGGCGCCGGTCGACGAATCCTCGCGAATTTCTCAAAATAGGTGGGGCGCTACGCTCCGCTCCTACCCTGAAAGTCTCGGGGGGATCCGTCAAGCGGGGGCTGAGATAAAAGGGGGGTCCCAAAACGCGTTTTTCCCATGCATTTTTCCATAGGACCTTTAGAACGAGCTACAGCCCGAACGGCTGAACAGAATTACTCAAAATTTGGCAGAGAGGTAGTCCCTAGGTCAAGGAAGTGCCTTTTGTAGGTTTGGTGTAAATCTGTTCAGTAGATTCTGAGAAAATAGCCTTTAAATCAATATATATATCTGAGCCCGCTTACGGTACGCTTACCGTACGCTTACGGTAAGCGTACGGTGGCGTGCGCGAGCGCGATTCTGATTGGCTCTTAGATCTTAGTAAACATTCGAATCGGCCGAAACCAGGAAGCGGCGGCCGCCATTTTCTGTGTTTCACTCTGAAAAAAAAAGAGTGAAAACAAGAAAAGGGGGCAATGAGGAGAGTTACAGACCCCCTTACATTTGTGAGGGGGTCAAAGAAGGACTGTAAAGTACAAAACAAACATTTATTGATTTTTAAAAAAAATCACTGGGTACGCGTACGGTAAGCTTACGGTAAGCGTACGGAAGAAACATGGCGTGCGCGAAGGAGATTCTGATTGGCCCATAGATCTTAGTAAACATTCGAATCGGCCGAAACCAGGAAGCGGCGGCCGCCATTTTGTGTGTTTCACTCAGAAAAAAAACAGAGAAAACAAGGAAAGGGGGCAATGAGGAGAGTTACAGACCCCCTAACATTTGTAAGGGGGTCAAAGAAGGACAGAAAAGTACAAAAAAAACATTTATTGATTTTAAAAAAAATCACGGGGTACGCGTACCGTAAGCTTACGGTAAGCGTACGGTAAAAAAAATAAAAATAAATAAATGAAAAGCAGATTTAAGAGTTTAGAAATTAGGGAGCTCTAAAAAGAGCTGTTGTGTTTATGAAGTCATTTTTTTAGTGGTACCTACAAGTAAGTACCGATGCAGAGTCTAAGGTTCAAGAGGAAGACTCTGTTCCCTTCATCATTGAAGTGCACACCATCTCCTCTATAAATGTCTTGCATGTCATAACGCAAGTTGTTGTGGTAAATGGCACCCATACCATAGTCACGGAGGAAAGCAGAAACAGATTTGTTGACGTGCTTTCTTGCTTTGTCAATCTGTGGACAGAAATGATTGGACCAGTTCCATTTTTGCCTTTGGCATATGTTGGAAAACACAAAGGCAGTTTTAGGGAAAAGTGTAAACAGTTGTGCAAAGGTGTCCTTCATAAGCATTTCCAGACCTACCCCAGTCAAAGTGCCTAGGTCATTGCCACCACAGTGCACTATTATGAGGTCAGGGTGTTGGATTTGAATGAAGGATTTCACCAATGGCATCAATTGGTGCCACTTTAACCCTCTCTGACCAATCCATTTAATGTCTACATTTGGCAAAGCAAGGTCTCTCACCATACCTGTTTTCTCTGCAAACTTTTCACTCCAGAAGACATAGCTGTGCCCTACAATCCACACTGTGAACATCTTCAAAGGAGAACTGGATGCACTCAGGAGGTGTCTTTCAGTAGAATGGCAATATGAAAAGAAAGACAGTTTGGAAATGGAGGCATACATATTTTTTTCAAAACAAAAAGAACTGATTGGCTGTTTCATACCATTCTAGAATAAAAACTAGGCTGTATGTGTAAATTAATAGAAGCATGTTTTATATTGGTAAAAAAAAATGTGTAACCAAAGAACAGTACTATGGATTTGCTGTTAGGTTTGAAAAGTCAAGCACTCTTGCTCTGTGGAATTGAAACATTGTTTGGCGAACTTCTGACCTAACTCAACACAGCAGTGTTCCATGAGCTGTTGCTATGGTAGCAGGCAGAAGTCAAGTTGGGGGAAGGGTACTAGGCAGAAGTCAAGTTGGGGGAAGGGTACTTTCGGAAAAGCGTTGGTTTTCAACCAATAGAAATGTGTGATTACATTTGAAAAAAAGGGGGAAGCACTGAGATTTGAAACTTACAAGTATATGTGTGGAAAAATAGAGGGAAAGTTTGCCATTATCTGGTTCTGCTGAGAGGAGAGAGGTGAACACAACAGAGATCCTGGCTCTGATAATCTGCTGTTTGAGTGTCACATTTCTTTCACAACTAACTAATTTTAAAGGTGAGTTTACAGTTTGAGAGGGGATGTATGTGGTAACTTAAGAAATGAATAATAGAAATGGAAATTGTTTTTGTTGTAGTTACACATGGTGGTTTCATAATGTGTCAGTCTGTAAAAGTGATTTTCACTTGCCCCGAAAAAAAAAAGAGCAGTAAGTGTGCTTTCAAATTGGCAAAGAAATTTCGTTTTGGGACTAATGTGAAAACATGACTCTGTGTGCATAGAAGAATTATAGGCAGAGATTTATTGCGACTTGCTCTGGTGATTTCATAGTTGCATTAGATGGAAAGGGGGAGCGAATTTTTGGGGGAAGAAGCAGAGTCTTAGCACACACCCATGTGCTTGCCATGTATAGTCATGCACAGTATTTACAAGCGAGTGGGGTTTTCAGGTTTCAGTCTGTAATGCAAATACATTCAGCATCACTAAGGCTGGTTGCCCTTGCTGTAGTGTAGCAGTCTGGACATGGGCTTTTTAAAAAATCTGAAAAGTGGTTTCATAATGTGACAGTTTGTAAAAGTGATTTTCACTTGCCCAAAAAAAAGAGCAGTTAGGGTGCATTCAAATTGGCATAGAAATTTCGTTTTGTGACTATTGTGAAAAGAAATGTAGTAATATATTTAAATACAATAAAGGAATTGTTACAGAGAATCGGTGAGATCTGTACAAATAAAACTTTAGAATTTTATTGGATTACCATTGGAAATTTAATCAAAAAAGAATTTTAAAATTACTATTTGGTCTAAAGGAAATGAAATCAGATGTATTTTGGAGTTATTTGAGATATAATATTGTGATTATACTTCTGAAACAAACATATCAGACGGTATTTTAAAGAAATAAGTATTGGTATTAGATGATATTTTTTTAGAATATTATGCATTTCTATAATGTTAAGTTTAAGTAAAAAAAGAATCAGGGCTTTTTTAATACAATCTTTGTGATTGTTATTTTTTTTTGCCCGCTGTAAAATGATGAATGCAATTGCTTTCACAATTTATAGTGAAATGCAATATATTCTGAAAACAGCAAAAATAAGGCAAAAATATTTTATGGAAAAAAATGTAAATATGTGTACTGTATTATAAAATGTTTTAAAAATATTAATACTTTTTTCTTTTTTTCCAGATAGATATAGAAAATTTTCGAAAACTACAAACATTTTTAAAACTATTTTTAAAAAAAACAAATGAATAAATATTTTTTCAGTGAGTATGGTAAGTCAATAATAATAATTGTAGTCTCTCAAGGACCTTGTAATGTGTTTATTGATTTTTAGTGTTTTTTTAAAAAAAAAAAAAAAAAAGTACTCGCACCGTACGCGTACGGTAAAAAAAAATAAAAAAAAGTTTTTAAAAACATATGTAAAAAAAAGATGAAAGATAAGGTTGGCTCTTAAAAGAACCGTTGTGTTCATGCAGGGACAGAGGAAAGGAAGCATGGGAAAATTATTCAAAGCGACAAATGTGTTGATCTATTTTGTTGTTCACTAGGGAAACACTGGTCTCCCTATAGCAAATTAGATCTTGACAAAATGTGCATCGAATATCAACCTTCCGAAATCGAGGGTTGATTTCCAGAGGGCCAGCAAAAGGAGATTCTCCCCCCACAGATGAAGGGCTCACCTGACCTGCAGAAGAAGGAGTCAGCCCTGCAGGTGATGGTCCAGGCTGAGCTGCTGTGGATGTACTGGCTCGTCTTTCTGAAGAGTTACCTCCAAAAAGATGACCATGTGTCCTTCTGTGTACATCCTGGAGGTGTCTCTTCATGGTGTGATTCCCAAAGGAATACTTCCTGTTAGGATTACCTCTAGAAAGTACACGCTGACACAGCTTGCAAGTAACTAAGGGTGCATTCACCTTTTGCTGGCCTTCTGGAAAAGTAAAATAATCCCAAACATAAGAAGGCTTTTGTTTCCTCGATCTCTGCCTCAAGACAGTGCTGCTAGTGCTAGCCTCACTCTCAGAAGAGCTCTGCTGTTCTGCCATCGTATCCCAAAGACAAACCAGCTCCTTCTCCCAAGGGATCACAAGCAGAAATGAGGGGAATGGGTGTGGTGTAGGAGAGTTCTAGAACTGAAAGTAGTTTCAACCAATCAAAAGTTGTGTTTCAAGATCACATGACCAACCGTACGCTTACGGTACGCTTACGGTACGCTTACGGCAAAAAGTACGCGTGCGCGTAAAAAAGACACGCGCTTGCGCGCATGCGCATAACAGTCACTCCCCGGCACTTCCGCGTAACGTGCGCGTGTGGTGTAAGCGCGCACGCGTCCCACGCGCAGTACGCGCGGCTACGCAAAGTGCGTAACTATACGCAAGCAGCGTAGATAGATTACGGACGTTGCGTAAACCGTACGCTTACCGTGAGCTTACGGTACGCGTACTAAAAAAAAATAAAAAAAAGAACTGGAAATAAATTTTACATGTTTATTTTAAAAAATATATTAAAAAAAAATATTTAAGGATTTTAAAAATTAAAGCATAGTCTTTATAAAAGGTAAGAAAATTAAATTAAAAATATGTTTGAAAAAATTGAAGAATAAAAAAAAAATTAGCATTTAAAAAACCTTGCAAATTCACTGAAAAAACCATGGGTTTCACACACGTTATAGTTAGGAATTAGCATTTAAAAAACCTTTGAAATTCAGTGAAAAAACCATAGGTTTCACACACGTTATAGTTAGGAATTAGCATTTAAAAAACCTTAGGAATTCAGTGAAAAAACCATAGGTTTCACACATGTTATAGTTAGCTGGACATTTTACTCGTAAAAAACCAATGAAATTGCCCCGTTATAGTTAGTTCAGCTAACTATAACTCGCGCGCCCGCAATGCACTGCTGATGACGTCACATATTACATCACTCATGACATGGTCAGTGACATCACTCATGACATCACTGATGACATCTCAAATGACATCACTGATGACATCACTGATGACATCATCCTTGTGATAGAGTGGCAGACCTCCTCTTCCCCTAATATAACCTTTGACACACACATTCAAAAATAGAAACTACAATGTTCAAAACAATGGACATACCAATACCAGTTAAAACAACCTTTTCAGTAATTCTAAGATCCACATACACATCCACTCATTCACCAACAGTCCAATTCAGTCACTCATACATGTACTCACTCATCATATGTACTCATACACCTATACATCCTGTTACACAATGCCACTCATCCATAGAGTTACTCACACACATAGTCACTCATGCTAACAAAGAATCAAACATACATTTACTTGCATATACAGTTATACACACACCACCACACTTACTTCTACGGAAACTTACACATACTTAGTCTTTTAAACAATCACTTATAGAAACACATACTTATTCATACAGGAACTCTTTCAATCTCTCACTCTCACATATACTCACATATATACACCAATAGTCACATATACTAGTTTAAAACATATGTAGTTACTCATAAAGACAATATTGAGACAGTCATTCACTCACTAACACACCCATACACACACTCATCCACCCATACAGTCCTGCACACATGCTGTGTTCAACCCATACAAACAATGAGTCACTCATTCATGCACCTATGCACTACGTAATACCCCCCACCGAACCATGCAGACACTCAGACTGATACTCAAAAAACCAACTAATAACCTATATAGACACCCATGTAGCTACTCACCAACCCATGCAGCCACTTATACACAAAGTGAGAGACTGATACAGATATTTACATATTTAAACATTACTCACTAAGCCATGTATTCACTATGATACACTTAATCAGTCAGTTACACAATCAATTTTTCAAAAACAAATCATCCATTTAGACACTTATATACCCATTTATTCTTCCATCAACCTTGAGATATACATATATAAAACATATTTAATTTTCAGAAAAACACACATTCACTGGATGATGTCATCAGTGATGTCATCAGTGATGTCATGTGAGATGTCATCAGTGATGTCATGAGTGATGTCACTGACCATGTCATGAGTGATGTAATATGTGACGTCATCAGCAGTGCATTGCGGGCGCGCGAGTTATAGTTAGCTGAACTAACTATAACGGGGCAATTTCATTGGTTTTTTACGAGTAAAATGTCCAGCTAACTATAACATGTGTGAAACCTATGGTTTTTTCACTGAATATATATATATATATAGATATATATAGATATAGATATATATTGATATAGATATATATTATCTACTGTCGCCAGTAGATAGTTATAGTTAGGACCGTGTTTCCATAGGAAATCCGCAACATTCTATTTGGAATAACTTTGGCGCCGGTTAACGAATCCTCGCGAAATTTTCAAAATAGGTGGGGCGCTCCGCTCCGCCCCTACCCTGAAAGTCTCGGGGGGATCCGTCAAGCGGGGGCTGAGAAAAAAGGGGGGTCCCAAAACATGTTTTCCCCATGCAATTTTCCATAGGGACCTTTAGTCCAAGGTACAGCCCGAACGGCTAAACAGAATTACTTGAAATTTGGCAGAGAGGTAGTCCTGAGGTCAGGGATGTGCCTTTTGCAGGTCTGGTGTCAATCTGTTCAGTAGTTCCTGAGAAAATCAAAAGTAAAATCATATATATATGTGGGCGGAGCCTAACCACACATCTCATCCTGAGATCTGATTGGCTGTCAGCACTTCATCCAAGAAGTGTTGGCAGCCATCTTGGGACCAATATACATGATAGCACCTCATTAAAAAGCATTGCAGTTAATAGAAGGTTTTAAGACTTTAGTTACATTATAAATAATTTGTTGATGGTACCATACTCATTTTAGGAATTGTGGTATGTTCTAAGGTGATTTCACCATGTGAAAAAGCCTTCTGCTGGGATATCATGATTGAGAGAAAAATATTTTCTCATGCTTTTCCCACAGAGGTTTGGAAGGTGATCTATAAGCTAAACTGAGAGCTTATTTTCTGTAAATTCACATTATCTTTCTCAGTCATGTGAGAATGAAGTCTGACATTCTCAGTAAAACATGTACATCCAACAAGGGCAGAGACTGTCAGTTGATTCCTTTGTGTTCTACTGCAGCTTCCCAGAGTGTTCCAAAGAACAACTAGAGCGCTAACAGTCCTACTTATGATAAACGTATGGCACACCTGAAGCCATCTTGCTTGGATTAAAGTGGTAACTCTTAAAACATTTAATTTAAAAAGGAACAAAATGAGGGGGTTCATTTTTCCATAAAAAGTATGATTAGTGCTGCAGAAAGAAAAATTAGGGCACATTTTGAGTGACTTCTCAAATCCTCTTCTATTTCATTAAAACATTCTGACATGCAGACTGAAACATGCACTTTCAATACCAGCAGCAGTTTTCCCTGGTGAGCAGTAGCTTTACTACAGTGATCTAATGAGCAAAAAGAGTGCTAACATTCTGAATTTATGGCAAATGTGTGACACATCTGAATGCCTTTGGAATCAAAGTAAAAAACTGAAAGTATTTCCTACTGAGGAGACTGCAGTAAATGAGGAAATTAGGAAACTTCATACAAATAAGTCTGCCAAGATGGCCACCAGAGACAAAAGAGCCCAAATGTAGCCCAAATATCACCCAGATGTAGCCCAAGTATAGCCCAATGACAGAATGTCCCAGAGTGTTTTTAAAAACAACTAGAGCGCTTACTGTCTTCATTATGACAAAAGTATGGCACACCTGAAGCCATCTTGATTGGAATAAACTGGTAACACTTAAAACATTTAATTTAAAAAGGAACACAATGAGGGGGTTCATTTTGCCATAGAAATTATGATTAATGCTGAAGAAAGAAAATGAGGGCACATTTTGAGTGACTTCTCAAATCCTCTTCTATTTCATTAAAAAATTCTGACATGCAGACTGAAACATGCACTTTTAATACCAGGAGCAGACTTCCATGGTGAACAGTAGTTTTACTACAGTGATCTAATGAGCAACTAGAGTGCTAACATTCAGAATTTATGGCAAATGTGTGACATATCTGAATACCTTCATGATGGAATCAAAGTAAAAAACTGAAAGCATTTCCTACTGAGGAGACTGCAGTACATGAGGAAATTAGGAAACTTCATAACAAATAAATCTCCCAAGATGGCCACCGGAGACAAAAGAGCCCAAATGTAGCCCAAAATCACCCAGATGTAGCCCAAATATAGCCCAATGACAGAAGTGTGTAAAACACTTAATATTTTGTGTTTTTGCAGTGTTATATAGTGCAGACTTGTCAGGTATTGGAGTGCTTTACATGAGCATTGGTTACATCACACAAGAACAAATTCATTTTGGTTGTAGACATGGGGAGACTAAGTGATTTGACCAGAATCACAGAATGTCGAGCTGAAGCAGAAACTCCAACCTGGTTCCCCAGTTGCAAAGTCTGCAGTTCTGGAAGTAACACCACATCCTCTCCCCTAAGTGCAACATTTAATCAAGTGGTCAACTGGATAAAAAAACATAAAGGTAACAAATAATTTAAAAGTGCTTTCTCGCTATTTGAAAACTCAGAAAATATGTCCTTATTTTAGTCTTTTAGAGCACTAACCATAATTTTGATGCCAATAAGACCCTCTCATATATGTAATTTCTAAAGGAAATGCTCTAGGTATTACAGTTTTGATTACATCAAGATGACGTCACGCGTTCCACACTTTTGTAATAAATATAGAATGTTAGCAATCTAGTTGTTCATTAGGATACTGTTGAGAGGCAGAGCCAGCGGCACGGACTCTGAAAATTGAAGGCAGGTAGGAGGGTGCAAAGGCAACAATTTAACTACACTGAGCAGGCAGGAAGGGCCGTGGCAGCACAACAGACTATGGAGGGCAGTGGAAAGGGGGGCAGGGGCAACAAACCAACAATACAGGACTTGCAAGAGAGGCTGTGGCAATGTAATAGACCATTGTGGGCAGAAGGAAGAGGCAATGGTAGTACAACCATACATGCCAACAGACCCGATTCAGCCAGGAAACGTCCAATGTTTTTAAGCTCAAATGGGCTTTATTTTATCTGTCTCCTGTCTACAATCTCCTCTTTTTCAATGTAACTCAAAGGGTAAAATCAATACCCCAGTTTTTTTTCAAAATCTCCCTCTTAGCAAGTTCAAAATGTTCGCAAGTATGGTACATTGGATCATGGAAGGAAATGGGGTAGAGACATGGACTTGGATAACAGAGGACAGGAGAAACATGGAGAGGTGCACCAAACTGACCCTGCAGGGCAGGCATCAGGGTTTGCAGCAGCACAATACACCACACAGGGCATGCGGGACGGGAGTGCAGCACAACAATCCATAGAAAGCAAGAGGGAGGGGACAGGACCATGCACATGGACAACAGAGAACAGAGGGGCAAGAGGCAGGACCATAATGGACAGACAGGAGAGAAAGCTGCAGCATAACAGACCATAAAGGGCAGGAGGGATGGATCAGGGGCATTACAATGGAACAGACAAGCCAGGAGGGAGGGAGTAGGGGTCTGCACATGTAAACAGAGGGCTGGGGGCAAGGGGGCAGGGCAGGAGCAGCAAGATAGCCATGGAGGTCAGGCAGGATGGGCACTAGAAGCAAGACACACCATGAAGAGCAACAGTGAGACTGTGATGGCATACACACAGACCATGGAGGGAAGGTGGGAGGGGTTCAGGGGCAGCTAACTGACCATACAGGGAAGGTGGGAGGGGCCATGGCAGCACAGAAGACCATGCATGGCAAGTGGGAGGGTTAGTGGTAGCACAATGGCTATGATGGGCAAGAAGGAGGGTGCAGGGGCATGCACAAAGGACGATGGAGGATAGAAGGGAGGGTCAGGACCTGTGCACAGACAAGAAAGTTCAGGGGAAGGGGCCTCACAACAGACCGCACGGGGCTTGGCAGGAGGAGCAGTTGCAGCACAACAGACCAGGGAGGGCAGAAGGGTGTGGCAGTACAATGGACCATGTAGGACAGGAGGAAGAGGATAGGGGCATGGCATGTGGACAGGCAGGGTGGAGATGGCAGGGACAGGTTACAGTCATCTGACAATGCTAGGCAGGTGGGAGGGGAGTGGCAGCTCGACAGAACACTCAGAGTAGATAGGAGTGGCAGGTCCATGGAACATGGTGGGCAAAAAGGATGGAGCAGGGGCATACACAAAGACATCGGAGGGCAGGGGAAGGAGAATAGGGGCAGCAAGCTAAGCACAGAGTTTAAGCAGGAGGTCAATGATGGGGCATAGAATTGGGCAATGGAGGGCAGGAGGAGTGGACTGGTACATCATACTAAATTGAGGGCAGTGGCAGCACATCAGACCATGCATGGCAGGAGGGAGGAGGCTAGTCCATGGATTCACACAACAGAGGATAGGGAGGAGGGGGATGGGGCAGCAAGCTAACTGTTCAGAGAAGGCGGGTATTAGGAACTTTATTGTTTTTAAAACGTGTGTCTGTGCGAACTACTTACAATATGAACAAGTATGCAGCATAATCTCACTTTTATTCAGGAAGAAGAGGACGTTTGTGACTGTGACTCCGGGCTCACTTGGCAGAAACACCCCCTGACCCTCCACCCCCTATCGCAAAATGTAATGCCCGTGAAAAGGGTAGGTGAACACAGTGTTATATAGAACATAGTCCTGAGAGCACGATTGAAAATGAAAACTAGTTATAGTGTATGGTATAAACTATGCACCAAAAAGTGTGATATAAGATGAACCGGGCGTGAAATATAATATGCAATACATTGTGCGCAATGACAGATTCATTGGAGAGCGCGAGATGGCACAGGCACTAGCGCGTGCTATGCGATATGCGCCTTGGAGTGTAATATGCACAGGGCAGTGTTGTGTAACCTAACTAGTCTCTAAAGTTGTAATATAAAATATGTGCTGGGGAGTGTAACGTTGCATATGCACTGTGACAAAGATATGGATCCCAGATTGTAATATGTATGGCATAGCACTGTGCGTTATAACATAGGCATCGAGGAAGGCACGTTAGATGGGGCAATATAACCCGTGCGAAGACAAGTGTGGCATGACATATTCACGGGGTGGTGTTACAGTGCACATGGGCTAGAGAGTGTCATAGCATATGCACTAGCTAGTGGAATACAACACAGAGGTGTGTGGCACTCAGTAGGCAATGGTGGGTGTAACACAGCATTGGGCTCTGCCAGGAGCGCGCTGTGACTCTCAAGTGATGTTCGTCCCCTTTCCAGAGAGTAAAATAAAAAGTATTACACATCCGGCAGTGGATGTGTGTTTTATTAACCGTGAGGGGGGTTTCTTGCATAGTTTTGGTCGAATTTTTGTTGAATCCCCTTTGAATGGCTTGGTGTGCATGTGTATTAAATGTGCCCGTCAATAGCTACCCATGTTTGTATAAATAAACGACAAGGGTGTCTACCGGGATAAGGCACGGTAGGGCATCAGACATGTCAGAGCTTCACTAGTGGTGTAAATACATTCCACGTGGATTCATTGTATGCTTAGTCGCCTTTTAATGAATATCACGCAAATCGTCATGGTGATAGGTACGTACAGTTTGTCCAGCATGTCCTAGGTGTGTCTATAAATATATATTTTTTTAAAATAATAAAAAACAGTGGCCGGCCCTGGGGATTGGGGTCAAAAAAATATAATTAGGAGACAGGCCCTGGGGGATGGGGTCATCAGGGCCAATAAATTAGAATAAGAAGGGGAACCACACAGCCCCCCTTCTTAAAAAATTAAAATAAATAAAAGACTGGCATCGTGCCGGAGGCCACGCCCCCTCCTTGCAGCACTCTGCAAACACGCCCCCTGGCGAGTTGTAAGTTGGGGAATTAATTCCTCTTCAATACTGAGGGTCCCTGAGGGCCAACTAGCCCAACAGGCATCTCCAGTATGCACCAGGGAGCTGCGCTGTAGACAGGTGTTCTGAGGCCAAGCCCCTTTTTACACCTCTCTTCAACGCAGCTCTGTGGCACTTACTGGAGGTACCTAGTGGTCTAGTTTGACCCTAGGGACCCTTAGGATTCAAGGGGACTTAATCTCTCAACTTAAAACAGCCACAGGGTGCGTTTACACAGTGGTGAAGGGAGGGGACGGGGCCTGAGGTGACGTGTGCAAACACGCACTATGGCACGTTTTAAATTGGGGATATAATTTTCCTTCAATGCTGAGGGCCCCTGGGGGCTAACTAGCCCACCAAGTGCTTCCAGTAAGCGCCACTGAGCTGCATTGCAGAGAGGTGGTCCAGACCGTGCCACTTTTTACACCTCTCTGCAACGCAGCTCTGTGGCACTTACTGGAGGTACCTAGTGGGCTAGTTGGACCCTAGGACCCTCAGGATTCAAATGAACTTAATCTCCCAACTAAAAACGGACACAGGGCGTGTTTACACAGTGGTGAAGGGAGGGGATGGGGCCTGAGTTAACGTGTGCAAAAACGCCCTGTGGCCTGTTTTAAGAGGTAGTTTTAATCCCCCTGCCCTATTATATACTAGGGGCTTACAGAGGAGGTCACAGGGGGACCCCAACCCATAATGTTCCCTAGTGTATGTAGGTGTTTTCACTGTATTCTAAGTGTCTTTTAACATAGCACTGGTTCTAGGACTGGTTAGTCAGACTCATTTACCACCAGTATCCGTCTGAAAAAGTTGAGGGTACAGGATGATTTTGCAACAAGGCTTCTTTCTGCTCTTCTTTTTGTTGTTTCTGCATGTTATCCTTCTTCCTGCACTTTTCTTCGTCTTTGAGGACTTCTGTTGCTTCTTTCTGCACTTCTTTTTTTTCTTTCTGTGCATTTTTTCTTCTTTCTCCACATGTCCTATCTCTGTAGGCATAGTTAGAAATTAGCATTTAAAAAACCTTTGAAATTCACAGAAAAAAACATAGGTTTCAAGCACGTTATAGATAGGAATTAGCATTTAAAAAACCTCAGAAATTCACTGAAAAAACCATAGGTTTCAGGGGTGTTATAGTTAGCTGGACTTTTCACTTGTACAAAACCATTGAAATTCCCCCGTTATAGTTAGTTCAGCTAACTATAACTCGCGCGCCCGCAATGCACTGCTGATGACGTCACATATTACATCACTCATGACATGGTCAGTGACATCACTCATGACATCACTCATGACATCTCAAATGACATCACTGATGACATCACTGATGACAACATCCTTGTGATAGAGTGGCAGACCTCCTCTCACCCTAATATAACCTTTGATACACACATTCAAAAATAGAGACTAAACTTTTCAAAACAATGGACATACCAATACCAGTTACAACAACCTCTTCAGTAATTCTAAGATCCACATACACATCCACTCATTCACCAACAGTCCTATACAGTCACTCATACATGTATTCACTCATCATATGTATTCATACACCTATACATCCTGTTACACAATGCCACTCATCCATAGAGTTACTCACACACATAGTCACTCATGCTAATAAAGAATCAAACATACATTTATTTGCATATACAGTTATACACACACCACCACACTTACTTCTACGGAAACTTACACATACTTAGTCTTTTAAACAATCACTTATAGAAACACATACTTATTCATACAGGAACTCTTTCAATCTCTCACTCTCACATATACTCACTTATATACACCAATAGTCACATATACTAGTTTAAAACATATGTAGTTACTCATAAAGACACTATTGAGACAGTCATTCACTCACTAACACACCCATACACACACTCATCCACCCATACAGTCCTGCACACATGCTGTCTTCAACACATACAAAGAGTGAGTCACTCATTCATGCACCTATGCACTACATAATACCCCCCACCGAACCATGCAGACACTCAGACTGATACTCAAAAAACCAACTAATAACCTATATAGACACCCATGTAGCTACTCACCAACCCATGCAGCCACTTATATGCAAAGTGAGAGACTGATACAGATATTTACATATTTAAACATTACTCACTAAGCCATGTATTCAGTATGATACACTTAATCAGTCAGTTACACAATAAATTTTTCAAAAACAAATCATCCATTTAGACACTTATATACCCATTTATTCTTCCATCGACCTTGAGATATACATATATAAAACATATTTAATTTTCAGAAAAACACACATTCACTGGATGATGTCATCAGTGATGTCATTTGAGATGTCATCAGTGATGTCATGAGGGATGTCACTGACCATGTCATGAGTGATGTAATATGTGACGTCATCAGCAGTGCATTGCGGGCGCGCGAGTTATAGTTAGCTGAACTAACTATAACGGGGGAATTTCAATGGTTTTGTACAAGTGAAAAGTCCAGCTAACTATAACACCACCGAAACCTATGGTTTTTTCAGTGAATATATATATATATATACACACATATATATGCATATATATGCACATATAGGCACATATATAAATGCATATATATGTGCATATATTTACATTTATATAAATATGCATATATAGATATATATTTATGCATAAATATATATACTTTTTATTTTTACATTTAGTGATATATATACATGCATGTATGTATATATATGCATATATATCCACATATGTTACATATATTCATATAACTTAATTTTGGTGTATTTTAAAGTACATATATATTTATATATATGATCATCTACTGGCGGTTGCCAGTAGATAGTTATAGTTAGGACCGTGTTTCCATAGGAAATCTCAAAATTCTATTTTGAATAACTTTTGCGCCGGTTGACGAATCCTCGCGAAATTTTCAAAAGTAATGGGGCGCTCCGCTCAGCTCCTACCCTGAAAGTCTGGGGGGGATTCGTCAAGCGGGGGCCGAGAAAAAAGGGGGGTCCCAAAACACGTTTTCCCCATGCATTTTCCCATAGGACCTTTAGTCGAAGGTACAGCCCGAACGGCTGAACAGAATTACTTGAAATTTGGCAAAGAGGTAGTCCTAAGGTCAGGCATGTGCCTTTTGCATATATGGTGTCAATCTGTTCAGTAGTTCCTGAGAAAATTGCATTTAAAAACACATACATATCTATAGCCGCGCACCATCCGCGCACCGTACGCGCACGGTGCGCGCACCCTAACATGCGTGAGCGTAATTCTGATTGGTGCATTCATGACAGTCAACATTCGAATCGGTCGAAATCAGGAAGTGTCGGCCGTCATTTTGTGTGCTGTGTGTGTGACAGGGAAAAAGAAAGGTGGAGAACGTGAAAAGGGGGCAGGGTAGAGAGTTCCTCACCCCTAGCCTTTGTCAGGGGTCCCTGAAGGATCCCGAAGGGTGAAAAAAACATTTTATTTTTTTTCAAAATATCGCGGGGTGCGCGCACGATGCATGCACGGTGGCAAAAAAAACATTAAAAAAATAGATAAAAAAATCAAGTTTAAGTGTTTAGATGTTGGTTGGCTCTAAAAAGAGCCGTTGTGTTCATTGAGTGTTTTTTGGTACCTACAAGTAAGTACCGATGCAGAGTCTAAAGTTCAAGAGGAAGACTGTTGCCTTCATCTGTGAAATGAACACCGTCTCCTCTATAAATGCCTTGCATGTTGTAACGCAAGTTGTTGTGGTATATAGAACCCATACGATAGTCTCTGAGGAAAGCAGAAACAGACTTATTGACGTGCTTTCTTGCTTTGTCAATCTGCGGACAATATTGGTTGGACCAGTTCCACTTTTGCCTTTGGCATATATTAGAATATACAAAGGTAGTGTGTGGAAAAAGTGACATCAATTGCACAAAGGTGTCCTTAACAAGCATTTCCAGACCTACCCCAGTTAAAGTGTGCTGTGATCTATGAAGATAGACACCTGGAGCCAGGAAGTATTTTTAAGTCTTCTTTATTCAGCCTCCAGTACAGGTCACATCTGTCTTGACCCCAGCCAGCCTAGTGTGGTGCCAGCCCCACCAGGAGCAGCCTGCCTAGCTGCTCAGCCCATCTCTAACTGCCAACACTCATCCACTCAGACACCCAGGCATTCCACGCATCACAGGCACACCAACATTCCATGACCATCTCACGCTCTGGCTGAGCAGCTAGAGGCAACAGGGCTGGAGTTCATGTTATACAATTAAGTAGGGTATAACATTATCCCTTTTTCTTCAAAGAAAACGAAACACGCAAGTGATATAACATAAAGCAAGAACTATCAACAAGAAAAATGAAGATTGGTACAAGGCTCACGGATGCAGAAATAAAGATAAAACATTGCAGGAGAAAGAACCATTAAAGCAAGAAAGGATGGTAAATATTCATACATTTTAACAGCAATATCCCCCATCCCCCCTAAAAAGAGATTATAAAACATTTGAAACGCAAGCTAAGGCATAACATTAGACGAAATACATTTCGTAGCATTTTGAATCATATACTGTGACGTAAAGTTCAATAACACATAGGGTAAAAGACCCCACAACACCAATGCCCAAAAGCAAAACCTTGAGTAGCGCTAAAGGTAGAACACCCTGCAACTACGACCCCAAGAGAAAGGGAAACAAACATGAATATGGGTCATCACCCATAAAACGCCCGTGAAGGGATGTACATTAGTACTTCGCGCAACTGTTAATGGACTAAGCCAAATCCCAACCCAGTGTAAGGGTTAACCTAGGTACTGTGTATGTATGGGAACTGAACCCATATCCCAACCTCCTTGTGGAGATTACGTACCCCCATATAGGAGTAACCAAAACAAAACTGATAAGAGCTCCTGACCCCCTAGTGGAGGTTACATACCCCCATGTAGGAGTAACACACGTAACTAAACAAAGGGCTGTTACCCACAATCTTCCCTCATGTGTGAAAACAATGTGATGACACCACAGGACAACATGGAAGAACCATCCCTAGTCAAACTAAAGCCTGTGGCATCACAACATTTGAAACTTAAACACGCATATACTAATGCAATTGCATTATCAGTAGAGCACTGGTGCATGTGCCCCACGCCGGTGAGCGATCTCAGAACCATAAAATAACAAAAAGTCTGCTCACACAAACACAGAATAAAGAGTCTACCCAATGGTTAATCTTTCAATACTTCACCTCGAAGAAGTGAGACCAAAGCATAGCAAAATAAAATGCTAGCTGGGAACAACACCATATCCAATAAGTGTTCGGTGTCAACAGTGGGAGGATGTAGGCATGTAACTCAGTACCGCCAAATACAGCAACTATCCGGCGTGATGTACACTGAAGGAAGAAAAATTACTAGTAGCCGGAATAAAAACACAAGTCATCGCATGGATCGCGGTTGCGACAAGTAGCTGGCTTATACACTACTGTGGGAAGAATTACCCATGTACCATACCTCCGACGTCCATGAAACGAAGATTCACAAAAATGACTATTCCAGAAGAAGTTACAGTCATAAGCCCTCACGTTGACTTTCACAAACAAAAACTTTATAGAATTCAGCACGAACACCGTGGTTGGCTAGAAACCCAGAGAGCAGCACAGAACGATATATGATTATGTGCAACCACCAACCCTAAGATGGCGGCACGTTTTTTTACGTTGCGCCGGGTGGCTCCCGGCACGTAGATGCTCCAAAAGCATCCTGTGTGACACTTGACCGTCATAGAGGATCCCATGAAGATGAGCACGTCATGCACGATCCCTCGAGGAAACATCAGGTAAATTTGCGCGTGCTGTTTGTGACTCGCGCCCAGTTTGAATTTCAAACGAACAGTTAAACTAACAGTTAAGCGCTGCCAGACACAGAAAATAAATGAAAGGCTCACCTCAAAAAGACGCCGAAAAGTGTGCCATTGGGCAGGTCCCTTTGTATTTTACCGCAAAACAAGTTGAAAAAGGGCAATAAAAAAAAACTGTAGAACGATACGATACGCCAACTCGGCACTGACAATGCCAAATGTAGCGCAGCGTTGCGTGTCACCCGCAGAGCAGTGTGCACACTCCATGTCCTCCCACAACTGTGCGGCAACTTCAACACGCTGCCGATGCTGCGCCTGCAAATTTCTGTGCAAGTCCCGATCCGAGTGGATCTCCGCTCCAATGCAGACAGGAACCAAAATCAACACGACCCAGAGTGCCCCAAGAGTAGACATCCAAAGGTTGGCAAAGTCGGGGCAAGTCCGTTGTTCCTTTTAACATACTGTTGCATCGTAGCACTTGGTTTAAAATCCTTGTCAGGAATCACCCATTGTCCATCTGTGCTACAACCGCACGCTGATCATTTATGACACTCTTTTATTTGTGAGAGCTTAATTGAGCATACCACACGTCCTCTATGCCCAAATCTTGTGATACCACACCGTAACTGTGTGGTGCATGCAGGTACAAACGTTGCTTTAGATCCCAAAATGCTGCACATGTCCCAATACACCAAAACTCTCCATCTGCGCACTAACGCTGTTTTTTCTGACCTCTAATTGACGAGTAATCATAAATTGTGCCTTTCCACTCAGACACCCAGGCATTCCACGCATCACAGGCACACCAACATTCATGACCATCTCACGCTCTGGCTGAGCAGCTAGAGGCAACAGGGCTGGAGTACATCTTATACAATTAAGTAGGGTATAACAAAGTACCTAGGTCATTTCCACCACACTGCACAATTATAAGGTCAGGCTGTGGAAGATGTAGAAAGGATTTCACCAAAGGCATTAATTGGTGCCACTTTAACCCTCTCTGACCAATCCATTTAATGTCTACATTTGGCAAAGCAAGGTCTTTGAAAATACCTCTTTTTTCTGCATACTTTTCACTCCAGAAGACATAGCTATGACCTACAATCCACACTGTGAACATCTTTCAAGGAGATCTGGATGCACTCAGAAGGTGTCTTTCAGTAGAATGGCAATATGAAAAGAAAGATAGTTGTAAAATGGAGGCTTACATACTTTTTTTAATAAAAAGAACTCATTGGCTGTTTCACACCATTCTACACTAAAAACTAGGCTGTATGATTAAATTTTAAAAAGCATGTTTTGTATTGGTTCAGAAAAATGTGTTCCCACAGAACATTACTTTGGATTTCCTGTTAAGTTTGAAAAGTCAAGCACTCTTGCTCTTTGGATTAGAAACATTGTGTGCTGAACTTCTGACCTCTCTGCTCACACCAGTGTTCCATGACTTGTTGCTATGGTAGAAGGCAGAAGTCATGTTGGGGGTAGGGATCATTTGGAAAGGGTTGAAATTTGCAACAAATAGAAATGTGTGTTTCCATTTGAAAAAATGTGGGAAGCACTGTGATTTGAAGTTAACATGTATATGTGTGAAAAAAGAGAGGGAAACATTGCCATTTACTGGTTCTGCTGAGAGGTGTACAGTTCAGAGATTCTGGCTCTGATGATCTGCTGTGTGAGTGCCACATTTCTTTCTCAACTAACTACTTTTAAAGGTGAGTTATGAATTTGAGAGGGGATGTATGTGGTGCATATTGATAAAAAAATGTAAATGAGATTCTTGTTTTAAAGTTGTGTTTTACATTTTATGTTTTGGAAGATATTCAAATGCCTTGAACTTGTCAGATATTATGGAGTATGTCTTCACCATAAGTAAAGGTGTACTGGTATCACCCAGGAATATTGTTTTCTGCCTAGAATCACACCATGAGTCTGTGTGCACAAAGGAATTGTTGTCAGAGATTTAATTCGTGGTGGTCTGGTTCTGTAAGACTTGCATTCGTAGGAAAGGGGCAGCTTGTTTTGTTGAAGTGTGATGGCTAGCATTCAGCACAAATCAATATCTCACAAAAGAGAGGCAAATGCTAACACATTTGAAAACAACAGGGTAGATTTTCCTTCCACTCCTGGCATGGGTGAGGTACATCCTACATGTTCAAAACTGCAATTAACCCTTACCCCACATGTACTCTTACATACATCTGTGCAGTCTTCGTGCAGTTCTGCAAGCGTCCATGCAGATCTCTCTTGCACCTGACAATACACAGTCTCCAGAAGCATGCTCTTAGCACACAGACAGTTGCTTCTCCTACACTCCCATGCAAAGTATTCAGCACTGTGTGGTATTTTAGATAGTAGTGTGTAACGCTAACACATTCAATGTCACCAAGGCTCATTTCCTTTGCTCTAGTCTAATCACTCACTCAGGTTCCACATGCTCATGCTCTCAAGTAGCTGTTAGGACATGTGCTCTTTTCTGTCTCTCTAAACTATAAGGAAAATGTGTCAGGCTCTTACAGTAACTATCACTTGCAAAACCACAGCGGTAAATGTGCTTTGAAATTGCCAATGAAAAATCGTTTTCTGCCTGGAATCACACCATGAGTCTGTGTGCACACAGGAATTTGTTGTCAGAGATTTAATTTGTGTTGGTCAGGTTCTGTAAGACTTGCATTCGTAGGAAAGGGGCAGCTTGTTTTCTTGAACTGTGATGGTTAGCATTCAGCACAAATCACTATCTCACAGATGAGAGGCAAATGCTAACACATTTGAAAACAACAGGGTAGATTTTCCTTCCACTCCTGCAATAGGTGAGGTAGATCCTACATGTTCAAAACTGCAATTAACCCTTACCCCACATGTACTCTTACATACATGTGTGCAGTCTTCATGCAGTTCTGCAAGCGTCCATGCAGATCTCTCTTGCACCTGACAATACACAGTCTCCAGAAGCACGCTCTTATCACACAGGCAGTTGCTTCTCCTGCACTCCCATGCTAAGTATTCAGCACTGTGTGGTATTTTAGATAGTAGTGTGTAACGCTAACACATTCAATGTCACCAAGGCTCATTTCCTTTGCTCTAGTCTAATCACTCACTCAGGTTCCACATGCTCATGCTCTCAAGTAGCTGTTAGGACATGTGCTCTTTTCTGCCTCTCTAAACTATAAGGAAAATGTGTCAGGCTCTTACAGTAATTATCACTTGCAAAACCACAGCGGTAAATGTGCTTTGAAATTGCCAATGAAAAATCGTTTTCTGCCTAGAATCACACCATGAGTCTGTGTGCACACAGGAATTGTTGTCAGAGATTTAATTTGTGTAGCTTTCATTGTGTAAGACTTGCAGTCGTAGGAAAGGGATAGCTCTTATGATATGTTTTGAAAAGCTCATAAAAAATATAGTAATATATATAAATTACATAAAGGTATTTTTTTTATTAGTTTCTTTCAGGTATTGCTGAACAAGACTGAAATAAATTAAAGATGCCTATAAAATCAAGAACGAGAAAAGAACAGCAACAACATGTATATTTGAAGACAACTGGACAAAAAAAAATAGTTGAAGAACCTCATGTTGGAAAAAAGAAATGGCCTTCTGGTAAGCAGACTAAGGATTTTTTTTAAAATATCCTCAAGCCAAGAAAAAATGTAAAAAAAATTTCCACTGGAAATAGTGTTTCAAGTAGAAAACAACAAGACAATCGACAGAATATACTAAATGCTAATGTACAAACAGAAGTAAGAAAGAATGACTTAAAAAGAAAAATAGATTTTAAAAACATTCGTAGAAAAATGTTTGAGAGAAGAGTGATGTTCAATTTGCTAAAGGATGTGAAAAAATATAGGAAGAAAGCCAAATTTTATGAGAAAAAAAACATAATGAATCAATTGTTGCAAAGGCTTTGGAATTAAAAAGAAAACTATTCATTTTAATTTTTAACAAGATCCGTACATTAGATAAATTAGTGAATGTAATGAAGTCAAAAAGCAAAAGAAAAAGAGAAGTGAAAAAAAAAAACTTTTGTAAAGTGTTCTTAGGAGAATGGAAGCATAGTTCAAGTACTGAACCATTTTTTAATGAAGAGAGTTATCTTCAAAGTAATAGTTTGCTGCATGCCGTTGACACCAGTGGTCGAGCTTATGAAGTTAAGGATGGTTGTGTAATGGAAAAGGAGAAAATGGTTCCAAGAAATGAGGAAGAAGTGTTAGCTGATGAGGTTATGGGGAGACGTCCTAAAGCCCCAGTGTACACTTGGAATTGTAGTAGTATTTGTACTGTACGACAAGAATCTATTGATAAATTACGTGACTTTCTAAGAGAATATAGTAAAAAAAGTGTTAAACAGAAGATTAAGGTGCTTCAAAGACTAGATCCATGCAGAGTGAGAAAGAATACTGGTTTGCACGGACATTCTCTGGCTTGTCTTTCTAGGAAAGTTTGTCAAAGTGTTTTTCACCATTTTAGGATGCTGGCAGTACATCATACTGAAATGAGAAAGTTTGTGAGAAGATTGTATTTTGCTAAAAGTCCAGCACTAAAGTTAAATGAGTTGAATAGTGCTCTGTTGCGTGGATCTGTATCAGATGTAGAGAAGGTTACTGATGATATTCAGTTTTGTTACTTTGGTCCAGAACAAGAAAGTGCAGGAAATGACACAGTTATTGAAGAAAATGTGGAAGAGAATGTAGAACCCACTGTTAGTAAAAATTTTGAAGATCAAATGACAAAATTTACTATCATCTCTAATGAAAGACCAAATATTACTTGTATTTGTTGCCAGAGAAGCCATTACAAAAATCAAACAAGGAATGTTGATCTCTATGAAAAAAGTGAAAAAGAAAATAATTCTAAGTGGATGGATTTTGCTACATATTTATTTATGGAAAATTGTTTTGATTTGGGTGAAGATCACCGTATTTGTAAATACTGTTATAACAAGTTAGAAGAAAAGAAAATGCCTGCTAGAGCTGTACATAATAATTTAGAATTGGTTGATATTCCTGCAGAACTTAGTGATTTAAATACGTATGAGTCTATACTCATTCAATGTGTCCATCCGTTTCAGACTATAGTTCGTATGGAGCCCAAAACAGGCAATTTACCTCCTACAGATTTACAAAGAGGTTTAAAAGGAAGAGTTGTCTATTTGCCATTAGATTTGAAAAAAAATACTGAAACAATTGATGCAGATAGTTTGGAAACTGAACCATTAGTTATTCTGGTTAATGGTGTACCTACAAAGAATAAGAAAATTTGGCAGGAGCTGGTGGATGTACGAAAAGTACAAAGAGCAAATTTATATTTGAAAAGAAATAATAAATGGTATGAAACAGTTTATATGGAAGAAGATGAAGAAGATTTACTAGCAGACACAGGAATACGAACTGGGCAAATTGAAAAAGTGGATAAGTCAAAAGAAGAAGAAATTTATGAACATTTCAGCATACATCCTCTTCATTCTAAAGAAGTTATGGGAAACACTATTGAACTCTTTCGGATGAAAAAAGCAAAAGGAACTCCCGTGAGTGTATGGGAGGAGAGCTTGGAAGCTCGTTGTTTTCCCCAGCTGTTTCCTACAGAAAAAGGTGGACAATATGATGAACGTCCAGTACAGATTCCTGCTTCTGAGTATCGGACTACAAGATTATATGCAGAAGATCCAAGATTTCGTCAAAGTATTCCTTATTTGTTCCATCTTTTATTTGAAAGTGACTTATCAGCACTATCTTATGCAGTAAATCACATTTTGAAAACTGGAATACATCTACATAATGTGTCTGCAAAGGATTTTATGAACAAAGTGCAACAGCGAGATGATCATTTGGAATCTCAATTGATTAATCTAATGGCTTGTCAGCGTGGGACTAATGAATATTGGTACCGACGCCATGGAGAATTGAAATGTATGTTACTGAATTTAGGAACTCCTACATGGTTCCTAAGCTGTGCAGAGTACGCTTGGGATGATTTACTGGATTTTCTTCGAGAGGCAAATTCAAATATTGAAAACATCCAATACAAGACAGCAGGAGAATTGTGCTCATTGGATCCGGTTAATGTTTGCAGATATTTCAATCATAGATTTGAGGCTATGATGTCCTTCATCTGCAATAAAAAAAATCCACCTCTTGGAGAAGTTGTGGATTTCTTTTGGAGAAAAAAGTACCAAGCAAGAGGTGCTCCTCATATTCATATGCTGTTGTGGATCAAGGATGCCCCAAAATTTGGAACAGATTCTGATGATGCAGTTTTATCTTTCATTGAAGGATATGCAACATGTGCTATACCTAAAAGCACAGAAGAAAAAAAATTAAAAGAGCAAGTTTTACGTTTCCAAAGTCATTGGTGTGGAAAATACTGTCGACAAAATTGCAAGAGTATAGATAAATTCTACACAAAATGTCGATTTGGATTTCCACGACCTGTTCTTGCAAAAGGAAGAGTAAACAGTTTTATGTCAGCTGTGCGACATACTATTACAAGAAAATCACCTAACAATACCTACAACCTAAGAAGAAAAGAAGAGTCAAAATATATAAATGACTACAACCCAGTCATTTTATCCATGTGGAATGCTAACATGGATATTCAGTATGTAGCTGACAATTTCTATTGCTGTTGCTCGGTATGTCACATCTTACATCACAAAATCTGAGAAAACGGAATTGAAAGAAATGTGGGAAGAGATTTCTCACGAGAAGACTGTCAGTAAAAAGCTATACAGTTTCAGTTTAAAGATGTTATCGCATCGAGAAATTGGCTCTTACGAATGCTCAGATAGGTTATCATCTGCAAGTCTGTACTCCATATCCAGAAGAATAATTTGGGTAAGTTTAGGCCTTGCAGGAATGCGAAATCGGGTACTGAAATCTATTCGAGAAATTGAATATTTAGCAGAGTATGAACCTGAAAGTACAGACATTTTAAGAACAAACATGTTGGACACATATTACCCAAAGAGAAGTCATCATCTTGAGAACATGTGTCTCTATGAAGTGCTGCAGAACTACATTTATAAACGGAATGCCACAGAAGACATCAACAATGGAAAATATAAAGTCATTGGTGAGGAAGGATGTTTGGTAAAACAAACAAAAGGAAGTTTGATTAATCACAGGAAGCTGAGTTGTGACACTACTGACAAAAAGGAATTTTACCACTTTTACAGTTGTTTAAACCATGGCGCTCAGAGGATGAATTACTTGGACATTTTCAAAGCTATGAAGATTCTTTTAATGCATGCAAAGATACCATTGAATGCAGTACTTTCACAACTTATGTACAAATGTTAAATGAAGAAATTGAACAAGAAGCAACAATTGCAGCTGAAGTACCTAGAGACAGTTCTCAAGACAGTCAAAGCTCTGGGACGCTCAGTCAAGATCCCCTAGGACAACCAATCGTAGAAAATGAAGCTGCAATAGCCATGACTGAAGTGGAAACAGCTATGAATCAAGCTCAGGAAGATTTAATAAACTTACCAAATTTGGAACAGCAACTGAATGATGAACAACAACAAATTCATGAGGAAGTCACAAAACAAATTGATCATGGATTACTACATGAGAATAAAGAGTGCTCATGCACATCATTTGAACCAATCAGAATGTATGTGAGTGGGCAAGCTGGAACTGGAAAAAGTTTCTTGATTAAAGTAATTAGAAGCTACCTACAGAAAAAAACTGATTCAACTTTGTCTTGTGTTGTTACTGCTCCAACTGGGTTAGCAGCATATAACATAGAAGGAATTACCCTCCATCGTTTGCTAATGTTACCAGTGGAGCATGAGAACAAAATACAATACCACAAGATAACAGGAGAAGCATGTTTTGAAGATTCAAGAGTATTGTAAAAAATGAAACTTCTCATTATTGATGAGGTAAGCATGGTATCAAACTTAATGCTTGCCTTTGTGCATTTAAGAATGCAGCAAATTCTAAAGACAAACTATAACGTGCTATTTGGAGGAAAACATGTTATAGTTTTTGGGGATCTACTGCAGCTCACTCCAGTTAAAGGACAACCAGTATTTCATACTCTTACACATGAAGACATGAAAAAGTTGTTAGGAAGTATAGGTAATGTGAATATTTGGACATACTTTGAGTACAAAGAACTCATTACCAATATGCGGCAAGCAATGATGATGATTATGCAAGTATTCTCAAAGATATCAGAATTGGACTACTCACAGAACATGGCAGAAAAGCTTTACAGAGTCGATTGCTATGTAATTTGTTTCCAACAGAACAAATAGTTCCAGAGAAAATATACAAGAAAATTTCTGGAAAAAATACTGTAATCTGCTTAATGCCAACAATACATGAATGCTCTATATTCAATCAAGAACTTTTGAAATTGGAAAATAAAGAGATTGTAAAACTGGAAGCTGTGGATAAAATACAACATGAAGGAATAAATATTATATTGACAAGCAAATTGACAACTAAATTGGATTCAATAGAGAAAAACATCTCGAAAACAGCTGGTTTAGAAAAGAATCTCATGTATGTATGAACTGTCGAGTAATTTTAAGACTTAATTTGGATGTAGAAAAAGGTTTAGTGAATGGAGCTATGGGTAAAGTTGTGGGTTTTGTTAATTACCAGAAAAAAGTTGGAATTGAATTTTTAAAAATACAATGTGATCAGATTGAAGAGGTTAAAGACATTAGTCATTGTTCAGTTAGTTTCTTGCTTGTGAAAGACTTATATGTACGTAGGAAACAGTTTCCGTTTTCTCTAGCATATGCTGTAACAATTCAGAAATCACAAGGATTAACTGTAGATAGTGCTTTTGTAAACATTGGATCTACTGTGTTTAAAGAAGGTATGGCATATGTTGCTTTGTCACGCGTGAAAAAAATATCTGGTTTATTCATGATAGACTTTGATGAGTCAAAAGTTAGTGCTGATGCAAACTGTGTAAAGGAATATAATAGATTAAGAAGAAGCTATGCTCCTCATTTAGGTCAGTATCCTGTGTTTGAAAAACGTGTTGTTTGTCAGAAAAGGAGAATTGAGAATATCTGTAATGAGGATGTACAGAAGAGAAAACAAAAGGAGAGTGATGTGATTCCAAGCAAAAAGAATGTTGAAGAGGTTGTTGGTTGTCATTTTGAAAATAGCTCTGGTGTCAACTGCTACGCTAATGTAGTGCTGAACGTTGTATTTTATCTTGAAAGTTTGCAAGAGCAGATAATACTAAATCATGAAAAAAGATTCTGTTCTCTGCTGAGTTTTCTTTATGAGAAGCTGAGTAATGATAAAACTAAAATAGAAAGTGCTTCTGATGTTAGAAATCTTTTAGATGTATGTTCAGGATGTACACAGTTTACTCAAAATGTCCAGCAAGATGCACAGGAATTCTTAATGTATATGCTTATGGTACTGGAAGATGAAGGGTTAGAAATAGAAAATATGTTTGGTCTCTCATATAAATGGGAACATAGTTGTGAAAACTGTTTGAACACATGCAGCTCTAATGTTGATTCTGAAAGGTTCATATATTTAACATTACCAGAGAGTAAGTCAGTGACTTTTAGTAAATTAGTTAAAGATGCAAATCACAACATGGAATGTTCTCAATGTAAATCAGACATGTTATCAACGTTATTTTTAAAGAAATATGGACAGTATGTAATTTTAATGATGCAACGTTGTAGAGCTGATGGATCAAAATTGGACACTTTAATAAAGAAGTTTACAGGACATCAATTATCAATATCAGGAAAAACTTTTGTTGCAGTTGCAATAATTTTCCATGATGGACCTTCTATAACTTCTGGTCATTACACATTTTATCTAAAATGTGAAAGAGGCTGGACACTGTATAATGATTCTAAATTGATTTTCAAGCAACGTTTGCCTGCAGAATTATCAAATTCCTACTTAATTTTTCTAAAACCAAAATTTTAGATACAAATTGCAGTATTGGAAGAAACCATTATTTCGATTTTATAGGATTAACATTGGATATTTCACAAAAAAGAATTTTAAAATTACCATTTGGCCTCATGGAAAGGTAAAAATTTCTATTGTGGACTTCTTTGACAGATATTATTTTGGTGTATGAGCTTAAGCAACAAGATTTACAGACATTATTTATTGCAAATAGTTATTGTTCTTAGATGATATTTTTCATATATATGTTACATTTCTATCAAGGTATGTTTTACTGAGAAGAGATTCAGGGCTTTTTTTAAACAATCTTTCAGATTGTTAATTTTTTTGCCCGCTGTTAAGTGATGAATGCAATTGATTTCACAATTTGCAGTGAAATTCAATATATTCTGAAAACAGCAAAAAAAGGGCAAAAAATTACTTTGTTAAATATGAAAATATGTGTACTGTATTCTAAAATGTATTCTTAAATATTAATACTTTTTCCTTTTTTTTCAGATCGAGAAAGAAAATGTAGGAAATGTAATCCTTTTTTCTAGCAATTAAAAAAAAACATTTATTTATAATTAAGTTATTTTGTTGGTCAGGTAAGTTTGAAATATCTGGATTTCTCACCCCTTCACTTTCATGCTCCCTTTTATTCACTTCTCCTCACTGTGCTTTTCTCATTCCCCTTCTCTCTGTCTTCTTCCTTTACTGCTCTTTCGTAACTCCCTTACTCCTTCTATACTACTCCCCTAGGTTTACTGCCTCCATCACTACTTTTTCAACCATGTATCTCTCCCTGTCTCCATGTGTCTCAGTCATTCTAACTGCCTTACTCCTTCTCAGTGCCTTGCTCTCTGTCTCTGTTTCTGTCTCTCTCCCTTTGTCTGTCTTACCCTTAATTTCCTTAACATCTCTGGAGCAGATTAACAAGGCCTCTGCGCCACCACTATGTCACTTTTCATAATGTACTGGTGGCGCAGGGAGCTCCTTCATATTTACAAGGAGAGGAAAAGCCACCCTGCGTGACTTTTCCTCTCCACATAAATACAGCCACTTCACACGCAGCACTGTGTGTTGAAGGGGCGTTCCATGGGTGTTGTTGTGGGTGTTCCCACGCAACACACAAAGAACTAGACACATCTCCTGGTGTACGAGAAATCGTAACTCTGGAGATGCGAGTGAATGCTACGCCACCCTAGAGGTGGTGTTGCGAGGCACAACGAGGAGAAATGTTTTTATTTCTCCTCGTTTTTTCCTCTTTTAGTGTGTCCTCCATTCTACAGCACGCATTGAAAGAGGAAAAAGCCTCTTGTGATTGTTTTTGTGCAGGAAGGTGTCCCTTCCTGCACAAGAACAATCTCCCCACCACGCAGGCATCCTTGTACCATGGTGCAAGGGAGCCTGCGCCGGCGCATGGCTGCAGTCTGTACGCCTGCGCAGGGGAAGCATAGAGATGCGACAAAAAAAATCGTAAAAAAAAAAAAATTATAAAAACGTTTAAGTGTTTGGATGTTGGTTGGCTCTAAAAAGAGCCATTGTGTTAATTGAGTGTTTTTTGGTACCTATAAAATAAGTATCGATGCAGAGTCTAAATATCAAAAAGAAGACTCTGTTCCCTTCATCTGTGAAATGTACTCTTGCTCTTTGGATTAGAAACATTAAGTGATGAACTTCTGACGTCTCTGCACACACAAGTGTTACATGATCTAATGCTATACTAGCAGGCAAAAGTCATGTTGGGGGTAGAAATCATTTAGAAAGGGTTAAAATATGCAAAAAAAAGAAATGTGTGTTTCCATTTAAAAAAAAAAGTGGAGAACGTGAAAAGGGAGCAAGGTACAGAGTTCCTGACCCCCTACCTTTTGACAGGAGGTCCCTGAAGGACCATGAAGGGTGATAAAAACGTTATTTTATTTAAAAAAATCGAGGGGGGCGCGTACCGTGCGCGCACAGTACGCGCACGTCGGGGAATTTTTTTTAAAAAAAATGATTAAAAAAAGTGTTTAGATGTTAGGTGGCTCTAAAAAGAGCCGTTGTGTTAATTGAGGGACAGAGCAAGGAAACAATGGCAAAAATTATAGGGTGTCGCACATGTGCTGCTGTATCTTGATCTCTATTAGGGGAATGCTGGTCTTCCCCAAGCAAGAAGAACATTACACGTATTGCACCGTATATGCACCCTCTCAAACAGAGGGTGTATGTCCAGAGCAGCAGAAGAAGGTGATGCTGCCACCGCAGATAAAGTGCTCGGCAGAGCTGCCGATGATGTACTCGGCTGAGCTGCTGCGGATGTGCTCGGCTGAGCTTCAGGAGGGTTTTCTCTAGCAGCTCGAGCATAAGCCACAGGATGTACATCCCTAACGTGCCTGATCATAGTGAAGATACTAAAAGAGTATTTCTTTTTAGGATCTCCTCTTGATAAGACACGACCACAAAGAGTGCAGGTGACTTTGGGAGCATTCACCTTCTTCTGCCCCTCTGGAAATGTGAAATATTGCCAGATAAAAGAATCTTTCTGTTTCCTCTGTCTCTGTCTCACAAGAGTCTCCTGCTCACTCCCAGAAAATGACTGCTGCTTTGCCATTGTATCACAAAAACAGTTCAGCTCCTTCTCCCAGGGAATCAGAAGAAATAATGAGGGGAGTGGGTGTGGTGTTGGAAGTTTCTGGAACTGAAACTACTATAAACCAATGAAAAGTGTTGTTTCTTGATCACATGACTTACCGTGCGCGCACCGTACACTTACGGTGCGTGCACGGTACAAGTACACATGCGCGTACGTAATACGCGCGCATGCGCAAAAAGAACACGCGCGCATGCGCGTACAGAGCACGCGCGTATGCATGACGAACGAAGTACGCATGCGCACGGAAATCACGTACGCATGCGCACACGGAGCACGTACGCATGCAAGCCACGTGCTCGCACCGTACGCGTACCGTACTGTACGCGTACGGTACGCGAACGGTGCGCGCACGGTAAAAACCCTTTAAAAAAAAAATGTTTAGAGATTTATAGAAGATATTAACTATGCTGTTCAACTATATCTAAAATAAAAAAAAAAAAGCTGAGCCATTCCATATTGCAGGATGCAGTAAATCTATAATTATATACATAGGTAGCATATTGTAAAATAAATAAATAAAAATATAATAAAAGAATGATAAATTAGCATTTAAAAAACCTTGCAAATTCACAAAAAAAACCATAGGTTTCACACACGTTATAGTTAGGAATTAGCATTTAAAAAACCTTGCAAATTCACTGAAAAAACCATAGGTTTCACACACGTTATAGTGATGAATTAGCATTTAAAAAACCTTTGAAATTCACTGAAAAAACCATAGGTTTCACACACGTTATAGTTAGGAATTAGCATTTAAAAAACCTTTGAAATTCACTGAAAAAACCATAGGTTTCACACATGTTATAGTTAGGAATTAGCATTTAAAAAACCTTGCCAATTCACTGAAAAAACCATAGGTTTCACACATGGTATATATAGTTGGCTGGACATTTCGCTCGTAAAAAAACAATGAAATTCCCCCGTTATAGTTAGTTCAGCTAACTATAACTTGCGCACCCGCAATCCACTGCTGATGACGTCACATATTACATCACTCATGACATGGTCAGTGACATCACTCATGACATCACTGATGACATCTCAAATGACATCACTGATGACATCACTGATGACGTCATCCATGTGATAAATTACCACATCTTCTCACACCCTAATATAACCTTTGATACACCGACTCAAAATGTAAGAGTTCCATTCTTAAAACCATACATACTACAATAACAATAACTACATACCCACTTATTAACTCTTAGGTCTACATACACCTCCACTCATTCACATGTACAGTCACTCATACTTACAGTCACTCCATACAAAACTATCATGTGCATTTATACACCTATATAGACACTCACACACTATCAATCATCCATAGAGGTACTCTCACACCTACTCAGTCATGCAAATAATCACACTCCCATTTACTCACCTATGCGGTTATACACACTCAAGTTCACTTACTCATAAAAATAGTATCAGATTCTTACGATCTTATAGAATCATTGATACAAGCACACACTCATCCATACAGTCACTCTCACAATCACACACTCTCACATCTACCAACTTATATACTCTTACACGCATATATACTGCCTTTCACATATGTAGTTAGTCACAAATGTACCACTGAGATATAGATTCAATCCCTAACACACCCATACATACACTCACTCAACCATGCTGTCCATCACAGATGCACTCTTAAAACCATGCACCCATAGAATCACCCACTCACACATCTATGCATAGAGTCACACACACCCTACCCACACAAACACTCAGGAACCCATACTGATACTGAGACAAGCAATCAATAACTCATATAGACACTCATATAGCTATTCACAAAACCATGCAGCCACTTATACACCAACATACAGACACATTCAAACATTTACACAGTTTAGACACTAGTCTGCAGTAAGATACATTTAATGACTCACTTATAGAGTCAGTTACGCACCACAGAAAATCATCCATTCACAAACTTGTACACCCACTCTTTCTTCAACAGGCCTTTCCCTATATATATTAAACATATTAAAATTGTTCAGAAACACATACTCAATGGATGATGCCATCAGTGATGTCATCAGTGATGTCATTTGAGATGTCATCAGTGATGTCATAAGTGATGTCACTGACCATGTCATGAGTGTTGTAATATGTGACGTCATCAGCAGTGGATTGCGGGCGCGCGAGTTATATTTAGCTGAACTAACTATAACGGGGGAATTTCATTGTTTTTTTATGAGCGAAATGTCCAGCTAACTATAACATGTGTGAAACCTATGGTTTTTTCAGTGAATTTGCAAGGTTTTTTAAATGCTAATTCCTAACTATAACGTGTGTGAAACCTATGGTTTTTTTCAGTGAATATATATATATTTACAACAATATATTGGTATATTGAACTTATCATTTGTGTTGTTTTGGTGTAAAGTATTAGAATTTGTTTGTAATGTATGTATGTTTGGGTGAGATTGTTTGGTTAGTAGCAGTACACATTTAACGTATATATACGTATGTAAATATATATATAATTTGTTTGTACACATTTACATATGCATTTACAATTATGTTATTGCTAATGTTTTTTAGATATTTTTATTACTGTTGTTGCTTTTAATGAAACCCAATAGTAATTACTTTTTAATGCATATTAACTTTTGTAAGCCACCTACCTCTGAAATTCTTCCTGAAATGCTCATTAGTGATTTTATGTTTGCTTCTCGGATTGTTTTTATTGGAGAAAGTGGTGGAGCTGGCAGTTGCAGGATATATTCGGCTTTTTGAATTATGCTCTGTGGTATTGTTATTGCTGGCATTCTAGATATTTTTGTCTGCTTTGACAGGATCACAATATTGTTCTTGATAATAAAATTCCAGATAATTATTCCATTCTGTTCTTTAGTCTGAGTGTAATAATCATCATTGTAGCATGTAGCTTTTATTGATCCAGTTTCGTCTGCCAGGGCAAGATGATATCAAATTTTGTTCTCCTGTTTTGCTATTGCGTATTGCTTTTTGATATGGTTTACTTTCTTCATGTTTTGTTTGTTTAAGTTCTTGTATAGAAATCATCTGAAATGAGAAAAGCTAATGTTAAATCAGGCATTCTGCACATTAAATTGCCAACCATAAGGCTTTGTGATCACTGTAATATGACTCTAATGTCCCATATTGTTGTAAATCTTCATTAGTAGATATATGATCTAGTATAGAATTGTAGTATGTTGTGTTGGTTGCAGTTAAATTGGCTGTGCATATATTGTAATAGTAGTATAGTGTTTTGTTATTGCTTTTTCAAATCTATGTTGAAGTTGCCCATGATAATATATTTATAATCACGGTAGAAGTTTAATATGTTTGTTAATACTTCTAATAGTGTTTGTATACGAACATGTGGTGGCTTTTATAATATTACAAATAAGTAGTTGATATTATGAAGATGTTGAGTAAAATTTAAAATGTCAATTTTGTGTTGTGTTTCATATATTGGTAATAAGAATTCGGTTTTTTTGTAATAAATTGCTATTCCATGCTTTGTTCGCTGATTGTGGAATTTGTCAAATATTATTAGGTGATGTTGTTCAAACAAAAAGCTAGTGGTATCTGCTTTTCTGGTTGTGTTTATTTCTGTTAGGCATAGGATATCAGTATTCATGATATTATTGTCTGATATTATTGCTTTGAAGCTTTTTTTGTACTGAGCGTATATTATGTACAATAATATTAAAATGTTGGTTATATTGCCCTATTTGTGGTACTGAAATTTGTAATGGCATATCTGTTTTTAATCTGCTCATTTTTTCATGTACTTTTGGGTGTACTACTATTTTGTTTTCATTAAAGTTTTTAATATATATATTTGATAATGATTTTCCTCTGCTTAAACCTACATAATGTAAATGATGTATTTTGCTATTGTTAAAGTGTGTGTATAGTGGTTCAATCGTTTCGCCTTGTGTCCTGTGTATAGTACGTACAGATGATTGGCGCAATGGAAATTACAATTGGCGTGTTATTGATAGCTTCAACAAATTGTACTATACCTTTTACCCAATTTGTTAAGCCATCATTAACATTTATATTACAAGTTAAATCATAGCGTACTTTCAATGCACTGTGTAATATGTATGCAAGGCCCATTGTTTTTGTTTGATCAGTTGGTAATTAATTGAGTATTGTTTGCTTTTCTTGTTCTGTAAGATCTGAAGCAACTGTATCTATTGCTATTGCTGTGTAAACGGGGTAGTTTTGTATATGTTGCATTAAAACTTCATTATTAATGTTATTAACCTCTTTGTTCGTTGACATAATGTAAGGTATAGTTTTGCTAATGCTGTCAGGTGGTTCTACTTCTCGTAATTGTATCTGTATAATATCTGTGTTTGTTTCTCTTCTCTTAATCTGTTCAGCAGTTCTGCAAATGGTAGGTCATTTAGTTGTCTCATAATTTTGGTGAGTTCAAATAATCTGAAATGTGTTTGCCATAAATGTGTACTTAGTGGTCCATATGAATGTCTAGAGTTTTCAAAAATGTATGTGTCAAAAACAGGTTTTAATTGATAGAAATCTCCAATTGCTAAAATGGAGATTCCTCCAAAGGGTTGGTTTGACATTTTTATTTCTTGTAATCTGTTATGTATGAAATTGAACATATTTGTTCCTACCATTGATATTTCATCTATTAGTAATTTAAGATGCATTAATTGATTTTGTAGTGCACTTCTGTTTTCATGAGATAGTGGTTTATGAGTTAACATTTGTAAAACAGGTATCTTAAATGTGCTATGTAGTGTTTTTCCATTTATGTTATGTGTTGCTTTGCCTGTTGGAGCTGTAAGCAATATATAGATGTTATCTGGATTTTTTCCTGCTTTTGTATTGTAGTAATGTAATAATGTCTGGTAAAGTGCAGTAATAAGGAAGCTTTTCCCAACTCCTGCACCACCAGTACAGAATGTGTAGCAGGGTGTTTCTTTTGTTTTTATCCCAATGTGATATACAAAGTTAAGTTGTTCTGTAGTTAGATTTTGCATTATATCATTATATTGCTCATTTGGTAGTATATTATTACTTAATGTTTCTTCTACAGTTGTGATTCTAATGCCTAAATCTAATGACAAGTGATATAGTAGTTGTTGTTCATTGAATTGTGCTTCATTGCTTATGGTATTAGCTGTTTCTGTAGTTATTGGCGATACTGGTAATGTGGGCATGTATCATCATTTTATTTTATTTTATCATTTTATATAGCGCTGAATCACCCCAAGGGGTATCTCTGCGCTTGCAACAGAAGACTATCTCAACACTAGAAAAGATACGTTTTCATCAGCTTTCTGAATTGGAGAAGGGGCATTTCCGTACGAAGGTATTGGGGAAGACTGTTCCAAAACATAGGAGCCAAATACTAAAAGGCCCTGCCACCAGTACGGGCTTTGTTTATTCTAGGAACAGAAAGGAATTTTTTTGATCCTGATCTAAGTGAGGATATAGGAGTATACGCTTCCAGTTTCCTAGCAAGATAAAGAGGGCTAAGCTCATTAAGAGCCTTGAAAATCATGCAGCCTGTTTTGAATTGCACTCTTTTTTTGATTGGCAACCAATGCAATTCATGCAGCAAAGGCAATGAGGGGGTCCTGGCAGGTGAATCAGTTACCAGACGGGCAGCCATATTTTGGATAACCTGCAATTTATCCAATGAAGCTACATGAGCAGAAAGAAGAAGAGCATTACAATAATCAATCTTGCTCATGAGCAGTGCCTGAATTAAAGTCTTCCTGGTGGAGAGAGGGAGCATCGGAAAAACTCTTTTAAGTAAACTTAAAATGTGATAACAGGACCCAGCAATTGTATTAACATGGGTCTGAAGGGTAAGTTTCTTATCGAGCTTAATGCCCAGATTTTTAACTACCTCTTTGGGAGCGGGGGCTTTACCCAACTCCTCAGGCCACCAACTAAGTGACCAACAGATGTCAGCACCTCCAAACAGCAGAATCTCAGATTTCTCAGAGTTTAACTGGAGATAGTTGGTTTTCATCCAGGAGGCAATAGCCATCATGCCTTGAGAAAAGATGGTTTGTATGTCTGAAATCGTTTTGTCGAAGGTGAGGAGGAGTTGGGTGTCATCTGCGTAAGAGATAGGATTAAACCCCAAATCCCTCATAAGTTTAGCCAGGGGCGTCACATAGATGTTAAACAAAGTTGGGCTCAGACATGAGCCCTGAGGGACGCCCCTGGTAACCCGTGAGGGAGCAGAAGTAAAAGAACCCAATGACACTGCCTGAGTGCGGTTGGACAAAAAATCTGACAACCAGCTCAAAGCAGATCCGTTAATACCAAGCTCTTGTAATCTGTGCAAAAGAACTTGGTGAGAGATGGTATCGAATGCTGAGAGGTCAAGCAGCACCAGAAGTGCCGCTTGACCTTGGTCCAGAGCCATTCTAATATTATCCGTTACCTCCACTAAGGCAGTCTCAGTGCTATGTTTAGCACGAAAGCCTGACTGAGAAACATCAAGAGCACTAGAAGACTCAAGGAAAGCAGATAAGTGCTTATTGATATGTTTCTCAGTGATCTTACTCTGTAGCGGAAGCAACAAAATCAGGTGATAATTGGACAGTTCCTCAGGGGAGATGTTTGAGTTTTTACGAATGGGGATAATTTGGGCATGTTTCCACCTTTGCGGAAGACTAGGAGATTTTAAAGAAGTATTAATTATGGAGCAAAGTGGAGATGCCAGCTGAGCCGCAAATCTAGAAGAGATTTTAGCAGGAATAGTATCCAGGGGGGATCCAGATCTGGTACATTCCTGAAGTGTTTGCACTTCAGTGATGGTAATAGCAGGAAATGTAGTCAAATGAGGTCCTACACTAGTAGGATGGAATGTGGTCACCACAGGGATAGGGACAAAAGTATTGGAAAGGGTGATATTTTGATAAATCTTCTCAACTTTTTGTACAAAAAAGGAGGAGATATTATCGCATAATGACTGAGAAGAAATATCCCTAGTTTGGCAAGATTTGGGGTTCGTGAAATCGTGTACAATTTGAAAGAGCATTCTGGAGTTGTTACCTGCATGCTCCAAAGTCTCTGCAATGTGCGTTTTACGGGCCAGTTTAACATTATTATGATAAATTACCATAGAGTTTTGGCTTGCTCATTATGTGAGCGTCGCCAAACACGCTCCAGTTTTTTACAGGCACTTTTCTCCTCTCGTAAAGCAGACGTATACCAACCAGTGGCAGACCTTTTGGGTGCATGTCTAAGAGGCTTGAGAGGAACTACTTTGTCAAGTAAATTACTAACTCTCATTGGTGTTGCTATTAGTATTTGTGAGTGCTTCATTAAGCTTATTGTAATTGTGATGGTTTATGTCTACTGTCTCTTTAATTTGCATATATCGTTGAAAATATGTATCATTACAAATTATTTTTGTTTGTTCTCTCCATGGGTAATAAAGCATTAACCCCTTCGCTGCCAGGCCTTTTCCCCCTCCTGTGCCAAGCCTTTTTTTGGCTATTTGGGGTAGTGCGCGCTTAGGCCCCTGTAACATTTTGACCACATTAGGTATCCACGCCAAATTTGCGTCCTTTTCTTCCAACATCATGAGGATTCTAAAGGTACTCAGGGTTTGTGGATTCCCCTGGAGGAGTCACAGAAATGAGCCAAAATACAGCAAAATTTTGTTTTATTTTGGAAAAAATGGAAAAACGGGCTGCAAATGAAAGCATCTGGGTTTTTCCCTGCAAATGTTATCAAAAAAGGGTTTGTGGGGTTGAAATCACCATTTCCCCAGCTTTTCGGGGATACCAGACTTTTGTCAGAAACCGAACATTTTTTACACAGTTTTGGCATTTTTCTGGGACATAGCCTATTTTTGCTATTTTTTGTACTTTTGACCTCCTTCCAGTTAATGGCAGAAATGGGTACAAAAGCAATAATGGATCCTGGAAAGCTATACATTTTCGAGAAGAAGACAAAAGTCTGAATTCAGCAAGGGGTCATTTGTGTAGATCCATCAAGGTTTTTTTATAGAAACAAACAGTTAAATATAGGATACATTGAAAATTAGTTGAAAAAAACAGCCTTTTGTGTCAACGTTTTCACCTGTAACTTCTTCTAATTATGACAGCTCTTTGAAAGCAATATACCGTTGCATCCGCTGGACATTACTGGTTGTGGGGATATATAAGACTTGTAGGTTCACCAAGAACCCGACGAGCCCAGAGCCAAAAACTGAGCAGCAACTTGCAATGGTTTTTTATTATGTACCGGGTATATAGTAATTATTCTTTAAAAATGTGTACATGGAAAAAACGGTATGAAAGACACCTATGTATTTCTGAAATGAGAACAAAATATAGAGTTTAGAAACAGTAGATATTTGCACATTTCTGAAATTGGGAATACTCATACTAGCATGAGAATTATCAGTCAGTTTTGTAGAATGACTTATTTTTTACACAATGTCTTTCATTTGGAAGGCAGAAATGCATCGAAAGTCAATAGATAATAACAGTTCCTTTACAAATCTGAATTACCCTAAGTCTCCTGATAAAAATGGTACCTCACTTGTGTGGGTAGGCATAGTGCCCGCATCAGGAAACGGCGCAAAACGCAACGTGGTCACAACTCAATATCGCAGTGAAAATGTACCCTTTTTTGGCAAAGTGCCTAGCTCTAGTTTTTTAACCCTAGCTCTGCGGGCACCTTGGGAAACCTAGCAAACCTATACATTTTTGAAAACTAGACACCCAGGGGAATCCAGGATGGGGTGACTTGACTGCCTCCCACCAGGGTCTGTTACCCAGAATCCCTTGCAAACCTAAAAAATTGTCAAAAAAACACATTTTCCCCACATTTCTGTCGTGGAAAGTTCCGGAATCTGCGTGGATCCACAAATTTCCACCCACCCCGCGTTCCCCAAAGTCTTACGAGAAAAACGGTACCTCACTTGTGTGGGTCGGCCTAGTGCCCGCGACAGGAATCGGCGCAAAACACAACGTGGTCACACCTCAATTTCGCAGTGAAAAATGACCCTTTTTTGGCAAAATGACTAGCTGTAGTTTTTGAACCCTAGCTCTGCGGGCACCTTGGGAAACCTAGCAAACCGATACATTTTTGAAAACTAGACACTCAGGGGAATCCAAGAGGGGGTGACTTGACTGCCTCCCACCAGGGTCGGTTACCCAGAATCCCTTGCACACGTACAAAATTGTCAAAAAAAACACATTTTCCCCACATTTCTGTCGTGGAAAGTTCCGGAATCTGCGTGGATCCACAAATTTCACCCACCCCGCGTTCCCCAAAGTCTTACGAGGAAAACGGTACCTTACTTGTGTGGGTCGGCCTAGTGTCCGCGACAGGAAACGGCGCAAAACGCAACGTGGTCACACCTCAATTTCGCAGTGAAAAATGACCCTTTTTTGGCAAAATGTCTAGCTGTAGTTTTTGAACCCTAGCTCTGCGGGCACCTTGGGAAACCTAGCAAACATATACATTTTTGAAAACTAGACACCCAGGGAAATCCAGGATGGGGTGACTTGACTGCCTCCCACCAGGGTCTGTTACCCAGAATCCCTTGCAAACCTAAGAAATTGTCAAAAAAAATAAATTTTCCCCACATTTCTGTCGTGGAAAGTTCCGGAATCAGCGTGGATCCACAAATTTCCACCCACCCCGCATTCCACAAAGTCTTACGAGAAAAATGGTACCTCACTTGTGTGGGTCGGCCTAGTGCCCGCGACAGGAAACGGCACAAAACGCAACGTGGTCACACCTCAATTTCGCAGTGAAAAATGACCCTTTTTTGGCAAAATGACTAGCTGTAGTTTTTGAACCCTAGCTCTGCGGGCACCTTGGGAAACCTAGCAAACCTATACATTTTTGAAAACTAGACACCCAGGGGAATCCAGGATGGGGTGACTTGACTGCCTCCCACCAGGGTCTGTTACCCAGAATCCCTTGCAAACCTAAAAAATTGTCAAAAAAAACACATTTTCCCCACATTTCTGTGGTGGAAAGTTCCAGAATCTGCGTGGATCCACCCACCCCGCGTTCCCCAAAGTCTTACGAGAAAAACGGTACCTCACTTGTGTGGGTCGGCCTAGTGCCCGCGACAGGAAACGGCGCAAAACGTAGTGAGGGAACATCAAAATTGCCTATCTCAAAACCACCTGGTTTTGCAAGGGGGGTCACTTGGGTTTTTGGCCCGGTTCTCGGTGGCCATCTAGGGAAATCTACCAAACCCATACATTTCTGAAAACTAGACACCCGGGGACTTCCAGGGAGGTATGGCTTGCGTGGATCCCCCAACGTTTCCTTACCCAGAATCCCCTGAAAACCTCAAATTTCAGCAGAAAAAATCACTTTTTTCACACATTTTTGTGTGGGAAAGTTGTGGCATCACCGGGCTCACTCAAATTTCCCACCTCCCAGCGTTCCCCTGGGTCTCCCGGTAAAAATGGTGCCTCACTTGTGTGGGAGGCCCAAGTACCCGCGACAGGCAAGGGCCCAAAACGTAGGGAGGTGACTTCAAATTTGCCTATCTCAAAACCACCTGGTTTTGCAAGGGGGGTCACCTGGGTTTTCGGCCCGGTGCTCTGCGGCCATCTAGGGGAACCTACCAAACCTATACATTTCTGAAAACTAGACACCCGGGGGCTTCCAGGGAGGTATGGCTTGCATGGATCCCCCAACGTTTCCTTACCCAGAATCCCCTGCAAACCTCAATTTTAGCTGAAAAAATCACTTTTTTGACACATTTTTGTGTGGGAAAGTTGTGGCATTACCGAGCTCACCAAATTTCCCACCTCCCACCGTTCCCCTGGGTCTCCCGGTAAAAATGGTGCCTCACTTGTGTGGGAGGCCCAAGTACCCGCGACAGGCAAGGGCCCAAAACGTAGTGAGGTGACATCAAAATTGCCTATCTCAAAACCACCTGGTTTTGCAAGGGGGTCACCTGGGTTTTTGGCCCGGTGTTTGGCGGCCATCTAGGGAAACCTACCAAACCCATACATTTCTGAAAACTAGACACCCGGGGGCTTCCACGGAGGTATGGCTTGCGTGGATCCCCCAAAGTTTCCTTACCCAGAATCCCCTGCAAACCTCAATTTTAGCTGAAAAAATCACTTTTTTCACACATTTTTGTGTGGGAAAGTTGTGGCATCACCGGGCTCACTCAAATTTCCCACCTCCCAGTGTTCCACTGGGTCTCCCGGTAAATATGGTGCATCACTTGTGTGGGAGGCCCAAGTACCCGCGACAGGCAAGGGCCCAAACATTTTTTTGGATGGCAATGTTGATGTCGCATCACTACATTTTGGGCCCTTGCCTGTCGCGGGTACTTGGGAGACCCAGGGGAATGCTGGGAGGTGGGAAATTTGAGTGAGCCCAGTGATGCCACAACTTTCCCACACAAAAATGTGTGAAAAAAGTTATTGTTTCAGCTAAAATTGAGGTTTGCAGGGGATTCTGGGCAAGGAAACGTTGGGGGATCCACGCAAGCCATACCTCCCTGGAAGCCCCCGGGTGTCTAGTTTTCAGAAATGTATGGGTTTGGTAGGTTTCCCTAGATGGCCGCCGAGCACAGGCCAAAAAGACAGTTGACCCCCTTGCAAAACCAGATCGTTTTGACATTGTTTGTTTCTACAGCGTGAGAATTTCGGCACAATATTGCAAGGAAAATGTGACAGACATTTTGAAGTTTGCAGGACATTGTGGATAAAATAACTTTTTGGAATTCACAAGAGAGACATCACCATGAACTCCCGTGGGTTTACGACAATATCTACAGTTGGTGGGTTATTCTTACATGGAACATACACCTTGGCAGAGAAACTAAAAAGACAAAGATTCCTGCACATCCATCTATTCCTCAAACGCACACACATACTGGTTTGATTTGGCACGACGGCGAGTGATGGTTCAGTATATTAAATTTTATTAACAAGAGATTTCACAAAAATGCAATGCACTGTCAATAATTAAATGGAGAAAAAACTGAACCAATGACTCGCAGCTCGTGAGCTGTAAAGCCACTGCAAGGCACCAACTGCTTTACAGTCCATTCACACACCTTTCATACGTGATACACACAAGACCATTCGCACCACCAGGCACAAAAACAACACATTACAAAATTCACAAAAGGGACAAGGTACACCCTGCTTCAGAAAGGCAAATATTACTGCACAGCCATCTATTCCTCAAACGCACACACATACTGGTTGGATTTGGCACGCGGGTGAGTGATGGTTCAGTATATACAATTGTATTAGCAAGTGATTTCACAAAAATGAAATGCACTGTTAATAATTGAAAGGGCGAGAAACTGAACCATTGACTCACAGCTCGTGAGCTGTAAAGCCACGACAAGGCACCAACCTCTTTACAGGCCATTCATACACCTTTCATACTTGTGAGACATACAAAACCATTCACACCGCCAGCCGCGGGCCCATCACATAACAAAACTCACACCAGCACACAGCGCCATTCAAGGGCCCATCACTTTCACACGCCCACATTCCTGACACAGCAACTACACAAGCTGATGGATTGCGTGGAGTGGCACTCAGCTAGCAGTGTGTGTAGTGACCAGCAGCAAGTCACTACTCACACACCGCCAGCCAAGCACCATTCCACGCACACCGCCAACCAAGTGCCAGTCCACACACACCGCCAACACATTTAGGATTTTTTTTAGACAAAAATAAAAACACAAACAAATCGCAAATTGATACAAATCTACAAACACAAAATCAGAAACTAAATACATTGCACTAACGCCAACCTTGAAACAGAATCAAATTTTTCAAAGAATACAGACCAGGCAGTTCACTTTACCACTCATGAATGCTCCCAAAAATTATTTTGCGTGTGGTACGCTCTAAAACAAGCAGGGACACACAGCCCAGGTTTAGAAGGATAGTCGGGGCAGTACATACGAATCTCCTTCCGCGTACCTCTTCGCCAACAGACTCTGCATCTCCTAGTGGGAAAATCTTTTGTCGGTGTGGAAGGGATGAAATCAGGAAAGTGGCGATCTTTCAATCGAACCACATCCTCCACCACTCCAAATCTAGGAACACTTGCATGTTCCACAACAACAAGGCTAGCTATCACAGAGTGCTGAAACTGAAGAAATGTCAAGTTTGACGCAGGAGAACACTCCTTGAACACAATAAAAGCATTGAAATTTGCTAATTCGAAGAAATGGATGGCCAACTTCTTATACCAAACATAAGCCTTCCGAATAGCAGAGTAAGGTTCCAACCTCTGATCTACTCTGTCAACACCACCCATGTGCTTATTGTAGTCTAGAATGCACACAGGTTTGCGCACTTCAGCAACCTGACCCCAAACAGCCACAGGTGAAGTACTCTCATCATGGATGGTAGTCAGCATGTACACATCCCTCCTGTCCACAAATATTACAGCTAGTAGTTCATCACTACGCAAGGAACTGCACTGCCCCCTCTGAAGTTTTTTGCAAACAAGCTCTTTCGGATAACCTTTACGGTTAGAGCGGATTGTGCCACATGCAAAAGTGTCCACTTTATACAATTCCTTAAATAATTGCACAGCAGTATAGAAGTTATCAAGGTACAAATGGTGGCCTCTGGTAAACAGTCTTCTAGCAAGATCCCACACAATTTTCTCTGAAACTCCAAAAGTGGACGGACAACCTGGGGGGTCAATAGTAGAATCTCTACCAGTGTACACACGAAAATTAAAAACATATCCTGTCCTACTCTCAGACAACATATACAGCTTAATTCCATAGCGTGCCCACTTGCTAGGGATGTACTGCCTAAAAACCAAACGGCCCTTGAACAAGACCGAAGACTCATCAATAGATATTTCTTTCCCTGGAGTATAGATCTCAGAAAATCGATCTACACAGTGATCAAGAACGGGCCGAATCTTAAAAAGACGGTCACAGTCAGGGTGATCTCGTGGCAATGCCATAGAATTATCAACAAAATGCAGCATACGTAGCAAAAGTAAATACCGATTACGAGTCATAACTGCAGGAAATATGGCAGTTGCCAACAAGAGACTAGTAGACCAATATGAAGCCAAGGTTGGCTTCCTTACCACACCCATCAATAAAGTCAAATCCAAAAACTTCTTAATCTCTTCCAGATATGTGGGAGTCCACCGGGTAGCTCTAGACTGGGGCCTAAGTTTGTCGCTGTTGTCCCTCAAAAACTGTTCAGCATACAAATTCGTCTGCTCAACAATCTCACCCAAAAATACATCATCCATAAACAACTGAAAAAACTGTATAGGCAAAAAGTGTTCACAATCCACTGTACACCCTGCATCACCGCTAAAGGAAGGCAACACCGGCTGCACCATGTTTGGATCAACCCAAAGTCCAGCACTTCCAGTAGGAAGCCTAGCAGCCTCAGACTGCAATCCAGATGCCTCTTGCACCATCGGCACAGCAGTTTCCTCCTCTAAGACAGGCACTTCATCCGCACTGAAAGTTGCTTCATCCACACCAAAAGTACCTTCATCTGCACTGAGAGTACCTTCATCATCTGATGAATCCATGTTGAGAGAAAACTCACTGCCAGAATCTTCCCCTCCCTCCTCTCCCTCAGACGCACTGTCAGTCTCATAATCATGCTCAGAGGAAGATTCAAGAAGCATACCAACCACCTGTTGAGCAGTCATTCTACGGCTAGCCATATTGCTTACTAATAAAGGTAACTTGTCAAATAAGTCAACAACAACAAACACTTTGTAAAATAAGTAATAAACAAAAAGCACCTTTATCAAAAACTCATAAATACTCCAAAACAATACCACTCACTTGCCAGAGGCAGCTAAACTACTCACCACCACCTACTCTGTACAGACACAGTATGGATCAACAATATCCCACTAAAAAAGAAAGAGAAAAGCAATTACACATAAGACTATGCAAAACACATTGCAAAGAATTTCATGCTCAAACCACTAACTAAATATGCCGCCATTATGACATCACTTACAAAAAACATCATTCAGACATTACAATATTACTCATTTGGAGTAAATACAACAAAAAAAAAATTCTTACCAAAACAATGCAACTACACAAAACTGCAGAACAACCACTGTCGAAACTGGAATCAGGAATCAAAAGCGTTAGACTAGAATAAAAAGGAGAAAAAAAGTTATTGTCACATATGCATATAATGCTCTAGACCATCACGTACTGCGCAAAATGTATTACTTTAACCTCCCACTTTCAAGAAGGAAAGATCGATGGGCCAATCATTTACAAGCAACGCGGCGAGAATCTGGAACTCAGCCTCAGCTCCGGACCACCCCCTCCCTCTTCCCAGTCCTTCAAAACTGACCTCAAAGTTCTCCTCCTGCAAAGACACTTCCAAACTTAATTCACACCCTATCTATTGTCTGAAGGAAGTCTTTACATTATAGGAAATTCTGTTCTCCATGCCCGTAGAAGTGCCTTCCCAGTGTGTTCCTGTGTTTTGAGTGTCTGCCATTTATTGCACTTTTATACCTCTACTTGTACTTTGTACTCTTTTGTAACTTGCACACATGTCACTTTTCCTCTTGTAACGTATTGTTTGCTACCTCTTGTATTTTGTTTGCTTTTGATATATGCACAATTACCACCATTGCCTCATGTAACATAACGTTTGCTCTTGTTTTCAGAGTGCCTGCCATTTATTGCAGTATTTTACCTCATGTGACATCCATCAGAGAGCTGCGTGAATAATTACCTGGTAATCCCCTCAGCACAATGCAAACACCCACCCGAAATAGGTACCCAGTGAGGTCACACTGTTCGCATCGCCCTAACCTGCTCAAGGTTCATGTGACCTCAGTGACAGTCAGAGCGACTGGATCACTGTTGCTCTAGGGTGTGCTGCTTCGTAGGCCTGCCCGCAAGACTGGAGATGAACTTCAGTATGGATTGTGGTGGACAGGCCTTCAAGGTTAACCCACAATTGACACCACTAGGGTACACCTGCTTGTGCTAAGACATCAAGCCTTCTAAGGTCTAGTGGGGCCTTTTACGGTCTAGCATGGGAATGTGCTCCCTCAGTACAGTGGTGTGGTGGACTGGTCACGAATGCGGAACCCGGTTCCCCAGTTCCAAATTCCACAGCTCTGGCCATAGTGCAACATCCCCACTGAACACCATACTTGCCCACTGAGAGAAACTCACACTGCCTTCAGCTATAACCTAATTGTGCCCACTATAAACACTTGGATGTGGCTCAATTCAAATTATGCACTTGATAAGAGTAATATGCTGCCTAAAAATAAAAAAAAAAAGCAACCACTCATAGGGAATGCAAAGCATGTGAAATGTAAGCAGAAACAACATGGTTACCTAAACGATCTCTCACTAACTATTCAGAAATCAGCGAGTGGTTTCACCTGAAAGGTTATGGACATGAATAGAGGGCCCTGAAGGGAACCGTTTCACTGTCCATTGCTTACATCCTTACAAAGCGTAAGCAGTATGGTATAAAAAGACCACATCCATAAACACAGAGCCATGGTACACATTGTGTTTTCCAATCCACCCATCAACCAGGTATTGCAGTACCTCCAGGAATGGTACTCTTCCAACCTGGAAACAACAATGCTCTTCAAAGAAAGACGAGAAAATGAAAGTAGCACTTCACTGGCAAACTCTGTAAAGTGATGCTGGTGTATTTGGATGAAAAAAAAACAATATGGCCACTTTGCAACCCCTCTGTCTTGCTATTAGTTAGGTATTTAATTCTCATATAAGAAATTCTATTTCTCTACATGCTGCTGCACTTTGGATTTGAAAAATTAAAAAGAAGGGCATTTCTCGGCATTTTTGGATCCATTTCACAGGGAAGCAACAACAGGCACACACGAACGAAGACGAGCCTCGTGGTATGCCTGGGCATACCAAAGTGCCCCCACCCTAACCCAAACCAACCGATGCAAAAAAAAAACCTCCCCAGCCCCAAAACTCACCTTTACTCTCCGACGCGCAAGAAGCAAATAGCTTCCTGCGCCTCGGAGAGCAAAGGGGAACCTCCAATGACGTCAGCGCGGCTCGCGCGCTGACGTCATTGATGACACAGGGGCGGGGGGAGGCTGGGGAAGGTCTTCCCCTGCCTTCCCAGTAAAAAAAAAAAAATCGACCAATCACGGGGGGATCGCCAGCGCTTCCCCCGTGGGTGGGTGCCATGACGAGCTGGACTCGTCATGGGCACAGCGCGACTGTGCTCCATGACGAGTCCAGCTCGTCATGGGCACAGAAGGGGTTAATAATTCTCGGTAATAATTTTCTGAGTCGTTGTTTTTGTTAAATCTACAATAACTTATGATTTTAGTTTTTTTGTGTTTTGTATAGTCTGTAGATATTGATTCATAATGTAAGTTGTGTATCTCAAGTTCTTCCTCATTTGAGCTATAAAAGTTATTTTCTGTAAGTAAATTGTCATGGCCAGTTTGTTTTTTTCTTTTTTGTTTTTTATTCTTTTTATTGTACATGGATGCATAGTCAGCTAATGTACATTGTTCTAAATGTTTAGGGTGTTTGCTGTATTTTTCAATAATATTATCATATTGTATGCTACTGAATGTGTCTGGTAATGAATTTAAGGTATCTATGTCTCACAATAAATATTTTCTGTGGGGTTAGTATTAATGAATATAAAAGATCTAGAACTTTTCCGTAAAGGAATTTGAAGTATAAGATAGGCTGCTTCTTGTGCACTTATTTCAGTACAGTTTAAGAACTTGTTACCTATGTGCTTAAGTTGATCTTTAATATTTGGATTATGATATACTTCTTTTGCTGCTTGTGCAATTATTTTGCTCATTCCACGTTTTGGTTTGTTTTGATTTGCTAATTTATGAAACAATATATACTGCACAAGCATATGTGTCGAGAATGTATTGTATATCTATGTTTGCCTGCCATGCTTGTAAAATTGTAGCATTGTAGTTATTAATAAAGCATTTAGCTGGTGTTCTCCTTAAAAGAATAGTAGTTTTTTTCTATAATAGATTTTATACATAAGAATATATTGTTTATTATCTAGTTGCATGTATTCTAAAAAGTTACTAAAAGGCTAACTTTGAAAGTCTTGTGTATTCATAGTTGCATGTATTAGTTTGATATGCTGTAGCAGCTCTTTACCCGTTTTGTCCAGTGGTAATGGTTTTAGTATGATAGTTTCTGGCATTGGATATTTAGGGTACCGATATTTGCATGTTCTTTTTTGTTTTATGTGGCAATTTTTTGTATGCCCATGTCTTTGGAGTGGTAATAAAGGTTCTATAGATTGATCCTGTATTTTTGTACATGTTACATACTTATCTATAAAAGTAATAACTTCAGTTAGTTCTGATTTATCATACTGTGGAGCATTTTCTATCCATATTAAAGCATGTATATGTGGTGATCCCCATTGTTGGAATTCAACTCGATAAAAGTAATCTATAATTTTGCCAATTGTATTACTTTCATGTAATAAAATACAATTAAATAATTTTATAACTTGAAAATCAAAATGTTGTGCACATGTAATAAGTTTTTGTTGTATTAATGAGCATTTTGTTTCCCAAGACATATTTGCTAATCCTTCTTTCGTGCATTCCTTCTTATTTTCAAAACGCAATAATATGTTAATTAAATAATACTATTTTATTTCTGTGGCTGATAATGTTAAAAAATAAGTTGTAATTCCTAATTGCCTTATCATTGCAAAAAGATTTTTTTTCCAATGCTCCCAATATGGTGGGGAACTACGAATAGTTTTAAGTATTTTATATCCTTCATTGTATTGCAAAATGCTTTCTAAATTGTTTTTGATGTCTTTTGCAGTTATAACTTTTCCGTTATTAAAATGTTTTCTAAGTGATATGTGATATGATATGCTTTATTCGATACAAAAATATATCATAAAAGCAGAATCAGTTCTTATACAATTCTTAAAAACAACATGACATAAATCTAACAATGGCAATTCATTGCAAATTTGATAAGTAAAAAGTACAATTCATTTTATGAAGAGGTAAAAAATAGGGAAAGGCCCATCAAATTTGAGTATCATAAAAAGAAGTACACAGCAGTATAGTACAAAACAATTCATACAAGCCTAATCCATATTTTTTGATGCCAAAAACTTCGAGCGTAACACCCATGCACATCCCAGGTATTTGGCTACCCCACAGATCGCAGGAAGGGAAGTAGTATCTGTCCTGAGGACACGTAGAACAGACAGATAGTTTCTTGAGCCCAGCAATACACAAACAGGTTTTAACCACTTTCTTCTTATGTGTCTGTATACTGGGCAGGCAAACATAAAATGGGCAAAGGACTCGGTACGAGCTCCACATCCTGGACATGAAGCTATTACTGTTACTACTGCAAATCGGTCGCTCCCCCTCCAGCTCACTATTAGGTCATTGATGGGGAGAGTTCCAATTCTCAATTTCATATACAAGGACCTATCTCTAGGGGTTTGGATGAAATCGAGATATGCTTCCAGCTTCCGAACAGGCTTGTGTTCCAGGAACCACTCAGTGAGGGTTCCCCTGTCCGCACTGGTCTCTTGTACCACCTCCACCCAATTCCAGTAAGCTTTCTTTATATCCTGTTTGGGAGGCGGGGTCTGGCTAACCCATGCCTCCCCCAGACCTATATGAGATATGAGACGCCTAAGGTTTGAAATCCATTTGACCCTCTGGCCTGTATCCGCTTTGATGATATCGCTAAAAGCTGTGGCATAGTAGGACAGTTCTGGGGTCGATCTAATATGGGCACAAAAGAGTAAAGGGCGAAGGCGTACAATATCCTTGATTGAATGTCTGCCCAGATCTAAATACAGGGGCTTCAGTGGAGTAGAGATTGGAAGGGAAACCAGACCTCTAAGAAATTTGTTCTCCGATCTTACTAGGTCAATGATGTTCTCAAAACCCCATAGTTCGGCCCCATACAGGGCTGAGGGGAGTGCTTTACCTTCATAAACCGCAAGGGCCGGGGATATTGGTTTACTTACAGAGAGTTGTTGTTCTCTTAAGATCGCCCCAGATACCCACTTGTGGTTTAGGAGCATTTTTGCCAGATGGGAACTCCACTTCATTTCACTGGTGACCCGAATGCCCAAATAATCAAAAGACTCAACTAGGTCTAGTGGTTTTCCTTGAAGGGTGATGTTATTTCTAAACTTTTTCGAGGAGGATATAGTCATCAATTTTGTTTTAACGGTCTTGATGATTAAGCCTCGAACGGAACAGAACAGGCTAAATCTATCCAACAGCTTTTGGAGACCACTTGGGCTTTTTGATAGCAGGAGGGTATCGTTGGCGTATAGGAGGGTCGGGGGTTTTTCACCCGCCAGTACTGGTGCGTCGGCCGGAAACTCCCTCAAATGGTCTACCACCCCATTCACAAAGAGGGAGAACAAGGTCGGCACCAATACACAGCCCTGGCGTACCCCCCACTCACCTTGATCCTCTCCGTTAGTTGTCCCTGAGTCCCCCAACTAATTCTGGCATAGTTGCCCTCATGGAGGCGTCTAATAAAATCCAGGACCATGGGGGGGTACCCAACTCGCGCAACACCTGCCAAAGCCTGAGGCGCGGGACCAGGTCAAAAGCGGTCTTGAGATCGATGAAGGCCAAGTACAAACTGCCTTTCTCTATGACCACGGTTTTCCAATGGATCATAAAGAATCTAAAGACCTGATCCATCGTACCCACTCACCCCCTCAAACCAGCCTGGAAGTGCGACAGGATATCACCTTCCTCCATCCACAGCCTCAACCTCATAAGGAGCACCCTACCAACCACCTTTTGTATCACATCGATTAAGCTAATCGGTCTGTAGTTGGCAGGGTCCTCCCTATCCCCCCTTTTGTAAATCACAACCACCTCCGCCCCCTTCCAGGATTCAGGGACTGCGTGGCCTCTAGCTATAAGATTCATCAGCCGTAAAATAAACTGTGACCAAGATTTTCGGTCATACAAAAGAAGATCACCAGGTATGCCATCCTGACCCACCGCTTTGCTGCGGGCTATATTTCCTATTGCCCGGGCTACCTCCTGTAGGTCAAAAAGTTCTACCGATAATGGATCTCCCAGTGTATAGGGGTGATGCTCGTCTCCTATATATGAAACATCTGCCTTACCAGAGTACAGGTCGTAGAAATGATCATACCATTTTTGCCCGTAATATGGTTAGGTATCGGCTCAGATCCTTTAAGGGTCCCCTTATTAATTAACTCCCAAAATGACGTGAGGCTAACTTAAGCTCCTGCCAGTGGGTCTCTTCCCACTCACGCTTTGCTGCCACTTGAGATCTGGCATAATCCTTCCTAGCCATTCTGATTAGTCCCACGTCTTTCCCTCTGAGGGCAATGGATAGCGCCTGCCTCTTTTCCCTGCATGTGACCGAATACCAAGGGTTCTTAGGTATTGTTCATTTTCCTTTCCCTGTTTTACTGTCCTTGATGGTGAAAAACTGTCCCAACCTTGTAATTAGATTTTGGTAAAAATCAGGAAAATAGGAATCATGAGTTAACTCTAAGTTGTCACCTATCGAGTCAAGCTCCTCAATCTTTTGATTCAACAATTCGGTTATACTGAACAGTTTATCGTCCTGATTTGAAACCTTGTGCCATTTAAGCCGTTGGTTACAATTGGAGGGCTCATACTCTTTCGTTAACAATCTGAGGGGCTCCTCCACTTTAGAGTCAATGGGTCCCCATTTATTTTTGATTTGCATACAGAGGGGATTATGATCACTATCCAAGGTGTCTTTTACTGCCATGTCTATAAGATCGCTCCATAAGTGGACGTCGATTAGGATGTAATCTATACGTGATGGTGAACTAATTCTGTTAAAAGTGTTGGCCCCATGCTGATCAGAGGGTGTTCGACCATTTACTGTTCTCAGATCATATTCAAGCGTTAAAGCATTCAATTGAATAGCCCTTTGAGACCACTTCTTAATAGGAGCTATGTTAAGAATTGGAATATCCCATTTGTTATCTTCCTCATTCATGCCCAGCAAGTCCTCACTGCTCAATGGTTCGAAAGTGCAGTTAAAATCTCCCGCTACGATGATGTTAGCAAGAGGATGAAGATGTGATAGCTCTTGCTCTAAAGCAGCAAGGGTTGAGGATACTTGGGCCCCGGGAGACCGTCGAGCATAGATATTGAAAAGCTCCATATTTGTGTTTATGGTTGAACCTTTGATCGTTAAATGTAATATGTCTGCTAAATCATGATTATCCTTTACAATTGACTAATTCAAAGAGATATTAATCCATATAAGAAGGCCCCCTGATGGACGGCCTTTCCCTGACCAGGAAGCTGGAACAAAATATGTAGTGTACCCTGATTTGTAAAGAGGAACCATGCTCCAAGTCTCCTGGAACATGCAGACGTCGTACTTCTCAATGAGCTTGTTCCACTCAGGAAGAGCCAGTTTTGTCTGGAGGCCTGCTATGTTCCAAGAGAGAACATGGATCACCCTTGAGGTGTGCCTGTTAGTCCCCCTCTCTTTATCCTCAGCTACCCCACCCAACGGCTCAACAGTTCGAATAACCATCTCCGTTCTATTCACATCTGGGCTTTTTGAATGGGAACCCAAAGCGCCCCAACTGTCATCTGACCCAATACTGGACTTTATTTGCTGAATACCCTTTTCTAGTCAGTCTACGGCATTTAGTCCGGACTCAGTTCCCACCTTACCATGTGCAATCAACTCCACCGAGCTTACCAATGACCATAGAGGGGAGGATCTGATCTGGATTGCAGAGTACCCTGGGGCAGATGTACGATGCTCCAAAGCCAATAGATTCTCAGCTAATTCAACAGTTGTTAATTTCATCTCAATGCAATCAGTCTGGGAATTAGCCATTGTGATCCTCCTTACTGCCAACAGATCTTTCGTATAATTGACCTGCATCACCTCACATGTCTTAGCCAATGGATAGTTTTGTTGCAAAGGGATTCACTACTTTCGTGAGCATAATTATGTTTAGGTTTAGGTATTTTGCTCATATAAATTGTTGGTAAATTAGTCCCTTCACGAATGGCACTACTTTGCAGATTTGATCTAATAAGATCTTTATTATAGAAAAGTGGCCTCTGAGAGATTGCGATGTTTCGATTTAAATCCGAGGGTCTATATACTTTAAGAGACTCAGCGTATGATCCAGTAGTTCTGGGAAGAGTAGCTGTGACGACAGCAAGGGGGTCCTGGGATTGAGATTCCAAGACTGAGCTCAAACTAACCCCCTCCCCCCGAATGGGTCTAGATGGTACTCTTGGTGCTGAGATAGTGGGAGTAGTTGAGGGGAAAGGAACGGGAGTGGATCGTGGCTGCTCAATTCTACATGTTAGATCTTCCACTAATGCTTTAAGAGATGTTACCTCAGTTTGGAGCGAATCAACCTTCTGTAACAAACCTTCGATTGAGATACCACATTTACAGCCCGTTTTTGGCTCTATGACGGTGGCTGCAAAAGAAGGGTAATTACCTAATGTTGACAACATACTGTCATCAATATGATCTAAAATGGCAAATCTATTAGAACATACAAGCTGTTTGTCGCCTTCACAGTAATGCAGTGCCTCTTGAGTAGTGGGGCTAGAGTTTATATTTGAGATAGCAGCATGATGGCTTAAAGTAGTGTTCTCGGCTATGGGAGACAGAGATGTACCAGTACGAGGAATTTGGGTTTGTTTAGTACACATTGTTGGAATCACTCTTTTTTTTTCCTACGGACCAGAGCCTCCTCTAAAGGAATTACGTGGGCATCAGGGTTGTTGATGTTGTTGGCTCCCAAAACCTCTTCACATTCTTCAACTATTGCTTCTATTCTTGTGAGCACACAGTTACTAGCGGCGGAGCCTACTTTCTTTGCTTTTTTCCCTTTCTTGTTGGGGAGCAGTGATAATAAACCCACTCCATCCAATGATTTCCTTTTCCCCATTACTCACAATTATAAGAACAGGTACAACAATCAATTTAAAGTAAATAGACTACTCTTTTTACACAGTCACCATTTGGATACAAATTTGCCCCGTGACCCCCCTGTCCCTGCTGGTTTCCAATTAACTTTGATCCCCAGCAGTCCGCTGCCCAAAACGAAAGAGGGATGGCCCTGCTCTGCCTCTTCCTGGCAATTACGGGCAAGGACGGACCCGCCCTTGGCCCACGTGCGTCCCGCGCTGCGGGGCACCGGCTGCGCTTAAGAGCAGCCCTGGCGCTGCCTGATGACACCAGTGGCAGGCACCTGGGCTGAGAGCTGGCTGCTGGGAGATGGCGTCCCGGCCTCTGGTGGCTCCTTCGCTGGCCGTTCCCCTCACGGCACTTGAGAGCCTTCGCTGGCCGTTCCCCTCACAGCGGACTGTCAGGTGAGTATTGACCCTTGCTGTGGCAGAAAATTGTTGTGGCGCGTCCCGCACTGCAGGGCACCGGCTGCGCTTAAGAGCAGCCCTGGCGCTGCCTGATGACACCAGTGGCAGGCGCCTGGGCTGAGAGCGGGCTGCTGGGAGATGGCGTCCCGGCCTCTGGTGGATCCTTCACTGGCCGTTCCCCTCACGGCACTTGAGAGCCTTCGCTGGCCGTTCCCCTCACAGCGGACTGTCAGGTGAGTATTGACCCTTGCTGTGGCAGAAAATTGTTGTGGCGCGTCCCGCACTGCAGGGCACCGGCTGCGCTTAAGAGCAGCCCTGGTACTGCCTGATGACACCAGTGGCAGGCGCCTGGGCTGAGAGCGGGCTGCTGGGAGATGGAGTCCCGGCCTCTGGTGGATCCTTCGCTGGCCGTTCCCGTCACGGCACTTGAGAGCCTTCGCTGGCCGTTCCCCTCATGGCAGACTGTCAGGTGAGTATTGACCCTTGCTGTGGCAGAAAATTGTTGTGGCGCGTATGTATATTTTGCCTTGTAGTTGTTTTATGTGTAATTTTTTAATTTAAAGAAAATATTTGTTATAGATTTAGCTACTCTTCTGTCATAGCCTCTTAATTCCCATTGACATATTGTACTGTAATGTATTGGTACATGTCTATCTTTATTAGTAGGCCTTTGCTCTCCACCAAATATTTTAGGAAAAGCTAAATATTCAGAATCTTTATCTTCATATATACCTCTTGATGTGTTATATTCTGCTGGTGCTAAACTTAAGATATTAATGTTTTCAGCAGTAATAGTTTCATTAGTTAACATAGTATCTAAGTTTCCTGCTGCAATATTGTCTGAGGAATCAGATGTATTGTTTGCTTCAGACGTTTCACTGCAATGGGTTATTTCTTCAGGTCTATACTCTCACTCTGGATTAACAGTTACTCCATATTCTTGATACATAGTGCTATTTTGTGCTAACCATAGCGCTGCATGTTTTACTATATTTGGTCTAACATTTTCGAAATGTGTATAAGATTTGTAACTTAATCTTCTTTTTAATTTTATAGGTATTGTCATGTTATCATTAATTTGTCTAGGTAATAATGTAACTGTTGTCATTACATCTGCAGGTACATTAACAACAGAACCTGATACTGATTTCTGGGATCCACGTGGTAATGTTTTAATTTGTAGAAAGGGAATTCTTGGTGATACTAATCTTTCTTCTAAATTATGTAAGTGTTATTTAGATGGTATATTAGGAAATGTCATGCTATTAAAAAAAGAACAGGGTGGTATTTTATATTTGCAAATATATATACAACATGTTTTGCATATAAAGTTTGTTTTACATATGCTAATCTTACATTGTATAAATCTTGGGTGGTTTCTTAGACTAAGTGTTTGTCACAGTGATTGTTTATGCCATAATTGATTGCAAATAGTGCAAGTGTATTCTGGGCCATATAATATTTCTTTAGGAAAATCACTTACAATAGCATTTCTTGTTTCTATGTTTGTGTTCGAAAGGTCTGCAATTTGTATTTTCCGTGTTATTTTCTGCACTCTTTCTTTTTCTACTAGTAACTGGTAAGGGTAATTGACTACTAAGGGGCCGATTCCGATTCCAGCCGCCAAACGAACCGACAGACACGGAACCGGACCGAATACCGACCGACACGGACCAGCGCCATACGACCCATGCAGTACGATGCAACGCGTGTGAATTACAACCAACACGTACGGAATACAAGCCGTACGACCAAGCCGTAGGGAAAATAGTGATCCGGCCGGAAAACCAACGTGATTTTCACCAACCGACACGAACCCGGAATGAACCCGACTGACCGGTACCCGCGATGTACGATTAGTGCAGTATGATGCAATGTGTGTAAAACCAGACCGACTCGCACGGAGACCAAGCCGCACAACCGACACGCACAGACAACCGGGCACACAAGCAATAGAGACCGCCGCGAACGACGCGTACCAAACACAGAAGACAGGCAGCGTGAACGAGGCGAAGAAGCCCGCACGAGACAACAGCAGCATCCGTTTCCGTCACATGAACGTCTCCTTCATGCCTACAAAACACAAAGGAAAAAAGACAAAAAAAGGACCAAATAAGCAATGACAAATCCAATAAATACCAAAAAAAATAACATGGGTCAAAGACACACCCACAACTCCAACTATATAAAGGACTACAATCACTACCATCATCCCTTGCAAACAGGAGACACAGCCAGCAGCAAACACCAGTACACAGCAACCACAGACACACTCACAACTCACCCATCACACAACTCACACACCATCAGCACTAACCCTGGGCGTAGTTCGCGAAGTAGCGCTACGTGTAGCTACGCAAAGTGCACTTCGCACTACGCGAGCCACGCGTAGCACTTCGCGAACTACGTAGTACCCTGTTCGCACTGTTTTCAATGATTGCACAGTACAGACAAGCATCCGGCACTGTGCAATCATTGAAAACGGCATCTTGCACAGTGCGAGCTGTAGTTTTCTGCTGCTCGAGTAGATTTGTACTCGAGCGGCAGCTTTCTCAACGCGGACTGGTAGTTTCTCATCGCGAGCGGTCGCGATCATGCGCGACCACTCGCAATGAGAAACCTGACCTCCCCACGTTGAAAATCTCGCCGGGGGGTTTATTTTCCACGCTCGCGATCGCCAACTTGATGTTGCTGATCGCGAACGAGGAAAAAGTCTCGCCGGGATGTAATTTTGCTTGCTCGCAGTCGCCAACTTGACATTGAGGACCGCGAGCAAGCAAAAAATGACCGCTGCACTACGCAACGCTACGCTACGCGTGTTTGCACTGTGCTATGTGCAATTCGCGTAGTGCGAAGTAGCGCAAACTACGCGAGCATAGCGTAGTGCTTTGCCCAGGCTTAATCAGCACCTCATACAAAAGCACACACACATACACACAGCAAAACCAACATCAACCCAACATCACTTGCACCCTCACACACACATCCCCCACCACCACCACCCATCACCATGCCTCCAAAGAAGAATCCAAAGTTCACAGATAGTGAGTTAGAAGTGCTGGTAGACGAAATCATCAGAGTAGAGCCACATTTGTTTGGTACATTGGTTCAAAGGACCCCCATCTCACAGAAAACCAAGATGTGGGAAAGGATCGTGGACAAGGTGAACGCACAAGCACCAACGTTGCGCACAAAGGACGATATCCAGAACAGGTGGTATGACGTGCGCAAGGGGGTCAAGAAACTCATCGAGAAAGATCACGCCTTGAGTCAGCGCACCGGCGGTGGCCGTTCTGCCAAACCAGTCTACTTCAGGACCTGGGAGGAGAAGGTGCGGGACATCCTACCACCAGAGAGCGTCCATGGCCTTACAGACATCCCAGAGCCTGGTGAGTACACAAACAACATACCCAAGATTGTGTGGCAAGGGGACAGTGAAACCATGCACCACAAGCAAAGCTACACTAACCAATAGATAAACATAGCACGATGTGTATGCCAGTCAGTCACACACAATACCTGCCATCTCATAGTGACTGGGGACTGTGTCATGACATGCACCAACCTACAAACAAATAGAGCAAGCCAGTGGCACTAAGCTAAATAGACACTGCCAGACAGTTTGCCACCACAAACATACCACCTCACAGTGCAGCTGACTGTCAGGAAGGAATAGTGGGGATGCAAGTGAAGTGAGTGTAGCCAAAAGCATGATGGGGGCTGTAGTCACAGATAATGCTCCCCCTCCTGATTGGCCCATCAAGTACTCTCTGAAACATGCCCACATCACAGGGAGTGGAAAATGACTGACAAGATGGCTGACACTGGCTCCTGCTGTGGGGAGCACAAGGCCCTGCTAGGGCTTGTGTGCAAATCACAAGCAGGACACCACTGACTGACATCCTGAAAGACAACTTGCACGCCCTACAATGGAAGCACGTCTCATGATGGGAAGGAGAACTGAAAACCCTGACCAGACTACTCAGCATAACACAAACTCCACACAACTCTCCGGGTACAATGCATTGACACTCACCTCATTGAAATATCAGCTAAAGATACCCCATACTAGGTGCTGCTGTGTGAAGCACAGGGGCTCACTTGGGACTTGTAGCCAAACAAACACCAGGATTTCAGCCATCTTGCCATTGCTGTCACACCCCCTCACAGGGAAGCAGAGTCAAGAGGGAAGAAGTATGGGCATTCTGGGAAGGGGGGTGTAGCCAAGAGTATGATGGGAGTCTCAGTCACAGACAACCTACACCCACCCACATGGCCCAGCAAGATCAAACTGAAACATACTCGTCTCACAGGGAGTGGGAAAGGACTGACAAGATCTCTGACACTGGGCTCTGTCGTGGGGAGCACAAGGCCATGCTTGGAAATGGCGAACATCATACATCAGGACTACACAGTCAGCCATCTTGCCATTGCTGTCACACCCCCTCACAGGGAAGCAGAGTCAAGAGCGAGGAAGCATGGGCATGCTGGGAAGGGGGGTGTAGCCAAGAGTATGATGGGAGTCACAGTCACAGACAACCTACAACCACCCACATGGCCCAGCAAGATCAAACTGAAACATACTCACCTCACAGGGAGTGGGAAGGGACTGACAAGATGTCTGACACTGGGCTCTGTCGTGGGGAGCACAAGGCCATGCTGGGAAATGGCCAACATCATACATCAGGACTACACAGTCAGTCATCTTGCCATTGCTGTCACAACCCCTCATAGGGAAGCAGAGTCAAGAGGGAGAAAGCATGGGCATGCTGGGAAGGGGGGTGTGGCCAAGAGTATGATGGGAGTTGCAGTCACAGACAACCTACACCCACCCACATGGCCCAGCAAGATCAAACTGAAACATACTCGCCTCACAGGGAGTGGGAAGGGACTGACAAGATGTGTGACACGGGGCTCTGTTGCGGGGAGCACAAGGCCATGCTGGGAAATGGCCAACAACAATATCAAACTCTGTCCGTGACAAGCTGGGAAAAAGCAGTGTACAGGCAGGCATCTGTTTGAAAAGTAGAAAATGTCATGTTTGTGAACCAACGATGCATGTAGAAACATAAATCACATTGTGTGTCTCTTCCAAACACAGGTGGTGCTGGGGACCCAGCACGAAATGACGAGGATACCCAGGCCCAGACTCTGGTGGACACTGAGCTATCTGGTCTGACTCTCTCACTGTCCTCTTCGGATGACGACAACCAACCTGGCCCCACCGGTGTGGGCCATCATGCAGCACCAGCAGCAGCAACATCTGCCCCCCCTGTACCCACGCCTCCTGCATCTGGACACCGACAGGGCACCCCCGCCAACACGGACAGACCAAGGACAATCAACACCCACAGCACAGGGACACCGGACCCCCGGAAGCTACAGACAACACCACCAGCAACACCACCCAAGGGGTCCCAGTGTCACCTGTGTGTACCGCCGCTGGTCCTGCCCGTGTGGAGAGGGGTGCTGGGAGGGGTGGGAGTCACAGGGCACGCCTTGCAGAGGGGTCTGGACTGCATGATGACCCCCAGCTGGCACACATCTTAGATGCGTACCAGGATAGCACCGGAGGATTTGGCCAGGTAGTGGGGATCCTCAAGGACATGCAACACAAGCAGGTCGCCCACCATGCCCGCATAGAGGCCAAGTGGGATGACATCACTGCGGTGCATCGGGACATACTACAATGCCTCCGTCAGATCAACAGCAACCTGTCCACACCCCCCTGTGTGCCCACAACATCTGTCGCAACACCATCTGCCAGCGCCACAGGGAGGGAGGAGGACTCTGGTGGAGAGTCCCCTGCACCGCAGAGGCCTGCACATGAGGATCCCCCCCCCCCGGAAGAAGAGGGGTCGTCCGAAGAAGGACATGTGAGAGGCAGATGTCCCAGCACATTCCCCAGGGCCTCCAAACCTGTTCTGGACAATGTTCTTTGTGCGCAATCTGTACACCTTGTCCAATCGCACACAACTCGCCCACATGACATGGAGGGTTCATGTTGGGCCAATGTATCAGATGACTGTGGACTTTACTCTGGACATTTCATCTACCAGCACTTCCAACTCCAATGTGAACTTCCCAAACCACTGTACAGCACCCACCATCCTGTGCACTTCCCTCACACATGTTTGTAAATAAACTCACCAGTACACCATACTTGCCTCTGTTGTGATTCCAACTTGTCATGTTCAGGGAGATGTCGATCTGCTACACAACACAGTGCATGCCAAATACTGCAACAATGTGACCAACGTAAGGTGAGTCATGGGGATGTGACACATGTGAGGGAGACACACCACTATGGCAACACAAAACATACTCACCATGGCCATGTTACTCATCACACACAATGATGTTGACCTGAAACACATTGGCATGCACAGACACAACACCAAGCCCAGTCAGTGGTAACAAGTCCACAGGTGAGGTAAGCAGATGTCACTCAGATGTAGGAAGACAGACAACACACATAACAAAGCGTAGCACAGGTTCATTACACATCAGCAACACGTTTATTCCACACTAGTTGCACGGTAATTCTACGTAACAGTGGACACATGCTCACAATGTGTTGGAGAATGGAAGTCCAGGGATGTGGGGTACATCAGTTGATGGGAATTGTCAACTTCCACACTGGTATTGGCTTCTGGGTGTTGGGGGTCACCTACATGGGCGTATCCAGTTTTACCGGTCTCACCCCTCAGCAGAACCTATTTGGCGTGGAGTCCATCGGCTTTGAGCGACCGCTCAAACACTGCTGAGGGGTGAGACCGGTAAAACCAGATACGCCCATGTAGGTGAGAGTCCACACGGACAATTACCATCTCTAACGTGGGATGGAATAATGTCATTTAAAATAGGAATGATTGAAAAGGAGCAGCTACCTGCCCTTTATTATAATTAGGATAGGGTAATTCCCATCTCCTAAATACACCAGGGGACGACATAGCCCTGAAGAAAGTCCAAGCACCACAACAGTGGGCGTACGAGGACCGAAACATGTTGGCCCTAGGGTCTTAGGACCATAACATTCCATTGGACCCTACTGTCTTTATTTTTAATATTCCTGTTGAACCCAAGAATAAAGGGAAACTGGGGTTTAACTGTGAACTTTTAATCTTTATCCCCTGGCCTATGATATGACCTAAGAGCTCCCTGGAATATTGGTTGAGCCCACCGTGACTTGTAGGGGTCGCGGTGTCCCGATGATGAAGCATGACACCACTAGGGTGTGTGAGGGAAAATAAATAAAAACAAAGAGTTTTCCTACTTTATTTCCACCAATGAGAGCATCTGTATAATAGTCACACTAATGAGGTCCGACGCGGGTGACAATGCGTACGCATTGCACGGTTCATGACCAAGCCGTGCGTACACTTTGTCATTGAATGCAATGAGGTCCGACGCGGGTGACAATGCATACGCATTGCACAACTCATGACCAAGCCATGCGTACGCTTTGTCATTGAATGCAATGAGGTCCGACGCGGGTGACAATGCGTATGCATTGCACGCTTCATGACCGAGCTGTGCATACGCTTTGTCATTGAATGCAATGAGGTCCGACGCGGGTGACAATGCGTACGCATTGCACGTCTCGCGGGTGAATATCATGCATACGCGTCGGACAGGCATGGTCCGAGACAGGCGTACGCCTTGGCCATTGAATCGTATGGAGACTGGTGCATGTGTATATTCAAAATACGCGTTGTACAGTCAGTTGAACGAGCCGGGCGCACCCATTGGCTCAGGACTGTCATGGAGATGGATGCGGATTCAAAACTTGCACGAGTTGTGCACTGGAAATTCAGTTGGATGCGTACAACTATGTTGCAATTTCAAGTGTTCCATGAAGGTGAAGATTTGAACGATGCGGAAGGCGTTTACGAGTCGTACTTTTGAATGGATTGGCCAAATTCATAGAATGCAACCGTGTTGGACCTATCACTTGGGACACATGGCACAGAGTCTGCCTCTGCAGCACAGATATAAGGCTGGCTGGCCCCCAGGGACCTCACTTGCCTGCATTACATGCTACTGGACCACATCCCTGCTACTACTGCTGCTGTCTCTGCATCCTCTGGCTCCTGCTATGGCACGTACTTTGGAGAGGGCCCCAGCCTTCACTGAGGAGGAGAACCAGGCCCTGCTGGATGGGCTCCTTCCAGAGTACAGAAAGCTCTATGGGACACCAGGGGAGCAGGTGAGTGTGCTGTCCACTGCCTTCCTAATTATGCATGTTGTCTGACTAGCAGTACTAGCAGTGTGTACAGCAGTGGCAAGCATTCTCACTGACTACTTTGATCCCCCAAAGTGTGTAGGTACATGTAATGAATAGTTTTCCTGCTGCTAAAGTGCATTATTGCAAGCTTAAACTATCCAGGCATTGTTAACATGTCAGACATGCATGTGAGTTTTCATCCCCCATGGTTGCACTACCTGTGTAATTTATTTCCCTTTGTGATGATGACATGTATATCCAAATGTGTGCTGCACAAATCTGGGGCATATGTGTTAATGTACTTTTCACTTTGTCATCCTCACAGGTTGATGCCCACCAGAAGCAGGTGATCTGGCTGACCATCGCCCGGGCTGTTCGTTCTGTGGGGGACTACAAGCGCCGCATCCGCAACTGCTGGACCCGGAGGATAGCTAGAGTGCAGCTGAAGCTGTCACCTCCACGCAGGAGGGGCAGACACCGGACCCTGACTCCCCATATGCTCCGTATCCTGGCGGTGGTCTTCCCCGACCTGGATAGGCTGCTGAAGGCCAGACAGCAGCAGGAAGGGGGTAAGTCCATGCCTGATCTGTGTACTATGTCTGACATGCAAATAGCAGTCTTTCGTCCTGGTCACACTTCCATATTACGTAGGTCTTGTAGTCCCAAACTCAGGTCCCTCATTTGTGTGATGCACCCTCCTCATCTGTTCCACAGGTGTGGCCCCTCCAGTCTGTTGCTTGTGTCACTAGGGCTCTGTGTCCCTGCAGTCAGCTATGCTTCAAGTACCGGTCAGCATCAGTTCCCGTGAATCTGTTGTGTGTTTCATGGGTGGGTCAATTGTTTACATAATGCCTGAGATATGACATGTGATCTGTGTGTGCCCTTGAGATGTGTACCAATTGCTGGTCTGACTCGCAACATGTGGCTGGGGTATTCTAAACAAACCCATGCAGCAGGGGACTCCAATTTTTGGGCATCAGGAGTATTTATATCAAGTATGTCACACTTGCTTAGCCACCTGACTACTGTCCGGGGCAAAACACTTTTTCACTTAGTCCTGGCCAGTCATGCCCCCTCAAGGGCATTCAGAAACACTCTGTAATCCCACTCCTGTGTATGAAATTGCAGGTTGTGCTTAGTGACATGTGCCCTCAGGTGTCTGCCTCTGTGTCATTAGGGTGTGGCTTGTTGCTACGTACAACTGGGGTGTCCATGATTCAGAGGGTCAGCATGACATCTGCGATGTGACTGGGAGAGCCAAGACCTGTGTGACATATAGGTGTGTGATCATCTGACAGCGCACAATGGTGTATGCAACTGTGTCCTTCATGCATCTGGGTTACATACATAGCAGACTGTGATGTGTTAATGTACAGGGATTTGTGTTTGCTGAGACTCATATGAATGATTTTCATGATGTTGGGTCTTCTGGGTCCTGGATATGTTGTTTGCATGGGATGGGCAAGTGCGCCGGTCATCTGCAGAGTCAGCTTTACCCCTGAGCTAGGATTGTGAGTCAGTGCATATTGGTGTAGTCTGGATGCCCTGCCCCTGTGACAGGAGACAGTGTTGACTGACTTTGAGGGCATCCCAGTGCCATGGCATTTAACTTGCTATGAGTGAGCCTGCGTTGTGTTCAAGTGTGCACCATGCACCCCATTGTGGCCTTGCCCATCAGGACATGAGTACATCATAGTGTGTGTTGCTGGCATGCATCCCAAGCATGTGAAATGAGTCTCTGCCCATCCCTTCATCCGGACACCCCTACATGTTCACTTGCATGTACAACTAATATGTGGGTGGTGCATGCTGGCACATTGGTGTGTTAGCATCCAACATGCAACGGACATATGTGTGAAAGTCAAGGAGGGATATGTGTGCCATGGTTGATGTTGAGAATGACAATTGTCTTATCCTAAACAGAGTTGGCACTTTGAGCTGTGTTCAGCTGATGATGCCAGGGCTTGCCCTTAGATGTGATGTACTCACTGTGGTGTGTGCAGTCGGTGCAGGTGACTGATGTAGTTCTGTTACTTCCTAATCCTATCCAGATACATCCAGAGCCACAGGAGGGGACAGCTCCAAGGACCAGGAGGAGCCACAGAGCCTTACAGGGACAGAATGAGAGGAGTCGGGTGGACCCAGTGGCACGGAGGGCGAGTTGAGCCACACAGAGGAGTCGTCAGCACCATCCCCACCAGCTGAAGGCCACAGCAGCTCTGAGGATGACTCCCTTGTGGAGGCGGGTGTCAGCAGCCACCAAACCCCAGCTAGTGAGGCTGTCTCCGCCCCCGCCACCGCCACCACCACCACCACCACCACCCCCTCCCATTGGCTCCCATCCCAGAGATCCGTGTGGGCTCCCGTGTTCGTGAGGATGTCTCCTTTGTACCAGGCACCGCACCCCCTGTCCCTGTGTCCCCTGCTGCCCTGAGTGAGGAGTCTGTGGACTTACTTAAACAGATCCATGTAGGGCAGACTTCGATGCTGAAGGTCCTCCATGCACACACAGGTCTGTTGACACAACTGGTGTCATTCATGGAGGGCATTTCCTCAGGCATGTCTGCCCTACAGAGGACCAATCAGTCCATGGCCTCCTCCCTGACGGCAGCAGTGTCCCTCCTCCAACAGTCCCACAAACCTCCTACCCCTGCACCACCCACGATTCCTAGCACCCTAACAGTCCCAAGCACAGAAACCCCCAAACCAAGGGCTAGACGTGCACAAAAGCAAGCGCGGGGACTGATTCCACACTCACAGGGGCTGGTTTGCTGACACACACACAGTCATCCACAACCACTCCACAGTCCTCCGAGACCTTTCCCTCCCAGCCCCCTTCCCTTGCCTCACCTGCAACCCCATCCCCCAGAAGCTCTTCCTCTGTGACCTTGGCCTCTTCCCCACTGACCCTGCAGATCCTGATTACAAGGGGAAGAGGAAGTCCCCACACACAGGAGGGAGTACCCCTCACACCCAGACACCCTCCCCCAGGCGGAGTCAGACTGAGACGCCCACCTGCAAGTCCCCCCGGCGCAAGAATAGCAAGACCCCCACCACCACGCAGCTCCAAGACAAAGTCTCTGTCCCCCATCCCCCAGGCCACCACTCCAGAGGTTCCCCCGCCACTCCCTGCCCCGGGTTCCCCCACACACAGATACACCATCCCCAAAATGCTAAGGCCATCCCCCCCTAGCACTTGCTTCTCCACACCTGGTCAGACAGTTGGTGCCACTGATGTGGGGACCGTTTCCCCCCCCCGCCCTGCTGACCTCACCTGTCCCCCATTCCGCTCCCATGGATGTAGGCACTGCTTTGGAGTCCACGACCACCCCGTCAGACTTGGGCACTGCAGTGGTGAGCCAATCCACTCCATCTGACCTGCCCACTGGATTTGTGCCGGCAACCACCCCATCTGACTTGTGCCCCACAGTTGTGACAGCACCCACCACTTCAGTCAGCTCCACTGCAGTTGCAAGTGTCTCACCTGCATCCCCCACCTCTTCACTGCCTCCTTCTACTGCACCCTGGTTCTATCCCTGCGGTGCCTGGCCTGCCCCCATGTATGCCCCTCCGAGGGGATGACCCCAGTCCTTAGCAGTGCAGGCAAGCAAGGTGTGACAGTTGTCACTCTAGTTCACTCCTTGGCATTTGGACATGGACTGGCCATTGGCCTTTTGTTTGCACAGACGTTTAGATTTTCATATACTGAATTTGTCACTCTAGTTCACTCCTTGGCATTTGGCCATGGACTGGCCATTGGCCTTTTGTTAGAACAGACGTTTCACTTTTAATATGCTGAATAAAGCTTTTTTCTTTGTCCCTGTGAACTTGATGTAGCTGTACATCATGTTGATGTTGTTTTACATGCCCTTTCACCTATAATGCTTGGTTTACAATGTTGCATACTGATGTGTTGATGCGAGGTACTCCCTGTGGTCCATGAGATATGTATCCTATTCTGGTGGGTATCCATGTCATCCTTTGCAGCTACCTGGGTGTGTAAGGATCAACTATTTGTGTACATCTCTCTGTGAGCATTTCATTGGCATGGTCACATCTGTGGCTTGCACCCCTGCACATATGATGTGCTTCCCATTGTCCAAATTGTCACTTCCACATACTTTGTGCTCATCAAGACTGGACCTACAGGTGTGGGCATCATTGTAATAGGAGCAACTGGGGCCTCTGTGCAACTTGCTAGACATATGTTTTGGGTATGTGCAGAGTACTTAGGGGAGACTCACGTACCCAGGCTGTTGTGACCAGAGCCTTCACTGTGTGGTAACTGCTGGCTGACTCACCAAGTGTTCTGCAGACATGAGTGGGACTTGCGGTGAATATGTTTGGCACAGCTGGGCTCCCACAGGAGTTGTGTCCCCTCAATTTAGTGTGTTGTCCAGTGACATGGCCTGGGCCCATGGTGTGTGTTGTATGTGCATGTGTGTGTGTCCACATCCCTGTTCATACACAGACAGTGTTCCCTTGATATGTTCCTGTTGTTGATGCTTGCTGAGTGGTACTGGGTTCATCCCACTACTTTTCCAATGGGCTACCAGATGTGAGGGTGCATGACACACTACCGTTAATTGGTGTATCATCATTGTGATTTGTCAATTCTGACTGGTGATGATGTTGTCAGACACAGATGGGACACAGTCAGGGTTCCTCAAGGCACTTGTTTGTTCGCAATATCATGTAGTTGTCCCTAGGTGGTGGTTTTCAGTGATTGAGACATTTGTATGTGTGTGTGACTGCTCCCACTTGTCGGGTTCACGGCTGCGATGCTGGCAGGTGTCAGCATGGGTGCCTTGTGTTTCTCCTTGGCATATGCATTGTCCTGGGACTGTGGCAGGGATTCTGAAGGTTACATGAGCTTTGAGGTCATGGCCATGTACCGCATACTGTGCAGTATGTCTGTCATTCCCCAGGGTTGTAAACAGTCCTTGTGTGATGTGTCTGTGCACCTTAGTTCCTCCCAACATTCCTGTATTTGTCATGGGTGCATGTGCAATGTCACCTGTCCATGTGGACTTCACAGATACACATTGTTGCAGTTCAGGTGTGTGGTGTTGAGGGTGGACTGATGTGAATGTTTGCATGGATGGTCCCCTAGCTCCCGTTTGTCCATGGATGAGGGGCCATGCTGAGTGATTTGTGTTTGTGTATGTGTGATGTACGTTTGTGGCACAGGACACATGTCTGGGTTTCTCAGTTTGTACGACATCTGCGTTTGTCATCACAGTGGAGGTGTCATGCATGCTTGTGTCACCCCACTGTCTGGTCCCTGGGGGTAGTGGTGTTGTGTGTCAGTCTCTTGCTGTGTTAGTTGGTGTTCATTACAGCTTGTGTCACATGTGTCTGTTGTGCTTCCACTCATCTCCCAACACCTGATTGCCCACTGAGGGTGTCCCAATGATGGTTTACTTTTGTATGGCACTGTGTCCACATCTGTGTCACTGTGGTTCAGCCCCCCTCATGTGTTGTGCAGTTGCCTGGGAAAACTGTGACACACACACACACATGTTGTATCCGATGTGCAGTGTGAGTTTGCCTGTTTGTGCATCTGCACCAGTGCATTGGTATTGCTGTTGTGGGCCTTTTTCTGGATGCTGTTTCTGTGATTTTGCATGCTGTCCCTGTGAGTCATTTCACATCATTGTGCACATTCATCCTGGTTGTTGGGTGCCATTGCTGGCATGGAATGTGAGTTCGTGAGCTGACACCTACAGTCTACACATGTTGTTTTGATTGGTGTGTCTATTTTCGAGATGTGTGCATGCTTGGTGATGGTCACTTCTGCTGTTGTGTCATTGTACGCTGTATGCATTGTCAGCCCCCATGTGTGGTGCTTGTCTGCACATGGCCGAGAGTGTTATGTTTTCACAGCATTGTTAGCCTCACCACATCTCTGTGTGTATGGGACACAACCACTAGTTTGCCCCAGAAGTGTTTGATGTGTTGGGAGCATGGATCATACTTGCTGTTTGTTATTTGCAGCTTTGACCATGATGACACTTACCTTTTGGTCACTGTGATGAGGGGGGTTTGGTACCCATCACCACAATGCTCCACATCTGCTGCATTTTGTGAGCCCCCACTTAACTTCTGTTCTACACAGTGAGGGGGTGTTCTTTTTACATTGCCACAGTGCTATGGTGATGCTTGCCTTGTGTATGTCACACTCATGTGTTGGTCACACATGTGCTGTTACTTACATTGTATGCTCGTTGCCATAATCACTGTTGTGGGCATTTGTCACAGACTACACACTGTTGTCATGATGTGATTGGGGATGCATTTTGCAGACATACCTGATGTTTGCGTATGCTGGGTGTGTTGCGCATCACCCATCCTATGGCTGGGGGTGGCAGGGGTGATGGGCAACATAAGCACTATGGGTGGGGGTGGCAGGGGTGATGGGCAACAGGTCCCCTATGGGTGGGGGTGGCAGTAGTGATGGGCAACATAAGCCCTATGGCTGGGGGTGGCAGTAGTGATGGGCAACATAAGCCCTATGGCTGGGGGTGGCAGGGGTGATGGGCAACAGGTCCCCTGTGAGTGGGGGTGGCAGGGGTGATGGGCAACAGGTCCCCTATGAGTGAGGGTGGCAGGGGTGCTGGGCAACAGGTCCCCGGTGAGTGGGGGTAGCAGGGGTGATGGGCAACATAAGCCCTATGGCTGGGGGTGGCAGGGGTGATGGGCAACATAGTCCCTATAGGTGGGGGTGGCCAGGGTGATGGGCAACAGGTCCCCTATGGGTGGGGGTGGCAGTAGTGATGGGCAACATAAGCCCTATGGCTGGGGGTGGCAGTAGTGATGGGCAACATAAGCCCTATGGCTTGGGGTGGCAGGGGTGATGGGCAACAGGTCCCCTGTGAGTGGGGGTGGCAGGGGTGATTGGCAACATAAGCCCTGTGAGTGAGGGTGGCAGGGGTGATGGGCAACAGGTCCCCTGTGAGTGGGGGTGGTAGGGGTGATGGGCAACAGGTCCCCTGTGAGTGGGGGTGGCAGGGGTGATGGGCAACATAAGCCCTGTGAGTGGGGGTGGCAGGGGTGATGGGCAACATAAGCCCTATGGCTGGGGGTGGCAGGGGTGATGGGCAACAGGTCCCCTGTGAGTGGGGGTGGCAGGGGTGATGGGCAACATAAGCCCTATGGCTGGGGGTGGCAAGGGTGATGGGCAACAGGTCCCCTGTGAGTAGGGGTGGCAGGGGTGATGGGCAACGGGTCCCCTGTGAGTGGGGGTGGCAGGGGTGATGGGCAACATAAGCCCTATGGCTAGGGGTGGCAGGGGTGATGGGCAACAGGTCCCCTATGGGTGGGGGTGTTAGTGGTGCTGGCCATGCAACCCCTATGGTGGGCTGTTGTTAGTGGCCAGGATGTGGATCCCCTGTGTGTGTGCCATTTTGCGGGTACATGCCGTTTGTTTGTGTTGTAGGTGTCTGACTTACCATCTGCGCCGTCGGCGTTGGTCCCTGATCCGGTCATAGATGTAGAGTACTGGTATGACCTGCGCGATGGGATTCATGATGTGTTCGTGTCGTACACGCTGCTTGTTGCTCCGTTTCGTACCCGCTGCAAGCTGTTTCGTCTCGTAGCCGTGTATTGATTTGTGGCGCGAATTGTAGCTGATATGCTTGTTTTACAGATGCTGTGACGTCCCGTGTGTGATGACCCGTCTGGCGCATAGGAAGTACGCATCGTACTTGTCATGTTTTGTGTAATCAAATTATATGGATTGCTAACTACATGTGTCCATGTGGTAATAGTATCTGCAATATTTAAAGGAGTAGATGTTTGTAGTGTGTCTTTTATGTTATTGGTGTGACTATTTTTTGGTTGTGTTAGTGTAGTTGTACTGGGTATAAGTGTATTGCTAACTATATGTGTATAAGTTTTATCATTATGTGATTTATTTTGTACAATAGATGTTTGTGTTTTATTCATTATACTGTTGCTGTTATGATCCTCTAAAATATTTGTTTGTTTGTAAAGTTTGTGCAATAACATTAGCTAATGAAATTTGTGATGTTTTTGTGGTATGTACATATATTTTTTTTTCTAGCTATTAGTGGGTTCTTAGCATGTTATCTTTTTTGTGCTTTTGTAAGTGAGCTTTTTTTAATAGTTTTAATATCAATTGTAGTTATTGTAAATGCTACATCATTAGCAGTAGGGAGTTTAATACTATTAGTCAACTTAAAAATGTATTCTATTAGTTTAGTAAAGGTATTTAATTGTATAGTAATGCATGTTTCATTAAAGTAAGGCATTCCTTCGTTATCACAACTATGTGAATTAAATATAAAGTATGTATTTTTTTTTTTACAATAGCAAGTACATATGTATCTATGCATATTAAAATGCCAGAATGTAAGGGCAGTGCAATAGCTAATGTGTTTTTAATGTGTGCATGTAAAGAATCAAGTGGTGTTACTATGTTTTTAAAGAAAGGTTTACATAGCTTAATAGAATATACAATGTTATTGTATGTATGTTGGTAAATCTTCAGGCTGCAATAATATTTTATCAGTAAGAGAGTGTATTTCTATATATAAAGCATCTCCCAGGTCCATAATATAATGTAAGTCTTGTGTAGTCCATGTTGGTACAGGCTTATAGTAATTATGTATTATTGCAAATGTGCTATTTGATAGGCTTTGTTTGCCTTTTGATTCGCTAGAAAACGTCTCATGCCCTTGATGATAATTTGTTTGTAATATTATACCAGTTTGTTGGTGAGTATCAAATATTTTTTGTTTTTGTGAACTAATGAGTTGGTCTATTTTGGGATGTTTTATAGGAGGAGCCTTTTCTGTATGTTCTTTAAAAGTTAATATTTCATAATTGTTATTATCTTGTGTTATATTTGCTTTAGTAGTAGGTATGTGTGTATTGTGATTTCCTAATGCAAATGTATTACAATTATGTGTTTCATATATTGAGGTAGATGATTGTTGGAAATTAAGTGTGCTGTTGCTGTTACTATGCTGTGTGTTGGACTTGGCCCTTTTTGCAGGGTCATCCCTAAACTTTTTGCCTTCCTCCTGTATTTTTTCTGACCTGGTGTTGGCTGTTTTATGACTCTGGTCACCTTACCACTGCTGACCAGTGCTAAGGTGCATATGCTCTCCCTATGGTAAAATGTTAATGTTGATTGGTGTCCATGTTTGGCTTATTTGGTTTACTATCAGCCCCTAGTAAAGTGCACCAGGAGTGCCAGGGCTTGTAAATACAAATGCTGCTGGTGGGCTTGCAGCACTGGTTGTGCCACCCACAGAAGTGGCCTAGTAAAATGTGTCTAGGGTCTGCCACTGCAGAACCTGCACGCGGTCTGGTACTGGAGCGCTGATTGCGCAAGTGCACCTACTTGCCAGTCCCCAAACCTTCACTTAACTACATATTAGTCACCCCTCTGGTAGGCCCAAGGGCAGGGTGCATTGTAGGTATAAGGTAGGACATGCCCTGATGTGTGTGGCATGTCCTAATAGTGAATTACAGCCATTTTCGTTTTTCACTATTGAAGGCTACCTGCTCTTCATAGGCCAGAATGGGCTGCTGGAATTTCTACACGCTGTAATCCCAGTGGACACAGAGAGCATGGTAGAAAGTCAAGTTTAGTATGCCTGAACTCAGAATAATAAAATACTTCTTTTAGTAAAGTTTATTTTAATATCCTGTGTTTGTAAATACTACTTTTAGAAAATTAGTATTTACTGACCTGGCCATTTCAGTCCGCCTCTGCTGTGTGTGTGTGTTCTGCCTAGTAACGGTAAAGGAGCAGGGCTGGGGAATTCCAGGAGACAGGCTGGCTGCCAGGTGGTGGGTAGAGAGATTACACCAGGATGGGTGGGAGGAGTACACCTTGACTCTGAATAGACCTGTGCTCTGCCACCACAATGCCAGCTCCGCCCCCTGTGGAGCGGCTGATGTCTCTGCTCTGCTGCTGAAAGGAAAGAGCAGAGTCACCACAACAAAGTGCTCCAAAACTGGACTGAGCCAGGCCCAGGCCCCCTGGTGACAAGGAACAAAATAATTGTGCTATAAAAGAAGGAGCCCTGCTCCTAACAAATCAGATCCTGTTAGCGCCAAGAAGAAACTCTGCCTGAAGAGAAGGACCTGGGAAAGCTGCATGGAGGACTACTGTCTCTGACCTGTGAGACTGGCCTGTGGTGGGTGCCTTGCTGCAAGAAGGAGAGGAAAAGACTAAAGAAAAAGACTTTTGAATCAACTTGTGCTTTGAACAATCTCCAAGGGATTGCTGGTGAACTTGCCCCCTGAACTGCGCCCCAGGAACAGTGGGCGCTACCTTTCCCCAAGAAGAGGAGAAGCTGCTGGAGGCGATCCTGTGACGCTGACCCCTGAGGACCTGTGTGCCCCTCATTTGAGCACCGCGACATCTGCCACCGGGGCTACTGCGAGCACCACGAAGACCTGTCTACCTGGTCCAAGCACCGCAAGCATATGCCACCCCGAGCCGTAGCTCGCACCGCAAAGAAGAGACTGGTTAGGCTCTGAGCGCCGAGCCTCTGCGACCCCCCGGGCCGTGGAAGGCCCTGCAAGGACCTACGAAGCCCTGTGTGTCCTCTCTGTGAAGCCGGCAGCGCGACACGCTGAAGAAATTGCCCCCAAGCTGCCCCTCCTGCTTCTGACCTCTGGTGCGTGTCCGGAAGCCTAGACGTGCCCCACGAAGCATCGCCATCCTCTGACGTCCAGGGACACCACCGCGACGTGGGACACCCCTCATCGACTTCTGGAGCCGCCAGGACCTTTGCCCAACAAGAATTTGAAGGTACTGTGTGCAGCGCGCATTTGTACGACCCGTCCGGTTCTTGGTTGGGGCGGTACTGACGCTTGAGACCCGCTACGCTGCTCACGCGTAAAGCGTGCGCTTTAGCAACCTTCGGAGCGACTGTACGAAGCGATCCGGAGAGGTACGAATCATCCCCCATTGAAAGCACAGTGCGTTGCTCACGCGAGAAACGTGAGGTTTGGGAAGAGGCGTACCAAACGTGTACGACACGTACCTACGAGGGTACGGTCCGTACGGTTCACGTCCCGAGTACGCTTGCTCACGCGAGAAGTGTGAGAAACGGCAAGAGACGTCCAAAACTTAGTACGAAGCGTACCGAAGGCGCTACGAAGCGCACAGAACCCCAAAGAAGCTTGTTTTGAATAGAAAAGTGCCATTTTAAGAACTGTGGACTGCCTAAAAGCATTTAAAGTACCTGGAACCTTATTTAAGTGAAAGTACTGTATTTTGACATCCTGCCTGAATAAATCTTTTATATAAAGAACTTTATTTTGATATAAATACAGCCTTGTGTCTTTGTGTGGTGGGATGGTGATTATTGTGTGAGATATCTTGAACGCTTAACCTAATGCCCTCTGGAAATCTAGCCTGACTGCTTGCACCACGTTACCTAGAGGGTGAGCAGGGGTTATTTTTAAAGAGGTAATCCTACGCCCTGACTTAGAGGAAAGGGTCCCTGCTTGTCGCAAGTGCATACCTGCGCCAACCAGAGACCCCGGATTCTAACACTGTGGCATTGTTTGGTCTATTTCTATAGCAGATACAAGTGCTTTGCTAACTATGTTGCAAATGTAGTATTAGCATTTGCATTATATTTTGGTGCAAATGTGTTTGTGATCTATATTATGTTATTACTGTTAGCTTTTGGGGGTACTCCTTTTGTTGGCTTTTGGAGTAGGTTTTAGTGTACTGGTAACTGTTTTTGTACATATTTTAGTAATATGTGTATTATATAATGATGTTTATGGTTGTTCTTTATTAAGTATGCTATTGCTAATAGTATCTTGTGTGATTATTTTTTGCTGGTTTGTAAAGTATCTGTATTTGTTGTTTGAGAAGCAATTGCATTTGATTTAGTGGTATGCACATACATTTCTTTTCTTGTCTGAGCTGCTTTTTTAGGTTGCGTTCTTTGCAGTACTTTGTGCAGTGAATTTTGTTTAATGTTATATAGATCAATTGGGGTTAATTCAAATGCAACGTAATCTGCATTATATAGCTTTATACTATTTGCCAAATGTTGTATGTATTCCATAAGATAATTAAATGCATTTACTTGTATAGCTATACATGTTCAATTTGGGTGTGGCATTCCTTTGCTGTCAAGACTATGTGAATCAAATACTATGTATGCATTATTATTATGCATAATAGAAATTACATAGATATCCATGCATAATAAAATGCCAAAATGCAAGCTCAGTGAATATGTTAGTGCTGTTTTAATATCTGGATATAATGGATCAATGCATTTTAATATGTTCCCAAAATAAGGTTTAGAGAGTTGTATAGAAAAAATGTTGTTATTGTGTTGATATAATCAGGCTAATCATCTGGGTGCATTAGTATTTCTCTATTAAGGGAATGCATTTCTGTATATAAAGCATCTCCCAGGTCCATAATATAATGCAGATCTTCTGTTGTCTATGTATGTGCAGGTTTGTAATAGTGATGTATATTAGCAAATGAGCTATTTGGTAGACATTGTTTCCCTCTGGAATTGGCAGTAAATCTTTCATAGAGCGACCACTGTGCCCTCGGCCTGGTTGCCCCCACGCCCACTGCCTGCTGCCTGCCTCCTTCCAGCTGCCTACCTGCTGACGCCTCCAGCCCGGCGCCCCAGCCGCCGCAGGGCCGCCCGCCTCGATCGCCGATCCAGCCCGGCACCCCAGCCGCCGCAGGGCCGCCCGACTCGATTTTTGCGCCGGTTTTTGCCGCGACCCCGCCCCCACGCCTGCTGATAGGACCACGCGCTCCCCGCCTCCCAGCTGACCCGCCCTCCTGGCTCCCTTCTTAAGGGGACCCCGACCCAGGTTCTGCAGCGACCACTGTGCCCTAGGCCTGGTTGCCCCCACGCCCACTGCCTGCTGCCTGCCTCCTTCCAGCTGCCTACCTGCTACCTGCTGATGCCTCCAGCCCGGCGCCCCAGCCGCCGCAGGGCCGCCCACCTCGATCGCCGATCCAGCCCGGCGCCCCAGCCGCCGCAGGGCCGCCCGACTCGATTTTCGCGCCGGTTTTTGCCGCGACCCCGCCCCCACGCCTGCTGATAGGACCACGCGCTCCCCGCCTCCCAGCTGACCCGCCCTCCCAGCTCCCTTCTTATGACGCCCCCTCAGCGACCGCGCAGCGGACGCGCGCAGCGGGAGCACCGACTGAGCACCGAAGGTGCGCCAAAGGTAAGCCCGTCTGCGCCCGTCCGCGCCTGGCCCGCGCCCAGTGCCAGGACCCCTGGCCCCCGCAGACCCCAGCCCACCCGCCGGACCTACGACGCCACCACCCTCATCGCACTCAACGACGGACGAGTCCCGGGATGCTACCGTGCCACCCCGAGACGCACCCACGGACCCTTCAGCTGCCGCACCTGCAAGTTCACCTGCATCCGGACCCGCCCCACACCAGCACCCGCCAAGCCGAACACCAGCAGCAACCACCTCAAGTGCATCCTGCTCAACACCCGCTCAGTCCACAGACACGCCATCGAACTCTGGAACCTCATCGACACCACTGCTCCTGACGTTGCCTTCCTCACGGAGACCTGGATGAACGCCTCTTCAGCGCCCGACATCGCCATCGCCATCCCAGAGGGCTACAAGATCACCCGGAGGGACCGCACCACCAACCAGATAGGAGGAGGCATCACCATCATCCACAGGAACACCATCCGCATCACGACCTACACCGACGACATCCTGACTACCGCCGAACACCTACACTTCCAGATCCACACCGACCCGAAGACCACCCTCAGAGGCACCCTGATCTACCGACCCCCGGGACCACGCACACAATTCAGCGAGGACATCGCCGACTTCGTCAGCCCGCATGCCCTCCCCTCCGCTGACTACATCCTCCTGGGGGACCTCAACTTCCACCTGGAGAACAACAACGACCACAACACCACCACCCTGCTCGACAACCTCGCCAACCTCGGACTCAAGCAACTGGTGACCACCCCCACCCACCTCGCCGGACACACACTCGACGCCGTCTTCTCCTCCAGCAAAGACATCGCCTTCAGCCACGCCACAGGACTCCACTGGAAGGACCACAGCTGCGTCCACTTCACCTTCAAAAGAACAACGACCCACCACCACCAGCAACAGGTCGCCCGCAGAAGCTGGAGCAAGATCACAGCCGACCAGCTCGCCGCTTCCCTGAGCCAGCACCCTCCCGCCAGCTCAGCGAACCCCAGCTAGGCCGCCGACAACCTCACGAAGTGGATCAGCAACTGCGCGGACGAACTCGCCCCACTGAGGACCCCGCCCAGCAGACCCGGCAGCAAGAAGGCCCCATGGTTCACCGACGAACTCAAGAGCTCCAAGAAGAACTGCCGAGCCCTCGAGAAAGCCTGGAGAAGGGAGCCAACTCCGGACAACATGACCACCCTCAAGCTTGCCACCCGGAAGCACCACCAACTGATCCGCGACACCAAGATAACTGCATTCAAGGACCGGTTGGATAACAACGCACACAACAGCAAGGAACTCTTCAACATCGTGAAAGAGCTCTCCAACCCCAACGCCGGAAAAACGACATCACCCCATCGCAAGAACTCTGCAACTCCCTCGCCTCCTACTTCCACAACAAGATCGCGGACATACACAACAGCTTCAACACCCTACCGACGAACGCCATGTCCAACCCGACCGAACCACCGCCCCCCACCTCCACCCTCCGCGCCTGGACCCTGATCTGCAACGAAGAAACCGTCCGCATGTTGAACTCCATCCACTCCGGATCTCCGACCGACCCCTGCCCTCACCACGTCTTCAACAAAGCCGACGCCGTCATCGCACCCCACCTGCGGGACATCATCAACACCTCCTTCACCACCGCCACCTTCCCTGAGAGCTGGAAGCATGCCGAACTCAGCGCTCTACTCAAGAAACCAACAGCGGACCCCACCGAACTCAAGAATTATCGCCCCATCTCGCTGCTCCCGTTCCCAGCCAAAGTCATCGAGAAGACCGTCAACAAGCAACTGGCCGCCTTCCTCGAGACAAACGGATCCCTCGACCCCTCACAGTCTGGCTTCCGAGCCAACCACAGCACCGAGACCGCCCTCATCGCTGCCACCAATGACATCCGAACCCTGATGGACAACGGAGAAACAGCGGCCCTCATCCTACTAGACCTCTCCGCGGCCTTCGACACCGTCTGCCACCGCACCCTAGTGCAGCGCCTCAGCAACGTCGGAATCCAGGAGAAGGCACTGGAATGGATCATCTCCTTCCTCGACGGAAGAACACAGAGAGTCCGTCTACCGCCGTACAAGTCAGAGGCCACCAAAGTCATCTGCGGCGTCCCTCAAGGATCCTCGCTGAGCCCAACCCTCTTCAACGTCTACATGAGCCCCCTCGCGGCCATCGCACGCCAACACAACCTCAACATCATCTCCTACGCCGACGATACCCAGCTGATCCTCTCCCTGACCAACGACCCCGCCGCCGCCAGAGCCAACCTTCACGAAGGAATGAAAGAGGTAGCCGAGTGGATGTCGACCAGCCGCCTGAAGCTGAACTCGGACAAGACGGAAGTCCTCATCCTGGGATCCTCGCCCTCCGCCTGGGACGACTCCTGGTGGCCCCCCGCCCTGGGCACCGCACCCAAACCGACAGACCACGCACGCAACCTGGGCTTCATCCTGGACTCCTCCCTCTCCATGACCAAGCAAGTCAACGCCGTCTCCTCGTCATGCTTCAACACCCTGCGCATGCTACGGAAGATCTTCCGGTGGATCCCCACCGAGACCAGGAAGAATGTCACCCAGGCACTCGTCACCAGCCGACTGGACTACGGCAACGCCCTCTATGCCAGAACCACCGCCAAGCTCCAGAAGAGACTCCAACGGATCCAGAACGCCTCAGCCAGACTCATCCTCGACATCCCACGACACAGCCACATCTCCGGACACCTAAGAGACCTGCACTGGCTCCCGGTCAACAAGAGAATCACCTTCCGTCTCCTCACCCACGCACACAAAGCTCTTCACGACCAAGGCCCGAGCTACCTCAACAACCGCATCAACTTCTACGCTCCCAAACGACACCTCCGATCAGCCAGTCACGCCCTCGCCGCCATCCCCCGCATCCGAAGAATGACAACAGGAGGAAGGTCCATCTCCTACCAGGCCGCCAAGACCTGGAACTCCCTCCCTCCCGACCTGCGCCTGACCCAAGACCACCTCGCCTTCAGGAAGAAGCTCAAGACCTGGCTGTTCGGGTAGTAGCAGCACCCCCCCCCCCAGCGCCTTGAGACCCTCCGGGTAAGTAGAGCGCTCTATAAATGCCTATGATTGATTGATTGATTGATTGATTGATTCATGCCCTTGATGATAGTTAGCTTGTACTATTGTATTCATATTTATATTTATATGTTTATAGAACTGTTGCTTTTAATCTGTTTATGTTTGTATTGATATTCTAATTATATATGTATTACCTACTGGCGGTCGCCAGTAGGTAGTTATAGTTAGGACCCCTTTTCCATAGGAAATCCGCAACATTCTATTTTGAATAACTTTGGCGCCGGTCGATGAATCCTCGCGAATTTCTCAAAATAGGTGGGGCGCTACGCTCCGCTTCTTCCCTGAAAGTCTCGGGGGGATACGTCAAGCGGGGGCTGAGATAAAAGGGGGGTCCCAAAACGCGTTTTTCCCATGCATTTTTCCATAGGACCTTTAGAACGAGCTACAGCCCGAACGGCTGAACAGAATTACTAGAAATTTGGCAGAGAGGTAGTCCCTATGTCAAGGAAGTGCCTTTTGTAGGTTTGGTGTAAATCTGTTCAGTAGATTCTGAGAAAATAGCCTTTAAATCAATATATATATCTGAGCCCGCTTACGGTACGCTTACCGTACGCTTACGGTAAGCTTACGGTACGCGTACGGTGGCGTGCGCGAGCGCGAGCGCGATTCTGATTGGCTGTTAGATCTTAGTAAACATTCGAATCGGCCGAAACCAGGAAGCGGCGGCCGCCATTTTGTGTGTTTCACTCAGAAAAAAAAGAGTGAAAACAAGAAAAGGGGGCAATGAGGAGAGTTACAGACCCCCTTACATTTGTGAGGGGGTCAAAGAAGGACTGAAAAGTACAAAGAAAACATTTATTGATTTTTTAAAAAATCACGGGGTACGCGTACGGTAAGCTTACGGTAAGCGTACGGTAGAAAAAATAAATAAATAAATAAATGAAATTCAGATTTGAGTGTTTAGATATTAGGGGGCTCTAAAAAGAGCCGTTGTGTTTATGAAATGATTTTTTAGTGGTACCTACAAGTAAGTACCGATGCAGAGTCTAAGGTTCAAGAGGAAGACTCTGTTCCCTTTATCATTGAAGTGCACACCATCTCCTCTATAAATGTCTTGCATGTCAAAACGCAAGTTGTTGTGGTAAATGGCACCCATACCATAGTCACGGAGGAAAGCAGAAACAGATTTGTTGACGTGCTTTCTTGCTTTGTCAATCTGCGGACAGAAATGATTGGACCAGTTCCATTTTTGCCTTTGGCATATGTTGGAAAACACAAAGGCAGTTTTAGGGAAAAGTGAAAACAGTTGTGCAAAGGTGTCCTTCATAAACATTTCCAGACCTACCCAAGTCAAAGTGCCTAGGTCATTGCCACCACAGTGCACTATTATGAGGTCAGGGTGTTGGATTTGCATGAAGGATTTCACCAATGGCATCAATTGGTGCCACTTTAACCCTCTCTGACCAATCCATTTAATGTCTACATTTGGCAAAGCAAGGTCTCTCACCATATCTGTTTTCTCTGCAAACTTTTCACTCCAGAAGACATAGCTGTGCCCTACAATCCACACTGTGAACATCTTCAAAGGAGAACTGGATGCACTCAGGAGGTGTCTTTCAGTAGAATGGCAATATGAAAAGAAAGACAGTTTGGAAATGGAGGCATACATATTTTTTTCAAAACAAAAAGAACTGATTGGCTGTTTCATACCATTCTAGAATAAAAACTAGGCTGTATGTGTAAACTAATAGAAGCATGTTTGTATTGGTACAAAAAAATGTGTTACCAAAGAACAGTACTATGGATTTGCTGTTAGGTTTGAAAAGTCAAGCACTCTTGCTCTGTGGAATTGAAACATTGTGTGGCGAACTTCTGACCTAACTCCACACAGCAGTGTTCCATGAGCTGTTGCTATGGTAGCAGGCAGAAGTCAAGTTGGGGGAAGGGTACTAGGCAGAAGTCAAGTTGGGGGCAGGGTACTTTTGGAAAAGGGTTGGTTTTCAACCAATAGAAATGTGTGATTACATTTGAAAAAAAGGGGGAAGCACTGAGATTTGAAACTTACATGTATATGTGTGGAAAAATAGAGGGAAAGTTTGCCATTATCTGGTTCTGCTGAGAGGAGAGAGGAGAAAACAACAGAGATCCTGGCTCTGATAATCTGCTGTTTGAGTGTCACATTTCTTTCACAACTAACTAATTTTAAAGGTGAGTTTAGAGTTTGAGAGGGGATGTATGTGGTAACTTAAGAAATGAATAATAGAAATGGAAATTCTTTTTGTTGTAGTTGCGTTTATCATTTTCTGTTTTGGGAGAAATTTAAATGTGAGGAACATGTAAAATAATATGGAGTATGTTTTCACAATAAATTAAGGTGTACTGGAAAAAAAAAGAATAGTTTAAGGGTTTGAGGTTGGACTCAGTAATGCAAATACATTCAGCATCACTAAGGCTGGTTGCCCTTGCTGGAGTGTAGGCAGCCACCCAGGTTACACATGGAGGTGGTCTGAAAAAGAAGTTTGGACATGTGCATTTAAGAAAATCGAAAAAAGTGGTTTCATAATGTGACAGTCTGTAAAAGTGATTTTCACTTGCCCCAAAAAAAAAGAGCAGTAAGTGTGCTTTCAAATTGGCAAAGAAATTTCGTTTTGGGACTAATGTGAAAACATGACTCTGTGTGCAGAGAGGAATTATAGGCAGAGATTTATTGCGTATTGCTCTGGTGATTTCACAGTTGCATTAGATGGAAAGGGGGAGCGATTTTTTGGGGGAAGAAGCAGACTCTTAGCACACACCCATGTGCTTGCCATGTATAATCATGCACAGTATTTACAAGCGAGTGGGGTTTTCAGGTTTCAGTCTGTAATGCAAATACATTCAGCATCACTAAGGCTGGTTGCCCTTGCTGGAGTGTAGGCAGCCACCCAGGTTACACATGGAGGTGGTCTGAAAAAGAAGTTTGGACATGTGCATTTAAGAAAATCGAAAAAAGTGGTTTCATAATGTGACAGTCTGTAAAAGTGATTTTCACTTGCCCCAAAAAAAAAGAGCAGTAAGTGTGCTTTCAAATTGGCAAAGAAATTTCGTTTTGGGACTAATGTGAAAACATGACTCTGTGTGCAGAGAGGAATTATAGGCAGAGATTTATTGCGTATTGCTCTGGTGATTTCACAGTTGCATTAGATGGAAAGGGGGAGCGATTTTTTGGGGGAAGAAGCAGACTCTTAGCACACACCCATGTGCTTGCCATGTATAATCATGCACAGTATTTACAAGCGAGTGGGGTTTTCAGGTTTCAGTCTGTAATGCAAATACATTCAGCATCACTAAGGCTGGTTGCCCTTGCTGGAGTGTAGGCAGCCACCCAGGTTACACATGGAGGTGGTCTGAAAAAGAAGTTTGGACATGTGCATTTAAGAAAATCGAAAAAAGTGGTTTCATAATGTGTCAGTCTGTAAAAGTGATTTTCACTTGCCCCAAAAAAAAAAGAGCAGTAAGTGTGCTTTCAAATTGGCAAAGAAATTTCGTTTTGGGACTAATGTGAAAACATGACTCTGTGTGCAGAGAGGAATTATAGGCAGAGATTTATTGCGTATTGCTCTGGTGATTTCACAGTTACATTAGATGGAAAGGGGGAGCGATTTTTTGGGGGAAGAAGCAGACTCTTAGCACACACCCATGTGCTTGCCATGTATAATCATGCACAGTATTTACAAGCGAGTGGGGTTTTCAGGTTTCAGTCTGTAATGCAAATACATTCAGCATCACTAAGGCTGGTTGCCCTTGCTGGAGTGTAGGCAGCCACCCAGGTTACACATGGAGGTGGTCTGAAAAAGAAGTTTGGACATGTGCATTTAAGAAAATCGAAAAAAGTGGTTTCATAATGTGTCAGTCTGTAAAAGTGATTTTCACTTGCCCCAAAAAAAAAGAGCAGTAAGTGTGCTTTCAAATTGGCAAAGAAATTTCGTTTTGGGACTAATGTGAAAACATGACTCTGTGTGCAGAGAGGAATTATAGGCAGAGATTTATTGCGTTTTGCTCTGGTGATTTCACAGTTGCATTAGATGGAAAGGGGGAGCGATTTTTTGGGGGAAGAAGCAGACTCTTAGCACACACCCATGTCCTTGCCATGTATAATCATGCACAGTATTTACAAGCGAGTGGGGTTTTCAGGTTTCAGTCTGTAATGCAAATACATTCAGCATCACTAAGGCTGGTTGCCCTTGCTGGAGTGTAGGCAGCCACCCAGGTTACACATGGAGGTGGTCTGAAAAAGAAGTTTGGACATGTGCATTTAAGAAAATCGAAAAAAGTGGTTTCATAATGTGTCAGTCTGTAAAAGTGATTTTCACTTGCCCAAAAAAAAAAGAGCAGTAAGTGTGCTTTCAAATTGGCAAATAAATTTCGTTTTGGGACTAATGTGAAAACATGACTCTGTGTACAGAGAGGAATTATAGGCAGAGATTTATTGCGTATTGCTCTGGTGATTTCACAGTTGCATTAGATGGAAAGGGGGAGCGATTTTTTGGGGGAAGAAGCAGACTCTTAGCACACACCCATGTGCTTGCCATGTATAATCATGCACAGTATTTACAAGCGAGTGGGGTTTTCAGGTTTCAGTCTGTAATGCAAATACATTCAGCATCACTAAGGCTGGTTGCCCTTGCTGGAGTGTAGGCAGCCACCCAGGTTACACATGGAGGTGGTCTGAAAAAGAAGTTTGGACATGTGCATTTAAGAAAATCGAAAAAAGTGGTTTCATAATGTGTCAGTCTGTAAAAGTGATTTTCACTTGCCCAAAAAAAAAAGAGCAGTAAGTGTGCTTTCAAATTGGCAAAGAAATTTCGTTTTGGGACTAATGTGAAAACATGACTGTGTGCAGAGAGGAATTATAGGCAGAGATTTATTGCGTATTGCTCTGGTGATTTCACAGTTGCATTAGATGGAAAGGGGGAGCGATTTTTTGGGGGAAGAAGCAGACTCTTAGCACACACCCATGTGCTTGCCATGTATAATCATGCACAGTATTTACAAGCGAGTGGGGTTTTCAGGTTTCAGTCTGTAATGCAAATACATTCAGCATCACTAAGGCTGGTTGCCCTTGCTGGAGTGTAGCAGTCTGGACATGGGCTTTTTAAAAAATCTGAAAAGTGGTTTCATAATGTGACAGTTTGTAAAAGTGATTTTCACTTGCCCAAAAAAAAGAGCAGTTAGTGTGCATTCAAATTGGCAAAGAAATTTCGTTTTGTGACTATTGTGAAAAGAAATGTAGTAATATATTTAAATAAAATAAAGGAATTTTTTTTTAGTTTTTTTCAGGTATTGCTGAAGAGCAGTGAACAAAATTAAAGATGCCTACAAAATCCAGAGTTCAAAAAACGCAAAAAAAAAAACTATATTTGAAGACAACTAGAGGATCAAAGTTAGTAGAAGATGCTGATGTTGGAAGGAAGAAAAAATCTTCTGGTAAGCAAAAAAGATTTTCTAAGGAATATATTCAAAAAAAGGAAAAATGTACAAAATGTCTGTACAGGAAAGAATGATTTCAAACAAAAAGGACAAGAAAAAATTGAGAATTTAGTTAATGCAAATATACCTTCTGCAACTAAAAAGTTAAACTTAAACAGAAAAACAGTGTTTAAAGAGATACATAGAGTTATGTCCAATTTGATAAAGGATGTGAAGAAATATAAGCAAAAGGCTAAGTTTCTTAAGAGAAAAAAAGAAATTGAAGCCATTGCAGCAAAGGCATTAGATTTAAAAAGGAAACTATTCATTTTAATTTTGAATAGGATGCGTACATTAGACAAAATGGTTAATGTACTGAAATCGCATAGCAAAAGGAAAAGAGTAGTGAACAGAACAAACTTTTGTAAAGTGTTTTTAGGAAAGTGGATGCATAGTTCAAGTAGTGAACCTTTTTTTAATGAAGAGAGCTATTTTCAAAGTAATAGTTTGCTGCATGCAGTTGACACCAGAGGTCGTTCATACGAAGTAAAAAATGGTTGCATAATGGAGAAGGAGATAATGGTTCCAAGAGATGAGGTACAAGTGATGGCAGATGAGGCAATGGGGAGACGTCCTAAAGCCCCAGTGTACACTTGGAATTGTAGTAGTATTTGCACTGTGCGTCAGGAATCTATTGACAAATTTCGAGAGTTTCTAAGAGAATATAGTAAAAAAAGTGTAAAACAGAAGATTAAGGTGCTTCAAAGTCTGGATCCATGCAGAGTGAGAGAGAATACTGGTTTGCAGGGTCATTCTCTGGCTTGTCTATCTAGAAAAGTGTGCAATAGTGTTTTCCATCATTTTAGGATGCTGGCTGTTCATCATACTGAAATGAGAAAGTTTGTGAGACGGTTGTATTTTGCCAAAAGTCCAGCAATAAAGTTAAATGAATTGAATAGGGCTCTGTTCCGAGGAACGGTATCAGATGTAGAGAAGGTTGTTGATGAAATTCAGTTTTGTTACTTTGGTCCTGAACAAAACAGTGCAGAGAAGGACACAGTAAATGAGGAAGAAGTGGAAGAGAATGTAGAACCCTCTGTAAGTAACACATTTAATGATCACATAACAAAATTTGCAATAGTCTCTAATGAAAGACCACATTTTACTTGTATTTGTTGCCGCAGAACTCATTATAGAAAACAAACTAGGAATGTTGATCTCTACAGAAAGAGTGAAAATGAAGATAATTATAAGTGGAAGGATTTTGCCACATATATATTTCTAGAAAATTGTTTTGAATTGGGTGAAGATCAGCGTATTTGTAAATACTGTTACAACAAGTTAGAGGAAAATAGAATGCCGACCAGAGCTGTACATAATAATTTAGAATTGGATGCTATTCCTGCTGAACTTTCTGAATTAAATACATATGAGTCTATACTCATTCAATGTGTTCATCCGTTCCAGACCATAGTACGTATGGAGCCGAAAACTGGTAAATTACCTCCTTCAGATTTACTGAGAGGTTTAAAAGGTAGAGTGGTGTATTTGCCCTTGGATTTGAAAAAAAATATGGAAACTATTGATGCGGATACTTTGGAAACTGAACCATTAATTATTCTGGTTAATGGTGTACCTACAAAGAATAAGAAGATTTGGCAGGAGCTGGTAGATGTGCGGAAAGTACAAAGAGCAAATTTGTATTTGAAAAAGAATAACAAATGGTATGAATCAATTTATATAGAAGAAGAAGAAGAAGAAGATTTACAAGAAGACACAGAAACACCAACTGGACAAATTGAAAAAGTGGACAAGTCAAAGGAAGAAGAAATTTATGAACATTTTAGCATACATCCTCTTCATTCGAAAGAAGTTATGGGAGACAATATTGATCTCTTTCAGATGAAGAAAGCAAAAGGAACTCCTGTGAGTGTATGGGAGGAGAGCTTGGAAGCTCGATGTTTTCCCCAGCTGTTTCCTAAAGGAAAAGGAGGACGATACGATGAACGTCCAGAACAGATTCCAGCTTCTGAGTATCGGACTACAAGACTATATGCTGAAGATCCCAGATTTCGACAAAGTATTCCTTATTTGTTCCATCTTTTATTTGAAAGCGACTTGTCTGCACTGTCTTATGCAGTAAATCACATTTTAAAAAGTGGAGTACATTTACAAAATGTGTCTGCTAAGGATTTTATGGAGAAAGTGCAGCACCGAGATGATCATTTGGAAACACAACTGATCAATCTGATGGCTTGTCAGCGTGGGACAAATGAATATTGGTACCGACGCCATGGTGAACTAAAATGCATGTTACGGAATTTAGGAACACCAACATGGTTCCTTACCCTAAGCTGTGCCGAGTATGCTTGGGATGATTTACTGGATTTTCTACGAGAGGCCAATTCAAACATTAAAAACATCGAATACAAGACAGCAGGAGAACTGTGCTCATTGGATCCGGTTAATGTTTGCAGATATTTCAATCATAGATTTGAGGCTATGATGTCCTTCATCTGCAATAAAAAAAATCCACCCCTTGGAGAAGTAGTGGATTTCTTTTGGAGAAAAGAGTACCAGGCAAGAGGTGCTCCTCATATTCATATGCTGTTGTGGATCAAGGATGCCCCAAAGTTTGGAACAGATACTGATGAAGCAGTGTTATCTTACATTGAAGAATATGCAACATGTGCTATACCAAAAAGCACAGAAGAGAACAAGTTAAAGGAGCAAGTTTTACGTTTCCAAAGTCATCGGTGTGGAAAATACTGTCGACGGAAATACAAGAGCAAAGAAAAATACTACACTAAATGTCGATTTGGATTTCCTAGACCTGTTCTTTCAAATGGAAGAGTAAACAGTTTTATGTCAGCTGTGAGACATACTAGCACAAGAAAATCACCTAAGAATACCTACAACCTTAAAAGAAAAGAAGAATCAAAAAATATAAATGACTACAACCCAGTCATTTTATCCATGTGGAACGCTAACATGGATATACAGTATGTTGCTGACAATTCCATTGCTGTTGCTCGATATGTAACGTCTTACATTACAAAATCAGAAAAAACAGAATTGAAGGAAATGTGGGAAGAGATTTCTCACGAGAAGACTGTCAGTAAGAAGCTGTACAGTTTCAGTTTGAAGATGTTATCGCATCGAGAAATTGGATACTACGAATGTTCAGATAGGTTATCTTCTGCAAGTCTCTACTCGAAGTCAAGAAGAATAATTTGGGCAAGTTTAGGCCTTGCAGCAATGAGAAATCGGGTACTGAAATCTGTAGGAGAAATTGAATATTTGGCCGAGAATGACCCAGAAAGTACAGATATTTTGAAATCAAACATGTTGGACACATATTATCCCAAGAGAAGTCATCATCTGGAGAACATGTGTCTCTATGAAGTGCTGCAGAACTACATTTATTCACGGAAAGCTGCAGAAGACATCAACAATGGAAAATATAAAGTCGTTGGTGAAGAAGGATGTTTGGTGAAGCAAACAAAAGGAAGTTTGATAAATCACCGGAAGCTGAGTTGCGACACTACTGACAAGAAGGAATTTTACTACTTGGCTCTTTTACAGTTGTTTAAACCATGGCGTACAGAGGATGAACTACTGGGAGAATTCCAGAGCTATGAAGATTCTTTTAATGCTTGCAAAGACAGCATACAATGCAGTACATTCTCAACTTATCTGCAAATGTTAAATGAAGAAATTGAACAGGAAACTACAATTGCAGCAGAAATAGCTAGAGATAGTTCTCAGGACAGCCAAAGTTCAGGAACACTCAGTCAAGATCCCCTAGGACAACCAATCGTTGAAAATGAAGCATCAATAGCCATGAATGAAGTGGAAACGGCTATGAATCAAGCTCAAGAAGAATTTATAGACTTAGAAAATTTGGAAAGACAACTGAATCAAGAGCAGCAACAAATTTATGAAGAGATCAAAAACAAAATTGATCACGGATTTCTACATGAAAAAAAAGAGTGCTCATGCACATCATTTCATCCAATCAGGATGTATGTAAGCGGACAAGCTGGAACTGGAAAAAGTTTCCTAATAAAAGTCATCAGAAGCTACCTAAAGCAAAAAACGGATTCTACTTTGTCTTGTGTGGTTACTGCTCCAACTGGGTTAGCAGCATATAACATAAAAGGAATCACTTTACATCGTTTGCTAATGTTACCAGTGGAGCATGAGAACAAAATACAATTCAACAAGCTAACTGGAGAAGCATCCTTGGAAGTTTCAAGAGTATTGAAGAAGATGCAAGTTCTCATTATTGATGAGGTGAGCATGGTATCAAACTTAATGCTTGCCTTTGTGCATTTAAGAATGCAGCAAATTTTGAAGACAGACTATGACATGTTATTTGGTGAAAAACACGTCATAGTTTTTGGAGATCTTTTGCAACTTACTCCAGTTAAAGGACAACCAGTGTTTAATACTGTCACACATGAAGACACGAAGAAGTCATTGGGAAGCATCGGTAATACAAATATTTGGTCCTTCTTTGAGTACAAGGAACTTACTACTAATATGAGGCAAGCAAACGATGAAGAATATGGAAGTATTCTGAAAGATATCAGGATTGGACTACTCACAGAAGTTGGCAAAAAAGCATTACAGAGTCGGCTGCTACATAATTTATTTCCAAAGGAAGAAATAGTTGCAGAGAAGATATACAAGAACATTGCAGAAAACAAAAGTGTCATCTGCTTAATGCCAACTCTACGTGAATGCTCAATATTCAATGAGGAGCTTTTGAAATTGGAAAAGGAAGAGATCAGGAAATTGGAAGCAGTGGACAAAATTGAGGATGGAAGAATTACTGTCACAGTAACAGGCAAAATGAAAAATAAATTGGACTCACTAGAGAAGAACATCTCCAAAACTGCTGGATTAGAAAAAAATCTATATGTTTGCATGAACTGTAGAGTATTTTTAAGAAGAAATTTGGATGTTGAAAAAGGTTTAGTTAATGGAGCGATGGGAAGAGTTGTGGGTTTTATTAATTATCAGAAAAAAGAAGGAGTTGAATGTTTAAAAATAAAATTTGATCAGTTAGAAGAAGTTAAAGATATTTGTCGTTGTACAGTTCGTTTCATGCTTGTGAAAGACTTATATGTACGTAGGAAGCAGTTTCCGTTTTCTCTAGCATATGCTGTAACTATTCACAAGTCTCAAGGATTGACTGTAGATTGTGCATTTGTGAACATTGGTTCAACTGTGTTCAAAGAGGGTATGGCATATGTTGCTTTGTCACGAGTGAAAACATTATCAGGTTTATTCATGATAGACTTTGATGACTCAAAAGTTAGTGCTGATACAAACTGTGTAAAGGAGTATAATAGATTAAGAAGAAGCTATGCTCCTCATTTAGGTCAGTATCCTGTGTTAGAGAAACGTGTAGTTTCTCGTAAAAGAAAAAATGAGAATATCTGTAATGAAGATGTAGAGAAGAGGAAAAAAAAGAGGAGTGATGTAATTGTAAGCAAAAAGAAAAAGGAAAATGAAGAACAGGTTGTAGGATGTCATTTTGAAAATAGCTCTGGTGTCAACTGCTACGCAAATGTAGTGCTGAATGTTGCATTTTATCTGGAAAGTTTGCAAGAGCAGATAATAGTAAATCAGGGAAAAAGATTCTGTTCAGAGCTGACTCTCCTTTTTCAAAAGCTAAGTAAAGATAAAACTCAAATAGAAAGTGCTACTGAAATTAGAAAACTTTTAGATGTATGTTCAGGACGAACACAGTTTTCTCAAAATGTACAGCAAGACGCACAGGAATTCTTGTTGTATTTTCTTCAGGTAGTGGAAGAAGAAGGAGTTCCCATTGAAATTTTTTTTGGTCTCTCTTATAAATGGGAACATAGTTGTGAAAATTGTTATAATATATGTGGCTCTAATGTTGATAATGAAAGGTTTATTTATTTGACATTGCCAGAGAGTAAAACAGTTACTTTTGCAAAATTAGTTAAAGATGCTAATCATAGCATGAAATGTGGTGAGTGTAAATCTGACATGTTTTCAACATTAATTTTAAAGGAATACGGACAGTATGTAATTTTAATGATGCAACGATGTAGAGCTGATGGTTCAAAATTGGATACTTTAATAAAGAAGTTTACAGGACAGCAATTATCAATTTCAGGAAAAACTTTTGTAACTGTTGCAATAATTTTCCATGATGGACCTACTGTTACTTCTGGACATTACACAGTTTATCTTAAATGTGAAAAAGGCTGGACACTGTGTAATGATTCCCAATTGATTTTCAAGCAACGTTTGCCTTTTGATTTAGCAAATTCCTATCTAATCTTCCTGAAACCTAAATTTTAGACAGATTTGGCAAGATCTCGACAAAATAATTTTACCATTTTACTGGATTACCATTGCAATTTTATAGAAAAAAGATTTTTTAAATTATCATTTGGCCTAATGGAAAGATAACCAATTGTAATGTGGACTTTTTTATTTTTAAATGAAACTTTGAAAAACCAATAATTTAGAGATAATCGGTAACATCTGCACAATTTAAATTTTGGAATGTTATTGGACTGCCATTGGAAATTTTTTCAAAAAAGATTTTAAAAATTACTATTTGGCCATGCGGAAAAGTAACCAATTCTATTGTGGACTTAATAAATTATTCAAAAAATTGTCGTGAACCAAAATGTTACAGAGAATCGGTGAGATCTGGACAAATTAAACTTTAGAATTTTATTGGATTACCGTTTGAAATTTATTCCCAAAAAAAATTTAAAATTACTATTTTGCCTAAAGGAAATGGAATCAGATGTATTTTGGAGTTATTTGAGATATAATATTGTGATTATACTTCTGAAACAAACATATCAGACGGTATTTTAAAGAAATAACTATTGGTATTAGATGATATTTTTTTAGAATATTATGCATTTCTATAATGTTAAGTTTAAGTAAAAAGAGATTCTGGGCTTTTTTATTACAATCTTTCTGATTGTTATTTTTTTTTGCCCGCTGTAAAATGATGAATGCAATTGCTTTCACAATTTATAGTGAAATGCAATATATTCTGAAAACAGCAAAAATAAGGCAAAAATATTTTTGGGAAAAAAATGTAAATATGTGTACTGTATTATAAATTGTTTTAAAAATATTAATACTTTTTTCTTTTTTTTCAGATTGATATAGAAAATTTTCGAAAACTAGAACCATTTTTAAAACTATTTTTTAAAAAAACAAATGAATAAATATTTTTTTGAGTGAGTATGGTAAGTCAATAATAATAATTGTAGTCTCTCAAGGACCTTGTAATGTGATAATTGATTTTTAGTGTTTTTTTAAAAAAATAAAAAAAAGGTACGCGCACCGTACGCGTACGGTAAAAAAAAAAAAAAAGTTTTTAAAAACATATGTAAAAAAAAGATGAAAGATAAGGTTGGCTCTTAAAAGAACCGTTGTGTTCATGCAGGGACAGAGGAAAGAAAGCATGGAAAAATTAGTCTCTGTGACAAGTGTGCTGATCTATTTTGTTGTTCACTAGGGAAACACTGGTCTCCCTATGACAAATTAGATCATGACAAGAGGCACATCGAATATCAACCCTCCGAAATCGAGGGTTAATTTCCAGAGGGCCAGCAGAAGGAGATGCTCCCCCCACAGATGAAGGGCTCACCTGACCTGCAGAAGAAGGAGTCAGCCCTGCAGATGATGGTCCAGGCTGAGCTGCTGTGGATGTACTTGCTTGTCTTTCTGAAGAGTTACCTCCAAAAAGATGACCATGTGTCCTTCTGTGTACATCCTGGAGGTGTCTCTTCATGGTGTGATTCCCAAAGGAATACTTCCTGTCAGGATTACCTCTAGAAAGTACACGCTGACACAGCCTGCAAGTTACTAAGGGTGCATTCACCTTTTGCTGGCCTTCAGGAAAAGTAAAATAATCCCATACATAAGAGGGCTTTTGTTTCCTCGATCTCTGCCTCAAGACAGTGCTGCTAGTGCTAGCCTCACTCTCAGAAGAGCTCTGCTGTTCTGCCATCGTATCCCAAAGACAAACCAGCTCCTTCTCCCAAGGGATCACAAGCAGAAATGAGGGGAATGGGTGTGGTGTAGGAGAGTTCTAGAACTGAAAGTAGTTTCAACCAATCAAAAGTTGTGTTTCATGATCACATGACCTACCGTACGCTTACGGTACGCTTACGGTACGCTTACGGCAAAAGTGCGCATGCGCGTAAAAAAGACACGCGCTTGCGCACATGCGCATAACAGTCACTACCCGACACTTCCGCGTAACGTGCGCGTGTAGCGTACACGTCCCACGCGGAGGACGCGCGGCTACGCAAATTGCGTAACTATACGCAAACAGCGTAGATAAATTACGGACGTTGCGTAAACCGTTCGCTTACCGTAAGCTTACGGTACGCGTACTAAAAAAAATTTTTAAAAAAAGGAAAAAATGTATTGCTAATAAATTTTACATGTTTATTTTATAAAATATATTAAAAAAAACATATTATAGAATTTTAAAAATTTAACCTTAGTCTTTAAAAAAGGATAGAAAATTAAAATAAAAATATGTTTAAAAAAATAGAAGAAAAAAAACAAAATTAGCATTTAAAAAACCTTGCAAATTCACTGAAAAAACCATGGGTTTCACACACGTTATAGTTAGGACTTAGCATTTAAAAAACCTTAGAAATTCAGTGAAAAAACCATAGGTTTCACACACGTTATAGTTAGGAATTAGCATTTAAAAAACCTTAGAAATTCCTAATTGCTAATTCCTAACTATAACGTGTGTGAAACCTATGGTTTTTTCACTGAATTTCTAAGGTTTTTTAAATGCTAAGTCCTAACTATAACGTGTGTGAAACCCATGGTTTTTTCAGTGAATATATATATATATATATATATTAGTATTCAATGAAAAAACCATAGGTTTCACACACGTTATAGTTAGGAATTAGCATTTAAAAAACCTTAGAAATTCAATGAAAAAACCAAAGGTTTCACACACGTTATAGTTAGCTGGACATTTTACTCGTAAAAAACCATTGAAATTCCCCCGTTATAGTTAGTTAAGCTAACTATAACTTGCGCGCCCGCAATGCACTGCTGATGACGTCACATATTACATCACTCATGACATGGTCAGTGACATCACTCATGACATCACTGATGACATCTCAAATGACATCACTGATGACATCACTGATGACATCATCCAGTGAATGTGTGTTTTTCTGAAAATTAAATATGTTTTATATATGTATATCTCAAGGTCGATGGAAGAATAAATGGGTATATAAGTGTCTAAATGGATGATTTGTTTTTGAAAAATTGATTGTGTAACTGACTGATTAGGTGTATCATAGTGAATACATGGCTTAGTGAGTAATGTTTAAATATGTATATATCTGTATCAGTCTTTCACTTTGTGTATAAGTGGCTGCATGGGTTGGTGAGCAGCTACATGAGTGTTTATATAGGTTATTAGTTGGTTTTTTGGGTATCAGTATAAGTGTCTGATGTCTTTATGGTTCGATGGGGGGTATTACGTAGTGCATAGGTGCATGAATGAGTGACTTACTGTTTGTATGTGTTGAAGATAGTATGTGTGCAGGACTGCATGGGTGGATGAGTGTGTGTATGGGTGTGTTAGTGAGTGAATGACTGTCTCTACAGTGTTTTTATGAGTAACTACATATGTTTTAAACTAGTATATGTGACTATTGGTGTATATAAGTGAGTATATGTGAGAGTGAGAGATTGAAAGAGTTCCTGTATGAATAAGTATGTGTTTCTATAAGTGATTGTTTAAAAGACTAAGTATGTGTAAGTTTTTGTAGAAGTAAGTGTGGTGGTGTGTGTATAACTGTATATGCAAGTAAATGGATGTTTGATTCTTTATTAGCATGAGTGACTATGTGTGTGAGTAACTCTACGGATGAGTGGCATTGTGTAACAGGATGTATAGGTGTATGAGTACATATGATGAGTGAGTACATGTATGAGTGACTGTATAGGACTGTTGGTGAATGAGTGGATGTGTATGTGGATCTTAGAATTACTGAAGAGGTTGTTGTAACTGGTATTGGTATGTCCATTGTTTTGAAAAGTTTAGTCTCTATTTATGAATGTGTGTATCAAAGGTTATATTAGGGTGAGAGGAGGTCTGCCACTCTATCACAAGGATGATGTCATTAGTGATGTCATCAGTGATGTCATTTGAGATGTCATCAGTGATGTCATGAGTGATGTCACTGACCATGTCATGAGTGATGTAATATGTGACGTCATCAGCAGTGCATTGCGGGCGCGCGAGTTATAGTTAGCTTAACTAACTATAACGGGGGAATTTCAATGGTTTTTTACGAGTAAAATGTCCAGCTAACTATAACGTGTGTGAAACCTTTGGTTTTTTCATTGAATTTCTAAGGTTTTTTAAATGCTAATTCCTAACTATAACGTGTGTGAAACCTATGGTTTTTTCATTGAATTAGCAAGGTTTTTTAAATGCAAATTCCTAACTATAACGTGTGTGAAACCTATGGTTTTTTCAGTGAATTTGTACGGTTTTTTAAATGCTAAGTTATGTATTTTTTTCTATTTTTTTTACATATTTTTTTTTTTAATTTTCTATCCTTTTTTTAAGACTGTGGTTAAATTTTTAAAATTCTATAATATGTTTTTTAAAAAAATTTTTATAATACAAAAAGGTAAAATTTATTAGCAATACATTTTTTCCTTTTTCTTTTTTTTTTTTTTTAGTACACGTACCGTAAGCTTACGGTAAGCGTACGGTTTACGCAACGCCCGTAATTTTTCTACGCTGTTTGCGTATAGTTACGCAATTTGCGTAGCCGCGCGTACTCCGTGTGGGACGCGTACGCGTGTACGCTACACGCGCACGTTACGCGGAAGTGTCGGGTAGTGACTGTTATGCGCATGCACGCAAGCGCGTGTCTTTTTTACGCGCATGCGCACTTTTGCCGTAAGCGTACCGTAAGCGTACCGTAAGCGTACGGTAGGTCATGTGATCATGAAACACAACTTTTGATTGGTTGAAACTACTTTCAGTTCTAGAACTCTCCTACACCACACCCATTCCCCTCATTTCTGCTTTTGATCCCTTAGGAGAAGGAGCTGGGTTGTCTTTGTGATACGATGGCAGACCAGCAGAGCTCTTCTGAGAGTGAGGCTAGCACTAGCAGCACTACCTTGAGGCAGAGAGCGAGGAAACAAAAGACCTCTTATGTATGGGATTATTTTACTTTTCCTGAAGGCCAGAAAAAGGTAAATGCACCCTTAGTAACTTGCAAGCTGTGTAAGCGTGTACTTTCAAGAGGTAATCCTGACAGGAAGTATTCCTATGGGAATCATACCATGAAGAGACACCTCAAGGATGTACACAGAAGGACACATGCTCGACTTTTTGGAGGTAACCCTTCAGAAAGTCAACCAAGCACATCCACAGCAGCTCAGCCTGGACCATCATCTGCAGGGCTGACTCCTTCTTCTGCAGGTCAGGTGAGCCCTTCATCTGTGGGGGGAGCATCTCCTTTTGCTGGCCCTCTGGAAATTAACCCTCGATTTCTGAGGGTTGATATTCGATGTGCCTCTTGTCATGATCTAATTTGTCATAGGGAGACCAGTGTTTCCCTAGTGGACCTCAAAATAGATCAGCACACTTGTCACAGAGACTAATTTTCCCATTCTTTCTTTCCTCTCTCCCTGCATGAACACAACGGCTCTTTTAAGAGCCAACCTTATCTTTCATCTTTTTTTTATAGATATTTTTAAAAACTTTTTTTTTTTTTTTTTTACCGTACGCGTACGGTGCGCGTAATTTTTTTTTTTTTTTTTTTAAAAAACACTAAAAATCAATAATCACATTACAAGGACTTTGAAACACTACAATTATTATTATTGACTTACCATACCCACTCAAAAAAATATTTATTCATTTGTTTTTTAAAAAAAAAAATCCTTTAAAAATGGGTCTAGTTTTCGAAAATTTTCTATATCAATCTGAAAAAAAAGAAAAAAGTATTAATATTTTTTAAACATTTTAAAATACAGTACTCGTATTTACATATTTTTAAAAAAATATTTTTGCCTTATTTTTGTTGTTTTCAGAATATATTGCATTTCACTTTAAATTGTGAAAGCAATTGCATTCATCATTTAACAGCGAGCAAAAAAAAAATAACAATCTCAAAGATTGTATTAAAAAAGCCCAGAATCTCTTCTCACTTAAACTTAACATTACAGAAATGCATAATATTCTAAAAAAATATCATCAAAAAACAATACTTATTTCTTTAAAATACCGTCTGATATTTTTGTTTCAGAAGTATAATCACAATATTATATCTCAAATAACTCCAGAATACATCTGATTCCATTTCCTTTAGGCAAAATATTATTTTTAAAAATTTTTTGGGATTAAATTTCCAACGGTAATCCAATAAAATTCTAAAGTTTAATTTGTCCAGATCTCACCGATTCTCTGTAACATTTTGGTTCAAGAATTTTTTTTTAATAATTTAATAAGTCCACAATAGAATTGGTTACTTTTCCGCATGGCCAAATAGTAATTTTTAAAATCATTTTTGAAAAAATTTCCAATGGCACTCCAATAACATTCCAAAATTTAAATTGTGCAGATGTTACCGATTATCTCTAAATTATTGGTTTTTGAAAGTTTCATTAAAAATTAAAAAAGTCAACATTACAATTGGTTATCTTTCCATTAGACCAAATGATAATTTAAAAAATCTTTTTTTTAGAAATTTCCAATGGTAATCCAGTAAAATGGTAAAATTATTTTGTCCAGATCTTGCCAAGTTTCTCTAAAATTTAGGTTTCAGGAAGATTAGATAGGAATTTGCTAAATCAAAAGGCAAACGTTGTTTGAAAATCAATTGGGAATCATTACACAGTGTCCAGCCTTTTTCACATTTAAGATAAACTGTGTAATGTCCAGAAGTAACAGTAGGTCCATCATGGAAAATTATTGCAACAGTTACAAAAGTTTTTCCTGAAATTGATAATTGCTGTCCTGAAAACTTCTTTATTAAAGTATCCAATTTTGAACCATCAGCTCTACATCGTTGCATCATTAAAATTACATACTTTCCGTATTCATTTAAAATTAATGTTGAAAACATGTCAGATTTACACTCACCGCATTTCATGCTATGATTAGCATCTTTAACTAATTTTGCAAAAGTGACTGTTTTACTGTCTGGCAATGTCAAATAAATAAACCTTTCATTATCAACATTAGAGCCACATATATTATAACAGTTTTCACAACTATGTTCCCATTTATAAGAGAGACCAAATACATTTTCAATGGGAACCCCTTCTTCTTCCAGTACCTGAAGAAAATACATCAAGAATTCCTGTGCATCTTGCTGTACATTTTGAGAAAACTGTGTTCGTCCTGAACATATATCTAAAAGTTTTCTAATTTCAGTAGCACTTTCAATTTGAGTTTTATCTTTACTCAGCTTTTGAAAAAGGAGACTCAGCTCAGAACAGAATCTTTTTCCCTGATTTACTATTATCTGCTCTTGCAAACTTTCCAGATAAAATGCAACATTCAGCACTACATTTGCGTAGCAGTTGACACCAGAGCTATTTTCAAAATGACATCCTACAACCTGTTCTTCATTTTCCTTTTTCTTTTTGCTTGCAATTACATCACTCCTCTTTTTTTCCTCTTCTCTACATCTTCATTACAGATATTCTCATTTTTTCTTTTACGAGAAACTACACGTTTCTCCAACACAGGATACTGACCTAAATGAGGAGCATAGCTTCTTCTTAATCTATTATACTCCTTTACACAGTTTGTATCAGCACTAACTTTTGAATCATCAAAGTCTATCATGAATAAACCTGATAATGTTTTCACTCGTGACAAAGCAACATATGCCATACCTTCTTTGAATACAGTTGAACCAATGTTCACAAATGCACAATCTACAGTCAATCCTTGAGACTTGTGAATAGTTACAGCATATGCTAGAGAAAACGGAAACTGCTTCCTACGTACATATAAGTCTTTCACAAGCATGAAACGAACTGTACAACGACAAATATCTTTAACTTCTTCTATCTGATCAAATTTTATTTTTAAACATTCAATTCCATCTTTTTTCTGATAATTAATAAAACCCACAACTCTTCCCATAGCTCCATTAACTAAACCTTTTTCAACATCCAAATTTCTTCTTAAAAATACTCTACAGTTCATGCAAACATATAGATTTTTTTCTAATCCAGCTGTTTTGGAGATGTTCTTCTCTAGTGAGTCCAATTTATTTTTCAGTTTGCCTGTTACTGTGACAGTAATTCTTCCATCCTCAATTTTGTCCACTGCTTCCAATTTCCTGATCTCTTCCTTTTCCAATTTCAAAAGCTCCTCATTAAATATTGAGCATTCACGTAGAGTTGGCATTAAGCAGATGACACTTTTGTTTTCTGCAATGTTCTTGTATATCTTCTCTGCAACTATTTCTTCCTTTGGAAATAAATTATGTAGCAGCCGACTCTGTAATGCTTTTTTGCCAACTTCTGTGAGTAGTCCAATTCTGATATCTTTCAGAATACTTCCATATTCTTCATCGCTTGCTTGCCTCATATTAGTAGTAAGTTCCTTGTACTCAAAGAAGGACCAAATATTTGTATTTCCGATGCTTCCCAATGACTTCTTCGTGTCTTCATGTGTGACAGTACTAAACACTGTTTGTCCTTTAACTGGAGTAAGTTGCAAAAGATCTCCAAAAACTATGACGTGTTTTCCACCAAATAACATGTCATAGTCTGTCTTCAAAATTTGCTGCATTCTTAAATGCACAAAGGCAAGCATTAAGTTTGATACCATGCTCACCTCATCAATAATGAGAACTTGCATCTTCTTCAATACTCTTGAAACTTCCAAGGATGCTTCTCCAGTTAGCTTGTTGTATTGTATTTTGTTCTCATGCTCCACTGGTAACATTAGCAAACGATGTAAAGTGATTCCTTTTATGTTATATGCTGCTAACCCAGTTGGAGCAGTAACCACACAAGACAAAGTAGAATCTGTTTTTTGCTGTAGGTAGCTTCTGATGACTTTTATAAGGAAACTTTTTCCAGTTCCAGCTTGTCCGCTTACATACATCCTGATTGGATGAAATGATGTGCATGAGCACTCTTTTTTTTCAAGTAGAAATCCGTGTTCAATTTTGCTTCTGATCTCTTCATAAATTTGTTGCTGCTCTTGATTCAGTTGTATTTCCAAATTTTCTAAGTCTATAAATTCTTCTTGAGCTTGATTCATAGCCGTTTCCACTTCATTCATGGCTATTGATGCTTCATTTTCAACGATTGGTTGTCCTAGGGGATCTTGACTGAGTGTTCCTGAACTTTGGCTGTCCTGAGAACTGTCTCTAGCTATTTCTTCTGCAATTGTAGTTTCCTGTTCAATTTCTTCATTTAACATTTGCAGATAACTTGAGAATGTACTGCATTGTATGCTGTCTTTGCAAGCATTAAAAGAATCTTCATAGCTTTGAAATTCTCCCAGTAGTTCATCCTCTGTACGCCATGGTTTAAACAACTGTAAAAGAGCCAAGTAGTAAAATTCCTTCTTGTCAGTAGTGTCGCAACTCAGCTTCCTGTGATTTATCAAACTTCCTTTTGTTTGCTTCACCAAACATCCTTCCTCACCAACGACTTTATATTTTCCATTGTTGATGTCTTCTGCGGCTTTCCGTGAATAAATGTAGTTCTGCAGCACTTCATAGAGACACATGTTCTCCAGATGTTGACTTCTCTTGGGATAATATGTGTCCAACATGTTTGATTTCAAAATATCTGTACTTTCTGGGTCATTCTCGGCCAAATATTCAATTTCTCCAACAGATTTCAGTACCCGATTTCTCATTGCTGCAAGGCCTAAACTTGCCCAAATTATTCTTCTTGACTTCGAGTAGAGACTTGCAGAAGATAACCTATCTGAACATTCGTAGGATCCAATTTCTCGATGCGATAACATCTTCAAACTGAAACTGTACAGCTTCTTACTGACAGTCTTCTCGTGAGAAATCTCTTCCCACATTTCCTTCAATTCTGTTTTTTCTGATTTCGTAATGTAAGACGTTACATATCGAGCAACAGCAATGGAATTGTCAGCTACATACTGTATATCCATGTTAGCGTTCCACATTGATAAAATGACTGGGTTGTAGTCATTTATATTTTTGGATTCTTCTTTTCTTTTTAGGTTGTAGGTATTCTTAGGTGATTTCCTTGTGATAGTATGTCTCACAGCTGACATAAAACTGTTGACTCTTCCATTTGAAAGAACAGGTCTAGGAAATCCAAATCGACATTTAGTGTAGTATTTATCTTTGCTCTTGTATTTCCGTCGACAGTATTTTCCACACCGATGACTTTGGAAACGTAAAACTTGCTCCTTTAACTTTTTCTCTTCTGTGCTTTTTGGTATAGCACATGTTGCATATTCTTCAATGAAAGATAACACTGCTTCATCAGTATCTGTTCCAAACTTTGGGGCATCCTTGATCCACAACAGCATATGAATATGAGGAGCACCTCTTGCCTGGTACTCTTTTCTCCAAAAGAAATCTACTACTTCTCCAAGAGGTGGATTTTTTTTATTGCAGATGAAGGACATCATAGCCTCAAATCTATGATTGAAATATCTGCAAACATTAACCGGATCCAATGAGCACAGTTCTCCTGCTGTCTTGTATTCAATGTTTTTAATGTTTGAATTTGCCTCTCGTAGAAAATCCAGTAAATCATCCCAAGCGTACTCCGCACAGCTTAGGGTAACGAACCATGTTGGTGTTCCTAAATTCCGTAACATGCATTTTAGTTCACCATGGCGTCGGTACCAATATTCATTTGTCCCACGCTGACAAGCCATCAGATTGATCAGTTGTGTTTCCAAATGATCATCTCGGTGCTGCACTTTCTCCATAAAATCCTTAGCAGACACATTTTGTAAATGTACTCCACTTTTTAAAATGTGATTTACTGCATAAGACAGTGCAGACAAGTCGCTTTCAAATAAAAGATGGAACAAATAAGGAATACTTTGTCGAAATCTGGGATCTTCAGCATATAGTCTTGTAGTCCGATACTCAGAAGCTGGAATCTGTTCTGGACGTTCATCGTATCGTCCTCCTTTTCCTTTAGGAAACAGCTGGGGAAAACATCGAGCTTCCAAGCTCTCCTCCCATACACTCACGGGAGTTCCTTTTGCTTTCTTCATCTGAAAGAGATCAATATTATCTCCCATAACTTCTTTTGAATGAAGAGGATGTATGCTAAAATGTTCATAAATTTCTTCTTCCTTTGACTTGTCCACTTTTTCAATTTGTCCAGTTGGTGTTTCTGTGTCTTCTTGTAAATCTTCTTCTTCTTCTTCTTCTATATAAATTGATTCATACCATTTGTTATTCCTTTTCAAATACAAATTTGCTCTTTGTACTTTCCGCACATCTACCAGCTCCTGCCAAATCTTCTTATTCTTTGTAGGTACACCATTAACCAGAATAATTAATGGTTCAGTTTCCAAAGTATCCGCATCAATAGTTTCCATATTTTTTTTCAAATCCAAGGGCAAATACACCACTCTTCCTTTTAAACCTCTCAGTAAATCAGAAGGAGGCAATTTACCAGTTTTGGGCTCCCTACGTACTATGGTCTGGAACGGATGAACACATTGAATGAGTATAGACTCATATGTATTTAATTCAGAAAGTTCAGCAGGAATAGCATCCAATTCTAAATTATTATGTACAGCTCTGGTCGGCATTCTATTTTCCTCTAACTTGTTGTAACAGTATTTACAAATACGCTGATCTTCACCCAAATCAAAACAATTTTCTAGAAATATATATGTGGCAAAATCCTTCCACTTATAATTATCTTCATTTTCACTCTTTTTGTAGCGATCAACATTCCTAGTTTGTTTTCTATAATGAGTTCTGCGGCAACAAATACAAGTAAAATTTGGTCTTTCATTAGAGACTATTGCAAATTTTGTTATATGATCATTAAATGTGTTACTTACAGAGGGTTCTACATTCTCTTCCACTTCTTCCTCATTTACTGTGTCCTTCTCTGCACTGTTTTGTTCAGGACCAAAGTAACAAAACTGAATTTCATCCACAACCTTCTCTACATCTGATACCGTTCCTCGGAACAGAGCCCTATTCAATTCATTTAACTTTATTGCTGGACTTTTGGCAAAATACAACCGTCTCACAAACTTTCTCATTTCAGTATGATGAACAGCCAGCATCCTAAAATGATGGAAAACACTATTGCACACTTTTCTAGATAGACAAGCCAGAGAATGACCCTGCAAACCAGTATTCTCTCTCACTCTGCATGGATCCAGACTTTGAAGCACCTTAATCTTCTGTTTTATACTTTTTTTACTATATTCTCTTAGAAACTCTCGAAATTTGTCAATAGATTCCTGACGCACAGTGCAAATACTACTACAATTCCAAGTGTACACTGGGGCTTTAGGACGTCTCCCCATAGCCTCATCTGCCATCACTTGTACCTCATCTCTTGGAACCATTATCTCCTTCTCCATTATGTAACCATTTTTTACTTCGTAAGAACGACCTCTGGTGTCAACTGCATGCAGCAAACTATTACTTTGAAAATAGCTCTCTTCATTAAAAAAAGGTTCACTACTTGAACTATGCATCCACTTTCCTAAAAACACTTTACAAAAGTTTGTTCTGTTCACTACTCTTTTCCTTTTGCTATGTGATTTCAGTACATTAACCATTTTGTCTAATGTACGCATCCTATTCAAAATTAAAATGAATAGTTTCCTTTTTAATTCTAATGCCTTTGCTGCAATGGCTTCTATTTCTTTTTTTCTTTTATAAAACTTTGTCTTTTTCTTATATTTCTTCACATCCTTCATCAAATTGGACATAACTCTTCTCTGAAACATTTTTCTACGTATCTCTTTAAATGCTGTTTTTCTATTTATATAAATCTTTTCAGTTGCTGAAGGTATATTTGCATTAACTAAATTGTCAATTTTTTCCTCTCCTTTTTTGTTCAAAACATCCTTTCGAGTACAGACATTTTGTACATTTATCATTCTTTTGAATATATTTTTTAGAAATTGTTTTTTCTGCTTACCAGAAGATTTTTTCTTTTTCCCAACATGAGCATCTTCTACTAACTTTGGTCCTCTAGTTGTCTTCAAATATAGGATTTTTTGTGCGTTTTTTGAACTCTGGATTTTGTAGGCATCTTAAATTTTGTCCACTGCTCTTCAGCAATACCTGAAAAAAACTAAAAAAAAAATCCTTTATTTTATTTAAATATATTACTACATTTCTTTTCACAATAGTCACAAAACGTAATTTCTTTGCCAATTTGAATGCACACTTACTGCTCTTTTTTTTTGGCAAGTGAAAATCACTTTTACAGACTGACACATTATGAAACCACTTTTCAGATTTTTAAAAAAGCCCATGTCCAGACTGCTTTTTCAGACCACCACCATGTGTATCCTCGGTGACTACCTACACTCCAGCAAGGGCAACCAGCCTTAGTGATGCTGAATGTATTTGCATTACAGACTGAAACCTGAAAACCCCACTCGCTTCTAAATACTGTGCATGATTATACATGGAAAGGAGCTGGGTGTGTGCTAAGAGTCTGCTTCTTCCCCCAAAAAATCGCTCCCCCTTTTTCCTACTAATGCAACTGTGAAATCACCAGAGCAAAACGCAATAAATCCCTGCCTGTAATTCCTATTTCCACACAGAGTCATGTTTTGACATTAGTCCCAAAACGAAATTTGTTTGCCAATTTGAAAGCAAACTTACTGCTCTTTTTTTTTGGCAAGTGAAAATCACTTTTACAGACTGACACATTATGAAACCACTTTTTAGATTTTTTTAAAAAAGCCCATGTCCAGACTGCTTTTTCAGACCACCACCATGTGTATCCTCGGTGACTGCCTACACTCCAGCAAGGGCAACCAGCCTTAGTGATGCTGAATGTATTTGCATTACAGACTGAAACCTGAAAACCCCACTCGCTTGTAAATACTGTGCATGATTATACATGGAAAGGAGCTGGGTGTGTGCTAAGAGTCTGCTTCTTCCCCCAAAAAATCGCTCCCCCTTTTTCCTACTAATGCAACTGTGAAATCACCAGAGCAAAACGCAATAAATCTCTGCCTGTAATTCCTATTTGCACACAGAGTCATGTTTTCACATTAGTCCCAAAACGAAATTTCTTTGCCAATTTGAATGCACACTTACTGCTCTTTTTTTTTGGCAAGTGAAAATCACTTTTACAGACTGACACATTATGAAACCACTTTTCAGATTTTTTTAAATTGCACATGTCCAGACTGCTTTTTCAGACCACCACCATGTGTATCCTCGGTGACTGCCTACACTCCAGCAAGGGCAACCAGCCTTAGTGATGCAGAATGTATTTGCATTACAGACTGAAACCTGAAAACCCCACTCGCTTGTAAATACTGTGCATGATTATACATGGACAGGAGCTGGGTGTGTGCCAAGAGTCTGCTTCTTCCCCCAAAAAATCGCTCCCCCTTTTTCCTACTAATGCAACTGTGAAATCACCAGAACAAAACGCAATAAATCTCTGCCTGTAATTCCTATTTGCACACAGAGTCATGTTTTCACATTAGTCCCAAAACGAAATTTCTTTGCCAATTTGAATGCACACTTACTGCTCTTTTTTTTGGCAAGTGAAAATCACTTTTACAGACTGACACATTATGAAACCACTTTTCAGATTTTTTTAAATTGCACATGTCCAGACTGCTTTTTCAGACCACCACCATGTGTATCCTCGGTGACTGCCTACACTCCAGCAAGGGCAACCAGCCTTAGTGATGCAGAATGTATTTGCATTACAGACTAAAACCTGAAAACCCCACTCGCTTCTAAATACTGTGCATGATTATACATGGAAAGGAGCTGGGTGTGTGCTAAGAGTCTGCTTCTTCCCCCAAAAAATCGCTCCCCCTTTTTCCTACTAATGCAACTGTGAAATCACCAGAGCAAAACGCAATAAATCTCTGCCTGTAATTCCTATTTGCACACAGAGTCATGTTTTCACATTAGTCCCAAAACGAAATTTCTTTGCCAATTTGAATGCACACTTACTGCTCTTTTTTTTTGGCAAGTGAAAATCACTTTTACAGACTGACACATTATGAAACCACTTTTCAGATTTTTTTAAATTGCACATGTCCAGACTGCTTTTTCAGACCACCACCATGTGTATCCTCGGTGACTGCCTACACTCCAGCAAGGGCAACCAGCCTTAGTGATGCAGAATGTATTTGCATTACAGACTGAAACCTGAAAACCCCACTCGCTTGTAAATACTGTGCATGATTATACATGGACAGGAGCTGGGTGTGTGCTAAGAGTCTGCTTCTTCCCCCAAAAAATCGCTCCCCCTTTTTCCTACTAATGCAACTGTGAAATCCCCAGAACAAAACGCAATAAATCTCTGCCTGTAATTCCTATTTGCACACAGAGTCATGTTTTCACATTAGTCCCAAAACGAAATTTCTTTGCCAATTTGAATGCACACTTACTGCTCTTTTTTTTTGGCAAGTGAAAATCACTTTTACAGACTGACACATTATGAAACCACTTTTCAGATTTTTTTAAATTGCACATGTCCAGACTGCTTTTTCAGACCACCACCATGTGTATCCTCGGTGACTGCCTACACTCCAGCAAGGGCAACCAGCCTTAGTGATGCAGAATGTATTTGCATTACAGACTGAAACCTGAAAACCCCACTCGCTTCTAAATACTGTGCATGATTATACATGGAAAGGAGCTGGGTGTGTGCTAAGAGTCTGCTTCTTCCCCCAAAAAATCGCTCCCCCTTTTTCCTACTAATGCAACTGTGAAATCACCAGAGCAAAACGCAATAAATCTCTGCCTGTAATTCCTATTTCCACACAGAGTCATGTTTTCATATTAGTCCCAAAACGAAATTTCTTTGCCAATTTGAAAGCAAACTTACTGCTCTTTTTTTTTGGCAAGTGAAAATCACTTTTACAGACTGACACATTATGAAACCACTTTTTAGATTTTTTTAAAAAAGCCCATGTCCAGACTGCTTTTTCAGACCACCACCATGTGTATCCTCGGTGACTGCCTACACTCCAGCAAGGGCAACCAGCCTTAGTGATGCTGAATGTATTTGCATTACAGACTGAAACCTGAAAACCCCACTCGCTTGTAAATACTGTGCATGATTATACATGGACAGGAGCTGGGTGTGTGCTAAGAGTCTGCTTCTTCCCCCAAAAAATCGCTCCCCCTTTTTCCTACTAATGCAACTGTGAAATCACCAGAGCAAAACGCAATAAATCTCTGCCTGTAATTCCTATTTGCACACAGAGTCATGTTTTCACATTAGTCCCGAAACGAAATTTCTTTGCCAATTTGAATGCACACTTACTGCTCTTTTTTTTGGCAAGTGAAAATCACTTTTACAGACTGACACATTATGAAACCACTTTTCAGATTTTTTTTAAAAAGCCCATGTGTGGACTGCTTTTTCAGACCACCACCATGTGTATCCTCGGTGACTGCCTACACTCCAGCAAGGGCAACCAGCCTTAGTGATCCTGATTGTATTTGCATTACAGACTGAAACCTCAAAACCCCACTCGCTTCTAAATACTGTGCATGATTCCACATGGTAAGCAGCTGGGTGTGTGCTAAGAGTCTGCTTCTTCCCCCAAAAAATCGCTCCCCCTTTTTCCTACTAATGCAACTGTGAAATCACCAGAGCAAAACGCAATAAATCTCTGCCTGTAATTCCTATTTGCACACAGAGTCATGTTTTCACATTAGTCCCAAAACGAAATTTCTTTGCCAATTTGAATGCACACTTACTGCTCTTTTTTTTTGGCAAGTGAAAATCACTTTTACAGACTGACACATTATGAAACCACTTTTCAGATTTTTTTAAATTGCACATGTCCAGACTGCTTTTTCAGACCACCACCATGTGTATCCTCGGTGACTGCCTACACTCCAGCAAGGGCAACCAGCCTTAGTGATGCTGAATGTATTTGCATTACAGACTGAAACCTGAAAACCCCACTCGCTTCTAAATACTGTGCATGATTATACATGGAAAGGAGCTGGGTGTGTGCTAAGAGTCTGCTTCTTCCCCCAAAAAATCGCTCCCCCTTTTTCCTACTAATGCAACTGTGAAATCACCAGAGCAAAACGCAATAAATCTCTGCCTGTAATTCCTATTTCCACACAGAGTCATGTTTTCATATTAGTCCCAAAACGAAATTTCTTTGCCAATTTGAAAGCAAACTTACTGCTCTTTTTTTTTGGCAAGTGAAAATCACTTTTACAGACTGACACATTATGAAACCACTTTTTAGATTTTTTTAAAAAAGCCCATGTCCAGACTGCTTTTTCAGACCACCACCATGTGTATCCTCGGTGACTGCCTACACTCCAGCAAGGGCACCCAGCCTTAGTGATGCTGAATGTATTTGCATTACAGACTGAAACCTGAAAACCCCACTCGCTTGTAAATACTGTGCATGATTATACATGGACAGGAGCTGGGTGTGTGCTAAGAGTCTGCTTCTGCACCAAAAAATCGCTCCCCCTTTCCATCTAATGCAACTGTGAAATCACCAGAGCAATACGCAATAAATCTCTGCCTGTAATTCCTATTTGCACACAGAGTCATGTTTTCACATTAGTCACAAAACGAAATTTCTTTGCCAATTTAAATGCACACTTACTGCTCTTTTTTTTTGGCAAGTGAAAATCACTTTTACAGACTGACACATTATGAATCCACTTTTTAGATTTTCTTAAAAAGCCCATGTCCAAACTGCTTTTTCAGACCACCACCATGTGTATCCTCGGTGACTGCCTACACTCCAGCAAGGGCACCCAGCCTTAGTGATGCTGAATGTATTTGCATTACAGACTGAAACCTGAAAACCCCACTCGCTTGTAAATACTGTGCATGATTATACATGGACAGGAGCTGGGTGTGTGCTAAGAGTCTGCTTCTGCACCAAAAAATCGCTCCCCCTTTCCATCTAATGCAACTGTGAAATCACCAGAGCAATACGCAATAAATCTCTGCCTGTAATTCCTATTTGCACACAGAGTCATGTTTTCACATTAGTCACAAAACGAAATTTCTTTGCCAATTTAAATGCACACTTACTGCTCTTTTTTTTTGGCAAGTGAAAATCACTTTTACAGACTGACACATTATGAATCCACTTTTTAGATTTTCTTAAAAAGCCCATGTCCAAACTGCTTTTTCAGACCACCACCATGTGTATCCTCGGTGTCTGCCTACACTCCAGCAAGGGCAACCAGCCTTAGTGATGCTGAATGTATTTGCATTACTGACTGCAACCTCAAACCCTTAAAGTATTCCTTATTTTTACCAGTACACCTTAATTTATCATGAAAAAATTGTCCATATTATTTTACATGTTCCTCACATTTAAATTTCTCCCAAAACAGAAAATAATAAACACAACTTCTACAAAAGGAATTCCAATTCTATTATTCATTTCTTAATTTACCATATACATCCCCTCTCAAACTCTAAACTCACCTTTAAAATTAGTTAGTTGTGAAAGAAATGTGGCACTCAAACAGCAGATTATCAGAGCCAGGATCTCTGTTCTCTACACCTCTCTCCTCTCAGCAGAACCAGATAATGGCAAACTTTCCCTCTATTTTTCCACACATATACATGTAAGTTTCAAATCTCAGTGCTTCCCCCTTTTTTTCAAATGTAATCACACATTTCTATTGGTTGAAAACCAACCCTTTTCCAAAAGTACCCTGCCCCCAACTTGACTTCTGCCTAGTACCCTTCCCCCAACTTGACTTCTGCCTGCTACCATAGCAACAGCTCATGGAACACTGCTGTGTGGAGTTAGGTCAGAAGTTCGCCACACAATGTTTCAATTCCACAGAGCAAGAGTGCTTGACTTTTCAAACCTAACAGCAAATCCATAGTACTGTTCTTTGGTAACACATTTTTTTGTACCAATACAAAACATGCTTCTATTAATTTACACATACAGCCTAGTTTTTATTCTAGAACGGTATGAAACAGCCAATCAGTTCTTTTTGTTTTGAAAAAAATATGTATGCCTCCATTTCCAAACTGTCTTTCTTTTCTTATTGCCATTCTACTGAAAGACACCTCCTGAGTGCATCCAGTTCTCCTTTGAAGATGTTCACAGTGTGGATTGTAGGGCACAGCTATGTCTTCTGGAGTGAAAAGTTTGCAGAGAAAACAGGTATGGTGAGAGACCTTGCTTTGCCAAATGTAGACATTAAATGGATTGGTCAGAGAGGGTTAAAGTGGCACCAATTGATGCCATTGGTGAAATCCTTCATGCAAATCCAACACCCTGACCTCATAATAGTGCACTGTGGTGGCAATGACCTAGGCACTTTGACTGGGGTAGGTCTGGAAATGCTTATGAAGGACACCTTTGCACAACTGTTTTCACTTTTCCCTAAAACTGCCTTTGTGTTTTCCAACATATGCCAAAGGCAAAAATGGAACTGGTCCAATCATTTCTGTCCGCAAATTGACAAAGCAAGAAAGCACGTCAACAAATCTGTTTCTGCTTTCCTCCGTGACTATGGTATGGGTGCCATTTACCACAACAACTTGCGTTATGACATGCAAGACATTTATAGAGGAGATGGTGTGCACTTCAATGATGAAGGGAACAGAGTCTTCCTCTTGAACCTTAGACTCTGCATCGGTACTTACTTGTAGGTACCACTTAAAAAATCACTTCATAAACACAACGGCTCTTTTTAGAGCCCCCTAATATCTAAACTCTTAAATCTGCATTTCATTTCTTTTTTAATTTTTTTTTCCATCCGTACGCTTACCGTAAGCTTACCGTACGCGTACCCCGTGATTTTTTTTAAAATCCATAAATGTTTTCTTTGTACTTTTCTGTCCTTCTTTGACCCCCTCACAAATGTAAGGGGGTCTGTAACTCTCCTCCTTGCCCCCTTTTCTTGTTTTCACTCTTTTTTTTCTGAGTGAAACACACAAAATGGCGGCCGCCGCTTCCTGGTTTCGGCCGATTCGAATGTTTACTAAGATCTAACAGCCAATCAGAATCGCGCTCGCGCACGCCACCGTACGCGTACGGTAAGCTTACGGTAAGCGTACCGTAAGCTGGCTCAGATATATATATTGATTTAAATGCTATTTTCTCAGGACCTACTGAACAGATTTACACCAAACCTACAAAAGGCACTTCCTTGACCTAGGGACTACCTCTCTGCCAAATTTCTAGTAATTCTGTTCAGCCGTTCGGGCTGTAGCCCTGTCTAAAGGTCCTATGGAAAAATGCATGGGAAAAACGCGTTTTGGGACCCCCCTTTTTTCTCAGCCCCCGCTTGACGAATCCCCCCGAGACTTTCAGGGTAGGAGCGGAGCGTAGCGCCCCACCTATTTTGAGAAATTCGCGAGGATTCGTCGACCGGCGCCAAAGTTATTCAAAATAGAACGTTGCGGATTTCCTATGGAAAAGGGGTCCTAACTATAACTACCTACTGGCGACCGCCAGTAGGTAATATATATAATACACATATATATGTATGCTTATATATATTACCTACTGGCGGTCGCCAGTAGGTAGTTATAGTTAGGACCCCTTTTACATAGGAAATCCGCAACATTCTATTTTGAATAACTTTGGCGCCGGTCGATGAATCCTCGCGAATTTCTCAAAATAGGTGGGGCGCTACGCTCCGCTCCTTCCCTGAAAGTCTCGGGGGGATACGTCAAGCGGGGGCTGAGATAAAAGGGGGGTCCCAAAACGCGTTTTTCCCATGCATTTTTCCATAGGACCTTTAGAACGAGCTACAGCCCGAACGGCTGAACAGAATTACTAGAAATTTGGCAGAGAGGTAGTCCCTATGTCAAGGAAGTGCCTTTTGTAGGTTTGGTGTAAATCTGTTCAGTAGATTCTGAGAAAATAGCCTTTAAATCAATATATATATCTGAGCCCGCTTACGGTACGCTTACCGTACGCTTACGGTAAGCTTACGGTACGCGTACGGTGGCGTGCGCGAGCGCGATTCTGATTGGCTGTTAGATCTTAGTAAACATTCGAATCGGCCGAAACCAGGAAGCGGCGGCCGCCATTTTGTGTGTTTCACTCAGAAAAAAAAGAGTGAAAACAAGAAAAGGGGGCAATGAGGAGAGTTACAGACCCCCTTACATTTGTGAGGGGGTCAAAGAAGGACTGAAAAGTACAAAGAAAACATTTATTGATTTTTAAAAAAATCACGGGGTACGCGTACGGTAAGCTTACGGTAAGCGTACGGTAGAAAAAAAAAATAAAAAAATAAATGAAATTCAGATTTAAGTGTTTAGATATTAGGGGGCTCTAAAAAGAGCCGTTGTGTTTATGAAATGATTTTTTAGTGGTACCTACAAGTAAGTACCGATGCAGAGTCTAAGGTTCAAGAGGAAGACTCTGTTCCCTTTATCATTGAAGTGCACACCATCTCCTCTATAAATGTCTTGCATGTCAAAACGCAAGTTGTTGTGGTAAATGGCACCCATACCATAGTCACGGAGGAAAGCAGAAACAGATTTGTTGACGTGCTTTCTTGCTTTGTCAATCTGCGGACAGAAATGATTGGACCAGTTCCATTTTTGCCTTTGGCATATGTTGGAAAACACAAAGGCAGTTTTAGGGAAAAGTGAAAACAGTTGTGCAAAGGTGTCCTTCATAAGCATTTCCAGACCTACCCCAGTCAAAGTGCCTAGGTCATTGCCACCACAGTGCACTATTATGAGGTCAGGGTGTTGGATTTGCATGAAGGATTTCACCAATGGCATCAATTGGTGCCACTTTAACCCTCTCTGACCAATCCATTTAATGTCTACATTTGGCAAAGCAAGGTCTCTCACCATATCTGTTTTCTCTGCAAACTTTTCACTCCAGAAGACATAGCTGTGCCCTACAATCCACACTGTGAACATCTTCAAAGGAGAACTGGATGCACTCAGGAGGTCTCTTTCAGTAGAATGGCAATATGAAAAGAAAGACAGTTTGGAAATGGAGGCATACATATTTTTTTCAAAACAAAAAGAACTGATTGGCTGTTTCATACCATTCTAGAATAAAAACTAGGCTGTATGTGTAAACTAATAGAAGCATGTTTTGTATTGGTACAAAAAAATGTGTTACCAAAGAACAGTACTATGGATTTGCTGTTAGGTTTGAAAAGTCAAGCACTCTTGCTCTGTGGAATTGAAACATTGTGTGGCGAACTTCTGACCTAACTCCACACAGCAGTGTTCCATGAGCTGTTGCTATGGTAGCAGGCAGAAGTCAAGTTGGGGGAAGGGTACTAGGCAGAAGTCAAGTTGGGGGCAGGGTACTTTTGGAAAAGGGTTGGTTTTCAACCAATAGAAATGTGTGATTACATTTGAAAAAAAGGGGGAAGCACTGAGATTTGAAACTTACATGTATATGTGTGGAAAAATAGAGGGAAAGTTTGCCATTATCTGGTTCTGCTGAGAGGAGAGAGGAGAAAACAACAGAGATCCTGGCTCTGATAATCTGCTGTTTGAGTGTCACATTTCTTTCACAACTAACTAATTTTAAAGGTGAGTTTAGAGTTTGAGAGGGGATGTATGTGGTAACTTAAGAAATGAATAATAGAAATGGAAATTCTTTTTGTTGTAGTTGCGTTTATCATTTTCTGTTTTGGGAGAAATTTAAATGTGAGGAACATGTAAAATAATATGGAGTATGTTTTCACAATAAATTAAGGTGTACTGGAAAAAAAAAGAATAGTTTAAGGGTTTGAGGTTGGACTCAGTAATGCAAATACATTCAGCATCACTAAGGCTGGTTGCCCTTGCTGGAGTGTAGGCAGCCACCCAGGTTACACATGGAGGTGGTCTGAAAAAGAAGTTTGGACATGTGCATTTAAGAAAATCGAAAAAAGTGGTTTCATAATGTGACAGTCTGTAAAAGTGATTTTCACTTGCCCCAAAAAAAAAAGAGCAGTAAGTGTGCTTTCAAATTGGCAAAGAAATTTCGTTTTGGGACTAATGTGAAAACATGACTCTGTGTGCAGAGAGGAATTATAGGCAGAGATTTATTGCGTATTGCTCTGGTGATTTCACAGTTGCATTAGATGGAAAGGGGGAGCGATTTTTTGGGGGAAGAAGCAGACTCTTAGCACACACCCATGTGCTTGCCATGTATAATCATGCACAGTATTTACAAGCGAGTGGGGTTTTCAGGTTTCAGTCTGTAATGCAAATACATTCAGCATCACTAAGGCTGGTTGCCCTTGCTGGAGTGTAGGCAGCCACCCAGGTTACACATGGAGGTGGTCTGAAAAAGAAGTTTGGACATGTGCATTTAAGAAAATCGAAAAAAGTGGTTTCATAATGTGTCAGTCTGTAAAAGTGATTTTCACTTGCCCAAAAAAAAAAGAGCAGTAAGTGTTCTTTCAAATTGGCAAAGAAATTTCGTTTTGGGACTAATGTGAAAACATGACTCTGTGTGCAGAGAGGAATTATAGGCAGAGATTTATTGCGTTTTGCTCTGGTGATTTCACAGTTGCATTAGATGGAAAGGGGGAGCGATTTTTTGGGGGAAGAAGCAGACTCTTAGCACACACCCATGTCCTTGCCATGTATAATCATGCACAGTATTTACAAGCTAGTGGGGTTTTCAGGTTTCAGTCTGTAATTCAAATACATTCAGCATCACTAAGGCTGGTTGCCCTTGCTGGAGTGTAGGCAGCCACCCAGGTTACACATGGAGGTGGTCTGAAAAAGAAGTTTGGACATGTGCATTTAAGAAAATCGAAAAAAGTGGTTTCATAATGTGTCAGTCTGTAAAAGTGATTTTCACTTGCCCAAAAAAAAAAGAGCAGTAAGTGTGCTTTCAAATTGGCAAAGAAATTTTGTTTTGGGACTAATGTGAAAACATGACTCTGTGTGCAGAGAGGAATTATAGGCAGAGATTTATTGCGTATTGCTCTGGTGATTTCACAGTTGCATTAGATGGAAAGGGGGAGCGATTTTTTGGGGGAAGAAGCAGACTCTTAGCTCACACCCATGTGCTTGCCATGTATAATCATGCACAGTATTTACAAGCGAGTGGGGTTTTCAGGTTTCAGTCTGTAATGCAAATACATTCAGCATCACTAAGGCTGGTTGCCCTTGCTGGAGTGTAGCAGTCTGGACATGGGCTTTTTAAAAAATCTGAAAAGTGGTTTCATAATGTGACAGTTTGTAAAAGTGATTTTCACTTGCCCAAAAAAAAGAGCAGTTAGTGTGCATTCAAATTGGCAAAGAAATTTCGTTTTGTGACTATTGTGAAAAGAAATGTAGTAATATATTTAAATAAAATAAAGGAATTTTTTTTTAGTTTTTTTCAGGTATTGCTGAAGAGCAGTGAACAAAATTAAAGATGCCTACAAAATCCAGAGTTCAAAAAACGCAAAAAAAAAACTATATTTGAAGACAACTAGAGGATCAAAGTTAGTAGAAGATGCTGATGTTGGAAGGAAGAAAAAATCTTCTGGTAAGCAAAAAAAAGATTTTCTAAGGAATATATTCAAAAAAAGGAAAAATGTACAAAATGTCTGTACAGGAAAGAATGATTTCAAACAAAAAGGACAAGAAAAAATTGAGAATTTAGTTAATGCAAATATACCTTCTGCAACTAAAAAGTTAAACTTAAACAGAAAAACAGCGTTTAAAGAGATACGTAGAAAAATGTTTCAGAGAAGAGTTATGTCCAATTTGATAAAGGATGTGAAGAAATATAAGCAAAAGGCTAAGTTTTTTAAGAGAAAAAAAGAAATTGAAGCCATTGCAGCAAAGGCATTAGAATTAAAAAGGAAACTATTCATTTTAATTTTGAATAGGATGCGTACATTAGACAAAATGGTTAATGTACTGAAATCACATAGCAAAAGGAAAAGAGTAGTGAACAGAACAAACTTTTGTAAAGTGTTTTTAGGAAAGTGGATGCATAGTTCAAGTAGTGAACCTTTTTTTAATGAAGAGAGCTATTTTCAAAGTAATAGTTTGCTGCATGCAGTTGACACCAGAGGTCGTTCATACGAAGTAAAAAATGGTTGCATAATGGAGAAGGAGATAATGGTTCCAAGAGATGAGGTACAAGTGATGGCAGATGAGGCAATGGGGAGACGTCCTAAAGCCCCAGTGTACACTTGGAATTGTAGTAGTATTTGCACTGTGCGTCAGGAATCTATTGACAAATTTCGAGAGTTTCTAAGAGAATATAGTAAAAAAAGTGTAAAACAGAAGATTAAGGTGCTTCAAAGTCTGGATCCATGCAGAGTGAGAGAGAATACTGGTTTGCAGGGTCATTCTCTGGCTTGTCTATCTAGAAAAGTGTGCAATAGTGTTTTCCATCATTTTAGGATGCTGGCTGTTCATCATACTGAAATGAGAAAGTTTGTGAGACGGTTGTATTTTGCCAAAAGTCCAGCAATAAAGTTAAATGAATTGAATAGGGCTCTGTTCCGAGGAACGGTATCAGATGTAGAGAAGGTTGTTGATGAAATTCAGTTTTGTTACTTTGGTCCTGAACAAAACAGTGCAGAGAAGGACACAGTAAATGAGGAAGAAGTGGAAGAGAATGTAGAACCCTCTGTAAGTAACACATTTAATGATCACATAACAAAATTTGCAATAGTCTCTAATGAAAGACCAAATTTTACTTGTATTTGTTGCCGCAGAACTCATTATAGAAAACAAACTAGGAATGTTGATCTCTACAGAAAGAGTGAAAATGAAGATAATTATAAGTGGAAGGATTTTGCCACATATATATTTCTAGAAAATTGTTTTGAATTGGGTGAAGATCAGCGTATTTGTAAATACTGTTACAACAAGTTAGAGGAAAATAGAATGCCGACCAGAGCTGTACATAATAATTTAGAATTGGATGCTATTCCTGCTGAACTTTCTGAATTAAATACATATGAGTCTATACTCATTCAATGTGTTCATCCGTTCCAGACCATAGTACGTATGGAGCCGAAAACTGGTAAATTACCTCCTTCAGATTTACTGAGAGGTTTAAAAGGTAGAGTGGTGTATTTGCCCTTGGATTTGAAAAAAAATATGGAAACTATTGATGCGGATACTTTGGAAACTGAACCATTAATTATTCTGGTTAATGGTGTACCTACAAAGAATAAGAAGATTTGGCAGGAGCTGGTAGATGTGCGGAAAGTACAAAGAGCAAATTTGTATTTGAAAAAGAATAACAAATGGTATGAATCAATTTATATAGAAGAAGAAGAAGAAGATTTACAAGAAGACACAGAAACACCAACTGGACAAATTGAAAAAGTGGACAAGTCAAAGGAAGAAGAAATTTATGAACATTTTAGCATACATCCTCTTCATTCGAAAGAAGTTATGGGAGACAATATTGATCTCTTTCAGATGAAGAAAGCAAAAGGAACTCCCGTGAGTGTATGGGAGGAGAGCTTGGAAGCTCGATGTTTTCCCCAGCTGTTTCCTAAAGGAAAAGGAGGACGATACGATGAACGTCCAGAACAGATTCCAGCTTCTGAGTATCGGACTACAAGACTATATGCTGAAGATCCCAGATTTCGACAAAGTATTCCTTATTTGTTCCATCTTTTATTTGAAAGCGACTTGTCTGCACTGTCTTATGCAGTAAATCACATTTTAAAAAGTGGAGTACATTTACAAAATGTGTCTGCTAAGGATTTTATGGAGAAAGTGCAGCACCGAGATGATCATTTGGAAACACAACTGATCAATCTGATGGCTTGTCAGCGTGGGACAAATGAATATTGGTACCGACGCCATGGTGAACTAAAATGCATGTTACGGAATTTAGGAACACCAACATGGTTCCTTACCCTAAGCTGTGCCGAGTATGCTTGGGATGATTTACTGGATTTTCTACGAGAGGCCAATTCAAACATTAAAAACATCGAATACAAGACAGCAGGAGAACTGTGCTCATTGGATCCGGTTAATGTTTGCAGATATTTCAATCATAGATTTGAGGCTATGATGTCCTTCATCTGCAATAAAAAAAATCCACCCCTTGGAGAAGTAGTGGATTTCTTTTGGAGAAAAGAGTACCAGGCAAGAGGTGCTCCTCATATTCATATGCTGTTGTGGATCAAGGATGCCCCAAAGTTTGGAACAGATACTGATGAAGCAGTGTTATCTTACATTGAAGAATATGCAACATGTGCTATACCAAAAAGCACAGAAGAGAACAAGTTAAAGGAGCAAGTTTTACGTTTCCAAAGTCATCGGTGTGGAAAATACTGTCGACGGAAATACAAGAGCAAAGAAAAATACTACACTAAATGTCGATTTGGATTTCCTAGACCTGTTCTTTCAAATGGAAGAGTAAACAGTTTTATGTCAGCTGTGAGACATACTATCACAAGAAAATCACCTAAGAATACCTACAACCTTAAAAGAAAAGAAGAATCAAAAAATATAAATGACTACAACCCAGTCATTTTATCCATGTGGAACGCTAACATGGATATACAGTATGTTGCTGACAATTCCATTGCTGTTGCTCGATATGTAACGTCGTACATTACAAAATCAGAAAAAACAGAATTGAAGGAAATGTGGGAAGAGATTTCTCACGAGAAGACTGTCAGTAAGAAGCTGTACAGTTTCAGTTTGAAGATGTTATCGCATCGAGAAATTGGATCCTACGAATGTTCAGATAGGTTATCTTCTGCAAGTCTCTACTCGAAGTCAAGAAGAATAATTTGGGCAAGTTTAGGCCTTGCAGCAATGAGAAATCGGGTACTGAAATCTGTAGGAGAATTTGAATATTTGGCCGAGAATGACCCAGAAAGTACAGATATTTTGAAATCAAACATGTTGGACACATATTATCCCAAGAGAAGTCATCATCTGGAGAACATGTGTCTCTATGAAGTGCTGCAGAACTACATTTATTCACGGAAAGCTGCAGAAGACATCAACAATGGAAAATATAAAGTCGTTGGTGAAGAAGGATGTTTGGTGAAGCAAACAAAAGGAAGTTTGATAAATCACCGGAAGCTGAGTTGCGACACTACTGACAAGAAGGAATTTTACTACTTGGCTCTTTTACAGTTGTTTAAACCATGGCGTACAGAGGATGAACTACTGGGAGAATTCCAGAGCTATGAAGATTCTTTTAATGCTTGCAAAGACAGCATACAATGCAGTACATTCTCAACTTATCTGCAAATGTTAAATGAAGAAATTGAACAGGAAACTACAATTGCAGCAGAAATAGCTAGAGATAGTTCTCAGGACAGCCAAAGTTCAGGAACACTCAGTCAAGATCCCCTAGGACAACCAATCGTTGAAAATGAAGCATCAATAGCCATGAATGAAGTGGAAACGGCTATGAATCAAGCTCAAGAAGAATTTATAGACTTAGAAAATTTGGAAAGACAACTGAATCAAGAGCAGCAACAAATTTATGAAGAGATCAAAAACAAAATTGATCACGGATTTCTACATGAAAAAAAAGAGTGCTCATGCACATCATTTCATCCAATCAGGATGTATGTAAGCGGACAAGCTGGAACTGGAAAAAGTTTCCTAATAAAAGTCATCAGAAGCTACCTAAAGCAAAAAACGGATTCTACTTTGTCTTGTGTGGTTACTGCTCCAACTGGGTTAGCAGCATATAACATAAAAGGAATCACTTTACATCGTTTGCTAATGTTATCAGTGGAGCATGAGAACAAAATACAATTCAACAAGCTAACTGGAGAAGCATCCTTGGAAGTTTCAAGAGTATTGAAGAAGATGCAAGTTCTCATTATTGATGAGGTGAGCATGGTATCAAACTTAATGCTTGCCTTTGTGCATTTAAGAATGCAGCAAATTTTGAAGACAGACTATGACATGTTATTTGGTGAAAAACACGTCATAGTTTTTGGAGATCTTTTGCAACTTACTCCAGTTAAAGGACAACCAGTGTTTAATACTGTCACACATGAAGACACGAAGAAGTCATTGGGAAGCATCGGTAATACAAATATTTGGTCCTTCTTTGAGTACAAGGAACTTACTACTAATATGAGGCAAGCAAACGATGAAGAATATGGAAGTATTCTGAAAGATATCAGGATTGGACTACTCACAGAAGTTGGCAAAAAAGCATTACAGAGTCGGCTGCTACATAATTTATTTCCAAAGGAAGAAATAGTTGCAGAGAAGATATACAAGAACATTGCAGAAAACAAAAGTGTCATCTGCTTAATGCCAACTCTACGTGAATGCTCAATATTCAATGAGGAGCTTTTGAAATTGGAAAAGGAAGAGATCAGGAAATTGGAAGCAGTGGACAAAATTGAGGATGGAAGAATTACTGTCACAGTAACAGGCAAAATGAAAAATAAATTGGACTCACTAGAGAAGAACATCTCCAAAACTGCTGGATTAGAAAAAAATCTATATGTTTGCATGAACTGTAGAGTATTTTTAAGAAGAAATTTGGATGTTGAAAAAGGTTTAGTTAATGGAGCGATGGGAAGAGTTGTGGGTTTTATTAATTATCAGAAAAAAGAAGGAGTTGAATGTTTAAAAATAAAATTTGATCAGTTAGAAGAAGTTAAAGATATTTGTCGTTGTACAGTTCGTTTCATGCTTGTGAAAGACTTATATGTACGTAGGAAGCAGTTTCCGTTTTCTCTAGCATATGCTGTAACTATTCACAAGTCTCAAGGATTGACTGTAGATTGTGCATTTGTGAACATTGGTTCAACTGTGTTCAAAGAGGGTATGGCATATGTTGCTTTGTCACGAGTGAAAACATTATCAGGTTTATTCATGATAGACTTTGATGACTCAAAAGTTAGTGCTGATACAAACTGTGTAAAGGAGTATAATAGATTAAGAAGAAGCTATGCTCCTCATTTAGGTCAGTATCCTGTGTTAGAGAAACGTGTAGTTTCTCGTAAAAGAAAAAATGAGAATATCTGTAATGAAGATGTAGAGAAGAGGAAAAAAAAGAGGAGTGATGTAATTGTAAGCAAAAAGAAAAAGGAAAATGAAGAACAGGTTGTAGGATGTCATTTTGAAAATAGCTCTGGTGTCAACTGCTACGCAAATGTAGTGCTGAATGTTGCATTTTATCTGGAAAGTTTGCAAGAGCAGATAATAGTAAATCAGGGAAAAAGATTCTGTTCAGAGCTGACTCTCCTTTTTCAAAAGCTAAGTAAAGATAAAACTCAAATAGAAAGTGCTACTGAAATTAGAAAACTTTTAGATGTATGTTCAGGACGAACACAGTTTTCTCAAAATGTACAGCAAGACGCACAGGAATTCTTGTTGTATTTTCTTCAGGTAGTGGAAGAAGAAGGAGTTCCCATTGAAATTTTTTTTGGTCTCTCTTATAAATGGGAACATAGTTGTGAAAATTGTTATAATATATGTGGCTCTAATGTTGATAATGAAAGGTTTATTTATTTGACATTGCCAGAGAGTAAAACAGTTACTTTTGCAAAATTAGTTAAAGATGCTAATCATAGCATGAAATGTGGTGAGTGTAAATCTGACATGTTTTCAACATTAATTTTAAAGGAATACGGACAGTATGTAATTTTAATGATGCAACGATGTAGAGCTGATGGTTCAAAATTGGATACTTTAATAAAGAAGTTTACAGGACAGCAATTATCAATTTCAGGAAAAACTTTTGTAACTGTTGCAATAATTTTCCATGATGGACCTACTGTTACTTCTGGACATTACACAGTTTATCTTAAATGTGAAAAAGGCTGGACACTGTGTAATGATTCCCAATTGATTTTCAAGCAACGTTTGCCTTTTGATTTAGCAAATTCCTATCTAATCTTCCTGAAACCTAAATTTTAGACAGATTTGGCAAGATCTCGACAAAATAATTTTACCATTTTACTGGATTACCATTGCAATTTTATAGAAAAAAGATTTTTTAAATTATCATTTGGCCTAATGGAAAGATAACCAATTGTAATGTGGACTTTTTTATTTTTAAATGAAACTTTGAAAAACCAATAATTTAGAGATAATCGGTAACATCTGCACAATTTAAATTTTGGAATGTTATTGGACTGCCATTGGAAATTTTTTCAAAAAAGATTTTAAAAATTACTATTTGGCCATGCGGAAAAGTAACCAATTCTATTGTGGACTTAATAAATTATTCAAAAAATTGTCGTGAACCAAAATGTTACAGAGAATCGGTGAGATCTGGACAAATTAAACTTTAGAATTTTATTGGATTACCGTTTGAAATTTATTCCCAAAAAAAATTTAAAATTACTATTTTGCCTAAAGGAAATGGAATCAGATGTATTTTGGAGTTATTTGAGATATAATATTGTGATTATACTTCTGAAACAAACATATCAGACGGTATTTTAAAGAAATAACTATTGGTATTAGATGATATTTTTTTAGAATATTATGCATTTCTATAATGTTAAGTTTAAGTAAAAAGAGATTCTGGGCTTTTTTATTACAATCTTTCTGATTGTTATTTTTTTTTGCCCGCTGTAAAATGATGAATGCAATTGCTTTCACAATTTATAGTGAAATGCAATATATTCTGAAAACAGCAAAAATAAGGCAAAAATATTTTTGGGAAAAAAATGTAAATATGTGTACTGTATTATAAATTGTTTTAAAAATATTAATACTTTTTTCTTTTTTTTCAGATTGATATAGAAAATTTTCGAAAACTAGAACCATTTTTAAAACTATTTTTTAAAAAAACAAATGAATAAATATTTTTTTGAGTGAGTATGGTAAGTCAATAATAATAATTGTAGTCTCTCAAGGACCTTGTAATGTGATAATTGATTTTTAGTGTTTTTTAAAAAAAATAAAAAAAAGGTACGCGCACCGTACGCGTACGGTAAAAAAAAAAAAAAAAGTTTTTAAAAACATATGTAAAAAAAAGATGAAAGATAAGGTTGGCTCTTAAAAGAACCGTTGTGTTCATGCAGGGACAGAGGAAAGAAAGCATGGAAAAATTAGTCTCTGTGACAAGTGTGCTGATCTATTTTGTTGTTCACTAGGGAAACACTGGTCTCCCTATGACAAATTAGATCATGACAAGAGGCACATCGAATATCAACCCTCCGAAATCGAGGGTTAATTTCCAGAGGGCCAGCAGAAGGAGATGCTCCCCCCACAGATGAAGGGCTCACCTGACCTGCAGAAGAAGGAGTCAGCCCTGCAGATGATGGTCCAGGCTGAGCTGCTGTGGATGTACTTGCTTGTCTTTCTGAAGAGTTACCTCCAAAAAGATGACCATGTGTCCTTCTGTGTACATCCTGGAGGTGTCTCTTCATGGTGTGATTCCCAAAGGAATACTTCCTGTCAGGATTACCTCTAGAAAGTACACGCTGACACAGCCTGCAAGTTACTAAGGGTGCATTCACCTTTTGCTGGCCTTCAGGAAAAGTAAAATAATCCCATACATAAGAGGGCTTTTGTTTCCTCGATCTCTGCCTCAAGACAGTGCTGCTAGTGCTAGCCTCACTCTCAGAAGAGCTCTGCTGTTCTGCCATCGTATCCCAAAGACAAACCAGCTCCTTCTCCCAAGGGATCACAAGCAGAAATGAGGGGAATGGGTGTGGTGTAGGAGAGTTCTAGAACTGAAAGTAGTTTCAACCAATCAAAAGTTGTGTTTCATGATCACATGACCTACCGTACGCTTACGGTACGCTTACGGTACGCTTACGGCAAAAGTGCGCATGCGCGTAAAAAAGACACGCGCTTGCGCGCATGCGCATAACAGTCACTACCCGACACTTCCGCGTAACGTGCGCGTGTAGCGTACACGCGTACGCGTCCCACGCGGAGGACGCGCGGCTACGCAAATTGCGTAACTATACGCAAACAGCGTAGATAAATTACGGACGTTGCGTAAACCGTACGCTTACCGTAAGCTTACGGTACGCGTACTAAAAAAAAATTTAAAAAAAAGGAAAAAATGTATTGCTAATAAATTTTACATGTTTATTTTATAAAATATATTTAAAAAAACATATTATAGAATTTTAAAAATTTAACCTTAGTCTTTAAAAAAGGATAGAAAATTAAAATAAAAATATGTTTAAAAAAATAGAAGAAAAAAAACAAAATTAGCATTTAAAGAACCTTGCAAATTCACTGAAAAAACCATGGGTTTCACACACGTTATAGTTAGGACTTAGCATTTAAAAAACCTTAGAAATTCAGTGAAAAAACCATAGGTTTCACACACGTTATAGTTAGGAATTAGCATTTAAAAAACCTTAGAAATTCAGTGAAAAAAACCATAGGTTTCACACATGTTATAGTTAACTGGACATTTTACTCGTAAAAAACCATTGAAATTGCCCCGTTATAGTTAGTTCAGCTAACTATAACTCGCGCGCCCGCAATGCACTGCTGATGACGTCACATATTACATCACTCATGACATGGTCAGTGACATCACTCATGACATCACTGATGACATCTCAAATGACATCACTGATGACATCACTGATGACATCATCCAGTGAATGTGTGTTTTTCTGAAAATTAAATATGTTTTATATATGTATATCTCAAGGTCGATGGAAGAATAAATGGGTATATAAGTGTCTAAATGGATGAATTGTTTTTGAAAAATTGATTGTATTACTGACTGATTAAGTGTATCTTAGTGAATACATGGCTTAGTGAGTAATGTTTAAATATGTAAATATCTGTATCAGTCTCTCACTTTGTGTATAAGTGGCTGCATGGGTTGGTGTGTAGCTACATGAGTGTCTAAATAGGTTATTAGTTGGTTTTTTGAGTATCAGTATGAGTGTGAGTGTCTGGTTCGGTGAGGGGTATTACGTAGTGCATGGGTGCATGAATGAGTGACTCATTGTTTGTATGTGTTGAAGACAGCATGTGTGCAGGACTGTATGGGTGGATGAGTGTATGTATGGGTGTGTTAGTGAGTGAATGACTGTCTCAATAGTGTCTTTATGTGTAACTACATATGTTTTAAACTAGTATATGTGACTATTGGTGTATATATGTGAGTATATGTGAGAGTGAGAGATTGAAAGAGTTCCTGTATGAATAAGTATGTGTTTCTATAAGTGATTGTTTAAAAGACTAAGTATATGTAAGTTTCCGTAGAAGTAAGTGTGGTGGTGTGTGTATAACTGTATATGCAAGTAAATGTATGTTTGATTCTTTATTAGCATGACTAACTATGTGTGTGAGTACCTCTATGGATGAGTGGCATTGTGTAACAGGATGTATACGTGTATGAGTACATATGATGAGTGAGTACATGTATGAGTGACTGTATAGGACTGTTGGTGAATGAGTGGATGTGTATTTGGATCTTAGAATTACTGTATAGGTTGTTGTAACTGGTATTGGTATGTCCATTGTTTTTAAAATTTTAATTTCTATTTTTGATTGTGTGTATCAAAGGTTATATTAGGGGAAGAGGAGGTCTGCCACTCTATCACAAGGATGATGTCATCAGTGATGTCATCAGTGATGTCATTTGAGATGTCATCAGTGATGTCATGAGTGATGTCACTGACCATGTCATGAGTGATGTAATATGTGACGTCATCAGCAGTGCATTGCGGGCGCGCGAGTTATAGTTAGCTGAACTAACTATAACGGGGCAATTTCAATGGTTTTTTACGAGTAAAATGTCCAGTTAACTATAACATGTGTGAAACCTATGGTTTTTTTCACTGAATTTCTAAGGTTTTTTAAATGCTAATTCCTAACTATAACGTGTGTGAAACCTATGGTTTTTTCACTGAATAGATATATAGATAGAGAGAGAAAGAGTGAGAGTAATACTGCTAGTGTTATGTATGTATTGTAAAAGAGCACCTATGATTACATATGTTTAATGTTGTGCAAATATATACATCTTGAAGTATCTTACCTGATGATGGTTTGTTCTATGCAGAAAGTATCTGTAAGAGAGATATTAGAAAAAATTGTTATATATATATATATATATATATATATATATACTCAGAAAAAACCATATGTTTCAGGGGTGTTATAGTTAGCTGGCTATTTCACTCGTACAAAACCATAGAAAATCCTCTGTTATAGTTAGTTCTGCTAACTATAACTCGTGCGCCCGCAATGCACTGCTGATGATGTCACATATTGCATCATTCATGACATGGTCAGTGACATCACTGATGAAATCACTGATGACATCTCAAATGACATCACTGATTACATCACTGATGACATCATCCAAGTGACAATCTGATACACCTCATCATACAATAGTATAACCTTTTATCACTCACTGTAAAATACAGAGTACCATATTTGAAACCATTGACACACCAATACCAGTTACTACATACCCACTCACTGATTCCTAAGTCTACACACACAACTGCCCATTCAACAACAGAATCATTTATATATGCAGCCACTAATTAATAGAACACTATCAAATGCACTTATACACATATATAGACATTGACACATCAGCAGTCATCTTAGTCGGTTATGCAGTCACCCTACTCACTCATGAAAAAAATTAATCACACTTACATTTACTCACTTGCACAATTATCCAACAACACCTCATTTATTCAAACACATAGTAAGTCATAGTTAATATGTTACAAAATCACCATTACAATTATACACTCATTCATATAGTTACTCTCACAATCACTGACTCTTACACATACTTATTTATATACACCAACTCTCACATACAATGCATTTTATTTTTTTACTTTGTTGAAGATGTGCAACTAAAACATATATTCGCTCACCAACACACAAATAAATACACTCAGTCACCCAAACAACTGTTTCCACATGCACTCTTAAACCTATACACCTAGTCAATCAACCATTCACACATCTATGCATAGAGTTACACACACCCCATCCAACCACACACAAACTCAGTGTCCCATACAAATACTCACCCAACTAATCCATAACTAATATACACACTCATGTAGTTAGTGACCAACTGATCCAGCATGTTATACGACAACAGAGATAGTGATGCACACATTCACATAGTTTAGTTACTAATCCGTGTATTAAGTGAGACACTTTTAATTACTCAAATAAACAGACAGTCAGACAGCTACTAAACTCTCCATCCAGACAGGTATATATCCACTCAATCTTCAATACAGATTGGTATATATATATAATACATATTTAAATTTCCAACTAAACCACATTCACTGGATGATGTCATCAGTGATGTCATCAGTGATGTCATTTGAGATGTCATCAGTGATGTAATCAGTGATGTCACTGACCATGTCATGAATGATGCAATATGTGACATCATCAGCAGTGCATTCTGGGCGCGACAGTTATAGTTAGCAGAACTAACTATAACAGAGGAATTTCTATGGTTTTGTATGAGTGAAATGGCCAGCTAACTATAACACCCCTGAAACCTGTGGTTTTTTCTGTGAACGTCTATGGTATTTTAAATGCTAATTTCTAACTATAACGTCTCTGAAACCTATGGTTTTTTTCAGTGAATATATATGGTAAATAGACATAATATCGAAAAAAAAATATCGAGTAGCAAGAATATCGAGTTTTTAATATCGAATGGACAGAATATCGACTTGCAAAAATATAGTGGTGAAGAATATCGAAAAACAGGTAAGAAATATCGATTGCAATAATATAGTTGTTAAAAATATCGATTTTTTTATAGTGTTTTAAGTGTTAGTATATGTGTTAAAAGTATGTATTAATATTGGAATGTATGTTAGAATATTTTTAAATTATTGAATTTTATGTTTTTTTATTTTTTTGTAATTTAATTCCGTAGCGGGTTGTGGGTTTATAGGGGAGTAGGGTGGGAAGTAATTTAATTATAGTACATTAAATAATAATTTATAGGAATTATTAATTATTTTTAATTTAATTTTGCGTTTTACTTCTGTAGCGGGTTGTGGGTTTATAGGGGAATAGGGTGGGAAGTAATTTAATTATATATTATTAAATAATAATTTATAGGAATTATTAATTATTTTTATTTTAATTTTGCGTTTTATTTCTGTAACGGGTTGTGGGTTTATAGGGGAATAGGGTGGGAAGTAATTTAATTGTTATTAGTTAATTATTAATTGGTATTGCAAATTAATTGGTTGTTGATTAATTATTAATTGGTAAATAATTTGTATTAATTGGTAATTAATTTGTATTAATTGTTTAATTGATAATTATGTTAATTGTATTCATTTAATATTTGTAGCGGGCAGTGTGTTTATAGGGGAATATGGTGGCAAATAATATAATTGTAAATAAATAATTATGTAATTTATTTGTGTATATTGTTAATTAATATATCTTTAATTTAATTTTGCATTTTACTTCTGTAGCGGGTTGTGGGTTTATAGGGGAATAGGGTGGGAAGTAATTTAATTGTTATTAGTTAATTATTAATTGGTATTGCAAATTAATTGTTTGTTGATTAATTATTAATTTGTAAATAATTAGTATTAATTGGTAATTAATTAGTATTAATAGGTAAATTGATAATTATGTTAATTGTATTCAATTAATATTTGTAGCGGGTATTGTGTTTATACGGGAATATGGTGGGAAGTAATATAATTGGAAAAAAAAAATTATTTAAATAATTTGTGTATATCCTTAATTAATATATTATAAATTAATTATTAATTGGTATTATTTGCATTTATTAATGTTTGTTATTGAAAAACAATTGTTTGTTAATTAATTAATAATTGTTAATTAATTAAACAAAAATGTATTGGTATTTAAAAATGATCAATTCTTGTGTGATTGGTAATTAATGGTAATACTTGTTTTTGTATTAATAATTAATTAATTTAAAAATAAAAATACATTTATTATTTTCTCTACTATTGCACTTACTTGAGTGGGAATAGTAATTTTTACCCCTACGCTATCCAATGCTTTCCCTATTATTGCACTCTCTGGAGTGTGAATAGTAATTTTTACCCTCCCGCTATCCAACGCTTTCCCTACTGTTGCACTCACTGGAGTGGGAATAGTAATTTTTACCCTCCCGCTATCCAACGCTTTCCCTACTGTTGCACTCACTGGAGTGGGAATAGTAATTTTTACCCTCCCGCTATCCAACGCTTTCCCTACTGTTGCACTCTCTGGAGTGGGAATAGTAATTTTTACCCCTACGCTATCCAACGCTTTCCCTACTGTTGCACTCACTGGAGTGGGAATAGTAAATGTTACCCTCCCGCTATCCAACGTTTTCCCTACTGTTGCACTCTCTGGAGTGTGAATAGTAATTTTTACCCCTACGCTATCCAACGCTTTCCCTACTGTTGCACTCACTGGAGTGGGAATAGTAAATGTTACCCTCCCGCTATCCAACGCTTTCCCTACTGTTGCACTCTCTGGAGTGGGAATAGTAATTTTTACCCCTACGCTATCCAATGTTTTCCCTATTATTGCACTCTCTGGAGTGGGAATAGTAATTTTTACCCTCCCGCTATCCAACGCTTTCCCTACTGTTGCACTCTCTGGAGTGGGAATAGTCATTTTTACCCCTACGCTATCCAACGCTTTCCCTACTGTTGCACTCACTGGAGTGGGAATAGTAAATGTTACCCTCCCGCTATCCAACGCTTTCCCTACTGTTGCACTCTCTGGAGTGGGAATAGTAATTTTTACCCCTACGCTATCCAACGCTTTCCCTACTGTTGCACTCACTGGAGTGGGAATAGTAAATGTTACCCTCCCGCTATCCAACGCTTTCCCTACTGTTGCACTCACTGGAGTGGGAATAGTAAATGTTACCCTCCCACTATCCAACGCTTTCCCTACTGTTGCACTCTCTGGAGTGGGAATAGTAATTTTTACCCCTACGCTATCCAACGCTTTCCCTACTGTTGCACTCACTGGAGTGGGAATAGTAAATGTTACCCTCCCGCTATCCAACGCTTTCCCTACTGTTGCACTCACTGGAGTGGGAATAGTAAATGTTACCCTCCCGCTATCCAACGCTTTCCCTACTGTTGCATTCTCTGGAGTGGGAATAGTAATTTTTACCCTCCCGCTATCCAACGCTTTCCCTACTATTGCACTTACTGGAGTGGTAATAGTAAATTTTACGCGCCCGCTATCCTACACAGAAAATATTGAATATTTTTAATTAATATCACGTTAAGATATATGTATTAATTTTTTTTTTTACTTACTTTAATTATTCATTAAGTTTACTGTTATTTAAGTATTTTTAAGTATGTGTCAGTTAATTATATGTATTATTTCATTTATTTAACATTACTTTTAAAACATTTAAAAAATTCGATATTTTGACTAACTATATTACTTACAACGATATTTTGGATTCGATATTTTTGTAATTTCCTGTTTGGAGATAGGACTTCGATATTTTGGCATTCTATATTTTGGCATCGATATTTTTGTAAGTCTATATTTTTGTAGTCGATATTATGTCAGTGATCCAATATATATATATATATATACATATATAAACATATATATAATCTGCATATCTATGTAAATACAAATATAAATGCATGAATACATATACATATATGCATACATATGCATGTTATGTACATGAAAGTTTGAAAAACACTAATAAAAGCAAAGTTAAAAAGCCACCTAATTACAAACAGAATTGCTTTAACTTAAACGAGGGCGAGACCTATTGCATTTTCAATGCTTGTTTACTTTGGTTACATCAATAAGGCATTCAGATGTGTCACACATTTGCCATAAATTCAGAATGCTAGCACTCTAGTTGCTCATTAGATCACTGTAGTAAAGCTACTGATCACCAGGGAAGTCTGCTGCTGGTATTCAAAGTGCATGTTTCAGTCTGAATGTCAGAATTTTTTAATGAAATAGGCGAGGATTTGAGAAGTCAAACTGTGCCCTAATTTTTCTTTCTGCAGCACTAATAATAATTTCTATGGCAAAATGAACCCCCTCATTTTGTTCCTTTGCAAATTAAATGTTTTAAGTGTTACCACTTTATTCCTATCAAGATGGCTTCAGGTGTGCCATACTTTTGTCATAAGTAAGACTGTTAGTGCTCTAGTTGTTCTTTAGAACACTCTGGGACATTCTGTCATTGGGCTATACTTGGGCTACACCTGGTTGATATTTGTGCTACATTTGGGCTCTTTTGTCTCTGGTGGCCATCTTGGGAGACTTATTTGTTATGAAGTTTCCTAATTTCCTTATTTACTACAGTCTCCTCAGTAGGAAATACTTTCAGTTTTTTACTTTGATTCCATCAAGAAGGCATTCAGATGTGTCACACATTTGCCATACATTCAGAATGTTAGCACTCCAGTTGCTCATTAGATCACTGTAGTAAAGCTACTGCTCACCAGGGAAGTCTGCTGCAGATATTGAAAGTGCATGTTTCAGTCTGCATGTCAGAATTCTTTAATGAAATAGAATAGGATTTGAGAAGTCACTCAAAATGTGCCTTAATTTTTCTTTCTGCAGCACTAATCATACTTTCTATGGCAAAATGAACCCCCTCATTTTGTTCCTTTTTAAATTAAATGTTTTAAGAGTTACCACATTATTCCAATCAAGATGGCTTCAGGTGTGCCGTACGTTTGTCATAAGTAGGACTGTTAGCGCTCTAGTTGTTCTTTAGAACACTCTGGGAAGCCGCAGTAGAACACAAAGGAATCAACTGACAGTCTCTGCCCTTGTTGAATGTACATGTTTTACTGAGAATGTCAGACTTCATTCTCACATGACTGAGAAAGATAATGTGAATTTACAGAAAATATGCTCTCAGTTTAGCTTATAGATCACCTTCCAAACCTCTGTGGGAAAAGCATGAGAAAATAGTTTTCTCTCAAACATGATTCATGATATCCCAGCAGAAGGCTTTTTCACATGGTAAAATCACCTTAAAACACACCACAATTCCTAAAATGAGTATGTACCATCAACAAATGATTTAATGTAACTTAAGTCTTAAAACCTTCTATTAACTGCAATGCTTTTTAATGAGGGGCTATCATGTATATTGGTCCCAAGATGGCTGCCAACATTTCTTGGATGAAGTGCTGACAGCCAATCAGATCTCACGATGAGATGTGTGGTTAGGCTCCGCCCAGATATCTATGATTTTACTTTTGATTCTCTCAGCAACTACTGAACGGATTTACACCATTCAACCAAAAGACACGAGTGTGAACCAAGGGCTACCTCGTTGCCAAATTTCGTGTAATTCCATTTAGCAGTTCGGGCTGCAGCTGCGATTAACGGTTCCTATGTAAAATTGCATGGGGCAAACATGTTTTGGGACCCCCCTTTTTTCTCAGCCCCCGCTTGAAGAATCACCCCAAGACTTTCAGGATAGGAGCGGAACCAGAGCGCCCCACCAGTTTTGAAAATTTAGCGAAGATTCATCTACCGGCGCCAAAGTTATTCCAAATAGAATGTTGGGGATTTCCTATGTAAAATAGGTCCTAACTATAACTACCTACTGGCGACCGCCAGTAGGTAATAAATAGTTTATATATGTATATCTAGAATAAATTACTAAAATAATAATATAATAATAATATATAATATGTTTTATAAGAACTAACTATAAGAACATCTCTTACGCCGGGGTCTTCATCAGGACAGAAGTGTGGGGGTGGGGGAAGGGAGTGATCATGAGCGGCTTCAGGAAGGAGGCTGCAACCATTTAAGGGCACGTGGGCTCCTTGTGTGTGAGAGCGATAAAACAGCACTAGTAACATAATGACTGTAGTGTCATGCCTGATTAATCGGCGTTCATTGACATAGCAAATGGTCTGAAATAATGGTTGTAAATGTCTCAAATGTGTACTACATCTGAATCAATCTCCATTTACACAGTACGGGCCAAATCCTTCTGGTTTTTTGGATGCCGCTGTTTTTCTTTGGAACCTCGTGTCGTTGCTGCTCATGATCACTCCCTTCCCCCATCCCCACACTTGTGTCTTGATGAAGACCCCGGCATAAGGGATAAAACAACCTACAGGTCTTTTGGGGTCGAAACGTCGACATTTCAAATTCGAGCCAGCTTGAACAACAGAGATTTTGTACTGTGTTATTGCTTTGAACCATGGCTACATAATATTTTGATACAAATTGTGACTGAAAGCTTGAAGAATAAGCCTCCATCTTTCTAAATGACGTATTGTTTTTGATTCACACTATACCCTAAAGTCACTATCCAACCCTCAACTCAAGCACAATCACCCTACCCAGTCCTTTTTCTTCCCCTCCCATCTAGGGACAGTTATGTATGCAATGATATGTAAATATTGACACTAATAGGTTAATGCCCAGTGTGAATTAAACACTGTGAGCTGTAAATACCTTCTGTACTAGTTTTGATTTCTCAGTTTCGTTTTTTATTCATGTGATTTTCATGTAAATGTATTATTTTCTGGGACCACTGTTCCTATGTACTGTTAATGCTGGATAAGGCATTAATGGTTAAAGGCTTTGGGTAGTTGTGGAAAGCATTAAGTAGCATGTAAAAGTGATTTTCTAGATTTACTATTGCACACAGTTGCAATGCAATAAGTTTCATATTTACACCAGTTTAAGATGTTAGCATTGATGACAATGTCTTGTATTTTTCTTTATATTTTTAACCCCTTGAGTGCCCCGCCCTTTCCCCGCCCTGTGCCGGCCCTTTCATTAGCGGGCGGGGTTCATGACATTACAAATATTTATTTTTCATAAAGACACATATGTCATCAGTGATGTAATATCTGACGTCATCAGCAGAGGATTGCGGTCGCGTGAGTTATAGTTGCCTGCACTAACTATAACGGGGGAATTTCATTGGTTTTTTACGAGTGAAATGTCCAGCAAACTATAACATGTGTGAAACCTATGGTTTTTTAAGTGAATTTGCAAGGTTTTTTTAAATGCTAATTCGTAACTATAACGTGTGTGAAACCTATGGTTTTTTCAGTGAATTTGTACGGTTTTTTAAATGCTAAGTTATGTATTTATTATTTTTTTATTTTTTTCAGGTTTTTCACCGTGCGCGCACCGTGCGCCCAGGGTTCGCCATGCGCGCACCGTGCGCGCACCTGGCGATTTTTGAAAATAATAAAAATCGTTTTTTTCGCCCTTGGGGGTCCTTCTGTGACCCCCTGACCAAGGCTAGGGGGTCAGGAACTGTCCACTGTGCCCCCTTTTCACGTTCTCCACCTTTTTTTTTCACCCCCTCAGACTGCGAGAGACAAAATGGCGGCCGACACTTCCTGGTTTCGACTGATTCGAATGTTTACCGACATCTAACAACTAATCAGAATTGCGCTCGCGCACGGCAGGGTGCACGCACTGTGCGCGCACGGTGCGCGCGTATAGATATTGATATGCTTTTAAATGCTATTTTCTCAGGAAATACTGAACAGATTTACACCTGACCTGCAAAAGGCACTTCCTTGACCTTATGGCTACCTCTCTGCCAAATTTCACGTAATTCTGTTCAGCCGTTCGGGCTGTAGCTGCGACTAAAGGTCCTATGGAAAAATGCATGGGGAAAACGCGTTTTGGGACCCCCCCTTTTTCTCGGCCCCCGCTTGATGAATCACCCCGAGACTTTCAGGGTAGGAGCTGAACGGAGCGCCCCATTAGTTTTGAAAATTTCGCGAGGATTCGTCAACCGGCGCCAAAGTTATTCAAAATAGAATTTTGAGATTTCCTATGGAAACTAGGTTGTAACTATAACTATCTACTGGCGACCGCCAGTAGATAATATATATATATATATATATATATATATAAAACAACCACGATGACGCTGTACCTCCTCCTCTGCGAACAGAGACACCACGAATCCCAGGAATAAGGCAAGATGTTATTTATTAGAAGAGATGGACAAAATCTGACGCGTTTTGGGCGGTTGCCCTTAATTCCCCAACTTACAACTCGCCAGGGGGCACGTTTGCAGAGTGCTGCAAGGAGGGGGCGTCGCCTCCGGCGCGATGCCAGTCTTTTATTTATTTTAATTTTTTAAGAAGGGGGGCTGTGTGGTTCCCCTTCGTATTCTAATTTATTGGCCCTGATGACCCTATCGCCCAGGGCCTGTCTCCTAATTATATTTTTTTGACCCCAATCCCCAGGGCCGGCCACTGTTTTTTATTATTTTAAAAATATATATATTTATAGACACACCTAGGACATGCTGGACAAACCGTACGTACCTATCACCATGACGATTTGCGTGATATTCATTAAAAGGCGACTATGCATACAATGAATCCACGTGGAATGTATTTACACCACTAGTGAAGCTCTGACATGTCTGATGCCCTACCGTGCCTAATCCCGGTAGACACCCTTGTCGTGTATTTATACAAACATGGGTAGCTATTGACGGGCACATTTAATACACATGCACACCAAGCCATTCAAAGGGGAATCGACAAAAATTCGACCAAAACTATGCAAGAAACCCCCCTCACGATTAATAAAACACACATCCACTGCCAGATGTGTAATACTTTTTATTTTACTCTCTGGAAAGGGGACGAACATCACTTGAGAGTCACAACGCGCTCCTGGCAGAGCCCAATGCTGTGTTACACCCACCATTGCCTGCTGAGTGCCACACACCTCTGTGTTGTATTACACTAGCTAGTGCATATGTTATGACACTCTCTAGCCCATGTGCACTGTAACACCACCCCGTGAATATGTCATGCCACACTTGTCTTCGCACGGGTTATATTGCCCCATCTAACGTGCCTTCCTCGATGCCTATGTTATAACGCACAGTGCTATGCCATACATATTACAATCTGGGATCCATATCTTTGTCACAGTGCATATGCAACGTTACACTCCCCAGCACATATTTTATATTACAACTTTAGAGACTAGTTAGGTTACACAACACTGCCCTGTGCATATTACACTCCAAGGCGCATATCGCGTAGCACGCGCTAGTGCCTGTGCTATCTCGTGCTCTCCAATGAATCTGTCATTGCACACAATGTATTGCATATTATATTTCACGCCCGGTTCATCTTATATCACACTTTTTGGTGCATAGTTTATACCATACACTATATCTAGTTTTCATTTTCAATCATGCTCTCAGGACTATGTTCTATATAACACTGTGTTCACCTACCCTTTTCACGGGCATTACATTTTGCGATAGGGGGTGGAGGGTCAGGGGGTGTTTCTGCCAAGTGAGCCCGGAGTCACAGTCATAAACGTCCTCTTCTTCCTGAATAAAAGTGAGATTATGCTGCATACTTGTTCATATTTTAAGTAGTTCGCACAGACACACGTTTTAAAACAATAAAGTTCCTAATACCCGCCTTCTCTGAACAGTTAGCTTGCTGCCCCATCCCCCTCCTCCCTATCCTCTGTTATGTGAATCCATGGACTAGCCTCCTCCCTCCTGACATGCATGGTCTGATGTGCTGCTACTGCCCTCAATTTAGTATGATGTACCAGTCCACTCCTCCTGCCCTCCATTGCCCAATTCTATGTCCCATCATTGACCTCCTGCTTAAACTCTGTGCTTAGCTTGCTGCCCCTATTCTCCTTCCCCATGCCCTCCGATGTCTTTGTGCATGCCCCTGCTCCATCCTTTTTGCCCACCATGTTCCATGGACCTGCCACTCCTATCTACTCTGAGTGTTCTGTTGAGCTGCCACTCCCCTCCCACCTGCCTAGCATTGTCAGATGACTGTAACCTGTCCCTGCCACCTCCACCCTGCCTGTCCACATGCCATGCCCCTATCCTCTTCCTCCTGTCCACATGGTCCATTGTACTGCCACACTGTTCTGCCCTCCCTGGTCTGTTGTGCTGCAACTTCTCCTCCTGCCTGCCCCGTGCGGTCTGTTGTGAGGCCCCTTCCCCTGAACTTTCTTGTCTGTGCACAGGTCCTGACCCTCCCTTCTATCCTCCATCGTCCTTTGTGCATGCCCCTGCACCCTCCTTCTTGCCCATCATAGCCATTGTGCTGCCACTAACCCTCCCACTTGCCATGCATGGTCTTCCGTGCTGCCATGGCCCCTCCCACCTTCCCTGTGTGGTCAGTTAGCTGCCCCTGACCCCCTCCCACCTTCCCTCCATGGTCTGTGTGTATACCATCACAGTCTCACGGTTGCTCTTCATGGTGTGTCTTGCTTCTAGTGCCCATCCTGCCTGACCTCCATGGCTATCTTGCTGCTCCTGCCCTGCCCCCTTGCCCCCAGCCCTCTGTTTACATGTGCAGACCCCTACTCCCTCCCTCCTGGCTTGTCTGTTCCATTGTAATGCCCCTGATCCGTCCCTCCTGCCCTTTATGGTCTGTTATGCTGCAGCTTTCTCTCCTGTCTGTCCATTATGGTCAGCTAGCTACCATTGCCTCTTACCCCTCTGTTCTCTGTTGTCCATGTGCATGGTCCTGTCCCCTCCCTCTTGCTTTCTATGGATTGTTGTGCTGCACTCCCGTCCCGCATGCCCTGTGTGGTGTATTGTGCTGCTGCAAACCCTGATGCCTGCCCTGCAGGGTCAGTTTGATGCACCTCTCCATGTTCCTCCTGTCCTCTGTTATCCAAGTCCATGTCCCTACCCCATTTCCTTCCATGATCCAATGTACCATACTTGGTAAGAGGGAGATTTTGAAAAAAAACTGGGGTATTGATTTTCCCCTTTGAGTTTATTGTAGACAGGAGACAGATCAAATAAAGCCCATTTGAGCTTAAAAACATTGGACGTTTCCTAGCTGAATCGGGTCTGTTGGCATGTATGGTTGTACTACCATTGCCTCTTCCTTCTGCCCACAATGGTCTATTACATTGCCACAGCCTCTCTTGCAAGTCCTATATTGTTGGTTTGTTGCCCCTGCCCCCCTTTCCACTGCCCTCCATAGTCTGTTGTGCTGCCACGGCCCTTCCTGCCTGCTCAGTGTGGTTAAATTGTTGCCTTTGCACCCTCCTACCTGCCTTCAATTTTCAGAGTCCGTGCCCCTGGCCTCTGCCTTTCAACAGTATCCTAATGAACAACTAGATTGCTAACATTCTATATTTATTACAAAAGTGTGGAACGCCTGACGTCATCTTGATGTAATCAAAACTGTAATACCTAGAGCATTTCCTTTAGAAATTACATATATGAGAGGGTCTTATTTGCATCAAAATTATGGTTAGTGCTCTAAAAGACTAAAATAAGGACATATTTTCTGAGTTTTCAAATAGCGACAAAGCACTTTTAAATTATTTGTTATCTTTATGTTTTTTTATCCAGTTGACCACTGGATTAAATGTTGCACTTAGGGGAGAGGATGTGGTGTTACTTCCAGAACTGCAGACTTTGCAACTGGGGACCAGGTTGGAGTTTCTGCTTCAGCTCGACATTCTGTGATTCTGGTCAAATCACTTAGTCTCCCCATGTCTACAACCAAAATGAATTTGTTCTTGTGTGATGTAACCAATGCTCATGTAAAGCACTCCAATACCTGACAAGTCTGCACTATATAACACTGCAAAAACACAAAATAATAAGTGTTTTGCACACTTCTGTCATTGGGCTATATTTGGGCTACATCTGGGTTATTTTGGGCTACATTTGGGCTCTTTTGTCTCCGGTGGCCATTTTGGGAGATTTATTTGTTATAAAGTTTCCTAATTTCCTCATGTACTGCAGTCTCCTCAGTAGGAAATGCTTTCAGTTTTTTACTTTGATTCCATCATGAAGGTATTCAGATATGTCACACATTTGCCATAAATTCTGAATGTTAGCACTCTAGTTGCTCATTAGATCACTGTAGTAAAACTACTGTTCACCATGGAAGTCTGCTCCTGGTATTAAAAGTGCATGTTTCAGTCTGCATGTCAGAATTTTTTAATGAAATAGAAGAGGATTTGAGAAGTCACTCAAAATGTGCCCTCATTTTCTTTCTTCGGCATTAATCATAATTTCGATGGCGATATGAACCCCCTCATTGTGTTCCTTTTTAAATTAAATGTTTTAAGTGTTACCAGTTTATTCCAATCAAGATGGCTTCAGGTGTGCCATACTTTTGTCATAATGAAGACAGTAAGCGGTCTAGTTGTTTCTAAGAACACTCTGGGACATTCTCTTATTGGGCTATACTTGGGCTACATCTGGGTGATATTTGGGCTACATTTGGGCTCTTTTGTCTCTGGTGGCCATTTTGGGAGACTTATTTGTTATGAAGTTTCCTAATTTCCTCATTTACTGCAGTCTCCTCAGTAGGAAATACTTTCAGTTTTTTACTTTGATTCCATCAAGAAGGCATTCAGATGTGTCACACATTTGCCATAAATTCAGAATGTTAGCACTCTTTTTGCTCATTTGATCACTGTAGTAAAGCTACTGCTCACCAGGGAAAACTGCTGCTGGTATTGAAAGTGCATGTTTCAGTCTGCATGTCAGAATTTTTTAATGAAATAGAAGAGGATTTGAGAAGTCACTCAAAATGTGCCCTAATTTATGTTTCTGCAGCACTAATCATACTTTTTATGGAAAAATGAACCCCCTCATTTTGTTCCTTTTTAAATTAAATGTTTTAAGAGTTACCACTTTAATCCAAGCAAGATGGCTTCAGGTGTGCCATAGGTTTATCATAAGTAGGACTGTTAGCGCTCTAGTTGTTCTTTGGAACACTCTGGGAAGTTGCAGTAGAACACAAAGGAATCAACTGACAGTCTCTGCCCTTGTTGGATGTACATGTTTTACTGAGAAAATGTCAGACTTCATTCTCACAAGACTGAGAAAGATAATGTGAATTTACAGAAAATATGCTCTCAGTTTAGCTTATAGATCACCTTCCAAACCTCTGTGGGAAAAGCATGAGAAAATATTTTTCTCTCAATCATGATATCCCAGCAGAAGGCTTTTTCACATGGTGAAATCACCTTAGAACATACCACAATTCCTAAAATGAGTATGGTACCATCAACAAATGATTTATAATGTAACTAAAGTCTTAAAACCTTCTATTAACTGCAATGCTTTTTAATGAGGTGCTATCATGTATATTGGTCCCAAGATGGCTGCCAACACTTCTTGGATGAAGTGCTGACAGCCAATCAGATCTCAGGATGAGATGTGTGGTTAGGCTCCGCCCACATATATATATGATTTTACTTTTGATTTTCTCAGGAACTACTGAACAGATTGACACCAGACCTGCAAAAGGCACTTCCCTGACCTGAGGACTACCTCTCTGTCAAATTTCATGTAATTCTGTTCAGCCGTTCGGGCTGTACCTTGGACTAAAGGTCCCTATGGAAAAATGAATGAGGAAAACGCGTTTTGGGACCCCCCTTTTTCTCGGCCCCCGCTTGACGAATCACCCTGAGACTTTCAGGGTAGGAGCGGAGGGGAGCGCCCCACCTATTTTGAAAATTTTGCGAGGATTCGTCAACCGGCGCCAAAGTTATTCCAAATAGAATGTTGCGGATTTCCTATGGAAACACGGTCCTAACTATAACTATCTACTGGCGACCGCCAGTAGATAATAAATATATATATATATTTATATACATGCATATAACTACATAAATGCATAGATCTATGTATTATCTACTGGCGGTCGCCAGTAGATAGTTATAGTTAGGAACTTGTTTCTATTCAAAAAGCGCTTTTTACTTTTCCCAATATCTTTGGCGCCAGTTGACGAATCTTCGTAAAATTTTCAAAATGTTGGTCCCGCTCTGGTCAGTTCCTATCCTGAAAGTTTCGGGGTGATTTGCCAAGCGGGGGCCGAGAAAAAAGGGGGGTCCCAAAACGTGATTTTTCCATGTTAATTCCTGTAGGAAATTTTAGACACGACTACAGCCCGAACTGCTGAACGGAATTACACCAAATGTGGCAAGAAGGTAGCCCTTGGTTCAGAAAGAGACCTTGTTTTGAAATGGTGTAAATCCGTTCAGTAGTTTCTGAGAAATTCAAAAAATAGAGTTCGTAAAATCATTTTTCCAATAGCCAAAACTGCTGAACGGAACGGAACGGAATAACATCAAATTTGGCAAAAAGGTAGTGCTTGGTTCAGAAAGCGCCCTTTTTTTAAAAAACACTACCCCAGCACGACCCCCTACACTGCCCGAACACCACTGCACTGTCCTAAACCCTGAAACACCACCCCCAGCACGACCCCATATACACTGCCCGAACACCACTGCACTGCCCTAAACCCTGAAACACCACCCCCAGCACGACCCCTGCACTGCCGGAACACTACTGCACTACCCTAAACCCTGAAATACCACCCCCAGCAAGACCCCCTACACTGCCCGAACTCCACTGCCCTAAACCCTGAATCACCACCCCCTGCAAGACCCCTATACTGCCCGAAAACCACTGCCCTGCCCTAAACCCTGAAACACCAGCCCCAGCACGACCCCCCACACTGCCCAAACACCACTGCACTGCCCTAAACCCTGAAACACCACCCCAGCATAACCCCTACACTGCCCGAACACCACTGCACTGCCCTAAACCCTGAAACACCACCCCCAGCATGACCATCTACACTGCCCGAACACCACTGCACGGCCCTAAATCCTGAAACACCAGCCCCAGCACGACCCCTACACTGCCCAAACACCACTGCCCTGCCCTAAACCCTGAAACACCACCCCCTGCACGACCCCCTACACTGCCCAAAAAACTTTGCACTGCCCTATACCCTGAAACACCACTCCCAGCACGACCCCCTACTCTGCCTGAACACCACTGATCTGCCCTAAACCCTGAAACACCACCCCCAGCACGACCCCCTACACTGCCTGAACACCACTGCACTGCCCTAAACCCTGAAACACCACCCACAGCATGACCCCCTACACTGCCCCAACACCACTGCACTGCCCTAAACCCTGAAACACCACCCCCAGCATGACCCCCTACACTGCCCGAACACCACTGCACTGCCCTAAATCCTGAAACACCACCCCCAGCACGACCCCCTACACTGCCCGAACACCACTTCACTGCCCTAAACCCTGAAACACCACCCCCAGCAGGACCCCCTATCCTGCCCGAACACCACTGCACTGCCCTAAACCCTGAAACACCACCCACAGCACAACCCCCTACACTGCCTGAACACCACTGCACTGCCCTAAACCGTGAAACACCACCCCCAGCACGACCCCCTACACTGCCCAAACACTACTGCACTGCCCTAAACCCTGAAACACCATCCCCAGCACGACCCCCTACACTGCTCAAACACCACTAGTCTGCCCTAAACCCTGAAACACCACCCCCTGCAAGACCCCCTACACTGCCCGAACACCACTGCCCTGCCCTAAACCCTGAAACACCACCCCCTGCATGACCCCCTACTCTGCCCGAACACCACTGCTATGCCCTAAACCCTGAAACACCAGCCCCAGCACGACCCCCTACACTGCCCAAACACCACTACTCTGTCCTAAACCCTGAAACACCAGCCCCAGCATGACCACTACACTGCCCAAACACCACTGCACTGCCCTAAACCCTGAAACACCACCCCCAGCACGACCCCCTACACTGCCCGAACACCACTGCACTGCCCTAAACCCTGAAACACCACCCCCAGCACGACCCCCTACAATGCCCGAACACCACTGCACTGCCCTAAACCCTGAAACACCACCCCAGCACGACCCCTTACCCTGAACGAACACTACTGCACTGCCCTAAACCCTGAAACACCACCCCCTGCACGACTCCCTACACTGCCCAAACACCACTGCACTGCCCTAAGCCCTGAAACACCACCCTCTGCATGACCACCTACACGGCCCGAACACCATTGCACTGCCCTAAACGCTGAAACACCACCCCCAGTTCAACCCCCTACACTGCCCGAACACCACTGCTCTGCCCTAAACCCTGAAACACCACCCCCAGCATGACTCCATATACACTGCCCTAACACCACTGCACTGCCCTAAACCCTGAAACACCACCCCCAGCACGACCCCTGCACTGCCCGAACACTACTGCACTGCCCTAAACCGTGAAACACCACCCCCAGCACGACCCCATACACTGCCCGAACACCACTGCACTGCCCTAAACCCTGAAACGCCATTCTCAGCACGACCCTCTACACTGCTCAAACACCACTAGACTGCCCTAAACCCTGAAACACCACCCCAGCAAGACCCCCTACACTGCCCGAACTCCACTGCCCTAAACCCTGAATCACCACCCCCTGAAAGACCCCCTATTCAGCCCGAACACCACTGCCCTGCCCTAAACCCTGAAACACCAGCCCCAGCATGACCCCCCACACTGCCCCAACACCACTTCACTGCCCTAAACCCTGAAACACCACCCCAGCATGACCCCTACACTGCCCGAACACCACTGCACTGCCCTAAACCCTGAAACACCACCCCCAGCACGACCACCTACACTGCCCGAACACCACTGCACTGCCCTAAACCCTGAAACACCACCCCCAGCATGACCCCCTACCATGCCCGAACACCACTGCACTGCCCTAAACCCTGAAACACCACCCCCCTACACGACCCACTACACTGCCCAAACACCACTGCACTGCCCTAAACCCTGAAACACCACCCCTTGCACGACCCGATACTCTGCCCAAACACCACTGAACTGCACTGCCCTAAACCCTGAAACACCACCCCCCTGCATGACCCCCTATACTACCCAAAAACCACGGCACTGCCTTAAACCCTGAAACACCACCCTCAGGACGACCCCCTACACTGCCCGAACACCACTGCACTGTCCTAAATCCTGAAACACCAGCCCGAGCACGACCCCTACACTGCCCGAACACCACTGCCCTGCCCTAAACCCTGAAACACCACCCTCTGCACGACCCCCTACACTGCCCAAAAAACACTGCACTGCCCTCTACCCTGAAACACCACTCCCAGCACGACCCCCTACTCTGCCTGAACACCACTGATCTGCCCTAAACCCTGAAACACCACCCCCAGCACAACCCCCTACACTGCCTGAACACCACTGCACTGCCCTAAACCCTGAAACACCACCCACAGCATGACCCCCTACACTGCCCGAACACCACTGCACTGCCCTAAACCCTGAAACACCACCCCCAGCATGACCCCCTACACTGCCCGAACACCACTGCACTGCCCTAAACCCTGAAACACCACCCCCAGCATGACCCCCAACACTGCCCGAACACCACTGCACTGCCCTAAACCCTGAAACACCACCCACAGCACAACCCCCTACACTGCCTGAACACCACTGCACTGCCCTAAACCCTGAAACACCACCCCCAGCACGACCCCCTACACTGGCCTAACACTACTGCACTGCCCTAAACCCTGAAACACCACCCCCAGCACGACCCCCTACCATGCCCGAACACCACTGCACTGCCCTAAACCCTGAAACACCACCCCCCTACACGACCCACTACACTGCCCAAACACCACTGCACTGCCCTAAACCCTGAAACACCACCCCTTGCACGACCCGATACTCTGCCCAAACACCACTGAACTGCACTGCCCTAAACCCTGAAACACCACCCCCCTGCATGACCCCCTATACTACCCAAAAACCACGGCACTGCCTTAAACCCTGAAACACCACCCTCAGGACAACCCCCTACACTGCCCGAACACCACTGCACTGTCCTAAATCCTGAAACACCAGCCCGAGCACGACCCCTACACTGCCCGAACACCACTGCCCTGCCCTAAACCCTGAAACACCACCCCCTGCACGACCCCCTACACTGCCCAAAAAACACTGCACTGCCCTCTACCCTGAAACACCACTCCCAGCACGACCCCCTACTCTGCCTGAACACCACTGATCTGCCCTAAACCCTGAAACACCACCCCCAGCACAACCCCCTACACTGCCTGAACACCACTGCACTGCCCTAAACCCTGAAACACCACCCAAAGCATGACCCCCTACACTGCCCAAACACCACTGCACTGCCCTAAACCCTGAAACACCACCCCCAGCATGACCCCCTACACTGCCCGAACACCACTGCACTGCCCTAAACCCTGAAACACCACCCCCAGCATGACCCCCAACACTGCCCGAACACCACTGCACTGCCCTAAACCCTGAAACACCACCCAGAGCACAACCCCCTACACTGCCTGAACACCACTGCACTGCCCTAAACCATGAAACACCACCCCCAGCACAACCCCCTACACTGCCCGAACACTACTGCACTGCCCTAAACCCTGAAACACCATCCCCAGCACGACCCCCTACACTGCTCAAACACCACTAGTCTGCCCTAAACCCTGAAACACCACCCCCTGCAAGACCCCCTACACTGCCCGAACACCACTGCCCTGCCCTAAACCCTGAAACACCAACCCCGCACGACCCCCTACTCTGCCCGAACACCACTGCTCTGCCCTAAACCCTGAAACACCAGCCCCAGCACGACCCCTTACACTGCCCAAACACCACTACTCTGTCCTAAACCCTGAAACACCAGCCCCAGCATGACCCCTACACTGCCCAAACACCACTGCACTGCCCTAAACCCTGAAACACCAGCCCCAGCACGACCCCCTACACTGCCCGAACACCAATGCACTGCCCTAAACCCTGAAACACCACCCCCAGCACGACCCCCTACACTGCCCGAACACCACTGCACTGCCCTAAACCCTGAAACACCACCCCAGCACGACCCCCTACACTGCCCGAACACCACTGCACTGCCCTAAACCCTGAAACACCACCCCCAGCACGACCCCTTACCCTGAACGAACACTACTGCACTGCCCTAAACCATGAAACACCACCCCCTGCACGACTCCGTACACTGCCCAAACACCACTGCACTGCCCTAAACCCTGAAACACCACCCTCTGCATGACCACCTACACGGCCCGAACACCACTGCACTGCCCTAAACGCTGAAACACCACCCCCAGTTCGACCCCCTACACTGCCCGAACACCACTGCACTGCCCTAAACCCTGAAACACCACCCCCAGCACGACCCCCTATACTGCCCTAACACCACTGCACTGCCCTAAACCCTGAAACACCACCCCCAGCACGACCACCTACACTGCCTGAACACCACTGCACTGCCCTAAACCCTGAAACACCACACCCAGAACGACCCCCTACACTGCCCGAACACAACTCCACTGCCCTAAACTGTGAAACACCACCCCCAGCACGACTCCCTACACTGCCCGAACACCACTGCACTGCCCGAAACCCTGAAACACCATCCCCAGCACGACCCCCTACACTGCTCAAACACCACTAGTCTGCCCTAAACCCTGAAAGACCACCCCCTGCAAGACCGCCTACACTGCCCGAACACCATTGCCCTAAACCCTGAAACACCACACCCAGAACGACCCCCTACACTGCCCGAACACAACTCCACTGCCCTAAACTGTGAAACACCACCCCCAGCACGACTCCCTACACTGCCCGAACACCACTTACCTGCCCTAAACCCTGAAACACCACCCCCGCACGACCCCCTACTCTGCCCGAACACCACTGCTCTGCCCTAAACCCTGAAACACCAGCCCCAGCATGACCCCCTACCCTGCCCAAACACCACTACTCTGCCCTAAACCCTGAAACACCAGCCCCAGCACGACCCCTACACTGCCCGAACACCACTGCACTGCCCTAAACCCTGAAACACCAGCCCCAGCACGACCCCCTACACTGCCCGAACACCACTGCACTGCCCTAAACCCTGAAACACCACCCCCAGCACGACTCCCTACACTGCCCAAACACCACTGCACTGCCCTAAATCCTGAAACACCACCCCCAGCACGACCCCTTACACTGCCCAAAAACTACTGCACTGCCCTAAACCCTGAAACACCACCCCCTGCACGACTCCCTACACTGCCCGAACACCACTGCACTGCCCTAAACCCTGAAACACCACCCCCTGCATGACCCGATACACTGCCCAAACACCACTGAACTGCACAGCCCTAAATCCTGAAACACCTCCCCCCTGCATGACCACCTACACTGCCCGAACACCACTGCACTGCCTTAAACCCTGAAACTCCACCCTCAGGACGAGCCCCTACACTGCCCGAACACCACTGCACTGTCCTAAACCCTGAAACACCAGCCCAAGCAGGACCCCCTACACTGCCCGAACACCACCGCCCTAAACCCAGAAAAACACCACCCCCTGCAAGACCCCTACACTGCCCGAACACCACTGCCCTGCCCTAAACCCTGAAACACCACCCCCTGCACGACCCCCTACACTGCCCAAACACCACTGCACTGCCCTATACCCTGAAGCACCACCCCCAGCACGACCCGCTACTCTGCCCGAACACCACTGCTCTGCTCTAAACCCTCAAACACCACCCCCAGCATAACCCCCTAAACTGCCTGAACACCACTGCACTGCCCTAAACCCTGAAACACCACCCCAGCACGGCCCCCTGCACTGCCTGAACACCATTGCACTGCCCTAAACCCTGAATCACCACCACCAGCACGACCCCCTACACTGCCCGACTGCACTGCCCTAAATCCTGAAACACCACCCCAAGCACTACCCCCTACACTGCCCGAACACCCCTGCACTGCCCTAAACCCTGAAACACCAGCCCCAGCACGACCCCTACACTGCCCGAACACCACTGCACTGCCATAAACCCTGAAACACCAGCCACAGCACGACCCCCTACACTACCTGAACACCACTGCACTGCCCTAAACCCTGAAACACCACCACCAGCACGACCCCCTACACTGCCCAAACACCACTGCACTGACCTAAACCCTGAAACACCAGCCCAGCAAAACCCCCTACACTGCAAGAACACCACTGCACTGACCTAAACCCTGAAACACCAGCCCCAGCACGACCCCCTACACTGCCCGAACACCACTGCACTGCCCTAAACCCTAAAACACCACCCCCCGCACAACCCCCTACACTGCCCGAACACCAGTGCACTACCCTAAACCCCAGAAATGTAACCACCATCCCATGCCCAATCCCCCTTACCCCTCACTCCTTGTGGTTCCTCTCTCCTCGTGGTTCCTGCTTCATGTCGTCTCTGAGGGGCGGTGCACGTCATTGTGAGGAAACGGAACAGCCTCTATTTCCTTACAATGACGTGGATCGTCTACATTTTTTGAGAACTCATCGTCATTTACCATACATACCTTTACAACAAAATTGGTTGTAAAGGCATGCGTGGTAAATGACCATGCGTTCTAAAAAAATGCGTAGTAATGACTTTGCAATGTACAAAGCATGCGTGGTAATGCATGCGTTGTAATGGTATCAAAAAGTAAAAAAGTCGTTGTAGCTGCTATTTACCGATCGAAGCTGGCCCCTGTTCTTCAGTGTGTCGTTTATTTGATAAATTAGGAGGAAAGAATGTGTTTTTTTACCGAAAAGTGCATTCCCGGCTGTTGTATTGTGAAAGTATCCGCGTGGCCTGGTTTCACTTCCGATGAGAGAATGGAAGAGTCTGTTTGGGTCTAAAGGGGTTCTGCTGTTGGACGGGGCCGGCGCGACACGTCATCAGAAAACACAGCTAATGGAAAGCGTTGTCCCCGAAGTGTGGAGCAGTGCCATGAGAGGTCAACGAGTGTGCGTCCCACCTTAGTATGACCATACCGCGTGACTCATGTGCCGCCTCCAGTGTACGGAGGGCAGAAGTGACATCCATCACAGGTCCTCTTGAAGACCGTTGTAGCACTAATTCTACATTTTGGAACTAGGGCATTTTAACCTTGTTGTTCCTGTCAGATACAAAGAGAAGATCCTGTGTTATTTAGTGCCCTTGTTACCTTTTCTGTGGGTAGTGGTGCTTGCACTTCGCTGCCCTGCCGGTGCACACGACTGAGCTCCCCACCTTGTGTGCCAACTGCAGGGCCTCTGCCCTCGGATCCCTGGGTTCAGTTTCTGGAGGGGCAACATAAACAGTTGCTCCCAAAAGACTAGTCTGAACACTTAGGTGAATATCCCCAGCGCCAGCATTCCGCGGAAATTCTTTCCTAGCTCTGTCACGTCGATGACGATGTCATAATAGCACGGCTCCACTCGCGACACTGTATGACATCATAGGAGCCATAAGAGGACCTCGTCGGCGGGCTGATGTCAGTTCCACCCCTTTTTTCCATGCCACCGAGGTAAACAGGTGGACTGACACATTTTCACATGTATACATAGTATACTATATTACCTACTGGCGGTCGCCAGTAGGTAGTTATAGTTAGGACCCCGTTTCCATAGGAAATCCGCAACATTCTATTTTGAATAACTTTGGCGCCGGTCGACGAATCCTCGCGAATTTCTCAAAATAGGTGGGGCGCTACGCTCCGCTCCTACCCTGAAAGTCTCGGGGGGATTCGTCAAGCGGGGGCTGAGATAAAAGGGGGGTCCCAAAACGCGTTTTTCCCATGCATTTTTCCATAGGACCTTTAGACAGGGCTACAGCCCGAACGGCTGAACAGAATTACTAGAAATTTGGCAGAGAGGTAGTCCTCAGGTCAAGGAAGTGCCTTTTGTAGGTTTGGTGTAAATCTGTTCAGTAGATTCTGAGAAAATAGCCTTTAAATCAATATATATATCTGAGCCAGCTTACGGTACGCTTACCGTAAGCTTACCGTACGCGTACGGTGGCGTGCGCGAGCGCGATTCTGATTGGCTGTTAGATCTTAGTAAACATTCGAATCGGCCGAAACCAGGAAGCGGCGGCCGCCATTTTGTGTATTTCACTCCGGTAAAAAAGAGTGATATCTTGAAAAGGGGGCAAGGGAGAGAGTTACAGACCCCCTAACATTTGTAAGGGGGTCAAAGAAGGACAGAAAAGTACAAAGAAAACATTTATTGATTTTAAAAAAAATCACGGGGTACGCGTACGGTAAGCTTACGGTAAGCGTACGGTAAAAAAAAAATACAAAAAAGAAATGAAATTCAGATTTAAGTGTTTAGATATTAGGGGGCTCTAAAAAGAGCCGTTGTGTTTATTAAGTGATTTTTTTGTGGTACCTACAAGTAAGTACCGATGCAGAGTCTAAGGTTCAAGAGGAAGACTCTGTTCCCTTCATCATTGAAGTGCACACCATCTCCTCTATAAATGTCTTGCATGTCGTAACGCAAGTTGTTGTGGTAAATGGAACCCATACCATAGTCACGGAGGAAAGCAGAAACAGATTTGTTGACGTGCTTTCTTGCTTTGTCAATCTGCGGACAGAAATGATTGGACCAGTTCCATTTTTGCCTTTGGCATATGTTGGAAAACACAAAGGCAGTTTTAGGGAAAAGTGAAAACAGTTGTGCAAAGGTGTCCTTCATAAGCATTTCCACACCTACCCCAGTCAAAGTGCCTAGGTCATTGCCACCACAGTGCACTATTATGAGGTCAGGGTGTTGGATTTGCATGAAGGATTTCACCAATGGCATCAATTGGTGCCACTTTAACCCTCTCTGACCAATCCATTTAATGTCTACATTTGGCAAAGCAAGGTCTCTCACCATACCTGTTTTCTCTGCAAACTTTTCACTCCAGAAGACATAGCTGTGCCCTACAATCCACACTGTGAACATCTTCAAAGGAGAACTGGATGCACTCAGGAGGTGTCTTTCAGTAGAATGGCAATATGAAAAGAAAGACAGTTTGGAAATGGAGGCATACATATTTTTTTCAAAACAAAAAGAACTGATTGGCTGTTTCATACCATTCTAGAATAAAAACTAGGCTGTATGTGTAAATTAATAGAAGCATGTTTTGTATTGGTACAGAAAAATGTGTTACCAAAGAACAGTACTATGGATTTGCTGTTAGGTTTGAAAAGTCAAGCACTCTTGCTCTGTGGAATTGAAACATTGTGTGGCGAACTTCTGACCTGACTCCACACAGCAGTGTTCCATGAGCTGTTGCTATGGTAGCAGGCAGAAGTCAAGTTGGGGGAAGGGTACTAGGCAGAAGTCAAGTTGGGGGCAGGGTACTTTTGGAAAAGGGTTGGTTTTCAACCAATAGAAATGTGTGATTACATTTGAAAAAAAGGGGGAAGCACTGAGATTTGAAACTTACATGTATATGTGTGGAAAAATAGAGGGAAACTTTGCCATTATCTGGTTCTGCTGAGAGGAGAGAGGTGTAGAGAACAGAGATCCTGGCTCTGATAATCTGCTGTTTGAGTGCCACATTTCTTTCACAACTAACTAATTTTAAAGGTGAGGTTAGAGTTTGAGAGGGGATGTATATGGTAAATTAAGAAATGAATAATAGAAATGTAATTCTTTTTGTTGAAGTTGCGTTTATTATTTTCTGTTTTGGGAGAAATTTAAATGTGAGGAACATGTAAAATAATATGGACTATGTTTTCACGATAAATTAAGGTGAATTGGTATAAAAAATGAATAGTTTAAGGGTTTGAGGTTGGACTCAGTAATGCAAATACATTCAGCATCACTAAGGCTGGTTGCCCTTGGTGGAATGTAGGCAGTCACCCAGGTTACACATGTTGGGAAATATAGGCAGAGATTTATTGTGTACAACTCTGGTAATTTTATATTTGCATTAGTAGGAAAAAGGGGGAGCGATTTTTTGGTGCAGAAGCAGACTCTTAGCACACACCCAGCTCCTTTCCATGTATAATCATGCACAGTATTTAGAAGCGAGTGGGGTTTTCAGGTTTCAGTCTGTAATGCAAATACATTCAGCATCACTAAGGCTGGTTGCCCTTGCTGGAGTGTAGGCAGTCACCGAGGATACACATGGTGGTGGTCTGAAAAAGCAGTCTGGACATGTGCAATTTAAAAAAATCTGAAAAGTGGTTTCATAATGTGTCAGTCTGTAAAAGTGATTTTCACTTGCCAAAAAAAAGAGCAGTAAGTGTGCATTCAAATTGGCAAAGAAATTTCGTTTTGGGACTAATGTGAAAACATGACTCTGTGTGCAAATAGGAATTACAGGCAGAGATTTATTGCGTTTTGTTCTGGTGATTTCACAGTTGCATTAGTAGGAAAAAGGGGGAGCGATTTTTTGGGGGAAGAAGCAGACTCTTAGCACACACCCAGCTGCTTACCATGTGGAATCATGCACAGTATTTAGAAGCGAGTGGGGTTTTGAGGTTTCAGTCTGTAATGCAAATACAATCAGGATCACTAAGGCTGGTTGCCCTTGCTGGAGTGTAGGCAGTCACCGAGGATACACATGGTGGTGGTCTGAAAAAGCAGTCTGGACATGGGCGTTTTAAAAAAAATCTGAAAAGTGGTTTCATAATGTGTCAGTCTGTAAAAGTGATTTTCACTTGCCAAAAAAAAAGAGCAGTAAGTGTGCATTCAAATTGGCAAAGAAATTTCGTTTTGGGACTAATGTGAAAACATGACTCTGTGTGCAAATAGGAATTACAGGCAGAGATTTATTGCGTTTTGCTCTGGTGATTTCACAGTTGCATTAGTAGGAAAAAGGGGGAGCGATTTTTTGGGGGAAGAAGCAGACTCTTAGCACACACCCAGCTCCTGTCCATGTATAATCATGCACAGTATTCACAAGCGAGTGGGGTTTGAGGTTTCAGTCTGTAATGCAAATACATTCAGCATCACTAAGGCTGGTTGCCCTTGCTGGAGTGTAGGCAGTCACCCAGGATACACATGGTGGTGGTCTGAAAAAGCAGTTTGGACATGTGCATTTAAAAAAATCTGAAAAGTGGATTCATAATGTGTCAGTCTGTAAAAGTGTTTATCACTTGCCAAAAAAAAAGAGCAGTAAGTGTGCATTCAAATTGGCAAAGAAATTTCGTTTTGTGACTAATGTGAAAACATGACTCTGTGTGCAAATAGGAATTACAGGCAGAGATTTATTGCGTTTTGCTCTGGTGATTTCACAGTTGCATTATTAGGAAAAAGGCGGAGCGATTTTTTGGTGCAGAAGCAGACTCTTAGCACACACCCAGCTCCTTTCCATGTATAATCATGCACAGTATTTACAAGCGAGTGGGGTTTGAGGTTTCAGTCTGTAATGCAAATACATTCAGCATCACTAAGGCTGGTTGCCCTTGCTGGAGTGTAGGCAGTCACCGAGGATACACATGGTGGTGGTCTGAAAAAGCAGTCTGGACATGTGCAATTTAAAAAAATCTGAAAAGTGGTTTCATAATGTGTCAGTCTGTAAAAGTGATTTTCACTTGCCAAAAAAAAGAGCAGTAAGTGTGCATTCAAATTGGCAAAGAAATTTCGTTTTGGGACTAATGTGAAAACATGACTCTGTGTGCAAATAGGAATTACAGGCAGAGATTTATTGCGTTTTGTTCTGGTGATTTCACAGTTGCATTAGTAGGAAAAAGGGGGAGCGATTTTTTGGGGGAAGAAGCAGACTCTTAGCACACACCCAGCTGCTTACCATGTGGAATCATGCACAGTATTTAGAAGCGAGTGGGGTTTTGAGGTTTCAGTCTGTAATGCAAATACAATCAGGATCACTAAGGCTGGTTGCCCTTGCTGGAGTGTAGGCAGTCACCGAGGATACACATGGTGGTGGTCTGAAAAAGCAGTCTGGACATGGGCTTTTTAAAAAAAATCTGAAAAGTGGTTTCATAATGTGTCAGTCTGTAAAAGTGATTTTCACTTGCCAAAAAAAAAGAGCAGTAAGTGTGCATTCAAATTGGCAAAGAAATTTCGTTTTGGGACTAATGTGAAAACATGACTCTGTGTGCAAATAGGAATTACAGGCAGAGATTTATTGCGTTTTGCTCTGGTGATTTCACAGTTGCATTAGTAGGAAAAAGGGGGAGCGATTTTTTGGGGGAAGAAGCAGACTCTTAGCACACACCCAGCTCCTGTCCATGTATAATCATGCACAGTATTCACAAGCGAGTGGGGTTTGAGGTTTCAGTCTGTAATGCAAATACATTCAGCATCACTAAGGCTGGTTGCCCTTGCTGGAGTGTAGGCAGTCACCCAGGATACACATGGTGGTGGTCTGAAAAAGCAGTTTGGACATGTGCATTTAAAAAAATCTGAAAAGTGGATTCATAATGTGTCAGTCTGTAAAAGTGTTTATCACTTGCCAAAAAAAAAGAGCAGTAAGTGTGCATTCAAATTGGCAAAGAAATTTCGTTTTGTGACTAATGTGAAAACATGACTCTGTGTGCAAATAGGAATTACAGGCAGAGATTTATTGCGTTTTGCTCTGGTGATTTCACAGTTGCATTATTAGGAAAAAGGCGGAGCGATTTTTTGGTGCAGAAGCAGACTCTTAGCACACACCCAGCTCCTTTCCATGTATAATCATGCACAGTATTTACAAGCGAGTGGGGTTTGAGGTTTCAGTCTGTAATGCAAAGACATTCAGCATCACTAAGGCTGGTTGCCCTTGCTGGAGTGTAGGCAGTCACCCAGGATACACATGGTGGTGGTCTGAAAAAGCAGTTTGGACATGTGCATTTAAAAAAATCTGAAAAGTGGATTCATAATGTGTCAGTCTGTAAAAGTGATTATCACTTGCCAAAAAAAAAGAGCAGTAAGTGTGCATTCAAATTGGCAAAGAAATTTCGTTTTGTGACTAATGTGAAAACATGACTCTGTGTGCAAATAGGAATTACAGGCAGCGATTTATTGCGTTTTGCTCTGGTGATTTCACAGTTGCATTAGTAGGAAAAAGGGGGAGCGATTTTTTGGTGCAGAAGCAGACTCTTAGCACACACCCAGCTCCTTTCCATGTATAATCATGCACAGTATTTACAAGCGAGTGGGGTTTGAGGTTTCAGTCTGTAATGCAAAGACATTCAGCATCAGTAAAGCTGGTTGCCCTTGCTGGAGTGTAGGCAGTCACCCAGGATACACATGGTGGTGGTCTGAAAAAGCAGTCTGGACATGTGCATTTAAAAAAATCTGAAAAGTGGATTCATAATGTGTCAGTCTGTAAAAGTGATTATCACTTGCCAAAAAAAAAGAGCAGTAAGTGTGCATTCAAATTGGCAAAGAAATTTCGTTTTGTGACTAATGTGAAAACATGACTCTGTGTGCAAATAGGAATTACAGGCAGAGATTTATTGCGTTTTGCTCTGGTGATTTCACAGTTGCATTAGTAGGAAAAAGGGGGAGCGATTTTTTGGTGCAGAAGCAGACTCTTAGCACACACCCAGCTCCTTTCCATGTATAATCATGCACAGTATTTACAAGCGAGTGGGGTTTGAGGTTTCAGTCTGTAATGCAAAGACATTCAGCATCACTAAGGCTGGTTGCCCTTGCTGGAGTGTAGGCAGTCACCCAGGATACACATGGTGGTGGTCTGAAAAAGCAGTCTGGACATGTGCATTTAAAAAAATCTGAAAAGTGGATTCATAATGTGTCAGTCTGTAAAAGTGATTATCACTTGCCAAAAAAAAAGAGCAGTAAGTGTGCATTCAAATTAGCAAAGAAATTTCGTTTTGTGACTAATGTGAAAACATGACTCTGTGTGCAAATAGGAATTACAGGCAGAGATTTATTGCGTTTTGCTCTGGTGATTTCACAGTTGCATTAGTAGGAAAAAGGGGGAGCGATTTTTTGGTGCAGAAGCAGACTCTTAGCACACACCCAGCTCCTTTCCATGTATAATCATGCACAGTATTTACAAGCGAGTGGGGTTTGAGGTTTTAGTCTGTAATGCAAAGACATTCAGCATCACTAAGGCTGGTTGCCCTTGCTGGAGTGTAGGCAGTCACCCAGGATACACATGGTGGTGGTCTGAAAAAGCAGTTTGGACATGTGCATTTAAAAAAATCTGAAAAGTGGATTCATAATGTGTCAGTCTGTAAAAGTGTTTATCACTTGCCAAAAAAAAAGAGCAGTAAGTGTGCATTCAAATTAGCAAAGAAATTTCGTTTTGTGACTAATGTGAAAACATGACTCTGTGTGCAAATAGGAATTACAGGCAGGGATTTATTGCGTTTTGCTCTGGTGATTTCACAGTTGCATTATTAGGAAAAAGGCGGAGCGATTTTTTGGTGCAGAAGCAGACTCTTAGCACACACCCAGCTCCTTTCCATGTATAATCATGCACAGTATTTACAAGCGAGTGGGGTTTGAGGTTTCAGTCTGTAATGCAAAGACATTCAGCATCAGTAAGGCTGGTTGCCCTTGCTGGAGTGTAGGCAGTCACTCAGGATACACATGGTGGTGGTCTGAAAAAGCAGTCTGGACATGGGCATTTAAAAAAGTCTGAAAAGTGGATTCATAATGTGTCAGTCTGTAAAAGTGATTATCACTTGCCAAAAAAAAAGAGCAGTAAGTGTGCATTCAAATTGGCAAAGAAATTTCGTTTTGTGACTAATGTGAAAACATGACTCTGTGTGCAAATAGGAATTACAGGCAGAGATTTATTGCGTTTTGCTCTGGTGATTTCACAGTTGCATTAGTAGGAAAAAGGGGGAGCGATTTTTTGGAGCAGAAGCAGACTCTTAGCACACACCCAGCTCCTTTCCATGTATAATCATGCACAGTATTTACAAGCGAGTGGGGTTTGAGGTTTCAGTCAGTAATGCAAAGACATTCAGCATCACTAAGGCTGGTTGCCCTTGCTGGAGTGTAGGCAGTCACCCAGGATACACATGGTGGTGGTCTGAAAAAGCAGTTTGGACATGTGCATTTAAAAAAATCTGAAAAGTGGATTCATAATGTGTCAGTCTGTAAAAGTGATTATCACTTGCCAAAAAAAAAGAGCAGTAAGTGTGCATTCAAATTGGCAAAGAAATTTCGTTTTGTGACTAATGTGAAAACATGACTCTGTGTGCAAATAGGAATTACAGGCAGAGATTTATTGCGTTTTGCTCTGGTGATTTCACAGTTGCATTAGTAGGAAAAAGGGGGAGCGATTTTTTGGTGCAGAAGCAGACTCTTAGCACACACCCAGCCCCTTTCCATGTATAATCATGCACAGTATTTACAAGCGAGTGGGGTTTGAGGTTTCAGTCTGTAATGCAAAGACATTCAGCATCAGTAAGGCTGGTTGCCCTTGCTGGAGTGTAGGCAGTCACCCAGGATACACATGGTGGTGGTCTGAAAAAGCAGTCTGGACATGTGCATTTAAAAAAATCTGAAAAGTGGATTCATAATGTGTCAGTCTGTAAAAGTGATTATCACTTGCCAAAAAAAAGAGCAGTAAGTGTGCATTCAAATTGGCAAAGAAATTTCGTTTTGTGACTAATGTGAAAACATGACTCTGTGTGCAAATAGGAATTACAGGCAGAGATTTATTGCGTTTTGCTCTGGTGATTTCACAGTTGCATTAGTAGGAAAAAGGGGTAGCGATTTTTTGGTGCAGAAGCAGACTCTTAGCACACACCCAGCTCCTTTCCATGTATAATCATGCACAGTATTTACAAGCGAGTGGGGTTTGAGGTTTCAGTCTGTAATGCAAAGACATTCAGCATCACTAAGGCTGGTTGCCCTTGCTGGAGTGTAGGCAGTCACCGAGGATACACATGGTGGTGGTCTGAAAAAGCAGTCTGGACATGTGCATTTAAAAAAATCTGAAAAGTGGATTCATAATGTGTCAGTCTGTAAAAGTGATTATCACTTGCCAAAAAAAAAGAGCAGTAAGTGTGCATTCAAATTAGCAAAGAAATTTCGTTTTGTGACTAATGTGAAAACATGACTCTGTGTGCAAATAGGAATTACAGGCAGAGATTTATTGCGTTTTGCTCTGGTGATTTCACAGTTGCATTAGTAGGAAAAAGGGGGAGCGATTTTTTGGTGCAGAAGCAGACTCTTAGCACACACCCAGCTCCTTTCCATGTATAATCATGCACAGTATTTACAAGCGAGTGGGGTTTGAGGTTTTAGTCTGTAATGCAAAGACATTCAGCATCACTAAGGCTGGTTGCCCTTGCTGGAGTGTAGGCAGTCACCCAGGATACACATGGTGGTGGTCTGAAGAAGCAGTCTGGACATGTGCATTTAAAAAAATCTGAAAAGTGGATTCATAATGTGTCAGTCTGTAAAAGTGATTATCACTTGCCAAAAAAAAGAGCAGTAAGTGTGCATTCAAATTGGCAAAGAAATTTCGTTTTGAGACTAATGTGAAAACATGACTCTGTGTGCAAATAGGAATTACAGGCAGAGATTTATTGCGTTTTGCTCTGGTGATTTCACAGTTGCATTAGTAGGAAAAAGGGGGAGCGATTTTTTGGTGCAGAAGCAGACTCTTAGCACACACCCAGCTCCTTTCCATGTATAATCATGCACAGTATTTACAAGCGAGTGGGGTTTGAGGTTTCAGTCTGTAATGCAAAGACATTCAGCATCAGTAAGGCTGGTTGCCCTTGCTGGAGTGTAGGCAGTCACCCAGGATACACATGGTGGTGGTCTGAAAAAGCAGTCTGGACATGTGCATTTAAAAAAATCTGAAAAGTGGATTCATAATGTGTCAGTCTGTAAAAGTGATTATCACTTGCCAAAAAAAAAGAGCAGTAAGTGTGCATTCAAATTAGCAAAGAAATTTCGTTTTGTGACTAATGTGAAAACATGACTCTGTGTGCAAATAGGAATTACAGGCAGAGATTTATTGCGTTTTGCTCTGGTGATTTCACAGTTGCATTAGTAGGAAAAAGGGGGAGCGATTTTTTGGTGCAGAAGCAGACTCTTAGCACACACCCAGCTCCTTTCCATGTATAATCATGCACAGTATTTACAAGCGAGTGGGGTTTGAGGTTTTAGTCTGTAATGCAAAGACATTCAGCATCACTAAGGCTGGTTGCCCTTGCTGGAGTGTAGGCAGTCACCCAGGATACACATGGTGGTGGTCTGAAGAAGCAGTCTGGACATGTGCATTTAAAAAAATCTGAAAAGTGGATTCATAATGTGTCAGTCTGTAAAAGTGATTATCACTTGCCAAAAAAAAAGAGCAGTAAGTGTGCATTCAAATTGGCAAAGAAATTTCGTTTTGTGACTAATGTGAAAACATGACTCTGTGTGCAAATAGGAATTACAGGCAGAGATTTATTGCGTTTTGCTCTGGTGATTTCACAGTTGCATTAGTAGGAAAAAGGGGGAGCGATTTTTTGGTGCAGAAGCAGACTCTTAGCACACACCCAGCTCCTTTCCATGTATAATCATGCACAGTATTTACAAGCGAGTGGGGTTTGAGGTTTCAGTCTGTAATGCAAAGACATTCAGCATCAGTAAGGCTGGTTGCCCTTGCTGGAGTGTAGGCAGTCACCCAGGATACACATGGTGGTGGTCTGAAAAAGCAGTCTGGACATGTGCATTTAAAAAAATCTGAAAAGTGGATTCATAATGTGTCAGTCTGTAAAAGTGATTATCACTTGCCAAAAAAAAAGAGCAGTAAGTGTGCATTCAAATTGGCAAAGAAATTTCGTTTTGTGACTAATGTGAAAACATGACTCTGTGTGCAAATAGGAATTACAGGCAGAGATTTATTGCGTTTTGCTCTGGTGATTTCACAGTTGCATTAGTAGGAAAAAGGGGGAGCGATTTTTTGGTGCAGAAGCAGACTCTTAGCACACACCCAGCTCCTTTCCATGTATAATCATGCACAGTATTTACAAGCGAGTGGGGTTTGAGGTTTTAGTCTGTAATGCAAAGACATTCAGCATCACTAAGGCTGGTTGCCCTTGCTGGAGTGTAGGCAGTCACCCAGGATACACATGGTGGTGGTCTGAAGAAGCAGTCTGGACATGTGCATTTAAAAAAATCTGAAAAGTGGATTCATAATGTGTCAGTCTGTAAAAGTGATTATCACTTGCCAAAAAAAAAGAGCAGTAAGTGTGCATTCAAATTGGCAAAGAAATTTCGTTTTGTGACTAATGTGAAAACATGACTCTGTGTGCAAATAGGAATTACAGGCAGAGATTTATTGCGTTTTGCTCTGGTGATTTCACAGTTGCATTAGTAGGAAAAAGGGGGAGCGATTTTTTGGTGCAGAAGCAGACTCTTAGCACACACCCAGCTCCTTTCCATGTATAATCATGCACAGTATTTACAAGCGAGTGGGGTTTGAGGTTTTAGTCTGTAATGCAAAGACATTCAGCATCACTAAGGCTGGTTGCCCTTGCTGGAGTGTAGGCAGTCACCCAGGATACACATGGTGGTGGTCTGAAGAAGCAGTCTGGACATGTGCATTTAAAAAAATCTGAAAAGTGGATTCATAATGTGTCAGTCTGTAAAAGTGATTATCACTTGCCAAAAAAAAGAGCAGTAAGTGTGCATTCAAATTGGCAAAGAAATTTCGTTTTGAGACTAATGTGAAAACATGACTCTGTGTGCAAATAGGAATTACAGGCAGAGATTTATTGCGTTTTGCTCTGGTGATTTCACAGTTGCATTAGTAGGAAAAAGGGGGAGCGATTTTTTGGTGCAGAAGCAGACTCTTAGCACACACCCAGCTCCTTTCCATGTATAATCATGCACAGTATTTACAAGCGAGTGGGGTTTGAGGTTTCAGTCTGTAATGCAAAGACATTCAGCATCAGTAAGGCTGGTTGCCCTTGCTGGAGTGTAGGCAGTCACCCAGGATACACATGGTGGTGGTCTGAAAAAGCAGTCTGGACATGTGCATTTAAAAAAATCTGAAAAGTGGATTCATAATGTGTCAGTCTGTAAAAGTGATTATCACTTGCCAAAAAAAAAGAGCAGTAAGTGTGCATTCAAATTAGCAAAGAAATTTCGTTTTGTGACTAATGTGAAAACATGACTCTGTGTGCAAATAGGAATTACAGGCAGAGATTTATTGCGTTTTGCTCTGGTGATTTCACAGTTGCATTAGTAGGAAAAAGGGGGAGCGATTTTTTGGTGCAGAAGCAGACTCTTAGCACACACCCAGCTCCTTTCCATGTATAATCATGCACAGTATTTACAAGCGAGTGGGGTTTGAGGTTTTAGTCTGTAATGCAAAGACATTCAGCATCACTAAGGCTGGTTGCCCTTGCTGGAGTGTAGGCAGTCACCCAGGATACACATGGTGGTGGTCTGAAGAAGCAGTCTGGACATGTGCATTTAAAAAAATCTGAAAAGTGGATTCATAATGTGTCAGTCTGTAAAAGTGATTATCACTTGCCAAAAAAAAAGAGCAGTAAGTGTGCATTCAAATTGGCAAAGAAATTTCGTTTTGTGACTAATGTGAAAACATGACTCTGTGTGCAAATAGGAATTACAGGCAGAGATTTATTGCGTTTTGCTCTGGTGATTTCACAGTTGCATTAGTAGGAAAAAGGGGGAGCGATTTTTTGGTGCAGAAGCAGACTCTTAGCACACACCCAGCTCCTTTCCATGTATAATCATGCACAGTATTTACAAGCGAGTGGGGTTTGAGGTTTCAGTCTGTAATGCAAAGACATTCAGCATCAGTAAGGCTGGTTGCCCTTGCTGGAGTGTAGGCAGTCACCCAGGATACACATGGTGGTGGTCTGAAAAAGCAGTCTGGACATGTGCATTTAAAAAAATCTGAAAAGTGGATTCATAATGTGTCAGTCTGTAAAAGTGATTATCACTTGCCAAAAAAAAAGAGCAGTAAGTGTGCATTCAAATTGGCAAAGAAATTTCGTTTTGTGACTAATGTGAAAACATGACTCTGTGTGCAAATAGGAATTACAGGCAGAGATTTATTGCGTTTTGCTCTGGTGATTTCACAGTTGCATTAGTAGGAAAAAGGGGGAGCGATTTTTTGGTGCAGAAGCAGACTCTTAGCACACACCCAGCTCCTTTCCATGTATAATCATGCACAGTATTTACAAGCGAGTGGGGTTTGAGGTTTTAGTCTGTAATGCAAAGACATTCAGCATCACTAAGGCTGGTTGCCCTTGCTGGAGTGTAGGCAGTCACCCAGGATACACATGGTGGTGGTCTGAAGAAGCAGTCTGGACATGTGCATTTAAAAAAATCTGAAAAGTGGATTCATAATGTGTCAGTCTGTAAAAGTGATTATCACTTGCCAAAAAAAAAGAGCAGTAAGTGTGCATTCAAATTGGCAAAGAAATTTCGTTTTGTGACTAATGTGAAAACATGACTCTGTGTGCAAATAGGAATTACAGGCAGAGATTTATTGCGTTTTGCTCTGGTGATTTCACAGTTGCATTAGTAGGAAAAAGGGGGAGCGATTTTTTGGTGCAGAAGCAGACTCTTAGCACACACCCAGCTTCTTTCCATGTATAATCATGCACAGTATTTACAAGCGAGTGGGGTTTGAGGTTTCAGTCTGTAATGCAAAGACATTCAGCATCAGTAAGGCTGGTTGCCCTTGCTGGAGTGTAGGCAGTCACCCAGGATACACATGGTGGTGGTCTGAAAAAGCAGTCTGGACATGTGCATTTAAAAAAATCTGAAAAGTGGATTCATAATGTGTCAGTCTGTAAAAGTGATTATCACTTGCCAAAAAAAAAGAGCAGTAAGTGTGCATTCAAATTGGCAAAGAAATTTCGTTTTGTGACTAATGTGAAAACATGACTCTGTGTGCAAATAGGAATTACAGGCAGAGATTTATTGCGTTTTGCTCTGGTGATTTCACAGTTGCATTATTAGGAAAAAGGCGGAGCGATTTTTTGGTGCAGAAGCAGACTCTTAGCACACACCCAGCTCCTTTCCATGTATAATCATGCACAGTATTTACAAGCGAGAGGGGTTTGAGGTTTCAGTCAGTAATGCAAAGACATTCAGCATCACTAAGGCTGGTTGCCCTTGCTGGAGTGTAGGCAGTCACCCAGGATACACATGGTGGTGGTCTGAAAAAGCAGTTTGGACATGTGCATTTAAAAAAATCTGAAAAGTGGATTCATAATGTGTCAGTCTGTAAAAGTGATTATCACTTGCCAAAAAAAAAGAGCAGTAAGTGTGCATTCAAATTGGCAAAGAAATTTCATTTTGTGACTAATGTGAAAACATGACTCTGTGTGCAAATAGGAATTACAGGCAGAGATTTATTGCGTTTTGCTCTGGTGATTTCACAGTTGCATTAGTAGGAAAAAGGGGGAGCGATTTTTTGGTGCAGAAGCAGACTCTTAGCACACACCCAGCCCCTTTCCATGTATAATCATGCACAGTATTTACAAGCGAGTGGGGTTTGAGGTTTCAGTCTGTAATGCAAAGACATTCAGCATCAGTAAGGCTGGTTGCCCTTGCTGGAGTGTAGGCAGTCACCCAGGATACACATGGTGGTGGTCTGAAAAAGCAGTCTGGACATGTGCATTTAAAAAAATCTGAAAAGTGGATTCATAATGTGTCAGTCTGTAAAAGTGATTATCACTTGCCAAAAAAAAGAGCAGTAAGTGTGCATTCAAATTGGCAAAGAAATTTCGTTTTGTGACTAATGTGAAAACATGACTCTGTGTGCAAATAGGAATTACAGGCAGAGATTTATTGCGTTTTGCTCTGGTGATTTCACAGTTGCATTAGTAGGAAAAAGGGGTAGCGATTTTTTGGTGCAGAAGCAGACTCTTAGCACACACCCAGCTCCTTTCCATGTATAATCATGCACAGTATTTACAAGCGAGTGGGGTTTGAGGTTTCAGTCTGTAATGCAAAGACATTCAGCATCACTAAGGCTGGTTGCCCTTGCTGGAGTGTAGGCAGTCACCCAGGATACACATGGTGGTGGTCTGAAAAAGCAGTCTGGACATGTGCATTTAAAAAAATCTGAAAAGTGGATTCATAATGTGTCAGTCTGTAAAAGTGATTATCACTTGCCAAAAAAAAAGAGCAGTAAGTGTGCATTCAAATTAGCAAAGAAATTTCGTTTTGTGACTAATGTGAAAACATGACTCTGTGTGCAAATAGGAATTACAGGCAGAGATTTATTGCGTTTTGCTCTGGTGATTTCACAGTTGCATTAGTAGGAAAAAGGGGGATCGATTTTTTGGTGCAGAAGCAGACTCTTAGCACACACCCAGCTCCTTTCCATGTATAATCATGCACAGTATTTACAAGCGAGTGGGGTTTGAGGTTTTAGTCTGTAATGCAAAGACATTCAGCATCACTAAGGCTGGTTGCCCTTGCTGGAGTGTAGGCAGTCACCCAGGATACACATGGTGGTGGTCTGAAGAAGCAGTCTGGACATGTGCATTTAAAAAAATCTGAAAAGTGGATTCATAATGTGTCAGTCTGTAAAAGTGATTATCACTTGCCAAAAAAAAAGAGCAGTAAGTGTGCATTCAAATTGGCAAAGAAATTTCGTTTTGTGACTAATGTGAAAACATGACTCTGTGTGCAAATAGGAATTACAGGCAGAGATTTATTGCGTTTTGCTCTGGTGATTTCACAGTTGCATTAGTAGGAAAAAGGGGGAGCGATTTTTTGGTGCAGAAGCAGACTCTTAGCACACACCCAGCTCCTTTCCATGTATAATCATGCACGGTATTTACAAGCGAGTGGGGTTTGAGGTTTCAGTCTGTAATGCAAAGACATTCAGCATCAGTAAGGCTGGTTGCCCTTGCTGGAGTGTAGGCAGTCACCCAGGATACACATGGTGGTGGTCTGAAAAAGCAGTCTGGACATGTGCATTTAAAAAAATCTGAAAAGTGGATTCATAATGTGTCAGTCTGTAAAAGTGATTATCACTTGCCAAAAAAAAGAGCAGTAAGTGTGCATTCAAATTGGCAAAGAAATTTCGTTTTGTGACTAATGTGAAAACATGACTCTGTGTGCAAATAGGAATTACAGGCAGAGATTTATTGCGTTTTGCTCTGGTGATTTCACAGTTGCATTAGTAGGAAAAAGGGGGAGCGATTTTTTGGTGCAGAAGCAGACTCTTAGCACACACCCAGCTCCTTTCCATGTATAATCATGCACAGTATTTACAAGCGAGTGGGGTTTGAGGTTTCAGTCTGTAATGCAAAGACATTCAGCATCAGTAAGGCTGGTTGCCCTTGCTGGAGTGTAGGCAGTCACCCAGGATACACATGGTGGTGGTCTGAAAAAGCAGTCTGGACATGTGCATTTAAAAAAATCTGAAAAGTGGATTCATAATGTGTCAGTCTGTAAAAGTGATTATCACTTGCCAAAAAAAAAGAGCAGTAAGTGTGCATTCAAATTGGCAAAGAAATTTCGTTTTGTGACTAATGTGAAAACATGACTCTGTGTGCAAATAGGAATTACAGGCAGAGATTTATTGCGTTTTGCTCTGGTGATTTCACAGTTGCATTAGTAGGAAAAAGGGGGAGCGATTTTTTGGTGCAGAAGCAGACTCTTAGCACACACCCAGCTCCTTTCCATGTATAATCATGCACAGTATTTACAAGCGAGTGGGGTTTGAGGTTTTAGTCTGTAATGCAAAGACATTCAGCATCACTAAGGCTGGTTGCCCTTGCTGGAGTGTAGGCAGTCACCCAGGATACACATGGTGGTGGTCTGAAGAAGCAGTCTGGACATGTGCATTTAAAAAAATCTGAAAAGTGGATTCATAATGTGTCAGTCTGTAAAAGTGATTATCACTTGCCAAAAAAAAAGAGCAGTAAGTGTGCATTCAAATTGGCAAAGAAATTTCGTTTTGTGACTAATGTGAAAACATGACTCTGTGTGCAAATAGGAATTACAGGCAGAGATTTATTGCGTTTTGCTCTGGTGATTTCACAGTTGCATTAGTAGGAAAAAGGGGGAGCGATTTTTTGGTGCAGAAGCAGACTCTTAGCACACACCCAGCTCCTTTCCATGTATAATCATGCACAGTATTTACAAGCGAGTGGGGTTTGAGGTTTCAGTCTGTAATGCAAAGACATTCAGCATCAGTAAGGCTGGTTGCCCTTGCTGGAGTGTAGGCAGTCACCCAGGATACACATGGTGGTGGTCTGAAAAAGCAGTCTGGACATGTGCATTTAAAAAAATCTGAAAAGTGGATTCATAATGTGTCAGTCTGTAAAAGTGATTATCACTTGCCAAAAAAAAAGAGCAGTAAGTGTGCATTCAAATTGGCAAAGAAATTTCGTTTTGTGACTAATGTGAAAACATGACTCTGTGTGCAAATAGGAATTACAGGCAGAGATTTATTGCGTTTTGCTCTGGTGATTTCACAGTTGCATTAGTAGGAAAAAGGGGGAGCGATTTTTTGGTGCAGAAGCAGACTCTTAGCACACACCCAGCTCCTTTCCATGTATAATCATGCACAGTATTTACAAGCGAGTGGGGTTTGAGGTTTCAGTCTGTAATGCAAAGACATTCAGCATCACTAAGGCTGGTTGCCCTTGCTGGAGTGTAGGCAGTCACCCAGGATACACATGGTGGTGGTCTGAAAAAGCAGTCTGGACATGTGCATTTAAAAAAATCTGAAAAGTGGATTCATAATGTGTCAGTCTGTAAAAGTGATTATCACTTGCCAAAAAAAAAGAGCAGTAAGTTTGCATTCAATTTAGCAAAGAAATTTCGTTTTGTGACTAATGTGAAAACATGACTCTGTGTGCAAATAGGAATTACAGGCAGAGATTTATTGCGTTTTGCTCTGGTGATTTCACAGTTGCATTAGTAGGAAAAAGGGGGAGCGATTTTTTGGTGCAGAAGCAGACTCTTAGCACACACCCAGCTCCTTTCCATGTATAATCATGCACAGTATTTACAAGCGAGTGGGGTTTGAGGTTTTAGTCTGTAATGCAAAGACATTCAGCATCACTAAGGCTGGTTGCCCTTGCTGGAGTGTAGGCAGTCACCCAGGATACACATGGTGGTGGTCTGAAGAAGCAGTCTGGACATGTGCATTTAAAAAAATCTGAAAAGTGGATTCATAATGTGTCAGTCTGTAAAAGTGATTATCACTTGCCAAAAAAAAAGAGCAGTAAGTGTGCATTCAAATTGGCAAAGAAATTTCGTTTTGTGACTAATCTGAAAACATGACTCTGTGTGCAAATAGGAATTACAGGCAGAGATTTATTGCGTTTTGCTCTGGTGATTTCACAGTTGCATTAGTAGGAAAAAGGGGGAGCGATTTTTTGGTGCAGAAGCAGACGCTTAGCACACACCCAGCTCATTTCCATGTATAATCATGCACAGTATTTACAAGCGAGTGGGGTTTGAGGTTTCAGTCTGTAATGCAAAGACATTCAGCATCACTAAGGCTGGTTGCCCTTGCTGGAGTGTAGGCAGTCAACCAGGATACACATGGTGGTGGTCTGAAAAAGCAGTCTGGACATGGGCATTTAAAAAAATCTGAAAAGTGGATTCATAATGTGTCAGTCTGTAAAAGTGATTATCACTTGCCAAAAAAAAGAGCAGTAAGTGTGCATTCAAATTGGCAAAGAAATTTCGTTTTGTGGCTAATGTGAAAACATGACTCTGTGTGCAAATAGGAATTACAGGCAGAGATTTATTGCGTTTTGCTCTGGTGATTTCACAGTTGCATTAGTAGGAAAAAGGGGGAGCGTTTTTTGGTGCAGAAGCAGACTCTTAGCACACACCCAGCTCCTTTCCATGTATAATCATGCACAGTATTTACAAGCGAGTGGGGTTTGAGGTTTCAATCTGTAATGCAAAGACATTCAGCATCAGTAAGGCTGGTTGCCCTTGCTGGAGTGTAGGCAGTCACCCAGGATACACATGGTGGTGGTCTGAAAAAGCAGTCTGGACATGTGCATTTAAAAAAATCTGAAAAGTGGATTTATAATGTGTCAGTCTGTAAAAGTGATTATCACTTGCCAAAAAAAAAGAGCAGTAAGTGTGCATTCAAATTGGCAAAGAAATTTAGTTTTGTGACTATTGTGAAAAGAAATGTAGTAATATATTTAAATAAAATAAAGGAATTTTTTTTTAGTTTTTTTCAGGTATTGCTGAAGAGCAGTGAACAAAATTTAAGATGCCTAAAAAATCCAGAGTTCAAAAAACTCACAAAAAAAACCTATATTTGAAGACAACTGGAGGACCAAAGTTGGTAGAAGATGCTCATGTTGGGAAAAAGAAAAAATCTTCTGGTAAGCAGAAAAAACAATTTCTAAAAAATATATTCAAAAGAATGAAAAATGTACAAAATGTCTGTACTGGAAAGAATGTTTTGAAAAGAAAAGGACAGGAAAAAATTGAGAATTTAGTTAATGCAAATATACCTTCTGCAACTGAAAAGATTTACATAAATAGAAAAACAGCGTTTAAAGAGATACGTAGAAAAATGTTTCAGAGAAGAGTTATGTCCAATTTGATAAAGGATGTGATGAAATATAAGCAAAAGAGTAAGTTTTATAAAAGAAAAAAAGAAATTGAAGCCATTGCAGCAAAGGCATTAGAATTAAAAAGGAAACTATTCATTTTAAATTTGAATAGGATGCGTACATTAGACAAAATGGTTAATGTACTGAAATCACATAGCAAAAGGAAAAGAGTAGTGAACAGAACAAACTTTTGTAAAGTGTTTTTAGGAAAGTGGATGCATAGTTCAAGTAGTGAACCTTTTTTTAATGAAGAGAGCTATTTTCAAAGTAATAGTTTGCTGCATGCAGTTGACACCAGAGGTCGTGCTTACGAAGTAAAAAATGGTTGCATAATGGAGAAGGAGATAATGGTTCCAAGAGATGAGGTACAAGTGATGGCAGATGAGGCTATGGGGAGACGTCCTAAAGCCCCAGTGTACACTTGGAATTGCAGTAGTATTTGCACTGTGCGTCAGGAATCTATTGACAAATTTTGTGAGTTTCTAAGAGAATATAGTAAAAAAAGTATAAAACAGAAGATTAAGGTGCTTCAAAGTCTAGATCCATGCAGAGTGAGAGAGAATACTGGTTAGCAGGGTCATTCTCTGGCTTGTCTATCTAGAAAAGTGTGTAATAGTGTTTTCCATCATTTTAGGATGCTGGCTGTTCATCATACTGAAATGAGAAAGTTTGTGAGACGGTTGTATTTTGCTAAAAGTCCAGCAATAAAGTTAGATGAATTGAATAGGGCTCTGTTCCGTGGAACGGTATCAGATGTAGAGAAGGTTGTTGATGAAATTCAGTTTTGTTACTTTGGTCCTGAACAAAACAGTGCAGAGAAGGACACAGTAAATGAGGAAGAAGTGGAAGAGAATGTAGAACCCTCTGTAAGTAAGACATTTAATGATCACATAACAAAATTTGCAATAATCTCTAATGAAAGACCAAATATTACTTGTATTTGTTGCCGCAGAACTCATTATAGAAAACAAACCAGGTATGTTGATCTCTACAGAAAGAGTGAAAATGAAGATAATTATAAGTGGAAGGATTTTGCCACATATATATTTCTTGAAAATTGTTTTGAATTGGGTGAAGTACAGCGTATTTGTAAATACTGTTACAACAAGTTAGAGGAAAATAGAATGCCGACCAGAGCTGTACATAATAATTTAGAATTGGATGCTATTCCTGCTGAACTTTCTGAATTAAATACATATGAGTCTATACTCATTCAATGTGTTCATCCGTTCCAGACCATAGTACGTATGGAGCCCAAAACTGGTAAATTACCTCCTTCTGATTTACTGAGAGGTTTAAAAGGTAGAGTGGTGTATTTGCCCTTGGATTTGAAAAAAAATATGGAAACTATTAATGCGGATACTTTGGAAACTGAACCATTAATTATTCTGGTTAATGGTGTACCTACAAAGAATAAGAAGATTTGGCAGGAGCTGGTAGATGTATGGAAAGTACAAAGAGCAAATTTGTATTTGAAAAGGAATAACAAATGGTATGAATCAATTTATATAGAAGAAGAAGAAGAAGAAGATTTACAAGAAGACACAGAAACACCAACTGGACAAATTGAAAAAGTGGACAAGTCAAAGGAAGAAGAAATTTATGAACATTTTAGCATACATCCTCTTCATTCAAAAGAAGTTATGGGAGACAATATTGATCTCTTTCAGATGAAGAAAGCAAAAGGAAGTCCCGTGAGTGTATGGGAGGAGAGCTTGGAAGCTCGATGTTTTCCCCAGCTGTTTCCTAAAGGAAAAGGAGGACGATACGATGAACGTCCGGAACAGATTCCAGCTTCTGAGTATCGGACTACAAGAATATATGCTGAAGATCCCAGATTTCGACAAAGTATTCCTTATTTGTTCCATCTTTTATTTGAAAGCGACTTGTCTGCACTGTCTTATGCAGAAAATCACATTTTAAAAAGTGGAGTACATTTACAAAATGTGTCTGCTAAGGATTTTATGGAGAAAGTGCAGCACCGAGATGATCATTTGGAAACACAACTGATCAATCTGATGGCTTGTCAGCGTGGGACAAATGAATATTGGTACCGACGCCATGGTGAATTAAAATGCATGTTACGGAATTTAGGAACACCAACATGGTTCGTTACCCTAAGCTGTGCGGAGTACGCTTGGGATGATTTACTGGATTTTCTACGAGAGGCAAATTCAAACATTAAAAACATCGAATACAAGACAGCAGGAGAACTGTGCTCATTGGATCCGGTTAATGTTTGCAGATATTTCAATCATAGATTTGAGGCTATGATGTCCTTCATCTGCAATAAAAAAAATCCACCTCTTGGAGAAGTAGTAGATTTCTTTTGGAGAAAAGAGTACCAGGCAAGAGGTGCTCCTCATATTCATATGCTGTTGTGGATCAAGGATGCCCCAAAGTTTGGAACAGATACTGATGAAGCAGTGTTATCTTACATTGAAGAATATGCAACATGTGCTATACCAAAAAGCACAGAAGAGAAAAAGTTAAAGGAGCAAGTTTTACGTTTCCAAAGTCATCGGTGTGGAAAATACTGTCGACGGAAATACAAGAGCAAAGATAAATACTACACTAAATGTCGATTTGGATTTCCTAGACCTGTTCTTTCAAATGGAAGAGTAAACAGTTTTATGTCAGCTGTGAGACATACTATCACAAGAAAATCACCTAAGAATACCTACAACCTTAAAAGAAAAGAAGAATCAAAAAATATAAATGACTACAACCCAGTCATTTTATCCATGTGGAACGCTAACATGGATATACAGTATGTAGCTGACAATTCCATTGCTGTTGCTCGATATGTAACGTCTTACATTACGAAATCAGAAAAAACAGAATTGAAGGAAATGTGGGAAGAGATTTCTCACGAGAAGACTGTCAGTAAGAAGCTGTACAGTTTCAGTTTGAAGATGTTATCGCATCGAGAAATTGGATCCTACGAATGTTCAGATAGGTTATCTTCTGCAAGTCTCTACTCGAAGTCAAGAAGAATAATTTGGGCAAGTTTAGGCCTTGCAGCAATGAGAAATCGGGTACTAAAATCTGTTGGAGAAATTGAATATTTGGCCGAGAATGACCCAGCAAGTACAGATTTTTTGAAATCAAACATGTTGGACACATATTATCCCAAGAGAAGTCAACATCTGGAGAACATGTGTCTCTATGAAGTGCTGCAGAACTACATTTATTCACGGAAAGCCGCAGAAGACATCAACAATGGAAAATATAAAGTCATTGGTGAGGAAGGATGTTTGGTGAAGCAAACAAAAGGAAGTTTGATAAATCACAGGAAGCTGAGTTGCGACACTACTGACAAGAAGGAATTTTACTACTTGGCTCTTTTACAGTTGTTTAAACCATGGCGTACAGAGGATGAACTACTGGGAGAATTTCAAAGCTATGAAGATTCTTTTAATGCTTGCAAAGACAGCATACAATGCAGTACATTCTCAAGTTATCTGCAAATGTTAAATGAAGAAATTGAACAGGAAACTACAATTGCAGCAGAAATAGCTAGAGACAGTTCTCAGGACAGCCAACGTTCAGAAACACTCAGTCAAGATCCCCTAGGACAACCAATCGTTGAAAATGAAGCATCAATAGCCATGAATGAAGTGGAAACGGCTATGAATCAAGCTCAAGAAGAATTTATAGACTTACAAAATTTGGAAAGACAACTGAACGAAGAGCAGCAACAAATTTATGAAGAGATCAGAAACAAAATTGATCACGGATTTCTACATGAAAAAAAAAGAGTGCTCATGCACATCATTTCATCCAATCAGGATGTATGTAAGCGGACAAGCTGGAACTGGAAAAAGTTTCCTAATTAAAGTCATCAGAAGCTACCTACAGCAAAAAACGGATTCTACTTTGTCTTGTGTGGTTACTGCTCCAACTGGGTTAGCAGCATATAACATAAAAGGAATCACTTTACATCGTTTGCTAATGTTACCAGTGGAGCATGAGAACAAAATACAATACAACAAGCTAACTGGAGAAGCATCCTTGGAAGTTTCAAGAGTCTTGAAGAAGATGCAAGTTCTCATTATTGATGAGGTGAGCATGGTTTCAAACTTAATGCTTGCCTTTGTGCATTTAAGAATGCAGCAAATTCTGAAGACAGACTATGACATGTTATTTGGTGGAAAACACGTCATAGTTTTTGGAGATCTTTTGCAACTTACTCCAGTTAAAGGACAACCAGTGTTTAATACTGTGACACATGAAGACACAAAGAAGTCATTGGGAAGCATCGGAAATACAAATATTTGGTCCTTCTTTGAGTACAAGGAACTTACTACTAATATGAGGCAAGCAAGCGATGAAGAATATGGAAGTATTCTGAAAGATATCAGAATTGGACTACTCACAGAAGTTGGCAAAAAAGCATTACAGAGTCGGCTGCTACATAATTTATTTCCAAAGGAAGAAATAGTTGCAGAGAAGATATACAAGAACATTGCAGAAAAGAAAAGTATCATCTGCTTAATGCCAACTCTACGTGAATGCTCAATATTCAATGAGGAGCTTTTAAAATTGGAAAAGGAAGAGATCAGGAAATTAGAAGCAGTGGACAAAATTGAGGATGGAAGAATTACTGTCACAGTAACAGGCACACTGAAAAATAAATTGGATTCACAAGAGAAGAACATTTCCAAAACAGCTGGATTAGAAAAAAATCTATATGTTGTCATGAACTGTAGAGTATTTTTAAGGAGAAATTTGGATGTTGAAAAAGGTTTAGTTAATGGAGCTATGGGAAGAGTTGTGGGTTTTATTAATTATCAGAAAAAAGATGGAATTGAATGTTTAAAAATAAAATTTGATCAGATAGAAGAAGTTAAAGACATTTGTCGTTGTTCAGTTCGTTTCATGCTTGTGAAAGACTTATATGTACGTAGGAAGCAGTTTCCGTTTTCGCTAGCATATGCTGTAACTATTCACAAGTCTCAAGGATTGACTGTAGATTGTGCATTTGTGAACATTGGTTCAACTGTGTTCAAAGAAGGTATGGCATATGTTGCTTTGTCACGAGTGAAAACATTATCAGGTTTATTCATGATAGACTTTGATGACTCAAAAGTTAGTGCTGATACAAATTGTGTAAAGGAGTATAATAGATTAAGAAGAAGCTATGCTCCTCATTTAGGTCAGTATCCTGTGTTGGAGAAACGTGTAGTTTCTCGTAAAAGGAGAAATGAGAATATCTGTGATGAAGATGTACAGAGGAGGAAAAAAAAGAGGAGTGATGTAATTGCAAGCAAAAAGAGTAAGGAAAAAGAAGAACAGGTTGTAGGATGTCATTTTGAAAATAGCTCTGGTGTCAACTGCTACGCAAATGTAGTGCTGAATGTTGCATTTTATCTGGAAAGTTTGCAAGAGCAGATAATAGTAAATCAGGGAAACAGATTCTGTTCTGAGCTGAGTCTCCTTTTTGAAAAGCTGAGTAATGATAAAACTCAAATAGAAAGTGCTACTGAAATTAGAAAACTTTTAGATGTATGTTCAGGACGAACACAGTTTTCTCAAAATGAACAGCAAGATGCACACTAATTTTTGATGTTTTTTCTTCAGGTACTGGAAGAAGAAGAAGTTGCAATTGATAATTTATTTGGTCTCTCTTATAAATGGGAACATAGTTGTGAAAACTGTTATAATATATGTGGCTCTAATGTTGATAATGAAAGGTTTATTTTTTTGACATTGCCAGAGACTAAAACAGTCACTTTTGCTAAATTAGTTAAAGATGCTAATCATAGCATGCAATGCGGTGAGTGTCAATCTGACATGTTTTCAACATTAATTTTAAAGGAATACGGACAGTATGTAATTTTAATGATGCAACGATGTAGAGCTGATGGTTCAAAATTGGATACTTTAATAAAGAAGTTTACAGGACAGCAATTATCAATTTCAGGAAAAACTTTTGTAACTGTTGCAATAATTTTCCATGAAGGACCTCCTGTTACTTCTGGACATTACACAGTTTATCTTAAATGTGAAAAAGGCTGGACACTGTGTAATGATTCCCAATTGGTTTTTAAGCAACGTTTGCCTTTTGATTTAGCAAATTCCTATCTAATCTTCCTGAAACCTAAATTTTAGAGAGACTTGGCAAGATCTGGACAAAACAATTTTACCATTTGATTGGATTACCATTGGAATTTTCAAAAATAAAGATTTTTTAAATTATCATTTGGCCTAATGGAAAGATAACCAATTGTAATGTGGACTTTTTTAATTTTTAATGAAACTTTCGAAAACCAAAAATTTAGAGAAAATCGGTAACATCTGCACAATTTAAATTTTGGAATGTTATTGGAGTGCCATTGGAAATTTTTTCAAAAAAGATTTTTTAAATTACTATTTGGCCATGTGGAAAGGTAACCAATTCTATTGTGGACTTAATAAATTATGAAAAAAATATTTAGGGAACCAATATGTTACAGAGAATCGGTGAGATCTGTACAAATAAAACTTTAGAATTTTATTGGATTACCATTGGAAATTTAATCAAAAAAGAATTTTAAAATTACTATTTGGCCTAAAGGAAATGGAACCGGATGTAATGTGGAGTTATTTGAGATATAATATTGTGATTATACTTCTGAAACAAACATATCAGACGGTATTTTAAAGAAATAAGTATTGATATTAGATGATATTTTTTTAGAATATTATGCATTTCTATAATGTTAAGTTTAAGTAAAAAGAGATTCTGGGCTTTTTTAATACAATCTTTGAGATTGTTATTTTTTTTTGCCCGCTGTAAAATGATGAATGCAATTGCTTTCACAATTTATAGTGAAATGCAATATATTCTGAAAACAGCAAAAATAAGGCAAAAATATTTTTTGATAAATATGTAAATATGTGTACTGTATTATAAAATGTTTTAAAAATATTAATACTTTTTTCTTTTTTTTCAGATTGATATAGAAAATTTTCGAAAACTAGAACCATTTTTAAAGCAATTTTTAAAAAAAACAAATGAATAAATATTTTTTTGAGTGGGTATGGTAAGTCAATAATAATAATTGTAGTCTCTCAAGGACCTTGTAATGTGATAATTGATTTTTAGTGTTTTCAAAAAAAAAAAAAAAAAATACGCGCAAAAAAATAGTTTTTAAAAACATATATAAAAAAAAGATGAAAGATAAGGTTGGCTCTTAAAAGAGCCGTTGTGTTCATGCAGGGACAGAGGAAAGAAAGATTGGGAAAATTAGTCTCTGCGACAAGTGTGCTGATCTATTTTGTTGTTCACTAGGGAAACACTGGTCTCCCTATGACAAATTAGATCATGACAAGAGGCACATCGAATATCAACCCTCAGAAATCGAGGGTTAATTTCCTGAGGGCCAGCAAAAGGAGATGCTCCCCCCACAGATGAAGGGCTCACCTGACCTGCAGAAGAAGGACTCAGCCCTGCAGATGATGGTCCAGGCTGAGCTGCTGTGGATGTGCTTGGTAACTGAGATGACAGATGTCATCAGTGATGTCATGAGTGATGTCACTGACCATGTCATGAGTGATGTAATATGTGACGTCATCAGCAGTGCATTGCGGGCGCGCGAGTTATAGTTAGCTGAACTAACTATAACGGGGGAATTTCATTGGTTTTTTACGAGTGAAATGTCCAGCTAACTATAACATGTGTGAAACCTGCGACCGCCAGTAGGTAGTTATAGTTAGGACCCTGTTTCCATAGGAAAACCGCAACATTCTATTTTGAATAACTTTGGCGCCGGTCGACGAATCCTCGCGAAATTTTCAAAATAGGTGGGGCGCTACGCTCCGCTCCTACCCTGAAAGTCTCGGGGGGATTCGTCAAGCGGGGGCTGAGATAAAAGGGGGGTCCTAAAACGCGTTTTTCCCATGCATTTTTCCATAGGACCTTTAGACACAGCTACAGCCCGAACGGCTGAACAGAGTTCCTTGAAATTTGGCAGAGAGGTAGTCTACAGGTCAAGGAAGTGCCTTTTGTAGGTTTGGTGTAAATCTGTTCAGTAGATTCTGAGAAAATAGCCTTTAAATCAATATATATATCTGAGCCAGCTTACGGTGCGCTTACGGTGCGCTTACCGTACGCGTACGGTGACGTGCGCGAGCGCGATTCTGATTGGCTGTTAGATCTTAGTAAACATTCGAATCGGTCGAAACCAGGAAGCGGCGGCCGCCATTTTCTCTCTCGCACTCTGAGTGGGGATTAAAAAACAAAGGACAAAAACATGTAAAGGGGCTGTTTAGACAGCTCCTAAGCACCTAGCCATGTTGGGGGAGTCCCCAAAGATCCCCCAAGGCCAAAAACGGAATTTTAATTTTTTCGATAATTTCGCCGATTACGCTTGCCGTACGCGTACGGTAAAAATTTTATTAAAAAAAAAATTATCCATACTCTCCCCACCCCATGTGCAAATGGTGCCCGAAGGGCAACATTTGTGCATGGCATATCACTGATGTGAAAAATTAAAATATTACCTTTCACAACGAAGCGCATCATATGTCCTCCATGTGCGCACGGTGCGCGAAGTGCATCGTGCGTACATGGCCCATCTAGCGTAACGTGGGCATGCGGTGCGCGTAGCGCACCGCGTGCCCACCGTGCGTGCACGGCACTAACTGCGTAAAGTGGGCGCGCGGTGCGCAAAGCGCACCGCGTGCTCACTGTGCGCGCACGGTGCGCGAAGCGCACCGTGCGCGCACGGAACGAACTGCGTTAAGTGGGCGCGCACGCCACGAATGGCGTAAAGTAACTTAGCATTTAAAAAACCGTACAAATTCACTGAAAAAACCATAGGTTTCACACACGTTATAGTTAGGAATTAGCATTTAAAAAACCTTGCAAATTCACTGAAAAAACCATAGGTTTCACACATGTTATAGTTAGCGGAAATTTTACTGATAAAAAAACAATGAAATTCCCCCGTTATAGTTAGTGCAGGCAACTATAACTCACGCGACCGCAATCTTCTGCTGATGACATATGTGTCTTTATGAAAAAAAAATATTTGTAATATATGTACAGCTAAAAAATTATGGAAGAAGACATGGGCAAATACAGTATTAGCATCAGCAGAGGATTGCGGTCGCGTGAGTTATAGTTGCCTGCACTAACTATAACGGGGGAATTTCATTGTTTTTTTATCAGTAGAATTTCCGCTAACTATAACATGTGTGAAACCTATGGTTTTTTCAGTGAATATATATATATATATATATATATATTCACTGAAAAAACCATAGGTTTCACACACGTTATAGTTAGGAATTAGCATTTAAAAAACCTTGCAAATTCACAAAAAAAAACATAGGTTTCACACACGTTATAGTTAGGAATTAGCATTTAAAAAACCTTGAAAATTCACTGAAAAAACCATAGGTTTCACACATGTTATAGTTAGCTGGACATTTCACTCATACAAAACCTTTGAAATTCCCCCGTTAGAGTTAGTTCAGCTAACTATAACTCGCGCGCCCGCAATCCACTGCTGATGACGTCACATATTACATCACTCATGACATGGTCAGTGACATCACTCATGACATCACTGATGACATCTCAAATGACATCAATGATTACAAAACAACACTTTTCATTGGTTCATAGTAGTTTCAGTTCCAGAATCTTCAAACACCACACCCACTCCCCTCATTATTTCTTCTTATTTCCTGGGAGAAGGAGCTGAACAGCTTTTCCACTACGTGAGAATGGCAGAACAGCAAACTTCTACAGAGAGTGAAGAGGAGACCTTTATGCCACCAACCCAGAGGAAACAAAAGGACTCTTTCATATGGAAGTTCTTTACTTTTCCAGAGGGGCAGAAGAAGGTGAATGCCCCAAAAGTCACTTGCGCTGTTTGTGGAGTTGTCCTTTCTAGAGGAGATCCCAAAAAAAAATACTCCTTTAGTATTTAATCTATGATGAGGCATTTCCAAAAAGTGCATCCTGTGGCTTATGCCCGTGAATCTACAAGAGCCACAAGAGACAACCCTCCAGGAGCTCAGCCGAGCACATCATCTGCGGCCGCAGATTCACCTGCTTCAAGACCACTGGATATCCACTCTCTGTTCCAGAAGGTTCATATACGGTGCAATGTGTGCAATGTTATTCTCTGTTATGGTGAGAGCAGCATCAACTTAATAGAGAACAAAATACAGCAGCACACATGCTCCACCTTATAATTTTTCCCATATTTTTTGTTTGGTCCTGTTGAACAGTTTTTCATTCCCTGTTTTTTTTTTTGCTGCTTTAAAAAATTTAAAAAAAATACAAAATTATTAAAAAAAAAAAAAAATACAAAACAAAAAAGACAAAAAAAACAGTTCTTTTCAGAACTCACTTCACTTCTCCAAGAAGAGCTATATTCCTAATATACTGTGTTGTAATTTTATTGAATGAATGTGTAGTGTATACATGAATGATTGAAATGATTGAAATGACTGAGTGAAGAGGAGGAAAGGACTGACAGAATGAGTGAGAAAAGGAAAGTATAATCAGTCATGAAAGGGAAGTGAAAGACTGACTGCAACAAAAGGACTAAGGGTAGAGGATGCAGGTAAGAAGAGTGAATGAGTAAGGGAATGGCAGTGAGTAATGGAGAGAGAGGGAGGGGGGAGTGAGAAAAGGGAAGTAAGGGACGGAGATAGGAAAATGGAGTAACAGACGAAGCAGATGAAGTACAGCAGGGTAAAGGGATTGAAAGTAAGAGAAGTGGAGTGATGGTGAGATAACAGGTATGAGGATTAAAAAAGGGGGTAAGTGAAAGTGAGAGATGGGGAGTTAGGGGATGGAGCGATTTAGGAAACTGGAGTGAGAGAAAGGGAGTCAGGATTTCAATGAGCAAAGCAGAGTTAGGGAGAGTGAAGGAAAGAATGCGAAAAGGTGAAGGGGTGTAATACAGACAGGAGGAAGTGAAGTAGGAGAATAGGAGTGACTATCAGTAAAGGATAGTGAACGTTAGGGAAGGTGAGGGAAGGAGAATAACGGAGAAGGTTAAAAAATTAACATAGATGGAAAATGAGTGATGGAGAGAGGAGGAGTGGTAGAAACAGAGGGGCAGATTTATAACAAACTAACGCAGCACGGTGCAGCAAGTAATTTTGCTGCGCCGTGATGCGTTAGTTTCGAAGCACAGAGATGCGACATATTTACAAGAATATGTCGCATCTCTATGCTTCCCCTGCGCTGGCGCACAAACTGCAGCCATGCGCCGGCACAGGCTCCCTTGCAACATGCTGCAAGGATGCCAGCGTGGTGGGGAGATTGTTCTTCTGCAGGAAGGGACACCTTCCTGCACAAAAACAATCACAAGAGGCTTTTTCCTCTTTCAATGCGTGCTGTAGCATGCAGCACGCACTGAAAGAGGAAAAAACGAGGAAAAATTAAAACATTTCTCCTCGTTGTGCCTCGCTACGCCACCTCTAGGGTGGCGTAGCATTCACACGCATCTCCAGAGTTACGATTTCTCGTAAATCTGGAGATGTGTCTAGTTCTATGGGTGTTGCGTGGGAACACCCACAACAACACCCATTGAATGCCCCTTCAACGCACAGTGCTGCGTGTGAAGTGACTTTTCCTCTCCTTGTAAATATGGAAGTGCCCCCTACACCACCAGTACGTCATAAAAAGTGACGTAGTGGTGGCGGAGAAGACTTGTAAATCTGCCCCAGAGATGTTAAGGAAATTAAGGGTAAGACAGACAAAGGGAGAGAGACGGAAACAGAGACAGAGAGCAAGGAACTGAGAAGCAGTAAGGCAGTTAGAATGACTGAAACATATGGAGACAGGGAGAGAAACATGGTTGAAAAAATAGTGATGGAGGCAGTAAACCTAGGGAAGTAGTAGAGAAGGAGTGAGGGAGTTACGAAAGAGCAGTAAAGGAAGAAAAGAGAGAGAAGGGGAATGAGAAAAGCAGAGTGAGGAGAAGTGAACAAAAAGGAGCATAAAAGTGAAGGGGTGAGAAATACAGATATTTTAAACTTACCTGACCAACAAAATAACTTAATTAGAAATAAATGTTTTTTTTAAATTGCAAGAAAAAAGGTTTCAATTTCCTAAATTTTCTTTCTCGATCTGAAAAAAAAGAAAAAATGTAGTAATATTTAACAATACATTTTAGAATACAGTACACATATTTTCAAATTTAACAAAGTAATTTTTTGCCCCTTTTTTGCTGTGTTCAGAATATATTGAATTTCACTGAAAATAGTGATATCAATTGCATTCATCACTTAACAGCGGGCAAAAAAATAAACAATCTGAAAGATTGTTTAAAAAAGCCCTGAATCTATCCTCAGTAAGACATACCTTGATAGAAATGTAACATATATATTAAAAATATCTTCTAAGAACAATAACTATTTGCAATAAATAACGTCTGTAAATCTTGTTGCTTAAGCACATACACCAAAATAATATCCGTCAAAGAAGTCCACAATAGAAACATTTACCTTTCCATGAGGCCAAATGGTAATTTTTAAACCCTTTTTAGGTGAAATATCCAATGGTAATCCTATAAAATCGAAATAATGGTTTCTTCAGATGCTGCAATTTGTATCTACAATTTTGGTTTTAGAAAAATTAAGTAGGAATTTGGTAATTCTGCAGGCAAACGTTGCTTGAAAATCAATTGAGAATCATTTTCACAGTGTCCAGCCTTTTTCACATTTTAGATAAACTGTGTAATGACCAGAAGTTATAGAAGGTCCATCATGGAGGGGGCGTGGTCTGGCCACGACTGAAGATGGCCGCCTAACCTGTGAGCTCTGCTGCGAGTGGGGCTTCAAAAGGAGTTGGCACCCAGTAAATGCAAGACCTTCGACATTATTTCAGCATTCTGGAGGTCATAAAGTCAACCAGGAGCAGATGAGCCGGTTTTCTTCAGTATGAGTGACTCGGTTTCTGAGGAATGTAAACTGACACCGGAGCTCCGTGCTGAGAGGAACCCCACCCCGGACAACACTATTTATAAACTGAAGCTTATTTCTGCCGACAACACTGCCTAAATAACTGTGCTCACTGATGTGAGACTTAAAGGAAACTACATAAATCTTTTCAGAGGATATGTGGATGCTTTTATTTTGGCGGGAACACTTCAGCCTCTGACAGAAGCCAGCTGCCCCTGCTCATGACCTGTGGAATGTGCAATGCAATTCTGAAGGAAAAGAAAAAAGCTGACTGGATTTTGAAAACAGAGTTTTGCTAATTCTGGAGGAAGAAAAAAGCTGACTGGATTTGAAATACAGAGTTTTGAAAGTGAAACACGGACTCCAGCTGACTTCAATTAAGGTAAAGTTCACTGGGAGTTCATATACTCGCTCTCTAAAATAATTACCTCAAGAAGCTGAGAGAGGCTCCAGCTGTAGTTATGCATGTTTTGTGGTGCTGAGTTACGTAATTAAATTGAACAAAGGCTATACCCTTTCATGAGGAAAATGTGTATGTGCACGGGCTGAAACATTGTACACCAGGGCTTGTCCTTTTTTGCTGTGAAGGGTCTGATATGTCGACGGGAGTTCCTTTATGAGAGAGATGGTGGTGTCTTTTATCAAAATGAACAATCCCAGCTGAAATATAATTGACATTGGAGAAGTTTATGCGCTGTTTTGGAAAAGTGTCCTCTTCATCTTTAACTAAATTACAATAAGTATTTGTAATTGAACAAAGGCTCTACCCTTTCATGAGGAAAATGTGAATAATATGCGCACAGGCTGAAACATTGTACACCAGGGCTTGTCCCTTTTTTTGCTGTGAAGGGTCTGATATGTCGACAGAAGTTCCTTGATGAGAGAGACGGTGGTGTCTTTTATCAAAATGAACAATCCCAGCTGAAATATAATTGACATTGGAGAAGTTTATGCGCTGTTTTGGAAAAGTGTCCTCTTCAGCTTTAACTAATTTACAATACGGATTTGTGAAGTTTATGTGGTGTTGGGAAGTCTGCCCTATGAGACTGAGCTGTAGTGTTGTTCAGCACACAGTTAAACTGTTTAAATGCACCAACTGTCTTTAAGGTAATTCTGTGGATATATGTGCAGGACGCAACTTTGTATACTAAGCCTTGCTTTTTAACTTATGTGCTGAAAGACTCTAGTCCTGTCAGCCTGCCTACAAACTTGAGCCTGGAGTTCCACAGCTTCCCGATCGCAACGTTCCACTGGTCACACCTGAGCTTCCTGGCTTTTCCTCATGCGCCTTGGTCTGTCCACCACACACGCTTATTAGCTGACAGCTGTGAAGTGATTTGAGGACACAAATTAAACCGAAATTTTCAAAAAACAACAGCTTTACAGTGGGTGAGTGCTTTGTTTGATATTAACTTCAGCACCCTGCTAATTCACTCTGGCTATTGCGAAGCGCTGATTCAGAGGGAATTTTGTTTTTGGGCGCATTAGGGCCAGCGCGTCACACAAATTTGCTCATTGGCACTTGAGATATGTTTTCTTGGCCCGGTGTGGTCTGAATTTAAAAACATGGCTGCTTTGTAGCAGATAAGTGCTTTATTTGCTGCTAGCTCTGATATTCTGCTTAGTTTTTTTGATAACAACTGTGAAGCAACACTTCTAAGAAACTCTGAGAGACTTCAAGCTTGTGAGCCTACCTGCAACACCAAGCTCAGAGTTTCAAGGTATCCTGCTTGCAGTGCTCAATTTTTTACAATTTAACTTCCCGATCTCTCTGTAATATACCTGGGCTGTGCGCCACATAATTCTGACACTGGCAATTGTGTCATGTTTTGTTGGCCCAGTATAGTCTAAATCTTACAGATTAGCAAATTAAAAGTGGAGCTTGTTTTACCGGATGGAGAGGAACCAATCCTTGATCGTCTACTTCATTTTATGTGACTGAGGGATATTGGAGTTCTTCTCTACATTATCTTGACACAGCTTGGACCTTTAATTTGAACTCTCTCCAGTGTGTTATAAAGAAAATACTCTAGTAAATCCTGGACATTGAGAGTCTGATAATTCAAGGAAATAAGACGCATATAACAACTTTTCTGCTTTGTGTTTCTACACTGCTATTCTGACTCAACACATTGCTTTGCCATCTTTCTATAAAGCGGAAATCAAAATGTCTACTGCCAAGTATGGAAATAAACACTCTAAACAGCCTCTTTTTGCGGATGTAGTTAAGCAGTCACAAAATTCAGATGCCAACAGCTCTTCCTCTACAACAGACAATTCTCTACAAACTAACATTAAAATGCAAGGGCAAACTATGGACCGCATTCTACAAGAGATATCAGCAGTCAGTCATAGACTTGAAAGCATGGATTCCCATATTTCCTCATTAACAGCAGAAACTAAAACAATACGAGCAGACATTGCAGGATTTCACGCCAAGACAGAGGAGCTTGATCACAGGCTAATAAATGTAGAAACTCGCCTAGACTCAATACAAAACAGAGATCAAGAGCTGTTATTTCTACGAAGTAAGACAATAGATTTGGAAGATCGAAGCAGGAGGGATAATGTTCGCTTTTTCGGTTTTCCGGAAAGGATTGAAGGTTCAAATGCTAGAACATTCCTACAAAATATCCTTTCAAAAATCATGAACATCGCTTTTGACCCTCCATTGGAGATACAGCACGCACATCGAATTGGTCCATTACGCAAGGAATCTGCAACAAACTCACGTCCCCTCATTGCTTGTTTTTTAAGGCATGAGCAGACAAGGCAAATATTACTATCAGCACGTACTCATTGTCCGTTCTCATACAATGGGTATGAAATCCGTATTGCAGCTGATTTCTCCAGAGAAACTAACGAGAGACGCAAGGCCTTCCTTTCATTTAGACCTCAATTACGTCAACTAGACATTAAGGTGCCGATTACGATCCAGTAAAAAAATTCCCCGTACGACTCGTATCCGGTCTTTTTACCGTACGAATCGTACAAGTGCCGTACAAACTGCCAATCACGATTCGCATGGTAAAAAGTCCATACAAACCGCTTTGGGAATTATTCCCCACACGTCCTCGGGTCGAAAAATGTGTCCGACACGTCCTCGGACGATTTACCGTACAAATGTGAAAAGTGAAGTCCGACCGAGGAATCACGATCCATCCCGTGCGTCCGATGTTACAACCGTATGGAAAAAACACCGTCCGCACCGAACTCCCATAGCAACCATGGAGACATGTGCCCGCATATGCGCCCAACCACCCCCTTTTGTACCGCAACACTCCCCCCAGCCCCCGTACGTCCGAGACGTACCCCCCATGTATGTACACCCCCACCCGTGTATGTACACCCGTGTACGTGTCCTACCCCCCCTGTATGTACACCCGTGTACGTGTCCTACCCCCCGTGTATGTACACCCCTGTACGTGTCATACCCCCCTGTGTATGTACACCCGTGTACGTGTCGTACCCCCGTGTATGTACACCCCTGTACGTGTCGTACCCCCCGTGTATGTACACCCCTGTACGTGTCGTACCCCCGTGTATGTACACCCGTGTACGTGTCGTACCCCCGTGTATGTACACCCGTGTACGTGTCCTACCCCCATGTATGTACACCCCTGTACGTGTCGTACCCCCGTGTATGTACACCCCTGTACGTGTCGTACCCCCGTGTATGTACACCCCTGTACGTGTCGTACCCCCCGTGTATGTACACCCCTGTACGTGTCGTACCCCCCTGTGTATGTACACCCGTGTACGTGTCGTACCCCCGTGTATGTACACCCGTGTACGTGTCGTACCCCCGTGTATGTACACCCCTGTACGTGTCGTACCCCCCGTGTATGTACACCCCTGTATGTGTCGTACCCACCCGTGTATGTACACCCGTGTACGTGTCATACCCCCGTGTATGTACACCCCTGTACGTGTCGTACCCCCGTGTATGTACACCCCTGTACGTGTCGTACCCCCGTGTATGTACACCCCTTTACGTGTCGTACCCCCCGTGTATGTACACCCCTGTACGTGTCGTACCCCCCGTGTATGTACACCCGTGTACGTGTCCTACCCCCGTGTATGTACACCCCTGTATGTGTCCTACCCCCGTGTATGCACACCCCTATACGTGTCGTACCCCCGTGTATGTACACCCCTGTACGTGTCGTACCCCCGTGTATGTACACCCGTGTACGTGTCCTACCCCCCATGTATGTACACCCCTGTATGTGTCGTACCCCCGTGTATGTACACCCCTGTACGTGTCCTACCCCCGTGTATGTACACCCCTGTATGTGTCGTACCCCCGTGTATGTACACCCCTGTACGTGTCGTACCCCCCAGTGTATATACACCCCTGTATGTGTCGTACCCCCCGTGTATGTACACCCGTGTACGTCAGAGTCGCACCCCCACCACAACCTCCTAAGTACAGAGCGCACCCCAGGCCCCAACATCACAACCGCATGTACGAGTCGTACCAAGCCACACACAAGGACAGCACTGTACAACCAAATGGCCAATGTACACACCGTACACACGCTAAAAACGAAATGTGTCCGACACGTCCTCGGACGATTTACCGTACAAATGTGAAAAGTGAAGTCCGACCGAGGAATCACGATCCATCCCGTGCGTCCGATGTTACAACCGTATGGAAAAAACACCGTCCGCACCGAACTCCCATAGCAACCATGGAGACATGTGCCCGCATACGCGCCCAACCACCCCCTTTTGTACCGCAACACTCCCCCCAGCCCCCGTACATCCGAGACGTACCCCCCATGTATGTACACCCCCACCCGTGTATGTACACCCGTGTTCGTGTCCTACCCCCCTGTATGTACACCCGTGTACGTGTCCTACCCCCGTGTATGTACACCCCTGTACGTGTCGTACCCCCCTGTGTATGTACACCCGTGTATGTGTCCTACCCCCCGTGTATGTACACCCCTGTACGTGTCGTACCCCCCGTGTATGTACACCCCTGTACGTGTCATACCCCCGTGTATGTACACCCCTGTACGTGTCGTACCCCCGTGTATGTACACCCGTGTACGTGTCGTACCCCCGTGTATGTACACCCCTGTACGTGTTGTACCCCCGTGTATGTACACCCCTGTACGTGTCGTACCCCCCGTGTATGTACACCCCTGTACGTGTCGTACCCCCCCGTGTATGTACACCCGTGTACCTGTTGTACCCCCGTGTATGTACACCCATGTACGTGTCGTACCCCCGTGTATGTACACCCCTGTACGTGTCGTACCCCCCATGTATGTACACCCCTGTATGTGTCGTACCCACCCGTGTATGTACACCCGTGTACGTGTCATACCCCCGTGTATGTACACCCCTGTACGTGTCATACCCCCCGTGAATGTACACCCCTGTACGTGTCGTACCCCCGTGTATGTACACCCCTGTACGTGTCGTACCCCCCCATGTATGTACACCCCTGTACGTGTCGTACCCCCGTGTATGTACACCCCTGTACGTGTCCTACCCCCCGTGTATGTACACCCGTGTACGTGTCCTACCCCCGTGTATGTACACCCCTGTACGTGTCGTACCCCCGTGTATGTACATCCCTGTACGTGTCGTACCCCCGTGTATGTACACCCCTGTACATGTCGTACCCCCGTGTATGTACACCCCTGTACGTGTCGTACCCCCCGTGTATGTACACCCGTGTACGTGTTGTACCCCCCGTGTATATACACCCGTGTACGTGTCCTACCCCCCGTGTATGTACACCCCTGTACGTGTCCTACCCCCCGTGTATGTACACCCCTATATGTGTCGTACCCCCGTGTATGTACACCCCTGTACGTGTCGTACCCCCGTGTATGTACACCCCTGTACGTGTCCTACCCCCCGTGTATGTACACCCTGTACATGTCGTACCCCCGTGTATGTACACCCCTGTACGTGTCCTACCCCCGTGTATGTACACCCCTGTACGTGTCGTACCCCCGTGTATGTACACCCCTGTACGTGTCGTACCCCCCCGTGTATGTACACCCCTGTATGTGTCGTACCCCCCGTGTATGTACACCCGTGTACGTCAGAGTCGCACCCCCACCACAACCTCCTAAGTACAGAGCGCACCCCAGGCCCCAACATCACAACCGCATGTACGAGTCGTACCAAGCCACACACAAGGACAGCACTGTACAACCAAATGGCCAATGTACACACCGTACACACGCTAAAAACGCACGTACACAACCAGGACAAAACAAAACAACACAAGAATACACCATTCGAATGGCACAAAGCCACTAAACATGTCCAACAACCACTAAAACAACACATACACTGACCTGCAACTGCCAAAAACAAACAGAGGCCCAAAACACCACCACTCCTTATAACACACCCACCCAAACTTCAAACACAGCCACACCCACCAATGGACCAATAAAAAGGGCCCACACACACAAACCATGAGCCTTTGCAACAGACTCACTGCTGCCAGACCCCACAGACAACCTACAGCACCATACTACAAGCTTCATCACACCTTACACTTGCACACCTTCACACAACCACCTTCACAAACACCCCCTCATCACATTCACACACACACACCTGCACAACCACACCCACACACCCACAACCCTCCACACACACCCCCCATCCACCCCCACACCCCTCACCATGCCCACTAACAAGAATCCAAAGTTCAGTAACCGAGAGTTGGAGGTCCTTGTCAATGAAATCCTCAGAGTCGAGCCACACCTCTTTGGAACATTGGTCAGACAGACCAGCATTTCAGAAAAAACAGCCATGTGGCAGACCATTGTCGATGCTGTGAATGCTGTTGCGGACACCAGAAGGAACAAGCAGGAATGCCAAGCCAGGTGGTACGATCTGCAGAGGAGGGTCCGAGCCAAGATGACGGACGAACACAACCAGGCCAACGTCACTGGAGGAGGGCCGTCCCGCAGACCCGTACACTACCATCCCTGGGAGGAGAGGGTGATGGCCATACTGCCGGTGGAGGCAGTCGAAGGATTAGGAGGACTCCAAGAACCGGGTGAGTACACAAACAACGCACCTCACATGGGGGGAACGTCATCCACAACCAAACCCACAAACAGGCATGCAACCACCTCAAGCCATCGCATGACTCAACCACACTCCATGAACACGCACATGTCACTGGCGCCACCATGCCCCATGCACCCAGCTGGACAATGTCAAGTCACAGGCCACAGAAGACACCAACACATGACACGATAAGCCGGATGGCGGGAGGGTGGGCCCCAAAAATCACATAGTGCAACTCAGAAGCAGACAACAATGCCCTCTGCCCATATTGCCTAGGTCACAGCCAGACTAACACTGTGTCCCCACACAGGAAAGACTCGCCAGCAAATGGCGGACGCCTTGCATTAACACATGGGGGTGAAGGCACGTTTTTGCACATGACAGCAGCTAATGAACAGCCAACACTGTGAAAAAGTGGCAGCACACACCACCACAGCAGCAGCGCATACACACACACTACACCCAATGGGTGCCTGGAGATCAGAAACAAACTCACAGCAACAAGCCAAGGGCCATTCAAAGATCTGCTAACAGTGTGTGCCCAGGAAGCTGGGCTTAGGTGACAGAGGGTGACACACAGAGGGAGGGACAGGGGGACACAGAGGGAGGGAGACACAGGGAGACGGACAGAGGGAGGAGGCTGACTCACAGAGGGAGGGACAGGGGGACACAGAGGGAGGGAGACACGGGAAGACGGACAGAGGGAGGAGGCTGACACACAGAGGGAGGGACAGGGGGACACAGAGGGAGGGAGAGGGGGACAGAGAGGGAGGGAGACACGGGAAGACGGACAGAGGGAGGAGGCTGACACACAGAGGGAGGGACAGGGGGACACAGAGGGAGGGAGACACGGGAAGACGGACAGAGGGAGGAGGCTGACACACAGAGGGAGGGACAGGGGGACACAGAGGGAGGGAGACACAGGGAGACGGACAGAGGGAGGAGGCTGACACACAGAGGGAGGGACAGGGGGACAGAGAGGGAGGGAGAGGGGGACAGAGAGGGAGGGAGACACAGGGAGAGCAAATCAGCCTTGTGGTGTGTGAGAATGTCTGCTCGTCAGCAGGTGGACTGCGTGCATGTAGACAAGGGTGGCCAGTGCCAGAACCCCCCCTCTTCTCCATGGCAAAACACAGGGCCATGTCACAACCTGTGCACAAGCACAACGACAGCTACCTGCATTATATAAGTGTGTGGATCCACTCCATGTGCACATGTACAGTGCTACACGGAAGGCGCCAATGCATGGCTCGCCACACCTGCCCACTCCACTGCTGACTGCAGTCACACTTGACGCAGCATGTAAGACTGTGCCACACATAGTTAAAGGCGCCAAAGTGGTGCCCAAGGGACACACCCATGCACAAGTGCACTGTGAGTGGAATGCAAGACAGATCCTAATTCCAAGAGGAAATGTGCCAACTTTGAAACTGATGAAACATGGATGTTGCATGGACCAAAATTAACATTGTCTCTCTCACACACAGGTCAACCTCGTGGTTCACCCCCCAACACTGGGGGGGAAGACTCACAGGACCCGGCTCTGCGGGAGGCCGATCCCACCGGCAGCGACGACTCTCACCACTCTGTGGATGACCCCGACCAACCTGGCCCCTCTGGTGTCCAACGACCTGCAGCACCTGCGTCAGGTAAAACGGGGCCAACCACCACCCCCACTCCTGCCACATCCCAGGAGACACCCAGGATCCCTGCCCCACCACCACAAAGCAGCCAGGCTGGCCAGGAGGGACACGGTGTCCCGGGCACCCAGGAGGAGGCAGGCGACAACGCCAATGCCACCCCTCAGGGGTCCCGGAGACCCGATGTGCCCACAAGGGCAGGCCAGGTGCAAGTGGGCAGGGGTGGTGGGAGTGGAGGACGGCGGAGGCGCCAGCCTGACCAGTTGGCTGGGGAACCGGTATATTCCCATGTCCGTAACATCCTGGACACATACCGGCAGGACACCACGGGCATGGCCCAGGTTGTGTCCACCCTCAATGAGATGAAGGGGACCCTCGATGAGATAAAGACCCAGCAGGCCCAGCAACATGCCTGTCTACTGCAACACCAACGGAGGATGGAGGACAGACAGGCTGAGCTCGTGACGGTGTTCCAGGGGATTCACAATACACTCCGTCGGATGGCCGACAACATGGGCAACCCTCCCTGTGCCAGAAGGCGTAGAACATCACCACCCACAGGGAGGGATCAGGAGGAGGAGGAAACATCTGATGGAGCATCCCAAACATCGTCACGGCCTGCTTCTGAGGGTCCCCGCAGGAGGCCGGGTCATCCACGGAAAGGACCGTGAGGGTCGGCGCTACATCACCATCTCCCAGGACACCTGGCCTGGCACCTGGCCCACTGGAGCAACAGCATCACAGCATCAAGAGACATTCTCTGCCACATGGCCTTGCTGGTCACTGTCTGACCAATGTTGACAAAGACTGTGGCATGGACTCTGAGGATTTCCAATGGCAAGGACACCAACTCCCCTACTGAACTTTGGATTCCAAACTCCCGGAAAGCCCCTCACGTCATACCCCCCCCCCCCACCCCCCCACAAAAATAAAAATTCACACCATGAAGAGAAAATGCCTGCTGGTTGCATTATTACCTTTCATGTGTCTTGTAAAGTCTAAACATGCCTGAGTTCTCTTTTGACTTCAACCATCCACACCCTGGGGCCTGAGTCTGGCACAGGACACACGGGTCACAGTGTATTAGGCAAGACAGACATGGAGCACCATACACACCCGTGATGGGCCCAACCAGCTGAGGGGGTGGCCGCACAACCGTGCTGACAGACACATTGAGTACAGCAACAGTCATGCGCAGAGGTCAGGGATCCAGTCCAGTGTCCTGGGGGCACCCAGGTGTGTGTAGACAGGTGGCAGAACCATGTCCTGCAAGCTTGAGTCCGGTGGATGCAGAGAATGGGGGCCTGGCCAACGTTGGATGCATGGGGATGGCACATGTCACAATACCCTCACAGTCATGGACATCATGCACAATACACAGTCTCATCCCACACACACAGCTTGCATCTTGCTACTCGACACATAGACACATAGCCACTATCAGGGAAAACCATGCCAGACATGCTGGATGCACCGTGGCAACACACCAGCATTGACTGAGAAGAGGCACCTTGGAGGCATAGGGACACCTTTATTAGTCATGTTTTCGGGATTGCAGAGGCAACTTGAAGTACACATGAACACTTCATGTGGAGTAACATGTGGGTCCAACACTGGCACCCCCCTTCTGCAGCACAAGTGCGTGATAGCCATGGAACTGGCACACAAGTGTCGGCTAACAGCTAAACACCCACAGCTGCTCACGGAGAGCCTGCCATACACCATTGATCCGCTGATGTGGAAGTCCCACAGCATGTCAAGCCAATGCAAACCGTATGTGTCCGAGGGCAGTGTTACACACATTGATGCCATCATCACATTCCACAATCCCATCACTGATGACTGTCAACAAGTCTGACCATCTATTCAGGTGTACCCAGCTGCATGTAATGTGTACCATGGTGATGCTACATGTCTGTAGAGGAACCAAACATCGACAGGGGCAGTGTGCATACATCGTGAACAACTGCCACACCCAATACACCCCTGATGCATCCCTTACCCTAAGGTGACTTCCAAACGTGTCCGTGCCTGTAACGCTGAGTCAGCACACGATGACGTGTCCATGAGGAATAGCAGTGCCACAACAATGCAAGCAGCAGACGGCATGCGCAAGTACCTGGGGAAGAGAGACACACAAGAAGTCAGCCACAAAAAGCACAGCCACTTGCATGTGCATGTACTCGACACATGTATGGATGACAACATGCTAGGTAACAATTATGATTGGGCAAATACAACCATCAATGCCACCATCACTCGAGTGACACATCCACACACACCTCTGACTCACGTGCCATACATGCAGGTGGAGACACACATCACAACACATGCCACACGGGGAGCAATGTGTGCACACTCAGACACTGGTACGTGCCAGTGAAAGTACACAGGTGGAATGAGGGCAAATACACAATCAATTATCAAGGCTCACACTGTGCATCACACCCACCCCTCCTGTTTCTGGGCACTGCTGGGAGGACTCTACACACACCCCTCCTGACTCTGGGCACTGCTGGGAGTGATAGGCACCCACCCCTCCTGTCTCTGGGCACTGCTGGGAGGACTCTGCACACACCCCTCCTGTCTCTGGGCACTGCTGGGAGTGATAGGCACCCACCCCTCCTGACTCTGGGCACTGCTGGGAGTGATAGGCACCCACCCCTCCTGTCTCTGGGCACTGCTGGGAGGACTCTACACACACCCCTCCTGACTCTGGGAACTGCTGGGAGTGATAGGCACCCACCCCTCCTGTCTCTGGGCACTGCTGGGAGGACTCTGCACACACCCCTCCTGTCTCTGGGCACTGCTGGGAGGACTCTACACACACCCCTCCTGACTCTGGGCACTGCTGGGAGTGATAGGCACCCACCCCTCCTGACTCTGGGCACTGCTGGGAGGACTCTGCACCCACCCCTCCTATGTCTGGCCACTGCTGGGAGGACTCTGCACCCACCCCTCCTGTCTCTGGGCACTGCTGGGAGTGATAGGCACCCACCCCTCCTGTCTCTGGGCACTGCTGGGAGGACTCTACACACACCCCTCCTGACTCTGGGCACTGCTGGGAGTGATAGGCACCCACCCCTCCTGTCTCTGGGCACTGCTGGGAGGACTCTACACACAACCCTCCTGACTCTGGGCACTGCTGGGAGTGATAGGCACCCACCCCTCCTGCGTCTGGGCACTGCTGGGAGTGATAGGCACCCACCCCTCCTGTCTCTGGGTACTGCTGGGAGGACTCTGCACACACCCCTCCTGTCTCTGGGCACTGCTGGGAGGACTCTGCACCCACCCCTCCTGTCTCTGGGCACTGCTGGGAGGACTCAGCACCCACCCCTCCTGTCTCTGGGCACTGCTGGGAGGACTCTGCACCCACCCCTCCTGTCTCTGGGCACTGCTGGGAGTGATAGGCACCCACCCCTCCTGTCTCTGGGCACTGCTGGGAGGACTCTGCACCCACCCCTCCTGTCTCTGGGCACTGCTGGGAGGACTCAGCACCAACCCCTCCTGTCTCTGGGCACTGCTGGGAGGACTCTGCACCCACCCCTCCTGTCTCTGGGCACTGCTGGGAGTGATAGGCACCCACCCCTCCTGTCTCTGGGCACTGCTGGGAGGACTCTGCACCCAGCCCTCCTGTCTCTGGGCACTGCTGGGAGTGATAGGCACCCACCCCTCCTGTCTCTGGGCACTGCTGGGAGGACTCTACACACACCCCTCCTGACTCTGGGCACTGCTGGGAGTGATAGGCACCCACCCCTCCTGCGTCTGGGCACTGCTGGGAGTGATAGACACCCACCCCTCCTGACTCTGGGCACTGCTGGGAGGACTCTGCACCCACCCCTCCTATGTCTGGCCACTGCTGGGAGGACTCTGCACCCACCCCTCCTGTCTCTGGGCACTGCTGGGAGTGATAGGCACCCACCCCTCCTGTCTCTGGTCACTGCTGGGAGGACTCTGCACCCACCCCTGCTGTCTCTGGGCACTGCTGGGAGTGATAGGCACCCACCCCTCCTGCGTCTGGGCACTGCTGGGAGTGATAGGCACCCACCCCTCCTGTCTCTGGGCACTGCTGGGAGGACTCTGCACACACCCCTCCTGTCTCTGGGCACTGCTGGGAGGACTCTGCACCCACCCCTACTGTCTCTGGGCACTGCTGGGAGGACTCAGCACCCACCCCTCCTGTCTCTGGGCACTGCTGGGAGGACTCTGCACCCACCCCTCCTGTCTCTGGGCACTGCTGGGAGTGATAGGCACCCACCCCTCCTGTCTCTGGGCACTGCTGGGAGGACTCTGCACACACCCCTCCTGTCTCTGGGCACTGTTGGGAGGACTCTGCACCCACCCCTCCTGACTCTGGGCACTGCTGGGAGTGATAGGCACCCACCCCTCCTGTCTCTGGGCACTGCTGGGAGTGAAAGGCACCCACCCCTCCTGTCTCTGGGCACTGCTGGGAGTGATATGCACCCACCCCTCCTGTCTCTGGGCACTGCTGGGAGGACTCTGCACACACCCCTCCTGTCTCTGGGCACTGCTGGGAGTGATAGGCACCCACCCCTCCTGACTCTGGGCACTGCTGAGAGTGATAGGCACCCACCCCTCCTGTCTCTGGGCACTGCTGGGAGGACTCTGCACCCACCCCTCCTGTCTCTGGGCACTGCTGGGAGGACTCTGCACCCACCCCTCCTGACTCTGGGCACTGCTGGGAGTGATAGGCACCCACCCCTCCTGTCTCTGGGCACTGCTGGGAGGACTCTGCACCCACCCCTCCTGTCTCTGGGCACTGCTGGGAGGACTCTGCACCCACCCCTCCTGTCTCTGGGCACTGCTGGGAGTGAAAGGCACCCACCCCTCCTGTCTCTGGGCACTGCTGGGAGTGATATGCACCCACCCCTCCTGTCTCTGGGCACTGCTGGGAGGACTCTGCACACACCCCTCCTGACTCTGGGCACTGCTGGGAGTGATAGGCACCCACCCCTCCTGTCTCTGGGCACTGCTGGGAGTGATAGGCACCCACCCCTCCTGTGTCTGGGCACTGCTGGGAGTGATAGGCACCCACCCCTCCTATGTCTGGGCACTGCTGGGAGGACTCTGCACACACCCCTCCTATTTAACAATATGTACGCTTTGTCCATACACGTGTGTGGGTTCGCTCCATGGGGGTACGGGTCGTACATACACGGTTGGGGTGGGGGGTACGCTCCATGCATACGCGGGTGGGGGGACGTGTCGTACGTACAATGTTGGCATGGGGGGTACGCTCCTTGCATACGCGGGTGGGGGTACGTGTCGTACTTACACTGTTGGCATGGGGGTACGCTCCATGCATACGAGGTGGGGGTACGTGTCGTACATACACGGTTGGGGTGGGGGTACGCTCCATGCGTCTGCGGGTGAGGGTACGGGTCGTACTTATACTGTTGGGGTGGGGGTACACTCCATACGTCCGCGGGTGAGGGTACGGGTCGTACTTACACTGTTGGGGTGGGGGTACGCTCCATACGTCCATGGGTGGGGGTACGGGTCGTACTTACACTGTTGGCATGGGGGGTACGCTCCTTGCATACGCGGGTGGGGGTACGTGTCGTACTTACACTGTTGGGGTGAGGGTACGCTCCATGCATCCGCGGGTGGGGGTACGTGTCGTACTTACACTGTTGGGGTGGGGGTACGCTCCATACGTACGCGGGTGGGGGTACGGGTCGTACTTACACTGTTGGCATGGGGGTACGCTCCTTGAATACGCGGGTAGGGGTACGTGTCGTACTTACACTATTGGGGTTGGGGTACGCTCCATACGTCCGCAGGTGCGGGTACGTGTCGTACTTACACTGTTGGGGTGGGGGTACGCTCCATACGTACGCGGGTTGGTTGTACGGGTCGTACTTACACTGTTGGGGTGGGGGGTACGCTCCATGCATACGCGGGTGAGGGTACGGGTCGTACATACACGGTTGGGGTGGGGGGTATGCTCCTTGCATACGCGGGTGGGGGTACGTGTCGTACTTACTTTGTTGGCATGGGGGTACGCTCCTTGCATACGCGGGTGGGGGTACGTGTCGTACTTACACTGTTGGCATGGGGGGTACGCTCCTTGCATACGCGGGTGGGGGTACGTGTCGTACTTACACTATTGGGGTGGGGGTACGCTCCATACGTCCGCGGGTGGGGGTACGCTCCATACGTATGCGGGTGGGGGTACGGGTCGTACTTACACTGTTGGGGTGGGGGGTATGCTCCATGCATACGCGGGTGAGGGTACGGGTCGTACATACACGGTTGGGGTGGGGGGTACGCTCCTTGCATACGCGGGTGGGGGTACGTGTCGTACTTACACTGTTGGCATGGGGGTACGCTCCTTGCATACGCGGGTGGGGGTATGTGTCGTACTTACACTGTTGGCATGGGGGGTACGCTCCTTGCATATGCGGGTGGGGGTACGTGTCGTACTTACACTGTTGGGGTTGGGGGTACGCTCCATGCATACGGGGTGGGGGTACGGTCCGTACATATCAGTCCCCACACTATGTGATGCTTGTGTGGCCCGTACCCAGGCCTTTGCCACGTGGGTACGAGCCGTCCCGCCATTGTTGGGGTGACGTAGGTGTGGGCGTGGTACGACTCGTACCCGCGCTCTTAAGGTGTGGGTACGGGACGTACCTGTCTGGTTGTGTTGCCGGTTCGCGTTGTCAAGAACTTCCGTTGTGGTGGTCGCTGGCTTAGCTGGACACGCCCCCACCCCCTCGTAGTGACCAGGGCCTGAGGGTCAGGTATGTCCAGGGCATGTGTGCTGTGTGACTATGGTGGTGGTTTTGTGGCCTGCCCTGGACCTGCCACCCCCCCCCTTTCCCCCCTCCCTTTGTTGTTCTGACCTTCTGCGGCGTCTGCGTCGTAACCTGTAGAGGAGGTCGACTGCTATGAGGGCCGGGATGACACGTAGGTTCGGGTCCATGTCTGTCCGTCGCGTACGGGTACTCCTTGTTCACGTCGTCCTGTCTGTCCGTCGCGTACTGGTACTCCTTGTTCGCGTCGTCCTGATTTCCCGGCAGTTTTTGGCAGCCGGAAAATATTCACCGTGCGGGATGACGTCAGTGCGAATCGTAATTCCTGGTTCGTGAATGGCAGGCTGCGTGCGTCCCGACGTCAGGTCGGCGCTTTCCCGGATCGCATTTGTATGTTTGTTTTAGTCGGTCAGGGTTTTGTACGATTCGTACGGAAATGGTGTTTCCGTGCGAATCGTAATTCCATGTTGGTATATTTTGACGACCGGGTATGCGTCGGACGGAGAATATGCTCCGTCCGACGGTTCGTACCCGGTTTTTACAGGATCGTGATTGGCACCTAAATATGGTCTGTTTGATCCTGCTCGTTTCCAAATTTCTAAGGATGGAATATCCAAAGACTTTTATAACCCTGAGGATCTCCGTCTATTTTTGTACAATTGGAAACCGCAACAAATGGAAACTCAGCAGACCACTCCAGAACTATCACATCACAGTTCTTTTCCTCAAGCATCAAGCAATCCACGACACAGGTGCCAATTCCGATCCTGTAAAAAAATTCCCCGTCCGACTCGTATCCGGATTTTTTTCCGTCCGAATCGTCAAAGTAGCGTACAAACTGCCAAGTACGATTCGAACGGAAAAAAGTCCATACAAATCGCATTGGGAAGATTTCCCCACACGTCCTCGGGTCGGGAAAAGTCACCGACACGTCCCCGGTCGAAAAACCCACCGTGCGGAAAAATAAAGTCCGACAGCGCAAGTACGATCCCTCCCGTCCTCCCCATTTCACAACCGTACGCAAAAAACACCGTCCGAACCGAACTCCCATAGCAACCATGGAGACATGTGCCCGCATACGCGCCGAACACCCCACCACCCCCCCGCCCGCGTATGTACGCACCGAACCCCCACCCGTGTATGTACGCACCAAACCCCCACCCGTGTATGTACGCCCCCGAACCCCCACCCGTGTATGTACGCACCAAACCCCCACCCGTGTATGAACGGACCGAACCCCCCCCAGCCGTGTATGTACGCACCGAACCCCCACCCGTGTATGTACGCACCAAACCCCCCCCAGCCGTGTATTTACGCACCCAACCCCCACCCGTGTATGTACGCACCGAACCCCCACCCGTGTATGAACGGACCGAACCCCCCCCCAGCCGTGTATGTACGCACCGAACCCCCCCAGCCGTGTATGTACGCACCGAACCACCACCCGTGTATGTACGCACCAAACCCCCCCCAGCCGTGTATGTATGCACCAAACCCCCACCCGTGTATGTACGCACCAAACCCCCACCCGTGTATGTACGCCCCCGAACCCCCACCCGTGTATGTACGCACCAAACCCCCACCCGTGGATGTACGCACCAAACCCCCACCCGTGTATGTACGCCCCCGAACCCCCACCCGTGTATGTATGCCCCCGAACCCCCACCCGTGTATGTACGCACCAAACCCCCACCCGTGTATGTACGCCCCCGAACCCCCACCCATGTATGTACGCCCCCGAACCCCCACCCGTGTATGTACGCACCTAACCCCCACCCGTGTATGAACGGACCGAACCCCCCCAGCCGTGTATGTACGCACCGAACCCCCCCCAGCCGTGTATGTACGCACCGAGCCCCCACCCGTGTATGTACGCACCAAACCCCCACCCGTGTATGTACGCACCAAACCCCCACCCGTGTATGTACGCCCCCGAACCCCCACCCGTGTATGTACGCCCCCGAACCCCCACCCGTGTATGTACGCACCAAACCCCCACCCGTGTATGTACGCCCCCGAACCCCCACCCGTGTATGTACGCACCCAACCCCCACCCGTGTATGAACGGACCGAACCCCCCCCAGCCGTGTATGTACGCACCGAACCCCCCCCCAGCCGTGTATGTACGCACCGAACCACCACCCGTGTATGTACGCACCAAACCCCCACCCGTGTATGAACGGACCGAACCCCCCCAGCCGTGTATGTACGCACCGAACCCCCACCCGTGTATGTACGCACCGAACCCCCACCCGTGTATGAACGGACCGAACCCCCCCCAGCCGTGTATGTACGCACCGAACCCCCCCCAGCCGTGTATGTACGCACCGAACCACCACCCGTGTATGTACGCACCAAACCCCCACCCGTGTATGAACGGACCGAACCCCCCCCAGCCGTGTATGTACGCACCGAACCCCCACCCGTGTATGTACGCACCGAACCCCCACCCGTGTATGAACGGACCGAACCCCCCCCAGCCGTGTATGTACGCACCGAACCCCCCCCAGTCGTGTATGTACGCACCGAACCACCACCCGTGTATGTACGCACCAAACCCCCACCCCAGCCATGTATGTACGCACCGAACCCCCACCCGTGTATGTACGGCCGTACCCACACCCCACCAGGGAATGTACGGACCGTACCCCCACCAGTGCATGTACGGACCGTACTGACGCCAAAAACACACGTACTGAACCAGGACAAACCATATTTACACAAGGAGAGTCAATTAGAGTTTCCCCACACCACCAAACATGCCCAACAACCCCACAAACATCACATACACTCACCTGCAACTGCCAAACTGCCAAACAGAGGCCCAAAACTCAATCACTCCTCATAACACACCCACACAAATTTCAAACACAGCCACACCCACAAATGGACCAATAAAAATGGACCACACACACAAACCATGAGCCTTTGCAACAGACCCACTGCTGCCAGAGCCCACAGACGACCCACACCACCATACTTGAACCTCACACTTGCATACCTTCACACAACCACCTACACAAACACCCCCTCATCACATTCACACACACACCTCCACTACCACACCCACACACCCACAACCATCCACACCCACACCCCACGCCATGTCCACCACCAAGAATCCAAAGTTCACAAAGGAGGAGCTGGAGATCCTTGTCGACGAAATCCTCAGAGTCGAGCCACAGCTCTTTGGGACATTGGTCAGACAGACCAGCATATCCGAAAAAACGGCCATGTGGCAGAGGATTGTCGATTCTGTGAATGCTGTTGGGACCACCAGAAGGACCAGGCACGAGTGCCAATCCAGGTGGTACGATCTGCGGAGGATGGTCAAGAGGAAGATGACTGACAATCACAACCAGGGGAACATCACTGGAGGAGGGCCGCCCCCCAGACCGGTACAATACCATCCCTGGGAGGAGAAGGTGATGTCCACGCTGGCGGTGGAGGGACTACACGGACTGCCTGGACTCCCAGACCCTGGTGAGTACACAAACAACTCACCTCACATGGGGGGGATGCCATACACAATCAATCATGCATGCCACCCCCCCCCAAGCCACCACCGCACACAACAACACTCCACAAACACACACATGCCACTAGCGCCTCCATGCCCCATGCATCAATCAGGGCCATGCCAAGTCACAGGCCACACAAAACACCAACACAACACAGGATGTGGTCGATGCTGGGAGTGGGGGCATCAAAACTAACATTGAGCAACTCACAAGCACACAACAATGCCCTCAGCCCATATGGCCCAGGGCACAGCCATACAAACTGTGTGTACCCACACAGTACTGTCTTGCCTGCAAATGGTGGCTGCCATGCAGGATGACATGGGTCTGAAGGCACAATTTGCACATTACAGCAGACAATGAAGATGCATCGCTCTGATAGAGTCTCAGCACACACCGCCACAGCAGCAGCCTACACTCAGACACACTGCCCAATGGGTGCTCAGAGAACAGGGACCAACTCACATGAACAAGCCAATGGCCATTCAAAGACCGGCTAACTGTGTGTGCCCAGGAAGCTGGCCTGAGGTGACAGAGAGTGACAAAGAGAGGGAGGGAGAGGGGGAATGAGAGGGAAGGAGACAGAGGGGGACACAGGGAGACAGACAGAGGGAGGGAGTAGGGTGACAGAGGGAGACCGACAGAGGGAGGGAGGAGGGTGACAGAGGGAGGGAGGAAGGGAGACACAGGGAGACTAAATCACCCTTGGGTGGTGTGGCCATGTCCACTCGTCAGCCGGTGGACTGTGTGCATGCAGACCAGGTCTGGCAGTGCCTCAAACCCCCCCTTCCGTAGATGAAGACCGGTCCATGTGTCAATCTGTGCACGAGTCCATCCGTGCTGCAGGCACAGACCAAACCACACACCCAGTATACCCACCCACTGTGTCGGTAAGAACCCTGTCACAAATGCTTCAGTCCCCTACCTGCAACATCAAATTGCCTTGGCACAACACCATTTGGCCACGTACAGTGCAACACGTAAGGCGCCTCTGCATGGCTCGCTACGCCCGCACACCACACTGCTGACTGTGTACCCAAATAGATGCATCAACTAAGATTGTGTCTCACACATGCGTAAAGCCCTGACAGCTGTGGCCAAGGGACATACCCATGCACAAGTGCACTGTGAGAGGAATGCAAGACAGATCCAACTACCCAGAGGAAGAGTGCCAAATCAGAAATGCATGAAACATGGATGCCACATGTGACACTGTTAACATTGTCTCTCTCACACACAGGTCAACATCGACGAACACCCCCCAACACTGGGGGGGAAGTCTCACAGGACCAGGCTCCGCGGGATGAGGACCCCACCGCCAGCGATGACTCTCACCACTCCGTGGATGACCCAGACCAACCTGGCCCCTCTGGTGTCCAACCACCTGCAGCACCTGCGTCAGGTACAACTGTGCCAACCACCACCCCCATTCCTGCCACATCCCAGGAGACGTCCAGGAGCCCTGCCCGCACACGACCACCCAGCCAGTCTGCCCAGGAGGGACACGGTCCTCCGGGCACCCAGGAGGAGGCAGGCGGCAACGCAGATGCCATCCCTCAGGGGTCCCGGAGACCCGATGCACCCACAACGGCAGGCCAGGTGCACGTGGGCAGGGGTGGCGGGAGTGGAGGACGGCGGAGGCGCGAACCTGACCAGGCAGCTCAGGACCCGGTAGTGTCCCAGGTCAGCAACATCCTGGATACATACCGGCGTGACACCAGGGGCATGGACCAGATTGCGTCCACCCTCAATGACATCAAGGGGACCCTCCAGGAGATGAAGACCCTGCAGGCCCAGCAACATGCCTGTCAACTGCAACACCAAGGAAGGATGGAGGATAGACAGGCTGAGCTCGTGGCGGTGCAAACCCAAATGACCGGTGTACTCCGTCGGATTGCCGACAACATGGGCAACCCTCCCTGTGGCACCAGGCGAAGGCCATTACCAGACACAGGGAGGGATCAGGAGGAGGAGGATTCATCCGACGGAGCGTCACAGACATCGTCACGGCCTGCTTCCGAGGGTCCCCGCAGGAAGGTGGGTCGTCCACGAAAAAGACTGTGAGAGTCAGCAGAACATCACCATCTCCCAGGTCACCTGGCCTGGCACCTGGCCCTCTGGCCCAATAGCAGCACATGACATTCTCTGCCACATGGACTTGCTGGTCACTGTCTGACCTATGTTGACGAAGACTGTGGCATGGACTCTGACATTTTGCAATGGCAAGGATACCAACTCCCCCAGTGAACTTTGGATTCTACACTCCCGCTGTGCACCTCTTGTCATCCCCACAAACCCGTACCCCACCACAAATAAATTAATCACACTTACAAGATGATGCCGTGATTCTGCATTATTACAATACATGTGTGTGTCGTAAAGTCAAAGCATGCCTGATCTCAGAATTAACTCCAACCATCCAAACCGTGGGGTCTCAGTCTTGCCCAGGACACACATGGGTCCCAATGTATCATCTGATACAGACATGGAGTACCATACTCACCTGTGCTGGGCCCAACCAGCTGAGTGGTTCCCGCACAACTGTGGCTACAGACACATTCAGGGGAGCAACAGTCATGCGCAGAGGTCAGGGATCATGTGGAGTGACCTGGCTTGCCGCTCCCAGGTATGTCTAGACATGTGTCCCTACAATGTCCTGCATGCTTGCGTCAGGCGGATGTTGAGAATGGTGGCTAGCCCAAGGTTGGATGCATGGAGATGCCAGAATGCAGTTTTGGATCACAGTGCCACATGGTTGTGTTGGGGTTGTGGGCTGCATCATGAGTGTGGGCGTGGATCGAGAAGGTCATCCTGCAGCTGGCTGTGAAACATTCCCCCCATCCCGTTTGGACGTTGATGTGGCCTGGTTGCCCGATGCAGTAGCAGAGCTGTGCAGATGCACTCCGGATATGGACAAGTATCATGGGAGTCGTAAGGCACATGTCCGTAGACTGCAGGGTAGGATTCGACACGGATGTTGTAGTTGCCCTGGGGGATGGTCTCTCTTGCCTTGAGGTGGATGGAACTGTGCATCTTGTGCATAATACAGTTCCCACTCCCTGACAAACCCCTAGCATCTTGTCACTCTACACATAGACACATATGCACCACCTCTGAAAACTATGCCAGACATGCCGCACGCACAGTGGCAACAGGCCACCATTGACAGGGAAGAGGCACCTTGGAGACAGAGGGACAAATTTATTAGTCATGTGTGTTGGAATGACAATGATACTCTGTCAACACATACACAGGTCATGTGGATGAACATGTGGGAGCAACACTGGCACCCCCCATTGCAACACAGATGCTGGTATTCCATTGAACTGGCACACAAGTGACGGATAACAGCTAAACACCCCCTGCTGCCACGGAGAGGCCGCTATACACCATTGAGGCCCTGATGGGGCAATCACACACCATGTCAACCCGGTGCAACCTGTATGTTTCCGAGGTCAGTGTTACACACAATGATGGCCTCATCACAATCCCCAATCCCCTGCCACATGACAGTCACCAAGTCTGACCATGGCTCCAGGTGAAGCCTGCCCCATGTCATGTTCCCCATGTAGGATCCACATGTATGCAAATGGAACACACATGAACCGGAGAAGTGCACACAGACTACAAACAATTCACACACCCAAAACGCCGTGAGGCATCCCTTACCCTAAGGAGATTTCAAAACTTGCCCGTGCATGTGACGCAGAATCAGCACATGTTGCTGTGTTCATGAGGAGTAGCAGGAGCACAACAATGCCACCAGCAGACAGCATGCCCATGGACCTGTGGAAGAGAGACACACAAGGAGTCAGCCCAAAGGAGCACATCCGCAAGCATGTACTCAACACGTATCATGTTGTCAACATGACAGGTGACAATGATGACCCTCAGACAACATCCTTCCATTGCGCCATCACTCGAGTGACACTTCAATACACACCACTGACTCACTTGGCAGACATGCAGATGGACACACACATTGCAACACATGCCACACACGGCCCAATGCGTGCACACTCAGACACTGGAACTCACCACTAAGCAAAGAAGTTGCGTATGAGCCGACTCCGCATGTCCTCCACAGCCTCCTCCTCCTCCACATCACTTGCCCCGTCACCAAGGCCTTCATCCTCCACGGGTGGATGGTCCTGGTCATCTTGATCCAGTATAAGTGGAACAGCTTCCTCCACTGCCATGTTGTGCAGCATGCAGCAGACGATGATGATCTTGCACACCTTCACCGGGGCATATGGGAGTGCTCCGCCGGTCTTGTGGAGGCACCGGAATCGGCTCTTCAGAAGTCCAAACGTCCTCTCAATGACTCTCCTGGTCCGCTCATGTGCGTTGTTGTAGCGGTGCTCGGCAGCCGTGCTGGGGTTGCGGACAGGCGTCATCAGCCATGGCATGTTGGGATAGCCAGCGTCCCCTACAAGGAAACATCATGGACAGAAGTGTGTCAGCACAGGCAGTGCGATTGGAAGATGACGCCAAACACTGAACTGCCAGAGTCTACCCACCAACAATACATGCTCGCTCGTTCCGCAGCTGCAGCATCATTTCAGGCAGCCTGCTACGCCTCATGATGAAGGCATCGTGTGCTGATCCTGGAAAGCGAACACAGACATGTGAAATCACCATGTTGGACAGACACACCACAAGGGCATTAATGGAGTGATAATGTTTGCGATTCCTATACACCACCTCCTGTGCCTGTGGTGGTACCAACGCAACATGTGTCCCATCTATGGACCCAATGACATGGGGCATCCCTCCCAGGGCATAGAACTCACGCTTGACATCTGTCAACTGCTCACGAATTGGGAATTTAATGTACTCATCCAGGTGAACCAACATGGCCTCTAAGAAATCATGCAGAACACGGCTGAACATCGTCTGGGACATGCCCCCGACATCAGCAATGGTATGTTGGAACGTACCCGTGGCAAGGAAATGTAGGGCTGCCATCACCTTCAACTTGGGTGTCAGTGCACTGGGATACCTGTGGCGCGGGAGGAGTTGTGCTTCCAGCCGGCCAGTCAACTCATCAATCAACCATTGGCTGAATCTGTAGCGGCGTATACAGTCCCGTTCATGCAGGGCAGCCATGTCTGGCATACGTCGAGGGAGAGGCGGAGCCCTGCAGTGAAATGGAAGGAACACCGAAGAGCGAGCACTGTACAACGACATTGTCAATGCACTGAGCACATGTTACACAGCCAATACACATATGCCACATTCTGAGTCAGGTCTGTGCCACATTTCCTGGACACGTACGCCAGTCAGGTGACACTCCTACCAAGGGACAGCCACTAACGGAGGGGGGCAAGATCACGATGACATGACATGAGACTAGCTGTGGGCCAGTGTAAGTGAACATGCACACGCATCACAGGATTCACAGACATCCACACATGTGCAGAAGTAGTATGCGTATGGTACAGACAGGTTGTTGGATGCGATATGCACTGGTCACATGTCATAGGAATAGGACAGGCCACACACATTGCCTTGGAGGAGTACATGTCGAGACAGAACATACATAGAGAGCATGTGGATATGTACTTGTGTTGATACTCCGTGTAGTTGCATACATACACACCTCATGGCAAATCACATATGTGGGCTGGTGTGCGGAACAGTGTGCCATGGCCATCTACACACAGACACATGTTGGCAGCAGCAACTGCTGATGCATTGGACCACACACCTACAGCAAAATCATGGAAAGACATGCCACACACATGACATGGTTGCAGCGTGCAACGCAGCCATACACATGTCATGTGTAATATTCCGTGTACCTGGCATCAGGGGACAGGTGCGGGTGTCCGTGACTGGGACATGCAAGTGACTCATGGCTCCACTAGTGTGTACGACATGCACACATGTCAAAGGAGTGCAGGGGATGTGTGGTACAATGCGCACCATCACACACGACATGTGTACACAGCTCATCGTACATGTGCTTTGCCCACACCTCAGGGGTAAAGTGCCACATCACATCCTGACACACCTGTGTCACACACATGTGGTATTGCACAGACAATGCATTGGTGTCCACCCTTGGCAATACCTGACCGCTCCATTCCTGTCTGTGTGCCGCCTGTCACCACTGACAGTTGTGAAACGCACCGTACATACGCTCGGAGTGCGTGTATAGGGTCCCTGGGCCAATATTGCCGCTGGCGTATGCGTACGCCACAGTAGTACGGACTGTACACGCGCTTGTACGGTCCGGATCACAATATGGCCGCTGGCGTATGCGTACGCCACAGTAGTACGGACTGTACACGCGCTTGTACGGTCCGGATCACAATATGGGCGCTGGCGTATGCGTACGCCACAGTAGTACGGACTGTACACGCGCTTGTACGGTCCGGATCACAATATGGGCGCTGGCGTATGCGTACGCCACAGTAGTACGGACCGTACAAGCGCGTGTACAGTCCGTACTACTGTGGCGTACGCTTACGCCAGCGCCCATATTGTGATCCGGACCGTACAAGCGTGTGTACAGTCCGTACTACTGTGGCGTACGCATACGCCAGCGCCCATATTGTGATCCGGACCGTACAAGCGCGTGTACAGTCCGTACTACTGTGGCGTACGCATACGCCAGCGCCCATATTGTGATCCGGACCGTACAAGCGCGTGTACGGTCCGTATCACTGCTTGTGGGGTGCCCTAGGGCGTGGAACGCACCGTACCTGTGTGTAAATGTATGAAAACACATAGGGGACACATGAGGGACAAGTATAAGGGCCTAAATGCATGATGGTTGCCATGGAGACTGAGTTAGATTTTTGAATTTGAGCACCAGGTGCCCAGCAGAAGTCAGTTTGAAAGAATCTACATTGTTGCAATGTAGATGTTGACTTGACATCATCATCAAAACTGAAACCATGCAAAGCCACACACTGGGGTAGGTTTGAAGGGATTGGATGAAACGTAGGATGCAAATGTGACTGACCAATCAATCTGTACTCCTATACATGAACAGGCCAGCCAGGCATATATAAGGCAGCCAGGTCCCATGAGAGAGCACTTGCCTGCACATCCATTCATCCATGACCACTGCTGCTGATAGTGATTCCTCTGGCACCATGTCCAGGACTGTGGAGAGGTCACAGCCATTCACCCAGGAGCAGAACCTTGCCCTGATAGATGTGATCCTCCCACAGTTCCAGAGCCTGTATGGTCGACTAGGGGTTCAGGTGAGTGCAGACTCCACTAGCTTAGACTGTGCCCCTTTTGTGTGACAGTGACTTCTGGCATTGTGTCCATGTGTGACAGACATGCACTGTTGTTTGGAGTGGGTCCCAGGGTGTGGAAGGCCTCATGTCACCCATGCAGAGCATGCTGTGTTTCCTGTGTGCACTCCTCACTTGCATAGTGCCTACTGTGACAATGAATGCAAGGTGCATGCCACATTCTGCCTGCATACTCCTCCTGGGGATGTTGTTACCACAGTCCTGATGTGATCCTGTGTTCCCCCCAGTGTGACAGGTGTCAGTACCCATGGATGTGTGTTTGTTCAGTGTACCTGTGCTGTGAGTGTCCAAAGGCCGTGTTCGTCCCCTGCACATTGGTGTGTGTGTAAGTTCCCTGTCATGTGGGTGAGTGCATATGGGGAGTGTTGCACACAAGCAGCATGAGGGATGGATATAGCCTGGCCATCCGATGTGAGCAGGGAGCAGTGCTGTGTGCATGCCGTGCTGAGCCAGCCCCACACCTGTGACACCCCCCGTCTACTGGCACATGGGCAGAGTGAGGTGTGTACCCGCAGTTGGCAATGCCATGTGATTGTCCTGTACCTGTGTGTGTCTGTGTACTCTGCTGAGGTAGCATCAGTGTGCTGGGGCAGGTGACTGCTGTGAGGTGCTGTACATAATCCTGGTGTAGCCTGTGAGGCACAGTGTTATCCCTGGTCAGTGAGTGTGTGGTACCCCTCATGCCACCCGTGTACTTTCAATGGCACGTAGTGCATTTGGCCTTCCACAGTGGATAATGTCCCTATGACAAAGGTGCAATTAGTTGCATGCATACCATGGCCTGTTCATAAAGAGGATTGTTCTATATGTGTGTCTCTGTGTCTTTGCTCATGTGGATTAATGTATTCTCACTTTTGCATCCTCACAGGTAGGCGCCATTGCCAAGGGGGAGATCTGGAGGGAAGCCGTCAGTGCCGTGAGGGGTACAGAGGGTCGGAGGCGGAGCCTGTCTCAGGTGAGGAAACGCTGGCAGGACATCCGGTGCTGGACGAGGAGGATTGCACGGCTCCTGCTGGGGGACTCACCTGAGAGCCGTAAGAACCGTGGGCGCCGTCGTCTGACCCACATCCAGAAGCGTGTGCTGGCGGTGGTCTTCCCCGATATGGACAGGCGCCTACAGGAGAAGCAGCAGCAGGAAGGGGGTAGGTACATGTGTGTCAGTTGTGTGTCCCCAGCCAATGTAAGTGCGCAGTTGCATGGATACACTGCCAGGGTTTGATTGTGCAGTGCGTCAACTTGTCCCCAAAGTAGCCCGGTGCTGTTCTCACTCCCTCCCTTCCCCTCCTTGCCATGTGTTCCCTGGTCTGTGTGTAGCCACTCTTGCACAAGGTTATTTAGGCAGGCAGTTCATGCAGGTGCCCTATGCCATCAGCATCATGTGTGGGGGTGATGTGCCACAGGTATGGGGACCTTGCGTGTGCCATGGCCAATTTCAGTCATTGTGGTGTCCATGTCACTTGGCACTGATTGTGAATCACGACATAGGGGTGTGTCTCCAAACTGTACAGCCTTCCAGCATGCATGTCCAATTGTGTGCCCTCTGACATGATGTGCCTGAGTGGGAGGCCTGCTAAGTGCAGGGACGGTTGCTTAATTTGCAGTCATGTCCATCCTGGACCATGGAGGAGTGTGGGCAGTACTGTGCCCTGGGGCACCTCTTCCTAGGTCTCATGTGCGTCATCCAACAATATGGCCATTCACTGTGTCTTCGCCATGGGTTGGGTAGGGTGGCATTGTACCCTGGGCTCAACTGTTGGACCTACAGGTTGCTACATGTGTCCACTGTACAGGGGGACCCATTTTGCTTGTGCATACTCACAGTGGGCATTACCTGTGTGTGTTGTTGAGACAATCTGATGATGTTTGCCTGTCAATGATGTGTGGACATGGCCACCAGGGGCTGTGTGTGTACAGTCATTAATTGGTGGAGGCCATGTGTTTTCATCCCAGAGTGAGAGGTGTACATACTTTCTCCGTCTCAATGAGATTGTCTCAGGTGTGGGTGGTTTGTGCGTACAAGGCCTACATGTCAGGAGCTTCATCCTCCTTGCTGGGTTTAGCCTGTGTGTGATGTTTGACTGGACATACGCTCAAGGTGCAGTGACCCAGTCATGTTTTGCCTGGTTTAATGTATTGCCTTTGCAGCATGCGGCAAGAGTAAATGTATATCATTCATGCTCATCCCTTTTTGACGACGCAGTGTGGTGCAGGTGCTGTGCACATTTGTCCCCAGAGGCTGGCTCCTCTGTAAAATTTCAGGTGCAGTGATTTGCTGTTGTGTCATGCTCTCCATTGTGTCTCAGTGGCATGGTGGGTCGAAAAACTGTGTGTTCCATGGCCTACATGTGTACATTGTTTTGTAGGTGTTACTCCTGTTGCTTTTCAGGCTATGCAATGTGACCTATGTATATTTGACTCATGTGACATATGTGTACAGGTGTCTGATTATCTCCTGTCTCTTCACCTTGCCCACAGCATCGCCGGGGGACACGGAAGGAGACACTAGCACGGACCGGGAGGAGGGATTGAGCACCAGTGCCAGCAGTGCTGTCCTGTCTGGCACATGGAGTGGCACGGAGGCCGAAGGGAGTGAGGCAGAGGACCTGTCGACTGCCAACACAGACTATGACGCAGACGGGTCCGAGGCTGAGCTCCAAGAGGTGGCGGAGTCTGCCCCCCAGCTGATGGCAGCCCTCCACATCCCCCCGCCACCTCAGGTTCCATCACCGGCCTCCCACATGCTCGTGGCCCTTCCCTCCATGCTCGGTCCCCACATGTCTCCTTCCTGCCAGGCACCGCACCCCCTGCCCCTGTCACCACTGCTGCGGTGAGTGCGGAGTCTGTGGACATCCTGAGGCAGTTGCAGGTTGGTCAGACTGCGATGCTAAATGTTCTCCATGCCCATACCCAGGTGCTGACCCAGATGGAGGCATACATGGAGGGCATGTCGGCTGCGCAGTCTGACCAACGGCAGTTGCTGAGGTCCATAGACTCCACACTGACTGCAGCACTGGATCTCCTGCAGCGCTGCGTACCCCCCCCTACCCCTGCCCCATCCACAATTCCCACTCCCGTGCCTGTCACACGCACATCCAGACGTCAGCGTGCACGCACCCCAACAGACACAGGCACCACACCACCAGGGAAGTCGAAGCGCACACCTCCTGTCACGCACACACAGGGTGAGGAAGGCACACCCACTGGGTCGGGGGGGAAACGTAGAACACGCAGCCACAGTGGGAGTCCGCATTCCACACAACCCACTCCCTCCAAATCCACTCCCCTTAGCTCTCCTGGCCAACAGTCGGTGACAGCATCATCCACTGCGAGTGTGCCCCCCAGCCCCAGGATGACACCACCCCGCAAGCGGTGGAGGCGGGACCCGGCCAGGGGAGTTGAGTCCCCCACCCTGTCCACACCCTCCCCCAGTGGCGCTGCGACCCATCCCTTTGCCCCCCCCTCCTTGGGGCCTGTGGTTGGATTGGGTGCGGGGGAGTCGCTGGGGGAACTTGCCGACGTGTGCAGCGCCATTCTGTCCTCCATCTTTGGCGCTGGCACCCCCCCTGTGGCAGAATCATCCCTCCCTGCACCCACAACACCTACCCTTTCCCCTCCTGTCCCTGCGGTGCCTGCTTCCACCCTCCCCCCTGATGCCCCCTCCTCTGTGGATGAAATGGACTTGTGAACTGTGCAGGCAAGCTAGGGGACACACGTCCCGATGTGTACCCCCCCCGGACTTTGCTGCTGGGCTGGCCCATGGCCCTTGTACATAGTGGACATTTTCTCAGAGATATTTTCCTGCTGAATAAAGCATTTTCTTTTTGTTTTGCACACTGATGCTTTCCTGGACTTGCTGTTGGTGCTGGTGCTCCCTGCGTTGGGGTGGTGATAATGTGTTAGGGGTCTGTGAAATGTTGGAGTGTGCTGCTCATGGGGTGTACCCTGCCATCTGCGTGCCATCACAAAGGTCTCTGCCAATGGTATTTGGTCATGTTTGCTCTCACTGTATGGTGACATTGTCCCAAGGTGTGTTCCATCCTCTGTGGAGCAGGCCATTTTCCCTGCAGGGTGTCTCCCAAATGCTGTGCTGTGCTGTGTCTACATTTCCTGGATGTGTGAGGGTTGCCGTTCAATATAGCCATGCTGGCTCAGCGATGGCTCCGCCTGCATCTGGGGTATCACCCTTGTTGGTCACTGAACTTGTTGATGGGGTATATTGTCCTATGTCTGGGCACTGCTGGGAGGACTCTGCACCCACCCCTCCTGTGTCTGGGCACTGCTGGGAGGACTCTGCACCCACCCCTCCTGTGTCTGGGCACTGCTGGGAGGACTCTGCACCCACCCCTTCTGTGTCTGGGCACTGCTGGGAGGACTCTGCACCCACCCCTCCTGTGTCTGGGCACTGCTGGGAGGACTCTGCACCCACCCCTCCTGTGTCTGGGCACTGTTGGGAGGACTCTGCACCCACCCCTCCTGTGTCTGGGCACTGCTGGGAGGACTCTGCACCCACCCCTCCTGTGTCTGGGCACTGCTGGGAGGACTCTGCACCCACCCCTCCTGTGTCTGGGCACTGCTGGGAGGACTCTGCACCCACCCCTCCTATGTCTGGGCACTGCTGGGGGTGTTTGGCACACACCATTCTTATTGCAGGTTCGGTGCGTACATACACGGGTGGGGGTTCGGGGCGTACATACACGGGTGGGGGTTCGGGGCGTACATACACGGGTGGGGGTTCGGGGCGTACATACATGGCTGGGGGTTCGGGGCGTACATACACGGGTGGGGGTTCTGTGCGTACATACACGGGTGGTGGTTCGGTGCGTACATTCACGGCTGGGGGGGTTCAGTGCGTACATACACGGCTGGGGGGGTGGGGGTTCGGTCCGTTCATTCACGGGTGGGGGTTTGGTGCGTACATACACGGGTGGGGGTTCGGTGCGTACATACACGGGTGGGGGTTCGGGGCGTACATACACGGGTGGGGTGGGGTTTCGGTGCGTACATACACGGGTGGGGGTTCGGGGCGTACATACCAGGGTGGGGTGGGGGTTCGGTGCGTACATACACGGGTGGGGGTTCGGTGCGTACATACACGGGTGGGGGTTCGGGGCGTACATACACGGGTGGGGTGGGGTTTCGGTGCGTACATACACGGGTGGGGGTTCGGGGCGTACATACACGGGTGGGGGTTCGGTGTGTACATACACGGGTGGGGGTTCGGGGCGTACATACACGGGTGGGGGTTCGGTGCGTACATACACGGGTGGGGGTTCGGGGCATACCTACATGGGTGGGGGTTCGGGGCGTACATACACGGGTGGGGGTTCGGGGCGTACATACACGGGTGGTGCTTGGGTGCGTACATATACGGGTGGGGGTTCGGGGCGTACATGCACGGGTGGGGGTACGGGCCGTACTTCCACGGGTGGGGGTACGGTCCGTACATGCCCCTACCCACGCTCTGCGTGCCTGGGTACGGGCCGTACCCATGCCTTTGGTGGGTGGGTACGGTGCGTCCCCCCATTGTTGCGGTGCCGTGGGGTCCGCACCGTACACAGGCCTTGGGGGCGTGGCTACGGGTCGTACCACGCGTACCCCTACATGACCCCAGCAATGCTGGTACGAGCCGTACCAAGGCATTTCTGACGTGGGTACGGGCCGTACCGCCATTGTTGGAGTGACGTAGGGGGACGCGTGGTACGTTCCGTACCCACGCACTTGCGGCCTGGGTAGGGTACGTACCGGTTCGCGTGACCATCCACTTCCGTTGTGGCGGACGCTTGCGTTGCTGGCCTCGCCCCCACCCCCTGGAAGTGACCAGGCCCTGATGGTCAGGTATGTCCAGGCCATGTGTGATTTGGTACCATGTGTTGGTGTTGTGTGTCCTGCCCCTGCCCCCCCCCTTTGCCCCTGGTTGTTGTGCTGACCTTCTGCGGCGTCTGCGTCGGTTCCTGTACGCCAGTTGGACTGCTAGGAGGGCAGGGATGGCACGTAGGTTCGGGTCCATGTCTGTTCGTCGCGTCCAGCTGCTCCTTGCGTGTGTCGTCCTGATTTCCCGGCAGTTTTTGGCAGCCGGTAAATATTTTCCGTGCGGGATGACGTCGGTTCGAATCGTACTTCCTGGTTCGTGAAACGTAGGCTGGATGCGTACCGACGTCACGTCGGCGCCTTTCAGGATCGGAATTGTGTTTAGTTTCTGTTCGGTCGGTGTTTTGTTCGATTCGTACGGAAATGGGGTTTCCGTATGAATCGTACTTGCATTTTCGGATGGATTTCGCACCGGGTACGAGTCGGACGGAGAAAAGTCTCCGTCCGACGGTTCGTACCCGGTTTTTACCGGATCGGAATTGGCACCATAATGTCAGCAGTCCTCGACAGAGAGGCAGGGATTTTGAAAGGACTATTCGTAGACAAGAATGCTGCTCTTCACAATGTATCCACCTTCACTAAGGAACAACATAGAGATAAATCCCGATCGCCATTAAAATCTACTTTGGATGCAGAATGTGGGTGATTCAGTACCTCTCTACAATTTTGATCACCATTAATCTATGCTCATACTTGCATCCTTTTAGATGATTAATCATCCTAAATGAACTCAGAACATACAAGAAACGAAGATGATACCTCGCCTGTGGTCAGATGAGTATTAAAATCTACTTAAGACGCAGAATGTGGATGATTTAATGTTTAAATATACTTTTGTTCAGATTTAGCTTTGTCTGCACACCCATTTTCTTTTAGGTGTTGGATCAAATTTAAAGAACTCATGATACAAATGGGGAACAGAAGGTATATCGTCATCAGTTGTTTAATAATACAGTTATTGTACTGTTCTTTATTGTTATTGCTCTTCCTTTCTTTTTTCTCCATTTTTTTTCCTCACATTTATTATATTAATTATATTGCCTTTAAACATTCTGTTTTACACATATTTGATTGACATTCTGGGTACTTATTAATTTACTTTAGGATTGTGACTGTTACAACTCTTCATGCAGACTATCTCAATCTCTTAATTCCTCACATATTACCTATTTATCTACAAGGTTACAACACCCTCTTCCCTTATTTCATCTTTATTTTATTTTTTATTTTCAATTCAATATTCTAATGGTTCAATAATATGTCTCACAATTATACTATGAAGTTATGTTCTTTAATAATACTTTGATATGTCTTCATATGAATTATAATAATTTTCCAGCTTCTACATTTTTCATTCGATACGTGAGCCTTATGATTAATGATAGGTCTATATTGTTTCGTTCTTGTCTTTTATTGATTCCGTAATGTTAGTAATACTGGTCTTTAAATCCAAATTTACTGTTATACCTTTTCCCATACATATAGTAAATATTCTCTGAATTTATTAATGCTTTTTAAGATTGTTATTATTATACTTTTCAATCAAATAATTATTTTTAATGGTTAGTAGTGTTACTTTTTTATCTCTATGTATTATTTATTTATTTATTCATAAGCATAGTAATCCTCCTTAATTCAAGAGATCATCCATAGCTTTTAATGTTGCAATATTACAATATATTGTTATATTTCTTATTCATAATAAGAATATCTGTTATTATATACATTTTAAGGACATATTTGGATCTATATTTGTCAACCACTGTTTCACTCTCCTGATAGGGCCCCTCCTCGTGGCAGCAGTCCATTAGTGTTTGGACCCGTGGTTAAAAGTCCTGAGATCCCTTGTGCCTTTTTTATATTTGGCACTCTTTCCTCCCTTCCTCTCCCTTTGTCATTTATACTACATACTATTCTTTCTGTTGAACACACCTCTAGTTATCTCCACACATATATTCTCTCATCATCAAACAGCATAACCCATTTGGTTCATTTATTATTTACCTGATCTTTGTTACTGTCCAAGGTCCTTTCTCTTTTATTTTATTTTTATTTTTTTACTTTTCTCTTCTTCTTTCTTTATCCCTCTTTTTATCCCCTTACCTCTCTTTTCTTTTCTTCTCCTTTCTTTCCCCTCTTCTATTTTCCTTTCCCTCCTTTTTCTTGTTTTTTCCTTTCTTCATATCTTATTTCACTCCTTTCACTTATACAGCAACATTATATCAATTTCTTAATTTACTATATCACATTCTGGCATCTTTATTAAAATTCGTATCGCTAATCTTTCCTATTCTTATCTGACATGGCCACTTCACATGATCTCCGAGTAATAACATGGAATGTTCATGGATTGACACATTATATTAAAAGAAAAAAGACACTCTCTTATTTACAGTCCAAACATGTGGATATAGCTCTCCTTCAAGAAACCCACCTTGACGCTAAAGAGTCTGAAAAATTAAGAAGAGACTGGGTGGGAAAGGTTATACACAGCAGCATACAGAAGAGAACAGATCTAGATGTGACACCTACCCGCAAATGTGGAGTTGCGATTCTTATCCGTAAATCCTTACCAGTGATAGTCTTGAAATCCTGGATAGATCCAGATGGACGATATGTCTTTGCCAAACTTCGCATTGGTGAAACACATATATGTGTTGGCTCAATTTACGCTCCCACGGGGGCAAAACGATCATTTCTCCTTCAACTAAACCACCTTTTAACTGAAATAGGTGCTTCCCAGTTTCTCATCGGTGGAGATTGGAACCTAGTACGTGATCCAGTCCTTGACAAGACAGGCCCTCTAGATAAGACAAATGCGGCAGATAGAGCTCTAATGAACGATGTGGTGGCAGATAATGGTTTGGTAGACCATTGGCATAAGGACTATACCTTCACTTCCCCTACGCATGGCACGCTCTCTCGTTTGGACTACTTTTTAATCTCCCAGAATGTAGTTCAAATAACACAGGACTCTCAGATACTGGAGGCAGCGATCTCTGATCATTCTCCAGTTCTACTTTCCTTACAAACTGGTTTATCTAAGCCAGGTCGCAAACCCTGGCGTCTAAACATTCAACGTTATAGGATACCCAAAAACAAAATGTTATTACAATCCCATTTTCAAGCCTTTATGTCAGTCAATCAAGGGTCCGTTGACTCCAACAGAACTCTTTGGGCGGCGGCAAAAGCTACTATCCGCGGGCAGCTTATGAGAGATGCAGCGCAGTTTAATAAACAAAATGCTAAGAGGCAAAAAGAATTGGAGCAAGATATTGTGTCTTACACTCGATTATATACACTTAATCCAACGATACCACATCGTAAATCACTGGAAAAAGCTCGTATGGCTTTAAATAACCTTTTTACCTCTAAGGCAGAATACACCTTGCATAGAATGAAAGGGAGACATTATGAGCAGGGTGATAAAGCGGGAAGATTATTAGCAGCCCAGCTACGTCAGCAGCAAGCAGCTATGGCCATACCGGCCATTCAGTCAATGAACGGTGTTACTCTAACTAAACCCCAAGATATTGTTAACGAATTTGCCCAGTATTATCAGTCTCTTTACACTGCTGAAACTCAACTTGATACTGACAAATTGGATTCTTTTCTTACAAACGTAAACTTACCCTGTTTGTCAGATGAAGGTAGAATCTTATTGGAAGGTGAAATTACCAGGGAAGAAATATCGCATGCAATTGCTGGATTGCCATTTCATAAAGCCCCAGGAGAGGATGGCTTTCCTGCAGAGTTTTATCATTGGGCAGGAGTGCATGTGCTTGACTCTCGCGTTCCAAGAGGCAGAGGGTGAGGCCTCCTTGGGCCTTATATCTAATAAAGCTATTATTGCTGTGTTACCTAAACCTGGCAAAGACCCTTTATTATGTAGCAGCTATCGTCCCATATCGTTATTGAATTGTTGGTGAGCAGCCAAAATATCGAAACTAAAATATCTACCTACACAAATATCGAGTTTTAAATATCGAAGGGACAGAATATCGATGTCAATAATATCTATGGACAGAATATCGATCCTAAGGTGAGTATTTTAATATCGAAGTTAGTAATATCGACATCAAATATATCGATTTTACTAATATTGATGTTACTAATATCGATATTTATATTATTGTTATGTATTTTATTATGTATTTAATATGTATGTGTTATATGTTTTTAGTTAAGTGTTCTACTGGTTTTAACATATATGTATACAATTTTTGTATGTTAACAATGGTTTTTTAAGTCAATTTTGTGTTTTAGTACCGCAGCGGGTTGTGGGTTTATAGGGGAATAGGGTGGGAAGTAATTTAATTATATGGAATTAATTATACATTTTTAGGAATTATAAATTAATTTTAATTAATTTTTGCGTTTAAGTTCTGTAGCGGGTTGTGGGTTTCTAGGGGAATAGGGTGGGAAGTAATTTAATTATATGGAATTAATTATACATTTTTAGGAATTATAAATTGATTTTAATACATTTTTGCGTTTAAGTTCTGTAGCGGGTTGTGGGTTTATAGGGGAATAGGGTGGGAAGTAATTTAATTGTAATTAATTAATAATTTATTTTCATTTATTGGTATTGATAATTATATTATTGATAATTAAGTATTAATTGGTAATTAATGTTTATTAATTGGCAATTAGTTTTAATTAGTTGATTAATTGATAATTATGTTAAGTGTATTATTTTATTAGTGGAGTGTGTGGTGCGTTTATAGGGGAATAGTGTTGGAAGTAATTGAAATCTAATTAAGTAATTATTAAATTAGTTGTTGGGTATTGATAATTAATTAATTGGACAATAATTATTAATTGGTAAATATTTTAAATTATAATATTTTGGTTATGAAAAATAATTAATTGTTGATTAATCATTAATTGTGAATTAAATATAATTAAATATTATGCATTGATATTTCTAATTAATATATTAATAAGTAATTATTAATTGGTAATTAATGTGTAATATTTATTATTTTGGCGTATGAAAAATATTTAATAGTTCAATATTTTTTAATTGGTAATTAATGTTTCATAATTATTATTTTGCGGTATATATTTTTTTAAATGGTTACATATATTTTAATTGGTATTTACGTTTTAATAATTCATATGTTTTTGGTTATGAAAAATATTTTATCGTTTAATATTTATTATTTGGTAATTAATATTTATTAATTATTATTTATTGGTATTTATTATTAATGTATTGTTAATTAATTATTCTTTGGTAGTTATGTTTGTAATAATTATTTATTGGTATTTGTAAATAATTTTGAGTTATTTAATAATTAAATCACTAATTATTTTAAATAATTATTTTATTTATAACTATGTTATTTTTAACTTCTACGCTATCCAACACTTTCCCTACTGTTGCACCCTCTGGAGTTGGAATAGTAAATTTTATCCCTACGCTATCCAACTCTTTCCCTACTGTTGCACTCTCTGGAGTGGGAATAGTAATTTTTACCCCTACGCTATCCAACACTTTCCCTTCTGTTGCACTCTTTGGAGTTGGAATAGTAATTTTTACCCCTTCGCTATCCAACACTTTCCCTACTGTTGCACTCTGTGGAGTTGGAATAGTAATTTTTACCCCTACACTATCCAACACTTTCCCTACTGTTGCACTCTCTGGAGTTGGAATAGTAATTTTTACCCCTACGCTATCCAACACTTTCCCTACTGTTGCACTCTCTGGAGTGGGAATAGTCATTTTTACCCCTACGCTATCCAACACTTTCCCTTCTGTTGCACTCTTTGGAGTTGGAATAGTAATTTTTACCCCTTCGCTATCCAACACTTTCCCTACTGTTGCACTCTTTGGAGTTGGAATGGTAATTTTTACCCCTACACTATCCAACACTTTCCCTACTGTTGCACTCTCTGGAGTGGGAATAGTAATTTTTACCCCTATGCTATCCAACACTTTCTCTACTGTTGCACTCTCTGGAGTTGGAATAGTAATTTTTACCCTTACGCTATCCAACACTTTCCCTACTGTTGCACTCTCTGGAGTTGGAATAGTAATTTGTACCCCTACGCTATCCAACACTTTCCCTACTGTTGCACTCTCTGGAGTTGGAATAGTAATTTGTACCCCTATGCTATCCAACACTTTCCCTACTGTTTCACTCTCTGGAGTGGGAATAGTAATTTTTTCCCCTTCGCTATCCAACATTTTCCCTATTGTTGCACTCTCTGGAGTGGGAATAGTAATTTTTACCCCTACGCTATCCAACACGTTCCCTACTGTTGCACTCTGTGGAGTTGGAATAGTAATTTTTACCCCTACGCTATCCAACACTTTCCCTACTGTTGCACTCTCTGGAGTGGGAATAGTAATTTTTACCCCTACGCTATCCAACACTTTCCCTACTGTTGCACTCTCTGGAGTGGGAATAGTAATTTTTACCCCTACGCTATCCAACACTTTCCCTACTGTTGCACTCTGTGGAGTTGGAATAGTAATTTTTACCCCTACGCTATCCAACACTTTCCCTACTGTTGCACTCTCTGGAGTTGGAATAGTAATTTTTACCCCTCCGCTATCCAACACTTTCCCTACTGTTGCACTCTCTGGAGTGGGAATAGTAATTTTTACCCCTACGCTATCCAACACTTTCCCTATTGTTACACTCCCTGGAGTGGAAATAGTAATTTTTAGCTCTACGCTATCCAACATTTTCTTTACTGTTTTTTTTTGGAGCTGGAGTAGTAGTTTTATTGTCGGTGCTATTTAATATTTTTTGTATTATTTTAGCTAATGTAATATATAATTAATTTTAACAATATTCAAATTAAATGTAATTTTAATGTGTTATATATAATTATTTAATTTTTATTCATGTTATTGTTTTATGTGTATGATGTATTTGTAATTTATAATAATTTTTAACAAGTTATTAAAATAATTATTAAAATGTATTATTAAGTAAGTATATATATTATATATCATATGTATATGTTCAATTAATGTTTTATTACATTATATATATTAATTATTAATTTTAAACATTATAACATATATTTAATTATGTTTATTTTATTTATAAGTATTATTTGGTTTATTTTACATATTTTTTTTTAACTAAAAAATACTTTATATTTTTAATAACGATATTTTTGACATTCTATATTTTATTTTCGATATTTTTGTACTTACCATGTTGTAGATAGGATCTCGATATTCTTGTCATCGATATTTTTGTGTCGATATTTTTGTAGGTCGATTTTCTGTCCGTCGATATTCTGTCAGACATTCGAATTGTGACATCAAAATTTTAGCTAGCATTCTGGCCTCTCGCTTGCGTAAGGTTATCCCATCTCTTATACATCATACCCAAGTAGGATTTGTTCCGGGGCGTTCCTCTAGGAACCATCTTCGCACTCTTGCCCACACACTATGGTATGCCAAGAATCTTCCGGATGACGCTTTCGCCTTGTCGCTTGACGCGGAAAAGGCATTTGATCGAATTGAATGGGATTATCTTTTTAGGGTGTTACAAAAATTCGGCCTGGGAAATCAATTCATAAACAAAATACGCTTGTTGTACAAAAATCCTTTGGCACAGGTAAATTGTGGGGGCTTTATCTCAGATCCATTCTCTATCAATCGAGGTACTCGTCAGGGATGCCCCCTCTCCCCGTTACTCTTTCTTCTAGCCATGGAACCGTTGGCTGCCTCCTTAAGACAATGTACTTATATTAAGGGCATTTCTCTTCCGACAGGAGAATCCAAAATTTATCTCTACGCAGATGATATTCTCCTTACACTCACAGATCTCTCCATCTCTTTACCATCTGTGTTAAAAATAATAGGTGACTTCTCCTCCATTTCTGGGTACAAAATTAATTGGAACAAAAGCGAAGCACTGCCCATCTCGAATGGGACCACAATAGCGGCCATTCAAGGTTTTCCTTTTCAATGGAAATCTTCTCATCTCAAGTATTTGGGCATACTAGTGAACAAAGGCCTAGAGAGTATGGTTACGGATAATCTCAATCCCCTCATCGCTCAAATGCAACGTGATTTTGAAAAATGGAAGGCACTGGGTCTCTCAATGTGGGGAAGGGTTCAAGCCGTGAAAATGGTTACTCTTTCCCGTTTTCTTTATGTCCTCGGGATGCTTCCTATTCAAATCCCTTTAACCACGCTACGTTCAATTGATTCTAAGATAAAATCCTTTATATGGAACTCTGCCAAACCCCGTGTCTCAGCTTCAAAACTAAAGGCTCATCGCTCCTATGGAGGAATAGGTCTACCCTCAGTGGAGCATTATGCTTTGGCATTACAGTTTTCTCAAATGTCATATATGCTTTCACATTCATCGGATACACCACAGTGGGTACATCTTGAACGCCACCTTTCATTAACAAACGCAGGTCTTTCTGTTTTATACGGCTCGGAATTTCGTCCCCGAGACTCCACCACTAATTCTTTTTTGTCGGCTATGCGTGCTGCTTGGCAAAGGGCACACCGCTTACTGGGCTCACATCCTCGTCTTCATAGAAAAGCTCCATTATGGAATAATTCTGCAATTCGTATTAATAGACAATCAATATCTTGGCCTATTTGGGAAACAGCAGGTGTTTGCACCTTAGATCAACTTTTTTCAAACGGTGATATTAAATCATTTGCCCAACTGCAGGAAGAATTCCATTTGCCTGATATACAAGTCTCAAAATACAACCAATTACGACAATCCTTACGGAGGAGTCTAGGACCTCCACCATGGCTCTTGCCTGACTCACCAATTGTAACATATCTCCACACTTGGGGTAAGATGAAAGGAGCTACATCTGGCTTTTACCAAACTCTCACTTCGCATCTTTTTTCTCAACCCTTATCGCAAACTTTACGTACTAAATGGCAAACCTTATTATCAGTCTATTATACTGAAAATGAATGGTCTGACATTCTTAACAATCTCAACAAGGGTGCACGTGAAGCACGATTGAAATTTTGCATATTCAAGATTTTACATGATTGGCATTGGTCACCAACAAAACTGCATAAAGCTGGCTTGCTTCCCCATTCAAACTGCTGGAGATGTGATAGTACGTCTTGTAACATTTCTCATATAATTTGCGGATGTCCAGTGATCCAACCCTTTTGGAATTATATAGGTAAAACCTTACATTCCACAATGCCTCTACAAACTCCACTTTCACATGCTATCATTCTTCTACATGATACACGTCAATCACAATCACTTTCTAAACCACAAGCCCGACTCTTACACACAGCCTTAGCTACAGCCAAAATTTGTATACTACGGCAATGGAAGTCGCCTCAACCACCATCACAAGAAATATGGATAGTGGCCATGATTCAAACAGCTTCCTACGAACGTATTATATACAACATACAGGTTCAATCTGATCTCTTTCTTCGAGTATGGTCACCTTTTCTAGCTTTAAATACCGATGCTAATATTAATGACCCATCTACGCAGTAATTTAATTCTTATCCCTTTTCATTCTCATTCATCATTCATTATTGGTGGTTAATAAATCCTAATACATATAGGTGCCAATCACGATCTGGTAAAAACCGGGTACGAACCGTCGGACGGAGCATATTCTCCGTCCGACGCGTACCCGGTCGTCAAAATATACCAACATGGAATTACGATTCGCACGGAAACACCATTTCCGTATGAATCGTACAAAACCCCGACCGACTAAAACAAACATACAAATGCGATCCGGGATAGCGCCGACCTGACGTCGGGACGCACGCAGCCTGCCATTCACGAACCAGGAATTACGATTCGCACCGACGTCATCCCGCACGGTGAATATTTTCCGGCTGCCAAAAACTGCCTGGAAATCAGGACGACGCGAACAAGGAGTACCAGTACGCGACGGACAGACAGGACGACGCGAACAAGGAGTACCCGTACGCGACGGACAGACATGGACCCGAACCTACGTGTCATCCCGGCCCTCATAGCAGTCGACCTCCTCTACAGGTTACGACGCAGACGCCGCAGAAGGTCAGAACAACAAAGGGAGGGGGGAAAGGGGGGGGTGGCAGGTCAAGGGCAGGTCACAAAACCACCACCATAGTCACACAGCACACATGCCCTGGACATACCTGACCCTCAGGCCCTGGTCACTACGAGGGGGTGGGGGCGTGTCCAGCTAAGCCAGCGACCGCAACAACGGAAGTTCTTGACGACGTGAACCGGCAACACAACCAGACAGGTACGTCCCGTACCCATGCCTTAAGAGCGTGGGTACGAGTCGTACCACGCCCACACCTACGTCACCCCAACAATGGTGGGACGGCTCGTACCCACGTGGCAAAGGCCTGGGTACGGGCCGCACAAGCATCACATAGCGTGGGGACGGATATGTACGGACCGTACCCCCACCCTGTATGCATGGAGCGTACCCCCAACCCCAACAGTGTAAGTACGACCCGTACCCCCACCCGCATAAGCAAGGAGCGTACCCCCCATGGCAACAGTGTAAGTACGACACTTACCCCCACCCGCGTATGCAAGGAGCATACCCCCCACCCCAACCGTGTATGTACGACCCATACCCTCACCCGCGTATGCAAGGAGCGTACCCCCCATGCCAACAGTGTAAGTATGACACGTACCCCCACCCGCGTATGCATGGAGCGTACCCCCCACCCCAACAGTGTAAGTACGACACGTACCCTCACCCGAGTATGCATGGAGCGTACCCCCCACCCCAACAGTGTAAGTATGACACGTACCCCCACCCGCATATGCAAGGAGCGTACCCCCCACCCCAACCGTGTATGTACGACCCGTACCCTCACCCGCGTATGCAAGGAGCGTACCCCCCACCCCAACAGTGTAAGTACGACACGTACCCCCACCCGCGTATGCATGGAGCGTACCCCCCACCCCAACAGTGTAAGTACGACACGTACCCCCACCCGCGTATGCATGGAGTGTACCCCCCACCCCAACAGTGTAAGTACGACACGTACCCCCACCAGCGTATGCAAGGAGCGTACCCCCCACCCCAACCGTGTATGTACGACCCGTACCCTCACCCGCGTATGCAAGGAGCGTACCCTCCATGCCAACAGTGTAAGTACGACATGTACCCCCACCCGCGTATGCAAGGAGCGTACCCCCCACCCCAACCGTGTATGTACGACCCGTACCCTCACCCGCGTATGCAAGGAGCGTACCTCCCATGCCAACAGTGTAAGTACGACACGTACCCCCACCCGCGTATGCATGGAGCGTACCCCCCACCCCAACAGTGTAAGTACGACACGTATCCCCACCCGCGTATGCATGGAGCGTACCCCCCACCCCAACAGTGGAAGTACGACACGTACCCCCACCCGCGTATGCAAGGAGCGTACCCCCCACCCCAACCGTGTATGTACGACCCGTACCCTCACCCGCGTATGCAAGGAGCATACCCCCCATGCCAACAGTGTAAGTACGACACGTACCTCCACCCGCATATGCAAGGAGCGTACCCCCCACCCCAACCGTGTATGTACGACCCGTACCCTCACCCGCGTATGCATGGAGCGTACCCCCCACCCCAACAGTGTAAGTATGACCCGTACCCTCACCCGCGTATGCAAGGAGTGTACCCCCCATGGCAACAGTGTAAGTACGACACGTACCCCCACCCGCGTATACAAGGAGCGTACCCCCCCACCCCAACCGTGTATGTACGACCCGTACCCTCACCCGCGTATGCATGGAGCATACCCCCCACCCCAACAGTGTAAGTACGACACGTACCCCACCCGCGTATGCAAGGAGCGTACCCCCCACCCCAACCGTGTATGTACGACCCGTACCCTCACCCGCGTATGCAAGGAGCGTACCCCCCATGCCAACAGTGTAAGTACGACACGTACCCCCACCCGCGTATGCAAGGAGCGTACCCCCACCCCAACCGTGTATGTACGACCCGTACCCTCACCCGCGGACGTATGGAGCGTACCCCGACCCCAACAGTGTAAGTACGACCCATACCCCCATGGAGCGAACCCACACACGTGTATGGACAAAGCGTACATATTGTTAAATAGGAGGGGTGTGTGCAGAGTCCTCCCAGCAGTGCCCAGAGACAGGAGGGGTGGGTGCCTATCACTCCCAGCAGTGCCCAGAGACAGGAGGGGTGGGTGCCTATCACTCCCAGCAGTGCCCAGAGTCAGGAGGGGTGTGTGCAGAGTCCTCCCAGCAGTGCCCAGAGACAGGAGGGGTGGGTGCCTATCACTCCCAGCAGTGCCCAGAGTAAGGAGGGGTGAGTGTAGAGTCCTCCCAGCAGTGCCCAGAGACAGGAGGGGTGGGTGCCTATCACTCCCAGCAGTGCCCAGAGTCAGGAGGGGTGTGTGTAGAGTCCTCCCAGCAGTGCCCAGAGACAGGAGGGGTGTGTGCAGAGTCCTCCCAGCAGTGCCCAGACGCAAGAGGGGTGTGTGCAGAGTCCTCTCAGCAGTGCCCAGAGACAGGAGGGGTGTGTGCAGAGTCCTCCCAGCAGTGCCCAGACGCAGGAGGGGTGTGTGCAGAGTCCTCCCAGCAGTGCCCAGAGACAGGAGGGGTGGGTGCCTATCACTCCCAGCAGTGCCCAGAGACAGGAGGGGTGGGTGCCTATCACTCCCAGCAGTGCCCAGAGTCAGGAGGGGTGGGTGCCTATCACTCCCAGCAGTGCCCAGAGTCAGGAGGGGTGGGTGCCTATCACTCACAGCAGTGCCCAGAGACAGGAGGGGTGGGTGCCTATCACTCACAGCAGTGCCCATGGAACGCAAAGGGTGGAGTAGCCACAGATACCATGCCCACAAATTTCAGTCAGGTGCACAAAGACCCTGCAGTACATGTACCACATGTGTGCGAGGCTGGGAGTATACGCATGCATAGAGCAGAAAAGTACACAAGTACAATGACTACCAAGAATGCCACGAATTATGCAGGTGGAGACATCGCTCAGCATGCATGTGCAAAGTAGAAGGAGTCCGTCACACACCCAGCTAATGTACACACAGCTCAGCGCTAAATATTGGGAACACCCTGCAGGGAAGATGGCAGGGTACACAGAGGAAGGAATACACCTTTGGACAATTTCACCATGCAGCAACTGCTTACATGAACACAGAAACCTAGCTAACACCGTGTGATGGCACACAGATCCCAGGGTCCCCCCTATGACCAGCACACTACTACATTTCCCACACAACCAACACATGATCACCACCCAAAATCATATAGCAGCCCCACCAACAGCAATATCAGAAAAGCAGTAGTGTTCAGAGGAAACAAAAATGGCTTTAATCAGCATGATCAAAAATTGTATGTTCGTAGAAAGTTCAATATTTACAAAGCCCATTGGGCAGTCCAGAAGTCACAGCTGGAACGGGGGACACAGTGGGATGCGTGTCCCCTAGCTTGCCTGCACAGTTACATTCCATCGTCTTCCACAGGGGTTAGGGCATCAGTGGGGGGGAAGAAACAGGCACCGTAGGGACAGGAGGGTGAAGGGTAGGCGTGGTGGGTGCAGGGAGGGAGTACTCCACCACAGGGGGTGGGGCAGGGCCAAAGGTGGAGACCAGGATCTCGCTGCACACCTTAGCAAGGTCCTCCAGGGAATCCCCTGCACCCGAAGGAACCACAGGCCCCAAGGAGGGGGGGGTCAGAGGGATGGGTCACAGCGCCACTGGGGGAGGGTGTAGACAGGGGGGGAATCAACCACCCTGACCGAGGACTTCCTTGACCGCTTGCGTGGTGGTGTCACGGTGGGGCTCAGGGACAGAGCGGCCATGAAGGAGTCTTTGGGGGAGATGTGGCCAGGAGAGCTGAGGGGAGGGGATTTGGAGGGAGTGGATTGGGTGGAATGCGGACTCCCACTCTGGCTGCGTGTCACACGTTTTCCCCCCGACCCAGTGGGTGTGCCTACTTCACCCTGTGTGTGCGTGTCAGGAGGCGTGCGGTGGACCTTCCCTGCTGGTGTGGTGCCTGTGTGTGTTGTGGTGGGTGCATGCTGATGTCTGGGTGTACGTGGGACAGGCATGGGAGTGGGAAGTGTGGATGGGGCAGGGGTAGGGGGTGGGACGTAGCGCTGCAGGAGACCCACTGCTGCAGTCAGTGTCGAGTCTATCGACCTCAGCAAGCTGCGTTGGTCAGCCTGCGATGAATGAATGCCCTCCAAGTATGCCTCCATGTTGTGCAGCACTTGGCTGTGGCCATGGAGGACATTAAGGATCGCAGCCTGACCAACCTGCAACTGCCGCCAATGCCACAGACTCGGCATTGGCGGCAGCAGTGGAGACAGGGGCAGGGGGTGCGGTGCCTGGCAGGAAGGAGACATGTGGTGACCGGGCACGCTGGGAAGGGACACGAGCAAGTGGGAGGTGGCTGATGGCAATGGAGGGGGAACCACCTTTACAACGCAACTTTTACAACGCTATGCTATTACAACGCATTTTTTACAACGCAAAAACTTTTACAACGCATGCTTTTACAACGCATGCTATTATATGGTAAGTACTTTTACAACGCATATACCTTTACAACGCATTATTTGAAAATGCCTTTACAACGCATGCATTTACAACGCATGCATTTACAACGCAAGATGTTATATGGTAAGTACTTTTACAACGCATATACTATTACAACGCATTTTTTTATGTTGGAATTTTAAATTAAATAAATATATATCGTATAATTATTTTTTTGAAAAACAAATTGTAATTGATAAAAAGTGAGTAGTTTATCAAAATATTAATACTTGAGTATTTGGTCTAGTAGAAATGTTTAGTTGGATAGGTAAATTAATACTTGAGTATTTTAATATTAATACTTGATACTTAATACTTGAGTATTTTGTCTAGTTTAGTTGGATAGGTAAATTAATACTTGAGTATTTTAATATTAATACTTGATACTTAATACTTGAGTATTTTGTCTAGTAGAAATGTTTTGTTGGATAGTTAAATTAATACTTGAGTATTTCTCAAAATATAATGAGTTTTTTTATATTTAATTTTATACATATTACAGTGAATAGTGAGTTTTGTTGGATAGTTAAATTAATACTTGAGTATTTTAATATTAATGCTTGATACTTAATACTTGAGTATTTTGTCTAGTAGAAATTTTTTGTTGGATAGTTAAATTAATACTTGAGTATTTCTCAAAATACAATGAGTTTTTTTATATTTAATTTTATACATATTACAGTGAATAGTGAGTATTTTTAAAGTTAAATTAATAATTGAGAATTATACTAAATAGAAAGAGTATTTAATATTTTATTTAAAATAAATAAGAGTGAGTAACTAATTTTTAATACTTGAGTATTTTTTAAATATTAAAGTGTATTTCTTAGATTAATTTAAAAATATAATAATAATTTAAATATTAAAAGAGTAATAAGGAATGCATTTTAAAAACAATAATAGTTAAATAAAAAAAAAAAAAAAATTACTTACTTTTTTAAAAAAATTCCCACGCTTTTCCATTGAAGTCTATGAGCGTCTTTGTCCTTCATTTATTTTGGCAGCTTCAGATTATACAACCCGCGGAACAAGAAAAGAAGGCTTAGATAGTGAAGAAAGAGAAAGATTTGAAGGGAAAAGACAATAGAGTCGAGGTAAGGTATATATTTAGTAAATTTACATTTAATTAGTTACAATTTTGAAGTTTAAATAACTATTAAAAAAATAATAACAGGAAACAATAAGGTGCCGATCACGATCCGGTAAAAAATTCCCCCGTGCGACTCGTATCGGGTCTTTTTACCGTACGAATCGTACAAGTGCCGTACGAACTGGCAATCACGATTCGCATGGTAAAAAGTCCATACGACCCGCACCGGGAATCATTCCCCACACGTCCTCGGGTCGGAAAATGTGTCCGACACGTCCTCGGACGATTTACCTTACAAACGTAAAAATCCAAGTCCGACCGAGGAATCACGATCCATCCCGTGCGTCCGAGCCTACAACCGTATGGAAAAAACACCGTCCGCACCGAACACCAATAGCAACCATGGAAACATGTGCCCGCATACGCGCCCAACACTCCCCCCAGCCCCCGTACGTCCGACACGTACCCCCCGTATATGTATACCCCCACCCGTCTATGTACACCCCAGTACGTTCCAGTCGTACCCCCACCCCAGTACGTGTCGTACCACCGTCAATGTAAACCCCCCCACCCCTGTACGTGTCGTACCACCGTCAATGTACACCCCCCCACCCCTGTACGTGTCGTACCACCGTCAATGTACACCCCCCCACCCCTGTACGTGTCGTACCACCGTCTATGTAAACCCCAGTACGTTCCAGTCGTACCCCCACCCCAGTACGTGTCGTACCACCGTCAATGTACACCCCCCCACCCCTGTACGTGTCGTACCACCGTCAATGTACACCCCCCACCCCTGTACGTGTCGTACCACCGTCAATGTACACCCCCCCACCCCTGTACGTGTCGTACCACCGTCAATGTACACCCCCCACCCCTGTACGTGTCGTACCACCGTCTATGTACACCCCCCACCCCTGTACGTGTCGTACCCCCCGTGTACCTACACCCCAGTACGTTCGAGCCACACCCCCACCCCAGTACGTGTCACAGCCCCGTCTACCTACACCCCAGTACGTTCCAGTCGTACCCCCACCCCAGTACGTGTCGTACCACCGTCAATGTACACCCCCCCACCCCTGTACGTGTCGTACCACCGTCAATGTACACCCCCCCACCCCTGTACGTGTCGTACCACCGTCTATGTACACCCCAGTACGTTCCAGTCGTACCCCCACCCCAGTACGTGTCGTACCACCGTCAATGTACACCCCCCCACCCCTGTACGTGTCGTACCACCGTCAATGTACACCCCCCACCCCTGTACGTGTCGTACCACCGTCAATGTACACCCCCCACCCCTGGACGTGTCGTACCACCGTCTATGTACACCCCCCCACCCCTGTACGTGTCGTACCACCGTCTATGTACACCCCAGTACGTTCCAGTCGTACCCCCACCCCAGTACGTGTCGTACCACCGTCAATGTACACCCCCCCACCCCTGTACGTGTCGTACCACCGTCAATGTACACCCCCCCACCCCTGTACGTGTCGTACCACCGTCAATGTACACCCCCCCACCCCTGTACGTGTCGTACCACCGTCTATGTACACCCCAGTACGTTCCAGTCGTATCCCCACCCCAGTACGTGTCGTACCACCGTCAATGTACACCCCCCCACCCCTGTACGTGTCGTACCACCGTCAATGTACACCCCCCACCCCTGTACGTGTCGTACCACCGTCTATGTACACCCCCCCACCCCTGTACGTGTCGTACCACCGTCTATGTACACCCCAGTACGTTCCAGTCGTACCCCCACCCCAGTACGTTCCTGGCGCACCCCCAACACAACCTCCTAAGTACGGAGCGCACCCCATGCCCCAACATCACAACCGCATGTACGAGTCGTACAAAGCCACACACAAGGACCAAATCGTACAACCAAATGGCCCATGTACACACCGTACACACGCTCAAAACGCACGTACACAACAAGGACAAAACAAAACAACTCAACAATACACCATTCGAAAGGCACACAGCCACTAAACATGGCCAACAACCACTAAAATAACACAATCACTGACCTGCAACTGTCAAAAACAAACAGAGGCCCAATACACCACCACTCCTTATAACACACCCACCCAAAATTCAAACACTGCCACACCCACCCATGGACCAATAAAAAGGGCCCACACACACAAACCATGAGCCTTTGCAACAGACCCACTGCTGCCAGACACCACAGAACCAGACTACAAGCGACACCACATCTTACACTTGCACACCTTCACACGACCACCCTCACAAACACCCTCTCATCACATTCACACACACACACAACCATCCACACCCCCCCCAACATCCACACACCCCCCACACCCACACCATCCCCACCCACACCCCTCACCATGCCCACTACCAAGAATCCAAAGTTCAGTCACCGAGAGTTGGAGGTCCTTGTTGATCAAATACTCAGAGTCGAGCCACAGATCTTTGGAACATTGGTCAGAAGCACCAGCCAGGCAGCCAAAACAGCCATGTGGCAGACCATCGTCGATGCTGTGAATGCTGTTGCGGACACCAGGAGGACCAAGCAGGATTGCCAGAACAGGTGGTACGATCTGCGGAGGAGGGTCAGAGCCAAGAGACAGGAGGAACACGACCAGGCCAACGCCACCGGAGGAGGGCCCTCCCGCAGACCCGTACAGTACCATCCCTGGGAGGAGAGGGTGATGGCCATACTGCCGGTGGAGGCAGTTGAAGGAGTAGAAGGACTCCGAGACCCGGGTGAGTACACAAACAACGCACCTCACATGGGGGGAACTGCAACCACAACCAAAATTAATAACAGGCACGCAAACACCACAAGCCATCGCATTACTCAACCACACTCCATGAGCAGGCACATGCCACTGCTGCCACCATGCCCCATGCACCCAGCTGGACAATGTCAAGTCACAGGCCACAGAAGACAACAACACATAACACGGTAACCCGGATGGCGGGAGGGTGGGCACCAAGAATCACATAGTGCGACTCCAAAGCAGACAACAATGCCCTCTGCCCATATGGCCTAGGTCACAGCCAGACAAACACTGTGTCCCAACACAGGAATGACTTGCCAGCAAATGGCGGATGCCTTGCATCAACACATGGGGGTGAAGGCACTGTTTTGCACATGCCAGCAGCTAATGAACAGCCAACAGTGTGAAAGAGTGGCAGCACACACCACCACAGCAGCAGCGCACAGACACACAGCAGACAAAATGGGTGCCTGGAGATCAGAAACAAACTCACATCAACAGGCCAAGGGCCACTCAAAGATCTGCTAACAGTGTGTGCCCAGGAAGCTGGGCCAAGGTGACAGAGGGTGACAGACGGAGGGAGGGAGAGGGGGACACAGAGGGAGGGAGAGGGGGACTGAGAGGGAGGGAGACACAGGAAGATGGACAGAGGGAGGAGGCTGACACACAGAGGGAGGGAGAGGGGGACAGAGAGGGAGGGAGAGTGGGACAGAGAGGGAGGGAGACACAGGAAGATGGACAGAGGGAGGAGGCTGACACACAGAGGGAGGGAGAGGGGGACACAGAGGGAGGGAGACACAGGAAGATGGACAGAGGGAGGAGGCTGACACACAGAGGGAGGGAGAGGGGGACACAGAGGGAGGGAGAGGGGGACACAGAGGGAGGGAGAGGGGGACACAGAGGGAGGGAGAGGGGGACAGAGAGGGAGGGAGAGGGGGACAGAGAAGGAGGGAGACACAGGGAGAGCAAATCAGTCCTTTGGTGTGTGGGAATGTCTGCTCGTCAGCAGGTGGACTGCGTGCATGTAGACAAGGGTGCCCAGTGCCAGAACCCCCCCTCTTCATCATGGCAAAACGCAGGGCCATGTTACAACCTGTACACGAGCACAAGGACAGCCACCTGCATCATATGAGTGTGTGGATCCACTCCATGTGCACATGTACAGTGCTACAAGGAAGGCGCAAACGCATAGCTCGGCACACATGCACACTCCACTGCTGACTGCAGTCACACTTGACGCAGCAAGTAAGACTGTGCCACACATAGTTAAAGGGGCCAAATTGGTGCCCAAGGGACACACACATGCACAAGTGCACTGTGAGTGGAATGCAAGACAGATCCTAATTCCAAGAGGAAATGTGCCAACTTTGTAACTGATGAAACATGGATGTTGCATGGATCAAAAGTAACATTGTCTCTCTCACACACAGGTCAACGTCGTGCTGCACCCCCCAACACTGGGGGGGAACACTCACAGGACCCGGATCTGCAGGAGACCGATCCCACCGGCAGCGACCACTCTCACCACTCTGTGGACGACCCCGACCGACCTGGCCCCTCTGGTGTCCAACCACCTGCAGCACCTGCGTCAGGTACAACCGTGCCAACCACCACCCCCACTCCTGCCACATCCCAGGAGACACCCAGGATCCCTGCCCCAACACCACAATGCAGCCAGGCTCGCCAGGAGGGACACGGTGTCCCGGGCACCCAGGAGGAGGCAGGCGACAACGCCAATGCCACCCCTCAGGGGTCCCGGAGACCCCATGTGCCCACAAGTGCAGGCCAGACGCAAGTGGGCAGGGGTGGTGGGAGTGGAGAGCGGCGGAGGCGCGAGCCTGACCAGTTGGCTGGGGATCCGGTATTTTCCCATGTCCGTAACATCCTGGACTCATACCGGCAGGACACCACGGGCATGGCCCAGGTTGTGTCCGTCCTCGAGGGGATCAAGGTCCAGCAGGCCCAGCAACATGCGGAGCTAATAGCCTGTCTACAGCTACACCAACGGAGGATGGAGGACAGACAGGCTGAGCAAGTGACGGCGTCCCAGGGGATTCACGCTGAACTCCGTCGGATGGCCGACACCATGGCCGACCCTCCCTGTGCCAGAAGGCGGAGAACATCACCACCCACAGGGAGGGATCATGAGGAGGAGGAGGAAACATCCGACGGAGCATCCCAGACGTCGTCACGGCCTGCTGCTGAGGTTCCCCGCAGGAAGCCGGGTCGTCCACGGAAAGGACCGTGAGGGTGGCTGCTACATCACCATCTCCCAGGACACCTGGCCTGGCACCTGGCCCACTGGAGCAACAGCATCACAGCATCAAGAGACATTCTCTGCCACATGGCCCTGCTGGTCACTGGCTGACCAATGTTGACAAAGACTGTGGCATGGACTCTGAGGATTTCCAATGGCAAGGACACCAACTCCCCTACTGAACTTTGGATTCCCTAATCCCGGAAAGCCCCTCACTTGGCCCCCCCCCCCAATAATAAATCACACTATTAAGAGTAGATGCCTGCTGGTAGCATTATTACCTAACATGTGTCTTGTACAGTCTAAACATGCCTGAGTCATCTGTTCACTTCAACCATCCACACCCTGGGGCCTGAGTCTGGCACAGGACACATGGGTCACAGTTTTCTAGGCAAGACAGACATGGAGCACCATACACACCCGTGATGGTCAGAACCAGCTGAGGGGGTGGCCGAACAACCGTGCTGACAGACACATTGAGTACAGCAACAGTCATGCGCAGAGGTCAGGGATCCTGGCCCGTGTCCTGGGGGGCACCCAGGTACGTGTAGACAGGTGGCAGAACCATGTCCTGCAAGCTTGAGTCCGGTGGATGCAGAGAATGGGGTCATGGACAACGTTGGATGCATGGGGATGGCACATGTCACAATACCCACACAGTCATGGACATCATGCCCATTACACAGTCTCAGCACACACACACAGCTTGCATCTTGCCACTCGACACATTGACACATAGCCACAATCAGGGAATACCATGCCAGACATGCAGGATGCACCGTGCCAACACACCAGCATTGACTGAGAAGAGGCACCTTGGAGGCATAGGGACACCTTTAATAGTCATGTGTTTGGGATTGCAGAGGCAACTTGAAGTACACATGAACACATCATGTGGAGTAACATGTGGCTCCAACACTGGCACCCCCCTTCTGCAGCACAAATGCGTGATAGCCATGGAACTGGCACACAAGTGTCGGATAATAGCTAAATACCCACAGCTGCTCACGGAGAGCCTGCCATACACCATACATCCGCTGATGTGGAAGTCCCACGCCATGTCAAGACAATGTTAACCGTATGTGTCCGAGGGCAGTGTCACACACATTGATGCCTTCATCACAATCCACCATCCCATCACTGATGACTGACAACCAGGCAGCCCATCTATTCAGGTGTACCCAGCTGCATGTCGTGTCCCATGGGGATGCCACATGTCTGCAGAGGACCCAAACCCCGACCGGGGCAGTGTGCACACATCGTGAACAACTGCCACACCCAATACACCCCAGATGCATCCCTTACCCCATGGAGACTTCCAAACGTGTCCGTGCCTGTAACGCTGAGTCAGCCCACGATGCCATGTCCATGAGGAATAGCAGTGCCACAACAATGCAACCAGCAAACGGCATGCGCAGGTACCTGGGGAAGAGAGACACACAAGAAGTCAGCCACAAGAAGCACAGCCACTTGCATGTGCATGTACTCGACACATGTATGTATGACAACATGCTAGGTCACAATTATGTCTGGGGAAATACTACCATCACTGCCACCATCACTCCAGTGACACACCCACACACACCTCTGACCCACGTGCCATACATGCAGGTGGAGACACACATCACAACGCATGCCACACGGGGACCAATGCGTGCACACTCAGACCCTGGTACTCACCACTAAGCAAAGAAGTCGCGTATGAGCCGAGTCCGGATGTCCTCTTGCGGCTCCACATCCTCCACATCACTAGCCCCATTGCCAAGCCCTTCGTCCTCCACGGGTGGATGGTCCTCGTCATCTTGATCCAGGATGAGGGGCACAGCTCTTTCAACTGCCATGTTGTGCAGCATGCAGCAGACCATGAAGATCTTGCAGACCTTCGCCGGGGCATATGGGAGTGCGCCGCCGGTCTTGTGGAGGCACCGGAATCGGCTCTTCAGCATGCCAAACGTCCTCTCTATCACTCGCCTTGTCCGGCCATGGACGGTGTTGTAGCGGAGCTGGGCCGGCGTGATGGGGTTGCGGAGAGGTGTCAGCAGCCAAGGCATGTTGGGATAGCCAGCGTCCCCTAAATGGAAAGCACATGGATATCGTTAGAACAGGCGAAGCGGTAGTGCTGCTCGGCCAAACAGAATACAGGACAGACAGACTGTACCCACCAACAACACATGCACGTTCGTTGCGCAGCTGCATCATCATATCAGGCATCCCGCTACGCCTCATGATGTAGGCATCGTGTGCTGATCCTGGAAAACGAGCACAGACATGTGAAATCACCATGTTGGACAGACACACCACAAGGGCATTGATGGAGTGGTAGTGCTTCCGATTGCGGTACGCCACCTCCCGTGCGTGTGGTGGTACCAAACCTACATGTGTCCCATCTATGGACCCAATGACATGGGGCATCCCTCCCAGGGCATAGAAACCACGTTTGACCTCAGTCATCTGTTCAGGGGTTGGGAACTTGATGAAGTCATCCAGGTGAATCAACATGGCCTCCAAGAAATCATGCAGCACACCGCTGAACATGCTCTGGGACATGCCACCAACATGAGCTATGGTATATTGGAAGGTACCCGTGGCAAGGAAATGTAGGGCAGCCATTACCTTCAGCTGGGGTGTCAGTGCCGTAGGATACCTGTGCTGCGGTTGCAGGTGTGGTGCCAGTCTCGCTGTCAGCTCCAGAATCAACGGTTGGGTGAAGCGGTAGAGCCGGATCCTGTCATTCTCCTGCATGGTGGCCAAGTCTGGAATTCTTCGGGCAACAGGAGGCGCTCTGCAGTAATTTGGAAGTGACAAGGAAGAGTGAGTGCACTACGAGAACAACTCATGTCTACTGAGCACATGTAAATCTGCCAATACACACATGCCACATAGGGAGTCAGGCATGTGCTACATGCCCGGACACGTATGGATGCAAGGTGACACTCCTTCCAAGACCCAGCTACACACGGTGATTGAGAACCTCCCCATGCCACGCCATGGGAATAGCTGTGTCCCAGTGCAAGTGAACAGCCCGACGCAAGACAGAAGTGACATACACCCACACATCAGCAGAAGTAGGATGCCGATTGTAGAGACTGGTAGCGGAACACCGGAGCCACAGGTCACATGACATTACACTAGGCCTGCCCACACACCTTGCCATGAAGGTGCACATGTCATGACTCACCACACATTCCTTGTGAGGATGCTGACATGGCCTTGTCACGCTACTCCGTGTCCCATGCATACATGTGCACCTCACATCAGATACCACATGTGGCATGGTGTGCGGAACAGTGTGCAATGACAATCTACACACAGACACATGTTGGTTGCTGCAACGGCTGCAGCTTTTGAGGGTGCTACAACATCAACCTGATGTAAATCCCGGACACATAAATGACATAGTCACATTGTGCACTGTGGGTAGTGACAAGTCAGGTGTCATGACCCCTGTACCGGGCATCATGGGACACTTCCGTGTGTTGGTGTCCGTGCCATGCCAGTGACGCTCACCCCAAGTGCGCAGTACGACATGCACACATGTCAAAGGAGTCAAGGGCATGCCTGGCACACATTGCACCCTCACACAGTACACCTGTACACATCTCATCATACATCTGGTGCCTCCTCCACTCAGGAGGCATGTTCCACATCACAGCCTGTCACACCTGTGCCCCACACATGTAGTAATGCACAGACGATGCCTTGATGTCCATTCCTGGACAAGTATGTCCATCCATGGACAAGTATGTCCGCCCTATTCCTACCTGTGTGTCGACTATCACCACAGTGATGTGTACAAACCGGCGTACTGCTGCTAAGAGGGCCTGTGTATGTTCCCCAATCACTGTGGGAGTGCTGCCGTATGTGTACCCATCGTGATGGCGAGCGTACAGGCATTTGTACGGTCCGTACCACAACGAGTACGCATACGCGTGCAGACCCATAGTGAGAGGGCCGTACACTCGCATGTACGCTCACTATCACTATGGGTCTGCACGCGTATGCGTACACGTAGTGGTACGGACCGTACACTCGCATCTACGCTCACTATCACTATGGTTCTGCACGCGTATGCGTACACGTAGTGGTACGGACCGTACACTCGCATGTACGCTCACTATCACTACGGGTACACAGACCCATAGTGATAGTGAGCGTACAGGCATTTGTACGGTCCGTACCACTACGTGTACGCATACGCGTGCAGACCCATAGTGATAGTGAGCGTACATGCGAGTGTACGGCCCTCTCACTATGGGTCTGCACGCGTATGCGTACTCGTTGTGGTACGGACCGTACAAATGCCTGTACGCTCACTATCACTATGGTTCTGCACGCGTATGCGTACACGTAGTGGTACGGACCGTACACTCGCATCTACGCTCACTATCACTATGGTTCTGCACGCGTATGCGTACACGTAGTGGTACGGACCGTACACTCGCATGTACGCTCACTATCACTACGGGTACACAGACCCATAGTGATAGTGAGCGTACAGGCATTTGTACGGTCCGTACCACTACGTGTACGCATACGCGTGCAGACCCATAGTGATAGTGAGCGTACATGCGTGTGTACGGTCCGTACCACTACGTGTACGCATACGCGTGCAGACCCATAGTGATTTTGAACGTAGGCATGCATGTACGGGCCGTTGCCATGCATTTGGGGTGCCCTAGGGCCCGGAAACGCACCGTACCTGTGTGTGATTCTCCTAATTACATAGGGGACAAGTATTAAGGCCTACATGCATGCTGGTTGTCATGGCGACCAGGTTCAAATTTCGATTTTGTTCTGGAAGGTGCACAGCAGAAGTCAGTTGGAATTCTTCTACTTTGTTGCAATGTGTTTGTGGGGCTGACATCATGCAGGAGAATGAAACCGATAGAGAACCCACAGACTGCTAGGTTTGAAGGGATTGGTGGAAACATAGGATGCAAATGTGAGTGACCAATCACTCTGTACTCCTGTGCATGAGACTGGGCAGAAGGCCACATATAAGGCAGCCAGGTCCCATGAGGGATTACTTGCCTGCACATCTTTGCATTTGTCGACCAAGCTGCTGCTACTGATTCCCTGGAACCATGTCAAGGGCTGTGGAGAGGACACAGCCATTCACCCTGGAGGAGAACATGGCTCTGCTGGATGTGATCCTCCCACAGTACCCATGCTGTATGGGCGACCAGGGTATCAGGTGAGTGCATAGGCCACTGCCACAGACTGTCCCTATGTTGTGACTGTGTCTTCAGGCATTGTGACCCGGTGTGACACACATGCCATGTACTGTCGGGGGGGTACCAGGGGGGGGGTGCCTGATGTCTCCCAGCAGTGCCCTGAGACAGGAGGGGTGTGCGCAGAGTCCTCCCAGCAGTGCCCTGAGACAGGAGGTGTGTGTGCAGAGTCCTCCCAGCAGTGCCCTGAGACAGGAGGTGTGGGTGTGATGCACAGTGTGAGCCTTGATCATTGATTGTGACATTGCCATCATTCCACCTGAGTACCCACTATGGCACGTGCTGCCTTTTCCCTCACCAGAGGATGATGTCCCTATGACAGAGGTGCAATGCGTTGGCTGCATTACATGCCATGTAGTAACCAGCTATTATGTTCACATATGTCTCTCTGTGACATGTGGCTTGTGTATTGATGTGGTGTCACTTGTACTTCCTCACAGGTAGGCGCCACTGCCAAGGAGCAGATCTGGCTGACCGCCGTCAGTGCCGTGAGGCGTGTGGATGGTCGGAGGCGGAGCCTGTCCCAGGTGAGGAAACGCTGGCAGGATATCCGGTGCTGGACGCGGAGGATTGCACGGCTCCTGCTGGGGGACTCACCTGAGAGCCACAAGAACCGCGGCCGCCGCCGTCTGACCCACCTCCACAGGCGTGTGCTGCCGGTGGTCTTTCCAGACCTGGAGAGGCGCTTACAGGCGATGCAGCAGGCGGAAGGGGGTAGGTACATGTGCGTTTGTTGTGTGTCACCGGCATTTGTAAGGGCACAGTGGCATTAATTCACTGGCAGGGTTTAAAGGTGCTGTGCCCATCCAGTTTGCCCAAGTGTAGCGCTGCGCCCCTGCCACCCTTCCCCTCCTTGCAATGTGTTCCCTGGTCTGTGTGTAGTCACTCCTTCACAAGGTAATGTAGGCTGGCGCTTTGTCCACGAGAACAATGACTGTAGCATCATGGGTGGTGGTGGTGGGTAACAGGTTGTGGGACCTTGCCTGTGAACTGTCAAGTTCACTGCATGTGGGTTCCATGTCAGTTGGCACTGATGCTGGCTCCAGACATGGGAGTTGGTCTCTCATGTGTCATGCCTTACAGCGCGCATGTCCTATGTAGTGGCCTGTGACATGATGTGCATGAGTGTGCGCTACGCATAGTGCAGGGATGGTGACGTGTGTAGCAGTCATTCCCATTCAGTAGCATGTAGTTGCGTGCCCAATACTGTCCCCTGGGGCACCTTATCCTCAGTGTTGTTTGTGTCATCATCAACGTGGACACTCTCACTGTCTACAGCGTAGGTTGTGCTCTGTGCCATTGTCCCCTGTCACCATGTATATAGACGTGCTATTATGTACAGGTGTCCACTGTGCAGCCTGACCTGATTGTCCCTCTTCATACTCACAGTTGCCAGTGCCTGTGTGTCTTGTTATACTCATCTGAGGATGGGCACTGGTACCTCATTATTTGTACAGGCGCACCTTTGCTGTTTTGCGTCCAATCTTGCCTTTTGCCTGCCACTGTGTTTATCACCCAGACTATGAGATGTTGGTGCCACCTGTGTCTCAGCAATTAGCATCGTGTGGGGGTTGCTTGGGGCGGGCAATGCCTATGTGTCAAATCCTGATTCCTAATTGCTGGGTCTGGACAGTGTGTGATGTTACTGGACACACACGCAAGGTGCAGTGACCGAGTTATGTTGGGCATGTTTGCAGCATTACCTATGCAGCATGTGTCTCAAGTTCATGGATATTGTCCATGGTCATAGGTATTTTCACAAACGCTGTGTGGTGCAGAGGCAGTGCAGGATTGTCCCCAGGGCCTGGGTGCTATGTCAGACTCCGTTTCCTGTCATCAGCTATTGTCTCATGCTCTCCATGGTATTTCAGTGGCATGGTGGCTCAACCAACTGTGTTTCATGCCCTACATCGGTACCTTGTTTTGCAGATGTTAGGGATCTGCCTCTTCAGGCTATGCAATGTTGACTATGTAGATTGGACTCATGTGACAGATGTGTACAGGTGTCTGATTAATTTCTGTCTCTCCACCCTGCCCACAGCATCGTCGGGGGACACAGAGGGAGACATGGACACGGACCAGGCGGAGGGACCGAGCACCAGTGGCAGCCGTGACATCGGGGCTGGCACATCGAGTGGGACAGAGGCGGAGGATAGTGTGGCCGAGGACCTGTCGACTGGCACATCAGACTACGAAGCTGACAGGTCCGAGGAGGATGTCTCAGAGTTGGCGGAGGCTGCACCAGCAGCTGACAGTGGAACAACACCTGCCACCGCCCCCTCAGTTCCCACCAACCGCCTCCCACTTGCTCGTGTCCCTTCCCAGCGTGCCCGGTCACCGCATGTCTCCTTCCTGCCAGGCACCGCACCCCCTGCCCCTGTCTCCACTGCTGCCGCCAATGCTGAGTCTATGGACATCCAGCGGCAAATGCAGGTTGGTCAGGCTGCGATCCTGAATGTCCTCCATTCCCACGGGAAAACCCTCACCAACATCGAGGCATTCTTGGAGGGCATTCATTCTTTGCAGGCTGACCAACGCAACTTGCTGAGGTCCCTAGACTCCACACTGACTGCAGCAGTGGGTCTCCTGCAGCGCGACCTCCCCCCACCTACCCCTGCCCCATCCACACTTCCCACTTCCATGCCTGTCCCACGTACACCCAGACGTCGGCATGCACCCACCACAACAGACACAGGCACCACACCAGCAGGGAAGGTCCACCGCACTCCTCCTGACACGCACACACAGGGTGAGATAGGCACACCCACTGGGTCGGGGGGCAAACGTGTGACACGCAGCCAGAGTGGGAGTCCGCATTCCACACAATCCACTCCCTCCAAATCCCCTCCCCTCAGCTCTCCTGGCCACATCTCCCCCAAGGACTCCTTCATGGCCGCTCTGTCCCTGAGCCCCACAGTTACGCCACCACGCAAGCGGTCAAGGAAGTCCTCGGTCAGGGTGGTTGAGTCTCCCCCCCTGTCTCCACCCTCCCCCGGTGGCGCTGCAACCCATCCCTCTGAACCCCCCCCCTCCTTGGGGCCTGAGGTCACTTCGGGTGCAGGGGACTCCCTGGAGGACCTTGCTAAGGTGTGTAGTGCCATCCTGGCCTCCGCCTTTGGCCATGACACACCCCCTGTGGTTGAGTCCTCCATCCCTGCACCCACAACGCCGCCCCTTTGCCCTGATGTCCCTGCGGTGCCTGTTGCTTCCCCCCCCCCTGATGCCCTCACCAGTATGGAAGACGATGGCATTTGACTGTGCAGGCAAGGTAGGGGACACACATCCCACTGTGTCCCCCATGCAGCTGGGAATCATTGACTGCCCTATGGCCTTTGTTGACTTTGAACTGCCTTTGATCCACGGACATTGTGCTCATGCTGAATAAAGCTTATTTTTTTTTTCATTATCACACTCCTGCTATGGTGGTATTGGTGTTGGTGGGGCTGCTACATTGTTTTGGGTGGTGTTTAAGGCTTTGGGTGTGTGGGATTTGTAGTAGTGTTCTGCTCTTTGGGGCCACCCTAGGATCTGTGTGCCATCACAAGGTGTTGGCTAACTTCCTTAGGTCATGTCAGCAGTTACTGCATGGTTCAATTGTCCCAGGGTGTATTCCTTCCTCTGTGTACCCAGTTTCTTCCCTGCAGGGTGTTCCCAATGTTTAGCGCAGAGCTGTGTGTACATGAGCTGTGTGTGTGACGGAGCCCTTCTACTTTGGCCATGCATGCATGGCCATGTCTCCACCTGCAACAATCGTGGCATCCTTGGTGATCACTGTACTTGTGTGTGGAGTCAGTTGACATGAGTTCATGGGGACATGTTCCCTTGTAGGCAGTATGGATGTGGGTAATTGTGGCATCACACACATGTGTTACACCCCTCCTGGGTGTGGACACTGCTGGGAGGACTCTGCACACACCCCTCCTGTCTCAGGGCACTGCTGGGAGGTCTCTGCACCCACCCCTCCTGTCTCTGGGCACTGCTGGGAGGACTCACCACCCACCCCTCCTGTCTCAGGGCACTGCTGGGAGGTCTCTGCACCCACCCCTCCTGTCTCTGGGCACTGCTGGGAGGACTCACCACCCACCCCTCCTGGGTCTGGACACTGCTGGGAGGACTCTGCACCCACCCCTCCTGTCTCTGGGCACTGCTGGGAGGACTCACCACCCACCCCTCCTGTCTCAGGGCACTGCTGGGAGGTCTCTGCACCCACCCCTCCTGGGTCTGGACACTGCTGGGAGGACTCTGCACACACCCCTCCTGTCTCTGGGCACTGCTGGGAGGACTCTGCACCCACCCCTCCTGGGTCTGGACACTGCTGGGAGGACTCTGCACACACCCCTCCTGGGTCTGGACACTGCTGGGAGGACTCTGCACACACCCCTCCTGTCTCAGGGCACTGCTGGGAGGTCTCTGCACCCACCCCTCCTGTCTCTGGGCACTGCTGGGAGGACTCACCACCCACCCCTCCTGTCTCAGGGCACTGCTGGGAGGTCTCTGCACCCACCCCTCCTGGGTCTGGACACTGCTGGGAGGACTCTGCACACACCCCTCCTGTCTCTGGGCACTGCTGGGAGGACTCTGCACCCACCCCTCCTGGGTCTGGACACTGCTGGGAGGACTCTGCACACACCCCTCCTGGGTCTGGACACTGCTGGGAGGACTCTGCACACACCCCTCCTGGGTCTGGACACTGCTGGGAGGACTCTGCACACACCCCTCCTGTCTCAGGGCACTGCTGGGAGGTCTCTGCACCCACCCCTCCTGTCTCTGGGCACTGCTGGGAGGACTCACCACCCACCCCTCCTGTCTCAGGGCACTGCTGGGAGGTCTCTGCACCCACCCCTCCTGTCTCTGGGCACTGCTGGGAGGACTCACCACCCACCCCTCCTGGGTCTGGACACTGCTGGGAGGACTCTGCACCCACCCCTCCTGTCTCTGGGCACTGCTGGGAGGACTCACCACCCACCCCTCCTGTCTCAGGGCACTGCTGGGAGGTCTCTGCACCCACCCCTCCTGGGTCTGGACACTGCTGGGAGGACTCTGCACACACCCCTCCTGTCTCTGGGCACTGCTGGGAGGACTCTGCACCCACCCCTCCTGGGTCTGGACACTGCTGGGAGGACTCTGCACACACCCCTCCTGGGTCTGGACACTGCTGGGAGGACTCTGCACACACCCCTCCTGTCTCAGGGCACTGCTGGGAGGTCTCTGCACCCACCCCTCCTGTCTCTGGGCACTGCTGGGAGGACTCACCACCCACCCCTCCTGTCTCAGGGCACTGCTGGGAGGTCTCTGCACCCACCCCTCCTGGGTCTGGACACTGCTGGGAGGACTCTGCACACACCCCTCCTGTCTCTGGGCACTGCTGGGAGGACTCTGCACCCACCCCTCCTGGGTCTGGACACTGCTGGGAGGACTCTGCACACACCCCTCCTGGGTCTGGACACTGCTGGGAGGACTCTGCACACACCCCTCCTGTCTCAGGGCACTGCTGGGAGGTCTCTGCACCCACCCCTCCTGTCTCTGGGCACTGCTGGGAGGACTCACCACCCACCCCTCCTGTCTCAGGGCACTGCTGGGAGGTCTCTGCACCCACCCCTCCTGGGTCTGGACACTGCTGGGAGGACTCTGCACACACCCCTCCTGTCTCTGGGCACTGCTGGGAGGACTCTGCACCCACCCCTCCTGGGTCTGGACACTGCTGGGAGGACTCTGCACACACCCCTCCTGGGTCTGGACACTGCTGGGAGGACTCTGCACACACCCCTCCTGTCTCAGGGCACTGCTGGGAGGACTCCACACCCACCCCTCCTGTCTCAGGGCACTGCTGGGAGTGATGGGCACCCACCCCTCCTGTCTCAGGGCACTGCTGGGAGGACTCCACACCCACCACTCCTGTCTCAGGGCACTGCTGGGTGGACTCTGCACACACACCTCCGATTTCTGGATATGTGCGCTTGGCACATACACGGTGGGGTTACGCACACTGCATTAGAGGTGAGGGTACGAGTCTACTGACACTGGTGTGGTGGGGGTACGCTCCGTACGTCCGCGGGTGTGGGTACGGGTCGTACTTACACTGTTGGGCAGGGGGGTACGCTCCTTGCATTCGTGGGTGGGGGTTCGAGTCGTACTTACACTGTTGGCATGGGGGGTACGCTCCATGCATACGCGGGTGGGGGTACGGGTCGTACTTACACTGTTGGGCAGGGGGGTACGCTCCTTGCATTCGCGGGTGGGGGTACGGGTCGTACTTACACTGTTGGGCTGGGGGTACGCTCCGTACGTCCGCGGGTGGGGGTACGGGTCGTACTTACACTGTTGGGCTGGGGGTACGCTCCGTGCGTCCGCGGGTGGGGGTACGGGTCGTACTTACACTGTTGGGCTGGGGGTACGCTCCGTACGTCCGCGGGTGGGGGTACGGGTCGTACTTACACTGTTGGGCTGGGGGTACGCTCCGTGCGTCCGCGGGTGGGGGTACGGGTCGTACTTACACTGTTGGGCTGGGGGTACGCTCCGTACGTCCGCGGGTGGGGGTACGGGTCGTACTTACACTGTTGGGCTGGGGGTACGCTCCGTACGTCCGCGGGTGGGGGTACGGGTCGTACTTACACTGTTGGGCTGGGGGTACGCTCCGTACGTCCGCGGGTGGGGGTACGGGTCGTACTTGCACTGTTGGGCTGGGGGGTACGCTCCTTGCATACGGGGTGGGGGTAGGGTCCGTACATATCCGTCCCCACGCTATGTGATGTTTGTGCGGCCCGTACCCAGGCCTTTGCCACGTGGGTGCGATCCGTCCCGCCATTGTTGGGGTGACGTGTGTGGGCGTGGTCCGACTCGTACCCACGCTCTTCAGGCGTGGGTACGGGACGTACCTGTCTGGTTGTGTTGCCGGTTCGCGTGGTGACGGACTTCCGTTGTGGCGGTCGCTGGATTATCAGGACACGCCCCCACCCCCTCGTGGTGACCAGGGCATGGGAGTCAGGTATGTCCAGGCCATGTGTAGTGTGTCACTCATGTGGTTGTTTTGTGGCCTGCCCTGGTCGTGCCACCCCCACCCCACCCCACTTTCCCCCCTCCCTTAGTTATTCTGACCTTCTGCGGCGTCTGCGTCGTAACCTGTAGAGGAGGTGTACTGCTATGAGGGCAGGGATGACTCGTAGGTTCGGGTCCATGTCTGTCCGTCGCGTACTGGTACTCCTTGCTCGCGTCGTCCTGTCGCGTACGGGTCCTCCTTGATCGCGTCGTCCTGTCGCGTACGGGTCCTCCTTGGTGGCGTCGTCCTGTGTGTCCGTCACGTACTGGTCCTCCTTGTTCGCGTCGCCGTCTGTCCGTCACGTACTGGTGGTCCTTGTTCGCGTCGTCCTGATTTCCCGGCAGTTTTTGGCTGCCGCAAAATATTCACCGTGCGGGGTGACGTCGGGTGGGTCGTGAATGGCTGGCTGCGTGCGTCCCGACGTCAGGTCGGCGCTTTCCCGGATCGCATTGGTAGGTGTTTTTTGTTCGGTCGGTCTTTTTTACGATTCGTACGGTAATGGTGTACCCGTGCGAATCGTAATTCCATGTTTGTATATTTTGACGACCGGGTACGCGTCGGACGGAGAATATGCTCCGTCCGACGGTTCGTACCCGGTTTTTACCGGATTGTGATCGGCACCTTATTGTTTTCAAATTTTTTATTGATAGAAAAATCATGAAAAAATAAACCATATTTTTAATGAATTTTGCAATTTAAGTAACATTTTTAAAACAAAATATAAATATTTTATTAACATTTATAAACATATATTTACAGATTAGTTAAATAAAGTAGTCCGTTATAAATTTAGATGCACGCGATGACGTAATGACGTGAGCGTCGACGTAATGCGCCATTTTGCAGAGCATCGGAGGAGGAAGCAGCAGGAAGCTGATCTGCGGCCAGGTAGGAAATATTTTCATTTGTAATTGTAGAATAAACCTTTAAAAGGGATACATATATAGTGAGGAAAGAATAAGGGGAGGTTGCGGGAAAACTAATTGATTACTTAAATGTTTTTAAACATGTCCACATTAATGTCATTAATGTATGCCTATGTCGGGTCGCTAACAGTTATTTATTTAGTTTAAAAAAGTATGTAACTGTTAAAAAATTAAAAGTTACTGTTCAGAAAGTTGATTTGTTTATTTAGGAAGTAACAAAAGTAATGTCGATCTTCATTTCTAAGTGCAAAAAAGTTGCGTACTTTCAAATTTTGGAAATTAACGATTGTTAAAAAAATGATGATTAAGCTGCAAAGTGCATTTTGGAATATGGTTTGAATTGTAGAATTTACATATGTTTGAGTTTTGGTGATTTGATATGACGGTAATTAAATTGGAAATTTTCGGAAATTATATTAATGGAGTTCCGATGTAGAACAATTGATCAAATACTATGGGACAGTAAATTTGTAGACAGTGGTAGTTTTTGCTTGAAATGAAGATTTGTTTTAAAAAAAAGGACCCGACTTGTTTGATTGAAAAATATTTAAGAAAAAAACATTGTATGCCAATTGTAATTTGAAAATTATTAAATTTTGAAGCAAAGCAGGAAAGTAAGTTATTACATTATTTTAAAAAGAAAGAATGTTAGAAAGATTTTCCAGGTAGTCTATAGCCACACACAACGAAAATTGTTGTAGAATTGCCAATAGTCTCTCAGACATTTCCCTTGTTTTGACTGTTACTCGTGGGTTTAGACTACCTGCGAGTGTTTGTGCTATTCTCATTTCTTGGAAACTTTGCTCCTTCTTCAAAGTTTCCAAAAATGAGTAGAAGTTAGGATGTGGTTTGCCAATTGTATGGTTGAAGGAGTTATGCCATCCCTCAATGGCATTGTTTGTTTTTGCTTCTCCCTCTAAACAACTCGTGTAGCAGTTCCACCACTCCACATGGAATCGTGGCTTCCTCCTGCGACCCAATCTGCTTAGGTGTCCAATCCATGTGTCCTCAAAATAATTTAGAATGGGTGCCAATTTTTCTTCGTTACTCGTATAATAAACAGATTCTATAATTGCAGTGTAGTACTCGTCCACACTATCGGGAGGAACAAAACAAAGTGCAGTTAATTTTTTTTGTTCAAATTGTAGTTTGCTATCCCGAGAATAATCTGCAACTAGGGATGTTTTCTGTAATTTACGCCAAAATGCCTGCGAAAAATGGAAAAAACATCCCTGAATTTGGGTATCCGTGTACGTTTTAGTGATCACATTGATCATGCTCAATTCAAAATCAATAATTATTTTTCGAGGACTTGAAGATGTTTTACTTTTAATCACTGATAAAAGTTCAGTGTATGTTGCAGAAGTCTTATCAGGTAGCAAACTATAAACTAAGGGAATTACACTATTGTTAATTTTAGCATGTATAGTGTAAATTTGAGTGAAAGGATGGGGTGTACTTTTAAACGTCCCATCCATCATCCAAATTTCACTACTTTCTAACTTAGCAAGGTTACGTGGGGTACTAAAAATTAAAATACGTTTCTGAGGGTTTTCGTTGTCATGCAGAAGGAAAGGTTCATCAGAAAAAGAAATAGAAAGATCATGAGGAATTCTAATGTCAGAGAAAGAATGTGGTGTAGATAATTGGATGTTACTTGCCTGCTTTTGTCTCTGAATAATTCTTCTCAAATTAGGTATTATAGGCATGTTACTAGCAACATGACTGGGGACATGCTGTGCAACCTCTCTTAAAATTGATCCTGTAGAATCATTGGAGGTGCTTGCAATAGCTTTCATCTCGTTTATTGTTTCTCTAATTTCTACATCCATTGCAGAGGCAGAGTGGTTATGTTCTGTGGTTTTCACAACCAAATTATCAACAGTAACCGCTCTGCCACTGCAATGGGTAGTGTAGTATTGCACACACCTCCAATGATTTCTAGTTAAACTTATTCTTTCCTTACTATATATGTATCCACCATGGTTTAATAAATTTTTGCCCTTCCTGGATTTAATAAAGTTTGCAGCTCCCAGGCTAGACATTATCTGAAAAGAGAGAAGACAAAAAAAATTTGCCTGAAAAAAATTATGAAATACCTAAAACATAACATTAACACCATCCATTACTTTCCCTACTGCTGCACCTTCCAGGAGTTAGAATAGTAAATTGCACCCCTACACCATCCAACACTTTCCCTACTGCTGCACCTTCCTGCAGTTAGAATAGTAAATTGCACACCTACATCATCCAACACTTTCCCTACTGATGCACCTTCCTGGAGTTAGAATAGTAAATTGCACCCCTACACCATCCAACACTTTCCCTACTGATGCACCTTCCTGGAGTTAGAATAGTAAATTGCACCCCTACACCATCCAACACTTTCCCTACTGCTGCACCTTCCTGGAGTTAGAATAGTAAATTGCACCCCTACACCATCCAACACTTTCCCTACTGCAGCATCTTCCTGGAGTTAGAATAGTAATTGTTACCCCTACACCATCCAACACTTTCCCTACTGCTGCACCTTCCTGGAGTTAGAATAGTAAATTGCACCCCTACACCATCCAACACTTTCCCTACTGCTGCACCTTCCTGGAGTAAGAATAGTAAATTGCACACCTACACCATCCAACACATTCCCTACTGATGCACCTTCCTGGAGTTAGAATAGTAAATTGCACCCCTACACCATCCAACACTTTCCCTACTGCTGCACCTTCCTGGAGTTAGAATAGTAAATTGCACCCCTACATCATCCAACACTTTACCTACTGATGCACCTTCCTGGAGTTAGAATAGTAATTGTTACCCCTACACCATCCAACACTTTCCCTACTGCTGCACCTTCCTGGAGTAAGAATAGTAAATTGCACACCTACACCATCCAACACTTTCCCTACTGATGCACCTTCCTGGAGTTAGAATAGTAAATTGCACCCCTACACCATCCAACACTTTCCCTACTGCTGCACCTTCCTGGAGTTAGAATAGTAAATTGCACCCCTACATCATCCAACACTTTACCTACTGATGCACCTTCCTGGAGTTAGAATAGTAATTGTTACCCCTACACCATCCAACACTTTCACTACTGCTGCACCTTCCTGGAGTTAGAATAGTAAATTGCACCCCTACACCATCCAACACTTTCCCTACTGATGCACCTTCCTGGAGTTAGAATAGTAAATTGCACACCTACACCATCCAACACATTCCCTACTGATGCACCTTCCTGGAGTTAGAATAGTAAATTGCACCCCTACACCATCCAACACTTTCCCTACTGCTGCACCTTCCTGGAGTTAGAATAGTAAATTGCACCCCTACATCATCCAACACTTTACCTACTGATGCACCTTCCTGGAGTTAGAATAGTAATTGTTACCCCTACACCATCCAACACTTTCCCTACTGCTGCACCTTCCTGGAGTAAGAATAGTAAATTGCACACCTACACCATCCAACACTTTCCCTACTGATGCACCTTCCTGGAGTTAGAATAGTAAATTGCACCCCTACACCATCCAACACTTTCCCTACTGCTGCACCTTCCTGGAGTTAGAATAGTAAATTGCACCCCTACATCATCCAACACTTTACCTACTGATGCACCTTCCTGGAGTTAGAATAGTAATTGTTACCCCTACACCATCCAACACTTTCACTACTGCTGCACCTTCCTGGAGTTAGAATAGTAAATTGCACCCCTACACCATCCAACACTTTCCCTACTGATGCACCTTCCTGGAGTTAGAATAGTAAATTGCACCCCTACACCATCCAACACTTTCCCTACTGATGCACCTTCCTGGAGTTAGAATAGTAAATTGCACCCCTACACCATCCAACACTTTCCCTACTGCTGCACCTTCCTGGAGTTAGAATAGTAATTGTTACCCCTACACCATCCCACACTTTCCCTACTGCTGCACCTTTCTGGAGTTAGAATAGTAAATTGCACCCCTACACCATCCAACACTTTCCCTACTGATGCACCTTCCTGGAGTTAGAATAGTAAATTGCACCCCTACACCATCCAACACTTTCCCTACTGCTGCACCTTCCTGGAGTTAGAATAGTAAATTGCACCCCTACACCATCCAACACTTTCCCTACTGCAGCATCTTCCTGGAGTTAGAATAGTAATTGTTACCCCTACACCATCCAACACTTTCCCTACTGCTGCACCTTCCTGGAGTTAGAATAGTAAATTGCACCCCTACACCATCCAACACTTTCCCTACTGCTGCACCTTCCTGGAGTAAGAATAGTAAATTGCACACCTACACCATCCAACACATTCCCTACTGATGCACCTTCCTGGAGTTAGAATAGTAAATTGCACCCCTACACCATCCAACACTTTCCCTACTGCTGCACCTTCCTGGAGTTAGAATAGTAAATTGCACCCCTACATCATCCAACACTTTACCTACTGATGCACCTTCCTGGAGTTAGAATAGTAATTGTTACCCCTACACCATCCAACACTTTCCCTACTGCTGCACCTTCCTGGAGTAAGAATAGTAAATTGCACACCTACACCATCCAACACTTTCCCTACTGATGCACCTTCCTGGAGTTAGAATAGTAAATTGCACCCCTACACCATCCAACACTTTCCCTACTGCTGCACCTTCCTGGAGTTAGAATAGTAAATTGCACCCCTACACCATCCAACACTTTCCCTACTGCTGCACCTTCCTGGAGTTAGAATAGTAATTGTTACCCCTACACCATCCAACACTTTCACTACTGCTGCACCTTCCTGGAGTTAGAATAGTAAATTGCACCCCTACACCATCCAACACTTTCCCTACTGATGCACCTTCCTGGAGTTAGAATAGTAAATTGCACCCCTACACCATCCAACACTTTCCCTACTGATGCACCTTCCTGGAGTTAGAATAGTAAATTGCACCCCTACACCATCCAACACTTTCCCTACTGCTGCACCTTCCTGGAGTTAGAATAGTAATTGTTACCCCTACACCATCCCACACTTTCCCTACTGCTGCACCTTTCTGGAGTTAGAATAGTAAATTGCACCCCTACACCATCCAACACTTTCCCTACTGATGCACCTTCCTGGAGTTAGAATAGTAAATTGCACCCCTACACCATCCAACACTTTCCCTACTGCTGCACCTTCCTGGAGTTAGAATAGTAAATTGCACCCCTACACCATCCAACACTTTCCCTACTGATGCACCTTCCTGGAGTTAGAATAGTAAATTGCACACCTACATCATCCAACACTTTCCCTACTGCTGCACCTTCCTGGAGTTAGAATAGTAAATTGCACACCTACACCATCCAACACTTTCCCTACTGCTGCACCTTCCTGGAGTTAGAATAGTAAATTGCACCCCTACATCATCCAACACTTTCCCTACTGATGCACCTTCCTGGAGTTAGAATAGTAATTGTTACCCCTACACCATCCAACACTTTCCCTACTGCTGCACCTTCCTGGAGTTAGAATAGTAAATTGCACCCCTACACCATCCAACACTTTCCCTACTGATGCACCTTCCTGGAGTTAGAATAGTAAATTGCACCCCTACACCATCCAACACTTTCCCTACTGCTGCACCTTCCTGGAGTTAGAATAGTAAATTGCACCCCTACATCATCCAACACTTTCCCTACTGATGCACCTTCCTGGAGTTAGAATAGTAATTGTTACCCCTACAGCATGGTACATTTTTACAACTGTTGCACCTTAGAATGTTGGATAAAAATACCTTTTTCTTTCGAATTTGCTTTTCTTGCTGACTCTTCTTAAGTGGGAATGGCGTGTAGGCTGGAGTAGACACTTATGTGGTGATTGGATTTCTAATGGGAAAATAAATGTCTGGAAAAGTGAAAAAAGAAAAGAATGAGAAAACTGAACGATGTTGAGAAATGTGAATTTACAGTAATTTTTAAAAAATTGAATATTTGGTATAAGTTGTAGTAGATAACACTTTCCCTAATGCTACACCAACCTTTAGTCATGAAATAAAATTCTGAAATCTGCAAATGTTACCATAATTAAATTGGGTATTTTTTCAACATTAGCAATGAGATGGCTAGTCTAATATATTGAAGGTTAAGAAACCATGCTGAAAATCAATACCTTGTTTTGTAGAAATTGCTTTTCTGGGTGAGGCTTCTGAAGATGATTTGGTCTGTTGGCTCAAGATTTAACGTATGTGATGGAAAGAATCTTTCTGCAATGAATCAAATTGTTGTCTTTTAAAAAAAATGAGGATAATAAAAAAATTAACTTTGGTTTGAAATGTAAAATCTGAGTAACTTTAAATTAATAATGACATACAATATAACTAATACTACATGACACTGTACAAACCTATGCACCTTCCTGTAGTTGAAATAGAGATATGTACCCCTACACCATAAAAAAATCTCCCTAATGTTGCACCTTCCTGGAGTAGGAATAGTATATTGTTACTCTAAACTATCCATCATTTTTCTAATTAGGTACTTTAGAGGAGTAATAATTGCAAAAGGAAGGATTAAAAATGTCTAGAAAAAATAATACTGAAAAGGTAACATACCTTTTTCAGTTGTTGTTTCTTTTCGTGCCTTTAAGGTAATGCTTTCAGCAGGATAAAGTTATTTTTTTGCTACAGATGTCCTCTGGAAAAAAAAAATGTTTAATAAATTAATGTTCCTTAGCCAACGTTGGTTGGAAAAAAAATACAATTTTTAAACAATATGATATATGACAAATGAGTATGAGTAACAATTGGTGAAAGTAAACATATTACACATTTAATGCATTTTTCAAAAAAAATAAAATGGTTACTCCGATACTATCACTCAATTACTGTAATGCTGTACATTCTAGGACTTTGAATAGTAATAGTTACCCTAGTAACATGAATCTCTTTTTCAGATGTAGTACCCAACTGAAGTCTTATTAGTAATTGTTACTCCTGCATCATGGTATATTTTCGTTTATGATGTAATGAGATTGAGGTAAAAAAAAAAACACCTTTGCCATACATCACTTTAGCTAATTTTTTAAAATATATTTTACAAGTAAAACAATTACAAATAAATTACATTTACCTTCACAATTGTATATGTCAGTCGATAACGTGGTGGTGATGGTAAATAAGGTACACCAATTGTTGAATCTCAATATATTCCGAGTTTCTGTTTTTGGAAAATAAAATACTTGTTTTAAGTTGGTGTATATTTTTAGTGATAATAAATTAGAAACAGTACATTTTTAAAGTTATTATTAAGAATTTTATTTAAATTTTTTTTGGGTTAAGAAAATATATTTTCCTCAAAACCAACGTTTAAAAATATTGTAATGACTTACTAGTAGTTGCTCTATTGTAATGCTTTTACGAATGAATTCCGTGCTCTCTCTGAGGAGGTCGCAGTGGAGGTGACAGAGGGTCAGCTTTTCACGTCTGGTCTCTCTAGTAGTTGATAATCAACTGAATGCAAAATGGTGTCTTCCTGGTATTTATAAGTTTTACTGTGTCACTATTAATTTTTTTAAAAACTGCGTTCGTTGTGTTTTTTTAAATGCTTTGTTTTACTGTGGAAAATGATAATTTAAAAATGCTTTTACAAAAGTATTGTTTTCATTCATTTGCTCCATTTTGGCATCCATTTTGGAACATGTCTTTTGGTATTGGTTACATAGAAACAGTGGTAGGACAAGTTTTACAAGTGAGATGGTTAAAATGGCGCCTATGTGTATGTGTCTTATGTTTTACTTTGTTTACTTATTTTCCGATCTAATCATGATAAAAATGTGTTTGTACTGTTATTTTAATTTTCGTTATTTTTGTAAAACTTTGAAATGTGTGAAAACGGAATTGTATGGGGGATTTTGAGTATTAATTTTAATACTCGAGTATTAATTTTAATACTCGAGTATTAATTGGGTAATGCGTTTAGTAGATTTACGTTCAGTTTTTCTCCACATTTTAATACACTTCCCCACCCTAAAACCCCTAATTTCCCTGCATCCCGTGCCAGATTTTATTGTACTTTTAATTTAAAAAAAAAAAAAATCGCGTTGTAATGGTATGCGTTGTAATTGATTTCGTTGTAACAGCACTTTTCAGTATTTTAATAGGTTTTGCGTTGTAAGAGTATTCGTTGTAAAGTAATGCGTTGTAGTAGTACTTGCGTTGTAAAAAATGCGTTGTAAAGGTATGCGTTGTAATAGTATGCGTTGTAACGTCATACATCCCAATGGAGGGGGCGGGGCGAGATGTAGTGCCGCTGTCAGCTGCTGGTGCAGCCGCCGCCCACTCGGAGAGATCATCCTCGGACCCGTCAGCTTCATACTCTGTAGTGCCAGTCGACAGGTCTCCGGGTTCACTCTCCTCCGCCTCTGTCCCACTTGATGTGCCAGCCCCGATGTCACCGCTGGCACTGGTGCTCGGTCCCTCTGCTCCGTCTGTGCCCATGTCTCCCTCCGTGTCCCCCGACGATGCTGTGGGCAGGGTGAAGAAACAGAAATTAATCATACACCTGTATACATATGTCACATGAGTCCAATCTACATAGGTCACAGTGCATAGCCTGAAACAAAAGAAGAGTTACATCTACAAAACAAGGTACATATGTAGGGCATGCAAGACACAGTTTTTTGACCCACCATGCCACCGAAAAACTATGGAGAGCATGACACAATAGCAAATGAGATGGAATGGAATTTTGACTGAGGAGCACGGCCCTGGGGACTATCCAGCACTGCATCTGCACCACACAGCGTGGCAGGAAATAGGGATGAGCAGGGACCATATCCAGGAACAAGAGGCACATGCAGCATAGGTTAAACTGAAAACATGCCCACCATGACTGGCCCACTGCACCTTGAGTGCATGTCCAGACCAACATCACACACTGGCCAGTCCTAGCAAGGAGATATCAGGTTGTGACATGAAGGCCATGCCCGCACCACCCACCCCCAACAACAGGAAGCACTTACATCCCTTAGTCTGGGTGAAATACACATGGGATGCAACAAATCAAGGTTGCACACAAAATACCCAAGGTGCGCCTGTCCAAATAATCATGTACAAATGGGCATCATCAGATGATTGTAACAAGACACACAGGCAATGTCCACCGTGAGTATGAACAAGGAAAATCAGGTCAGTCTGTACAGTGGACACTTGTACTACATTTCACATCAATATACATTTGGCCAGGGGACAATGGCACAGAGCACAACCTATGCTGTAGACACAGAGATTGTCAACATATTCGGATTACACACATGATACCTAGGAAAACATGCCCCTGGGGACAGTGGTGGCCACACAACTCCATGCTCCTGAATGGGAATGACTGCAACACACGCTAACATCCCCGCACTATGCGTACCGCACACTCATGCACATCATGTCACAGGCCACCACATAGGACATGCGTGCTGTAAGGCCTCACACTTGAGAGACTAACTCCCATGTCTGGACTCAGCATTAGTGCCAACTGACATGGAACCCACAAGACCAGAACTGGACAGGGCACAGGCAAGGTCCCAAAACCTGTTACCCACCACCCCCACACATGATGCTGCAGGCATAGTACACTTGGAGAAGGTGCCAGGCTACATAACCTTGTGACGGAGTGACTACACACAGACCAGGGAACACATTGCAAGGAGGGGAAGGGAGGCAGGAGAGCACTGCAATACTGTGGGTAACAGGGTCTGCACAGCACCATAAAACCCTGGCAGTGTATCCATGGAACAGTGCACGTACAAATGCTGGTGAAACACAACAAACACACATGTACCTACCCCCTTCCTGCTGCTGCATCTCCTGTAGGCGCCTGTCCAAGTCTGGAAAGACCACCGCCAGCACACGCTTATGGATGTGGGAGAGACGGCGGCGCCCGCGGTTCTTATGGCTCTCAGGTGAGTCCCCCAGCAGGACCCGTGCGATCCTCCGCGTCCAGCACCGGATATCCTGCCAGCGTTTCCTCACCTGGAACAGGTGAGGAACCATCCGCACTCCTCACGGCGCTGACGGCGTCCAGCCATATCTGCTCCTTGGCAGAGGCGTCTACCTGTGAGGATGAACAAGTGACACTACATCAATACACCTGGCACATGTCACAGAGACACAGATTAGAACACATTTGCTGTTTACAACAAGGCATAGTATGCATCCAACGCATTGCACCTTTGTCATAGGGACATGATCCTCTGGGGAAGGCCAAAAGCAGTACGTGCCATTGAAAGGACACAGGTGGAATGAGGGCAACTACACAATCAATGATCCAGGCTCACACTGTGCATCACACCCACCCCTCCTGTCTCTGGGCTCTGCTGGGAGTGATAGGCACCTACCCCTCCTGACTCTGGGCACTGCTGGGGGGACTCTGCACCCACCCCTCCTGACTCTGGGCACTGCTGGGGGGACTCTGCACCCACCCCTCCCGTCTCTGGGCACTGCTGGGAGTGATAGGCACACACCCTTCCTGTCTCTGGGCACTGCTGGGAGTGATAGGCACACACCCCTCCTGTCTCTGGGCACTGCTGGGAGGACTCTGCACCCACCCCTCCTATCTCTGGGCATTGCTGGGAGGACTCTACACACACCCCTCCTGACTCTGGGCACTGCTGGGAGTGATAGGCACCCACCCCTCCTGACTCTGGGCACTGCTGGGGGGACTCTGCACCCACCCCTCCTGACTCTGGGCACTGCTGGGGGGACTCTGCACCCACCCCTCCCGTCTCTGGGCACTGCTGGGAGTGATAGGCACACACCCTTCCTGTCTCTGGGCACTGCTGGGAGTGATAGGCACACACCCCTCCTGTCTCTGGGCACTGCTGGGAGGACTCTGCACCCACCCCTCCTGTCTCTGGGCATTGCTGGGAGGACTCTACACACACCCCTCCTGACTCTGGGCACTGCTGGGAGTGATAGGCACCCACCCCTCCTGTCGCTGGGCACTGCTGGGAGGACTCTACACACACCCCTCCTGACTCTGGGCACTGCTGGGAGTGATAGGCACCCACCCCTCCTGACTCTGGGCACTGCTGGGGGGACTCTGCACCCACCCCTCCTGACTCTGGGCACTGCTGGGGGGACTCTGCACCCACCCCTCCCGTCTCTGGGCACTGCTGGGAGTGATAGGCACACACCCTTCCTGTCTCTGGGCACTGCTGGGAGTGATAGGCACACACCCCTCCTGTCTCTGGGCACTGCTGGGAGGACTCTGCACCCACCCCTCCTGTCTCTGGGCATTGCTGGGAGGACTCTACACACACCCCTCCTGACTCTGGGCACTGCTGGGAGTGATAGGCACCCACCCCTCCTGTCGCTGGGCACTGCTGGGAGGACTCTGCACACACCCCTCCTATGTCTGGGCACTGCTGGGAGGACTCTGCACACACCCCTCCTGTCTCTGGGCACTGCTGGGAGACATCAGGCATCCCCCCCCGGGACCCCCACTACAGTACATAGCATGTGTGTCACACCTGGACACAATGGCAGAAGTCACTGTCACAAAAGAAGGGACACAGTCTGTGCTAGTAGCTCTGCACTCACCTGATACCCTGGTCGCCCATACAGCAGGGGGTACTGTGGGAGGATCACATCCAGCAATGCCAGGTTCTCCTCCAGGGTGAATGGCTGTGACCTCTCCACAGACCTTGACATGGTTCCAGGGACTCACGAGCAGCAGCAGTGTGTTAGATAGGAAATATGTGCAGGCAAGTGCTCCCTCATGGGACCTGGCTGCCTTATATCTGCCTTGCTGGCCTGTTTCATGCACAGGAGTACAGAGTGATTGGTCACTCACATTTGCATCCTATGTTTCCTCCAATCCCTTCAAACCTAGCACAGTCAGTGGGTTCTCATTGTGTTTTTTTCTTCAGCATGATGTCAACCCCACAAACACATTGCAACAAAGTAGATTCATTCCAACTGACTTCTGCTGTGCACCTTCCAGAACAAATTCAAACTTGAAATTTGGGCTCCATGACAACCAGCATGCATGTAGGCCTCAATACTTGTCCCTCATGTGTCCCCTATGTAAAATTGAGCTTCACCCACAGGTTCCGGGCCCCTAGGGCACCCCAAATGCATAGCAACGGCCCGCACACGCGTGCGTACGTTCACTATCACTATGGGTGTCCTCGCGTATGCGTACTCGTAGTGATAGTGAGCGTACAGGCATGTGTACGGCCCGTACCACTATGGGTGTCCTCGCGTATGAGTACTCGTACTGGTACGGCACGTACACACGTCTGTACGCTCACTATCACTACGAGTACGCATACGCGAGGACACCCATAGTGATAGTGAACGTACAGGCGTGTGTACGGGCCGTACCAGTACGAGTACACATACGCGAGGACACCCATAGTGATAGTGAACGTACAGGCGTGTGTACGGGCCATACCAGTATGAGTACGCATACGCGAGGACACCCATAGTGGTACGGCCCGTACACACGCCTGTACGTTCACTATCACTATGGGTGTCCTCGCGTATGCGTACTCGTAGTGATAGTGAGCGTACAGGCGTTTGTACGGCCCGTACCACTATGGGTGTCCTCGCGTATGCGTACTCGTACTGGTACGGCCCGTACACACGCCTGTACGCTCACTATCACTACGAGTACGCATACGCGAGGACACCCATAGTGATAGTGAACGTACAGGCGTGTGTACGGGCCGTACCAGTACGAGTACACATACGCGAGGACACCCATAGTGATAGTGAACGTACAGGCGTGTGTACGGGCCGTACCACTATGGGTGTGCTCGCCTATGCGTACCCATAGTGATAGTGAGCGTACACACGCCTGTACGCTCACCCTCACTATGGGTACACATACGGCAGCACTCCCATAGTGATATGGGAACGTACACAGGCCCTCTTAGCAGCAGTACGGCGGTTTTCACACATCACAGTGGTGACAGGCAGCACACAGGAAGGAATAGGGCGGACATACTTGTCCATGGATGGACATCAAGGCATTGTCTGTGCAGTACTACATGTGTGGGGCACAGGTGTGACAGGCTGTGATGTGGCACATTACTCCTCAGTCGAGAAGGCACCAGATGTATGATGAGATGTGTACAGATGTAATGTGTGACGGTGCAATGTGTGCCAGGCATGCCCTTGACTCCTTGGACATGTGTGCATGTCGTACTGCACACTTGGGATGACCGACACTGGCATGGCACGGACACCAACACACGGAAGTGTCCCCTGATGCCCGGTACAGGGGTTACCACACCTGACTTGTCACTACCCATGGTGCACGATGTGACTATGTCATGTATGTGTGGGGCGTTCCCATTAGGTTGATGTTGGAGCACCCTCAAAAGCTGCAGCTGTTGCAGCAACCAACATGTGTCTGTGTGTAGATTGACATTGCACACTGTTCTGCACACCATGCCACATGTGGTATCGGATGTGAGGTGCGTATGTATGCATGTGACACGGAGTAGCATAACAAGGACATGTCTCCTCTCAATGAATGTGTGGTGAGTCATGACATGTGCACCTTCATGGCAAGGTGTGTGGGCTGTCCTAGTGTAATGTCATGTGACCTGTGGCTCTAGTGTTCCGCTACCAGTCTCTGCAATCGGCATCCTACTTCTGCTGATGTGTGGGTGTATGTCACTCCTGTCTTGCGTCTGGCTGTTCACTTGCACTGGGACACAGCTAATCCCATGGCATGGCATGTGGAGGTTCTCAATCTCCGTGTGTAGCTGGCTCTTGGTAGGAGTGTCACCTGGCAGCCATACGTGTCCAGGGCATGTGGCACATACCTGACTCCGTATGTAGCATATGTGTATAGACAGATTAACATGTGCTCAGTACAAATTATTTGTTGTTGTGGTGCACTCACTCTTCCTTGTCACTTCCAAATCACTGCAGAGCGCCGCCTCTTCCCCGAGCAATTCCGGACTTGGCTGCCATGCGGGAGAATGATCGTATCCGGTGCTACCGCTTCCCCCAACGGTTGATTCTGGAGTTGACGGCGAGACTGGCACCACACCTGCAACCGCTGCACAGGTATCCTACGGCACTGACACCCAAGCTGAAGGTAATGGCAGCCCTACATTTTCTAGCCACGGGTACCTTTCAAAATACCATAGCTCATGTTGGTGGCATGTCCCAGAGCATGTTCTGCTGTGTGCTGCATGATTTCTTAGAGGCCATGTTGATTCACCTGGATGACTTCATCAAGTTCCCAACCCCTGAAACGTTGACTGGGGTCAAGCGTGGATTCTATGCCCTGGGAGGGATGCCCCATGTCATTGGGTCCATAGATGGGACACATGTTGCTTTGGTACCACCACACGCACAGGAGGTAGCGTACCGCAATCGCAAGCACTACCACTCCATCAATGCCCTTGTGGTGTGTCTGTCCAACATGGTGATTTCACATGTCTGTGCTCGTTTTCCAGGATCAGCGCACGATGCCTACATCATGAGGCGTAGCAGGGTGCCTGAAATGATGACGCAGCTGCGCAACGAACGAGCATGTGTTGTTGGTGGGTACAGTCTGTCTGTCCTGTATTTTGCGTAGACTACCGGCACGACCGCTTCTCCAGTTCTAACGATGTCCATGTGCTTCCCATGTAGGGGACGCTGGCTATCCCAACATGCCATGGCTGATCACACCTCTCCGCAACCCCATCACGCCGGCCCAGCTCCGCTACAACACCGCCCATGGCCGTACAAGGCGAGTGATAGAGAGGACGTTTGGCCTGCTGAAGAGCCGATTCAGGTGCCTACACAAGACCGGTGGCGCGCTCCCATATGCCCCTGCGAAGGTCTGCAAAATCTTCATGGTCTGCTGCATGCTGCACAACATGGCAGTTGAGAAAGCTGTGCCACTCATCCTGGATCAAGATGACCAGGACCATCCACCCGTGGAGGACGAAGGGCTTGGCAATGGGGCTAGTGATGTGGAGGATGTGGAGCCGCAAGAGGACATCCGGACTTGGCTCATACGCGACTTCTTTGCTTAGTGGTGAGTACCAGTGTCTGAGTGTGCACACATTGCTCCCCGTGTGGCATGTGTTGTGATGTGTGTCTCCACCTGCATGTATGGCACGTGAGTCAGAGGTGTGTGTGGGTGTGTCACTGGAGTGATGGTGGCAGTGATGGTTGTATTTCCCCAGTCATAATTGTGACCTAGCATGTTGTCATCCATACATGTGTCGAGTACATGCACATGCAAGTTGCTGTGCTTTTTGTGGCTGACTTCTTGTGTGTCTCTCTTCCCCAGGTACTTGCGCATGCCGTCTGCTGCTTGCATTGTTGTGGCACTGCTATTCCTCATGGACACGTCATTGTGTGCTGACTCAGCGTTACACGCACGGACAAGTTTGGAAGTCTCCTTAGGGTAAGGGATGCATCAGGGGTGTATTGGGTGTGGCAGTTGTTCACGATGTATGCACACTGCCCCTGTCGATGTTTGGTTCCTCTGCAGCCATGTAGCATCACCATGGGACACGACATGCAGCTGTGTACACCTGAATAGATGGTCTGACTTGTTGACAGTCATCAGTGATGGGATAGTGGATTGTGATGATGGCATCAATGTGTGTAACACTGCCCTCGGACACATACGGTTTGCATTGGCTTGACATGGTGTGGGACTTCTACATCAGCGGATCAATGGTGTATGGCAGTCTCTCCATGAGCAGCTGTGGGTGTTTAGCTGTTAGCCGACAATTGTGTGCCAGTTCCATGGCTATCACGCATTTGTGCTGCAGAAGGGGGGTGCCAGTGTTGGACCCACATGTTACTCCACATGAAGTGTTCATGTGTACTTCAAGTTGCCTCTGCAATCCCGAAAACATGACTAATAAAGGTGTCCCTATGCCTCCAAGGTGCCTCTTCTCAGTCAATGCTGGTGTGTTGCCACGGTGCATCCAGCATGTCTGGCATGGTTTTCCCTGATAGTGGCTATGTGTCTATGTGTCGAGTAGCAAGATGCAAGCTGTGTGTGTGGAATGAGACTGTGTATTGTGCATGATGTCCATGACTGTGTGGGTATTGTGACATGTGCCATCCCCATGCATCCAACGTTGGCCAGGCCCCCATTCTCTGCATCCACCGGACTCAAGCTTGCAGGACATGGTTCTGCCACCTGTCTACACATACCTGGGTGCCCCCCAGGACACTGGACTGGATCCCTGACCTCTGCGCATCACTCTTGCTGTACTCAATGTGTCTGTCTGCACGGTTGTGCGGCCACCCCCTCAGCTGGTTGGACCCATCACGGGTGTGTATGGTGCTCCATGTCTGTCTTGCCTAATACACTGTGACCCGTGTGTTCTGTGCTAGACTCAGGCCCCAGGGTGTGGATGGTTGAAGTCAAAAGAGAACTCAGGCATGTTTAGACTTTACAAGACACATGTAAGGTAATAATGCAACCAGCAGGCATCTTCTCTTCATGGTGTGAATTTATATTTTTGTGGGGGGGGGGTATGACGGGAGGGGCTTTCCGGGAGTTTGGAATCCAAAGTTCAGTAGGGGAGTTGGTGTCCTTGCCATTGGAAATCCTCAGAGTCCATGCCACAGTCTTTGTCAACATTGGTCAGACAGTGACAAGCAAGGCCATGTGGAGAATGTCTCTTGATGCTGTGATGCTGTTGCTCCAGTGGGCCAGGTGCCAGGCCAGGTGTCCTGGGAGATGGTGATGTAGCGCCGACCCTCACGGTCCTTTCCGTGGACGACCCGGCCTCCTGCGGGGACCCTCAGAAGCAGGCCGTGACGATGTTTGGGATGCTCCATCGGATGTTTCCTCCTCCTCCTGATCCCTCCCTGTGGGTGGTGATGTTCTACGCCTTCTGGCACAGGGAGGGTTGCCCATGTTGTCGGCCATCCGACGGAGTGTATTGTGAATCCCCTGGAACACCGTCACGAGCTCAGCCTGTCTGTCCTCCATCCTCCGTTGGTGTTGCAGTAGACAGGCATGTTGCTGGGCCTGCTGGGTCTTTATCTCATCGAGGGTCCCCTTCATCTCATTGAGGGTGGACACAACCTGGGCCATGCCCGTGGTGTCCTGCCGGTATGTGTCCAGGATGTTACGGACATGGGAATATACCGGTTCCCCAGCCAACTGGTCAGGCTGGCGCCTCCGCCGTCCTCCACTCCCACCACCCCTGCCCACTTGCACCTGGCCTGCCCTTGTGGGCACATCGGGTCTCCGGGACTCCTGAGGGGTGGCATTGGCGTTGTCGCCTGCCTCCTCCTGGGTGCCCGTGACACCGTGTCCCTCCTGGCCAGCCTGGCTGCTTTGTGGTGGTGGGGCAGGTATCCTGGGTGTCTCCTGGGATGTGGCAGGAGTGGGGGTGGTGGTTGGCCCCGTTGTACCTGACGCAGGTGCTGCAGGTCGTTGGACACCAGAGGGGCCAGGTTGGTTGGCGTCGTCCACAGAGTGGTGAGAGTCGTCGCTGCCGGTGGGATCGGCCTCCCGCAGAGCCGGGTCCTGTGAGTCTTCCCCCCCAGTGTTGGGGGGTGAACCACGAGGTTGACCTGTGTGTGAGAGAGACAATGTTAATTTTGGTCCATGCAACATCCATGTTTCATCAGTTTCAAAGTTGGCACATTTCCTCTTGGAATTAGGATCTGTCTTGCATTCCACTCACAGTGCACTTGTGCATGGGTGTGTCCCTTGGGCACCACTTTGGCGCCTTTAACTATGTGTGGCACAGTCTTACTTGCTGCGTCAAGTGTGACAGCAGTCAGCAGTGGAGTGGGCAGGTGTGGCGAGCCATGCATTGGCGCCTTCCGTGTAGCACTGTACATGTGCACATGGAGTGGATCCACACACTTATATAATGCAGGTAGCTGTCGTTGTGCTCGTGCACAGGTTGTGACATGGCCCTGTGTTTTGCCATGGAGAAGAGGGGGGGTTCTGGCACTGGCCACCCTTGTCTACATGCACGCAGTCCACCTGCTGACGAGCAGACATTCCCACACACCACAAGGCTGATTTGCTCTCCCTGTGTCTCCCTCCCTCTCTGTCCCCCTCTCCCTCCCTCTCTGTCCCCCTTTCCCTCCCTCTGTGTGTCAGCCTCCTCCCTCTGTCCGTCTTCCCGTGTCTCCCTCCCTCTGTGTCCCCCTGTCCCTCCCTCTGTGTGTCAGCCTCCTCCCTCTGTCCGTCTCCCTGTGTCTCCCTCCCTCTGTGTCCCCCTGTCCCTCCCTCTGTGTGTCAGCCTCCTCCCTCTGTCCGTCTCCCCGTGTCTCCCTCCCTCTCTGTCCCTCTGTCCCTCCCTCTGTGTGTCAGCCTCCTCCCTCTGTCCATCTCCCTGTGTCTCCCTCCCTCTGTGTCCCCCTGTCCCTCCCTCTGTGTGTCAGCCTCCTCCCTCTGTCCGTCTCCCCGTGTCTCCCTCCCTCTCTGTCCCTCTGTCCCTCCCTCTGTGTGTCAGCCTCCTCCCTCTGTCCATCTCCCTGTGTCTCCCTCCCTCTGTGTCCCCCTGTCCCTCCCTCTGTGTGTCAGCCTCCTCCCTCTGTCCGTCTCCCCGTGTCTCCCTCCCTCTCTGTCCCCCTGTCCCTCCCTCTGTGTGTCAGCCTCCTCCCTCTGTCCATCTCCCTGTGTCTCTCTCCCTCTGTGTCCCCCTGTCCCTCCCTCTGTGTGTCACCCTCTGTCACCTAAGGCCAGCTTCCTGGGCACACACTGTTAGCAGATCTTTGAATGGCCCTTGGCTTGTTGCTGTGAGTTTGTTTCTGATCTCCAGGCACCCATTGGGTGTAGTGTGTGTGTCTGCGCTGCTGCTGTGGTGGTGTGTGCTGCCACTCTTTCACAGTGTTGGTTGTTCATTAGCTGCTGTCATGTGCAAAAACGTGCCTTCACCCCCATGTGTTAATGCAAGGTGTCCGCCATTTGCTGGTGAGTCTTTCCTGTGTGGGGACACAGTGTTAGTCTGGCTGTGACCTAGGCCATATGGGCAGAGGGCATTGTTGTCTGCTTCTGAGATGCACTATGTGATTTTTGGGGCCCACCCTCCCGCCATCCGGCTTATCGTGTCATGTGTTGGTGTCTTCTGTGGCCTGTGACTTGACATTGTCCAGCTGGGTACATGGGGCATGGTGGCGCCAGTGGCATGTGCGTGTTCATGGAGTGTGGTTGAGTCATGCGATAGCTTGGGGTGGTTGCGTGCCTGTTTGTGGGTTTGGTTGTGGATGACGTTCCCCCCATGTGAGGTGCGTTGTTTGTGTACTCACCCGGGTCTCGGAGTCCTCCTAATCCTTCGACTGCCTCCACCGGCAGTATGGCCATCACCCTCTCCTCCCAGGGATGGTAGTTTACGGGTCTGCGGGACGGCCCTCCTCCAGTGACGTTGGCCTGGTTGTGTTCGTCCGTCATCTTGGCTCGGACCCTCCTCCGCAGATCGTACCACCTGGCTTGGCATTCCTGCTTGTTCCTTCTGGTGTCCACAACAGCATTCACAGCATCGATGATGGTCTGCCACATGGCTGTTTTTTCTGAAATGCTGGTCTGTCTGACCAATGTTCCAAAGAGGTGTGGCTCGACTCTGAGGATTTCATCGACAAGGACCTCCAACTCTCGGTTACTGAACTTTGGATTCTTGTTAGTGGGCATGGTGAGGGGTGTGGGTGTGGATGGTGGGGGGTGTGTGTGGATGGTTGTGGGTGTGTGGGTGTGGTTGTGCAGGTGTGTGTGTGTGTGAATGTGATGAGGGGGTGTTTGTGAAGGTGGTTGTGTGAATGTGTGCAAGTGTAAGGTGTGGTGAAGCTTGTAGTATGGTGCTGTAGGTTGTCTGTGGGGTCTGGCAGCAGTGAGTCTGTTGCAAAGGCTCATGGTTTGTGTGTGTGGGCCCTTTTTATTGGTCCATTGGTGGGTGTGGCTGTGTTTGAAGTTTGGGTGGGTGTGTAATAAGGAGTGGTGGTGTTTTGGGCCTCTGTTTGTTTTTGGCAGTTGCAGGTCAGTGAATGTGTTGTTTTAGTGGTTGTTGGATATGTTTAGTGGCTTTGTGCCATTCAAATGGTGTATTCTTGTGTTGTTTTGTTTTGTCCTGGTTGTGTACGTGCGTTTTTAGCGTGTGTACGGTGTGTACATGGGCCATTTGGTTGTACAGTGCTGTCCTAGTGTGTGGCTTGGTACGACTCGTACATGCGGTTGTGATGTTGGGGCCTGGGGTGCGCTCCGTACTTAGGCGGTTGTGGTGGGGGTGCGACTCTGACGTACACGGGTGTACATACACGGGGGGTACGACACGTACACGGGTGTACATACACGGGGGTACGACACGTACAGGGGTGTACATACACGGGGGTAGGACACGTACAGGGGTGGGGGTACGACTCGAACATACAGGGGTGTACATACACGGTGGTACGACACGTACAAGGGTGGGAGTACAACTCGAACGTACAGGGGTGTACATACACGGTGGTACGACACGTACAGGGGTGGGGGTACGACTCGAACGTACAGGGGTGTACATACACGGGGGTACGACACGTACAGGGGTGTACATACACGGGGGTAGGACACATACAGGGGTGGGGGTACGACTCGAACGTACAGTGGTGTACATACATGGGGGTACGACACGTACAGGGGTGTACATACACGGGGGTAGGACATGTACACAGGTGGGGGTACGACTCGAACGTACAGGGGTGTACATACACGGTTGTACGACACGTACAGGGGTGGGGGTACGACTCGAACGTACAGGGGTGTACATACACGGTGGTACGACACGTACAGGGGTGGGGGTACGACTCTAACGTACAGGGGTGTACATACACGGGGGTACTACACGTACAGGGGTGTACATACACGGGGGTAGGACACGTACACGGGTGGGGGTACGACTCGAACGTACAGGGGTGTACATACACGGTGGTACGACACGTGCAGGGGTGTACATACACCGTGGTACGACACGTACAGGGGTGGGGGTACGACTCGAACGTACAGGGGTGTACATACACGGGGGTACGACACGTACAGGGGTGGGGGTACGACTCGAATGTACAGGGGTGTACATACACGGGGGTACGACACGTACAGGGGTGTACATACACGGGGGTAGGACACGTGCACAGGTGGGGGTACGACTCGAACGTACAGGGGTGTACATACACGGTGGTACGACACGTACACGGGTGGGGGTATGACTCGAACGTACAGGGGTGTACATACACGGGGGTACGACACGTACAGGGGTGGGGGTACGACTCGAACGTACAGGGGTGTACATACACGGTGGTACGACATGTACAGGGGTGTACATACACGGGGGTAGGACACGTACACGGGTGGGGGTACGACTTGAACGTACAGGGGTGTACATACACGGTGGTACGACACGTACACGGGTGGGGGTACGACTCGAACGTACAGGGGTGTACATACACGGGTGGGGGTGTATATACACGGGGGGTACGTCTCGGACGTACGGGGGCTGGGGGGAGTGTTGGGCGCGTATGCGGGCACATGTCTCCATGGTTGCTATGGGAGTTCGGTGCGGACGGTGTTTTTTCCATACGGTTGTAACATCGTACGCACAGGATGGATCGTGATTCCTCGGTCGGACTTCACTTTTCACATTTGTATGGTAAATCGTCCGAGGACATGTCGGACACATTTTCCGACCCGAGGACGTGTGGGGAATCATTCCCAATGCGGTTCGTATGGACTTTTTACCATGCAAATCGTGATTGGCAGTTTGTACGGCACTTGTACGATTCGTACGGTAAAAATACCGGATACGAGTCGTACGGGGAAAATTTTTACTGGATCGTGATCGGCACCATTGTGTCTACCTATTATGTGTTGTTGTTTTTAATAGCTACTCACCAGAACACTTACATATAATTCTGTATCTTTTAATATATATATTTATACATCAAGTGAAATTATTATCCCTTATATTCATCTTTTCTCTATTCTTATTGGTTTTCTAGAGTGTCTTCTTTTCTCAGGAACATATTTATATAGCTTTATATAGCATTATGTCTTATATTTGTGTACATTTTCATTTATCGTTTTCTTTTGTGATCCCTTCTTTACCTTCCCTTTCTCTCTCCTGCCCCCCTTCCCGTAATTCCATCTTTTATGGCCTCAATATAAAGTCAAATATTTGTCTTTGCATGGATCTGTTTATGTATTTATTAAATTATATAATATGATTAATTATTCAGAAAGTTTTATTATATGCTTGTATATAACAATTTTCTTATATATTTATTGTATGATAATGCAAACAGTTATTATACTATATGTATTCTTTTGTAAATTTCAATAAAAAATTGAAACACATAAAAAGGTCCATCATGGAAAATTATTGCAACTGCAACAAAAGTCTTTCCTGAAATTGATAATTGATTTCCTATAAACTTATTTTTTAAAGTGACCAATTTTGTTCCATCAGCTCTACAACGTTGCATCATTAAAATTATATACTGTCCATATTTCTTTAAAAATAACGTTGATAACATTTCTGATTTACATTGAGAACATTCCATGTTGTGATTTGCATCTTTAACTAATTTACTAAAAGTCACTGATTTACTCTCTGGTAATGTTAAATGTATGAACCTTTCAGAATCAACATTAGTGCTGCATGTGTTCATACAGTTTTCACAACAATGTTCCCATTCATAAGAGAGACCAAACATATTTTCTATTTCTACCCCTTCATCTTCCAGTACCATAAGCATATACATTAAGAATTCCTGTGCATCTTGCTGGACATTTTCAGTAAACTGTGTACATCCAGAACATACATCTAAAAGATTTCTAACATCAGAAGCACTTTCTATTTTAGTTTTATCATTACTCAGCTTCTCATAAAGGAAACTCAGCAGAGAACAAAATCTTTTTTCATGATTTAGTATTATCTGCTCTTGCAAACTTTCAAGATAAAATACAACATTCAGCACTACATTAGCGTAGCAGTTGACACCAGAGCTATTTTCAAAATGACAACCAACAACCTCTTCAATATTGTCCTTTTTCTTTTTGCTTGCAATCAGATCACTCTCCTTTTGTTTTCTCTTCTGTACATCCTCATTACAGATATTCTCAATTCTACTTTTCCGACAAACAACACGTTTTTCAAACACAGGATACTGACCTAAATGAGGAGCATAGCTTCTTCTTAATCTATTATACTCCTTTACACAATTTGCATCAGCACTAACTTTTGAGTCATCAAAGTCTATCATGAATAAACCAGATAATTTTTTCACTCGTGACAAAGCAACATATGCCATACCTTCTTTAAACACACTAGATCCAATGTTTACAAAAGCACTATCTACAGTTAATCCTTGAGATTTGTGAATAGTTACAGCATATGCTAGAGAAAACGGAAACTGCTTCCTACGTACATATAAGTCTTTCACAAGCAAAAAACGAACTGAACAACGACTAATGTCTTTAACCTCTTGAATCTGATCAAATTTTATTTTTAAAAATTCAATTCCATCTTTTTTCTGGTAGTTAACAAAACCCACAACTTTACCCATAGCTCCATTCACTAAACCTTTTTCTACATTCAAATTACGTCTTAAAATTACTCGATAGTTCATACATACATAAAGATTCTTTTCTAAACCAGCTGTTTTCGATGTGTTTTTCTCTAGAGAATCCAATTTAGTTTTCAATTTGCCTGTCAATGTAATAGTTATTCCATCATGCTGTATTTTATCCACGGCTTCCATTTTCATAATCTCTTCATTTTCCAATTTCAAAAGTTCTTCATTGAATATAGAGCATTCATGTAGTGTTGGCATCAAGCAGATTACAGTATTTTTTTCTGCAAATTTCTTGTATAATTTCTCTGGAGCTATTTATTCTGTTGGAAACAAATTACATAGCAATCGCCTCTGTAAAGCTTTTTTGCCATTTTCTGTGTGTAGTCCAATTCTGATATCTTTGAGAATACTTGCATAATCATCATCATTTGCTTGCCGCATATTGGTAATGAGTTCTTTGTACTCAAAGTATGACCAAATATTCACATTACCTATACTTCCTAATGACTTTTTCGTGTCTTCATGTGTAAGAGTATTAAATACTGGTTGTCCTTTAACTGGAGCGAGCTGCAGTAGATCCCCAAAAACTATAACATGTTTTCCTCCAAATAACACGTCATAGTCTGTCTTTAGAATTTGCTGCATTCTTAAATGCACAAAGGCAAGCATTAAGTTTGATACCATGCCTACCTTATCAATAATGAGAACTTTCATTTTCTTCAACACTCTTGAAACTTCAAAACATGCTTCTCCTGTTAGCTTGTGGTATTCTATTTTGTTCTCATGCTCTACTGGTAACATTAGCAAACGATGTAAGGTAATTCCTTTTATGATATATGCTGCTAACCCAGTTGGAGCAGTAACAACACAAGACAAAGTTGAATCAGTTTTTTTCTGTAGGTAGCTTCTAATTACTTTAATTAAGAAACTTTTTTCAGTTCCAGCTTGTCCACTCACATACATTCTGATTGGTTCAAATGATGTGCATGAGCACTCTTTATTTTCATGTAGTAATCCATGATCAATTTGTTTTGTGACTTCTTCATAAATTTGTTGTTGTTCATCATTCAGTTGTTGTTCCAAATTTGGAAAGTCTATTAAATCTTCCTGAGCTTTATTCATAGCTGTTTCCACTTCAGTCATGGCTATTGCAGCTTCATTTTCTACGATTGGTTGTCCTAGGGGATCTTGACTGAGCGTACCAGAACTATGACTGTCTTGAGAACTGTCTCTAGCTACTTCAGCTGCAATTGTAGCTTTTTGTTCAATTTCTTCATTTAACATTTGTACATAATTTGAGAAAGTACTGCATTCTATGTTATCTTTGCATGCATTAAAGGAATCTTCATAGCTCTGAAAATCTCCAAGTAATTCATCCTCTGAATGCCATGGTTTAAACAGCTGTAAAAGTGCTAAGTAGTAAAATTCCTTTTTGTCAGTAGTGTCGCAACTCAGCTTCCTGTGATTAATCAAACTTCCTTTTGTTTGTTTCACCAAACATCCTTCCTCACCAATGACTTTATATTTTCCATTGTTGATGTCTTCTGTGGCATTCCATTTATAAATTTAGTTCTGCAGCACTTCATAGAGACACATGTTCTCAAGATGATGACTTCTGTTTGGGTAATATGTGTCCAACATGTTTGTTTTCAAAATGTCTGTACTTTCTGGTTCGTTCGCTGCTAAACATTCAATTTCTCGAATAGATTTCAGTACCCGATTTCGCATTCCTGCAAGGCCTCAACTTACCCAAATTATTCTTCTGGATTTCGAGTACAGACTTGCAGATGATAACCTATCTGAGCATTCGTAGGATCCAATTTCTCGATGCGATAACATCTTTAAACTGAAACTGTATAGCTTCTTACTGACAGTCTTCTCGTGAGAAATCTCTTCCCACATTTCCTTCAATTCTGTTTTCTCAGATTTAGTGATGTAAGATGTGACATACCGAGCAACAGCAATAGAATTGTCAGCTACATACTGAATATCCATGTTAGCATTCTGCATGGATAAAATGACTGGGTTGTAGTCATTTATATATTTTGACTCTTCTTTTCTTCTTAAGTTGTAGGTAATTTTTCGGAGATTTTCTTGTAATTGTATGCCGCAAAGCTGACATAGAACTGTTTACTCTTCCTTTTGAAAGAACAGGTCGTGGAAATCCAAATCGACATTTTGTGTAGAATTTATCTTTACTCTTGTACTTTCGTCGACATTATTTTCCACACCGATGACTTTGGAAACGTAAAACTTGCTCTTTTAAGTTTTTTTCTTCTGTGCTTTTAGGTATAGCACATGTTGCATATTCTTCAATGAAAGATAAAACTGCATCATCAGAATCTGTTCCAAATTTTGGGACATCCTTGATCCACAAAAGCATATGAATATGAGGAGCACCTCTTGCTTGGTACTCTTTTCTCCAAAAGAAATCCACAACTTCTCCAAGAGGTGGATTTTTTTATTGCAGATGAAGGACATCATAGCCTCAAATCTATTATTGAATTATCTGCAAACATTAACCGGATCCAATGAGCACAATTCTCCTGCTGTCTTGTATTGAATGTTTTCAATATTTGAATTTGCCTCTCGAAGAAAATCCAGTAAATCATCCCAAGCGTACTCAGCACAGCTTAGGGTAAGGAACCATGTAGGAGTTCCTAAATTCCGTAACATACATTTCAATTCACCATGGCGTCGGTAGCAATATTCATTAGTTCCACGCTGACAAGCCATCAGATTAATCAATTGAGATTCCAAATGATTATTTATTTATTTTATTATTTATTTTGAGAATTTGTAAAGCGCGGCTGTCACCATTGCAGGCATTCTGGCGCTGAAAGATCAGAGGAGACGGAAGTGAAAAAACACAGGGAGTGAGAGCTTACAGGGAGACTAACAGGGGAATAACCAAGTTTTAATCCTTCTTCTGAACGGGAGGAGTTCATTGAGGTGCCTAATCTCGATAGGAAGAGTGTTCTATAGTCTGGCAGCTGCCACCTCGAAGGATCTACCTCCGGCTCTGACTTTCCTGAATCTGGGTACGACTACCAGTTTCGCGTCAGAGGATCGAAGCTGTCTGGTTGGAGTGTACCAGGCAAATTTGGATTGTAAGGGGGTTGGGCCAGTGCGATGGAGAGCCCTAAAGACTATACAAAGGGCCTTAAATTGAATCCTCTGTCTTATAGGAAGCCAGTGCAGTTTTGCCAGGGCGGACGGTCCATGAGATCTTCTCGGAAGCCCCAGAGCCAGCTTAGCAGCTGCTGATTGGACCCTCTGGAGCCTGTCCAGCAGGAACTCAGGGGACCCAAGCAGGAGGGCATTACAATAGTCCAACCTGCTAAGGATGGTACATCTAACCACTTGGGCGCGGGCATGGGTAGGTAAGAGGGGCAGAACTTTCCTTAGGGAACGGAGGATGGCAAAACAACAGGCAGACGTTTTTTGAACATGCGTCTCCATGCTGAGCCTATGACCCAACATGACCCCTCGGTTACAAACTGATTCCACCGGCCGTACATTGGACCCTGATTCCGGGGGCCAAAAGTTGTTTGGAAACGGTCGGGGAATCCTAGTTCCGGCACTGAAGAGCACCTCCGTCTTCCCTGCAGAGGTTGAGTCCTCTCCTTCCAAGGAGAGGATCATCTGCGTGTCGTCGGCGTAGTTGATAATCCTGATGTTGAAGCTTTTGATGAGTAAAATCAAAGGTTTGAGGTATACATTAAAGAGTATTGGGCTGATTGCTGAGCCCTGAGGGACCCCATGCGTTACCAGGGAAAAGGCTGACTGGAAAGGTGGCATGGATACTGCCTGCTGCCTATCCTGCAAAAATGAATGAAACCATTGTAGCGCAGTGTCTCTCACTCCCGCCTCAAACAGCCGCCTCAGTAGGATCTTGTGATTCACCGTGTCAAAGGCGGCAGACATATCGAGCAGGATCAGGAACGCTGCCTGTCTTCTGTCTGCACGCCTTTGAAGCTCATCCATAGCGGTGATGAGGGCTGTTTCGGTACCATGGGCAGGCCGAAAACCAAATTGGTCCCCATCTAGTAATAGATGACGTTCCAGATGGTCGGAGAGAGTCTTGCTAACTAGGCGCTCAACTACCTTGGCAGGGAAAGGCAGCAGGGAGAAGGGCCTATAGTTTTTTGAACAATCAGGGTCTAGGGAGGGTTTTTTTAACAAAGGAGAGACTAACGCCCGTTTCCAATGAGCTGCGACGGTGCCAGTCACCAGGGATTGGTTACAAATTTGGTGGAGTGTGGGGAATAGTTCATCCTCAAATTCCTTCCAGATTTTGGGAGGCACCGGATCCATGGGAGACCAGGAGGCGATTCCTCTAGCTAACTTAGTGAAGGCCTCATAAGTAAGTGGTGGGAACTTGAGTAACATTTCCTTCGTAGCTGTGGCAGGGCCAGCCAATCGGTCCACCGGAGAACCAGGTCTCAGGTCGGAGGGAGGGACGAGATCCAAAGGAGTGTCCAGGTCTTTAAGGATGAGTTCAATTTTTTCCTTGAAAAATACAGCAAGGTTGTCACAAAGGTCTTGGGACGGGACGATCGCATTCTTGGAACACTCCGGATTGGTGACGCTATTTAGTATATTAAAAATACTCCTGGAATTGTTGGTGGTGTTGCAGATCAGAGAGGAATAGTATTCTGCTTTAGATTTTTTAATCAGATTCTTGTAGGCAAGGACCTTAGTTTTCCACACCTCTTTAAAGGTGTCATTATAGTCATGTCTCCACCTTCTCTCAGCTTGTTTGCATCCCTGTTTTAGGTTTTTTAGGTCGTCATTAAACCAGGGGGCGGAGTCTTTACCCTTACAGCTGCGTGTTTTTAGAGGGGCATGGGCATCGAGGACCGTTGTGATTCTAGTACAGAGAGAGGCGTAATTTTCGTCTATATTCTTATTCTCATTGAAGAGCTGTTCCAAGAGGAACACCTCACCGATAGGGTGCAGACGTGTGAGGGCCCTCCAATCTCTGCACTTAACTTCCCTAGTCAACACAGGAGCCTTGTGAGGACCACCATTCGTGTGAATAAAGAATTTTACGAGTGAGTGGTCTGTCCAATCCATAGGTAAGGTTTCCCCATCGCCACCAGCTCAGGTGCCGCAAAGACCAAATCTAGGAGATGACCAGCTTTGTGGGTGGCTTTAGTGGCCAGTTGAGAAAGACCAAAACTTTCACAGGCTTGAAGTAGGTTCCCGAGACCCGAATCAAGGGTACCGTTGCGCCAGAGATTAAAGTCACCAAGGATAAGTAGCTTATGGTGAGAGAAGGCGATATTAGTCAGGGTAGTTAATAATGCTTAATGCTGCTGAAGGCTAAACGACCCTGGCGGGCGGTAGCATACTATACCAGTGACAGTAGTCCCCGAGTCAGTCTGAATTGATAGCCCTAAAAGCTCAGTGCCCAGAGTAGGGTCTAAAGTGAGGACCTTAATGCTGCAGGACGCTCTAAAAATAGCTCCCACCCCCCGCCTCTTCCAGTAGGCCTAGGGGAATGAAGAAATTTGAACCCAGGAGGACACGCAAATCCAGGGTCAACCAAACAGTCAGGACGAGTCCAAGTTTCCGTCATGAAAAGAATGTCTAGTTCGTGAGTATCAATCAAGAGTTGGATCTCTGTACTGTGTTTAGGCAGGGACCTAACATTCAGAAGCCCACATTTTAAAAGATCGTCGCTCAGGAAGTCGGCTCGTGGGTGTGCCGTATGTAACAGGGAGAATATTCCTTTATCCGCATGGTGCTTACCTATTTGGATGAGCGCCTCTCTAGAGTAGGGGGGCCCAGAAGGAGGATGATCAAGATGTGAAGGGCCAAGACAGGCAGCATAACTGGCCCATGGCGCTACCTTGGCGCGGACGGGCGCAGACGGGCTTGCCTTTGGCGCGCCTTCGGTGCACAATCGTCGCGCCCGCTGCGCTCGTCCGCTGCTCGTCCAGAAGATGTACATTTTTTTATAGGGAAATAGCCGGCAGTAAGGGGGTGTGGCCACTGAAAGGGCGAGAAAAGGCGGCAAGATTTTGTAGTGGTTTTACCGCGGCAGCGCTGAGATCGGCTGCGCGGCCTGGCCAGGAGCAAGCTGGTGCCCTGATGTGGTGCCAGGAGGGGGAGAGGGGTAAGTGATTTAAAAACACACAAGTGACTCTCAAATTGTTAAAAATTATTCAGGTCGCGCTCCCGGATTCCACTTCAGGAGATCTATCATAAGTAACACAGGCGCGTGTATTCAGCGTCTTAAGTACTGGTTCGGCGGTGGGCGTGGCCTCTGGGAAAGGGGCGTGGCCTCCGCGAACGTCAGGAATGGCGGCAAGATTTTGTAGTGGTTTTACCGCGGCAGCGCTGAGATCGGCTGCGCGGCCTGGCCAGGAGCAAGCTCGTGCCCTGATGTGGTGCCAGGAGGGGGAGAGGGGTAAGTGAATGATCATCTCGCTGTTGCACTTTGTTCATAAAATCCTTTGCAGACACATTATGTAGATGTACTCCAGTTTTAAAAATGTGATTTACTGCATAAGATAGTGCTGACAAGTCACTTTCAAATAAAAGATGGAACAAATAAGGAATACTTTGACGAAATCTTGGATCTTCTGCATATAATCTTGTAGTCCGATACTCAGAAGCAGGAATCTGTACTGGACGTTCATCATATCGTCCACCTTTTCCTGTAGGAAACAGCTGGGGAAAACAACGAGCTTCCAAGCTCTCCTCCCATACACTCACGGGAGTTCCTTTTGCTTTTTTCATCTGAAAAAGATCAATAGTGTTTCCTATAACTTCTTTAGAATGAAGAGGATGTATGCTGAATTGTTCATAAATTTCTTCTTCTTTTGACTTATGCACTTTTTCAATTTGCCCAGTTGGTATTCCTGTGTCTGCTATTAAAACTTCTTCATCTTCATCCATATAAATTGATTCATAGTACTTATTATTTCTTTTCAAATATAAATTTGCTCTTTGTACTTTTCGTACATCTACTAGCTCCTGCCAAATTTTCTTATTCTTTGTAGGTACACCATTAACCAGAATAACTAATGGTTCAGTTTCCAAACTATCTGCATCAATTGTTTCAATATTTTTTTTCAAATCTAATGGCAAATAGACAACTCTTCCTTTTAAACCTCTTTGTAAATCTGAAGGAGGTAATTTACCTGTTTTGGGCTCCATGCGAACTATAGTCTGAAACGGATGGACACATTGAATGAGTATAGACTCATACGTATTTAAATCACTAAGTTCTGCAGGAATATCAACCAATTCTAAATGATTATGTACAGCTCTGGCAGGCATTTTATTTTCTTCTAACTTGTTATAACAGCATTTACAAATACGCTGATCTTCACCCAAATCAAAACAATTTTCCAGAAATAAATATGTAGCAAAATCCTTCCACTTATAATTATTTTCTTTTTCCCTTTTTTTATAGAGATCAACATTCCTTGTTTGAGTTTTATAATGGCTTCTCCGGCAACAAATACAAGTAATATTTGGTCTTTCATTAGAGATGATAGTAAATTTTGTCATTTGATCTTCAAAATTTTTACTAACAGTGGGTTCTACATTCTCTTCCACATTTTCCTCAATAACTGTGTCAATTCCTGCACTTTCTTGCTCTGGACCAAAGTAACAAAACTGAATATCATCAGTAACCTTCTCTACATCTGATACAGATCCACGGAACAGAGCACTATTCAACTCATTTAACTTTAGTGCTGGACTTTTAGCAAAATGCAATCTTCTCACAAACTTTCTCATTTCAGTATGATGCACTGCCAGCATCCTAAAATGGTGAAAAACACTTTGACAAACTTTCCTAGAAAGACAAGCCAGAGAATGTCCTTGCAAACCAGTATTCTTTCTCACTCTGCATGAATCTAGTCTTTGAAGCACCTTAATCTTCTGTTTAACACTTTTTTTTACTATATTCTCTTAGAAAGTCACGTAATTTATCAATAGATTCTTGTCGTACAGTACAAATACTACTACAATTCCAAGTGTACACTGGGGCTTTAGGACGTTTCCCCATAACCTCATCAGCTAACACTTCTTCCTCATTTCCTGGAACCATTTTCTCCTTTTCCATTACACAACCATCTTTAACTTCATAAGCTCGATCACTGGTGTCAACTGCATGCAGCAAACTATTACTTTGAAGATAACTCTCTTCATTAAAAAATGGTTCAGTACTTGAACTATGCTTCCATTCTCCTAAGAACACTTTACAAAAGTTATTTTTTTTCACTACTCTTTTCCTTTTGCTTTTTGACTTCATTACATTGACTATTTTATCTAATGTACGGATCCTGTTAAAAATTAAAATGAACCGTTTTCTTTTTAATTCCAAAGCCTTTGCAACAATTGATTCAATATGGTTTTTTTTTCTTATAAAATTTTGCTTTCTTCCTATATTTTTTCACATCCTTTAGCAAATTGAACATCACTCTTCTCTGAAAGATTATTCTACGAATGTTTTGAAATTCTGTTTTTCTTTTTAAGTCATTCTTTCTTGCTTCTGATTGTACATTAGCATTTACTATTTTCTTTCTATTGTCTTGTTGTTTTCTACTTGAAACACTATTTGCAGTGGATATATTTTTTACGTTTTTTCTATGTTTGAGGATATTTAAAAAAAAATCCTTTGTCTGCTTACCAGAAGACTTTTTCTTTTTTCCAACATGAGGTTCTTCAACTAATTTGTGTTGTCCAGTTGTCTTCAAATATAGATGTTTTTGCTGTTCTTTTCTCTTTCTTGACTTTATAGGCATGTTTTATTTATTTCAGTGTTGTTCACCAATACCTAAAAGAAACTAAAAAAAAATACCTTCATGTAATTTAAATATATTACTATATTTTTTTGAGCTTTTCAAATCCTATCATATGAGCTGCCCCTTTCCTACGAGTGCAAGTCTTACAGAACAAGAGCAACACAAATTAAATCTCTGACAACAATTCCTGTGTGCACACAGACTCATGGTGTGATTCTAGGCAGAAAACGATATTTGATTGGCAATTTCAAAGTACATTTACTACTGTGGTAGAGCAAGTGATAATTACTGTAACAGCCTGACACATTTTCCTTATTGTTTAGAGAGACAGAAAAGAGCACATGTCCTGACAGCTACTTGAGACCATGAGCATGTGGAACCAAGGTGAGTGATTAGACTAGAGCAAAGGAAATGAGCCTTGGTGAGGTTGAATGTGTTAGCGTTACACACTGCTATCTAAAATACCACACAGTGCTGAATAGTAAGCATGGGAGTGCAGGACAAGCAGCTGCCTGTGTGCTAAGAGTGTGTTTCTGGAGACTGTGTATTGCCAGATGCAAGAGAGATCTGCATGGACGCTTGCACAACTGCATGAAGACTGCAGAGAGGTATGTAAGAGTACATGTGTGGTAAGGGTTAATTGGAGTTTTGAACATGTAGGAACTACCTCACCCATTGCAGTAGTGGAAGGAAAATCTAACATGTTGATTTCAAATGTGTTAGCATTTGCCTCTCATTTGTGAGATAGTGATTTGTGCTGAATGCTAACCAACACAGTTGAAGAAAACAAGCTGCCCTTTCCTGCGAGTGCAAGTCTTACAGAACAAGAGCAACACAAATTAAATCTCTGACAACAATTCCTGTGTGCAGACAGACTCATGGTGTGATTCTAGGCAGAAAACGATATTTGATTGGCAATTTCAAAGCACATTTACTACTGTGGTAGAGCAAGTGATAATTACTGTAGCAGCCTGACACATTTTCCTTATAGTTTAGAGAGGCAGAAAAGAGCACATGTCCTAACAGCTACTTGAGACCATGAGCATGTGGAACCTGGGTGAGTGATTAGACTAGAGCAAAGGAAATGAGCCTTGGTGACGTTGAATGTGTTAGCGTTACACACTGATATCTGAAATACCACACAGTGCTGAATAGTAATCATGGGAGTGCAGGAAAAGCAGCTGCCTGTGTGCTAAGAGCGTGTTTCTGGAGACTGTGTATTGTCAGGTGCAAGAGAGATCTGCATGGACGCTTGCACAACTGCATGAAGATTGCAGAGATGTATGTAAGAGTACATGTGCGGTAAGGGTTAATTGGAGTTTTGAACATGTAGGAACTACCTCACCCATTGCAGGAGTGGAAGGAACATCTAACATATTGATTTCAAATGTGGTAGCATTTGCCTCTCATTTGTGAGATAGTGATTTGTGCTGAATGCTAACCATCACAGTTGAAGAAAACAAGATGCCCCTTTCCTTCGAGTGCAAGTCTTACAGAACAAGAGCAACACAAATTAAATCTCTGACAACAATTCCTGTGTGCAGACAGACTCATGGTGTGATTCTAGGCAGAAAACGATATTTGATTGGCAATTTCAAAGCACATTTACTACTGTGGTAGAGCAAGTGATAATTACTGTAACAGCCTGACACATTTTCCTTATAGTTTAGAGAGGCAGAAAAGAGCACATGTCCTAACAGCTACTTGAGACCATGAGCATGTGGAACCTGGGTGAGTGATTTGACTAGAGCAAAGGAAATGAGCCTTGGTGAAGTTGAATGTGTTAGCGTTACACACTGCTATCTGAAATACCACACAGTGCTGAATAGTAAGCATGGGAGTGCAGGACAAGCAGCTGCCTATGTGCTAAGAGTGTGTTTCTGGAGACTGTGTATTGTCAGGTGCAAGAGAGATCTGCATGGACGCTTGCACAACTGCATGAAGACTGCAGAGATGTATGTAAGAGTACATGTGTGGTAAGGGTTAATTGGAGTTTTGAACTTGTAGGAACTACCTCACCCATTGCAGGAGTGGAAGGAAAATCTATCCTGTTCATTTCAAATGTGTTAGCATTTGCCTCTCATCTGTGAGATAGTGATTTGTGCTGAATGCTAACCATCACAGTTCAAGAATAAAGCTGCCCCTTTCCTGCGAGTGCAAGTCTTACAGAACAAGAGCAACACAAATTAAATCTCTGACAACAATTCCTGTGTGCAGACAGATTCATGGTGTGATTCTAGGCACAAAACAATATTCCTAGGTGATACCAGTACACCTTAACTTATGGTGAAGACATACTCCATAATATCTTACAAGTTCAAGGCAGTTAAATATCTTCCAAAACATAAAATGTAAAACACAACTTTAAAAGAAGAAACAAATTTCTATTATGTATATCAAAATGCACCACATACATCCCCTCTCAAATTCATAACTCACCTTTAAAAGTAGTTAGTTGAGAAAGAAATGTGGCACTCACACAGCAGATTATCAGAGCCAGAATCTCTGAGCTGTACACCTCTCACCAGAACCAGTAAATGGCAAACTTTCCCTCTCTTTTTTCACAAATATACATGTTAACTTCAAATCACATTGCTTTTTTCAAATGGAAACACACATTTCTATTGGTTGCAAGTTTAAACCCTTTCCAAATGATTCCTACCCCCAACATGACTTTTGCCTGCTAGCATAGCAGCAGGTTATAGAACACTGGTGTGAGCAGAGAGGTCAGAAGTTCAGCACACAATGTTTCTAATCCAAAGAGCAAGAGTGCTTGACTTTTCAAACCTAACAGCAAATCCAAAGTAATGTTCTGTGGGAACACATTTTTCTGAACCAATAGGTCATAGCTATGTTTTCTGGAGTGAAAAGTATGCAGAAAAAAGAGGTATTGTGAAAGACCTTGCTTTGCCAAATGTAGACATTAAATGGATTGGTCAGAGAGGGTTAAAGTGGCACCAATTAATGCCTTTGGTGAAATCCTTTCTACATCTCCCACAGCCTAACCTTATAATTGTGCACTGTGGTGGAAATGACCTAGGCACTGTAACTGGGGTAGGTCTGGAAATGCTTGTTAAGGACACCTTTGTGCAATTGATGTCACTTTTTCCACAAACTACCTTTGTATATTCTAATATATGCCAAAGGCAATAGTGGAACTGGTCCAACCAATATTGTCCACAGATTGAGAAAGCAAGAAAGCACGTCAATAAGTCTGTTTCTGCTTTCCTCAGAGACTATGGTATGGGTTCTATATACCACAACAACTTGCGTTACAACATGCAAGGCATTTATAGAGGAGACGGTGTTCATTTCACAGGTGAAGGCAACAGAGTCTTCCTCTTGAACTTTAGACTCTGCATCGGTACTTACTTGCAGGTACCAAAAAACACTCAATGAACACAACGGCTCTTTTTAGAGCCAACCAACATCTAAACACTTAAACTTGATTTTTTAATCTATTTTTTAATGTTTTTTTTGCCATCGTGCGTGCACGCCGCGATATTTTTTTTTTTTGAGACCTAAGAGGTCTTTCATGGTCCCCATGAGAAGGCCTAGGGGGTCAGGGACTCTCTACCCTGCCCCCTTTTCACGTTCTCCACTTGTGTTTTTAGCTCTCTTCTACCTCTAAAACTCAAAATGGCGGCTGGGGGTGCGCGCACCGTGCGCTCACCCCGCAATTTTTTGTTTTTTACAACGTGCAAGGCATTTATAGAGGAGACGGTGTACATTTCACAGATGAAGGGAACAGAGTCTTCCTCTTGAACTTTAGACTGTGCATCGGTACTTACTTGTAGGTACCAAAAAACACTCAATGAACACAACGGCTCTTTTTAGAGACAACCAACATCTAAACTCTTACACTTGATTTTTAAATCTGTTTTTTTTACGAATTGTTTGCCGCCGTGCGTGCACCGTGCGCGCACCACGCAAATTTTTGAAGAAAAATAAAATGTTTTTTTCACCCTTTGGGATCCTACAGAGACCCCCTGACAAAGGCAAGAGGGTCAGGAACTCTCTACCCTGCCCCCTTTTCACGTTCTCCAACTTTCTTTTAAATGGAAACACACATTTCTATTGCTTGCAAATTTCAACCCTTTCCAAATGATTTCTACCCCCAACATGACTTCTGCCTCCTAGCATAGCAACAGATCATGGAACACAGGTGTGAGCAGAGAGGTCAGAAGTTCAGCACACAATGTTTCTAATGCAAAGAGCAAGATTGCTTGACTTTTCAAACCTAACAGCAAATCCAAAGTAATGTTCTCTGGGAACACATTTTTCTGAACCAATACAAAACATGCTTTTAAAAATGTAAACATACAGCCTAGTTTTTAGTGTTGAATGATCTGAAACAGCCAATGAGTTCTTTTTATTTAAAAAAAAGTATGTAAGCCTCCATTTTACAACTATCTTTCTTTTCATATTGCCATTCTACTGAAAGACACCTTCTGAGTGCATCCAGGTCTCCTCATCACTCCCTGAAGTAGATTGCTGTTCTGCCATTTTCAAGTAAAATTGATAGCTATTCAGCTCCTTGTCCCAGGAAATAAGAAGAAATAGTGAGGGGAGTGGGTGTGGTGTTTGAAGATTCTGGAACAGAAACTACTATGAACCAATGCTTCTGAGTGCATCCAGATCTCATCCTCACTCCCTGAAGTTGACTGTTGTTCTGCCATTTTCAAGTAAAATTGATACCTGTTCAGCCCCTTTTCCCAGGAAATAAGAAGAAATAGTGAGGGGAGTGGCAAGGCATTTATAGAGGAGACGGTGTACATTTCATAGATGAAGGGAACAGAGTCTTCCTCTTGAACTAAAGACTCTGCATCTGTACTTACTTATAGGTACCAAAAAACACTCAATGAACACAACGGCTCTTTTTAGAGCCAACCAACATCTAAACACTTAAACTTGATTTTTAATTCCATTTTTTTAATGAATTTTTTGCCGCCGTGCGCGCACCGTGCGCGCAACCCACGATTTTTTGAAGAAAAAATTAAATGTTTTTTTCACCCTTCGGGGTCCTTCAGGGACCCCCTGACAAAGGCTAGGGGGTCAGGAACTCTCTACCCTGCCCCCTTTTCACGTTCTCCACCTTTGTTTTTCACTGCCACACACAAAATGGCATCCGACACTTCCTAATTTCGACCGATTCGCATGTTGACTGACATCTAACCACCAATCAGAATTACGCTCGCGCACGGCACCGTGCGCGCACGGTGCGCGCCTATAGATATTTATGTACTTTTAACTGCAATTTTCTCAGAAACTACTGAACACATTGACACTATATATGCAAAAGGCACATCCCTGACCTGGGGACTACCTCTTTGCCAAATTTCAAGTAATTCTGTTCAGCCGTTCGGGCTGTACCTTCGACTAAAGGTCCTATGGGAAAATGCATGGGGAAAACGCGTTTTGGGACCCCCCTTTTTTCTCAGCCCCTGCTTGACGAATCACCCCGAGACTTTCAGGGTAGGAGCTGACCGGAGCGCCCCATTAGTTTTGAAAATTTCACGAAAATTTGTCAACCGGCGCCAAAGTTATTCAAAATAGAATTTTCAGATTTCCTATGGGAACTCGGTCCTAACTATAACAATCTACTGGCGACCGCCAGTATATTATATATATATATATATATATATATATATATATATATATATATATATATATATAATGTTCCCATAAAAAGCCTCCAAGCAGCAGTCCACAGGAAATTGTTCATCCGAACTTTTATTCAAACAAGAAGCGATTCACCAGACCTGCAATTGAAGTCCCTGACGCGTTTCAGTTCACACCTGCACCTTAATCATAGGGTGGGCACGTTGTAACAACAGGACTGGACTTCCACATAGTATTTCCCCTTTCATTTGCATGTTTTCTCAGTTGAAAAGTATGCTGGCGCGGTGGTGCCGAGTCTTCCCCCTTGGTGGGGTCCGTTGCTAAAACACAATTATTATCTGCCAATGTCAATATCCATTTTCTTCACAGCCCTCTGGTGGGCTTCAGGTCTGCTCAATCGCCTCAAAAATGTTAAGATTTCCTGCGCTGGAACAGGCTGTGATGTTCACAGCCACACAGACCTTCTTCCAGTGATGGTGGCGGTGCATACCTCCACGGCCGGAGCAGCTGTGTGTAACATGTTCCCAAAAAAGCCTCCAAGTTTTGAAGCAGCACTCCACAGTAAATAGATATATATATATGTGTTCATCAATGTGACCCATGGCTCGGCGCGCTCAACAGCTGGTGCTCTACGCAGGGGTCGGATCCAGACCCAATTAATGATACAAAGCAAGGAACGTGGAACTCTGGAACTGGTTTTGAGCTTGTATCTATTGTTTTAGCAACCTCCACAAACCAACGTGTTTCAGCCCCTCGGCTTTGTTCACGGTTAGTGAGTCCTTTGTCTCTTTCACTTATTTATACCCACTTTTGCCACAATGATGCATTATGGGGTTTGTAGTGTATATTAGACAACTATATTACCAAATATATGAAAAAATTATGAACAATAAATATACGCTCAAAACCAGTTCCAGAGTGCCACGTTCCTTGCTTTGTATCATACATATATATATATCTATATTACCTACTGGCGGTCGCCAGTAGGTAGTTATAGTTAGGACCTATTTTCCATAGGAAATCCGCAACATTCTATTCCCAATAAGTCTGGCGCCGGTTGACGAATGTTCGCGAAATTTGCCAAACTTTTGGCCAGCTCCGGTCCGCTCCTATCCTATAAGTTTTGTGGTGATTCGTCAAGCGGGGGCTGAGAAAAAATGGGGGTCCCAAAACACGTTTTCCTCATGCAATTTCCCATAGGACCTGTTCACACAGCTACAGCCCGAACTGCTGAACGGTATTACACCAAATTTGGCAGAAATGTAGACCTTGGTTCAGAGTCGTGCCTTTTGCTTAAATGGTGTAAATCCGTTCAGTAGTTCCTGAGAAAATCAAAAGTAAAATCACATATATATCTGGGTGGAGCCTAACCACACATCTCATCGTGAGATCTGATTGGCTGTCAGCACTTCATCCAAGAAGTGTTGGCAGCCATCTTGGGACCAATATACATGATAGCACCTCATTAAAAAGCATTGCAGTTAATAGAAGGTTTTAAGACTTTAGTTACATCATAAATCATTTGTTGATGGTACCATACTCATTTTAGGAACTGTGGTATGTTCTAAGGTGATTTTACCATGTGAAAAAGCCTTCTGCTGGGATATCATGAATCATGTTTGAGAGAAAACTATTTTCACATTCTTTTCCCACAGAGGTTTGGAAGGTGATCTATAAGCTAAACTGAGAGCATATTTTCTGTAAATTCACATTATCTTTCTTAGTCATGTGAGAATGAAGTCAGACATTCTCAGTAAAACATGTACATCCTACAAGGGCAGAGACTGTCAGTTGATTCCTTTGTGTTCTACTGCAGCTTCCAAGAGTGTTCCAAAGAACAACTAGAGCGCTAACAGTCCTACTTATGATAAACGTATGGCACACCTGAAGCAATCTTGATTGGAATACAGTGGTAACTCTTAATTTAAAAAGGGACGAAATGAGGGGGTTCATTTTGCCATAGAATGTATGATTGGTGCTGCAGAAAGAAAAATTTGGGCACATTTTGAGTGACTTCTCAAATCCTCTTCTATTACATTAAAGAATTCTGACATGCAGACTGAAACATGCACTTTCAATACCAGCAGCAGACTTCCCTGGTGAGCAGTAGCTTTACTGCAGTGATCTAATGAGCAACTAGAGTGCTATCATTCTGAATTTATGGCAAATGTGTGACACATCTGAATGTCTTCTTCATTGAATCAAAGTAAAAAACTGACAGTATGCCTACTGAGGAGACTGTAGTAAATGAGGAAATTAGGAAACTTCATAACAAGTCTCCCAAGATGGCCACTAGAGACAAAAGAGCCCAAATGTAGCACAAATATCACCAAGATGCATCCCAAGTATAGCCCAATGACAGAAATCCCAGAGTGTTTTAAAGAACAACTAGAGCGCTAACAGTCTTACTTATGATAAAAGTATGGCACACCTGAAGCCATCTTGATTGGAATAAAGTGGCAACACTTAAAACATTTAATTTGCAAAAGAACAAAATGAGGGGGTTCATTTTGCAATAGAAATTATGATTAGTGCTGCAGAAAGAAAACTTAGGGCACATTTTGACTTCTCAAATCCTCTTCTATTTCATTAAAAAGTTCTGACATGCACTTTGAATACCAGCAGCAGACTTCCCTGGTGAGCAGTAGCTTCACTACAGTGATCTAATGAGGAACTAGAGTGCTACCATTCAGAATTTATGGCAAATGTGTCACATCTGAATGCCTTCTTGATGGAACCAAAGTAAACAAGCATTGAAAATGCAATAGGTCTCGCCCTCGTTTAAGTTAAAGCAATTCTGTTTGTAATTAGGTGGCTTTTTAGCTTTGCTTTTATTAGTGTTTTTCAAAATTTCATGTACATAACATGCATATATGTATATGTATGCATGCATTTATATTTGTATTTACATAGATATGCAGATTATATATATGTTTATAAATGTATGTATATATATATATACACATACATATATATAAATGCATATGCATATATGTGCATATGTGTGCGTGTAGTGAGAGGTAGAGAGAGGTAGAGAGGTAGAGGTGTAGAGGTAGAGACGTAGAGGTAGAGAGGTAGAGGTAGAGAGGTAGAGGTAGAGAGGTAGAGAGTAGTAGAGAGAGAGGTAGAGAGAGGTAGAGAGGTAGAGAGTAGAGGATGAGTAATAGAGAGTAGAGATTAGAGAGAGAGTAGTAGAGAGTAGTAGAGAGAGTAGCAGAGAGTGAGTAGGAGAGAGTAGTAGAGTGAGTAGTAGAGAGTGAGTAGTAGAGAGTAGTAGAGAGTAGTAGAGAGTAGTAAAGAGTGAGTAGTAGAGTGAGTAGTAGAGAGTAGTAGAGAGTGAGTAGTGGAGACTGAGTAGCAGAGAGAGAGTAGTAGAGAATGAGTAGTAGAGAATGAGAAGTAGAGTGAGTAGTAGAGAGTAGTAGAGAGAGAGTAGTAGAGAGTGAGTAGTAGAGAGTAGTAGAGAGTGAGTAGTAGAGAGTAGTAGAGAGAGAGTAGTAGAGAATGAGTAGTAGAGAGTGAGTAGTAGAGAGTAGTACAGCGTGAGTAGTAGAGAGTAGTACAGAGTGAGTAGTAGAGAGTGATTAGTAGAGAGTAGTAGAGTAGTAGAGAGTGAGTAGTAGAGAGTAGTAGAGAGTGAGTAGTAGAGTGAGTAGTAGGGAGTAGTAGAGAGTGAGTAGTAGAGTGAGTAGTAGAATGAGTAGTAGAGAGAAAGTAGTAGAGAGTGTGTAGTAGAGAGAGAGTAGTAGAGAGTAGTAGAGAGTGAGTAGTAGAGAGTGAGTAGTAGAGAGAGTAGTAGAGAGTAGGAGAGTAGTAGAGAGTGAGTAGTAGAGAGTGAGTAGTAGAGAGTAGTATAGAGTGAGTAGCAGGGAGAGTAGTAGAGAGTAGTAGAGAGTGAGTATTAGAGAGAGTAGTAGAGAGTAGTAGAGAGCGAGTAGTAGAGAGTGAGTAGTGGAGAGTGAGTAGTAGAGTAGTAGTGAGTGAGTAGTAGAGAGTGAGTAGTAGAGAGAGTAGTAGAGAGTAGAAGAGTGAGTAGTAGAGAGTGAGTAGTAGAGAGAGAGTAGGAGAGAGTGAGTAGTAGAGTAGTAGAGAGTGAGTGGTAGAGAGTAGTAGAGTGAGTAGTAGAGAGTAGTAGAGAGTGAGTAGTAGAGAGAGTAGTAGAGAGTGAGTAGTTGAGAGTGAGTAGTAGAGTATGAGTAGTAGAGGAAGTAGTAGAGAGAGAGTAGTAGAGAGTAGTAGAGAGTGAGTAGTAGAGATTGAGTAATACAGAGTAGTGGTAGAGAGTAGTGGAGAGTAGTAGTGAGTGAGTGTAGAATTAGTAGCGAGTGAGTATTTATTTAATTTTGGTTAGAAGATGGGGGGGAAGGGGTTTGTTTTAGTAGATAGAGAGTAGTAGATAGAGCGTAGTTGGGAGTAGTAGATAGATAGTAGTAGAGAATAGTAGAGAGTAGTAGTAGAGGGTGGTAGATGAGAGTAGTAGATAGAGAGTAGTAGAGCGTAGTAGAGAGAGAGTAGTAGGAAGAGAGTAGTAGATAGAGTAGTAGAGAGTAGTAGATAGCGAGTAGTAGAGTAGTAGAGGAAAGCAGACTTCCCTGGTGAGCAGTAGCTTTACTACAGTGATCTAATGAGCAACTAGAGTGCTAACATTCCGAATTTATGGCAAATGTGTGACACATCTGAATGCCTTCTTGATAGAATGAAAGTAAAAAACCTGAAAGTATGCCTACTGAGGAGACTGTTGTAAATGAGGAAATTAGGAAACTTCAAGACAAATAAGTCTCCCAAGATGGCCATCAGAGACAAAAGAGCCCAAATGTAGCACAAATATCACCGAGATGTAGCCCAAGTATAGCCCAATGACAAAATGTCCCAGAGTGTTTTAAAGAACAACTAGAGCGCTAACAGTCTTACTTATGACAAAAGAATGGCAAACCTGATGCCATCTTGATTGGAATAAAGTGGTAACACTTAAAACATTTATTTTGCAAAGGAACAAAATGAGGGGATTCATTTTGCCATAGAAATTATGATTAGTGCTGCAGAAAGAAAGATTAGGGCACATTCTGACTTCTCAAATCCTCTTCCATTTCATTAAAAAATTCTGACATGCAGACTGAAACATGCACTTTGAATACCAGCAGCAGACTTCCCTGGTGAGCAGTAGCTTTGCTACAGTGATCTAATGAGCAACTAGAGTGCTACCATTCAGAATTTATGGAAAATGTGTGACACATCTGAATGCCTTCCTGATGGAATCAAAGTAAACAAGCATTGAAAATGCAATAGGTCTCGCCCTCGTTTAAGTTAAAGCAATTCTGTTTGTAATTAGGTGGCTTTTTAGCTTTGCTTGTATTAGAGTTTTTCAAACTTTCATGTACATACCATGCATATGTATGCATATATGTATATGTTTGCATGCATTTATATTTATATAGATATGCTGATTATATTTATATGTTTATATATGTATATATATATACACATACATATATATAAATGCATATGCATATATATGCATATATATATATGTGCATATGTGTGCATGTACAGAGAGGTAGAGAGGTAGAGGTGTATAGGTAGAGGTGTAGAGGTAGAGAGTTAGAGGTAGAGAGGTAGAGAGTAGTAGAGAGTAGTAGAGTGAGGAGTAGAGAGTGAGTAGTAGAGAGTGAGTATTAGAGAGTGAGTAGTAGAGCGTAGTAGAGAGTGAGTAGTAGAGTGAGTAGTAGAGAGTAGTAGAGAGAGAGTGGTAGAGAGTGAGTAGTAGAGAGTAGTAGAGAATGAATAGTAGAGAGTGGTAGAGAGAGAGTAGTAGAGAGTGAGTAGTAGAGTGTAGTAGAGAGTGAGTAGTAGAGAGTGAGTAGTAAAGAGAGAGTAGTAGAGAGTACTAGAGTAGTAGAGAGTGAGTAGTAGAGAGTGAGTAGTAAAGAGTAGTGGAGTAGTAGAGAGTGAGTAGTAGATAGTAGTAGAGAGTGAGTAGTAGAGTGAGTACTAGAGAGTAGAAGAGAGCGAGTAGCAGAGAGCAAGTAGTAGAGAGTGAGTAGTAGGGAGTAGTAGAGAGTGAGTAGTAGAGAGAGTAGTAGAAAGTGCGAAGTAGAGAGAGTAGTAGAGTAGTAGAGAGTGAGTAGTAGAGTGACTAGTAGAGAGTAGTTGAGAGCGAGTAGTAGAGAATGAGAAGTGAAGAGTGAGCAGTAGAGAGTAGTAGAGAGTGAGTAGTAAAGAGTGATTTGTAGAGAGTAGTAGAGTGAGTAGTAGAGAGTACTAGAGTGAGTAGTAGAGAGTGAGTAGTAGAGAGAGAGTAGTAGAGAGTGAGTAGTAGAGTAGTAGAGAATGTGTGGTAGAGAGTAGGAGAGAGTAGTAGAGTGAGTAGTAGAGAATAGTAGAGAGTGAGTAGTAGAGCGAGTAGTAGAGAGTAGCAAAGTAGTAGAGAGTGAGTGGTAGAAAGTGAGTAGCAGAGAGAGTAGTAGAGAGTAGTAGAGAGTGAGTAGTAGAGAGTGAGTAGCAGAGAGTAGTAGAGAGCGAGTAGTAGAGAGTGAGTAGTGGAGAGTGATTAATAGAGAGCGAGTAGTAGAGAGTGAGTAGTAGAGAGTGAGTAGTAGAGAGAGAGTAGTAGAGAGTGAGTAGTAGAGAGTAGCAGAGAGTAGTAGAGTGAGTAGTAGAGAGTAGTAGAGAGTGAGTAGTAGAGAGTGAATAGTAGAGAGTAGTAGTAGTAGAGAGTAGTAGAGAGAGAGAGTAGTAGAGAGTATAGTAGAGAGTGAGTAGTAGAGAGTAGTAGCGAGTGAGTAGTAGAGAGTAGTAGAGAGTGAGTAGTAGAGAGCGAGTAGTAGAGAGTAGTAGAGTAGTAGAGAGTGAGTAGTAGAGAGTGAGTAGCAGAGAGAGTAGCAGAGAGTAGTAGAGAGTGAGTAGTAGAGAGTGAGTAGTAGAGAGTAGTAGAGAGCGAGTAGTAGAGAGTGAGTAGTAGAGAGTGAGTAGTAGAGAGTGAATAGTAGAGAGTAGTAGAGAGTGAGTAGTAGAGATAGTAGTAGTAGAGAGTGAGTAGTAGAGAGTAGTAGAGCGTGAGTAGTAGAGAGTGAGTAGTAGAGAGTCAGTAGTAGAGAGTAGTAGCAAGTGAGTAGTAGAGAGTGAGTAGTAGAGTAGTAGAGAGTGAGTAGTTGAGAGTGAGTAGTAGAGAGTGAGTAGTAGAGAGTAGTAGAGAGTGAGAAGTAGAAAGTGAGTAGTAGAGAGAAAGTAGTAGAGAGTAGTAGAGAGTCAGTAGTAGAGTAGTAGAGAGTAGTCAGTCAGTGTCAGTCAGTGTCAGTCAGTCAGTGTCAGTCAATCAGTGTCAGTCAGTGTCAGTCAATCAGTGTCAGTCAGTCAGTGTCAGTCAATCAGTGTCAGTCAGTGTCAATCAGTGTCAGTCAGTGTCAGTCAGTCAGTCAGTGTCAGTCAATCAGTGTCAGTCAGTGTCAGTGTCAGTCAATCTGTGTCAGTCAGTGTCAATCAGTCAGTGTCAGTCAGTCAGTGTCAGCTAGAGCAGCTCTGCTGACCTGGTTCTCTGGCTCTAAAGCAGCTCTGCTGACCTGGTTCTCTCTCTCTAAAGCAGCTCTGCTGACCTGGTTTCTCTGGCTCTACAGCAGGTCTGCTGACCTGGTTCTTTGGCTCTAGAGCAGCTCTGCTGACCTAGTTCTTATGTTACAGAGCAGCTCTGCTGATCTATTTCTCTGGCTCTACAACAGCTCTGCTGACCTGGTTGTCTGGCTCTAAAGCAGCTCTACTGACCTGGTTTCTCTGGCTCTGCAGCAGCTCTGCAGACCTGGTTCTCTGGCTCTAGAGCAGCTCTGTTGACCTGGTTCTTAGGCTCTAGAGCAGCTCTACTGACCTGGTTCTCTGGCTCTAAAGCAGCTCTGCTGACCTGGTTCTATGGCTCTAAAGCAGCTCTGCTGGCCTGGTTCTCTGGCTCTAAAGCAGCTCTGCTGACCTGGTTCTCTCCCTCTAAATCAGCTCTGCTGACCTGGTTTCTCTGGCTCTACAGCAGCTCTGCTGACCTGGTTCTCTGCCTCTAGAGCAGCTCTGCTGACCTAGTTCTTAGGCTCTAGAGCAGCTCTGCTGACCTGGCTCTCTGGCTCTACAGCAGCTCTGCTGACCTGGTTTTCTGCACTCACGATGCACGCACCCAACTTCACGAAAATATATTTAAAAATAATATAAGTTTATTATAAGTACAAATATATTATTTTGATGAATATCTTACATAATCTCTTGCCTTAATATGTATATTAAAGACACATACATATCATTTTGCACCCAGCACGCCCCAGCACGTATATAATGTCACGCGGGACCCGCAACCGCGCAAACATCTCGTACCATAATGTGCATGAGTCGTGAACGCACGGGAGCAGGAGTCGCAGACTGGTCGCATACCAATCGCGCATATCACGTGATATTAAATGTATATGATGTAACTGAAAAACACGCAGCCGTCGCACACCATACGCGGATCCTTCATGACTTTTCTAAAATGGCAGCTAGAATGCGCGCACCCACCGTGATGTGTACACTTTAAGTGCACTGAAAAAAAACATAGGTTTCAGAGACGTCATAGTTAGAAATTAGCATTCAAAAACCTTAGAAATTCACAGAAAAAACCATAGGTTTCAGGGGTGTTATAGTTAGCTGCCCATTTCACTCATACAAAATCATAGAAATTCCTCCGTTATAGTTAGTTCTGATAACTATAACTCACGCGCCCGCAATGCACTGCTGATGATGTCACATATTGCATCATTCATGACATGGTCAGTGACATCACTGATGACATCTCAAATGACATCACTGATGACATCACTGATGACATCATCCACTGAATGTGGTTTAGTTTGAAATTTAAATATGTATTATATATATACCAATCTGTATTGAAGATGTGTGTATAGATCTACGAATCACTGAGTGGGTGTTTAAAAACTTGTATTGGTGTGTCAATGGTTTTAAATGTGGCATTTTGTATTTTACAGTAAGTGATGAAAGGTTATACTAGTGTATGATGAGGTGTATCTGATTGTCACGTGGATGATGTCATCAGTGATGTCATCAGTGATGGCATTTGAGATGTCATCAGTGATGTCACTGACCATGTCATGAATGATGTAATATGTGACATCAGCAGCAGTGGATTGTGGGTGCGCGAGATGTAGTTAGTACTACTAACTATATCAGAGGAATTTCAATGGTTTAGTTCGAGTGAAATGTCCAGCTAACTATAACACCCCTAAAACCTATTGTTTTTTCAGTGAACTTCAAAGGTTTTTTTAATGCTAATTCCTAACTATATCAGGCCTGAAACCTATGGTTTTTTCTGTGAATTTCAAAGGTTTTTTAAATGCTAATTCCTAACTATATCAGGCCTGAAACCTATGGTTAACAGAATGCAACATTGAGCTCAATGTGAATTTTGAGTCAAATGCAATAGTTACTTTATGGATTACTTTTCTAACCACAGGACTGGATCCTAGATTCAGTCCTTGGACATCTCCTGTAAACAGTTGAGTAAAAGAGTTTTGGTTACAGTAGTGATTTTTAAGGAATATTATTGTATTTTAAAAGGTGACACTTAGAAATTTTTGCACATAGAATCACCAATGTTATCCTATGGCAGAAAATTCACTTAGCAGGTAAGTAGTGTTATCGTTACTTTTTCTTACTCAGTGGTGGGTCCTGGATCCAGCACTGGTGAATCTCCTGGAAACAATTGCAAGAATGTGTTTAAGTCATACAGACGATTTTTTAGGAATAGTTTTAGTTTGTGAAAATAGACACTTAGAAACTTTTCTGGTGAAAACCACACAATGGATTCCTATAGAAGGAAATACAAGTTACTGGTAAGTACGCTTAGAAATACTTTTCAGGGTCAGTGCGGGGCTAAAAGATGCAGTCCTGGGTTTTCTCCTGATAACAGGTGAGTAAATTTGAATTTGTACTTCGGCTGATTTTAGAGGAATATTTGTACGTTTCAAAAATGGACACAGAAACTTTTTTGGTGAAAACCACACAATGGATTACTATGGAAGGAAATACAAGTGACTGGTAAGTACGCTTAGAAATACTTTTCAGGGTCAGTGCGGGGCTAAAAGATGCAGTCCTGGGTTTTCTCCTGATAACAGGTGAGTAAATTTGAATTTGTACTTCGGCTGATTTTAGAGGAATATTTGTACGTTTCAAAAATGGACACAGAAACTTTTTTGGTGAAAACCACACAATGGATTACTATGGAAGGAAATACAAGTGACTGGTAAGTACGCTTAGAATTACTTTTCAGGGTCAGTGCTGGGCTAAAAGATGCAGCACTGGGTTCTCTCCTGATAACAGGTGAGTAAATCGGAATTCGTAGTTCGGCTGATTTTAGAGGAATATTTGTACGTTTCAAAAATGAACACAGAAACTTTTCTGGTGAAAACCACACAATGGATTCCTATGGAAGGAAATACAAGTTACTGGTAAGTACGCTTAGAATTACTTTCCAGGGTCTGTGCTGGGCTAAAAGATGCAGCACTGGGTTCTCTCCTGATAACAGGTGAGTAAATCGGAATTCGTAGTTCGGCTGATTTTAGAGGAATATTTGTACGTTTCAAAAATGAACACTTAGAAACTTTTCTGGTGAAAACCACACAATGGATTCCTATGGAAGGAAATACAAGTTACTGGTAAGTACGCTTAGAATTACTTTCCCTGGTCTGTGCTGGGCTAAAAGATGCAGCACTGGGTTCTCTCCTGATAACAGGTGAGTAAATCGGAATTCGTAGTTCGGCTGATTTTAGAGGAATATTTGTACGTTTCAAAAATGAACACTTAGAAACTTTTTGGGTGAAAACCACACAATGGATTCCTATGGAAGGAAATACAAGTTACTGGTAAGTACGCTTACAATTACTTTTCAGGGTCAGTGCTGGGCTAAAAGATGCATCACTGGCTTCTCTCCCGATAACAGGTGAGTAAATCGTAATTCGCAGTTTGGCTGATTTTAGAGGAATATTTGTACAATGGTGAAGGAAGGGGGGCGGGGCCTGAGCTGATGTGTGCAAACACGCCCTGTGGTGCGTTTTAAGTTGGGGAATTAATTCTTCTTCATCCAGAGGTCCCCTTTAGGGGCCAACTAGCCCACCAGGTACCTCCAGTATGCGCCAGGGAGCTGCTTTGCAGAGAGGTGTTCAGAGGCCACGCCCCTTTTTACACCTCTCTGCAACGCAGCTACGTGGCGCTTAGTGGAGGTACCTGGTGGGCTAGTTGGCCCCTAAAGGGGACCTCTGGATGAAGAGGAATTAATTCCCCAACTTAAAATGCGCCACAGGGCGTGTTTGCACACATATCACCTCAGGCCCCGCCCCCTACCTTCACCACTGTGCAAACGCACCCCGTGGCACGTTTTAAGTTGGGGGATTAAGTCCCCTTGAATCCTGAGGTCCCCTGGCGGCCAACTAGGCCACCAGGTACCTCCAGTAAGCGCCACGGAGCTGCGTTGCAGAAAGGTGTAAAAGAGGGCGTGGCCTCATTACACCTCTCTGCAACGCAGCCCCCTGGTGCATACTGGAGGTTCCTGGTGGGCTAGTTGGCCCCCAGGGAACCCCAATATTCAAGGGGAATTAGTTCCCCATCTGCAAACGCACCAGGGGGCGCGTTTGCAGAGTGGTGTAGGGAGGGGGCATGGCTTCTGGCCCGATCCCGTCTTTTATCTTTTTTTTTTTTTTTTGAAGAGGGGCTATCTAGCCCCCCTTCTTTTTCTAATTTATTGGCCCTGGGGACCCCATCCCCCAGGGCCTACCCCCAATTGTTTTTTGTTTTTTTTAATCAGTAAGGGGGCCACGTGACCCCCCTCCCAAGGCCATATTTTGCCCCGGGGACACCATCCCCTGGGGCATGGCCAACTTTTTTAGCTTTTTATGGAGCCCCCCTCCTCTGGCCACTTTAAGGCCCCGGGGACCACATCCTCCGGGCCAGTCATTGAATTTTTTTTTAATAAATGGGGAGGGGGGTCGTGTGGCCCCCCGCCTGGGCCACTTGTGGCCCCGGGGACCCCATCCCCCAGGGTCTGGCCATCTCATTGGGAACCGTGGGGGGGGCCCAATCCCCCCATAGTCCCAGCCGGCTGCTCGCTTCCTGTGGGAGCCGGCATTGCTTTTCCACATGGGGAGCAGCTAACATGCTGCTCCCCATGTGGAAAAGCAATCTGCTTTGCTTCATTGAAGTAAGAGCAGGTTTCTCTGCTCTCGCTTCAATGAAGCAAAGCAGTTTGCAATGGAAGGGTGGGAGCCGCGAGGCTCGCCGCCCTGCCATTGCAAACAGCAGTGTCCCGGAGGTGGGCACCCCCTGGGACACTGCAGGAGCCGGCCCTGGGGGGTGGCGGTCCCCAGGGCTGAGGGGGCCTGAGAGACCCCCACACCTATTTTAAAATGGCCCGGGGTGGCGCTCCCCAGGGCAGGGGGGGCCTGAGAGCCCCCCCACCCATTGTTAAGAAGCCCCAGGGGGTGGTGCTCCCCAGGGCTGCGGGGGACCATGAGCCCCCGCCTATTTTATGTGCGTGCCCCTGGGGGGGCAGTCCCCGGGGCTGCGGAGGGGCCATGAGCCCCCTGCCTGTTTTCTGTGTGTGCCCCGGGGGTGGCGGTACCTGGAGCTGGGGGGGCTGGGAGCCCCCCACCCATGTTCACAAAGCCACAGGGGGTGGCGGTCCCCGGTGTTGCAGGGGGGCCATAAGCCCCCCCACATATAAAATGTTTGAGCCCCGGGGAGTGGGGGTCCCCGGGGCAGTGTGGGGGGATTGGGACCCCCCACACTTTTTTTTTACTCTGCCCCGGGATTTGGCCCCCCGGGGGCAAATTACCATATTCAGCGCAGGAGCCCGCGCATCATTTTTTTTTCTATCGGGAGGGTCCGCGCATCAAGCGCACAACCTCCCATTTAAAAATAGAAAAAAACATTTTTTGGGCCTTGGGGGTCCTTTTGGGACCCCCTGAGCAGGCCTAGGGGGTCAGGGTGTTTCTACCCTGCCCCCTTGTCGCGTTTTGCACCTTTTTTTTAGTGTTCTCGTGCCTCGGTTCTACCGAGGCACAAGATGGCTGCCAACACTTCCTGATTCAGATTGTTTGCAGCCAATTAGCATACAGCTCGTGCTCGGGAGGGTGCGGGGAGGGTGCGCGGATCCTCCGAGGCCATAGATATATATGTACTTTTAACTCTAATTTTCTCAGGAACTACTGAACGTATTTACACCATTTAAGCAAAAGGCACAAGTCTGAACTGAGGACTACCTCTTTGCCAAATTTGGTGTAATTCCGTTCAGCGGTTCGGGCTGTAGCTGCGTCAAAAGGTCCTATAGGAAAATGCATGGGGAAAACGCGTTTTGGGACCCCCCTTTTTTCTCGGCTCCCGCTTGATGAATCACCGTGAAAGTTTCAGGATAGGAGCGGACCGGAGCTGGCCAAAAGTTTGGAAAATTTCGAAAAGATTCGTCAATCGGCGCCAACGTTATTCCAAATGGAATGTTGCGGATTTCCTATGGAAAATAGGTCCTAACTATATTTACCTACTGGTGACCGCCAGTAGGTAACAAATGCATAACCAATAAAGGCAGAAAGAAATAGCAACAGATCAATCATTTCTCACTATTAAAACATAAGCATGATTAAGACATATTAAAAACATTCATGCCAAACAGTAAAAGCATCTTTTTGGTAGAAACAGGTGGACAACGGGGAGGCGGGTGGGACAGTGAGGAATCCACAGGCAGATACTGTATCCACCAGAAAAAGCGTTACCGAAGGTAAATAACTTGCTCTTCTGATGGATACTTCTGCCTGTTGATTCCTCACATTTTGAATAGAATCCTCAAGCCGTACCTCACCCGGAGTAGGGTGTCCACCTGACTAGACCCAAAAATCTTGCAAAACAGATCGAGCAAAATGGCCATCCCTCCTAACCTCCGAATCCAATAATAATCGAATAATTTTTAGTCGAAATTATATTGAAAATAATACATTAAAAATACTTTCATTAATAAATGTAGACAAACACTTAAAGGAAATCTCTTATTTATAATTAATTTAAAGATATTTCATACTTTACAAATTACGCTGAAGTCGTGACCCCAGCGCGACTTTTCAAAATGGCTACCGGAATGCACGCAGTCATCGTGTAGGGTTTTCCTAACTAATAATTATTCAATTTTTTTAAAATAAACATATATATATATATATATATATTCACTGAAAAAACCATAGGTTTCACACACGTTATAGTTAGGAATTAGCATTTAAAAAACCTTGCAAATTCACTGAAAAAACCATAGGTTTCACACATATTATAGTTAGCTGGACATTTTACTGATAAAAAACCAATGAAATTCCCCCGTTATAGTTACTGTAGGCAACTATAACTCACGCGACCGTAATCCTCTGCTGATGCTAATACTGTATTTAGACACTTATTTGCCCATGTCTTCTTCCATTAAATTTTAGCTATACACATATTACAAATATTTTTTTTTCATAAAGACACATATGTCATCAGCAGAGGATTACGGTCGCGTGAGTTATAGTTGCCTACAGTAACTATAACGGGGGAATTTCATTGGTTTTTTATCAGTAAAATGTCCAGCTAACTATAACATGTGTAAAACCTATGGTTTTTTCAGTGAATTTGCAAGGTTTTTTAAATGCTAATTCCTAACTATAACGTGTGTGAAACCTATGGTTTTTTCAGTGAATTTTTACGGTTTTTTAAATGCTAAGTTACTTTACGCCATTTGTGGCGTGCGCGCCCACTTAACGCAGTTCGTTCCGTGCGCGCACGGTGCGCGAAGCGCACCGTGCGCGCACAGTGAGAGCGCGGTGCGCTTCGCGCACCGCGTGCCCACGTTACGCTAGATGGGCCATGAACACACGATGCACTTCGCGCACCGTGCGCACATGGAGGACATATGATGAGCATCGTTGTGACAGGTAAAATATATGTTTTGTTTTGATATAATAAGCCATGCACAAATGGTGCCATTCGGGCACCATTTGCACACGGGGTGGGGAGAATGTGGATATTTTTTTTTTTTATTATTATTTATTACCGTACGCGTACGGTAAGCGTAATCGGCGAAATTTTAGAAAAAATTAAAATTGCCTTTTTTCACTTGGGGGATCGTTGGGGACTCCCTCGACATGGCTAGGTGCTTGGGAGCTGTCTAAACAGCCCCTTTACATGTTTTGCACTTTGTTTTTCAACCCCCTGTCAGAGTGCGAGAGAGAAAATGGCGGCCGCCGCTTCCTGGTTTCGACCGATTCGAATGTTTACTAAGATCTAACGGCCAATCAGAATCGCGCTCGCGCACGTCACCGTACGCATACGGTAAGCGCACCGTAAGCGCACCGTAAGCTGGCTCAGATATATATATTGATTTAAAGGCTATTTTCTCAGAATCTACTGAACAGATTTACACCAAACCTACAAAAGAAACTTCCTTGACTTGAGGACTACCTCTCTGCCAAATTTCATTAAATTCTGTTCAGCCGTTCGGGCTGTAGCTCTGTCTAAAGGTCCTATGGAAAAATGCATGGGAAAAACGCGTTTTGGGACCCCCCTTTTATCTCAGCCCCCGCTTGACGAATCTCCCCGAGACTTTCAGGGTAGGAGCGGAGCTCAACGCCCCACCTATTTTGAAAATTTTGCGAGGATTCGTCGACCGGCGCCAAAGTTATTCAAAATAGAATGTTGCGGATTTCCTATGGTAAGAGGGTCCTAACTATAACTATCTACTGGCGACCGCCAGTAGATAATATATATATATATTCAATGAAAAAACCAAAGGTTTCACACATGTTATAGTTAGCTGGACATTTCACTCGTAAAAAACCATTGAAATTCCCCCGTTATAGTTAGTTCAGCTAACTATAACTCGCGCGCCCGCAATGCACTACTGATGACGTCACATATTACATCACTCATGACATGGTCAGTGACATCACTCATGACATCACTGATGACATCTCAAATGACATCACTGATGACATCATCCAGTGAATGTGTGTTTTTCTGAAAATTAAATATGTTTAATATATGTATATCTCAAGGTACATGGAAGAATAAATGAGTATATAAGTGTCTAAATTGATGATTTGTTTTTTAAAAATTGATTGTTTAACTGACTGATTAAGTGTATCTTTATGAATACATGGCTAAGTGAGTAATGTTTAAATGTGTAAATACCTGTATCAGTCTCTCACTTTGTATATAAGTGGCTGCATGGGTTGGTGAGTAGCTACATGAGTGTCTACATAGGTTATTAGTTGGTTTTTTGAGTATCAGTATGAGTGTCTGAGTGTCTTCATGGTTCGGTGGGGGTTATTATGTAGTGCATAGGTGCATGAATGAGTGACTCACTGTTTGTATGTGTTGAAGACAGCATGTGTGTAGGACCGTATGGGTGGATGAGTGTGTGTATGGGTGTGTTAGTGAGTGAATGACTGTCTCAATAGTGTCTTTATGAGTAACTACATATTTTTTAAACTAGTATATATGACTATTGGTGTATATAAGTAAGTATATGTGCGAGTGAGAGATTGGAAGAGTGCCTGTATGAATAAGTATGTGTTTCTATAAGTGATTATTTAAAAGACTAAGTATGTGTAAGTTTCTGTAAAAGTAAGTGTGGTGGTGTGTGTATAACTGTATATGCAGGTAAATGGATGTTTGATTCTTTATTAGCATGAGTGACTATGTGTGAGTAACTCTATGAATGAGTGGCATTGTGTTACAGGATGTTTAGGTGTATGAGTACATATGATGTGTGAGTACATGTATGAGTGACTGTATAGGATTGTTGGTGGATGAGTGGATGTGTATGTGGATCTTAGAATTACTGAATAGGTTGTTGTAACTGTTATTTGTATGTCCATTTTTTTGAAAATTTCAGTCTCTATTTTTAAATGTGTGTATCAAAGGTTATATTAGGGTGAGAGGAGGTCTACCACTCTATCACAAGGATGATGTCATCAGTGATGTCATTTGAGATGTCATCAGTGATGTCATGAGTGATGTCACTGACCATGTCATGAGTGATGTAATATGTGACGTCATCAGTAGTGCATTGCGGGCGCGCGAGTTATAGTTAGCTGAACTAACTATAACGGGGGAATTTCAATGGTTTTTTACGAGTGAAATGTCCAGCTAACTATAACATGTGTGAAACCTTTGGTTTTTTCATTGAATTTCTAAGGTTTTTTAAATGCTAATTCCTAACTATAACGTGTGTGAAACCCATGGTTTTTTCAGTGAATTTCAAAGGTTTTTTAAATGCTAATTCCTAACTATAACGTGTGTGAAACCCATGGTTTTTTCAGTGAATTTGCAAGGTTTTTTAAATGCTAATTTTTTTTTTTTCTTCTTCTTTTTTTTACATATTTTTATTTTAATTTTCTATCCTTTTTTAAAGACTATGGTTAAATTTTTAAAATTATACAATATGTTTTTATTTTACATTTTTTATAAAATAAACAGGTAAAATTTATTAGCAATACATTTTTTCCTTTTTTTTTTTTTTTTTTTAGTGCGCGTACGGTAAGCTTACGGTAAGCGTACGGTTTACGCAATGTCCGTAATTTATCTACGCTGTTTGCTTATAGTTACGCAATTTGCGTAGCCGCGTGTACTCCGCGTGGGGCGCGTACGCGTGTACGCTACACGCGCACGTTACGCGGAAGTGTCGGGGAGTGACTGTTATGCGCATGCGCGCGAGCGCGTGTCTTTTTTACGCGCATGCGTACTTTTGCCGTAAGCGTACCGTAAGCGTACCGTAAGCGTACGTAGGTCATGTGATCATGAAACACAACTTTTGATTGGTTGAAACTACTTTCAGTTCTAGAACTCTCCTACACCACACCCATTCCCCTCATTTCTGCTTGTGATCCCTTAGGAGAAGGAGCTGGGTTGTCTTTGTGATACGATGGCAGAACAGCAGAGCTCTTCTGAGAGTGAGGCTAGCAGCACTACCTTGAGGCAGAGAGCGAGGAAACAAAAGACCTCTTACGTATGGGAGTATTTTACTTTTCCAGAAGGCCAGCAAAAGGTAAATGCACCCTTAGTGACTTGTAAGCTGTGTAAGCGTGTACTTTCAAGAGGGAATCCTGACAGGAAGTATTCCTTTGGGAATCACACCATGATGAGACACCTTAAGGATGTACACAGAAGGACACATGCTCGACTTACTGAAGGTAACCCTTCAGTAAATCAACCAAGCACATCCACAGCAGCTCATCCTGGACCATCATCTGCAGGGCCGAGTCCTTCTTCTGCAGGTCAGGTGAGCCCTTCATCTGTGGGGGGAGCATCTCCTTTTACTGGTCCTCTGGAAACTAACCCTCGGTTTGCGAGGGTTGAAGTACGGTGCGCCACTTGTCATGATCTAATTACTTATAGGGAGACCAGTATTTCCCTAGTGAACAGTAAAATAGATCAGCACACTTGTCGTACCATCTAATATTCCCAATCTTTCTTTCCTCTGTCCCTGCATGAACACAACGGCTCTTTTAAGAGCCAACCTTACCTTTCATCTATTTTTATATATATGTTTTTAAAAACTTTTTTATTTTTTTTACTGTACGTGTACACGCGTAATTTTTTTTTTTTTTTTTAAAAAACACTAAAAAACAATTATCACATTACAAGGTCCTTGAGAGACTACAATTAAAAACTGAAAATGTGATTGTAGAGAAGTGGAAAAAAGGGACCATGATATTATTGACTTACCATACCCACTCAAAAAAAGATTTATTCATTTAAATTTTTTTTTAATTGCTTTAAAAATGGTTCTAGTTTTCGTAAATTTTCTATCTCAATCTGAAAAAAAAGAAAAAAGTATTAATATTTAATAAAACATCTTATAATACAGTACACATATTTACATATTTTTCAAAAAATATTTTTGCCTTTTTTTTGCTGTTTTCAGAAAATATTGCATTTCACTATAAATTGTGAAAGCAATTGCATTCATCATTTAACAGCAGGCAAAAAAAAAATTAACAATCTCAAAGATTGTTTTAAAAAAGCCCACAATCTCTTTTTGCATAAACATAACTTTATAGAAATGCATAATATTCTTAAAAAATATCATCTAATATCAATACTTATTTCTTTAAAATACCGTCTGATATTTTTGTTTCAGAAGTATAATCACAATAATATATCTCAAATAACTCCACAATACATCGGGTTCCATTTCCTTTAGGCCAAATAGTAATTTTAAAATTCTTTTTTGGTTAAATTTCAGATGGTAATCCAATAAAAATCTAAAGTTTAAATTGTACAGATGTCACCGATTCTCTGTAACATTTTGGTTTCCGAAAGATTAATTAATAATTAAATAAGTCCACAATAGAATTGTTTACCTTTCCGCATGGCCAAATTGTAATTTTAAAAATCTTTTTTGAAAAAATTTCCAATGGCAATCCAATAACATTCCAAAATTTAAATTGTGCAGATGTTACCGATTTTTTCTAAATTTTTGGTTTTCCAAAGTTTCCTTAAAAAATGGAAAAATTCCACATTACAATTGGTTACCTTTCCATTAGGCCAAATGATAATTTGTTAAATCTTTTTATTTGTAAATTCCAAATGGTAATCCAATAAAATGGTAAAATTGTTTAGTCCAGATGTTGCCAAATCTCTCTAAAATTTAGGTTTCAGGAAGATTAGATAGGAATTTGCTAAATCAAAAGGCAAACGTTGCTTAAAAATCAATTGGGAATCATTACACAGTGTCCAGCCTTTTTCACATTTAAGATAAACTGTGTAATGTCCAGAAGTAACAGTAGGTCCTTCATGGAAAATTATTGCAACTGTTACAAAAGTTTTTCCTGAAATTGATAATTGCTGTCCTGTAAACTTCTTTATTAAAGTATCTAATTTTGAACCATCAGCTTTACAGCGTTGCATCATTAAAATTACATACTGTCTGGATTCCTTTAAAATTAATGTTGAAAACATGTCAGATTTACACTCACCGCATTGCATGCTATGATTAGCATCTTTAACTAATTTAGCAAAAGTGACTGTTTTACTCTCTGGCAATGTTAAATAAATAAACCTTTCAGAATCAACATTAGAGCCACATATATTATAACAGTTTTCACAACTATGTTCCCATTTATAAGAGAGACCAAATACATTTTCAATGGGAACCCCTTCTTCTTCCAGTACCTGAAGAAAATAAATCAAGAATTCCTGTGCGTCTTGCTGTACATTTTGAGAAAACTGTGTTCGTCCTGAACATACATCTAAAAGTTTTCTAATTTCAGTAGCACTTTCTATTTGAGTTTTATCATTACTCAGCTTTTCAAAAAGGAGACTCAGCACAGAACAGAATCTTTTTCCCTGATTTACTATTATCTGCTCTTGCAAACTTTCCAGATAAAATGCAACATTCAGCACTACATTAGCGTAGCAGTTGACACCAGAGCTATTTTCAAAATAACATCCTACAACCTGTTCTTCATTTTCCTTATTCTTTTTGCTTTCAATTACATCACTCCTCTTTTTTTTCCTCCTCTCTACATCTTCATTACAGATATTCTCATTTCTCCTTTTACGAGAAACTACACGTTTCTCCAACACAGGATACTGACCTAAATGAGGAGCATAGCTTCTTCTTAATCTATTATACTCCTTTACACAATTTGTATCAGCACTAACTTTTGAATCATCAAAGTCTATCATGAATAAACCTGATAATGTTTTCACTCGTGACAAAGCAACATATGCCATACCTTCTTTGAACACAGTTGAACCAATGTTCACAAATGCACAATCTACAGTCAATCCTTGAGACTTGTGAATAGTTACAGCATATGCTAGCGAAAACGGAAACTGCTTCCTACGTACATATAAGTCTTTCACAAGCATGAAACGAACTGAACAACGACAAATGTCTTTAACTTCTTCTATCTGATCAAATTTTATTTTTAAACATTCAATTCCATCTTTTTTCTGATAATTAATAAAACCCACAACTCTTCCCATAGCTCCATTAACTAAACCTTTTTCAACATCCAAATTTCTCCTTAAAAATACTCTACAGTTCATGCACACATATAGATTTTTTTCTAATCCAGCTGTTTTGGAAATGTTCTTCTCTAGTGAATCCAATTTATTTTTCAGTGTGCCTGTTAATGTGACAGTAATTCTTCCATCCTCAATTTTGTCCACTGCTTCCAATTTCCTGATATCTTCCTTTTCCAATTTCAAAAGCTCCTCATTGAATATTGAGCATTCACGTAGAGTTGGCATTAAGCAGATGACACTTTTGTTTTCTGCAATGTTCTTGTATATCTTCTCTGCAACTATTTCTTCCTTTGGAAATAAATTATGTAGCAGCCGACTCTGTAATGCTTTTTTGCCAGTTTCAGTGAGTAGTCCAATTCTGATATCTTTCAGAATACTTCCATATTCTTCATCGTTTGCTTGCCTCATATTAGTAGTAAGTTCCTTGTACTCAAAGAAGGACCAAATATTTGTATTACCGATGCTTCCCAATGACTTCTTCGTGTCTTCATGTGTCACAGTATTAAACACTGGTTGTCCTTTAACTGGAGTAAGTTGCAAAAGATCTCCAAAAACTATGACGTGTTTTCCTCCAAATAACACGTCATAGTCTGTCTTCAGAATTTGCTGCATTCTTAAATGCACAAAGGCAAGCATTAAGTTTGATACCATGCTCACCTCATCAATAATGAGAACTTGCATCTTCTTCAATACTCTTGAAACTTCCAAGCATGCTTCTCCAGTTAGCTTGTTGTATTGTATTTTGTTCTCATGCTCCACTAGTAACATTAGCAAACGATGTAAAGTGATTCCTTTTATGTTATATGCTGCTAACCCAGTTGGAGCAGTAACCACACAAGACAAAGTAGAATCCGTTTTTTGCTGTAGGTAGCTTCTGATGACTTTTATTAGGAAACTTTTTCCAGTTCCAGCTTGTCCGCTTACATACATCCTGATTGGATGAAATGATGTGCATGAGCACTCTTTTTTTTCATGTAGAAATCCGTGATCAATTTTTTTTCTGATCTCTTCATAAATTTGTTGCTGCTCTTCGTTCAGTTGTCTTTCCAAATTTTGTAAGTCTATAAATTCTCCTTGAGCTTGATTCATAGCCGTTTCCACTTCATTCATGGCTATTGATGCTTCATTTTCAACGATTGGTTGTCCTAGGGGATCTTGACTGAGTGTTCCTGAACTTTGGCTGTCCTGAGAACTGTCTCTAGCTATTTCTGCTGCAATTGTAGTTTCCTGTTCAATTTCTTCATTTAACATTTGCAGATAAGTTGTGAATGTATTGCATTGTATGCTGTCTTTGCAAGCATTAAAAGAATCTTCATAGCTTTGAAATTCTCCCAGTAGTTCATCCTCTGTACGCCATGGTTTAAACAGCTGTAAAAGAGCCAAGTAGTAAAATTCCTTTTTGTCAGTAGTGTCGCAACTCAGCTTCCTGTGATTTATCAAACTTCCTTTTGTTTGCTTCACCAAACATCCTTCCTCACCAATGACTTTATATTTTCCATTGTTGATGTCTTCTGTGGCTTTCCGTGAATAAATGTAGTTCTGCAGCACTTCATAGAGACACATGTTCTCCAGATGATGACTTCTCTTGGGATAATATGTGTCCAACATGTTTGATTTCAAAATATCTGTACTTTCTGGGTCATTCTCGGCCAAATATTCAATTTCTCCAACAGATTTCAGTACCCGATTTCTCATTGCTGCAAGGCCTAAACTTGCCCAAATTATTCTTCTTGATTTCGAGTAGAGACTTGCAGAAGATAACCTATCTGAACATTCGTAGGATCCAATTTCTCGATGCGATAACATCTTCAAACTGAAACTGTACAGCTTCTTACTGACAGTTTTCTCGTGAGAAATCTCTTCCCACATTTCCTTCAATTCTGTTTTTTCTGATTTCGTAATGTAAGACGTTACATATCGAGCAACAGCAATGGAATTGTCAGCTACATACTGCATATCCATGTTAGCGTTCCACATGGATAAAATCACTGGGTTGTAGTCATTTATATTTTTTGATTCTTCTTTTCTTTTAAGGTTGTAGGTATTCTTAGGTGATTTTCTTGTGATAGTTTGTCTCACAGATGACATAAAACTGTTAACTCTTCCATTTGAAAGAACAGGTCTAGGAAATCCAAATCGACATTTAGTGTAGTATTTATCTTTGCTCTTGTATTTCCGTCGACAGTATTTTCCACACCGATGACTTTGGAAACGTAAAACTTGCTCCTTTAACTTTTTCTCTTCTGTGCTTTTTGGTATAGCACATGTTGCATATTCTTCAATGTAAGCTAACACTGCTTCATCAGTATCTGTTCCAAAGTTTGGGGCATCCTTGATCCACAACAGCATATGAATATGAGGAGCACCTCTTGCCTGGTACTCTTTTCTCCAAAAGAAATCCACTACTTCTCCTAGAGGTGGATTTTTTTTATTGCAGATGAAGGACATCATAGCCTCAAATCTATGATTGAAATATCTGCAAACATTAACCGGATCCAATGAGCACAGTTCTCATGCTGTCTTGTATTCGATGTTTTTAATGTTTGAATTTGCCTCTCGTAGAAAATCCAGTAAATCATCCCAAACGTACTCCGCACAGCTTAGGGTAACGAACCATGTTGGTGTTCCTAAATTCCGTAACATGCATTTTAATTCACCATGGCGTCGGTACCAATATTCATTTGTCCCACGCTGACAAGCCATCAGATTGATCAGTTGTGTTTCCAAATGATCATCTCGGTGCTGCACTTTCTCCATAAAATCCTTAGCAGACACATTTTGCAAATGTACTCCACTTTTTAAAATGTGATTTACTGCATAAGACAATGCAGACAAGTCGCTTTCAAATAAAAGATGGAACAAATAAGGAATACTTTGTCGAAATCTGGGATCTTCAGCATATAGTCTTGTAGTCCGATACTCAGAAGCTGGAATCTGTTCCGGACGTTCATCGTATCGTCCTCCTTTTCCTTTAGGAAACAGCTGGGGAAAACATCGAGCTTCCAAACTCTCCTCCCATACACTCACGGGAGTTCCTTTTGCTTTCTTCATCTGAAATAGATCAATATTGTCTCCCAAAACTCCTTTTGAATGAAGAGGATGTATGCTAAAATGTTCATAAATTTCTTCTTCCTTTGACTTGTCCACTTTTTCAATTTGTCCAGTTGGTGTTTCTGTGTCTTCTTGTAAATCTTCTTCTTCTTCTTCTTCTATATAAATTGATTCATAACATTTGTTATTCCTTTTCAAATACAAATTTGCTCTTTGTACTTTCCGTACATCTACCAGCTCCTGCCAAATCTTCTTATTCTTTGTAGGTACACCATTAACCAGAATAATTAATGGTTCAGTTTCCAAAGTATCCGCATCAATAGTTTCCATATTTATTTTAAAATCCAAGGGCAAATACACCACTCTACCTTTTAAACCTCTCAGTAAATCTGAAGGAGGTAATTTACCAGTTTTGGGCTCCATACGTACTATGGTCTGGAACGGATGAACACATTGAATGAGTATAGACTCATATGTATTTAATTCAGAAAGTTCAGCAGGAATAGCATCCAATTCTAAATTATTATGTACAGCTCTGGTCGGCATTCTATTTTCCTCTAACTTGTTGTAACAGTATTTACAAATACGCTGAACTTCACCCAATTCAAAACAATTTTCAAGAAATATATATGTGGCAAAATCCTTCCACTTATAATTATCTTCATTTTCACTCTTTCTGTAGAGATCAACATACCTGGTTTGTTTTCTATAATGAGTTCGGCGGCAACAAATACAAGTAATATTTGGTCTTTCATTAGAGATTATTGCAAATTTTGTTATGTGATCATTAAATGTCTTACTTACAGAGGGTTCTACATTCTCTTCCACTTCTTCCTCATTTACTGTGTCCTTCTCTGCACTGTTTTGTTCAGGACCAAAGTAACAAAACTGAATTTCATCAACAACCTTCTCTACATCTGATACCGTTCCACGGAACAGAGCCCTATTCAATTCATCTAACTTTATTGCTGGACTTTTAGCAAAATACAACCGTCTCACAAACTTTCTCATTTCAGTATGATGAACAGCCAGCATCCTAAAATGATGGAAAACACTATTACACACTTTTCTAGATAGACAAGCCAGAGAATGACCCTGCAAACCAGTATTCTCTCTCACTCTGCATGGATCGAAACTTTGAAGCACCTTAATCTTCTGTTTTACACTTTTTTTACTATATTCTCTTAGAAACTCACGAAATTTATCAATAGATTCCTGACGCACAGTGCAAATACTACTACAATTCCAAGTGTACACTGGGGGTTTAGGACGTCTCCCCATAGCCTCATCCGCCATCACTTGTACCTCATCTCTTGGAACCATGATCTCCTTCTCCATTATGCAACCATTTTTCACTTCATAAGCACGACCTCTGGTGTCAACTGCATGCAGCAAACTATTACTTTGAAAATAACTCTCTTCATTAAAAAAAGGTTCACTACTTGAACTATGCATCCATTTTCCTAAAAACACTTTAGAAAAGTTTGTTCTGTTCACTACTCTTTTCCTTTTGCTATGTGATTTCAGTACATTAACCATTTTGTCTAATGTACGCATCCTATTAAAAATTAAAATGAATAGTTTCCTTTTTAATTCTAATGCCTTTGCTGCAATGGCTTCAATTTCTTTTTTTCTCTTTTAAAACTTAGCCTTTTGCTTATATTTCTTCACATCCTTTATCAAATTGGACATAACTCTTCTCTGAAACATTTTTCTACGTATCTCTTTAAACGCTGTTTTTCTGTTTAAGTTAATCTTTTTAGTTGCAGAAGGTATATTTGCATTAACTAAATTCTCAATTTTTTCCTGTCCTTTTCGATTGAAATCATTCTTTCCAGTACAGACATTTTGTACATTTTTCCTTTTTTTGAATATGTTCTTTAGAAAATGTTTTGTCTGCTTACCAGAAGATTTTTTCTTTTTCCCAACATGAGCATCTTCAACTAACTTAGGTCCTCCAGTTGTCTTCAAATATAGGTTTTTTTTGTGGTCTTTTTTTACTCTGGATTTTGTAGGCATCTTAAATTTTGTTCACTGCTCTTCAGCAATACCTGAAAAAAACTAAAAAAAAATTCCTTTATTTTATTTAAATATATTACTACATTTGTTTTCACATTAGTCACAAAACGAAATTTCTTTGCCAATTTGAAAGCACACTTACTACTCTTTTTTTTGGCAAGTGATAATCACTTTTACAGACTGACACATTATGAATCCACTTTTCAGATTTTTTAAAAAGCACATGTCCAAACTGCTTTTTCAGACCAGCACCATTTGTAACCTGGGTGACTGCCTACACTCCAGCAAGGGCAACCAGCCTTAGTGATGCTGAATGTATTTGCATTACTGACTGAAACCTCAAACCCCACTCGCTTGTGAATACTGTGCATGATTCCACATGGTAAGCAGCTGGGTGTGTGCTAAGAGTCTGCTTCTGCACCAAAAAATGGCTCCCCCTTTCCATCTAATGCAACTGTGAAATCACCAGAGCAATACGCAATAAATCTCTGCCTGTAATTCCTATTTGCACACAGAGTCATGTTTTCACATTAGGCCCTTAAACGAAATTTCTTTGCCAATTTGAAAGCACACTTACTGCTCTTTTTTTTGGCAAGTGATAAACACTTTTACAGACTGACACATTATGAATCCACTTTTCAGATTTTTTAAAAAGCACATGTCCAAACTGCTTTTTCAGACCAGCACCATTTGTAACCTGGGTGACTGCCTACACTCCAGCAAGGGCAACCAGCCTTAGTGATGCTGAATGTATTTGCATTACTGACTGAAACCTCAAACCCCACTCGCTTGTGAATACTGTGCATGATTCCACATGGTAAGCAGCTGGGTGTGTGCTAAGAGTCTGCTTCTGCACCAAAAAATGGCTCCCCCTTTCCATCTAATGCAACTGTGAAATCACCAGAGCAATACGCAATAAATCTCTGCCTGTAATTCCTATTTGCACACAGAGTCATGTTTTCACATTAGTCACAAAACGAAATTTCTTTGCCAATTTGAAAGCACACTTACTGCTCTTTTTTTTTGGCAAGTGATAAACACTTTTACAGACTGACACATTATGAATCCACTTTTCAGATTTTTTAAAAAGCACATGTCCAAACTGCTTTTTCAGACCAGCACCATTTGTAACCTGGGTGACTGCCTACACTCCAGCAAGGGCAACCAGCCTTAGTGATGCTGAATGTATTTGCATTACTGACTGAAACCTCAAACCCCACTCGCTTGTGAATACTGTGCATGATTCCACATGGTAAGCAGCTGGGTGTGTGCTAAGAGTCTGCTTCTGCACCAAAAAATGGCTCCCCCTTTCCATCTAATGCAACTGTGAAATCACCAGAGCAATACGCAATAAATCTCTGCCTGTAATTCCTGTTTGCACACAGAGTCATGTTTTCACATTAGGCCCTTAAACGAAATTTCTTTGCCAATTTGAAAGCACACTTACTGCTCTTTTTTTTGGCAAGTGATAAACACTTTTACAGACTGACACATTATGAATCCACTTTTCAGATTTTTAAAAAAGCACATGTCCAAACTGCTTTTTCAGACCAGCACCATTTGTAACCTGGGTGACTGCCTACACTCCAGCAAGGGCAACCAGCCTTAGTGATGCTGAATGTGTTTGCATTACTGACTGAAACCTCAAACCCCACTCGCTTGTAAATACTGTGCATGATTCCACATGGTAAGCAGCTGGGTGTGTACTAAGAGTCTGCTTCTGCACCAAAAAATGGCTCCCCCTTTCCATCTAATGCAACTGTGAAATCACCAGAGCAATACGCAATAAATCTCTGCCTGTAATTCCTATTTGCACACAGAGTCATGTTTTCACATTAGTCACAAAACGAAATTTCTTTGCCAATTTGAAAGCACACTTACTGCTCTTTTTTTTGGCAAGTGATAAACACTTTTACAGACTGACACATTATGAATCCACTTTTCAGATTTTTTAAAAAGCACATGTCCAAACTGCTTTTTCAGACCAGCACCATTTGTAACCTGGGTGACTGCCTACACTCCAGCAAGGGCAAACAGCCTTAGTGATGCTGAATGTATTTGCATTACTGACTGAAACCTCAAACCCCACTCGCTTGTGAATACTGTGCATGATTCCACATGGTAAGCAGCTGGGTGTGTGCTAAGAGTCTGCTTCTGCACCAAAAAATGGCTCCCCCTTTCCATCTAATGCAACTGTGAAATCACCAGAGCAATACGCAATAAATCTCTGCCTGTAATTCCTATTTGCACACAGAGTCATGTTTTCACATTAGTCACAAAACGAAATTTCTTTGCCAATTTGAAAGCACACTTACTGCTCTTTTTTTTGGCAAGTGATAAACACTTTTACAGACTGACACATTATGAATCCACTTTTAAGATTTTTTAAAAAGCACATGTCCAAACTGCTTTTTCAGACCAGCACCATTTGTAACCTGGGTGACTGCCTACACTCCAGCAAGGGCAACCAGCCTTAGTGATGCTGAATGTATTTGCATTACTGACTGAAACCTCAAACCCCACTCGCTTGTGAATACTGTGCATGATTCCACATGGTAAGCAGCTGGGTGTGTGCTAATAGTCTGCTTCTGCACCAAAAAATGGCTTCCCCTTTCCATCTAATGCAACTGTGAAATCACCAGAGCAATACGCAATAAATCTCTGCCTGTAATTCCTATTTGCACACAGAGTCATGTTTTCACATTAGGCCCTTAAACGAAATTTCTTTGCCAATTTGAAAGCACACTTACTGCTCTTTTTTTTGGCAAGTGATAAACACTTTTACAGACTGACACATTATGAATCTACTTTTCAGATTTTTAAAAAAGCACATGTCCAAACTGCTTTTTCAGACCAGCACCATTTGTAACCTGGGTGACTGCCTACACTCCAGCAAGGGCAAACAGCCTTAGTGATGCTGAATGTATTTGCATTACTGACTGAAACCTCAAACCCCACTCGCTTGTGAATACTGTCCATGATTCCACATGGTAAGCAGCTGGGTGTGTGCTAAGAGTCTGCTTCTGCACCAAAAAATGGCTCCCCCTTTCCATCTAATGCAACTGTGAAATCACCAGAGCAATACGCAATAAATCTCTGCCTGTAATTCCTATTTGCACACAGAGTCATGTTTTCACATTAGTCACAAAACGAAATTTCTTTGCCAATTTGAAAGCACACTTACTGCTCTTTTTTTTGGCAAGTGATAAACACTTTTACAGACTGACACATTATGAATCCACTTTTCAGATTTTTAAAAAAGCACATGTCCAAACTGCTTTTTCAGACCAGCACCATTTGTAACCTGGGTGACTGCCTACACTCCAGCAAGGGCAAACAGCCTTAGTGATGCTGAATGTATTTGCATTACTGACTGAAGCCTCAAACCCCACTCGCTTGTGAATACTGTCCATGATTCCACATGGTAAGCAGCTGGGTGTGTGCTAAGAGTCTGCTTCTGCACCAAAAAATGGCTCCCCCTTTCCATCTAATGCAACTGTGAAATCACCAGAGCAATACGCAATAAATCTCTGCCTGTAATTCCTATTTGCACACAGAGTCATGTTTTCACATTAGTCACAAAACGAAATTTCTTTGCCAATTTGAAAGCACACTTACTGCTCTTTTTTTTGGCAAGTGATAAACACTTTTACAGACTGACACATTATGAATCCACTTTTCAGATTTTTTAAAAAGCACATGTCCAAACTGCTTTTTCAGACCAGCACCATTTGTAACCTGGGTGACTGCCTACACTCCAGCAAGGGCAACCAGCCTTAGTGATGCTGAATGTGTTTGCATTACTGACTGAAACCTCAAACCCCACTCGCTTGTAAATACTGTGCATGATTCCACATGGTAAGCAGCTGGGTGTGTGCTAAGAGTCTGCTTCTGCACCAAAAAATGGCTCCCCCTTTCCATCTAATGCAACTGTGAAATCACCAGAGCAATACGCAATAAATCTCTGCCTGTAATTCCTATTTGCACACAGAGTCATGTTTTCACATTAGTCACAAAACGAAATTTCTTTGCCAATTTGAAAGCACACTTACTGCTCTTTTTTTTGGCAAGTGATAAACACTTTTACAGACTGACACATTATGAATCCACTTTTCAGATTTTTTAAAAAGCACATGTCCAAACTGCTTTTTCAGACCAGCACCATTTGTAACCTGGGTGACTGCCTACACTCCAGCAAGGGCAAACAGCCTTAGTGATGCTGAATGTATTTGCATTACTGACTGAAACCTCAAACCCCACTCGCTTGTGAATACTGTGCATGATTCCACATGGTAAGCAGCTGGGTGTGTGCTAAGAGTCTGCTTCTGCACCAAAAAATGGCTCCCCCTTTCCATCTAATGCAACTGTGAAATCACCAGAGCAATACGCAATAAATCTCTGCCTGTAATTCCTATTTGCACACAGAGTCATGTTTTCACATTAGTCACAAAACGAAATTTCTTTGCCAATTTGAAAGCACACTTACTGCTCTTTTTTTTGGCAAGTGATAAACACTTTTACAGACTGACACATTATGAATCCACTTTTAAGATTTTTTAAAAAGCACATGTCCAAACTGCTTTTTCAGACCAGCACCATTTGTAACCTGGGTGACTGCCTACACTCCAGCAAGGGCAACCAGCCTTAGTGATGCTGAATGTATTTGCATTACTGACTGAAACCTCAAACCCCACTCGCTTGTGAATACTGTGCATGATTCCACATGGTAAGCAGCTGGGTGTGTGCTAATAGTCTGCTTCTGCACCAAAAAATGGCTCCCCCTTTCCATCTAATGCAACTGTGAAATCACCAGAGCAATACGCAATAAATCTCTGCCTGTAATTCCTATTTGCACACAGAGTCATGTTTTCACATTAGGCCCTTAAACGAAATTTCTTTGCCAATTTGAAAGCACACTTACTGCTCTTTTTTTTGGCAAGTGATAAACACTTTTACAGACTGACACATTATGAATCCACTTTTCAGATTTTTAAAAAAGCACATGTCCAAACTGCTTTTTCAGACCAGCACCATTTGTAACCTGGGTGACTGCCTACACTCCAGCAAGGGCAAACAGCCTTAGTGATGCTGAATGTATTTGCATTACTGACTGAAACCTCAAACCCCACTCGCTTGTGAATACTGTCCATGATTCCACATGGTAAGCAGCTGGGTGTGTGCTAAGAGTCTGCTTCTGCACCAAAAAATGGCTCCCCCTTTCCATCAAATGCAACTGTGAAATCACCAGAGCAATACGCAATAAATCTCTGCCTGTAATTCCTATTTGCACACAGAGTCATGTTTTCACATTAGTCACAAAACGAAATTTCTTTGCCAATTTGAAAGCACACTTACTGCTCTTTTTTTTGGCAAGTGATAAACACTTTTACAGACTGACACATTATGAATCCACTTTTCAGATTTTTTTAAAAACACATGTCCAAACTGCTTTTTCAGACCAGCACCATTTGTAACCTGGGTGACTGCCTACACTCCAGCAAGGGCAAACAGCCTTAGTGATGCTGAATGTATTTGCATTACTGACTGAAACCTCAAACCCCACTCGCTTGTGAATACTGTCCATGATTCCACATGGTAAGCAGCTGGGTGTGTGCTAAGAGTCTGCTTCTGCACCAAAAAATGGCTCCCCCTTTCCATCTAATGCAACTGTGAAATCACCAGAGCAATACGCAATAAATCTCTGCCTGTAATTCCTATTTGCACACAGAGTCATGTTTTCACATTAGTCACAAAACGAAATTTCTTTGCCAATTTGAAAGCACACTTACTGCTCTTTTTTTTGGCAAGTGATAAACACTTTTACAGACTGACACATTATGAATCCACTTTTCAGATTTTTAAAAAAGCACATGTCCAAACTGCTTTTTCAGACCAGCACCATTTGTAACCTGGGTGACTGCCTACACTCCAGCAAGGGCAAACAGCCTTAGTGATGCTGAATGTATTTGCATTACTGACTGAAGCCTCAAACCCCACTCGCTTGTGAATACTGTCCATGATTCCACATGGTAAGCAGCTGGGTGTGTGCTAAGAGTCTGCTTCTGCACCAAAAAATGGCTCCCCCTTTCCATCTAATGCAACTGTGAAATCACCAGAGCAATACGCAATAAATCTCTGCCTGTAATTCCTATTTGCACACAGAGTCATGTTTTCACATTAGTCACAAAACGAAATTTCTTTGCCAATTTGAAAGCACACTTACTGCTCTTTTTTTTGGCAAGTGATAAACACTTTTACAGACTGACACATTATGAATCCACTTTTCAGATTTTTTAAAAAGCACATGTCCAAACTGCTTTTTCAGACCAGCACCATTTGTAACCTGGGTGACTGCCTACACTCCAGCAAGGGCAACCAGCCTTAGTGATGCTGAATGTGTTTGCATTACTGACTGAAACCTCAAACCCCACTCGCTTGTAAATACTGTGCATGATTCCACATGGTAAGCAGCTGGGTGTGTGCTAAGAGTCTGCTTCTGCACCAAAAAATGGCTCCCCCTTTCCATCTAATGCAACTGTGAAATCACCAGAGCAATACGCAATAAATCTCTGCCTGTAATTCCTATTTGCACACAGAGTCATGTTTTCACATTAGTCACAAAACGAAATTTCTTTGCCAATTTGAAAGCACACTTACTGCTCTTTTTTTTGGCAAGTGATAAACACTTTTACAGACTGACACATTATGAATCCACTTTTCAGATTTTTTAAAAAGCACATGTCCAAACTGCTTTTTCAGACCAGCACCATTTGTAACCTGGGTGACTGCCTACACTCCAGCAAGGGCAACCAGCCTTAGTGATGCTGAATGTATTTGCATTACTGACTGAAACCTCAAACCCCACTCGCTTGTGAATACTGTGCATGATTCCACATGGTAAGCAGCTGGGTGTGTGCTAAGAGTCTGCTTCTGCACCAAAAAATGGCTCCCCCTTTCCATCTAATGCAACTGTGAAATCACCAGAGCAATACGCAATAAATCTCTGCCTGTAATTCCTATTTGCACACAGAGTCATGTTTTCACATTAGGCCCTTAAACGAAATTTCTTTGCCAATTTGAAAGCACACTTACTGCTCTTTTTTTTGGCAAGTGATAATCACTTTTACAGACTGACACATTATGAATCCACTTTTCAGATTTTTTAAAAAGCACATGTCCAAACTGCTTTTTCAGACCAGCACCATTTGTAACCTGGGTGACTGCCTACACTCCAGCAAGGGCAACCAGCCTTAGTGATGCTGAATGTATTTGCATTACTGAGTCCAACCTCAAACCCTTAAACTATTCTTTTTTTATACCAGTACACCTTAATTTATTGTGAAAACATAGTCCATATTATTTTACTTGTTCCTCACATTTAAATTTCTCCCAAAACACAAAATATTAAACACAACTTCAACAAAAAGAATTGCATTTCTATTATTCATTTCTTAATTTACCATATACATCCCCTCTCAAACTCTAAACTCACCTTTAAAATTAGTTAGTTGTGAAAGAAATGTGGCACTCAAACAGCAGATTATCAGAGCCAGGATCTCTGTTCTTTACACCTCTCTCCTCTCAGCAGAACCAGATAATGGCAAACTTTCCCTCTCTTTTTCCACATATATACATGTTAATTTCAAATCTCAGTGCTTCCCCCTTTTTTTCAAATGTAATCACACATTTCTATTGGTTGAAAACCAACCCTTTTCCAAAAGTACCCTTCCCCCAACTTGACTTCTGCCTAGTACCCTTCCCCCAACTTGACTTCTGCCTGCTACCATAGCAACAGCTCATGGAACACTGCTGTGTGGAGTTAGGTCAGAAGTTCGCCAAACAATGTTTCAATTCCACAGAGCAAGAGTGCTTGACTTTTCAAACCTAACAGCAAATCCATAGTACTGTTCTTTGGTAACACATTTTTCTGTACCAATACAAAACATGCTTCTATTAATTTACACATACAGCCTAGTTTTTATTCTAGAATGGTATGAAACAGCCAATCAGTTCTTTTTTTTATGAAAAAAAATATGTATGCCTCCATTTCCAAACTGTCTTTCATTTCTTTTTACCATTCTACTGAATTACACCTCCTGAGTGCATCCAGTTCTCCTTTGAAGATGTTCACAGTGTGGATTGTAGGGCACAGCTATGTCTTCTGGAGTGAAAAGTTTGCAGAGAAAACAGGTATGGTGAGAGACCTTGCTTTGCCAAATGTAGACATTAAATGGATTGGTCAGAGAGGGTTAAAGTGGCACCAATTGATGCCATTGGTGAAATCCTTCATGCAAAACCAACACCCTGACCTCATAATAGTGCACTGTGGTGGCAATGACCTAGGCACTTTGACTGGGGTAGGTCTGGAAATGCTTATGAAGGACACCTTTGCACAACTGTTTTCACTTTTCCCTAAAACTGCCTTTGTGTTTTCTAACATATGCCAAAGGCAAAAATGGAACTGGTCCAATCATTTCTGTCCGCAGATTGACAAAGCAAGAAAGCACGTCAACAAATCTGTTTCTGCTTTCCTCCGTGACTATGGTATGGGTTCCATTTACCACAACAACTTGCGTTACGACATGCAAGACATTTATAGAGGAGATGGTGTGCACTTCAATGATGAAGGGAACAGAGTCTTCCTCTTGAACCTTAGACTCTGCATCGGTACTTACTTGTAGGTACCACTTAAAAATCACTTCATAAACACAACGGCTCTTTTTAAAGCCCCCTAATATCTAAACACTTAAATCTGCATTTCATTTTTTTTTTTATTTTTTTTTTCTACCGTACGCGTACGGTGAGCTTACCGTACGCGTACCCCGTGATTTTTTTTAAAAACAATAAATGTTTTCTTTGTACTTTTCTGTCCTTCTTTGACCCCCTTACAAATGTTAGGGGGTCTGTAACTCTCCTACTTGCCCCCTTTTCTTGTTATCACTCTTTTTTTTCTGAGTGAAACACACGAAATGGCGGCCGCCGCTTCCTGGTTTCGGCCGATTCGAATGTTTACTAAGATCTAAGAGCCAATCAGAATCGTGCTCGCGCACGCCACCGTACGCGTACGGTAAGCGTACCGTAAGCGCACTGTAAGCTGGCTCAGATATATATATTGATTTAAAGGCTATTTTCTCAGAATCTACTGAACAGATTTACACCAAACCTACAAAAGGCACTTCCTTGACCTGAGGACTACCTCTCTGCCAAATTTCTAGTAATTCTGTTCAGCCGTTCGGGCTGTAGCCCTGTCTAAAGGTCCTATGGAAAAATGCATGGGAAAAACGCGTTTTGGGACCCCCCTTTTATCTCAGCCCCCGCTTGACGAATCCCCCCGAGACTTTCAGGGAAGGAGCGGAGCATAGCGCCCCACCTATTTTGAAAACTTCGCGAGGATTCGTCGACCGGCGCCAAAGTTATTCAAAATAGAATGTTGCGGATTTCCTATGGAAACGTGGTCCTAACTATAACTACCTACTGGCGACCGCCAGTAGGTAATATATATATATATATATATATATATATATATATATATATATATATATATATATATATATTCACTGAAAAAACCATAGGTTTCAGGCACGTATTAGCTAGGAATTAGCATTTGAAAAACCTTAGAAATTCACTGAAAAAACCATAGGTTTCAGGGGCGATATAGTTAGCTGGACTTTTCACTCGTACAAAACCATAGAAATTCCCCCGTTATAGTTAGTTCAGATAACTATAACTCGCACGCCCGCAATGCACTGCTGATGACGTCACATATTACATCACTCATGACATGGTCAGTGACATCACTCATGACATCACTGATGACATCTCAAAAGACATCACTGATGACATCATCCAGTGAATGTGTGTTTTTCTGAAAATTATATATGTTTTATATATGTATATCTCAAGGTCGATGGAAGAATAAATGGGTATATAAATGTCTAAATGGATGATTTGTTTTTGAAAAATTGATTGTATTACTGACTGATTAAGTGTATCTTAGTGAGTAATGTTTAAATATGTAAATATCTGTATCAGTCTCTCACTTTGTGTATAAGTGGCTGCATGGGTTGGTGAGTAGCTACATGAGTGTCTATATAGGTTATTAGTTGATTTTGTGAGTATCAGTATGAGTGTCTGATGTCTGTATGGTTCGGTGGGGGGTATTACGTAGTGCATAGGTGCATGAATGAGTGACTCACTGTTTGTATGTGTTGAAGACAGCATGTGTGCAGGACTGTATGTGTGGATGAGTGTGTGCATGGGTGTGTTAGTGAGTGAATGACTGTCTCAATAGTGTCTCTATGAGTAACTACATATGTTTTAAACTAGTATATGTGACTATTGGTGTATATAAGTGAGTATATGTGAGAGTGAGAGATTGAAAGAGTTCCTGTATGAATAAGTATGTGTTTCTATAAGTGATTGTTTAAAAGACTAAATATGTGTAAGTTTCTGTAGAAGTAAGTGTGGTGGTGTGTGTATAACTGAATATGCAGGTAAACGGATGTTTGATTCTTTATTAGCATGAGTGACTACATGTGTGAGTAACTTTATGGATGAGTGGCTTTGTGTAACAGAATATATAGGTGTATGAATACATATGATGAGTGAGTGCATGTATGAGTGACTGTATAGGACTGTTGGTGAATGAGTGGATGTGTATGTGGATCTTACAATTACTGAATAGGTTGTTGTAACTGGTATTGGTATGTACATTGTTTTGAAAATTTTAATTTCTATTTTTGAATGTGTGTATGAAAGGTTATATTAGGGGGAGAGGAGGTCTGCCACTCTATCACAAGGATGATGTCATCAGTGATGTCATGAGTGATGTCACTGACCATGTCATGAGTAATGTAATATGTGACGTCATCAGCAGTGCATTGCGGGCGCGCGAGTTATAGTTAGCTGAACTAACTATGACGGGGGAATTTCTATGGTTTTGTACGAGTGAAAAGTCCAGCTAACTATATCGCCCCTGAAACCTATGGTTTTTTCAGTGAATTTCCAAGGTTTTTTAAATGCTAATTCCTAGCTATAACGTGCCTGAAACCTATGGTTTTTTCAGTGAATTTCAAAGGTTTTTGAAATGCTAATTTCTAACTATGCCTACAGAGATAGGACATGTGAAGAAAGAAGGAAAAACGCACAGAAAGAAAAAAAACAAATGCAGAAAGAAGCAACAGAAGTCCTCAAAGACGAAGAAAAGTGCAGGAAGAAATATAACGTGCAGAAAGAACAAACAGAAGAGCAGAAAAAAGCCTTGTTGCAAAATCATCCTGTACCCTCAACTTTTTCAGACGGATACAGGTGGTAACTGAGTCTGCCTAAGCAGTCCTAGAGCTAGTGCTATGTTAAAAGACACTCAGAATACAGTAAAAACACCTACATACACTAGGGCACACTATGCGTTGGGGTCCCCCTGTGATTAGCATGACCTCCTCTGTAAGCCCCTAGTATATAATAGGGCAGGGGATTAAAACTACCTCTTAAAACGCACCACAGTGCGTATTTGAACTCGTCACCTCATGCCCTGTCCCCTCCCTTCCCCACTGTGTAAACACACCCTGTAGCCATTTTAAGTTGGGAGATTAAGTCCCCTTGAATCCTGAGGGTCCCTAGGGTCCAACTAGACCACTAGGTACCTCCAGTAAGCGCCACAGAGCTGCGTTGCAGAGAGGTGTAAAAAGTGGCACGGCCTGCACCACCTCTCTGCAACGCAGAGCAGTGGTGCTTACTGGAAGCACCTGGTGGGCTAGTTGGACCCCAGGGTCCCTCAGGATTGAAAGGGAATTATTTCCCCAACTTAAAAACGCGCCACAGGGCGTGTTTGCACACGTCACCTCAGGCCCCGTCCCCTCCATTCACCACTGTGTAAACGCGCCCTCTGGCCGTTCTGAGTTGAGAGATTAAGTCCCCTTGAATCCTAAGGGTCCCTAGGGTCAAACTAGCCCACTAGGTACCTCCAGTAAGCGCCACAGAGCTGCGTTGCATGGAGGTGTAAAAAGTGGCGTGGCCTCAGAACACCTGTCTGCAACGCAGCTCCCTGGCGCATACTGGAGATACCTGCTGGGCTAGTTGGCCCTCAGGGACCCTCAGTATTGAAGGGGAATTAATTCCTCAACTTACAACTGGCCAGGGGGCGCATTTGCAGAGTGCTGCAAAGAGGGGGCATGGCCTCCGGCGCGATGCCGGTCTTTTCTTTATTTATTTTTAAGAAGGAGGGCTGTGTGGCCCCCTTTCTTTTTCTAATTTATTAGCCCTGGAGACCCCATCCCCCAGGGCCTGCACCCTAATTTTTTTTGTTGAAAAAAATTAATTTGGCCCTCCAAAGGCCTTTATCGGCCCTGGGGACCCCAACCCCCGGGTCATGGCCTTTTTTTTTTTTTAATCTTTAGGAGGGGGGCTGTGTTGCTGGACAAACCGTATGTACCTATCACCATGACGATTTGCGTGATATTCATTAAAAGGTGACTATGCATACAATGAATCCACGTAGAATGTATTCACACCGCTAGTGAAGCTCTGACATGTCTGACACCCTACCGTGCCTAATCCCGGCGCCCCCGCTGGTGGGTACTCTCCAAGTAGACATCCTTGTCGTTTATTTATACAAACATGGGTAGCTATTGACGGGCACATTTAATACACATGCACACCAAGCCATTCAAAGGGGATTCGACAAAAATTCGACCAAACTATGCAAGAAACCCCCTCACGATTAATAAAACACACATCCACCGCCGGATGTGTAATACTTTTTATTTTACTCTCTGGAAAGGAGACAAACCTCACTTGAGAGTCACAGAGTGCACCTGGCTGAGCCCAATGCTGTGTTACACCCACCATTGCCTGCCGAGTGCCACACACCTCTGTGTTGTATTCCACCATCTAGTGCTTATGCTATAACACTCTCTAGCCCGTGTGCACTGTAACACCACCCCGTGAATATGTCATGCCACACTTGCCTTCGCACGGGTTATATTGCCCCATCTAACGTGCCTTCCTCGATGCCTATGTTATAAAGCACAGCGCTATGACATACTTATTAGAATCTGGGATCCATATCTTTGTCACAGTGCATATGCAATGTTACACTACCCAGCACATATTTTATATTACAACTTTAGAGACTACTTAGGTTACACAACACTGCCCTGTGCATATTACACTCCAAGGCGCATATCACATAGCAAGCGCTAGTGCCTGTGCTATCTCGAGCTCTCCAATGAATCTGTCATTGCGCACAATGTATTGCATATTATATTTCACGCCCCGGTTAATCTTATATCACACTTTTTGGTGCATAGTTTATACCATATACTATATCTAGTTTTCATTTTCAATCGTGCTCTCAGGACTATGTTCTATATAACACTGTGTCCACCTACCCTTTTCACGGGCATTACATTTTGCGATGGGGGGTGGAAGGTCAGGGGATATTTCTGCCAAGTGAGCCCGGAGTCACAGTCCCAAACGTTCTCTTCTTCCTGAAAAAAAGTGAGATTATGCTGCATACTTGTTTATATTTTAAGTAGTTCGTACAGACACACATTTTAAAAACAATAAAGTTCCTAATACCCACCTTCTATGAACAGTTAGCTTGCTGCCCCATCCACCTCCTACCTATCCTCTGTTGTCTGAATCCATGGACTAGCCTCCTCCCTCCTGCCATGCATGGTCTGATGTGCTGCCACTGCCCTCCATTTAGCATGATGTACCAGTTCACTCCTCCTGCCCTCCATTGCCCAATTCTATGGGCAATCATTGACCTCCTGCTTAGCCTCTGTGCTTAGCTTGCTGCCCCTATTCTCCTTCCCCCTGCCCTCCGATGTCTTTGTGCATGCCCCTGCTCCATCCTTTTTGACCACCATGTTCCATGGACCTGCCACTCCTATCTACTCTGAGTGTTCTGTTGAGCTGCCACTCCCCTCCCACCTGCCTAGCATTGTCAGATGACTGTAATCAGTCCCTGCCACCTCCACCCTGCCTGTCCACATGCCATGCCCCTATCCCCTTCCTCCTGTCCTTCATGGTCCATTTTACTGCCACACCCTTCTGCCCTCCCTGGTCTGTTGTGCTGCAACTGCTCCTCCTGCCTGCCCCGCGCGGTCTGTTGTGAGGCCCCTTCCCCTGAACTCTCTTGTCTGTGCCCAGGTCCTGACCCTCCCTTTTATCCTCCATGGTCCTTTGTGCATGCCCCTGCACCCTCCTTCTTGCCCATCATAGCCATTGTGCTGCCACTAACCCTCCCGCTTGCCATGCATGGTCTTCTGTGCTGCCATGGCCCCTCCCACCTTCCCTGTGTGGTCAGCAAGCTGCTCCTTACCCCCTCCCACCTTCCCTCCATGGTCTGTGTGTATGCCATCAGTCTCACTGTTGCTCTCCATGTTGTTTCTTGTTTCTAGTGCCCATCCTGCCTGATCTCCATGGTCATCTTGCTGCTCCTGCCCTGCCCCCTTGCCCCCAGCCCTCTGTTTCCATGTGCAGACCCCTATTCCCTCCCTCCTGGCTTGTCGGTTCCATTGTAATGCCCCTGATCCGTCCCTCCTGCCCTTTATGGTCTGTTATGCTGCAGCTTTCTCTCCTGTCTGTCCATTATGGTCAGCTAGCGACCATTGCCTCTTTCCCCTCTGTTGTCTGTTGTCCATGTGCATGGTCCTGTCCCCTCCCTATTGCTTTCTATGGATTGTTGTGCTGCACTCCCGTCCCGCATGCCCTGTGTGGTGTATTGTGCTGCTGTAAACCCTGATGCCTGCCCTGTAGGGTCAGTTTGGTGCACCTCTCAATGTCCCTCCTGTCCTCTGTTATCCGAGTCCATGTCCCTACCCCAATTCCTCCTGCCTACCATGATCCAATGTACCATACTTGCGAACATTTTGAACTTGGTAAGAGGAAGATTTTGAAGTATTGATTTTACCCTTTGAGTTACATTGAACAAGAGAAGATTGTAGACAGGAACCAGATCAAGTAAAGCCCATTTGAGCTTAAAAACATTGGACGTTTCCTGGCTGAAACGAGTCTGTTGGCATGTATGGTTGTATGACCACTGCCTCTTCCTTCTGCCCACAATGGTCTATTACATCACCACAGCCTCTCTTGCCAGTCCTGTATTGTTGGTTTGTAGCTCCTGCCCCCCTTTCCACTGCCCTCCATAGTCTGTTGTGCTGCCACTGCCCTTCCTGCCTGCCTAGTGTGGTCAAATTGTTGCCTCTGCACTCTCCTACCTGCCTTCAATTTTCAGAGTCCGTGCCCCTGGCCTCTGCCTCTCAACAGTATCCCAATGAACAACTAGATTGCTAACATTCTATATTTATTACAAAAGTGTGGACTGCCTGACGTCATCTTTATGTAATCAAAACTGTAATGCCTAGAGCATTTCCTTTAGAAATTACATATATGAGATGGTCTTATTTGCATCAAAATTATGGTTAGTGCTCTAAAAAACTAAAATGAGGACATATTTTCTGAGTTTTCAAATAGTGACAAAGAACTTTTAAATTATTTGTAATCTTAGTTTTTTTATCCAGTTGACCACTTGATTAAATGTTGCATCGAAGGGGAGAGGGTGTCGTGTTACTTCCAGACCTGCAGACTTTGCAACTGGGGAACCAGGTTGGAGTTTCTGCTTCAGCACAACATTCTGTGATTCTGGTCAAATCACTTAATCTCCCCATGTCTACAACCAAAATGAATTTGATCTTGTGTGATGTAACCAATGCTCATGTAAAGCACTCCAATACCTGACAAGTCTGCACTATATAAAACTGCAAATACACAACAAATAAGTGTTTTGCACACTTCTGTCATTGGGCTACATTTGGGCTACATTTGGGTGATATTTGGGCTACATTTGGGCTACATTTGGGCTCTTTTGTCTCTGGTGGCCATTTTAGGAGATTTATTTGTTATGAAGTTTCCTAATTTCCTCATTTACTGCAGTCTCCTCAGTAGGAAATGCTTTCAGTTTTTTACTTTGATTCCATCAAGAAGGTATTCAGATATGTCACACATTTGCCATAAGTTCTGAATGTTAGCACTCTAGTTGCTCATTAGATCACTGTAGTAAAGCTACTGCTCACCACGGAAGTCTGCTGCTAGTATTAGAAGTGCATGTTTCAGTCTGCATATCAGAATCTTTTAATGAAATAGAAGAGGATTTGAGAAGTCACTCAAAATATGCCCTAATTTTTCTTTCTTCAGCAATAATCATAATTTCTATGGCAAAATGAACCCCCTCATTGTGTTCCTTTTTAAATTAAATGTTTTAAGTGTTACCAGTTTATTCCAATCAAGATGGCTTCAGGTATGCCATACTTTTGTCATAAGTAAGACTGTAAGTGCTCTAGTTGATCTTAAGAACACTCTGGGACGTTCTGTCATTGGGCTACATTTGGGCTACATCTGGGTGATATTTGGGCTACATTTGGGCTCTTTTGTCTCTGGTGGCCATCTTGGGAGATTTATTTGTTATGAAGTTTCCTAATTTCCTCATTTGCTGCAGTCTCCTCAGTACGAAATACTTTCAGTTTTTTACTTTTATTCCATCAAGAAGGCATTCAGATGTGTCACACATTTTCCATAAATTCTGAATGTTAGCACTCTAGTTGCTCATTAGATCACTGTAGTAAAGCTACTGCTCACCAGGCAAATCTGCTGCTGGTATTGAAAGTGCATGTTTCAGTCTGCATGTCAGAATTTTTTTATGAAATAAAAGAGGATTTCAGAAGTCAAAATGTGTTTTTCTTTCTGCAGCACTAATCATAATTTATATGGCAAAATGAACCCCCTCATTTTGTTCCTTTGTAAATAAATGTTTTAAGTGTTACCACTTTATTCCAATCAAGATGGCTTCAGGTGTGCCATACTTTTGTCATAAGTAAGACTGTTAGCGCTCTAGTTGTTCTTTAGAACACTCTGGGAAGCTGCAGTAGAACACAAAGGAATCAACTGACAGTCTCTGCCCTTGTTGGATGTACATGTTTTACTGAGAATGTCAGACTTCATTCTCACATGACTGAGAAAGATAATGTGAATTTACAGAAAATATGCTCTCAGTTTAGCTTATAGATCACCTTCCAAACCTCTGTGGGAAAAGCATGAGAAAATAGTTTTCTCTAAAACATGGTTCATGATATCACAGCAGAAGGCTTTTTCACATGGTAAAATCACCTTAGAACACACCACAATTCCTTAAATGAGTATGGTACCATCAACAAATGATTTATAATGTAACTAAAGTCTTAAAACCTTCTATTAACTGCAATGCTTTTTAATGAGGTGCTATCATGTATATTGGTCCCAAGATGGCTGCCAACACTTCTTGGATGAAGTGCTGACAGCCAATCAGATCTCAGGATGAGATGTGTGGTTAGGCTCCGCCCAGATATATATATGATTTTACTTTTGATTTTCTCAGGAACTACTGAACAGATTGACTCCATATATGCAAAAGGCACATCCCTGAGCTGAGGACTACCTCTTTGCCAAATTTCAAGTAATTCTGTCAGCCGTTCGGGCTGTACCTTGGACTAAAGGTCCCTATGGAAAATTGCATTGGGAAAACGCGTTTTGGGACCCCCCTTTTTTCTCAGCCCACGCTTGACGAATCCCCCCGAGACTTTCAGGGTAGGAGCGGAGCGCAGCACCCCACCTATTTTGAACATTTCGCGAAGATTCGCCAACCGGCGCCAAAGTTATTCCAAATAGAATGTTGCGGATTTACTATGGAAACACGGTCCTAACTATAACTATCTACTGGCGACCGCCAGTAGATAATATATATATATATATATCTATATATATATATATATATCACTGAAAAAACCATAGGTTTCAGGGGCGTTATAGTTAGCTGGACTTTTCACTCGTACAAAACCATAGAAATTCCCCCGTTATAGTTAGTTCAGCTAACTATAACTCGTGCGCCCGCAATGCACTGCTGATGACGTCACATATTACATCACTCATGACATGGTCAGTGACATCACTCATGACATCACTGATGACATCTCAAATGACATCACTGATGACATCACTGATGACATCATCCAGTGAATGTGTGTTTTTCTGAAAATTACATATGTTTTATATATGTATATCTCAAGGTCGATGGAAGAATAAATGGGTATATAAGTGTCTAAATGGATGATTTGTTTTTGAAAAATTGATTGTATAACTGACTGATTAAGTGTATCTTAGTGAATACATGGCTTAGTGATTAATGTTTAAATTTGTAAATATCTGTATCAGTTTCTCACTTTGTGTATAAGTGGCTGCATGGGTTGGTGAGTAGCTACATGAGTGTCTATATAGGTTATTAGTTGGTTTCTTGAGTATCAGTATAAGTGTCTGATGTCTGTATGGTTCGGTGGGGGGTATTACGTAGTGCATAGGTGCATGAATGAGTGACTCACTGTTTGTATGTGTTGAAGACAGCATGTGTGCAGGACTGTATGGGTGGATGAGTGTGTGCATGGGTGTGTTAGTGAGTGAATGACTGTCTCAATAGTGTCTCTATGAGTAACTACATATGTTTTAAACTAGTATATGTGACTATTGGTGTATATAAGTGAGTATATGTGAGAGTGAGAGATTGAAAGAGTTCCTGTATGAATAAGTATGTGTTTCTATAAGTGATTGTTAAAAAGACTAAGTATGTGTAAATTTCTGTAGAAGTAAGTGTGGTGGTGTGTGTATAACTGTATATGCAGGTAAACGGATGTTTGATTCTTTATTAGCATGAGTGACTATGTGTGTGAGTAACTTTATGGATGAGTGGCGTTGTGTAACAGGATGTATAGGTGTATGAGTACATATGATGAGTGAGTACATGTATGAGTGACTGTATAGAACTGTTGGTGAATGAGTGGATGTGGATCTTACAATTACTGAATAGGTTGTTGTAACTGGTATTGGTATGTCCATTGTTTTGAAAATTTTAATTTCTATTTTTGAATGTGTGTATCAAAGGTTATATTAGGGGGAGAGGAGGTCTGCCACTCTATCACAAGGATGATGGCATCAGTGATGTCATCAGTGATGTCATGAGTGATGTCACTGACCATGTCATGAGTGATGTAATATGTGACGTCATCAGCAGTGCATTACGGGCGCGCGAGTTATAGTTAGCTGAACTAACTATAACGGGGGAATTTCTATGGTTTTGTACGAGTGAAAAGTCCAGCTAACTATAACGCCCCTGAAACCTATGGTTTTTTCAGTGAATTTCTAAGGTTTTTTAAATGCTAATTCCTAGCTATAAAGTGCCTGAAACCTATGTTTTTTTCAGTGAATTTCAAAGGTTTTTTAAATGCTAATTTCTAGCTATGCCTAAAGAGATAGGACATGTGAAGAAAGAAGAAAAAACGCACAGAAAGAAAAAAAAGAGATGCAGAAAGAAGCAACAGAAGTCCTCAAAGACGAAGAAAAGTGCAGGAAAAAGTATAACGTGCAGAAAGAACAAACAGAAGAGCAGAAACAAGCCTTGTTGCAAAATCATCCTGTACCCTCAACTTTTTCAGACGGATACTGGTGGTAACTGATTCTGACTAACCAGTCCTAGAGCCAGTGCTATGTTAAAAGACACTCAGAATACAGTGAAAACACCTACATACACTAGGGCACACTATGTGTTGGGGTCCCCCTGTGATTAGCATGACCTCCTCTGTAAGCCCCTAGTATATAATAGGGCAGGGGATTAAAACTACCTCTTAAAACGCACCACAGGGCGTGTTTGAACACGTCACCTCATGCCCCGTCCCCTCCCTTCCCCACTGTGTAAACACGTCCTGTAGCCGTTTTAAGTTGGGAGATTAAGTCCCCTTGAACCCTGAGGGTCCCTAGGGTCCAACTAGACCACTAGGTACCTCCAATAAGCACCACAGAGCTGCGTTGCAGAGAGGTGTAAAAAGTGGCACGGCCTGCACCACCTCTCTGCAACGCAGAGCAGTGGTGCTTACTGGAAGCACCTGGTGGGCTAGGTGGACCCCAGGGTCCCTCAGGATTGAAAGGGAATTATTTCCCCAACTTAAAAACGCGCCACAGGGCCTGTGGGCGTTCTAAGTTGAGAGATTAAGTCCCCTTGAATCCTAAGGGTCCCTATGGTCAAACTAGCCCACTAGGTACCTCAAGTAAGCGCCACAGAGCTGCGTTGCATGGAGGTGTAAAAAGGGGCGTGGCCTCAGAACACCTGTCTGCAACGCAGCTCCCTGGCGCATACTGGAGATACCTGTTGGGCTAGTTGGCCATCAGGGACCCTCAGTATTGAAGGGGAATTAATTCCTCAACTTACAACTGGCCAGGGGGCGCGTTTGCAGAGTGCTGCAAGGAGGGGGCGTGGCCTCGGCACAATGACGGACTTTTATTTATTTATTTTTAAGAAGGAGGGCTGTCTGGCCCCCTTTCTTTTTCTAATTTGTTAGCCCTGGGGACCCCATCCCCCAGGGCCTGCACCCTAATTGTTTTTGTTGAAAAAAATTAATTTGGCCCTCTCAAGGCCATAATCAGCCCCGGGGACCCCAACCCCCAGGTCATGGCTTTTTTTTATTTTTTTATTCTTTAGGAGGGGGGCTGTGTTGCCCCCCTCCACAGGCCACTTATGGCCCCGGGGACCCCATCCCCCGGGGCCGGCCTTTGTTTTTTATTTTTTTAAAAATATATATATTTATAGAAACACCTAGGACATGCTGGACAAATCGTATGTACCTATCACCATGACGATTTGCGTGATATTCATTAAAAGGCGACTATGCATACAATGAATCCACGTAGAATGTATTCACACCGCTAGTGAAGCTCTGACATGTCTGACACCCTACCGTGCCTAATCCTGGCGCCCCCGCTGGTGGGTACTCTCCAAGTAGACACCCTTGTTGTTTATTTATACAAACATGGGTAGCTATTGACGGGCACATTTAATACATATGCACACCAAGCCATTCAAAGGGGATTCAACAAAAATTCGACCAAACTATGCAAGAAACCCCCTCACGGTTAATAAAACACACATCCACCGCCGGATGTGTAATACTTTTTATTTTACTCTCTGGAAAGGAGACAAACCTCACTTGAGAGTCACAGCGTGCTCCTGGCTGAGCCCAATGCTGTGTTACACCCACCAGTGCCCGCCGAGTGCCACACACCTCTGTGTTGTATTCCACCAGCTAGTGCGTATGCTATGACACTCTCTAGCCCATGTGCACTGTAACACCACCCCGTGAATATGTCATGCAACACTTGCCTTCGCACGGGTTATATTGCCCCATCTAACGTGCCTTACTCGATGCCTATGTTATAAAGCACAGCGCTATGCCATACATATTACAATCTGGGATCCATATCTTTGTCACAGTGCATATGCAATGTTACACTACCCAGCACATATTTTATATTACAACTTTAGAGACTACTTAGGTTACACAACACTGCCCTGTGCATATTACACTCCAAGGCGCATATCACATAGCAAGCGCTAGTGCCTGTGCTATCTCGCGCTCTCCAATGAATCTGTCATTGCGCACAATGTATTGCATAATATATTTCACGCCCCGGTTCATCTTATATCACACTTTTTGGTGCATAGTTTATACCATATACTATATCTAGTTTTCATTTTCAATCGTGCTCTCAGGACTATGTTCTATATAACACTGCGTCCACCTACCCTTTTCACGGGCATTACATTTTGCGATGGGGGGTGGAAGGTCAGGGGAGGTTTCTGCCAAGTGAGCCCGGAGTCACAGTCCCAAACGTTCTCTTCTTCCTGAATAAAAGTGAGATTATGCTGCATACTTGTTCATATTTTAAGTAGTTCGCACAGACATACATTTTAAAAACAATAAAGTTCCTAATACCCACCTTCTATGAACAGTTAGCTTGCTGCCCCATCCACCTCCTCCCTATCCTCTGTTGTCTGAATCCATGGACTAGCCTCCTCCCTCCTGCCATGCATGGTCTGATGTGCTGCCACTGCCCTGCATTTAGCATGAAGTACCAGTCCACTCATCCTGCCCTCCATTGCCCAACTCTATGGCCCATCATTGACCTCCTGCTTAGCCTCTGTGCTTTGCTTGCTGCCCCTATTCTCCTTCCCCCTGCCCTCCGATGTCTTTGTGCATGCCCCTGCTCCATCCTTTTTGACCACCATGTTCCATGGACCTGCTACTCCTATCTACTCTGAGTGTTCTGTTGAGCTGCCACTCCCCTACCACCTGCCTAGCATTGTCAGATGACTGTAACCTGTCCCTGCCACCTCCACCCTGCCTGTCCACATGCCATGCCCCTATCCCCTTCCTCCTGTCCTCCATGGTCCATTTTACTGCCACACCCTTCTGCCCTCCCTGGTCTGTTGTGCTGCAACTGCTCCTCATGCCTGCCCCGCGCGGTCTGTTGTGAGGCCCCTTCCCCTGAACTCTCTTGTCTGTGCCCAGGTCCTGACACTCCCTTCTATCCTCCATGGTCCTTTGTGCATGCCCCTGCACCCTCCTTCTTGCCCATCATAGCCATTGTGCTGCCACTAACCCTCCCGCTTGCCATGCATGGTCTTCTGTGCTGCCATGGACCCTCCCACCTTCCCTGTGTGGTCAGCTAGCTGCTCCTGACCCCCTCCCACCTTCCCTCCATGGTCTGTGTGTATGCCATCATAGTCTCACTGTTGCTCTCCATGGTGTGTCTTGTTTCTAGTGCCCATCCTGCCTGACCTCCATGGTCATCTTGCTGCTCCTGCCCTGCCCCCTTGCCCCCAGCCCTCTGTTTCCATGTGCAGACCCCTATTCCCTCCCTCCTGGCTTGTCGGTTCCATTGTAATGCCCCTGATCCGTCCCTCCTGCCCTTTATAGTCTGTTATGCTGCAGCTTTCTCTCCTGTCTCTCCATTATGGACAGCTAGCTACCATTGCCTCTTTCCCCTCTGTTGTCTGTTGTCCATGTGCATGGTCCTGTCCCCTCCCTATTGCTTTCTATGGATTGTTGTGCTGCACTCCCGTCCCGCATGCCCTGTGTGGTGTATTGTGCTGCTGCAAACCCTGATGCCTGCCCTGTAGGGTCAGTTTGGTGCACCTCTCAATGTCCCTCCTGTCCTCTGTTATCCGAGTCCATGTCCATACCCCAATTCCTCCTGCCTACCATGATCCAATGTACCATACTTGCGAACATTTTGAACTTGGTAAGAGGGAGATTTTGAAATAAAACTGGGGTATTGATTTTCCCCTTTGAGTTACATTGAAAAAGAGAAGATTGTAGACAGGAAACAGATCAAGTAAAGCCCATTTGAGCTTAAAAACATTGGACGTTTCCAGGCTGAAACTGGTCTGTTGGCATGTATGGTTGTATGACCACTGCCTCTTCCTTCTGCCCACAATGGTCTATTATATTGCCACAGCCTCTCTTGCCAGTCCTGTATTGTTGGTTTGTTGCCCCTGCCCCCCATTCCACTGCCCTCCATAGTCTGTTGTGCTGCCACTGCCCTTCCTGCCTGCCTAGTGTGGTCAAATTGTTGCCTCTGCACTCTCCTACCTGCATTCAATTTTCAGAGTCCGTGCCCCTAGCCTCTGCCTCTCAACAGTATCCCAATGAACAACTAGATTGCTAACAATCTATATTTATTACAAAAGTGTGAAATGCCTGACGTCATCTTGATGTAATCAAAACTGTAATGCCTAGAGCATTTCCTTTAGAAATTACATATATGAGAGGGTCTTATTTGCATCAAAATTATGGTTAGTGCTCTAAAAAACTAAAATGAGGACATATTTTCTGAGTTTTCAAATAGCGACTAAGAACTTTTAAATTATTTGTAATCTTAGTTTTTTTATCCAGTTGACCACTTGAATAAATGTTGCATCCAAGGGGAGAGGGTGTGGTGTTACTTCCAGAGCTGCAGACTTTGCAACTGGGGAACCAGGTTGGAGTTTCTGCTTCAGCTCAACATTCTGTGATTCTGGTCAAATCACTTAATCTCCCCATGTCTACAACCAAAATGAATTTGATCTTGTGTGATGTAACCAATGTTCATGTAAAGCACTCCAATACCTGACAAGTCTGCACTATATAAAACTGCAAATACACAAAAAATAAGTGTTTTGCACACTTCTGTCATTGGGCAACATTTGGGCTACATCTGGGTGATATTTGGGCTACATTTGGGCTCTTTTGTCTCTGGTGGCCATTTTAGGAGATTTATTTGTTATGAAGTGTCCTAATTTCCTCATTTACTGCAGTCTCCTCAGTAGGAAATGCTTTCAGTTTTTTACTTTGATTCCATCAAGAAGGTATTCAGATATGTCACACATTTGCCATAAATTCTGAATGTTAGCACTCTAGTTGCTCATTAGATCACTGTAGTAAAGCTACTGCTCACCACGGAAGTCTGCTGCTAGTATTAGAAGTGCATGTTTCAGTCTGCATATCAGAATTTTTTAATGAAATAGAAGTGGATTTGAGAAGTCACTCAAAATGTGCCCTAATTTTTCTTTCTTCAGCACTAATCATAATTTCTATGGCAAAATGAACCCCCTCATTGTGTTCCTTTTTTAATTAAATGTTTTAAGTGTTACCAGTTTATTCCAATCAAGATGGCTTCAGGTGTGCCATACTTTTGTCATAAGTAAGACAGTAAGCACTCTAGTTGTTCTTAAGAACACTCTGGGACATTCTGTCATTGGGTTATACTTGGGCTACATCTGGGTGGTTTTTGGGCTACATTTGGGCTCTTTTGTCTCTGGTGGCCATCTTGGGAGATTTATTTGTTATGAAGTTTCCTAATTTCCTCATTTACTGCAGTCTCCGCAGTAGGAAATACTTTCAGTTTTTTACTTTGATTCCATCAAGAAGGCATTCAGATGTGTCACACATTTTCCATAAATTCTGAATGTTAGCACTCTAGTTGCTCATTAGATCACTGTAGTAAAACTACTGCTCACCAGGCAAGTCTGCTGCTGGTATTCAAAGTGCATGTTTCAGTCTGCATGTCAGAATGTTTTTATGAAATAAAAGAGGATTTCAGAAGTCAAAATGTGCCCTAGTTTTTCTTTCTGCAGCACTAATCATAATTTATATGGCAAAATGAGCCCCCTCATTTTGTTCCTTTGTAAATTAAATGTTTTAAGTGTTACCACTTTATTCCAATCAAGATGGCTTCAGGTGTGCCATACTTTTGTCATAAGTAAGACTGTTAGCGCTCTAGTTGTACTTTAGAGCACTCTGGGAAGCTGCAGTAGAACACAAAGGAATCAACTGACAGTCTCTGCCCTTGTTGGATGTACATGTTTTACTGAGAATGTCAGACTTCATTCTTACATGACTGAGAAAGATAATGTGAATTTACAGAAAATATGCTCTCAGTTTAGCTTATAGATCACCTTCCAAACCTCTGTGGGAAAAGTATGAGAAAATAGTTTTCTCTCAAACATGGTTCGTGATATCACAGCAGAAGGCTTTTTCACATGGTAAAATCACCTTAGAACACACCACAATTCCTAAAATGAGTATGGTACCATCAACAAATGATTCATAATGTAACTAAAGTCTTAAAACCTTCTATTAACTGCAATGCTTTTTGATGAGGTGCTATCATGTATATTGGTCCCAAGATGGCCGCCAACACTTCTTGGATGAAGTACTGACAGCCAATCAGATCTCACGATGAGATGGGTGGTTAGGCTCCGCCCAGATATGTATGTGATTTTACTTTTGATTTTCACAGGAACTACTGAACAGATTGACACCATATATGCAAAAGGCACATGCCTGACCTGAGGACTACCTCTTTGCCAAATTTCAAGTAATTCTGTTCAGCTGTTCGGGTTGTACCTTGGACTAAAGGTCCCTATGGAAAATTGCATGGGGAAAACGCGTTTTGGGACTCCCCTTTTTTCTCAGCCCCTGCTAGACGAATCCCCCCGAGACTTTCAGGGTAGGAGCGGAGCGGAGCGCCCCACCTATTTTGAAAAATTCGCGAGGATTCGTCAACCGGCGCCAAAGTTATTCCAAATAGAATGTTGCGGATTTCCTATGGAAACACGGTCCTAACTATAACTCTCTACTGGCGACCGCCAGTAGATAATATATATATATATATATTCACTGAAAAAACCATAGGTTTCACACATGTTATAGTTAGCGGAAATTTTACTGATAAAAAACCAATGAAATTCCCCCGTTATAGTTAGTGCAGGAAACTATAACTCACGCGACCGCAATCCTCTGCTGATGCTAATACTGTATTTAGACACTTATTTGCCCATGTCTTCTTCCATAAATTTTTAGCTATACATATATTACAAATATTTTTTTTTCATAAAAACACATATGTCATCAGCAGAAGATTGCGGTCGCGTGAGTTATAGTTTCCTGCACTAACTATAACGGGGGAATTTCATTGGTTTTTTATCAGTAAAATTTCCGCTAACTATAACATGTGTGAAACCTATGGTTTTTTCAGTGAATTTGCAAGGTTTTTTAAATGCTAATTCCTAACTATAACGTGTGTGAAACCTATGGTTTTTTCAGTGAATTTGTACGTTTTTTTAAATGCTAAGTTACTTTACGCCATTCGTGGCGTGCGCGCCCACTTAACGCAGACTTTCAGGGTAGGAGTGGAGCGTAGCGCCCCACCTATTTTGAAAAATTCGCAAGAATTCGTCGACCGGCGCAAAAGTTATTCAAAATAGAATGTTGCGGATTTCCTATGGAAACGTGGTCCTAACTATAACTACCTACTGGCGACCGCCAGTAGGTAATATATATATATATATATATATATATATATATTTTCGCTAAACGGAATTCCACTCCGCGCTCAGAGTTTCACTGACGCAGAGACAAACAGGCTTGTTCAATCAAGTTGGGGGTTTATTGCAGTCATAAACCCGCCGTGACGTGTTTCGCCACCGTAGCGGCTTGTTCACACAGCGTTTGCAAACAAAAAATGCCATTACATACATTTGTAAATTAATGAAAATAGTAGAAGGACTTCCGGATATACATCAATAGTCTATGTATCATGGGCGCCAATTTGTAAGTTCAGCTGTAACACAAATCTCACTTAATTTGACTGTTTCTTCATATACATTTGTGCCTGTTGTGTATTTTCCTCGATATATTTGTGACAAGTATAGTGGGTTTACTGCAACTCACAACTCCATTGATAAGGATCACAAACATAATGTCAGGTATCACCCATGGTCGGGATATGGGCTCGTCTCCGGCTCACAAGGGATTGTGGTCATTATAGTACCAAAACACTCGCAATCATAACCGCGTACCAAATATGCACGCGGTTATTATGTTCCCATATACATTCTACAAATGTGTATTCACTAATTGATGACTACGTGTAACGTGTAGCACCAATGTTTGAGGGTCTATGGAACCCTGCATATGTTAGTTTACCCTTGTTAGTGGGTAATCATGTAGTAAAGTCAATTCATTGATGTCTTGTACCCAGTGAATGTATAGAGATACTCGTTAGTGGGAAGTCAGTGTAAGTTCACTCACAATACACATCTAATAATTATATCAATATCTGAATGGCGCCATGTTTGTTCACCCCCTGTAACATTCCCCTAGTGTTCACAAAATTCATTCAAACAAGTGCAAGATTTAAAATCGTATCTGTGATGCGGAGTGTAATTGTAGGATGGTCTGAAGAAAAGGGTAGGGATCCCGTTGGCACTGGTTTGAGACGTTCTCCCTTCCTTTTCTCCTGTGGGAAATAGATATATGTTTTACATTAGACAGACTATAGATAACATTTCAAAACCTGCAAATTAAAAACAAGTCAAAATTACTGATCACTGCCTGTAAATGTACGGCCATTTCTTCGTCCCTGGCTTTGGGTAAGATCTGTTCAATGGCATAATACGTTAGTCTGAAAAATGGTGGCTAGCAAAATGACGATCGATAGGGTACTGTTTGTCTTTTTTAGTTATCACCCTCATATGTTCTAAAACACGCTTCTTTGCCATATGTGTTGTGCTGCCCACATATCAAAGTTTACATGGACATTCCAACACATAGATGACAAACATGCTGGTGCATGTCAGAAATTGAGGAATGTTAATCATGATATTGGCACTGGTATTCCAGTATTCCTTGACCATTTTGCTATTCCCACAGGCTTTACAATGGCCACATGGAAAAAAGCCTTGTAGATCGATTCCCCTTCCGTCGGTGTTGGATGTCAGATCACTATGTACCAATAAGTCTTTGAAACTGCGCCCCCTCCTGTATGTAATGTTAGGTCTTTCAGGTAAATTCTTTCCTATGGTGGGGTCGTTTCTTAAAATCCCCCAGTGTTGATGAACTACTTTACGTATCAGAGCAGAGTTACCATTGTATGTCATGATCATACGTGTTGTGTTTCCATCATCACTTTCAATGGTCATCTTGTCTGATGTTTCCAAAGTACTAGTTCTTTCTACTTCTTTGACTCTTTCAACTGCCTTTTTGAGGACCCATACAGGGTATCCTCTTGTCTTGAATCTTTCAATCATGGTTGATTCTTCCCTAAGGTAGTCTGATGTGGAACTGCAATTCCTCTTTGCTCTGAGCAGCCCCCCATAGGGTATACTCAATTTCAGGTTATCTGGGTGGCTGCTCAGAGCATGAAGTAGGGTATTACCTGCAGTGCATTTACTATAGAGGATTGTGTGTATGGTGTTATCTTTCACTAGTACCCGTGTATCTAGATACTCAACCTCCTCCCTGCTGATAGTACTAGTTAGGATAAGGTTACTATTATTGTGATTCAACTCTTCAATAAAGCGCACTGCATCTCTTTCTTAACCATGCCAAACCACAAAAATATCATCAATGTACCTGAGCCACAATTTGACCCTGTTGATGTCCTCCTCCCACGCCCCCATGAACAGATTAGCTAAACTCGGCGCAAAACATGTGCCCATCGCGGTGCCATGCTTTTGCTTGTATATTGCCCCATTGAACATAAAATAATTATTCGTGAGGCAAAACATGATCATATCTAGGATCATATTAGTGTGTTCCAAAAGACTAATGTTTCTGCGTTTCAGGAATTTCGCGCATGCCTGTATCCCGTGTTCATGGTCTATTATGGTATAGAGTGAATTGACATCCAGAGTTATAAGGATGTAATCCTCTTTCCACATTAGATTGGCAATTTTATTCAAAAAATCTTTTGTATCTCTTACGTGGGAGGGAAGAGTGGACACAAATTCTCTCAAGAAATGATCTACGTATCTTGAGATATTTTCCAAGGCACTACCTCTCGATGAAATAATGGGTCTTCCTGGGGGGTTCTCCCTACTCTTATGAATCTTCGGGGAAGGTACATCACTGGTAGGATGGGATAGTCCTTCTTCAGGAAGCAAAATTCTTCCCATTCTAGCAGTCCCTTATCTTTCCATTCCTTGAGTAACTCCCAGACTTTGGAAATGCTGCTGTTATATTCCACCCGTGTAGAGTTGGTGTAGGTGTTATTGTCATTAAGTTGGCGTAAAACCTCATTAACATACATCTCTCTTGATAAAATAACAATATTCCTGCCTTTATCTGCAGGTCTCACTATGATGCTCTCGTCAGGTGCTAGATTGTTTAAAGCTTTTTTTTGTGAGGCTGATAAGTTGTGCTTAAAATTCCTCATTTTCTTTGACCAACTTTTTTTGTCTAAAGTTTAGCATTTCATTACTCACTATCTCTTGGAAAGTATCAATTTTATCATGGCCCATTCTAGGTACAAAGGTAGATTGTGGTTTAAAACTACTACAGGCTGCCTTATCATGTTTAATCTCTAGCTCATCTAAAATGAGAAGTGAATCCGGACTCATGTGTGTTTCGTCTGGATTATTTTGGAGTTCATGTAAGATAATCATGGTGTCTATGTCCCCAATTGATAGTTCTTCCTCCTGTGTTGTTCATACTACATGATGTTGTTCCCTACTTTTAGATGGTTTCAGTTTATGCCACTTTTTAAGCTTCAATTTTCTACAGAACTTGAACACATCAATTTTGTTTTCAACATAATTCATAGGGACTGCAGGACAGAATGAAAGTCCTAAACATAACGTTCTTTTGTCTTTGTTACTGATCGTCTTAGTCGTTAAATTAACGATAGTTTGATTTACCATCCCATCATCCATTACTGATTCTTCCTGGAGCATGTTTGTCTTCTTCCCATGTACTCCGTAGTTTTCTCTTTTCTTTCTTCTTTGTCTGGACCTTTTCCTCCTCTTCCTCTGGTACCCCTTCCTCTCCCTCTGCCCCTTCCTCTTGGTTTCGGGGAGTCCTCCATCTGGTTCATTCTGGACATACATCTCGTTGTCTGACGGCTCTGTTTCATTAACCGATACTCGTCTAAAAAAGTTGGTTTTGGTCGAGTCACCTTATCTGTGTCTGATGTGGAACTCTCCGAGGTTCTTGTTGTTTCCGACTCTTCTGTGTTGGTATCGCTTGGATCCGTTACTTCCTCCTCATGTTGTTGATGGTAGTGACGTATACTGGCATCGGCAGGCTTCGCCGTGTCGTAGAGGTGGTCATATTTTTTGCTGTACGTCAGGACCCTGCCAGACTCATAGTCGCCACAGTCCCTGTGCAGCTTACGTTGCTTCCTCCTCTTGATATCGTCCTCCATTATTTTCAATCGTTTCTTCATTTCTTCCAGGAATTTCATGATGGTTTCTTGGTCATCATGTGCATTTAACAGGATTTTAATTTGTTCTATTTCTTGTTTGATCTTGTCTCTATCAGACCAGGCATATTTTACCAATATTTATAGCATATTCCTGGAGCTAGTAGCTGAGTTCACAGACCAATCCTCTAGCATTTGGGGATCTGGAGAGTCATACGATGGAGTAATATATATTCCTAAACCTCGCAGTACCATTGATTTATCAATATAGTCCTGCAGCGACGTTGCCTCCCACCATTTGGAGGTCTCTTGTTTATGGAGTTTTTCACATTTTCTAAGTGTTTCAAAGATTGTTTTTTCAGTTGGTGCTTTTTCCTGAATTGATCTTCCAATGCCTGGTGCCCTTGCAAAGAGTGTTTGTGCAGCCTCTCTGCGTTCCTTATCATCATCCATCCTTTAACTTGGGAATTTAGATAAATCCCCGTTTGAACAGAAATACCTGATGTCTGCGTCAGTTCAATTCCCTCTATCTATTGTAGAGTTCCCCTGGTCCTCAGGAAATAAACGTGCATGGGTTGGGTAAAGTTCTATTTGTGCCTGTGTCTTGATTCGAACGTTATTTACATAGTCTGCAAATGGTTTTGTGTAACGGCACATTCTCCCAAATTGAAGTCCTATATGGGAATGTAACCCAATATCGGAGTTCCACCTTCGCTCGCCCCTGCTGAATCCAAAAAACCTCCGATGCAAATCAAGAATCAGTTCTTACCTGCACGGTGTATCCCGATCCCGGGATAGCGTACGGTCTCCTCACGGGTGGCGTGGGCTTCTCCTTTCAGTCTACGGTCCCTTGACCGATCCAAAAGGCACATTTATTAAATTAGTCCAAGATACTCCTTTAAATGCCCTCAATCCTTAAGGGGAGGCGCAAGACCGGCAGAGAAAAACCGGTAAACAAATATTCTCGCAAAACGGAATTCCACTTGCGCTCTCAGAGTTTCACTGACGAAGAGACAAACAGGCTTGTTCAATCAAGTTGGGGGTTTATTGCAGTCATAAACCCGCCGTGACACATTTCACCACCGTAGCGACTTGTTCACACAGCGTGTGCAAACACAAAATGCCATTACATACATTTGTAAATTAATGAAAATAGTAGAAGGATTTCCGGATATACATCAACAGTCTCTGTATCATGGGTGCCATTTTGTAAGTTCAGCTGTAACCCAAATCTCACTTAATTTGACTGTTTCTTCATATACATATGTGCCTGTTGTGTATTTTCCTCTATATATTTGTGACAAGTATAGTGGGTTTACTGCAACTCACAACTCCATTGATAAGGATCACAAACATAATGTCAGGTATCACCCATGGTGAGTATTTTGGTACTATAATGACCACAATCCCTTGCGAGCCGGAGATGGGTACATATCCCGACCATGGGTGATACCTGACATTATGTTTGTTGTTTGCAAACGCTGTGTGAAGAAGCTGCTACGTGGCGAAATGCGTCACGGCGGGTTTATGACTGCAATAAACCCCCAACTTGATTGAACAAGCCTAATTGTCTCTGCGTCAGTGAAACTCTGAGAGCGCGAGAGGAATTCCGTTTTGTGAGAATATTTGTTTACCGGTTTTTCTCCGCCGGTCTTGCGCCACCCCTTTAGGATTGAGGGCATTCAAAGGAGTATCTTGGACTAATATATATATATATTCACAGAAAAAACCATACGTTTCAGGGGTGTTATAGTTAGCTGCCCATTTCACTCGTACAAAACCATAGAAATTCCTCCGTTATAGTTAGTTCTGCTAACTATAACTCACGTGCCCGCAATGCACTGCTGATGATGTCACATATTGCATCATTCATGACATGGTCAGTGACATCACTGATGACATCACTGATGACATCATCCACTGAATGTGGTTTAGTTTGAAATTTAAAAATGTATTATATATATACCAATCTGTATTGAAGATTGAGTGGATATATAACTGTCTGGATGGAGGATTTAGTAGCTGTCTGACTGTCTTTTTAAGTGAGTAATTAAAAGTGTCTCACTTAATACATGGATTAGTAACTAAACTATGTGAATGTGTGCAGCACTGTCTCTGTTGTTGTATAACATGCTGCCTCAGTTGGTCACTAACTACATGAGTGTGTATCTTAGTTATTGATTCGTTGGGTGAGTATTTGTATGGGACACTGAGTTTGTTTGTGGTTGGATGGGGTGTGTGTAACTCTTTGCATAGATGTGTGAATGGTTGATTGACTAGGTATATGGGTTTAAGAGTGCATGGGAAACAGTTGTTTGGGTGACTGAGTGTATTTATTCTTGTGTTGGTGAGCGAATATATGTTTTAGTTGTACATCTTCAACAAAGTAAAAAAATAAAAGGCATTGTATGTGAGAGTTGGTGTATATAAATAAGTTTGTATGAGAGTCAGTGATTGTGAGAGTAAATATATGAATGAGTGTATAATTGTAATGGTGCTTTTTTAACATATTAACGATGAGTTACTATGTGTTTGAATAAATGAGGTGTCGTTGGATAATTGTGTGAGTAAATTTAAGTGCGATACATTTTTTTCATGAGTGAGTAGGATGACTGCATAACCGACTAAGATGACTGCTGATGTGTCAATGTCTATATATGTGTATGAGTGCATTTGATAGTGTTCTATTAATTAATGACTGCATGTATAGATGATTCTGTTGTTGAATGGGTAGTTGTGTGTAGACTTAGGAATCAGTGAGTGGGTATGTAGTAACTGGTATTGGTGAGTCAATGGTTTCAAATATGGTACTCTGTATTTTACAGTGAGTGATGAAAAGTTATACTAGTGTATGATGAGGTGTATCAGATTTTCAGGTGGATGATGTCATCAGTGATGTCATTTGAGATGTCATCAGTGATGTCATCAGTTATGTCACTGACCATGTTATGAATGATGCAATATGTGACATCATCAGCAGTGCATTGCGGGCGCGTGAGTTATAGTTAGCAGAACTAACTATAACGGAGGAATTTCTATGGTTTTGTACGAGTGAAATGGGCAGCTAACTATAACACCTCTGAAACCTATGGTTTTTTCTGTGAATTTCTAAGGTTTTTTAAATGCTAATTTCTAACTATAACGTCTCTGAAACCTATGTTTTTTTTCAGTGAATTTCAAAGGTTTTTTAAATGCTAACTTTTAAGTGTGATAGTAGTTATATCTATTTTTTGTACTGATTTTCTACAGTTTTTTAACTGTTTATTTATAAATATTTTATTCATTAAATAACATATATTTTTCTGAAAATTGCAAAAAAACATTTTTTAATTAAAACTGAAATATTGATTAATTTTCTTGTTTTCTTTTTTTCTTTTAATATATTGATATCATTTTCTTTAAAAAAAAAAATCCAATTTTTTTCGCAGTCGCGCACTCAAAGTGTACACATCACGGTGGGTGCGCGCATTCTAGCCGCCATTTTAGAAAAGTCATGAAGGATCCGTGTATGGTGTGCGACGGCTGCGTGTTTTTCAGTTACTTCATATACATTTAATATCACGTGATATGCGCGATTGGTATGCGACCAGTCTGCGACTCCTGCTCCCGCGCATTCGCAACACATGCGCATTACGGTACGAGATGTTTATACGCTTGCGGGTCCCGCGTGACATTATATACGTGCTGGGGCGCGCTGGGTGCGCGACTCCCGCAAAAAAAAATTATGTTCCAAAATGATATGTATGTGTCTTTAATATACATATTAAGGCAAGAGATTATGTAAGATATTCATCAAAATAATATATTTGTACTTATAAGAAACATATTATTTTTAAATATATTTTCGCGAAGTCGGGTGCATGCGTCGTGAGTGCAGAAAACCAGGTCAGCAGAGCTGCTGTAGAGCCAGAGAACCAGGTCAGCAGAGCTGCTCTAGAGCCTAAGAACTAGGTCAGCAGAGCTGCTCTAGAGTCAGAGAACTAGGTCAGCAGAGCTGCTGTAGAGCCAGAGAAAACAGGTCAGCAGAGCTGCTTTAGAGGGAGAGAACCAGGTCAGCAGAGCTGCTTTAGAGCCAGAGAACCAGGCCAGCAGAGCTGCTCTAGCTGACACTGACTGACTGACACTGACTGACTGACACTGACTGACACTGATTGACACTGACTGACACTGACTGACTGACACTGACTGACTGACACTGATTGACTGACACTGACTGACACTGATTGACTGACACTGACAGACTGACTGACACTGACTGACTGACATTGACTGACATTGACTGACACTGACTGACTACTCTCTACTACTCTACTACTGACTCTCTACTACTCTCTCTCTACTACTCACTCTCTACTACTCACTCTCTACTACTCTCTACTACTCACTCTCTACTACTCTACTACTCTCTACTACTCACTCTCTACTACTCACTCGCTACTACTCTCTACTACTCACTCTCTACTACTCACTCTCTACTACTCACTCTCTACTACTCACTCACTACTACTCGCTCTCTACTACTCACTCTCCACTACTCACTCTCTACTACTCGCTCTCTACTACTCTCTACTACTCACTCTCTACTACTCACTCTCTACTACTCTACTACTCACTCTCTACTACTCTCTCTCTACTACTCACTCTCTACTACTCACTCTACTACTCACTCTGTACTACTCTCTACTACTCACTCTATACTACTCACTCTCTACAACTCACTCTCTACTACTCTATACTGCTCACTCTCCACTACTGATTCTCTACTACTCGCTCTCAACTACTCTCTACTACTCTCTGCTGCTCTCTAGCACTCACTCTCTACTACTCTCTCTCTACTACTCTCTACTACTCACTCTCTACTACTCACTCTACTACTCTCTACTACTCACTCTCTACTACTCTCTCTCTACTACTCACTCTCTACTACTCACTCACTACTACTCGCTCTCTACTACTCACTCTCCACTACTCACTCTTTACTACTCGCTCTCTACTACTCTCTACTACTCACTCTCTACTACTCACTCTCTACTACTCTTTACTACTCTCTACTACTCTCTCTACTACTCACTCTCTACTACTCACTCTCTACTACTCTACTACTCTCTACCACTCGCTCTACTACTCACTCTCTACTATTCTCTACTACTCACTCTACTACTCTCTCTTACTCTCTACCACTCACTCTCTACTACTCTACTACTCACTCTCTACTACTCTCTCTCTACTACTCACTCTCTACTACTCACTCTACTACTCACTCTGTACTACTCTCTACTACTCACTCTATACTACTCACTCTCTACAACTCACTCTCTACTACTCTATACTGCTCGCTCTCCACTACTGATTCTCTACTACTCGCTCTCAACTACTCTCTACTACTCACTCTACTACTCACTCTCTACTACTCTACTACTCTCTCTACTTCTCACTCTCTACTACTCACTCTCTACTACTCACCCTCTACTACACACTCTCTACTACTTGCTCTCTGCTACTCGCTCTCTACTACTTTCTAGTACTCACTCTAATACTCACTCTCTACTACTCTCTACTACTCACTCTCTACTACTCCACTACTCTCTACTACTCACTCTCTACTACTCGTGCTCTACTACTCTACTACTCTCTACTACTCTCTCTCTACTACTTACTCTCTACTACTCTCTCTACCACTCTCTACTACTACCTCTCTACTACTCTCTACTACTCACTCTCTACTACTCTCTCTCTACTACTCTCTACTACTCACTCTGCTACTCACTCCCTACTACTCTCTACTACTCACTCTCTACTACTTACTCTCTACTACTCTCTACTACTCACTCTCTACTACTCTCTACTACTTTCTACTACTCACTCTACTACTCACTCTCTACTACTCTCAACTACTCACTCTCTAATACTCACTCTCTACTACTCACTCTCTACTACTCTCTCTACTACTCACTCTCTGATACTTTCTCTACTACTCTACTACTCTCTACCACTCACTCTCTACTCTCTATTACTCGCTCTCTACTCTCTACCTCTCTCTCTACTACTCTCTACCTCTCTACCTCTACCTCTCTACCTCTACACCTCTACCTATACACCTCTACCTCTCTACCTCTCTGTACATGCACACATATGCACATATATATATGCATATGCATTTATATATATGTATGTGTATATATATATATATACATATATAAACATATAAATATAATCTGCATATCTATATAAATATAAATTCATGCAAACATATACATATACATATATGCATACATATGCATGGTATGTATATGAAAGTTTGAAAAACTCTAATACAAGCAAAGCTAAAAAGCCACCTAATTACAAACAGAATTGCTTTAACTTAAACGAGGGCGAGACCTATTGCATTTTCAATGCTTGTTTACTTTGATTCCATCAAGAAGTCATTCAGATGTGTCACACATTGTCCATAAATTCTGAATGGTAGCACTCTAGTTGCTCATTAGATCACTGTAGTAAAGCTACTGCTCACCAGGGAAGTCTGCTGCTGGTATTGAAAGTGCATGTTTCAGTCTGCATGGCAGAATGTTTTAATGAAATAGAAGAGGATTTGAGAAGTCACTCAAAATGTGCCCTAATTTTTCTTTTTTCCTCACTAATCATAATTTCTATGGCAAAATGAACCTCCTCATTGTGTTACTTTTAAATTAAACTACTCACTCTCTACTACTCAATCGCTACTACTTTCTACTACTCTCTCTACTACTCACTTTCTACTACTCTCTAGTACTCTACTACTCTCTACTACTACTCTCTACTACTCACTCTCTACTACTCACTCTCTACTACTCTCTACCACTCACTCTCTACTACTCTACTACTCACTCTCTACTACTCTCTACTACTCTCTCTCTACTACTCCCTCTCTACTACTCACTCTCTACTACTCACTCTCTACTACTCTCTACTACTCTCTACTACTCACTCTCTACTACTCACTCTCAACTACTCGCTCTACTACTCTCTCTACTACTCACTCTCTACTACTCTCCACTACTCACTCTACTACTCTCTACCACTCACTCTCTACTACTCTCTCTCTCTACTACTCACTCTCTACTACTCACTCTACTACTCTCCACTACTCTCTCTGCTACTCACTCTCTACTACTCTCTACTACTCACTCTCTACTACTCACTCTCTACTACTCTACTACTCTCTACTACTCTCTCTACTACTCACTCTCTACTACTCACTCTCTACTACTCTCTACTACTCTCTCTCTACTACACGCTCTCTACTACTTGCTCTCTACTACTCACTCTACTACTCACTCTACTACTCACTCTCTACTACTCCCTACTACTCACTCTAATACTCACTCTCTACTACTCTCTACTACTCCACTACTCTCTACTAATCACTCTCTACTACTCACTCTGTACTACTCTCTACTACTCACTCTCTACTACTCTCTACTACTCACTCTCTACTACTCTCTCTCTACTACTCACTCTCTACTACTCACTCTTTACTACTCACTCTCTACTACTCACTCTCTACTACTCTCTCTCTACTACTCTCTACTACTCTATACTACTCACTCTCTACTACTCTCTATTGCTCACTCTCTACTACTCTCCCTACTACTCTCTACTACTCACTCTACTACTCATTCTCTACTACACATTCTCTACTACTCTCTCTCTGCTACTCAGTCTCCACTACTCACTCTCTACTACTCTCTACTACTCACTCTCTAATACTCACTCTCTACTACTCTCTACTACTCACTCTCTACTACTCTCTACTACTCCCTCTACTACTCACTCTCTACTACTCTCTACTTCTCACTCTCTACTACTCTCTACTACTCACTCTCTACTACTCACTCTGCTACTCTCTCTACTACTCTCTACTACTCTCTCTCTACTCATCCTCTACTCTCTACCTCTCTACCTTTCTCTACCTCTCTCTCTACTACTCTCTGCCTCTCTACCTCTATGTCTCTACCTCTACGTCTCTACCTCTACACCTCTACCTCTCTACCTCTCTCTACCTCTCTCTACATGCACACATATGCACATATATGCATATGCATTTATATATATGTATGTGTATATATATACACATACATATATAAACATTTATATAATCTGCATATCTATATAAATACAAATATAAAAACACTAATAAAAGCAAAGCTAAAAAGCCACCTAATTACAAACAGAATTGCTTTAACTTAAACGAGGGCGAGACCTATTGCATTTTCAATGCTTGTTTACTTTGGTTTCATCAAGAAGGCATTCAGATGTGTCACACATTTGCCATAAATTCAGAATGTTAGCACTCTAGTTGCTCATTAGATCACTGTAGTAAAGCTACTGCTCACCAGGGAAGTCTGCTGCTGGTATTGAAAGTGCATGTTTCAGTCTGCATGTCAGAATTCTTTAATGAAATAGAAGAGGATTTGAGAAGTCACTCAAATGTGCCCTAATTTTTCTTTCTGCAGCACTAATCATACATTCTATGGCAAAATGAACCCTCTCATTTTGTTCCTTTTTAAATTAAATGTTTTAAATGTTACCACTTTATTCCAATCAAGATGGCTTCAGGTGTGCCATACCTTTGTCATAAGTAATACTGTTAGCGCTCTAGCTGTTCTTTGGAACACTCTGGGAAGCTGGCATAGAACACAAAGGAATCAACTGACAGTCTCTGCCCTTGTTGGATGTACATGTTTTACTGAGAATGTCAGACTTCATTCTCACATGACTGAGAAAGATAATGTGAATTTACAGAAAATATGCTCTCAGTTTAGCTTATAGATCAACTTCTAAACCTCTGTGGGAAAAGCATGTGAAAATAGTTTTCTCTCAAAGATGATTCATGATATCCCAGCAGAAGGCTTTTTCACATGGTAAAATCACCTTAGAACATACCACAATTCCTAAAATGAGTATGGTACCATCAACAAATGATTTATATTGTAACTAAAGTCTTAAAACCTTCTATTAACTGCAATGCTTTTTAATGAGGTGCTATCATGTATATTGGTCCCAAGATGGCTGCCAACACTTCTTGGATGAAGTGCTGACAGCCAATCAGATCTCACAATGAGATGTGTGGTTAGGCTCCGCCCAGATATGTACATGATTTTACTTTTGATTTTCTCAGGAACTACTGAACGGATTTACACCATATATGCAAAAGGCACATGCCTGACCTGAGGACTACCTCTTTGCCAAATTTCAAGTAATTCTGTTCAGCTGTTTGGGCTGTACCTTCGACTAAAGGTCCTATGGGAAAATGCATGGGGAAAACGTGTTTTGGGACCCCCTTTTTTCTCAGCCCCCGCTTGACGAATCACCCCGAGACTTTCAGGGTAGGAGCTGAGCGGAGCGCCCCATTAGTTTTGAAAATTTCACGAACATAAGTCAACTGGCGCCAAAGTTATTCAAAATAGAATTTTCAGATTTCCTATGGGAACTCGGTCCTAACTATAACTATCTACTGGCGACCGCCAGTAGATAATATACAGATATATATATATATTAAACAAAAACATAGGATTGAGGTACAGTAGACTTACAAATTTTCATTTAAAAAACCTTTGAAATTCACTGGAAAAACCATAGGTTTCAGGCACGTTATAGATAGAAATTAGCATTTAAAAAACCATAGAAATTCACTGAAAAAAACATAGGTTTCAGGGACGTTATAGTTAGTTGGACATTTCACTTGTACAAAACCATAGAAATTCAGGCATTATAGTTAGTTCAGCTAACTATAACTCGCACCCCCACAATGTACTGCTGATGATGTCACATATTACATCATTCATGACATGGTCAGTGACATCACTGATGACATCACTGATGACATCTCAAATGACATCACTGATGACATCATCCATGTGAAAATCTGATGCACCTCCTCACACCTGAATTAAACCTTTGATACAACCACTCTATAATCCAGACTACCATTTTTGAAAAAATAGACACATCAATACCAGTTACTAAATACGCACTGACTGATTCCTATGCCTACACACACATCCAATCATTCATCAATACAGTCACTCATATATGCAGTCACTCATCAATACAACACTTTCATATGCACTCATATACCTATACAGACACTCACACACTGCCACATATCCAGAGTTACTCACACACTTAGTCAGTCATGCAAAGAATCAATCATACTTCCATTTAATCGCCTATACAGTTATACAGACCCAACCTCACTTATTCATACAGATACTAACACATAGTTACTGTGACCCGACACTTAAAATATTGAGTTGGAATGTTGCTGGCCTGGCATCTAAGCTAAATTTACCAGACTGGAAGTGGCTAATAAGTAGTCAGGATATTGTAACGTTCCAAGAAACTTGGGCGACCCAGGAGCTGTTTATGGAGGGCTTTGAATGTTTTAACATCTTGTCTCCTTTCCCCATATCAGGTAGGCCTGTTGGTGGCCTTTCTACTTGGATAAACATTAAAGCAGGTGGTCGCGCCAGAATTTGTATACAAATAGCGACAAATTTCAAGTAACCCTCTATACTCGGGGGGGTTTCACTTTATCTGATTAATTTTTATAATAACGATTTCAAAACTGTCCCCAATATGAACTTTTCAGAGCTATTTAATTTTATTTTAAAATTACAAACAGATAATTGTGGTGCCCAAATTAAGGGTATCTGTTTAGGCGGTGATTTTAATGTTAAAATCCCAAGGGATATTTAACAGGCCGTTCGGCCCACTCTCAATGGCTCATTGAGTAAAAGAGGAGAGCAGTTAATAAACCTCCTAAGCTCGCACAATTTTCTTAACGTCATGGATATTGCCGCCGCGCCTCTTACTGACGGATGCATAGTACCGACTTATAGAAGTCAAGGATCAACCTCCACTATTGATTATATTTTCATAACCGCTCCCCTTGAAAGTTATGTGCTAAGGGCCGAAGTAATTCCAACAACACACGGAGATCATAAACCTATCAGCATTATCCTAAGCTTTACATGTCGCCCAACGTATGATTGTACGAATGGGGCAAGTGATTTAATGACTACAAATGATAACCGTAGACTTGTGTGGCACGGCATTAATAATAATGTATTATTTGAAACGATGATAAAACTCCACCCGAGTCTGGTCAACACCTGTTTGACATTCAGTGTACGAAATACAGAGGTAGTTGATGCCTTCTCAGAGCTCTGTTCTGGTATTAAAAGCATACTGTCCAAACCAAATAAGAACACTAATCCCGACCCAGGCTGGTTTAATGCAGATTGTTCTGCTGCCAACAGGGCACTGAGAAAGGCACTTGTAAGCAAACCTAGAGTTAGCTCCCTTGTGTCGTTACTTAGGAGAAACTATAAAAAGGCTATCACATGTAGGAAGGAGGAGCTTGTTAATGATCACTGGGCTAATCTTGTACGGGCAAATGAATTGAAAAATGGCAAGAACTTTTGGAGAGTTGTTAAAGACATGAAATCCGTGGGAATCACAGCTTCACCGATTAGTTGTAATATTTCTAGTGAGTCCTGGGAGGCTCATTTTAGTAAGATCTATGCTGCCCCGGACCCCTCTGAACCCAAGAAGGAGTATATATATACTACCGAGATTCAGATTGAATTATCTGAAGTTGAGGAGCCTATTGCTCAAAGCCTGGGGGGCAAAGCCCCTGGACCGGATGGTCTCCCAATTGATCTTTTCAAAAGATATCCTGACTTTTGGGCACCACTATTTGTAAATGTTTTTAATTAATCTGACGAATTTATCCACTCCTGAAACATGGTCTTATAGTACAATAGTCCCAATTTTTAAGAAGGGGGACCGGTCAAACCCGAGTTGTTACAGGCCAATATCATTGATTGACAACACTCTGAAAATTTTGGGGACGGTGTTATTCAACAGGATCAAGTCATGGGCTGAGGAATACCAGGTTTTACATCCATGTCAGCTGGGGTTTAGGACTAAGGTCGGCACTGTGGAACAGTGCCTAAACCTCAACCTGATTATTAGTAAATACAATATAGCCAAGAAAACACCTGTGTACCTGGCATTTATGGACCTCACGTCGGCCTTTGACTTTGTAAATAGATCTCGGCTGTGGACAATTCTTTTAAATCTTGATCTAGACGATTCATTAGTCTCCTTTTTGGCATACTTGCATAGAGACCTAAAAGCTAGGGTGCGCATTAGTAGGAATGGTGAGATCACCAAAGCCATCGAACTGGGAAGGGGGTCAGACAGGGCTGCGTCCTGGCCCCCCTCTTATTTATCTTGTACATTAATGATCTGACAAAATCCTTGTTGAACTCAACTAAAGACGTTCCAACCATTAAAGGAAATAAAATTCCCCCCCTGTTATATGCTGACGATGCAGTTCTAATGGGGCGTACCCCTAAAGCATTACGCGCCCTGGTACAGGGCTTTGTGAAGTTTATGGCGACCTTGGATTTATGTACTAATTTTAAAAAATCGTTTTTAATGTCATGTGGGCCTAAGAAATATTCTAATTTTTCAATTGTTACAGATTCTAATCAATTACTAAGCACTTGCACTTTCCCGTATCTTGGGTTGATATTTGCATCGAATGGACTATGGAACGATCATGTAGCTCACTGCAAAAGGAAGTTTATTAACTCGATCAACACTATACTTAGGTTACCTAAGCCAAAAAAACATAGAGGTAGTGCCCTCCATTGTCAAAATTTATAGATTACAATGTACACCAACTGCCACATATGGGGCGGAGGTTTGGGGGAATACAATAAGCACGCCTATCCAGTGTGAAGAGAACAGATTCTGTCGCAAAGCTTTGGGCACGCCACTTTTTTCCTCTACGTATGCTGGCCATTGTGAACTCCATCTACCCTACATAGAGGACTTTATTAAGGCTCGCCCGACTCGGTTTTGGCTGAGAATCTGGAAGAATCCGGCTGCTCAACTGACAAGGGAAATAATCTTAGACTGTCTAAAATGCCATAAAGGGATGGACATACCATGGCTGGCAGGAGTCTATAAAAGCTTAAGCAGCCTGAATTTGGAACATCTTTTCTTAAACCCCTTAGATCACAGCTCCACCAGTATTAAAACCCTGGAAAAAACTCTTTACGCCTCATACAAAGAAATAAGATTAGCAACTGAGAGTAACAAAACTTCAGTTACCAGATACATGCAAATTGAGAATGTAACCCCAGCTATGCCTAGATATCTTTTAAAACCTGGGAAAGGGGTTTATTCTTTAGACTAAGGACAGACACAATGAAATATTTGTTGTCATTTCCTATTGGTTTTACTGCTAACCTTGACTCTTTACACTGCCCTTGCGATACTACACATAAACAATCAATGTTACACTTCCTATTCTTTTGCTCCTATTACTCACCCTCCACGAAAACATTTTTGATCCCATATTTTAAAACTCGACATGTTAATGATTATAAGATAGCTTATGGGATGGTGCTAGCTATAAATGATGATGAATTATGTTTTCGAGTGGGATCCTTCTTAAAAGCGATGGTGTGTATCCGCAATTCTATGCACCCCGGTTAATTTGATTGTTTTAAATGTCTGGAAATCTTATTTTATGGATATGCTGCTTTTATCCGAATAAAGTTTGTATTGATTGATTGACATAATTACTCTCTTATAGAATCACTGATACAAATACACACTCATCCATGCAGCCACTCTCACAATTACTGACTCTCACATATAGTTATTTATATACACCATCACTCACATATACTGCCTTTTACATATGTAGTTACTTGCACATGTACCACTGAGACATCCATTCACTCACCAACACACCATACACACACTCACCCACCCATACAGCTGTTTCCACATGCACTCTTGAACCCATACACCCAGTGAATCAACCACTCACACATCTATGCAGAGAGTCACACACCTCCCACCCATCCACACACACACTCAGGCAGCCATACAAATACTCTGGCAAGCAATCAATAACTCATATAGACACTCATGCAGCTACTCATCAACCCATGCAGAATCTTACACAACAGACAGACTGATACAGACTTTCACACAGTTTAGTCACTAACCCATGCATTCAGTAAGAGACATTTAATCACTCACTTATACAGTCAGTCACGTACCTACTAAATCCTCCATACAGACACTTACACACCCACTCATTCCTCAATACAGCTTGGCATATATATAAAACAAAATTAAACTTTACAGAAACACACAGTCACTGGATGATGTCATCAGTGATGTCATCAGTGATGTCATATGAGATGTAATCAGTCATGTCATCAGTGATATCATTGACCATGTCATGAATGATGTAATATGTGGCGTCATCAGCAGTGCATTGCGGGGGGGCGAGTTATAGTTAGCTGAACTAACTATAACGCCGGAATTTCTATGGTTTTGTACGAGTGAAATGTCCAACTAACTATAACGTTCCTGAAACCTATGGTTTTTTCAGTTAATTTCTATGTTTTTTTAAATGCTCATTTCTAACTATAACGTGCCTGAAACCTATGGTGTTTTCAGTGAATATTTATATATATGAGTGTGAGAAAGGCAAGTGTGCCGAAACGCGTCAAGCTGATAAAATAAACTCAAGCTGAATGGTGAAGCTCACCCGAGTGTCAGAGTCTGATTTCTGCGGTGAAATTGGAGGTGGTTTGAATATATGTATATATATGAACATATATACATATATCTATCTATCTATCTATCTATCTATCTATCTATCTATCTATCTATCTATCTATCTATCTATCTATCTATCTATCTATCTATCTATCTATCTATCTATCTATCTATCTATCTATCTATCTATATATATATATATATATATATATATATCTATGCATATGTATACTATAAAGAGACTTGATGCTGTCCTAGTATATAAAAGTAACGTTTTATATATATATATATATGTATTTATAGATATATATATATACATATATGCACAGACAAATATATGCATGTGTATGCATATACATATACATGCATACATATGTACATTTGTTTGTATGTATGATATATATTTAGATATTATTATATATATGTATGCATATATATGCATATTGACATATATGCATGTATATATATGTATTTATATATATATACATATATATATTCACTGAAAAAACCATAGGTTTCACACATGTTATAGTTAGCTGGACATTTCACTCGTGAAAAACCAATGAAATTCCCCCATTATAGTTAGTTCAGCTAACTATAACTCGCGCCCCCGCAATGCACTGCTGATGACATCACATATTACATCACTCATGACATGGTCAGTGACATCACTCATGACATCACTGATGACATCTCAAATGACATCACTAATGACATCACTGAATGACAAGTGAATGTGTGTTTTTCTGAAAATTAAATATGTTTTATATATGTATATCTCACGGGCGATGGAAGAATAAATGGGTATATAAGTGTCTAAATGGATGATTTCTTTTTGAAAAATTGATTGTATAACTGACTGATTAAGTGTATCTTAGTGAATACATGGCTTACTGAGTAATGTTTAAATATGTAAATATCTTTATCAGTCTCTCACTTTGTGTATAAGTGGCTGCATGGGTTGGTGAGTAGCTACATGGGTGTTTATATATGTTATTAGTTGTTTTTTTTAGTATTATTGTGAGTGTGTGTATGGTTCGGTGGGGGGTATTACGTACTGCATAGGTACATGAATGAGTGCATCACTGTTTGTATGTGTTGAAGACAGCATGTCTGCAGGACTGTATGGGTGGATGAGTGTGTGCATGGGTGTGTTAGTGAGTGAATGACTGTCTCAATAGTGTCTCTATGAGTAACTACATATGTTTTAAACTGTATGAATAAGTATGTGTTTCTATAAGTGATTGTTTAAAAGACTAAGTATGTGTAAGTTCCCGTAGAAGTAAGTGTGGTGGTGTGTGTATAAATGTCTATGCAAGTAAATGTATGTTTCTTTCTTTATTTTCATGAGTGACTATGTGTGTCAGTAACTCTGTGGATGAGTGGCATTGTGTAACAGGATGTATAGGTGTATGAGTACATATGATGATTGAGTACATGTATGAGTGACTGTATAGGACTGTTGGTGAATGGGTGGATGTGTATGTGGATCTTAGAATTACTGAAGAGGCTGTTGTAACTGGTATTGGTATGTCCATTTTTTTGAAAATTTTAGTCTCTATTTTTGAATGTGTGTATCAAAGGTTATATCAGGGGGAGAGGAGGTCTGCCACTCTGTCACAAGGATGATGTCATCAGTGATGTCATTTGAGATGTCATCAGTGATGTCATGAGTGATGTCACTGATCATGTCATGAGTGATGTAATATGTGACGTCATCAGCAGTGCATTGCGGGGGCGCGAGTTATAGTTAGCTGAACTAACTATAACGGGGGAATTTCATTGGTTTTTCACGAGTGAAATGTCCAGCTAACTATAACATGTGTGAAACCTATGGTTTTTTCAGTGAATTTGCAAGGTTTTGAAAATGCTAATTCCTAACTATAACGTGTGTGAAACCTTTGGTTTTTTTCAGTGAATTTGTACGGTTTTTTAAATGCTAATTTTTGTATTATTTAATTAAAAAAAAATGTTATATTAAAAATAAAATTCCTATGTATTCATTTATATATTATCTGTATCTTTTTATTTGTTTTTGCTTTTTTTAAAAATTTTCAATTAGGATAAAGTTGAACAGTTTTTTTAATTTTTGCAATTAATTTTTCTCCACTTTTTTTTTTTATATAAATTCTTGGAGTGCGCGCTCTGAGCGCGCTCCTAGTACAATTTCGTAAGTTTTTTATGAATACCGCCGTACGTTATTTACGTATGCAAATATACGTTATAGTGCGCGCTGGGAGCGCGCACCCAGTACGTATGCGTACGTACGTACGCATGCATGCGTGCGTCCTACGCGCTCCACGCGGTTTACTTCCGCATACGCGTGTTGAACGTAGGCGCGTTACGTGCGCGCATATGACATATGTACATGCGCTCATACGCGTTTGCGCATGCGTAATCACAAGGTGCGCGCTCTGAGCGTGCTCAGTGCGCGCACCTCGGGTATATGCATAATAAAACAGCACTTCTTATTGGTTATCATTACTTTCAGTTTCTGATTGTTTCAACACCACACCCAATCCCCTCATGGCAAGTCATGTGATCAAGAATCATCACTTTTGATTGGTTTGAAGTACTTTCAGTTCCAGATTCTTCCCAAACCACACCTACTCCCCTCATTATTAGTTCTGATTCCTTTGGAGAAGGAGCTATTCTGTTGTTGAGAGACAATGGCTGAACAGCAACCATCTTCAGACAGTGACCAGGACACTCTTGAGAGGCAGATTTTCACTTTTCCAGAGGGACAAAAAAAGGTAAATGCACCTAAAGTTACATGTGTACTTTGTCAAAAAGTCTTGTCACGTGGGAATCCTAACAAGAAATATTCTTTTAGCATTCACACTATGTTGAGGCATGTTGACAAAATGCATCCAGTGACTTTTCGTCGAGCTTCTGGAGCAAACCCTCCACCTGCTCTACCGACGACATCTGCAGCAGCTCAGCCGAGCACATCTTCGGCAGCTCAGCCGAGCACTTCTTCTGCAGTGGTGCCTTTGCCTTCTTCCACACCTCTTTTTGGACCACCTTGTTTTGCAAGTTTGTCCACACGCTGCACTGTTTGCGGTCAACTTATTTCTGTGGGTGAGACCAGTCTTGATCTCATTCAGAGAAAATTTGATGCCCATGAGTGCAAGTAGGCCATAGATGTTTTTTCTTTTTTTTCGTTTTTCTCTTCCTGTTTCCCTCCATTAACTCAAGGGCTCTTTTAAGAGCCACTTATAAACTAAACCCCCAAAATTTTTTTTTGAGGGATCTTTTTTAAATTTAATGTTCATAAAGAGGTGAAGAAATGGAAGCATGAAAAGGGAGGATTGAGTAATACTAATATTTTTCACTTATTTATAAAAAAAAAAAAATTCTAAAAATTTTTTTTTAAAGTATTTTGCAAGGGAACAGAATTTTTTTTTATTTTTTCTTTCCAGTTCTGCAAAAAAAGAAAAAAAGTATTAATATTCAATCATACATTACAAAAAGCATTACATGTTTTTACATATTTTACTAAGCAATTTTTTGCCCTTTTTTGCTGTTTTCAGAATTTTTTATTTTTCACTTAAAATAGTGAAAACAATTGTATTCATCATTTAACAGCGGGCAAAAAAAAAACAATCTGAAAGATTGCTTAAAAAAAGCCCTAAAACTTTCCTCACTAAAATATACCTTGTTAGAAATATTTCATATATATTACAAGTACTTCTCTAGATGAATAAAATTTTTCTAGACAAACCGTCTTTAAACCTTGTCGCAAAAGCACACATGCCAAAATAATTTCTGTCAAAGGAGTCCACAATTGTTTTTATTACTTTTCCTTTAGGCCAAATAGTAATTTTAAAATCCTTTTTAAGTGATATCTTCAATTATAATCCTTTAAAAATACAAAAAATGCTTTCTTCAGATGCAGTTTTTAGTTTTCAAAATTTAGGTTTCAGAAAAATTAAGTAAGAATTGGGTAAATCATATAAACGTTGCTTGAAAATCGATTGGGAATCATTACACAGTGTCCAGCCTTTTTCACATTTAAGATAAACTGTGTAATGTCCAGAAGTTACAGTAGGTCCTTCATGAAAAATTATTGCAACTGTAACAAAAGTTTTTCCAGAAATTGATAATTGCTGTCCTGTAAACTTCTTTATTAAAGTGTCCAATTTTGAACCATCAGCTCTACAACGTTGCATCATTAAAATTACATACTGACCATATTTCTCTAAAAATAATGTAGAAAACATGTCTGATTTACATTCAGAACATTCCATGTTGTGATTGGCATCTTTAACTAATTTACTAAAAGTCACTGATTTACTTTGTGGTAATGGTAAAAATATGAACCTTTCTGAATCAACATTACTACTACATGTGTTCATACAGTTTTCACAGCAATGTTCCCATTTGTAAGAGACACCAAATAAGTTTTCTACTTCTACTCCTTCATCTTCTAGTACACTCAAAATATATATTAAGAATTCCTGAGCATCTTGCTGGACATTTTCTTTAAACTGTGTAGAACCACAACATACATCTAAAAGATTTCTAACATCAGTAGCACTTTCTATTTCAGTTTTATCATTACTCAGCTTCTCATAAAGGAGACTCAGCAGAGAACACAATCTTTTTCCATGATTTACTATTATCTGTTCTAGCAACTTTACAAGATAAAATACAACATTCAGCACTACATTTGCATAGCAGTTGACACCAGAGCTATTTTCAAAATGGCAACCAACAACCTCTTCAACACTGTCCTTTTTCTTTTTCCTTGCTATTTTTTTTGTTCTGTTCATCCACATTACAGATATTCTCAAATCTCCTTTTCCGACAAACAACATGTTTTTCAATCACAGGATACTGACCTAAATGAGTAGCATAGGTTCTTCTTAATCTGTTATACTCCTTTACACAGTTTGTATCAGCACTAACTTTTGAGTCATCAAAGTCTATCATAAATAAACCAGATAATGTTTTCACTCGTGACAAAGCAACATATGCCATACCTTCTTTGAACACAGTAGAACCAATGTTTACAAAAGCACTATCTACAGTTAATCCTTGAGACTTGTGAATAGTTACAGGATATGCTAGAGAAAAAGGAAACTGCTTCCTACGTACATATAAGTCTTTCACAAGCATGAAACGAACTGTACAACGACTAATGCTTTAACCTCTTCAATCTGATCAAATTTTATTTTTAAACATTCAATTCCATCTTTTTTCTGGTAATTAATAAAACCCACAACTTTTCCCATAGCTCCATTCACTAAACCTTTTTCTACATCCAAATTTCTCCTTAAAATCACTCGACAATTCATGCAAACATATAGATTTTTTTCTAATCCAGCTCTTTTGGAAATATTCTTCTCTAGTGAATCCAATTTATTTTTCAGTTTGCCTGTTAATGTAAAAGTAATTATTTCATGCTGAATTTTGTCCTCTGCTTCCATTTTCTTAATCTCTTCCTTTTCCAATTTCAAAAGTTCCTCATTTAATATTGAACACTCACGTAGTGTTGGCATTAAGCAGATTACAGTATTTTTTTCTGCAATGTTCTGGTATATTTTCTCTGCAACTATTTCTTCATTTGGAAATAAGTTATGTAGCAACCGACTCTGTAATGCTTTTTTGCCAACTTCTGTGAGTAGTCCAATTCTGATATCTTTCAGAATACTTGCATAGTCTTCGTCGTTTGCTTGTCTCATATTGGTAGTGAGTTCTTTGTACTCAAAGAACGACCAAATATTCGCATTACCAATGCTTCCTAATGACTTCTTCATGTCTTCATGTGTCACAGTATTAAACACTGGTTGTCCTTTAACTGGAGTAAGCTGCAGAAGATCCCCAAAAACTATGACATGTTTTCCTCCAAATAACACGTCATAGTCTCTCTTAAGAATTTGTTGCATTCTTAAATGCACAAAGGCAAGCATTAAATTTGAAACCATGCTCACCTCATCAATAATGAGAACTTGCATCTTCTTCAACACTCTTGAAACTTCGAGGCATGCTTCTCCAGTTAGCTTGTGGTATTCTATTTTGTTCTCATGCTCCACTGGTAACATTAGCAAGCGATGTAAGGTAATTCCTTTTATGTTATAGGCTGCTAACCCAGTTGGAGCAGTTACCACACAAGACAAATTTGAAGCTGTTTTTTGCTGTAGGTAGCTTCTGATGACTTTTATTAAGAAACTTTTACCAGTTCCAGCTTGTCCATTCACATACATCCTGATTGGTTCAAATGATGTGCATGAGCACTCTTTCTTTTCATGTAGTAATCCATGATCAATTTTTTTGATGACTTCTTCATAAATTTCTTTTTGTTCTTCATTCAGTTGTTGTTCCAGATTTAGTAAGTCGATTGAATCTTCCTGTGCTTGATTCATAGCCGTTTCTACTTTAGTCATGGCTACTGCAGCTTCATTTTCTATGATTGGTTGTCCTAGGGGATCTTGACTAAGTGTTACTGAACTTTGGCTGTCTTGAGAACTGTCTCTAGCTACTTCAGCTGCAATTTTTGCTTCCTGTTCATTTTCTTCATTTAACATTTGGACATAAGTTGTGAAAGTACTGCATTCTATACTGTCTTTGCTAGCATTAAAAGAATCTTCATAGCTTTGAAATTCTCCCAGTAGTTCGTCCTCTGAACGCCATGGTTTAAACAGCTGTAAAAGAGCCAAGTAGTAAAATTCCTTTTTGTCAGTAGTTTCGTAACTGAGCTTCCTGTGATTTATCAAACTTCCTTTTGTTTGCTTCACCAAACATCCTTCCTCACCAATGACTTTATATTTTCCATTGTTGATGTCTTCTGTGGCTTTCCGTGAATAAATGTAGTTCTGCAGCACTTCATAGAGACACATGTTCTCAAGATGATGACTTCTCTTTGGGTAATATGTGTCCAACATGTTTGATTTCAAAATATCTGTACTTTCTGGGTCATTCTCGGCCAAATATTCAATTTCTCCAACAGATTTCAGTACCCGATTTCTCATTCCTGCAAGGCCTAAGCTTACCCAAATTATTCTTCTGGATTTCGAGTAAAGACTTGCAGATGATAACCTATCTGAGCATTCGTAGGATCCAATTTTCTCGATGCGATAACATATTTAAACTGAAACTGTACAGCTTCTTACTGACAGTCTTCTCGTGAGAAATCTCTTCCCACATTTCCTTCAATTCTGTTTTCTCAGATTTAGTGATGTAAGATGTCACATACCGAGCAACAGCAATAGAATTGTCTGCCACATACTGAATATCCATGTTAGCATTCCACAGGGATAAAATGACTGGGTTGAAGTCATTTATAAATTTTGACTCTTCATTTCTTTTTTGGTTGTAGGTATTTTTGGGAGATTTTCTGGTTATAGTATGTCGCACAGCTGACATAAAACTGTTGACTCTTCCTTTTGAAAGAACAGGTCTAGGAAATCCAAATCGACACTTTGTGTAGAATTTATCTTTCGTCTTGTACTTCCGTCGACAGTATTTTCCACACCGATGACTTTGGAAACGTAAAACTTGCTCTTTTAACTTTTTCTCTTCTGTGCTTTTAGGTATAGCACATGTTGCATATTCTTCAATGAAAGATAACACTGCTTCATCAGTATCTGTTCCAAACTTTGGGGCATCCTTGATCCACAACAGCATATGAATATGAGGAGCACCTCTTGCCTGGTACTCTTTTCTCCAAAAGAAATCCACTACTTCTCCAAGAGGTGGATTTTTTTTATTGCAGATGAAGGACATCATAGCCTCAAATCTATGATTGAAATATCTGCAAACATTAACTGGATCCAATGAGCACAGTTCTCCAGCTGTCTTGTATTCAATGTTTTTAATGTTTGAATTTGCCTCTCTTAGAAAATCCAGTAAATCATCCCAAGCGTGCTCGGCACAGCTTAGGGTTAGAAACCATGTAGGAGTTCCTAAATTCCGTAACATGCATTTTAATTCACCATGGCGTCGGTACCAATATTCATTTGTCCCACGCTGACAAGCCATCAGATTGATCAGTTGTGTTTCCAAATGATCATCTCGGTGCTGCACTTTCTCCATAAAATCCTTAGCAGACACATTTTGTAAATGTACTCCACTTTTTAAAATGTGATTTACTGCATAAGATAATGCAGACAAGTCGCTTTCAAATAAAAGATGGAACAAGTAAGGAATACTTTGACGAAATCTTGGATCTTCTGCATATAGTCTTGTAGTCCGATACTCAGAAGCTGGAATCTGTTCTGGACGTTCATCGTATCGTCCTCCTTTTCCTGTAGGAAACAGCTGGGGAAAACATCGAGCTTCCAAGCTCTCCTCCCATACACTCACGGGAGTTCCTTTTGCTTTCTTCATTTGAAACAGATCAATAGTGTCTCCCATAACTTCTTTTGAATGAAGAGGATGTATGCTAAAATGTTCATAAATTTCTTCTTCCTTTGACTTGTCCACTTTTTCAATTTGACCAGTTGGTGTTTCTGTGTCTTCTTGTAAATCTTCTTCTTCTTCTTCTATATAAATTGATTCATACCATTTATTATTTTTTTTCAAATACAAATTTGCTCTTTGTACTTTTCGTACATCCACCAGCTCTTGCCAAATCTTCTTATTCTTTGTAGGTACACCATTAACCAGAATTACTAATGGTTCAGTTTCCAAAGTATCTGCATCAATAGTTTCCATATTTTTTTTCAAATCCAAGGGCAAATACACCACTCTTCCGTTTAAACCTCTCAGTAAATCAGAAGGAGGTAATTTACCAGTTTTGGGCTCCATACGTACTATGGTCTGGAACGGATGAACACATTGAATGAGTATAGACACATATGTATTTAATTCAGAAAGTTCGGCAGGAATAGCATCCAATTCTAAATTATTATGTACAGCTCTGGTCGGCATTCTATTTTCTTCTAACTTATTATAACAGTATTTACAAATACGCTGATCTTCACCCAATTCAAAACAATTTTCAAGAAATATATATGTTGCAAAATCCTTCCACTTATAATTATCTTCATTTTCACTTTTTTTATACAGATCAACACTCCTTGTTTGAATTTTATAATGACTTCTGCGGCAACAAATACAAGTAATATTTGGTCTTTCATTAGAGGTGATAGTAAATTTTGTCATTTCATCCTCAAAATTTTTAGTAATAATGAGTTCTACATTCTGTTCCTCATTTTCCTCATTTACTGTGTCCTTTTCTGCACTTTCTTGTTCTGGACCAAAGTAACAAAACTGAATCTCATCAGTAACGTTCACTACATCTGATACAGATCCACGGAACAGAGCATTATTCAACTCATTCAACTTTGCTGCTGGACTTTTAGCAAAATACAATGTTCTCACAAACTTTCTCATTTCATTATGATGAACAGCCAGCATCCTAAAATGATGAAAAACACTTTTACACACTTTTCTAGATAGACAAGCCAGAGAATGTCCCCGCAAACCAGTATTTTCTCTCACTCTGCATGGATCTAGTGTTTGAAGCACCTTCATCTTCTGTTTTACACTCTTTTTACTATATTCTCTTAGAAAGTCACGTAATTTATCAATAGATTCCTGACGCACAGTACAAATACTACTACAGTTCCAAGTGTACACTGGGGATTTTGGACGTCTCCCCATAGCCTCAGCAGCCATTACTTCTTCCTCATTTCTTGGGACCATTTTCTCTTTTTGCATCACACAACTATCCTTAACTTCATATGCTCTACCATTGGTGTCAACTGCATGCAACAAACTATTACTTTGAAGATAACTCTCTTCATTAAAAAATGGTTCAGTACTTGAACTGTGTTTCCATTCTCCCAAGAACACTTTACAAAAGTTACTTTTTTTCACTTCTCTTTTCCTTTTGCTTTGTGACTTCATTGCATTCACTAATTTTTCTAATCTACGCATCCTATTCAAAATTAGAATAACAAGTTTTCTTTTTATTTCCAAAGCCTTACTTACAATATTTTCTATACAAAAAAATTTCTTAATAAATTTTGTTTTTTTCTTATATTTTTTCACATCCTTTAGCAAATTTAACATCACTCTTCTATGAAACATTTTTCGACGAATGTTTTTAAAATCTAATTTTCGTGTTAAATCAGTTTGACATACTTCTGATTGTACATTAGCTTTTTTTTTTGCTGTTGACTGTGTTGTTGCTTTGTACATAAAACTCTCTTTGTTTTACAGTTATTTTTGCCATTTTTTTGTTTTTTGAAAATCTTTTTTAAGAAATCTCTGCTCTGCTTACCAGTAGACTTTTTCTTTTTGCCATCACTAGCTTCTCCAGCTATTTTTTTCCCCAGTTTTGTCCAGATATACTTGTTGTTGCTTTTCTTTCCTTTTTCTTGTCCTTAAAGGCATTTATTTTTTTCACTGTTGCTCAGCAATACCTGCAAGGAACTAAAAAAAAATCCTTTTTGTAATTATAATTCATTAAAATATTTTTTTTTACTTTTCATTTATTTCAAATGTTTTTCCATTTGTCTCTCATTTCAGATTTACTAATTTGTGCACAGTACTAACCACCACAGTTGAAAAAAAACAAGCTGCCCCTTTCCTGCAAGTGCATTTTTTAACAGAACAACTGCAACACAAATTATATCTGTGGCCACAATTCCTGTGCGCACACAGCCTCATGGTGTGCTTCTAAGCAGAAAACAGAATTTGATTTGCAAATTCAAAGCACATTTACTACTCTGGTAGATCAAGTGATAATTGCTGTTACAGCCTTACACATTTTACCTGGAAAATCACAGAGGCAGAAAAGAGCACATTTCCTAACAGCTACTTCATACCATAAGTATCTGCAACCTGGGTGAGTGTTTAGAGTAGAGCAAAGAAAATGAGGCCTTGGTGACGTTGAATGTGTTTGCATTACACACAGACCTGAGTAGTACGCATGGGAGTGTTGGAGAAGCTGCTGCGTGTGTCCCAAGAGTGTGTTTCTGCAGACTATGTATTGTCAGCTGCAAGAGACATGAGCAAGGAGATTTCCAGAACTGCATTAAGACTACAGGGATGTACGTAACAGTGCATGTGTGCTAAGAGATAATTTGTGTAAACACAACAGGCTGCCCCTTTCCTGGGACTGCAATTCTTACTGAACAACAACTTCACAAACTAAATCTCTGCCCACAATTCCTGTGCGCACACAGACTCATGCTATGTTTTTTGGAACAAAACAGTGTCCCTGAATAGTACCAAATTACTGTTACAGCCTGACACATTTCCCTTATCATTTACAGAAGCAAAAAACAGCACATGTCCTAACAGCTCCTTAAGACCATGACCATGTGTTACAGGGTGAGTGATTAGACTAGATCAATTTAAATGAGGCCTTGGTGACGTTGAATGTGTTTGCATTACACAGTGCTATCTGAAACAGCACACAGAGCTGAGTACTACACATGAGAGTGTTGGAGAAGCTGTTGCGTGTGTGCCAAGAGTGTGTTTCTGAAGACTGTGTATTGTCTGGTGCAAGACAGATGAGCAAAGAGACTTCCAGAACTGCATGAAGACTGCAGGGATGTATGTAACAGTGCATGTGTGCTAAGGGATAATTTGTGTAAACACAACAGGCTGCCCCTTTCCTGGGACTGCAATTATTACTGAACAACAACTTCACAAATTAAATCTCTGCCCACAATTCCTGTGCACACACAGACTCATGCCATCATTTTAGGCACTTAACAGAGGCTGCCCCTTTCCTGGGACTGCAATTCTTACTGAACAACAACTTCATAAATTAAATCTCTGCCCACAATTCCTGTGTGCACACAGAGTCATATCGTCATTTTAGGTACATAACACAGGCTGCCCTTTCCTGGGACTGCATTTCTTACTGAACAACATCTTCACAAATTAAATCTCTGCCCACAATTCCTGTGCGCACACAGACTCATGCCATCATTTTACACACATAACACAGGCTGCCCCTTTCCTGGGACTGCATTTCTTAGTGAACAACAAATTCATAAATTAAATCTCTGCCCACAATTCCTGTGTGCACACAGACTCATGCCATCTTTTTACGCACATAACACAGGCTACCCCTTTTCTGGGACTGCATTTCTTACTGAACAACATCTTCACAAATTAAATCTCTGCCCACAATTCCTGTGCGCACACAGACTCATGCTATGTTTTTGGGAACAAAACAGTGTCCCTGAATAGTACCAAATTACTGTTACTGCCTGACACATTTCCCATATCATTTACAGAAGCAGAAAACAGCACATGTCCTAACAGCTCCTTAAGACCATGACCATGTGTTACAGGGTGAGTGATTAGACTAGATCAATTTAAATGAGGCCTTGGTGACGTTGAATGTGTTTGCATTACACAGTGCTATCTGAAACAGCACACAGAGCTGAGTACTACACATGAGAGTGTTGGAGAAGCTGCTGCGTGTGTGCCAAGAGTGTGTTTCTGAAGACTGTGTATTGTCTGGTGCAAGACAGATGAGCAAAGAGACTTCCAGAACTGCATGAAGACTGCAGGGATGTATGTAACAGTGCATGTGTGCTAAGGGATAATTTGTGTAAACACAACAGGCTGCCCCTTTCCTGGGACTGCAATTCTTAATGAACAACAACTTCACAAATTAAATCTCTGCCCACAATTCCTGTGCACACACAGACTCATGCCATCATTTTAGGCACATAACACAGGCTGCCCCTTTCCTGGGACTGCAATTCTTACTGAACAACATCTTCACAAATTAAATCACTGCCCACAATTCCTGTGCGCACACAGACTCATGCTATGTTTTTTGGAACAAAACAGTGTCCCTGAATAGTACCAAATTACTGTTACTGCCTGACACATTTCCCATATCATTTACAGAAGCAGAAAACAGCACATGTCCTAACAGCTCCTTAAGACCATGACCATGTGTTACAGGGTGAGTGATTAGACTAGATCAATTTAAATGAGGCCTTGGTGACGTTGAATGTGTTTGCATTACACAGTGCTATCTGAAACAGCACACAGAGCTGAGTACTACACATGAGAGTGTTGGAGAAGCTGTTGCGTGTGTGCCAAGAGTGTGTTTCTGAAGACTGTGTATTGTCTGGTGCAAGACAGATGAGCAAAGAGACTTCCAGAACTGCATGAAGACTGCAGGGATGTATGTAACAGTGCATGTGTGCTAAGGGATAATTTGTGTAAACACAACAGGCTGCCCCTTTCCTGGGACTGCAATTATTACTGAACAACAACTTCACAAATTAAATCTCTGCCCACAATTCCTGTGCACACACAGACTCATGCCATCATTTTAGGCACATAACACAGGCTGCCCCTTTCCTGGGACTGCAATTCTTACTGAACAACAACTTCATATATTAAATCTCTGCCCACATTTCCTGTGTGCACACAGAGTCATGCCATCATTTTAGGCACATAACACAGGCTGCCCCTTTCCTGGAACTGCATTTCTTACTGAACAACATCTTCACAAATTAAATCTCTGCCCACAATTCCTGTGTGCACACAGACTCATGCCATCATTTTAAGCACATAACACAGGCTGCCCCTTTCCTAGGACTGCATTTCTTACTGAACAACAACTTCACAAATTAAATCTCAGACAACAATTCCTATATACACACAGACTCGTGCTGTGTTGGTAGGCACAAAACACAGGCTGCCCCTTTCCTGGGTTATCAATTCTTACAGAACTAATGCTTTTTTCAAATGTGCTGCCATTTTCCTCTCTTTTCTTTCAAAGTGATTTCTGCTAAATGCTAACCATCACAATTAAAAAGAAGCTGTCCTTTTCTTTCAACTGCAAGTCTTACTTTTCAACAGCAACACAAATTAAATCTCTGTCAACAATTCTTCTCTGCACACAGACTCATGGTTTGATGGTAGGCACAAAACAGTATTCCTCATTGTTACCAGTACACATTAACTTATGGTGAAAACATACTCCATAATATTTTACATATTCAAGACAGTTAAATATCTCCCAAAACAGAAAATGTAAATCACAACTTTAAACAAATAATCACAATTCTTTTTTTTATATCTAAATTAACCACAAACACCCCCTCTCAAACTCATAACTCACCTTTAAAATTAGTTAGTTGTGAAAGAAATGTGGCAGTCACACAGCAGTTTATCAGACCAGAATCTCTGAGCTGAACACCTCTCTCCTCTCAGCAGAATCAGTTAATGGCACAGTTTCCCTCTCTTTTTTCACACATATACATGTTAATTTCAAATCTCAGTGCTTCCCACATTTTTTCAAATGAAATCACACATTTCTATTGGTTGAAAACTTCAACCCCTTTCCAAATGTACCCTTCCCCCAACTTGACTTCTGCCTGCTACCATAGCAACAGGTAATGGAACACAGGTGTGAGCAGAGAGGTCAGAAGTTCAGCAGACAATGTTTCATTTCCAAAGAGCAAGAGTGCTTGACGTTTCAAACCTAACAGCAAATCCAAACTAATGTTCTTTGTTCACACATTTTTCTGAACCAATACAAAACATGCTTTTTAAAATTTAAACATACAGCCTAGTTTTTAGTGTAGAATGGTTTGAAACAGCCAATGAGTTCTTTTTATAAAAAAAAGTATGTGTGCCCCCATTTTTCAACTGTCTTTCATTTCTTTTTGCCTTTCTACTGAAAGACACCTTCTGAGTGCATCCAGATCTCCTTTGAAGATGTTCACAGTGTGGATTGTAGGTCACAGCTATTTCTTCTGGAGTGAAAAATTTGCAGAAAAAAGAGGTATGGTGAGAGACCTTGCTTTGCCAAATGTAGACATTAAATGGATTGGTCAGAGAGGGTTAAAGTGGCACCAATTAATGCCTTTGGTGAAAACCTTTCTACATCTCCCACAGCCTAACCTTATTATTGTGCACTGTGGTGGAAATGACCTAGGCACTTTAACTGGAGTAGGTCTGGAAATGCTTATTAAGGACACCTTTGTGCAATTTATGTCGCTTTTTCCACAAACTGCCTTTGTATATTCTAACATATGCCAAAGGCAAAAGTGGAACTGGTCCAACCAATTTTGTCCGCAGATTGACAAAGCAAGGAAGCACGTCAACAAATCTATTTCTGCTTTCCTCAGAGACTATGGTATGGGTTCTATATACCACAACAACTTGCGTTACAACATGCAAGACATTTATAGAGGAGATGGTGTACACTTCAATGATGAGGGGAACAGAGTCTTCCTCTTGAACTTTAGACTCTGCATCGGTACTTACTTGTAGGTACCAAAAACACACAATAAACACAAGGGCTCTTTTTAGAGCCACCTTATATCTTTTTACTTAATTGCGAATTTTTTTTTATTTTTTTGTTTTGAAAAATTTATCGGGTGCGCGCTGGGTGCGCGCACTCGGCGATATTTTTTTACAAAATATAAATCTTTTTTTTTGCCCTACAAGGTCCTACTGTGACCCCCTTACAATGCCTAGTGGGTCAATATCTCCCCACTCTGCCCCCTTTTCAAGTTCTCCCCCTTTGTTTTTCACCCCCTCTTTATGCGAGAGACAAAATGGCGGCCGCCGCTTCCTGATTTCCACCGATTCGAATGTTTACTGACATCTAACAACCAATCAGAAGTGCGCTCGCGATCGGCAAGGTGCGAGCACAGGACTTGCTCAGTGCGCGCACGCTGCGCGCTTACAGATATATATATTGATTTAAATGCTAATTTCTCAGGAAATACTGAACAGATTTACACCAAACCTGCAAAAGGCACTTCATGGACCTTATGGCTACCTCTCTGCCAAATTTCACATCATTCTGTTCAGCCGTTCGGGTTGTAGCTGCGACTAAAGTCCCTATGGAAAAATGCATGGGGAAAACGCGTTTTGGGACCCCCCTTTTTTCTCGGCCCCGCTTTACGAATCACCCCGAGACTTTCAGGGTAGGAGCTGAACGGAGCGCCCCATTAGTTTTGAAAATTTCGCGAGGATTCGTCAACCGGCACCAAAGTTATTCAAAATAGAATTTTGAGATTTCCTATGGAAACACGGTCCTAACTATAACTACCTACTGGCGACCGCCAGTAGGTAATTTATATATGTACACTACAAAGGGGCTGTAGCTCTTTAAACTATACAAAAGTACTCTCCTAATAAATATATATATATTTATATTTTTTAATACAAATATATATATGTATGCATATATAAATTAATATATGGATATATGCATACACATTTATAAATATACATATATATATACTTACAGCTATATACATACATATTTTAATGCATTTATATATATGTACATAGGTATATACAATGTATAAATATATATATGCATATACATTTCTGAATATAAATGCATATATAGCTATAAATACTGATATGCATATATGTTTGCAGTGATAGTGATCACACCTTTATCTGAAGTTAGGGCGATTTGGCACCTATATCCGCAGTGATCGTTATCTCACACTTATTTCTGCAGTAATGGTGATGTTATACTAATAACTACAGAGATGGATATGTTATACCTATATCTGCAGTGATAGTGATCTTACCTTTATATCTGCAGTGATAATAATCTCACACTTCTAAATGCAGTTTTATCTGGCACCTATATCTGCAGTGATAGTGACCTCACACCTATATCTGCAGTGATGGTGATCCTATACTAATAACTACAGCGATAGACAGGTAATACCTATTTCTGCAGTGATAGTGATCTCACTTTTATATCTGCAGTGAGAATAATCTCACACTTCTAAATGCAGTTTGATGATGCAGTGATAGTGGTTTCACAACACTATGTGCAGTGATAGCATTATCATATTGATATTTGTAGTATAGGCTTCTCACACTTATATTAGCAGTAATAGTGATCTCACACCAATATCTGCAGTGTACTAATTATACACTTCTATCTGGAGTGTTGGTGATTTCACATTATTATCTGCAGGTATTGTTATTTAACACCTACATCTGCAGTGATAGTGATCTTACACCTATAGCTGCAGTAAGTAATTAAACTAATATCTGCAATGAAAATTATCTTACACGTATATCTGTAGTAATAATTAAATGACACCTATATCTCTATTAATAGTCAACCCTATACCTATATCTGCAGCGATAGTGATCTCACACCTATATTTGCAGTGATAGTAATTTTATTCCTATATCTGCCGTTTTTGTGATTTGACACCTATATTTGCAGTGATAGTGATGTCACGCCTATATCTGCAGCAATAGTGATCTCACACCAATATCTGCAGTGATGGCAATCTCAGACCAATATTTGCTATAATAGTTATTCCACACTTACATCTGCAGTAATAGTGATATCACTCCTATATCTACAGTGATATCGATCTCACACTTGCAAGCGCAGTGACATTTAGTGCGCAAATTAAAAAGTAATGCAAAGTGCTCTTCAAAGTAGCGTGTGTGTGAAACAATAATGTATATGAGCCTGTAAGTGTTGTCACTATATTAAATGCATGCAGTATTCTATTCCTGTATATAAAGAAATTAACACTAACTGTATGAGCTTACACAGCAGCCTAGCAAACTGTAAGAAAGAAGATGGGCCTCAGAAATAAAAGAAGCCAGCAATGCGATTAAAGTAGCTGCTTTGCCAAAAGGTCTAAACAAATGAAGGCACCACTTCGATGTTTAATCCGCAACATGTTGAAGGCTGGCGCTTATACAAGCTATGGTAGTACCATGTACAGGCACAACGCGAAAGCTAGTTTGTATATTAGGAGTATGTAGTGCGTAGGATTGTATTATACTAAAAAGTGCACATACAGGAAGCGCACTGAGGTGAACTGCAGTGGAGGTGCACTTATAGTTAACGGTAGAGAAATCCACAGTGGGAACGGCAGAGACAGCCCACAAACATTGCAGCGTGCCTGGGTTGATGAGTTATGCGTAATACATGTTTTGCAGGCGGGTGTGATAAGGCTTGCATGTCCGGAAAAATTTACTTTAAAATGCGTTGTTTGTCCTGTACGGAAAATCGATGTAATAAATAAATAAGGGCGGCAGTGCGCATGTAAGTAGGCTGTGAAGTGCGTAAGTTTAGACTCCACTAAAAAGTGTACATATAGGAAGCACATTAAGTGTACCGCACGTGAAGTGCACTTATAGTCAACACTGAAAAGATGCACATTAAGAAACACTAGAGTCTGTCCATATAAATTGTAGCACACCTGCGATGGTGCCAATTATGTGTAATACATATTATGCAAGTTGATGTTATAAAAGTTTCATGTCCAGAGAAGGCGTGTGAAAAAGTAAGGGATTAAATAAATAACGGTGGCAGTGCGCATTTTAGGAGGCCTTGAAGTGTGTATGTTTAGACTACACTAAAAACTGTACATAAAGAAAGCGCACTAAAGTGAACTGTAGGCGATGTGCACTGACAGTGAACAGAGAAGAGATGCACACCAGAAACACCAGAGACTGCTCTTAGAAATTGTAGCATTAGTGGGATGGTGCCAATTATATGTTACGCAGGCTGATGTGATAAGACTTGCAATGCTGGTAAAGGAGGATTCAAAACGCTCCTTTTGTTTTGCGCTGCAAAGCAAAGTAAACAATAATTAATTACGTCTGGATGCATGTTAATAAACCGTGAAGTGTGTAGGATTATACTACAGTATAAAGTGCATATACAGGAAGAGTACACAAGTGAACTGCAGACGAGGTGCAATGATAGCCAATGGAGGAGAGGTACACACTGGAAATATTAGAGATGCACCTACAGACATTGCAGTGTGGTTGTATGGTGCTATTCATGTGTAACACTTTATGTAGGTTGGTGCAATAAGGCTTGCATGTTTGGAGACGGTGGCTGTAAACAGTTTTCATTTCAGTGTCGCAATGCATTTTAGTAAATAAATAAGCGCGTCCGGATGCATATTAGGAGGCTGTGAAGTGCGTAGATTGGGCTACAGTAAAAAGTGTACATACAAGAAGTGTAGTGTAGTAAACTGCATGTGAGGTGCGCTTACAGGTAACATTAAAAGGATGCACATTGGGAATTCCAAAGACGGCGTTACACACATTGCAGCGCGTCTGGGATGGTGCTAGTTATATCAACACATGGTACGCAGGTCAGTGCAATAAGGCTTGTATGTCCCAAAAGGTGGTTGTAAAACGTACCTTTTGCTTCATACGACATAATATTTTAATAAAAAGTTAATCCCGGCAGGGTGTATATTAGGTGGCCGTGAAGTACGTAGGTTTATATTACACTAAAAAGTGCACATACAGGGAGTACTCTGAAGAGAACTGCAGGCGAGTTGCACTTACAGTCAATAGTAAAGAGATTCACACTGAAAACACCAGAGACTGCCCACAGACAACGCAGCGCTCTTGGGATGGTGCCAGTTATATGTAACACATGTTATGCAGGTTACTGTGAGAATGTGTGCATGTCTGGAGAAGGCGGTTGTAAAACGCTCACATTGCTCAGTATAGCAAATTAATGTAATAAGGATAAATGATGGTAATGAGGATATTATACAAGTACAAATTGCCCAAAGAGTGATTTGTGCTGATATCGAGGAGGACTGTTGCAAGATCTTGTGCAACCTTGACTTAAAAGAGGGGGGAAATAATGGAGGAGTTAGTTACCTGCGACATGAAAAGGTGTTGGGCAATGCCTCCTTGGGTGATTTTGGAGCAAATGAAACAAGGAAATCCTGCACATTCCTATTTTGGAATGTGGCAGGATTAAGGGAGAGAATTAAAAACCCATCCTGGGAAACTGTTATAAATGGACATGACATTTTGGCCCTCCAAGAAACCTGGTCTATTGAACCAGTGTATATAAGTGGCTATAGAAGCTTTTTTACTCCGGCCGTGGGGGGCCAATATGGGAGAGCAAAGGGAGGTTTAATTACGTTCCTCTCAAACCAGCTCAAATGTGAGCAGGTTTGTTTTACGCCAAAATCTAGTTATTATCAATTAATAACCTTAAGCAACAAGAAGGGAGTTAATGTTGTTGTTATAAATTTTTATAATAATATTCCGATAAAAGAAATTCCTAGCATTTTAAAAATGCTGAGGGAGGACATACAACACGAAATAGATAAAACCGACAGGGAATTAATAATTTTTTTGGGGGGGGGATTTTAATTGCCCACTCTGGATAAAGGGCAAACAGGGTATCTGTGGCTTAATGTTAGAGCAGGAGATAAACCTAACCCATTTTGATCACTCTCTGACCGGGGACTTATTAAATGATATATTGTTTATGTACGATCTGGGCTATGCAAATGAAATAGCCCAAAAACCTACTACCTTTGTGCCCATATTTATTGGTAGAGGAGCATTGTCCACTATTGACTTCATCATTGCCTCAAACAGTTGCAGCCATAAGATCAATAGGATAAAAAATTATGGAGTTGCCATTAAGTGACCATCTGCCTCAAATAATGGAGGTCGAAGACCCATTTTTTGATCGGCATGAAGATGTGCCCTCTATATATATAGCTCCTGATGTGGCTCTCGGGAGACAGAATGGGTATACTCTAAAATGGGGTAAGGTTGTCCCAGAAATGTTTTTAGGTAAATTGTTGAATGTTTGCTCAAATAGTTTTGTGATCTGCCTGGAAGAAAAGTCTAACAATGAGCTGATAATAGAGCATTTTAATATAATAGCTTCCACATTTAAGAATAGTCTGTGGGTGGAGGTAAAAAATAGGGCAAAGGGTAATAAAAGTTGGTTTGACAATGCCTGCACAAGGGCATTGAATGACTTGAAACATGCTATTCATAGGATACCCCGAGATCTTTTAGAAATAAGAGGTTTTAGGAAAAAATATAATGAGGTTTTAAAAAATAGAAAAAATGCTATAAAAAAGGAGGCCCTAGAAGCTCTATGTGAAGCATCACAGCTTAAGGATGCATTTGCATTCTGGAGGGCCGTAAATACCCCGTTCCTCTATGACAAGTTTAAAGCGCGCATGGAGATTGCAATTGCTGAGGAGGACTGGGTGGAGCATTTCTCGAACCTTTATGGGTCCCAAGATGAAAGCCATATTATAGATCCTGTTACAATGAGTAATATAGGTGCAGGGGCTGAAAAATTGGTAATAACCCTGGAGGAAGTTATGATTGGTCTGAAAGCAACGAAGGGTGGCAAGGCCGCAGGGCCTGATGGGATCCCAGCAGACTTGTACAAAGTAAACATGGAGATCCGGGGACCCATGCTGGTACAACTCTTTAATGCAGCACTGGCAAGGGTTTTAAACCCGTCCTGGTTTACCTCGGTCATTGTACCTATATTCAAGAAGGGAGATAGACAAAGCTGCGTATGTTACAGACCAATCTCCCTTCTAGACTCATCTGTAAAAATCCTTGGGAGAATCATTCTGGCAAGACTACAAAGCTGGGCTGAGGAGAACGAGATAATGAGTGACCTACAGTATGGATTTCAAAAGGGCATTGGTACTGTCGAACAATGTTTAAATTTAATGATTTTGCAATCTAAGTACACGAGGATGAAAGGTGAACGCCTGTATCTCACGTTTGTTGATCTCACGTCGGCGTTCGATTGTGTGTCACATGTTAAATTATGGGTAATCCTGAGAGGGCTGGGTGTGGAAGATTCCATCATTTGCTTTCTGAGAGAATTATACTCAGGAGCCCCCGCATCGGTCCGCTATGGTAGGGGGGGCCAATGTACCAGAAAATTTGGGGTGGGTCGTGGTGTACGCCAAGGGTGCGTCCTGGCCCCATTCTTATTTCTGGTGTACATAAATGGACTTGAGCATCGCCTGCTGCAGGAGTGCAGGGATATGCCTAGGGTTGGGAAGAGATCTATCCCTGCACTCTTGTATGCGGACGATGCAGTCCTAATGGCTCGCACTTCCTTGGCCCTAAAAAACTAGATAATATCTTTTGAGAAGTTCATGTCGAGTTTAGATTTAAAAGTTAATTGTAGCAAAACCTTCTCCATGTGGCACAAGATCTGAAAAGCAGACAAAAAGAATGTTTATAAAGAATGTTCCGTTGGAAAACACTTCTACTTTCCCTTATCTTGGTATTTTGTTCCATGAATCTGGGGTGTGGACAAGTGCTGTAAAGGCCAGAACCCTTTTGTTCTTAAAAACAATAATGGCCTTAAAGAATTTTATTAAAAAGCTGGGCAAGAAACCGATAAAAGAAATTTTAACAATATATAACGCCACGTGTACATCAGTAGCTCTGTATGGCTCGAGTCTTTGGGGGTATTCCAAAATAGATTCAATTCAAATAGCCGAGAATAAGTTTATGAGGGATGTCCTGACAGTACCACAAAGTGTTGCCACCTACATCTGTCATAATGAATTTGGACAACCTCATATATCAGACTTAATTAGAATACAACCCATCCTCTTGTGGCATAGGGTATGGATAACAAATGAGTGTGTCATGAACCGGGCTATATTGCAGGATGTATTAAAATTGGAAAATGTGGGTAGATCTGATTGGCTAAATTATGTTAAACATTTCCTTATTGAAATTGGCTGCCAACTATATTTTGATGACCCACCTTCAATGGGTAATATATCCAGAAAAATGTTGAAAAAGCTATGTATGGAATACCTCGAGGAAAAGAGAAGGCGAGAGGAAATGAAGAAAAAGACAGTAACCTCGCATCTCTTGTTGTTAACTGGCAATAAAGTACAGCCATACTTAACCCTGCCGATGTCAAATTATGATCGATTTCTTTTGACCCGTTTTAGCTTAAATATTGTTTTTAGGCTCTTGTCCTTCCCAGAAATTAATTCATGGTTGCGAAATTTGCCTATGTGCCCGTGTGATGACTCCTCGTCCCAATCTGACATCCATATTTTATTTTTTTGTAAATTTTATATTTCACCAAGTAGGAAATTCATTATCCCACTCCTCAAAGAAATGAACTTAAATAAATGCCGCCCAGCTTTCTTAGAATTTCAGAGAATGGACACTGTTTTGACTGTCGGTGTAGTTTTAAGCTTTTTTAAAAATGTTTTTAAATTACGGAAAACAATGGGTAATGATGAAATATAATAGATTTGTTGTTTTTATATTTTCCCTGTGTAAATTGTAAATTGATGTTGTTGCTTTCATGGTTATTGTCTTTTAACCGAATAAAGTACTTTTTGAATTTTATAGCCAATGGAGGAGAGGTACACACTGGAAACATTAGAGATGCACCTACAGACATTGCAGTGTGGTTGTATGGTGCTATTCATGAGTAACACTTTATGTAGGTTGGTGCAATAAGGCTTGCATGTTTGGAGACGGTGGCTGTAAAAAGTTTTCATTTCAGTGTCGCAAAGCATTTTAGTAAATAAATAAGCGCGTCCGGATGCATATTAGGAGGCTGTGAAGTGCGTAGATTGGGCTACAGTAAAAAGTGTACATACAAGAAGTGTAGTGTAGTAAACTGCATGTGAGGTGTGCTTACAGGTAACATAAAAAGGATGCACATTGGGAATTCCAAAGACGGCGTTACACACATTGCAGCGCGTCTGGGATGGTGCTAGTTATATCAACACATGGTACGCAGGTCACTGCAATAAGGCTTGTATGTCCCAAAAGGTGGTTGTAAAACGTACCTTTTGCTTCACGCGACATAATATTTTAATAGAAAGTTAATCCCGGCAGGGTGTATATTAGGTGGCCGTGAAGTACGTAGGTTTATATTACACTAAAAAGTGCACATACAGGGAGTACTCTGAAGAGAACTGCAGGCGAGTTGCACTTACAGTCAATAGTAAAGAGATTCACACTGAAAACACCAGAGACTGCCCACAGACAACGCAGCGCGCTTGGGATGGTGCCAGTTATATGTAACACATGTTATGCAGGTTACTGTGAGAATGTGTGCATGTCCGGAGAAGGCGGTTCTAAAACGCTCACATTGCTCAGTATAGCAAATTAATGTAATAAATAAATTAGTGCGGACGTGCACCATTTAAGATGCTGCGAAGTCGGTAGTATTAGATTTTGAAAAAAGTAAACATACAGGAAGCACACTGAAGCTAACTGCAGGCAAGGTGCAGTTACACTTAAAGAAGGAGAGATGCTTTGAAAACACTAGAGACGTCCCTACAGACATTGCAGCACATCTGGGATGGTGCCAGTTCTGTGGAACATATGGTTGTCTGGTGGTGTGAGAAGTATTGCATGTTTGGAGAAGGCGTCTCTAAAAGGCTCCTTTTGCCCCGCGTGGTGAATTAATGTAATAAATTACTAAATGCGGCCGGGTCGGGAATTTTAGTACGCTTATATTACATTCCATTTGCAAAGACTTTCTGCCCTATTAATGCTTGCGTGTTCTTGACTGGTGTGTGTACATATTAAAAAAGCCTTAAGCGTATAATATAATTACAATGACTTAAAAGTTACACATCAGTTTCTGTAAAAGAAAAAGATTATTAGTTACCGTAACCTTATAGTGAATTTATAGTACCTATGCAAGTTTCTGTTAAACTATACTTATAAAGCGTAGTTGTCCGCATTGTAAACTATACATTGACAATTATTAACTCAACTGAGCAACATATAAGCAAACGCGATACAATAAGCAATACTATACTGCCCTTCCCAAAAAAAAGTATTCTAAAAGCAAAACAGTAAAAGCTGGGAAGTATGTAGAATTATACCACACCAAGTGCACATCTACCCCAAGTGCACATACAGGAAGCGTACTTAAGTGAATAGTGGCGAGGTGCACTTATTATTAAGTGAGGAGAGATGCACACTGGGAACCCTAGAGACCGGCCATAGACATTGCAGCGCGCCTGTGTTGATCGCAGTTACGTGTAACACATATTATGTAAGTTGGTGTGATAAACTTGCATGTACGGAGAAGACAGTTGTAAAACAATTCCCCACGTGCAGTAAAGGCTTTTAATAAATAATTAATTGCAGCTGGGCACATATTAGGAGCAGTGCTCAATTTATAAAATATGAAGTGCAGGTGCTCACAGTTTTTAAAGAGGCCACACCCACTTCTGCAGCTCCGCCCCCTCCCTCCAGTGGCCCCACCCACTTCCCTTTATTGGCTCCACCCACATCCACAAGCCTCAACACATCAGAGCCTCCTCCTCACTTGTTTAGTTCCGCAAGAAGCTGACGGCCAGGCACTCCACAAAAGCACCTCATACCTACACACCTGCTCAAGTCCCTGGATACCCTCCTGTGTGATTAGTGCGCTATATAAATCAATATACCATAACATAATATAACATATTGGAAGCCTATGACAACAACTTAAAAGTGAATTCAAATTAGATAATGTGCGTAAATCTCAAAATGCTGCTTTAGAAAAGGTAATTTGACGACTTGAGGCAACTTTGCAAACGAAAGAAAATGTGCTTGTACTGTGCTGTTTGAAAGAAAGGAAAGGATGAAGAAAGGAATACATTAAAGAAGGTAGTAACAAATGCAGGCTGGAAGAGGAGCACTGGAGTAAGGAAATAAATAAGTAATGGATGAAAGAAGAAGGAAATAAGAAAAGAATGTGAAAGGAAGAAATGAAGGGATAGAGGGAGAAACACATCATGTATGTTTGTAAAGCACATATTCACCAGAGCGGGCCTTGGCACCAAATTAAAAATGTTGTTATCCGGCTCAATTGCACTAATTTTATCTAAAGATGAAAGACTGAGTGGCCACACCAAGATTTCAATTTATGTCCCCGAGATAGAACACAGATTCCTGGAGTGGATATAAACATATGTGCAAGAAGGAAAAAATTTAAAGGGAGAGTGAGGGAGGAGGAGAGGTCCGAAGGCAAAGATAGATACAGTAGACAAAGAATGTGAAAATCAGAGATTGGGATTGCAAGATTGGAGTGGAACGTGATGAGAATGAGAAGACAAAAGAGGAGAAAGGCAAGGGAAGAAGAGCAGACAGTGGGGAGCGTGTGAGATTAGAGTGGAAGGGAAAGATGGAAAGGTGAACATTGAAAAGCTTTTTATTAGGGGAGGTGGCGATTAAGAGAAAACGCAGATCTAGGGCAGAAACTGAAGGAAGATTGGAGAGAAGTGAAGGAGTGAGGTGTGAAGGGGAGGAAGAAAAGCAGATTCTGAGGGAGAGCAAGCAAAGAGTGCACCTCTGCTTTAATAAATATTCTTGGCCTGTCTCATCAATGCACAGCAGTGTTGTTTAAAACACATAATAGCGAATCTTTAACTTTACACTTTGATGGAGAACCACGCTCTCATACTTCAAACAAATAGTTCTATTACATGATCAGGCTATAAGTCCCGAAATCCTACTGCCACCTATTTTCAAATGAAGTCAGACATTCAACTCCATTCAGAGAGGCTTCCACACACACTTTTTAACCAATAAAGCACAAAATTCAACTGAGTCTGCCACCTGTGCTATATTAGGATTGTAATTTATGATCAGCGAGTAACAAAAGGACGTCTGTGACAAAAAACAGAAACCCACTGAGCTATCCACATAAATATAGTTCTGTCATCTGCATGGCACATGTTCTACATTACCCCTCTGTGCTACAGTCAAAATTACAACTAGACAAAACTCTGATCTCTCTCCAACAGGGACATAAGGCTGTAAGTATGCAGTAGGGGTTTACGAGACATGGGTCTTTGGAGGTGAAGAGATGGTGTGGGGCGATAGATATCAGCAACCTTGTGGGGGTAAGGGGGGACAGACAGAGCTCCCAACACAGCCTAGCCCCTCTGATCACACGTTTTGAATGAATGCTATTTTTCTCCAAGTCGAAGCTGAGAAATTCCCTGTGTATCCTCTCTCTGTTTTGGGGGATTGGGAAAGCCTCCTGGTTCGAGTGGCCAAGACCGAGAAGGGCTTCGCAGTCTCTCGTGCGAACTCTTAAAGTATGGATATTCAGGGCCCAGTGCAGACTTTAATACAACGCGAAGATGGGTAGGGGTGCTGTGAGAGCAAGGGCAGGAGCCAAGGGGCACTGCAACAGGAGTGAGCAAGTGCTGTGGCAGGGAGGGGCATTGTGATATAGAGGGTAAGGGGCTGTAAGCAGAGGGACCCTGAGAGACAGGTGAGAAAGGCACTGTGGAGAGAGGGGCACTGTCACAGGTAGTGGTGGGGCACAGTCACAGTGGCAGGGATTTGAAGGTGTTCTTCAAGGCGCGTGTGGCTGCAACGGTGCCCATTGCAGAAGCGAGAGGACGGGTGTGATAGGGACAAGATGGTACCGGGACAGGTAGGAGCGAGTATGAGCATACAAACACGTTCCCAACAAGTCTGTGCGTTCTGTGTCGTTGAAGCTCCGGAAGCCTGCCAGCATGAGCTAATCCTTTGACTGTGCACGCCTCATTACACTGCCCCTCTCAACAGAATGCTTTATTAATCCCTCAGTAACATGCAGTGTACTGTTCACAAACTTCCCGCTTATCATGATTTATTTAAAATAAAGCTTTCTTGGTATCAGACAAATCTCAGTGAAATCAGGTTTCACTCTAATGCTTATTGAAATGCCATCAATAGTGTATAATCAAGATACTAATACACTGACTGGCAGGAAGAAAAGTTTTCACTTTCGGACCACCCTCAGCTCCTTCCTGTATTTTGTTACGCTGCAAGGCCTTGTCCGTGCTTCTGAGGCAGGCAGTTACTGGACAGTTTGCTGCAGGTGCCGCTGTGCAGGATTTTATCGATGATGTCCAACGGCCAAGCACTATTCTGTTACCTGTAGGATAACAGTTGTGTGTAAAATAACGCAATGTGCAACATTCCTTCCATCATCTTGTGTGTTTTAAAATAACGCTCACACAACTCACCTAACCTTGCAGGTTAAGCTACACTGGCTGGTGCCACGTAAATTATGCTCCCAGTTCATCATGCGTGCAGTTTATACTACGCATGCCACAGCACCTCCCCCTCCCTGAAGACCAGGCACGGGTGCGCGCCAAAGCAAGAACACTTGCAGCATGCACCAAATCTGAACGTACGTCTGCACAAGCCTTACTCCGAGGCTGGGGCATTTTAATGTCCTGTGCAAAGTGCTGGCTGTGCATGGGAAAAAAATTCAATAGATTCAATGAGAAATAGGTGCCGGTGCTCAGCACCAGAAAGCACCTGCACAAATTAAGCACTGATTAGGAGGCCGTGGAGAAAGCAGTATTGAACTGCACTAAAAAGCGCACAGACAGGAAGCACACTTAAGTAAACTGCAGGGAGGTGCAGGCACAGTTAGGAAAGGAGAGATGCACACTGGGAACAACAGAAATTGCCCACAGACATTGCAGCGCATCAGGGATGGTGCTAGTTATGTGAAACACATGTTACTGAGGGTGGTGGGATAAGCATTACATGGCCGAGAAAGCAGCAGCTTGTCCGCTGTGCAAATTATTTAATAAATAAATACGTGTGGGCGGAGGGAAATAGGATGCTGTGAAATGCATAGAGTAGGACTATATTAAAAAGCACACATACAGCAAGGGAACTCAAGTGACCTTCAGGCAAGGTGTACTTAAAGTTATGTAAAAGAGATGTACTCTAAAGTACCAGTGACACCCCTACAGACATTGCAGTGTGCAGGTGTTGGTGTCAGTTATGTCTAACACATATTAAGGGTGGTGGGAGACGGCTTGCATGTTCGAGAAGGCGGCTGTAAAAGACTCCCTTTTGCTCTGCGTTAAATTAATGTAATAAATAAGTAAGAGCATCGGGGTGCTAATTCTGGCGCGCTTCTAGAACGTTGTATATCTGCAAACACTCTGTGCCTCATTAACGCTTGTGTCTACTTTATTATTGTGCATATCTAAAAATACCTAAGCGTATTATATATATTTTAATGCGTTAGATGTTACCTACAGTTTCCGTTCCCAAAAAAGATTATTAGTTAACGTAACTGTATAGTTAAAATCCAGTCCATAGGCAAGTGATTATGATACATACAAAGCTTTGTTTTTAGTAAAAAGACTATTCGTTGCCAATTGTTAGTTCTACTGATGAACAAATAAGCAACCGCGATGTATAAGCAATACGCTACCATTTTGTAAAAAGAACATATTATAAAAGCAAAGCAAAAAAAGCTGTTTAAGGAATTATATAAAAAGGTATTGTTTCACGATTCGGATAAGTACTTAGGCAACCTTAAAAACGGCACAAATAGGAGATGTAGCTCTGTAATTTAAAAAACTTACCGTGTTTGTTTGCAGCGAAAGTAGTGAAACTTTTAATGTTGGCGATGTCTAGGTATGGCATTGGATCAAGAAATAATTACAAAAGCTTGTTTTGTTCCATTTAAGTACCGAAATAGTTTTTAAAAAAGGGAACCCTATTTTAAATCACAAAAGTATAGCACATGGCCTTAGTTAAAAAAACATGTACGTGAGCTAGAGATGGTGTGGTAATGTTCCCTTGTCTGCCAAGTAGGTACGAACGTTTGATTGTAAGGATGAAAGGGTTGGTTAGGAGTGGCCCAAAGAATAATTAGAGGGCATGTTTTACTTGTGCAGGACTGAATAATAAAGTGAGTGTCAAATAAATGGCGATATCGATAAGAAGGTCTTTCCTGCTGTGAAAAGAAGATGTAAAAATCTCGCAGCATGTGGTTGAAAGCACATGGCGCTTTTCTTTAGGCAATGAATTTCGACGGAACGGAAGATGGTGAGATGCATACTTTTGCAGGACTCGCAAAAGGACAGGTAGTAAATGTTAAGGCATGCAGCTTATATATATATGGGAAGTTGTACGGCGATTGAAGCAAAAAACCTTAACAAAATCTGCACAGAAAATAATTGTTTTTGTGATATGGCACAGCAATTGAAAGCGATGTTGCATTTTTTCTCGTTGCTTTTTAAAATAAAATACTGTGCTATTAGGAATAACAAGGCAAACTATATAGTTAGGGTAGCTACCCAATATCCCAAAATATATAAAGCAAATTAACCCAAAAGCAAAATTTGTCATAGCATAATATGTAAAGCAAATTAAGTCAGCTAGTGCCAGCCCTTATTAAGGCCACAACAGTAAACGCAGATTTGGTACATTAAATTAACTGTAAGTGCAGGATGATAGTATCACCCTAAAAACTGCAAGTGACAAAAGTATGTTTAAGGCCTTGCATTTCACAACGTATACACCTAATAAATGTAGCTCTATTGGCAATTTTTTCAAGTGAAATGTATTTTTTGTACCTTTGATGCTTGACTGTTTTTGGCTACTTTAAAAATGCCTCAGCATATGCTCAATTTGCCCACCTTAAAATTCAACATGTACACCCCCAGAAGCATATAAATTATATATATTTAAGGAAAATTGACATAGAGAAAAACCATCCCTTTCGGTTTATATGTAAGGTACACTGCTATATTGTGCAGCACCTAATAAAGGCACCACTAATAAAAGCATGTATGGCCTTTAAAAAAAAAACCTGTACATGTTTATAGGTGCGGCATAATCCTAGCAGCATGCAAAGCTTAACTCATAAACATACGTTAAAGGTCACACGTCTAGCCTCTTTTTGGAAAGTAATAAAAATGGCAGTGTGCCCTTATGTAAAAGGTTATATTAATGTTTTATGCTTATAGCAGATTCCCACTGATTTGTCCTATTATGACAAATTAAACGTTTTCTCACACTAGCAAAACTAAAACATACTGATCCGGTATGTTAGCCAAGTAACGTAAACCACCTCACGGCCAGGTACAAATAACTGTAAAATAAAAATATATAATGTACACAATGTAGAACGTTAACTTTTAGTTTATGACCTGTGGTGCTTTCGAATCGCGCTGGTCCGCTAAAAACACACGACAAAGACGCCGGTTCGTAACATTAATAAAGGCAATCTCCATGTGCGCTGGAATATATAAACAAATACAGAACTAAATATGATAAGATATTTTACAGAAGTTTTGCCCCGAAATATGTTCGTTAAAAATGCGTATCCTTGTTTGTTTAAGTCCAGTGCGAAAATATTGGCCCAAGTCTAAAGTTTTAACGAACTCTCGCTATTTATTGTAAGCATAACCAGTAAGTAAATGTAAAATACACTAACAACATAGCATCAAAGTTTAAAAAAATAGTTCCTATCCTGTAACAACACCAGATATTGCTAAAGCAAGCAGTAAACATCGCGTTTAGTGTGTGGGCCGCTAGATAAAACACACATGTAAACACATTTTCCAAACACCCTGCCACATATTATAATGCACAAATACATTAAATGTACTCCACCACGAACAGATCAAAAAAAGCCCTATGCGTAGGCACACACTGAGTGTCAAAATATCAAATACAATCATTTTTGTTTTATTTAAGTGCAAAAGTAATGGCAAACCCATTATACCGCAACAATATTTTTAATAACAGAAGTATAATACATTGTGTTGGATCCAAAAACGTAGATGAACTACAGTTAATATGCTGCTGTTTTTGTTTTAAGTGAAGTAAAAGCCAACGTGTTGTTAAAAGATGAAAGGGGTTTGTAGGAATGAGCGCAGGAATGGTTAGAGGGTGTGTTTAACTGTTGCTTTAAACAGCATATTAAGTGAGTGGTAAATCGATGGCGCAGTTGATAAGAAGGACATTTCCTGTAACTTTCTGAAGGTCTCAAAAACTCGCAGCATGTGCTCGACAGCACAGAACACTTTGCTTTACGGTGCGAATCAGTGTCTAACAATAGATGGTGAAAGAGATAGTTTGGAAAGATTCGTCAAAAGGACAGGATACAAAATGTAAAGGCTTACTGTTATTTTGTGCGTACTTTCTGGGTCAAGGAAATGTTTAAAACGTGTCCACCTTGATGGCAAATAAACGTGCCTTTGTAGTTTGTGTGGAACAAAAATAATACCATAGATAGTTATGTGAAACTTGCCTGAAGGACTGATAAAAAAATAAAGGTATGTGACTGTATGCAAAAGGTTGGGATTTCCGTAAAAGAACTAACAATATAAAGTGTACATTCAGTAAAAAAAACACCTAACCTCTTTGTGCTCGCAACAACGCACAATGCTGTTGGCACAGTTTGCAACTTAAAATGACACAGAATGAAGCTAATTTGTAGGAAAATAAAACAATTATCCCTTTAGTTTGTACCTGTCTTTAGTACTGGGAACTGCATCCAGATATAACACCCTAATTAGTGAAAGATAATATTATTTTTAAAAAAAGCCTAGCTTTAGGTACGATATGTTTGTGCTGGCTAATAAAAGCCCACAAGTAAGCACAAACCCGCTACATAAAAACACAGCTAGTAGGTGCCGCAAGCTACAACATAATGTTCAGAACAGCAATGTGCTACATTAACACACAATGTTACGTGCCCCACATATATATGAAATGCAAAAAAATGCAAATTCAGTAATTTTTTTATAAGCATATTCACGTAGTACCGTACGCCCACCACAACAATAAGCTTTACCCCCTCTAACTTTTAAATGCTTGTTTATACCAAATTCGAGGTATACCGACAGTAAAAAAAAATGTTATTAGGTAAGCATAACCCATTTGCAAACGATTAATATACAAAAGCCTACCTTTTATGTCTACACCTTCAAACCATGCTGTTTATCGCAGGTGGAAAAAATTCAAATACAGGAATTTTTTAAAAAGCATGATTAAATATGGTAAGGTAATAACCCATACACTCAAAAACACAACTTGTACCTGGCCATAACTGTGAAATCAAGTGAAAGGTGGCAAATACCAATGTTAATGCCCTACAAACATTTAAAAAAGTACAATTGGAAGAGATGCGCTCATTCGCAAGTCCGAAGCATAATCTGTATGCGTCGAAAAATAAAAGCACTTACAATAAATTCATTTCTCAAAAACACAGAGTATACACAACAGTTAGCTAAAACACCTAGTAAAGCAAAATCTACAACGAAAACAAAACCTATAAGGAAAAAAGGCCTACCCTTAGTCCCCATACTTCCGGGCCTCTGCTTATGTTTTATTCCTAATTAAACAAGTATGCACCAACACGCCATATAGTAACACAGGTAGTATGTGTTCCTAACTGCACATTAATACTTAAAAACATAAATGTGAACTTAAAAACAGCCCTCTAAGTGTCCCACAGCAACAACATTTTACGAAACCCACATCAATTGAAAGCACACGCAGAGAACACCTTAGTAGTAACCCCCATACATAAAATGCTTGTTTCTATCACACTATATAAACGTAATTCACTGATAAACAAAAAAGGCCTGCCTTTGTTTTTATATCTCTGCAGCTACACAAATTTTCTAGAACGCTGTTAAAAAAAATCAAACAAAAGTAAATGCACATTCACTAATAAAATAGGTAATCTTTATGCGTCTGTAATTGCACCCTAATGTTAGTAACACTTTTTCGCAAATTCAAAACACACTCAATAAACTTTAAATTACCAATAAACTAAATATAAAAAAAGCCTACCTTTTGTTTGTATACCTCCGCAGCCAAGCGGATATTCTGAGAAGCTGGAAAAAACCAACAGGAAATGTAAATTGGAAAAGAATCAACTTAAAATATATGACTCCTTAAGTGTACCTTATTTATTTAAATCATTTAAAAAAAGCCATAAACAGCACCCCATAAAGTAAACAGAATTCAAATACTTGAGTTTAACTAAAAGTATGGTTAAGTACAGTACAGTAATTGGGCATGCAGACATAAAAACAAACCTTATACATGGCATTAACTACATCAGCAAATTAAACGTAAAAGCCCCTCAGACATTTACAAAAATACAATTGTCAAAGTCAGTAACACATAACGACTGAAAAGCACACCCATGCAATAATAAACAAAAAGAAATGCCTAACTATAAAAAGCTTACCTATAAGCTATATAAAAGCCAATGTAATTCCAAGGAACACACTGTTAAAAGCACATCCACTCCACACCCCAGCAAACACCCCCCACTTTCAAATACTTGCTTGTGCTATATTACAGCAACCCTCCACCAAATCAATATCTCATGTTCGGTGGGGAGAAGGTTTCCATACACTTCAACTGGTCAATGTAGGTACCCTTTCCTAGCTAAACATTCCCTTCTTTCTTTGTAAAATGTCTCCACCTAGAAAAAGAAGCTTTTCTTTAAGTTCTATCTGGTACTAACCCGTTTGTCCCAATACCTCTGTTGTGCGTCAAGTGTTCCAAACAGTCCCCCAAAAACTTTGCGAGCCAAACATTAAGTGAAAGCACACAAAGGCAATACCTAAGCAGTAACCCCCCCATACATGAAATGCTTGTTTGCACAACATTATATATACGTAATTCAAAATAAACAAAAAAGCCTACCTTTGTTTATGGATCTCTGCAGCTACGCCAATGTTCTAAAACGCTGTGAAAAAAAGAAAAACAGTCAGCGCACATTCGCTAACAAAATATATAATCTTTATTTGCCCCTAAGTGCACTCTAATGTTAATAACAACAAATTGACAAAGTCAAACCACACTCAATAAAGTTTATTTGCGAATAAAATATATAAAATTAAAGCCTACCTTTTGTGTGGATACCTCCGCAGCTAAGTAAATGTTCTAAAAAGCTGTAAAAAAGCAAACAGGAAAAGCAAATTGTAAAAGAATAAACGTAAAATATATGGACCCTTAAATGCGCCCTATTTATTAGAATTATTTTAAAACACAAAAACACATTAAGAAAAGGCACTCGGAAAATGCCTACCTTTTGTTTATGTACCGGAGCAGATACACAAATGTTGTAGATCGCTGCAAAAAAGAGGCAACAGTAATCGCACATTCGCCAATAGAAAACGTAATTTTTATGCAGCCCTAAGTGCCACACTAATATTAGTGGCATCAGTTTGCATACTCAAAACACATAAAAGCAAACCTTGTACATGGCATTAACTGCAAGAGCAAATTAAACATACAAAATACCAATGTAAAAGCCCCTCAGACATTTACAAAAATACAGTTGTAAAAGTCAGTAACACATAACATCTACCACCCAAGCAAACCCCCCTCCTCCTTTTCAAATGCTTACTTGTACTATATTACAGGTATGCTCAATAAAAAGTAGTAAATAAATGTAACATAATACTAATAAACGACCATACACACAAAAAACTACTATTGTCCCCATACCAAACTCATACTTCATAAAAGCTTACCTTTTATGCCGAGTCCGCCGTCAGGATGCTAATGCTATGGACATCACCTCAAAAACACTCCCAACGTATGTGAACATTCACGCATTCATTAAAATAATAAAAACATTCACCAGCCGGAAGCGTATACTAACAAAATAGCGTAGAAAAAAAATGCAACCCACATGCGTGTAAAAGCTGGTAACACATAATAAACAAAAAGAACACTGACGCAATAAAATACAATAAACATCATTATTTAATAGTCACCCAGTAGTAAAAGCCCACCTCAAAATACTTGATTATGCCACACCGCAAGTATGCCATACACAGAACACAAACACTTTATTAAGTAAACGCTGTATCCCACAAGCAAGATATATTAACAAAATACTTTGTATCAGTCGTTAACACTGGGAACTGGACCCAGAAATAAAACCCTAAGTAGTAATTCAAAACCTTACAGAAAAAAAGCATACCTCCAGGATCAAACACCAAATATAACGCCCCAAGTACTGGACAAAAAAAGCCAACAAAAAGCACAAATCCGCTACATAGCAGCACAGCTAGTAGGTGACACAGGCTTCAAAATAATGTTTTAAACAGCAAAGTGGAACATTAAAGCACAATATTACGTGGCCCACAGCTATATGAAATGTCCCAAAAAACACAATTAAGTATCTTTATTTTAAAGCATTAAACACAGTGCCCCAAACTCACCCCACCTTCAAAAAGCTTCCCCCAGCACCCTTTAAATAATTTATTGTACCAAATCATGGATATACCGTAAGTAAAACTTATATATATTAATAACTAACCGTAACACAAATGGACAAAAGCCTACCTTTGGTGCGTGTACCTCCGTTGCCATGCTGATGCACAAGACACTTGAAAAAATAGCTTTAAACGCTATGCAAACATTCGCGCTTCTTTAAAAAAAGCCATAAACAACGCCTCATAAAGTAAACAAAATTGAAATACTTGAGTGCAACTAAAAGTATGGTTAAGTAAAGTACAGTACTTGAGCGTGCAGACATAAAAGCAAACCTTATACATGGCATTAACTGTAAGAGCAAATTAAACAAACTCCAACTTGAAAGTCCCTTAGACATTTACCAAAATACAATTGTCAAAGCCAGTAACACATAGGTGCCGATTCCGATCCGGTAAAAAAAACATACCGTACGACTCGTATCCGTATATTTTTACGTACGAGTCGTACAAGTACCGTACAAACGGGCAAGTACGATCCGTACGCGAAAAATATCTACAAATAGCGTCGGGAAAAGTCTACGAGAGTGCGCCGGAAATTTTTTATGTCCGAATATCGTCGGGAAAAGTGTACGAGAGTGAGCCGGACATTTGTACGTGCAAATCGTAAAACACAAGTCACAACGCGCAAGTACGATTCCGACCGTCCGTCCGAATACACAATCGCACGTAAAAAGGCCCGTACGGAGCTAATGCAGTAGCACACATGTACACGGGTAAACCTATGCCCGTGTACGAGCCGTACAGCCCCCCCACCCCCAAATCTGTCAGCATCGTACACCACCCTGTCCGCACTGTACCCCAGCCCCGCAACTGTACGCGCCGTCCCCCCTGTACGCACATCACCCCCGCATGCACGTGCCATACCTCCACATTTACGCACCGTACCCCCTGCCCCCCCACCGCATGTACGCACCATACCCCCTGCCCCTCACCGCATGTACGCACCGTACCCCAGCACCGCATGTACGCACCGTACCCCAGCACCACATGTACGGACCGTACACCAGCACTGCATGTACGCACCGAACCCCCGCCCTCCCACCGCATGTACGCACCCTACCCCCTGCACCCCCACCGCATTTATGCACCGTACCCCCTGCCCCACACCGCATGTACGCACCGTGCCCCAGCACCGCATGTACACACTGTACCCCAGCACCGCATGTACGCACCAAACCCCCTGCCCCCACCGCATGTATGCACCATATCCCCTGCCCCTCACCGCATGTACGCACCGTACCCCAGTACCGCATGTATGCACCGTACCCCAGCACCGCATGTACGGACCGTACACCAGCACCGCATGTACGGACCGTACACCAGCACCGCATGTATGCACCGAACCCCCGCCCTCCCACCGCATGTACGCAACATACCCCCTGCCCCCACCGCATGTACGCACCAGACCCGAGCACCGCCTGTATGCACCTTACCCCCTGCCTCCCCCACCGCATGTATGCACCGTACCCCCTGCCCCCCCACCGTATGTCTTCACCGCACCTCCCATGTACGCGCCATCCCCCCTGTACGCGAAGTACCTCCGCATGCACGCGCCGTACCCCAGGTCTGCCCGTGCACGCACCGTACCCCCACCACAAGTATGCGCCGCACTCCAACACCGTACCCCAGCACCCACACCCAGCATCGCGTATGTACGGATCGCACCTACGCGAAAAAGACTCATACAGAACCAGGACACTGTAAAACAGCACAAGGAGGGTCAATTCGACTCGCACAACACCACCAAACACATCCACACGACAAAATACATCTCAATGACTGACCTGACACATCCAAACAGCCAAACAGAGGCCCCAAATCACAACCACCTCTTATAACACACCCACCAAAATTCAAACACAGCCACACCCAAAAATGGACCAATAAAAAGGGCCCACACACACAACCCATGAGCCTTTGCAACAGACCCACTGCTGCCAGACCCCACACACAAACAACTCCACATTACTCATACCTTCACTACACCTTCACTCACACACCTTCACACAACCTCCACCACAAACATCCCCCTCTTCACATTCACACACACACACACTCACATACACACCCACACACCCACAACCATCCACACCCACACCCACACCCCACACCATGCCCACAGACAAGAATCCAAAGTTCACTACGGTGGAGCTGGAGCTCCATGTCAACGAAGTCATCAGAGTCAATCCACAGCTGTTTGGAACATTGGTCAGACAGACCAGCATATCTGCAAAATCTGCCATGTGGCAGAGGATTGTCGAGAAGGTGAATGCTGTTGCGCCCGTCCGAAGGACCAGGCATGAATGCCAAGCCAGGTGGTACGATCTGCGCCGGGCGGTCAAGAGGAAAATGAATGAAGAATATGCCCAGACTAACATCACTGGAGGTGGGCCGCCCCGCAGACCCGTACACTACCATCCCTGGGAGGAGAAGGTGATGGCCCTGCTACCGCCGGTGGGAGTACACAGAGTGGAAGGAGTCGCAGAGCCTGGTGAGCACACAACATATACACCAAATGCACGCAACTTCCCCCAAGCACTCACTGCACACAACCACACTCACAAACCACGCCCATGCCACTAACGTCTCCATGCACCCTTCACAAATCAAGGCAAGGCCATGTCCAAGGCTACAACAACCACAAACACAAGACTGGATGTCCGGGAGGCTGGGAGGGTGGGCCCCACACAACACATTGTGGAAATGAGACGCAGACAACAATGCCCTCAGCCCATATGGCATATGTACATACCCATGCACAATGCACAGGGACTGGCAAACTACTGACAAGGTAGCTGACACTGGGCCCTGCTGTATGCAGCACAAGGCCCTCCTGGGACCACAGTACACTCAAACTCCAACTCCACAAGCATAGGTATCTAGCACAGGAACTCACACTCACTGTCATGCCAGCATGCACCATGAGGGGACAGACACATCACCTGGGAGACCCAATGACAACTCACACTACACACGACAGCACGCCCGGTCACACCCCCCCTAACACAAGCACACACCCCCGGGGCAGGCAACGGATTTACACACTCCCACAATGGACATGTGACACAACTACACCAATCCAGAGCCAAATAAGCATCAGAGCCACCAATCTACAGGTCAAACACTCAGGAGAACATCCCAATATGTCCCGCGCAACATACCCATACCCAAGTGGACATTGAGAGGAATGCTAGGGACAACCAACTACCTGGAGGAACTGTGTCAACTTGAATATGTATGAAACATAGATGTGGCAGGAAACACCATTGACATTGTCTCTCTCTCACACACAGGGCAACGTCGTCGATCTCCCCCCGACACTGGGGGGGAAGAATCACTGTCCCAGGCTCCACGTGAAGACGATCCCACCGGCAGCGATGACTCTCACCACTCCATGGATGACCCCGACCAACCTGGCCCCTCTGGTGCCCAAGCACCTGCAGCACCTGCGTCAGGTACATCTGTGCCAACCACCACCCCTATTCCTGCCACATCCCAGGACACACCCATGAGTGTACAGTGAGTACGGCCCGTATCACTATAGTTGGGGGTACTGTAGGTCCTAGTGATAGGCACGTACTCACGCGTGTACGGCCCGTACACGCTTGAGTACGGCCCGTATCACTATAGTTGGGGGTACCGTAGGTCCTAGTGATAGGCACATACTCACGCGTGTACGGCCCGTACATGCGTGAGTACGGCCCGTATCACTGCAGTGATGGTGCCCTAGGGGTACGTGCGAAACGCGCCGTACCTGTGTGGGAAGTTAAGAATTACAATGGGGACACATGAGGAACAAGTATTAGGGCCTAAATGCATGCAGGTTGTCATGGATACCGAGTTTCACGTTCAAAATTGAACATCATGTGGTCTGGAAAATCAGTTGGCCACATTTAACAATGTTGCAAAGTGGTTGATGACTTGACATCATGCTGCAAAGTCGAAAGATGCAAAGGCTGTCACTGGTGTCTGTTTAAAGGGATTGGAGGAAACGTAGGATGCAAATGAGTCTGACCAATCACTCTGTCCTCCTGTAAATGAAATAGGCCAGCAAGGCAGATATAAGGCAGCCAGAACCCATGAGAGGGCACTTGCCTGCACAACATGTCAGTCGATACCACTGCTGCTGTATTGTCTCCCTCTGGCACCATGTCAAGGACTGTGGAGAGTGACCCAGCCTTTCACCCAGGAGGAGAACGAGGCCCTGCTGGATGTGATCCTCCCACAGTACCCCATGCTGTATGGTCAACGAGGGGAGCAGGTGAGTGCTGACTCCACTACCTTTGCCTGTGCACCTTTCTTGTGTCTGTCACTTCTGGCATTGTGGCCAGGTGTGACAGACATGCAATGTTGGTTGGAGTGGGTCCCACGGAGGGGGGGGAGCGTATGTCTCTCATGCAGGGCTTGATGTAGTTCATGTGTGCACTCCTCACTTGCATTGTGCTTACTGTGACATTCATTGCATAGTGCATGGCACATTCCGCCAGCCTAATCCTCTTGGGCATTCTTGTTCTATTGTCCTGCGGTGATTCAGAGGTCACCCCGGTGTGACAGGTGACTGCACCCACAGATGTGTGTGAGAGTTTAGTGGAGCTGTGGTGAGAGTGGTGAGAGTGTCCAAATGATGTGTACGCCCCCTGGACATTGATGTGTGTGAATGTTCCTTGTCATGTGGGTGAGTGTCCATGTGGAGTGTTGCACCACAGCTGCATGGAGGAGGCAACTGCTCAATCCATATGATGTGTGAAGTAAGCCGTGCTGTGTGTCTGACTTGCTGAGGTAGCCCCACACCTGTGACCCCCCCCTGGCAAGTGGCACATGTGCAGAGTGAGGTGTGCATCCGCAGTTGGCAATGGCAGGTGATTGATGTGTGCCTGTGTGTGTCTGTGTACTCTGCTGAGGTTTTGTCAGTGGCCTGGGGCATGTGACTGATTTTCGGTTCTGTCCATCAGCCTTCTGTTGCTTGGGATGCACAGTGTGTGCCATGATCAGGGATTGTTTCGCACCCCTCATGCCACCTGTGCACTTACTATGCCATGTTGTGCATTGGTGCGCCCACAGTGGAAAAAGTCCCTATGACTAAGGTGCTATTACTTGCCAGCATACTATGCCCTGTTCAACAGATCAAAGATGTTCAAATGTGTGTCTCTGTGACATGGTGCAGGTGTAGTGATGTTGTCCCACTTTGTCATCCACACAGGTATCCACCTACCACAAGGGGAAGATCTGGAAGGATGCCGTCAATGCCGTGCAATCGGTGGAGGGTCGCAGGCGGCGCCTGCCACAAGTGAGGAAGAGATGGCAGGACATCCGGTGCTGGACCCGGAGGATCGCCCGGGTCATGCTGAAGGACTCACCTCCTCGCAAACATGGCGGGCGCTGGCGCCTGACCCACCAGATGCCGCGTGTCCTGGCGGTGGTCTTCCCTGACCTGGAAAGGCGGATACGGGAGTTACAGCAGCAGGAAGGGGTACATGTGTGTTTGTTGTGTGTCGCCAGCTTTTTGATCTGCTCAGTTGCCTGGATACACTGCCAGGCTATATATGTGCAGTGCATATCCAGTTCCCCAAAGTCAACCTGTGCTGTTCTTCCTCCCTTCCCCTCCTTGACATGTGTTACCTGGTCTGTGTGCCATCACTATTGCACATGGTCATCTAGGCTGCCAGTTTATCAAGGTGCACACTGCTTTCTGCATCATGTGTGGGGGTGGTCTGCCTGTGCCCTGTCCTGTTTGGTCATTTTGGGGTGCTTAATAGTTGGCACTGATGCTGAGTCTCAACATAGGAGTGTGAGGGTTCAAATGAACAGACTTGCAGCATGCATTACCAATGTTGTGGCCTCAGACATGATGTGCATGAGTGGGACATATGCTTAGTGCCAGGACGGTTGCTCCTGCGACAGTCAGCTCATTCCAGGACCATGGAGCAGTGTGCACACTAAAGTCCCCTGACACAGCCTGCCCTCCTACTCATGTGTGTCATCCAACACTGTGCACATTCACTGTGGGTACATCATGGCTCTGCCTCTGTGGCATTGTTCCCAGGCCTAGGTTGTATTTTTCACATGTGTGATACATTTTTCCACTGGACAGGGATAAAGCAGTTTGCTTGTGCATACTCACACTGGGCAGTGCCTGTGTGGCTATTCACAACAATCTGTTGATGTTTGTTTCAGACCAATATGTTTTGCCAGCCCTACAAGGTGATGTTGTGTTAATGAAGCTAGTTTTCAAGCACAGTTATTGTAACCCTAAATAGTCACTTCTTGATCGGTATCAGTCACATTGACTCAGGTATGGGTGGGTGTGTGCGGGAGGGGCGTACATGTTCAACCCTGATGTTTCATTGCCAGTTCTGACTTGTGTGTGATGAGTCGTAGTACAGACAGTCATCGTGCAGTGCCCCCGTGATGTTGGCCAGTGCTTAATGTTCGTGCTTCATTGCCAGTGTCAGTTTTTGACAATCATGTATCCTGGTTGTACATTTTTGCCACCTGTGTGTGGTTCAGATGCTACACAGTTGTGACTTTGTGTGCTGACATCTGTGGGTACATTCTGGCTTGCCATGAGGGGGAACCCACAGTACAGCTAGGCTTTTTTGATACACAATCGCAGGCCCATTAGCTTATTCATTGTCCTGGGTGTGGACATGTGTGCCACTCGAGATGACAGTCAGTAGGTCATATGTGTAGCCAACTGTGTGATCAGGTGACAGATAGCCATGTGACAAATGACATGATTCAAGTTGTTACACAGAGAAAATGTCCATTGGCACTCACTACACCTGTCAACATGTCTCAATGTTTCATATGCATGACCTTGTTGTTTTGTTGTGAAGAACAATGATGTGCCTGCATGCCAGATGTCTTCCAAGGAAGTGCACAAGACACCACCTTTACACTTTCCAGGGACACGCTGGCACATTTTACAGTAAGGCACAGTTTGAACAAAACTTGTTTGGATTTCATACATATACATCTTCCCACAGTGTGCTAGCAATTGGGTTCGTCCTTGGTTGTTCCTGATACCAACTTACGAGTGTCAAGTCATCCAGACCACCCTGGTGCTATGTATATGTACTTACTGATACGCTATTACTGCCTAACAGTGGCTGATTTGAATGAGTCTGGCAGCTCAGACAATGACTGTGTACATGTAGTTTGGTGTGCACCTCCTTGTGTGACTTCTGCTATACAGACACATGTGTGTTGTGTTCACAGAGTGCCACATTCACACATGTTAGACATGTCCATTATGTTAAGGGTTGTGAATCTCCAGGAGTCATGATGTATTGCTTTGGGGTGTCAAAAGTACTCACAGGTCTCTGAGTGTGGGGACACCTTCTGCATTGGCATGTGGTCTTTGGCCTTCGTTGCAACAATACTGTTTGTTTCACAGTGAACAAGAGGTGGCATGCCTTCATAGTCTCGCTGTGCTCAACTGATCCCAGACACTAGCTTCTCATGATCTTGTGATTTCAAGTTATTTGCTGTTGTGTCCTAATTTTATTTTTATCCACGTGGCATGGTGGGTCAACCAACTGGGGAGTGCAGGGCTTACATATGTGGGGAGTATCCTAGATGTTACTCATGATGCCTTTCCTGATATGCAGTGTTGCCTATTTTGTTTGGACTCATGTGTCAGATGTATACAGGTTACTGATTTCTTCCTGTCTCTTCACCTTGCCCACAGCATCATCTGAGGACACTGAGGGAGACACCGGCACGGACGTCGAGGAGGGATCGAGCAGTGGTGCTACCACTGCTGAGGAGTCGGTGGAATCCAGTGTCACGGAGGGCGAGGGGAGTGAGGCTGAGGACCTGCCCAGTACCAACACAGACTACGAGGCAGACGGGTCCGAGGCTGAGCTCCCAGAGGGGGCGTAGGCTGCTCCCACAGCTGAAAGCAGCAGTACATCTCTCGCCGCCCCCTCCATTCCCATCACTGCCCTCCCACTTGCCCGGGTCCCTTCTGTCCGTGCTAGGCGCCCACATGTCTCCTTCGTGCCAGGCACCGCACCCCCTACCCCTGTCCCCCCTACTGCCCTCGCTGCCGAGTCTGTGGACATTCAGCGGCAGTTGCAAGTTGGACAGACATCGATCCTGACTGTCCTCCATCGCCACACCAGACTGCTGACACAGATGGTGTCGTACATGGAGGTCATGTCATCAGCGATGTCTGACCAACAGAGGTTGCTGAGGTCCATGGACTCAACACTGACGGCAGTAGCAAATCACCTGCAGCGCTGCGTCCCCCCTACCCCTGCCCCATCCACAAGTCCCACAACCATGCCTGTCCCAGTCACACCAAGACATCCACACACACGCACCCCACCATACAGTAGCAGCACACCACCACATAAGGGCAAGCGCACACCTCCTGACACGCACACTCAGCGGGAAGCAGGCACACCCACTGGGTCTGGGGCACACAGGCAGGCACGCAGCCACAGTCCTCGTCTTCATGACTCACTCCCCAGTCCCTCCGATGTCACTCCCCTTGGCTCCCATGCCCCAGATTCCGAGAAGGAGGCCTACTTTGCTGGGCTGGGCCTCAGCCCCACTAGTTCACCTGGGCGGAAACGGTCAAGGCACTCCACGGGTAGGGGAGTTAAGTCCCCCAGCCTGTCCACCACCTGCCCCAGTAGCGCTGCAACCCATCCCTCCGACCCCCCCCCTCCTTGGGGCCTGTTGTTTCTCCGGGTACAGGGGAGACGCTTGAAGAACTGGCAGAAGTGTGCAGCGCCGAGCTCGCCTCCACCTTTGGCGCTGCCCCACCCCCTGTGGTGGAGTCGTCCGTCCCTGCACCCACCACACCTACCCTTCCCCCTCCTGTCATCACAAGGTCTCTGCAAAGATTCTTTGTTGTGTCTGCTCTTTGTGTTTGGAGACATTGTCCCAAGGAGTGTTCTTTCCTCTGTGTCACCTGGCATCTCCCCTGCAGAGAGTTGCACAATTGTTGTGTTGCCCTGTGTCTACATATCCTTGGCTGGTGATGGATCCCTTCAACTCTGGCCATGCCTGCTCAGCAATGTGTCCGGCTGCATAGTCTGTGCCATCCTTGGTACTCACTGTACTCATGAATAGAGTGTTTTGCCATGCCTTCACGGAGACATTGTCCCTTTTCCGCACAATGCATGTGTGTAATCCCAGCCTAGTACACATATGGTACTTGTCCTGCTGGGTATTTGAACACCTGACTCACAATTGTGGCCTTTGTATCTGTGGGAACTCCACCCGATTCCTTCCGTGACAGACAACATCTTGGTGGCTAGGCCAGCACCTGAACATTCCTATCAGTCCTGGGATGTGCGTATCAGTGTTTGTTCTCTTTGGCTCTCTTAGTTTATTAGGCAGTGGCATGACTATACAGTCTTGCGGCATGATCTCAGTGAGTGTATTGTGCTGCATCGGCCAGGGGTGGTTATGCATGTGTTATTTGTCCTCACACCCACATGTGGTGTGTCATGCGGTGGGGGAATGACATCCATCCTCCTGGGAGTGGGACACTGCTGTCAGTGATGTGTTGCTATGGCACTATCATCATTGTCCTAAGTTATGGATACGTACATTGACCCATGGAGCTGTGGTCATCTGATAATGATGTACACCCCCCCATATCTCTGTTCACTGCTGGGAGTCCTCTGTACCCACCCCATGGCTCTGTCCACTGCTGGGAGTCCTCTGCACACACCCCTTATATGTCTGGGCACAGCAGGGAGTGATAGGCACCCACCCCTCATATGTCTGTCCACTGCTGGGAGTCCTCTGCACCCACCCCTCATATGTCTGGGCACTGCTGGGAGTGATAGGCACCCACCCCTCATATGTCTGGGCACTGCTGGGAGTGATATGCACCCATCCCTCATATGTCTGAGCACTGCTGGGAGTCCTCTGCACCCACCCCTCATATGTCTGGGCACTGCTGGGAGTGATAGGCACCCACCCCTCATATGTCTGGGCACTGCTGGGAGTGATAGGCACCCACCCCTCATATGTCTGGGCACTGCTGGGAGTGATGTGCACCCACCCCTCATATGTCTGCCCACTGCTGGGAGTCCTCTGCACCCACCCCTCATATGTCTGGGCACTGCTAGGAGTGATAGGCACCCACCCCTCATATGACTGGGCACTGCTGGGAGTGATATGCACCCACCCCTCATATGTCTGGGCACTGCTGGGAGTGATAGCCACCCACCCCTCATATGTCTGGGCACTGCTGGGAGTGATATGCACCCACTCCTCATATGTCTGGGCACTGCTGGGAGTGATATGCACCCACCCCTCATATGTCTGGGCACTGCTGGGAGTCCTCCAACCCTCATATGTCTGGGCACTGCTGGGAGTGATAGGCACCCACCCCTCATATGTCTGTCCACTGCTGGGAGTCCTCTGCACCCACCCCTCATATGTCTGGGCACTGCTGGGAGTGATAGCCACCCACCCCTCATATGTCTGGGCACTGCTGGGAGTGATAGGCACCCACCCCTCATATGTCTGGGCACTGCTGGGAGTGATATGCACCCACCCCTCATATGTCTGGGCACTGCTGGGAGTCCTCTGCACCCACCCCTCATATGTCTGGGCACTGCTGGGAGTGGTAGGCACCCACCCCTCATATGTCTGTCCACTGCTGGGAGTGATAGCCACCCACCCCTCATATGTCTGGGCACGGCTGGGAGTGATAGCCACCCACCCCTCATATGTCTGGGCACTGCTGGGAGTGATAGGCACCCACCCCTCATATGTCTGGGCACTGCTGGGAGTGATAGGCACCCACCCACCCACTTGCGCCCTTGCTGTGGTACACTGCTGTCCTGGCCATACACCACCCCCAATTTACAGCTGATCTGCTGCACCAAGCCGTACGCCTGCATCCATGGCGTGTGTATGCCTTGTGTCCATCATGTAATGGGGCTGTAGGGGTACGCGTGTACGGACCGTACCCACGCTCTGGGGGCGTGGGTACGGTCCGTACACGCGTACCCCTACATCACCACTACTATGGTGGTACGGACTGTACACACGCTCTGGGGGCATGGGTACAGTCCTTACCACCATAGTAGTGGTGATGTAGGGGTACGCGTGTACGGACCGTACCCACGCTCTGGGGGCGTGGGTACGGTCTGTACACGTGTACCCCTACATCAACACTACTATGGTGGTACGGACCGTACCCACGCTCTGGGGGCGTGGGTACAGTCCGTACACGCATATCCCTACATCACCACTACTATGGTGGTACGGACCGTACCCATGCTCTGGGGGCGTGGGTACGGTCCGTACCACCATAGTAGCGGTGATGTAGGGGTACGCATATACGGACCGTACCCACGCTCTGGGGGCGTGGGTACAGTCCGTACACGCGTACCCCTACATCACCACTACTATGGTGGTACGGACCGTACCCACGCTCTGGGGGTGTGGGTATGGTCCGTACACGTGTACCCCTACATCACCCCTACTATGGTGGTACGGACCGTACCCACGCTCTGGGGGCGTTGGTACGGTCCGTACACGCGTACCCCTACATCACCACTACTATGGTGGTACGGACTGTACCCACGCTCTGGGGGCGTGGGTACGTGCCGTACCACCATTGTAGTGGTGATGTAGGGGTACGCGTGTACGGACCGTACCCACGCTCTGGGGGCGTGGGTACGTCCCGTAACACCATTATGGTGGTGACGGGTACGCGTCCACGTCCACTTCTGTTGTGGCGGGACGCGGGATTGGTGGACACGCCCCCCGAAGTGACCAGACCATGGAGGTATTTATTGTGCAGGTTGTATTTGTATTTTATGGGGTGTGGGTTATGTTTCCTGCCCCTTGCACCCCACCCCCCCTTTACCCCTGGGGGTTGTTCTGACCTTCTGCAGCGTCTGCGTCGGTTTCTGTACACGAGGTGGTAGGCTATGAGGGCCGGGATGACGCGTAGGTTGGGGTCCATCGCTGTCCGTCGCGTACCGGTGCTCCTTGTTCGCGTCGTCCTCAATTTCCCGGCAGTTTTTGGCTCCCGTAAAAAATGCTACGTGGGAAGTGACGTAGGCACGAATCGTACTTGCTGGTCCGTAAAACGCTGCCTGACTCCGTCCAGACGTCGCGTCTGCGCCGTCCAGACTCAGATTTGTATGTATTTTTTTGCCGGTCGGTGTTTTTTACGACTCGTACGGAAATGGTGTTTCTGTACGAATCGTACTTGCGAGTTTGTAAGGTGTTTTTCCCGGGTACGAGTCGGACGGAGAAAACGCTCTGTACGACCATTTGTACCCGGGTTTTACCGGATCGGAATCGGCACCATAATGTCTGAAGGCACACCCACGCAATATTAAACAAAAAAAAATGCCTAACTACAAAAAGCTTACCTATAAGCCATATAAAAGCCAATCTAATTTCAAGGAACAAACAGTTAAAAGCACACCCACTCCACACCCCAGCAAACACCACCTACTTTCAAATACTTGCTTGTGCTATATTTTAGGAATCCTCCACCAAATCAATATCTCATGTTCGGTAGGGAGAAGGTTTCCATACCCTTCAACTGGTCAGTGTAGGTACCCTTTCTTAGCTAAACATTCCCTTCTTTCTTGTGTAAAGGTTTCCACCTAGAAAAGGAAGCTTTTCCTTCAGTTCTATTTGGTACGAACCCGTTTGACCCAATACCTCCGTTGTGCGTCTAGTGTTCCAAACAGTCCCCTCAAAAACTTAGAGCCAAACATTAAGTCAAAGCACACAAAGGCAACACCTAAGCAGTAACCCCCATACATAAAATGCTTGTTTGTACAACATTATATATACGTAATTCAGAATAAACAAAAAAAGCCTACCTTTGTTTATGGATCTCTGCAGCTATGCGAATGTTCTAGAACGCTGTAAAAAAAGATTCCAACGTCATGTGCACATTCACTCATTCTTTAGATAAAGAAAACATCAACCGCACCTCAAGCGTATAGTAACAAGTAGCGTAAACTGAACAAAAAGCATCCCACATGCAAGATATAGCAACAAGTAGCGTAGAATAAACAAAATGCATCTCACACGCAAGAGACCGCACCTTAATAACGTAACCAATATCACCACAAAAAAGCCATAAATAAATCAATCAACGGCATGTGCACATTCACGAATTCTATAGATAAAGAAAACATCAACCGCACCTCAAGCGTATACTAACAAAGTAGCGTAAAATGAACAAAAAGCATCCCATATGCAAGATATAGCAACAAGTAGCGTAGAATAAACAAAATCCCAAACGCAAGACACCACACCTTAATAACATAACCAATATCACCACAAAATAGCCATAAATAAACCAATCACAAACACATAATCCACAAAAGCTGACCTTTTATGCCGAGTCCGCCGTCAGGATGCTAATGTTACGGACATCCCCACAAAACGCTTCCAACAACATGTGCATATTCACGTATTCTTTAGATAAAGAAAACATCTACCCCGCCTGAAGCGTATAATAACAAACTAGCATAAAATGAACAAAAAGCATCCCACAGGCAAGATGTAGCAACAAGTAGCACAGAATAAACAAAATGCATCCCACACGCAAGAGACCGCACCTTAATAGCATAACCGATATCATAAAAAAAGCCATAAGTAAACCAATCAACGGCATGTGCACATTCACGCATTCTTTAGATAAAGAAAACATCAACCGCACCTCAAGCGTATAGTAGCAATGTAGCGTAAAATGAACAAAAAGCATCCCACACGCAAGATATAGCAACAAGTAGCGTAGAATAAACAAAATACATTCCGCACGCAAGAGACCGCACCTTGGGCAAGAGGACGGTGGGTCGGGGCAAAATGGCGGCCGCTAGTTAGTAGCAGTCGGAGGCTCGCATCGCTCTCCCAGGCGTATATTAACGAAACGCAAATGGATGAAAGATAATGCGGGTAAATGTTATGTAGGGTACAACTAACCTCCGTTTTTTCGGTTTTGTGCGGTCTTGTCCTCAAAATCGTTTGCGGAGCCTTCATTTCGGGGGGGTCTGCCGTGCTCAGCGATTTTGGCGTTCACAGAGCTCGACGCTCAATGTGCAGAGGTGGCGGTTGGAGGAGAGGCGGCGCCTCGTAGAGGGCGATGGTCTGAGGTGGCAGCACGGCTAGCACAGAGAAGAGGCTTTACTGCAAGAGTCGGACTGCAGAGGAGCTCGGCGCCCGCCTTTTTGTTTTCATGTTTGTTCGCTAGGCAGACTTGTGTTTTTTACGAGTTTCCCCAGGCTATCGAGATAAGAGTTCAAGCTCTGGGAAACGAGGGAGGAGGTGACCTGGAGAGCTCAAAGGAGGAACTTAATGCATGGCGTACTCCAATGACCCCGGTAAGGAGAAAGGGAAGAGACTGGGTGCCTAAGTTAAATCTTGACCGTGGAGTGGAGAGCCAGGAGAGACAGGACGGGGGCTTGTGCACCGGGACAAACAGAGTCAACAGATATACACTCAGGAGAAGGGACATTTAGGGGTTAAATAAATCCCCTCGCGAAGTAATTAATAAAGACCTGGTGTCGTCAGTACCCTTGGCGATACAATTAAAATACCAAACAGAAGAAAACTACTAACACCACCCTGTATCCAAAGGCCACTCCAGGCAAAATCCCCTCTAGAAAAGATCGGAAAAAACATCTAAAAATAAATTAGGAAACATTCGAGTTACTCCGTCATTAAGATCATATTTTAAGGTTCAAGCCACACAGTCCCCCACAAAGGAATTAAATCACATGCCAGGACTTAACTTAGACCCAACAGTGGGTGAAAATAGTCCTTTGATTTTACAACAACCCCTACAACAACCCCTGAACACAAACGATAAGGGGATAAGAAACGAAATGGATCCAATACCCTTAGAAAACCGGTATGAATTACTCTTGCAAGAGATCAATGAAGTTGCCAATAGTCCACTATCTTTGTCTATCCTGCCCAACTTGGAAAAAAACGCCCCACTGGGAAAGGGGGGTATATCTGAAGAATCAAGTTCATCAGGTATTCTAAATACCGCATGCGACAAGGGAGCTACCTCTCCCACTGAGGGGTTACTAACTACTCTGCTCACAGAAAGAAGAGATAAGTTCTCAATTTCTGAAAATAATCAATTAAAAATACAAACAGTCTGTGAGACTCTTGAATCTAAAATGAATGCTATTTCTGAAAGAGTTGGAGCAATGGAATTAACTTTTGAAGATCTAACAAAGCGAGTAGATAAAAATACCCAGGATATTCAAGCATTAAGGGGTGAGGATAAGATCCTAAAAGAGAAACTGGAAAGTTTAGAAAATGCCGCAAGGAGGAACAACATCAGGCTCCTGAATATACCAGAAGATGTAGAGGGTGGAGATATAAGGTCATTTATAATTAATCTCCTCACAGAGCTTCATGCAGATATTGACAAAAAGACTCTTGAAGATGACATACAAAGAGTTCATCGGGATCCTTTCTCTAAAAAACCTGGGAAGAAAAACCCAAGGAGGATCCTGGTTAATTTTCTTCTTCTTCTTTAAGCTTTATTTCGGCTAATATAGCCATAAAAGCAAGAATACATAAAAACATTTCCAACATGTGAATACAAATACACAGACCAAATCTTCAAGGTAATACATACGGAGGGGCAAACAACAATTAATCACGTCATCGATTGTGCAACTTACAGCTTTAAAATCAAAGACATACATTATAATTTAGTTTAAAAAGCCAGATTGTTTTAAAAACTTTTTTCTAAAAGCACATTAAAAAGGAGGAATCAGTGCATTTCATAATAACTAACTAGGCCAAGGAAGGGTACAAACCGCATCGGTACATTACAACTTGCAACCTATCTGTTTCCTTATAAGGTACACATTAAATAAGAACCTACTTATACAAAACACTACTAGTTGCGAGGTATTTGACTTGAGTATACGTTCTGCCTCTTTATAAGACCTAATCCCCATGTTTTTACATAAGGGTTTGATCCAATGGTCCCTTGATTTTTTATAGGCTGGGCAGAAGAGCAATAGATGGACATCATCTTCTTTTGCTTTTTGAAAGCGAAGGGTACACAGCCCACTGGCCTCCTTACCCCCCCACCTACAAGTGTTTGCAGAAGTCTGTAAGACCCCGTATCTAAATTGCAGATATAATGTTTTTGCTAAGGGTGGTCCTATCTCGTCCATGAATTGTTCAAATTCAGGAATATCCTTTATGGTCAAAAATCTCTGGTTCAATGTGCCAAATGTTGAGCTATAAAATAGTTCGCCATTGATATGTGTCCAGAAAGTAGACTTCACAAGCTTTTTGAAGGGCGGTGTCATATTCTGAGGTTCTTCCCAAAAGTGGGAGAACTTTAGCCTGGTAAACCACTGGGAAATGTGCTTTAACCACACAATCTTCTTATACCCATCGATCCGGATTATTTCTATCAGTCCACTCTTATAGTCACTCAACTCCGGGGTTGTCCATAACCTAACCCAGTACAGTAATGGCCTTATTATGGCTTGGTAGTCTGTCCTTTTAAGATTAATATCCAGAAACACTGGAACTATGGGGGTTCTAATTGGTATTTTAAGCAACCTGCGTATAAAATAATTTTCTTCCTTCTCAAAGTTGCTTTTACAAGAATGCCCCCATACTTCAGCACCATAAAGTGCCGCTGATTGAGCCTTCGCTTTGAATAATTCAAGTGCCGGCGTAATAGCTTTAGAGTGACTACTGCCGTGCACCTTTAGAATAGGCATCGAATTTTGTTTTAAAGTTAATTTACTTTTTTCCAACTGCCCCTTCCAAGAAAGCGTACTATCCAGCATGATTCCTAGATAATTAAAACTCTCCACATACTCCAATTTTTGATTGTTTAAGGTCAGATTCTTCCTAAAAGACTTCTGGGGATTTATGGACATATATTTTGTTTTAGATAAATTTATTTCTAACCCCTTCCCACCACAGTAGTTATTAAAGGAATTCAATAAGTTTTGCAGACCCTTTGGAGTCTGTGAGATGAGAATTGTATCATCGGCAAAAAGTAATGCTGTGATCGCCTCATCTCCTAGTTTCGGGGAGTCATGATCACAGTCTCTTAGGTAGATAGGTATATCATTAACGTATAATGAGATGAGTGTAGGTGCCAGCACACAGCCTTGGCGCACACCCCGTCCTACTGGTATGGCTTTTGAGGTTTCACCTCCCTTCCCCTATCTAACTTTGGCATAGTTCCCTGTATGTAGTCTAATGAGTTCTTTAAGTAGCTCACTAGGGACCGCCATGTTCTTAAGATTAGACCACAACAATTTACGTGGTACGAGGTCAAAGGCGGCCCTCAAGTCAATAAATGCCACGTACAAACTGCCCTTACTTATGTTAATGTATTTACAGCAGATGCACTTGAACCTGAATACTTGATCAACCGTGCTGGTTTTTGACCTAAACCCTGCCTGGTATTTAGTTAATATCTGAGTCCCCTCTATCCATACTAAAAGTCTATTTAAAATATGTCTGGCAAAAACCTTTTGTAAAAGATCAATTAAACTTATAGGACGGTAATTGGCCGTATCATAACGATCGCCTTTCTTCAAAATTGTTACAATTTCAGCCCCTTTCCAGGTTTCGGGAATTGGCGTTCCGGCCACTATAGAATTACATAGGAAATTAATATAGGGCCCCCAAACTTCCACATCGTGCTTTAATAAATCACCAGGGATTTTGTCAGGGCCAGGGGCTTTACCCATTTTGACGGCCTGTAATGCCTCGATAGTCTCTTCTAGACCAAATCACAAGGGAGAGTTACCCGATGTTAAATTAATCTCTTGGTCCCCCATGGCCAACCCCTCATTGACATTAAAATATAGTTTTGAAAAATGGTCACACCATGTTTTTTCATCTAAATAGATATCCCTAGGTGATCTGCCCTTTTTATTTCCTTTTGAGATTAAATTCCAAAAAGCGCCCTGATCTCTCAGTTTAGCCGCATTTAGAAGGTCATCCCATAGGGCATCATCCCAAGCTTTTTTTGCTTGGGTCAGTGTTTTATTATATGCCTGTCTACTATCACTTATACCCTGAGGATTCTTTAATCTGACAGCCTGGATCAAATTGGACTTGGCTACACGACAATCCTTATTATACCATTGATTTACTACCTCTAAATGGTTTTCTTTCTGATTCTTGTCCTTTTTGTAAATTTTACTTTAGTGAGGAGTTAGCGCATCTACCAATTTATAATGCAAATCTAAAACACCCTGGGTGCCCAATAAGGGCATCTGGGATGCTTCAATGGTATCAGCAAAGGTATTGTAAATATTTAGCATCGTCTCTTCATTAGCCAGGATATAGGGCCATCTTATAGCACGCCTATTGTTTGTTACCTGGAGTTCCCCAGGGGGGCTACTTAACATAACTTCTTCAGCTATGATAGATATAAAAGGCTCTGAGTATAACCATAGTTGAAGAGGAAAATGGTCACTCTCTGTCCTATGATCTATTTTAAAATCAATTATTAAGTACCATAGGCTCAGGGAGACCAATATAAAGTCTATATGTGACCTACAGTTGCCTTTACAAAATGTTGGAGCCGATGGTCTATCGGACTGGAAACGGCCATTACATGCCCTTAAATCATGGGTCACTGACATTTGTAAAATCTGCATAGCAGCTATAGAGTTTTTGGCTGAACCAGTGGAATCCAGGGGCAGGACATTGTTTGCAATATCCTGTTCATCAAATAGAATGTCCAGGCCCAACACTGGTTCATATTTACAATTAAAATCCCCTCCAACTACTACCTGTGCATTTGGTCTTAGTGTATCTAAAAAAGAATCCAAAAGCTCTACCACCTTCGATTCCTTATTAAGAGGGTGTGGTCTATTATAAATATTCAGTAGATATATAATTTCTTTTCCCCTAGTCACCATTTTTAATCCCAGTAAATCGGGAGAAGAAATCGACAGTTGGGTGATATCTATATCCAGAGTAACCCTTACCCAAATCACCAAGCCCCCTGACGCTCTCCCTCTTACTGACGGAATTGCGCCACAACAGAATGTTTTGTACCCTAGTCTATGCGGCATTTCTATAGCCCAAGTCTCCTGAAGGAGAATGATATCATACTCCTCAATATAGGAACACCAAGCTGCATCCCGTAGGTTCCTGGCTATCCCAGCTATATTCCATGATGTTAATCTAACAGGTAAATTTTCTTTTGGGCAAGGTGAAAATACATTCACCAGTCTGTCATGCCTTGCTGCACCATCTACAGGGCTACTTGAGGTATTAGTTCCATCAACTGGGAGCTTTACAATATTAATCCCCTCTATCTCAGTACTCCTAATGCAACACTGTCCAGCCTCACCCAGACTAGCATTACTAGCTCCTATATTGTTTGGGAGTTCATCAGTTACCACAGCTTTAAGAGTCGAGACAGGTCTAGCTCTAGCATCATAAGATAATGTGGGAGCCTCCATCTTTGTTTGTTCAAGCTCTACAATACTCGGATTCATATCCCCAGCCTGAGTAACTGCAGTAGCCTCTAAATCAAAATTACCGACCGACGAAAGTCAATCATTCTGATCCAGAGTACTTAATGCCAGGTATCTGTTATTTGTAGGGATCTGGAAGGTTGGGCATTTGTTGGAATTCTGGAATCTACTTGAAATATTAACCTGGGGAGCCCTAGCTAGATGACTATAGAAATATCCCAAGGGATGCACACCCACACTATTCTCTCCCAGTACCAACGATGCTGCTCTGAGTAACACAGTCGCAACATGTTGGGGATATTTAAAATTTATAATTATACATTCGCATCTACAGATTTTCCTAGCATTACCAATCCAAGAAACCCGTCTAGTCGATAGTATCTGATCCGAATAGTTTATGGGGAAACCACAATTTTTATTCAACCAGGACACTGTCATGTGATTCATTTCGTGTACTAGGCTGTGAGGAGTCTAGGGGTGGAACATTTGAAAGAACAACAACATATGGCTCGCACTCTGGAGGTAGATTAATGGAGCGTATTTTTCTTACTGGGACTGAAGTCCATGCTGGGCTAGTTGAAGCCATTTTAGACGGAGTGGTTTTGTCGACCATCCGGCTTCTCACCCTGGGATTAGGTGAGCCAAAACTCTCTATCAACGGTGGCTGTACAGCTTTTCCATGTTGTTCCACTATCTGCCTCTGTAAATTACTCTGGACATCAGTTATTTTAGATAAAAGACCACCCAATCTGATCACTTCCGCTGATAGTAAAAATATCTTTTCAACAAGTGGCTTAACGACAACTTCCAATTTGGCTTCAAGTACCTTGGCTATATGAGCCAAAATTTCTGAGCTCATATCTATATTAGTGCCACAATTGTTGGTCATAGTCTCCTTATGGCCAATAGAACTTCTCTGTGCTGGTTCGGATAAAAGCTTGTGCTGTACACCCCCCCGCTTAAATTGCGTTTTCCTACACTTCCTTACCGCTCTCTTTACAGGAGAGCGTACTATTGGAGCGACCCTGGGCTCGTCTAATAGATTCAGGTCTAATACATCCTGGTCCACAACCATTAGTGCAGGAGACTCCGCTAATAAGCAGTCGGTGACAAGAGGTGCAATAACATTTGGGCTGCTGCTAACGTCAAGGGTCAGAGATGTTAATTCCGTGCCACTCTCCCGGCCCAATGATTTTCTTCTATCATTATTAATTTTACTCACCACCTTTACTAGGTAGTTATCCATGGTTGATTTGTTTTTAGCCATTGGTGTACTTATGTTACACTTTTTAACTCTCAGGCTATATAACAAACACCTCAAGTAAATGCTACCAGCAGTGTTCAAGCTTTACAAGTACTTGTTAAGTAATCACCCAAACATTAAGCACGAAACACAAAGACAATCTTATTGCTGCGACCAAGCGCAATTAAGAGACGCAACAGTCCGGGAGTAGCCGTAACAGGAAAACAGGCAAGGCAGGCGACAAGCAGCCCCGCCCTTCTCCTTTCACCTGGTCATGAAGTGAGCGGCTGAACCCACAAAGTACCTCCAGATGCGTTCAAGGTGAAAAAGTAAGAGAGCCCACGATACTTTCGGGGAACTATTGGCTCTGTCACACGATGGAACACAGAAGCAACAGAAAATCCATCAGCATCACCCCCCCAGGAGCTGGCCACCGAGGCTACAAAAATCCCAGCACAAATAAGGGGGCTATGTCAGTAATATATGGCTTGGTCCTTGAATGAGATGTTCAGCACAGTCAATGAGCAGATATTAAACTAACGTTGATCAAAGGATCTTCCCCCACCTTACCTCGTGACAAAGAGGGTGGCCCAGCCCTGCCTCTCCCTGCACCGGACGGCCACAGACGGCCCGCCCTTTGCCCGGGCTTAGCCCGGCTACGCCCGCGCGTCCCGCGACGCGGGGTCCGAGTCTGTTATTATAGCACCTCCAGGCGCGAAGAAATCACCGCCGGCTTCCAGGTTCCGGTACAGGGATACCTGGGGATTGAAGTCCCCTCCACTCAGCGGCCACACGGGTCGAGTATGCGGCAGCGGGAGGCAACGAAACCAGCCAAAGGTAGGCAAACTATTTGTCAGAGTCTCTCAGTCTATTTGAGGCACCCGCTCCACCGGGGCCGAGTCTGCCATTATAGCGCCTCCAGGCGCGAAGAAATCACCGCCGGCTTCCGGCTTCCGGCTTCCGGGTTCCAGAAAGGGATACCTGGGGATTGAAGTCCCTTCCACTCAGCGGCCACACGGGTCGAGTTTGCGGCAGCGGGAGGCAACGAAACCGGCCACAGGTAGGCAAACCATTTGGCAGAGTCTCCCAGTCTATTTGAGGCACCCGCTCCACCGGGGCCGAGTCTGCTATTATAGCGCCTCCAGGTACGAAGAAATCACCGCCGGCTTCCGGGTTCTGGGTTCCGGTACGGGGATACCTGGGGATTGAAGTCCCCTCCACTCAGCGGCCACACGGGTCGAGTATGCGGCAGCGGGGGGCAACGAAACCGGCCACAGGTAGGCAAACTATTTGGCAGAGTCTCCCAGTCTATTTGAGGCACCCCTGGTTAATTTTAAATCGTACATGCTTAAAGAAAAAATCTTGGCAGGAGGTTTAAAGGAGGGGGTGTATAAGAAGGCTGGATGGACATTCCGCATCAGATCTGATATATCCCACATTACTCAAGAAAAGCAATGGGAATTGGGGAAATCAATGCAAGAACTGAAAAAATTGGGTGCCACGGCAAACCTACGTTTGCCCTCTTCACTTAAAGTAATGTGGAATAACAAAATGCTTAATTTCAAGGATCCAGAAGAAGCTAATGCCCTGATAAATCAGATAAAGAGCTCATCCAAATAAGAGTTGTTGGAATAAAAAAGCCGGATTAGAGATAGAGCCTTAAAATTAGAGGAGTTCCTCTAATAGTAGTAAGGGAGGGATCCCCAAGGGGTGGGGTGAGGGTTTTTGACTCGAAATGTGAAAAAGTTAAAAAAATGATTGACACACGGGGTGGGAGAAAAACAAAAAATAATTCTCAGTTAACTATGTTAATTAAAAAAATCTCTGGCCTTTCCTCAATATCAGTAATAACGGTAATCATTTAATACTCTATGCCTATAAACGATAGAGTAAAAGACCTGGAAATCATGTCTGGGAACGTAAATGGATTGAGAGTCCCTTCTAGAAGAAAAAGGATACTAGAATATCTAAGATTATCAGAATGCAAGATTGTCCTTGTCCAAGAATCTCATTTACTCAAAGAGGAATGGACAATGGTTTTAAAACCCCAGAAATGGCTTGAACATTGCATTTGTACAACCCAATCCTGTACAACAAAAGGAGTAGCCATTCTAATTAAAAAAACGCCATCAGCGATGTTGGGTGATTGTATAGTTGATCCGCTGGGGAGGTGGGCAATTGATAAATTAAAAATCAGTGGGGTTTGGATGACTTTTGCAAGTTATTATGGACCGAATTTGGATGATCCGACCTCCCAATATACTTTACTTCTCCACCTTACTGAATCCAATGATTACATAAAATTTAGGGGGTGATTTTAATCTGGTCCTATACCCGAGTCAAGACTCTACCTCAAGCAGAGTAGCATTTAACACAAAAAAAATGAGAATGGCTTTAAGACAACTAATGTCAGACATAGGGCTAGTAGATATTTGGAGAGAGATGGCCAATAAGTCTAAAACAAATGGTAGAAAATTTACGTTCCACAATAAAAAATGTGGACATCGGTCAAGAATTGACTTTTTTTTAGTGGGCGCAGCAGCAAGTAGAAATACCATACAAGTTATCCATGTCCCTGAGCACATGTCAGACCACTTCGCAGTTATTTTAAAAATAGCTATGTATAATGCCCAATTACCACGGAGGTGGACCATCAATCAAGCATTATTACTAGAAAACTCTATAATCGAAAAATTAAAAGTAGAAACTAAGGAGTTCTTTGACATTAATCTTAATTCTGCCCCAGTCCAAATAGTGTGGGATACTTATAAGGCTTTCGTGAGAGGCTTGTTAATAGCTATATCTTGTTCACAAGCTAAGAAAATACAAGAGGAGACCAAAAGGTTAGAGAATGGGATTTACAGACTTCATGAAAGCCTTGAAAGGGAATATGGGAACCTAAATATCTTAAAGAGATTAACAACAGCAAAACATAAGCTTGCTGATTTTTTAGAAACCTTAATTAAAAAAAGTGGGATGCTAGTAAACTAGCTCATCACGAATATGGGGAGGGGTGCAGTAAGCTCCTTGCTTGGAAAACAAAAACTGACCTAACAAGAAACTGGATAAAGGATCTCCGATGTTTAGACACTGGCAGTATAATTACAGATGATACTGAAATTGAGGAGGCCTTTGTCCAGTTTAAAAAAAAACTTATATACAGAGGAGAAGATAATTGATGAAAATCTCATGGATGAATTTCTATCAGAGTTAGCTCTTCCTTCGCTTCAACAAAATGAAAAAGAACAAATAAATCGCCCCATATCTGTGGAAGAAATAACTCAAGTCTTTAGCTCTCTAAAAAAGAGAAAAGCAGCTGGCCCCGATTCTATCCCCAATGAGATTTATAGCATATTGAAAGAAGAATTGGCATCTATTCTTCTACAATTATTAAATTCCTACTTTATAGAAGGTCATAGTCCCCCTGTTTCATGGGAAGAGGCAACCATCACAATTCTTTTAAAACCAAATAAAAATCCACAAATATGCGAGTTCTATAGGCCTATTTTTCTTTGAAACTGTGATCATAAAATCTATACACAGATTATCACTAAACGACTGATAAAGTAATAGGCCCGCTCATACACCCAGATCAAAAAGGGTTTATGAAAGGGAGGCAGCTCAGTGAATTAACACAAGACCTCATTGGAGCTATAGATATGGCTCAGATGTATAAGACCTCTTTGGCAGTGATGACATTCGATGCTGCCAAAGCTTTTGATCGGGTCAACTGGTCTTTCCTGTTCATAGTTATATAACGCTTTGATCTGGGTGAAACTTGTCTGACAGCAATTAAAACCATCTATAAGAACCCCTCAGCAAAAATCCTTGTTAATGGAAAACTAACTAAATCTATACAAATCGGAAGAGGGACTAGACAAGGTTGCCCCCTCTTCCCGTTACTTTTTAATATCTACATCGAACCTCTGGCCTGTAAATTAAGAGCCTGCCAGAATATTATTCCCTTCAAATGCAATGAATGGGGAAACAAAATTGGGTTGTATGCAGACGACCTTGTCATTTACACTGGTAATCTAGAAACTTCGTACACAGAAATGTGGTCAGAGATAGAGAACTTTGGAAAGGTCTCAGGATACCTTCTTAACCAACAAAAAACAGAATTAATGAAATGGAACACGGATTTTGGGAGTATCTACACAAAAATGGAAATAAGATACCTGGGAATCCAGATAGTCCAACACATCGACAAAATAGCACAAGTAAACTTTGAAAAAGTGACAAAGAAAGTAAGCTCTCAATTACAATCATGGGGAGCACTATCTCTTTCATTTTTGGGTAAATCTAATTTATTAAAAATGTTAATACTCCCAAAAAATATGTTTTTGTTTAACACCATTCGTTTAGAGTTTCCAAAAGTCTGGTTTAAGAAGATGCAAGGGCTCTTTTCAAGTTTCATATGGGGAAACAAAAGCCCAAGAATAGCTTTAAAAAAACTCAGAAAGAGAAAAGAATATGGAGGAATTGCAACTCCTGAACTGTATTTGTATCTGTGCGCTTTCCAGCTAAAAAACTTTCGGCAATTAATGATGGAAAGTTCTACTTTCTCTCTTCTGTATAACGCTCTAACATCTGACTTTACCCAACAAGCTGGGTGCTTCCTTTTAAAATTTGGCCACCCAAATTTTTTTTTAAAGGTAAAATTGAAGATTTTGTTATCTGCAGTAAAGCTTTGGTCCCAGGTAAGACGCCTGTTAAAAATCCCTTACTACAACGACATTACCCCAGTTTGGGACTCTCCAGGGATGCCACTGTGTTTAGAAGATGCCCTAGCGGCTCCTTTGAGGAGTTACGGGATCACCACCTGGGGGCAACTTTTATTTAAGGCGTAACTTATTTCTTGGCCTCATTTATCGGCGATCTGTGGAAATCTGGTCTCGAAGTTCAAGTATTATCAATTTTCTAAACTGGACAAAATCTTCTGAAAAAGAGCTAAAAGGGAACTTGAACTTGGCACTAAAGATATGCAATCGTCAAACAAAAATAAAAGAAGTGGCAGAGTGGTATTGGCTACTTGTTCAAAACGGGGAAGAGGAGCAGGCCTCATTCACAGAGATATGGAGGAAGGACCTGCCGGATGAAGACCTCGAAAATATTGGGCAAGTATCTATGTCTTCTCTATGGTCTTGTATAAATACTGCATCTTTAAAAAAGAACCACCTTTTTACAGTTCACCCCAGAAAATATCGAAAATGGGGAACCGATAGATTAAGAAGTGCCCTAAATGTGAAGAAGACAGAGCAAATGAGGTCCACAATTTTCGTGTTACCCCCAAGGGAGGTAGATGGACGGGTATTAACAAAAAGCCACAAAGCCCTTTTTTCACTTTGATACTACTAACTCATAGGGAGCTTTGCATTAAATGGATTTTGCCCTATCCCCCCACAGAAGAAGAATGGATTAATTCCATTCAGAGGGTATCCTCCTTAGATCAATCTGGTAAATTTACTAAAAAGACAAAATATTGTGAAATATGGGATAAATGGGTGGAGGCAGGTGCTAGTCACATATAACGTTTTCTGTAATGGGCTTTGTTTTTTTGTTTTTTTTCCTTTCCTCTCTCTCTAACTCTGATAGGTGGAGGGTAAAATTTCTTTGGTATTGTTTCTTATTTTGGTGCTATCATCATTTCTGGGTCCAATGATTAAGAATATGCTCTAGACAGAGTCCCCTGGATAGGGCTGTTTTTTATCCTCTGTAAAGAGGGAACATAGTGGTCTATCGATAATCCAAGATTCGAGTTGGAGCCCATACAAGTAATCGAAGGTGCGGTGTGGGTATGACCAGGCCGGTAAAAACTACCTTTAGATACTTGAAAGGGTCAGAGCAACCTCTTCTTGATTTTGGAGCATATTATGGTTAAATGAGGAATAAAAAAATGAAAAAAAAGATACCGCACCTTAATAACATAACCAATATCACCACAAAAAAGCCATAAATAAACCAAACGCATAATCCACAAAAGCTTACCTTTTATGCCGACTCCTCATCCACAAAAGCTTAATTTTTATGCTGAGTCAGCCGTCAGGATGCTAATGTTCCGGACATCCCCTCAAAATGCTTCCATCGGCATGTGCACATTCATGCATTGTTCAGATGAAAAAACATCAACCGCGCCTCAAGCGTATAGTAACAAAGTAGCTTCCACACGCAAGATATAGCTTATGCCGAGTCCTCATCCACAAAAGCTTAACTTTCATGCCGAGTCCGCTGTCAGGATGCTAATGTTCCAGACATCCCCTCAAAACGCTTCCATCGGCATGTGCACATTCACACATTCTTTAGATAAAGAAAACATCAACCGCGCCTCAAGCGTATAGTAACAAAGTAGCGTAAAATGGGAAAAAAAGCATTCCACACGCAAGATTTAGCAACAAAATAGTATGCAATGCATTCCACACGCAAACGCATGCAATCTTTTAAAATAAAAAATGCAGCAAGTCAATATTAAGCCCACCGTCTCACGTCACCAGTAAAAGATTCAATCCCGCTGGGCGTGACCTAAAGAGGACAGGGTGGCAACCAGGAGGGACTAAACAACCTCCGGTACAATCAGAAAAGTCTGTTCTGAATAATAAGTGACAACAAACGACACATACCAATCAAATTTGCAGGCGGAACTGAGACACGACTTCTGGAACCGTATTGATTCCAAGAAGCCCTCGCATGGCGAGAGCAACGCATGCGTGCTGCTAACGCCAGGCGAGACCTAAAAAGGGACAACCCAGCCTCTTCAGCAATATATGCCAACGGGCACACATAGATATTAAACAACAGGGGACTCAGCACAGAGGCCTGAGGGACTCTGTAAGGAGATCGATGGATATTAGAACTTGCCAAGGTAGAAAAAACTTGAAAAGCTTAATCAGCCAGGAAAGTGCAAAACCATTGTAAGGCAGAACCTCCAAGGCCTAAGGAATGCAAGGCTTTCAACAGGACCGTGTGTGGCACTGTGTCAAAAGTGGCACTGAGATCCAGTAAGATGAGAGCCACCGTATCACCATGGTCCAGATGCCGTCTTAACATTTCGGTAACACCAAGTAAAGTAGATTCAGTGGTGAAACCTGCTCTAAAACCCGACTGAGAAGGATGAAGATAACTCAGAGACTCAACCAAAGAAGTCATCTGAAAATTGACATGTTTTTCAAGAAGCTTAGAGAAAACCGGAAGCAGAGAAATAGGGTGTAAATAAGATGGCATAGAAGGATCAGCATCAGGCTTCTTTAAGAGGGGGAGCACCATGGCATGCTTCCAGACTGGAGGAACAAAGCCTTCCTGTAAAGAGGCTTTAAGAAGATCTATGATCACCCGGAGCGTCGGTGCCTTAAGCTGTTTCATCAAGGAAATGGGAAGAAATTTTAAGAGAAACAAACTCAGCGCGAGCTGATTTACAAAGCATATAATACTAATTTAGAACCTTTTTATAGGCTATCTTAGCATCTGTCTTGTAGTATTTCCTCCATTGCCTTTCCAAATTTTTACACTTTGATTTTCTCAATCTTAAGATTTTCTGTAAATCAGGGGGCAGGCAACCGATGGTTGCCCAAAATTTTATAGGAAAGAGGAAGGCAGGTATCTACTGCATGCGAGATCCATTTTTGAATAGAACCCAAGTCAGAAGTAGCAAGCTTTTATATAGATGGTCTAGAATCATCTAAAAAATTATTTAAGCCACCGACGTTGAGTTTGGCCCAATGTCTAACTTTAGGTTTAGGTCTGGCCGTAACTGCTGAGGTGCAGGCAGCGGTCTTCAGTGGACATGTCACCGCAAAATGGTCAGACCAGCACAAAGGGAAAGCAGGAGGGCAGACAATATCCAACAAAGTAGAAAAGATAGGATCAAGCAAGTGGCTGGCAACATTGGTAGGACCTGAATTACAAAGATGGATATTCGTTTCTTTAAGATCAGCAAGGAAAGCTGCGCTGTTGGTTCATGCAGAATCATCTAAATGAAGATTCAGGTAACCCAGAATAGTAAAATTAGCTGCATTCAAAACATGGGTTATTATCAGATCCGGGAAAGATACTGCCCAAGGTCCAGCTGGGCCCGGAGGGCGATAAACTAAAGTACCAGACAATGTGAACTTAGGTGTGAGTTTAAATAGCAAAGATTCACAGTCCTTAGCAGGTAAGTCAGCACAATTGCAATCAATAGAACTTTTGTGAATAATAGCAATGCCACCCCCCATTCTTGATTTCCTATCCTTCCTGAAGATGGAATAATAAGTGGGGATTGCCGCAGCCACATCAGGCCCTGAACTGTCATGTAGCCAGGTTTCTGTTAAGAAAACCGCATCCGGTTGATTATTAAATAAAAGATCAAAGATATCCGCTGTATGCCTCGGGAGCGAGCGACAATTAATGCTATAAAAAGTGAAGTCTTGGTCTGATGGAGGTATACCCAAAAGAGTAGTTTTACCTGCCAAAGTACCATTGACCTAAATGCACAATAGATACATGAAGGCACACAGGCAGCCTTACATGACATGCTCACTCAACACAAACGCACAAATACACACATGTAAATTAACCTGCTCATAGACACACACGCATGCATACTTCCCCAGTGCTTAATTGCCAGAGTTCAAAGTAGTTCTCAGGAGTTCACTGAACTCCAACTGCCAGTGACAGCAGTGCCTATATGTTTATTATAAAAGTTAATTAAATAGCATATATAACTATATATACCCAGCACCACCATATGGTAGATAAATACTTGCCAGTTTATGGTGCCAGTGTTTAGAAATAAGTGCCAGTGCCGAGCACTAGCAAACACCAGCATAAATTGAGCATTGACACTTGCCAACTGTACAGAATTCTCTGGCAAGCTGCTGAGGATAGAGTACACTTTTGTTTTGTGTATGTACAGACAGGCACAAAACATTCTGAAGGGTGCGCACATGCAAAGAGAACATGAACATAGACTAATATACAAATAGTCATCAATGCAATCAGACCATCTGTCAAATATTGTGTGCTTGCAGTACACAAGTATGGGAACTCACAAATCATATTTGCCATCTAGTTGTTCAGCAGTCAGCGTTGACATGGTGGCTGGTGGATAGACAAAATTTGGGCTTACAAAATGATTGACTGCAAGTCATATGATAGGCAGCAGTGGTCAGCTAGGGGCTTGCAACAGTATTCACTCCTGCTCTCGGTACCAGAGGCATATTAAGGGCTTATACTATTTTTCCACACAGGTTACAAAGTGAGTTCTGACACCACCAGTCAGGTAGATGCAGCATAAGTCTCTTTCGCCCCTCTTGTACAAGGGCTTTCAGGTCCATAGGCATGCATGATGTAGTCACTACCTTCTATATTCACTGTGTAATGAGGGTTATGTTACTGATTGTGTTGATGTAAACCTAGTTGTCAAGTTCACATCAGAGCAACACTGACCCAAGGTAGAACACTAAATGTTGGCTTCAGGAGTCAGCTTTCAACACTCCCCATATGGGAATATATGAGTTTAAACAGGTGTATGTATCTTGCCTAAAATGCACAAATCAAAGAATGTTCATGAATTAACTGTTAGAAATGGGGGTCTCTAATTGCCAGAGGTATGCACCTTTGTCCAAGTAGGGACCATTGCTTCTAGTCAGGGTCAGGGGTTACACACTTTAGATAACCCCTGCACACCCCCTGGATAGCTTGACACGAGCAGACAGGCGTATCCCAAAGGCAATGTGTAAAGTATTTGTACTCAAACACTCAGTAACACAGTGAAAACACCACAAATGGAAACCACACCAGTTGAGAACAAAAAAGTATCTTTTTCTAAACCAAACAAGACCAAAATGACAAAAAATCCAACATACATGACTTTTAAAACAGTTACTTCAAAAATAGCACTTGTAGAAACAAATAGCTCCACCTGGGGCTATTACGATGTCGTGACAGGTACAAATCCAGAGTATGGCTCTGACCAAGAGGCGCGCAGCCTTGTGCATGGAGTCACACGGACCCCCAAACAAAAGTAACTTGGAAACAAGGTCAACAGATGATGCACAGCGTCGTGAAGGTGAGGTGTTGGTGCCGAAGTGAGGCCAGTTTCTTTCTGCCACGGGGGAGGTGAGGCATCGAGTACACAAGGAGGTGAGGCATTGAATCCAGGACTGGGGAATTTAGGCGGCGTTGGAGGTGAGGCGTCGGTTCCGGTGAGTCGATGCGACGTTGAAGAGTTCGTGAAGTCACCCTTATCAGTTATCGGCTCTGGATAACGTGATGCTGGCACTGGTGGTGATGGCATCGGTGCGAGCACTGGCATTGGGAAGGCTGATAACTGCAGGCGTCGGCAGACATCGAAGGGCGTCAGAACTACGGTGTAGGCAGGGTGGTGTGTCATGCACTTCACGAGCGGTGCCTCCGGCATCACTGGCGGCATCGCTGATGGTGTCGGAGTGGTTTTTCTTGCTTTGCTGCATTAGCCACACAAGTCTCAGGGTCCAGAAACTAGAATTGGTGCTCTTTTGAATGCAGGAGTCCACAGAGGAGTCCAAGTGCTGGTCAGTGTGTTATAGGTGAAGTCTTCGTGTCCCTGAGGGAGGCCAGCCCACACAAGCACTTGCAGATTCTTCTTCAAGCAGGGTCACAGCAAAGTTCGAGTCTTTTGCCTCTCCTTGGCAGAAGTAGCAACGCAGACCAACCAAGCAAAGAACAGATAGCAACGAGGCAATATTCCACCTTCCAGCTCTCCAGCTCTTCTCCTTGGCAGAGGTTCCTCTTGAGTCCGGAAGTAATCTAATTCTCTGGAGTTTAAGGTCCAATACTTATACCCCATTTTCTCTTTGTTGTCTTTATGCCAAGGCTCTCTGAGCCCAGTCCAAACCTGTTCTGTCCTCTCTCGTGCAGCATGACCGCAGGAGATGGAGACAACATTGTGCAAGGGAGACACAGCCTGTTCAGGTGCAAATGAAACTCCTCCCACCACTTTAAATGCAGTCAAGGTCAATTCAGCCCAGGTATGAGCCACCCAGGAAAGGCAGGACAAACCTCAACCCCTCTTGTGGCTGTCTACAGAGAATGCACATCCCCAGCTCTTGTCACTCCAAAATCAGATCGTCAATACAAAAACAGCAGAGGAACACGGAATGGCTAGATAAGAAAATGCCTGCTTCGTAAAAGTGGCATTTTCAAACACACAATTTAAAATCCATCTCCATAAAAAGATGTGTTATTAAATTCTGAGTTCAGAGAATCAGCACTCCATTTCCCTATCTTGTCCCAATGGAAAGTCATACTTGTAAGATGTTATAAAGCAACTCCCAAGTTAGCCTATGGGACAGATAGCCTTTCAATAGTGAAAATTAAAATTGGCAGCATTTCACTATCAGGACATGTAAACCAAACCAGTGGATGTCCTACCTTTCACATACACAGCACCTTGCCCATGGGGGTACCGTGGGCCTATCTGAGGGGCGACATACATGTAAGAAAAGGGAAGTTGGGGCCTGGCAAGTGGGTGTACTTACCAGGTCAACATTGCAGTTTAAAACTGCATGCGCAGACACTGCAGTGGCAGGTCAGAGATACATTTACCAGGCTACTCACGTGGGTGGCACAATCAGTGCTGCAGCCCAAACTAGTAGCATATGATTTACAGGCACTGAACAACATAGTGCACTGTACTAGGGACATACCAGTGAATCAAATATGCCAATCTGGGACTCGCAATCCTAACAACAATTTACACAGGGAGAACTTGCACTTTGACACTGATCAGCAGTGGCAAAGTGCTCAAAGCATCTAAGCCAGTAAAAACAAAATCCAGCATACCTTCAAAAATAAAGGCGGTAGTGGCAAAAAGTCAGGGGAAACCATGCCAAAGATGCCAAGTCTAACACTAACCAACACCCACTTTTGTACCATAGTTGCCTGACCCAAAATTATATGGCCGGTGTTTTCGGGCAGCTAAAATCTAGCATATGGTGTACTTGGTTTTCAGGACTCTAATTACAGACATACCTTCCCACTTTTTTTCTGTCCCCTTACATTTTTCTTTCCCCTTACATTTCAAAGGGAGCCATGTCGGCAAGGAGTGTTCTGGGCTTGTAAACAACATTGCTTGTTTGCACCCTACAAATAATGAACATTTCCTACCAAGCAGGTTAAAGTTATTGTTTGTTCTTGGTATCAGCCAAAGTCAGTAAATCTACTGAGGTTATATATTTGTGGTTATGACTATTCATTACATTCATGAAAGCTTGAGTAGTCTCAAATACCTGCTCTGCATAAACCCACGTGACTGACTCCATTTTAACAACACGAAACGTATGAAAAAGATACTGAGGCTATACCTTGTCACCACATGCAACATACATTACATATACCCTTAAGCTTTGGCTAACTCTATTTAGATCTTAGCAGAGGCAGGCTTAACTCTTCCTCTGAGGAAAACACAGAGGTGATTAGCAGTGCTTAATCTGTAAAAGAGTAAGTGCTGGGGCTCAATGTTTTGCTCAGACCAAATGCTGTGGTTGCTGAATACTGATGCTGCGTAGTCTTGATTATTCCTCATGCCTCTTTTATCCACCACCAGAAACTCCCTGCTTTTGTATCTAACTCTTAAAGTTTCTTTTTCATACCTGCGTTCTTTCTTTTTCACAGTTTATTTGTCTTTCTCTTCCACCTTCTTCCCCCCTTTGTGTTTATCTTTCTATTGGTCTGTGTCACAGTCGTATGGGGAGAAATAAGTGCCAGTCCCCAAAAATGATTGCAAGTGCACCCCATCTGATGACTGTGTTCAAGGCCATTTTTTCCCCACACTATTCCACTACTGTGAGAAGTTGGCCTGGTATATGATGCTCACTAGTTAAAGTGATCACCTTGTACCATGCCAAGCAACCCTTATGGTGTGTTTGTAAGTCAACCTTTTCGGACTAGCTGCCCTAGTGGTAGCGTAGGCTAAGCAGTCTTTGAGGCTAAACTCGTGATGCGTGTTAAGCCAGCTGTTTTACCAAATGTAACCCCCTTTTATACCAATGAAAGGACACCACACAGATATATATTCAAAATATATATGTATTTATTTCTCAAAGTAACCCCTAGTCTCTTTATGAGCACAGGAGCACAAATCGTCAAACAAGATTATCACAGAATACACAGAAGTTGCACGTTATATGGATAGGCCCTGGTGGCCACTCAAACCATATACTAAAATAGTGGTATAAGTACCACGAACAGAAAAGGGAAAAGGCCTAGGGCCTCTAGAATCGCTGGGCCTACAAGGAGCTAACGTCAGTTAGTGACCAGGAGGTCCACGGGTGGCGTGTGCAGAGCAAATAGTCACACGCGTGCTCCCATAGGTTTCAATGGGTGCGTAAAAAGTACAAAGTTACTGCAAAGAGGATCTTCCGGATGGACTAGGAACTCAAGATTTGGAACACAGGCACTAGAGATGTAATACTACACTTGGGCACAGGTGTGCCAGCTTTACCTCACCCACAGGAAGCGGGTGCATAGGCCTCGAAGTGCGTCGGGTTGCTTCTATCTGTTCCGTGGAGCTTGAAGACAAAGATGCTGCAGGCGGTCGGTCCGGGAGAGATGCAGTGGATCCAAGAGTGGATCGGAGATGTTGAAGACCTGTAAGCAGAGGGGACAGTGTTCACAGTCACTAGCCAGTGACCAGCGTGGCACCAGGTGGGTACCAGGCGATGTCAGGTGCAAACAGGTGATGAGGGGTAGCTTGTCTCCGCAGCCACGTGGTCCCTGAAGGTCGACGACGTCCAGGAGTCGGCTCACGAGCTGTCCCACGCAGGCTCTCGCTGACGGCGGTGTTGGCGACTTGATCGACGCAAACAAGCCTTGGCAAAAGCAATTGTAGGAGGATTCGGAAATCAGCTGTTGGTTCTGACCAGCAAGGTCAGAGGGATTGCTCCTTTGGAGGGGAGCAAGGGCCAGTCTGGAGCAACCAGACCAGCAGTGTATTTCGTAGAGTTCGTCGCCAAGATGGCCACTAGCCAGCGGGCCAGCAACCGGTTGGGCGCGTCGAGTGGCAAAATGCAGAAGGGACCCACGCAGATCGTGGAGATGCTGGAGGGCTCACCTTTGGTGCAGATGCTGCTCGGGGGTTGGGCTTCTCAGATCCCAAAGCACAACTTGGAGGGAGCCTCGGTTGTTGCACTTGTCAGCTTGTCGTAGTCGTTCCAAGATGGCTGGCTCCACGTGTCTCGGTGCCTCCACGGGTCTCCTCTTTTCAGGGACTGTGGATCGGGTGGTGAGAGGTCTGGAGGTCCAGGTCTTGTCAGTCTCTGGGCTCGGGCTCCTTCAGGAGGCGGCGGCAAAGCAGACGTTGATGCGCTGGATGGTGCTTGCGTTAGCAAGGTGGTCACTCCCTGACCACAGGGGAGATTTTCTTCAGTCTTCTGTGCAGCAGAATGTCGAAGTTCCCGTCTTCTTCTTAGTTTCAAGTTGATTCCAGGATGTCTGAAGTCTTAGGACACAGCTCCTACCTTTAAGCGGATTCTAGGGGCCGGACTACCTGCTAGGTCCCTCCCTATGGGTGGGACCAGGAAGGGGGGTGGTTACACCCCCAATCCTTTGTCCAGCTCGCCCCAGGCCCGGGACTGGTGTGCCCCAGGACCGGTTTGAACTGGCATATGCACCGAGGCTCCTTGTGAGCCACAGGCATGTCTGGTTTCTTTCAAGCCCTACCTGACCAATACACAAAATCCTGTCTGGGGTGGTGCACGCACCTCCCCTGGCAGGAAACCCTTTGTCCACACCTCCCAAGCTGGAAGGACTCCCAGCAGCAGGAGGGCAGACTTGTGTCTGTGGTGGCAGCATCCATTTTGTGGAGCTGAGGCTATGTCTGATTTTACCCGGGTTTCAGGTACTGTACATGTCGTGTCCCTCTAGAAGGGTGGAATGCTAACCCCGTCGCCAGAATTGGCGAGGGGTTAGTATTCCAATTCGTATGACACCTTACTCGACATGTTTTGATAAAGCCAAACCAAAGATAGCATTTAACCGCGAGGTTCATAATGCACTTAAGAGTATATGGTATGACGATATCTGGAAACAGTAGAAGGAAGTTGTTCCGACCACTGCAGACAGGCTCAGCTCATGCCAGAGCACCATCTCACATGGAACCAAGCACTCTGCCTTCAGGATTGTTAAGGCCTGCCATAGGAGTGACTTATAGGTTACCAGGTGTCCCATTTAAGGTTAGGTATAGGTATACTACACCTAAGTAAGAGGTGATTACACCAACTTACCCCAGCTGAGTGATCAGCCAGTTGTGTCAGATTGTTAGGCCAAGCCTGGGGTGGCATAATACATGCTGCAGCCCTTGGCAGGCCTTGGGTACACCAATGCCCTGGGTACCTAGTGTACACTGGTACAGGGGCTGACAGGGTGATCCACTTCCAATTGGTTATGCACCTAGGGTGCATAGTTTTAATTTAGTAGAGAGAACAGCAGGCTGGGGGTCTGATTGGCAGGCCCACAGCCTCAATATGTCAAAAACCAGTGAAGCAAAAAGCAAAAATTTGGGGTGACCATAGGATAGCAGACCCTACTCTCCTACACAACCCCCCCCCCCAAACGCTGGGACATTAAACTAGCCTTGACCAGTCTCGTCTTCATGTCCTAAGTGGAAGTACCTGGAGAGACCATCTGCATTCCCATGGTCAGTACCTGGCCGGTGCTCCACTGTAAAGTCCATCCCCTGTAGGGAAATGGACCACCTAAGCAGTTTGGGGTTTTCACCCTTCATCTGATTTAGCCACAAGAGGGGCTTATGGTCGGTCTGAATCTTGAAGTGAGTGCCAAACAAGTATGGCCTCAGCTTCTTCAGGGCCCACACCACAGCAAAGGCCTCCCTCTCAATAGCTGACCAATTCTTCTCTCTGGGGGTCAACCTTCTGCTAATAAAAGCAATGGGTTGGTCTTGACCATCTACATTAAGTTGTGACAGCACAGCTCCCACACCCAACTCAGAAGCATCTGTTTGGACAATAAACTCTTTGGAGTAGTCAGGACTTTTCAGGATAGGTGCAGAGCACATGGCCTTCTTCAGGTCATCAAATGCCTTTTGACAGCTTACTGTCCACTGAACCTTTTTGGGCATCTTCTTGGATGTCAGATCATTAAGAGGAGTCACAATGGACCCATAGTTCTTAACAAACTTCCTGTAGTACCCAGTCAAGCCCAAGAAAGCTCGAACTTGAGTCTGGGTGGTTGGAGGGGACCAGTCCTTGATGGATTGTATCTTACTCTCCAGTGGTTGAACTTGGCCTCCACCTACAAGGTGGCCCAAATACACAACCTTACTCTGCCCTATCTGGCACTTAGTAGCCTTGATAGTGAGGCCTGCCCTCTGCAGGGCCTCCAGAGCCTTCTTCAGGTGGATCAGGTGATCCTCCCAGGTGGAGCTAAAGACAGCAATGTCATCAAGATATGCTGCACAAAAGTCATCCAACCCAGTAAGGACTTGGTTCACCAGCCTTTGGAAGGTGGCAGGTGCATTCTTCAGACCAAAGGGCATCACCACAAACTGATAATGCCCACCTGGGGTTGAGAATGCTGTTTTGGCCTTAGACTCCTCAGCTAATCTGATTTGCCAATAGCCAGCTGTTAAGTCAAATGTGCTCAAAAACTTTGCAGAAGCTAGTTTGTCTATGAGCTCATCTGCCCTTGGAATAGGGTGTGCATCTGCCCTGGTGACAGCATTGAGTCCTCTGTAATCCACACAGAACCTCATCTCTCTCTTGCCATCTTTGGTGTGAGGTTTGGGGACCAGAACCACTGGGCTAGCCCAGGGGCTCTCTGAGGGTTCAATGACACCTAATTCCAGCATTTTATGTACCTCAGCCTTTATACAGTCCCTGACGTGGTCAGGTTGTCTGTAAAGTTTGTTCTTTACAGGCAGACTGTCACCAGTGTCCACAACATGGGTACACCAGTCAGTTTGACTAGGTATCAAGGAAAACATATGTGAAAATGATTGTAGAACCTGTCTACATTCAGTCTGCTGATGGGCAGTGAGGTTGCCTCCAAGGGTCACTCCTTCAACTGAGCCATCTTCAGGGTTCTGAGACAACAGGTCTGGGAGAGGGTCACTCTCTTCCTCCTGTCCCTCATCTGTAGCCATGAGCAACCCCATGTCTGCCCTGTCAACATATGCTTTAAGCCTGTTAACATGGAGTACCCGGTGGGGACTCCTGGGAGTTCCTAGGTCCACCAAGTAGGTGACCTCTCCCTTCTTTTCCAGGATTGTATGGGGTCCAGACCATTTGTCTTGGAGTGCTGCTGGGGCCACTGGCTCCAACACCCATACCTTCTGTCCTGGCTGAAACTCAACCAAGACAGCCTTTTGGTCATGCCAAGCTTTCTGTAAGGCCTGGCTTGCCTCAAGGTTTTTGGATGCCTTCTCCATATACTCAGCCATCCTGGAGCGGAGACCAAGTACATAGTCCACTATGTCTAGCTTAGGCTTTTTGAGAGGTAACTCCCATCCTTCCTTCACCAAACACAGTGGGCCTCTCACAGGGTGCCCAAACAACAATTCAAAGGGGCTGTAGCCAACTCCTTTTTGTGGGACCTCTCTGTAAGCAAACAGAAGGCAGGGTAGAAGGATGTCCCATCTTCGCCTGAGCTTTTCAGGTAATCCTTTGATCATACCCTTTAGGGTCTTGTTGAATCTCTCAACAAGCCCATTGCATTGTGGGTGATAAGGGGTGGTGAACTTGTAGTTGACACCACATTCCTTCCACATAGCTGTTAAGTATCCTGACATAAAGTTGGTACCTCTGTCAGATACTACCTCCTTAGGAAACCCCACTCTGGAGAATACTCCCAGCAGGGCCCTGGCCACAACAGGAGCTGTAGTGGTCCTAAGGGGAATTGCCTCTGGATACCTGGTGGCATGATCCACTACCACCAGTATAAATCTGTGCCCAGATGCAGTGGGAGGATCCATTGGACCCACTATGTCTATTCCCACTCTTTCAAAGGGGACCCCCACCACAGGTAGTGGTATTAGGGGGGCCTTTGTTGTGCCACCTGATTTGCCACTGGCTTGGCAGGTAACACAGGAGCGACAAAACTCCTTTGTATCTTCATTCATATGAGGCCAGTGAAAGTGAGGGACAAGCCTGTCCCAAGTCTTGTTCTGGCCTAAGTGTCCTGCTAAAGGAATGTCATGGGCCAAGGTAAGAAGGAAGCCCCTAAATTGCAGAGGTATGACCAACCTCCTGGTAGCACCAGGCTTGGGGTCTCTAGCCTCTGAATAAAGGAGCCCTTCATCCCAATACACTTTATGGGTACCTTGAGCATTCCCAGCAGCCTCAGCAGCAGCCAGCTGTCTGAGGGGTTCAAGAGAGGGACAGGATAACTGAGCCTGCCTCAAGTCAGCCCTTGAAGGTCCCCCTGTCCCCAGAAACTCAACCTGATCAGGTTCAAGCTCTTCAGGGACAGTTCCTTCAGGGTCCTCTAGATCAGCTTCCTGGGAAGGCTGATCATCACTCTGAGGCAGGGGGGAAGGCACAGCCTTGACCCTCCTGTTCTTCTTCTTGGTAGGTGCTTGGTCCATTGTTCCAGGATCCAAGACCTGAGGTTCAGTGAGGCACTTTTTGGCCTGTGACCTGGTCACAGCAAGGACATGTGATGATATACCTAACATCTCTGCATGAGTCCTGTACTCCACTTCTGACCATAGAGAACTCTCTAGGTCATTGCCCAACAAACATTCTACTGGGAGGTCTGCACTAACCACAACCCTTTTGAGGCCAGTTACCCCTCCCCATGAGAAGTTAACAACTGCCACACTATGTGAAGTAGTGGCATTGCTGGCATTGGTCACCAGGTAGTTCTCACCTGGTATGTACTGTCCAGGGTCCACAAAGCCTGGTGTCACCATAGTGACACTGGCACATGTGTCCCTGTAGGCTTGAGCCACTTTGTCATTAATTAAAGGAGTCTGTCTGTACTTGCCCAGGTTACTGGGGCTCACAGTCAGGGACAAATCAATGTCCCCATCACAGATCAAGACTGCCTGTGTAAGGGTTCTGTCTAAGTCAGAATCTCCTTCAGTTCCCATAGTGATTCCCACTACACCCTTTGTCTGGGGACCAACACTGCTAACAGTAGTACTGGGAGCAGGTGCCTTAGGGGCAACAGTGTTGGGGGCTCCACCCTTTTTGCAATCACTAGTCCAGTGAGTTGTATTTTTACAATGATTGCACCAGGGTTTCTTCTGACCTTCTTTCTTCTTCTTGGACTGTTGGGACCCACCCTCCTTAGCAGTAGTTTGGGGCCCTGTTGAAGACTTCTGGTCTTTAGGTTTCTGATCTCCACCCTTTTGGTCTGTTTTCTTCTGATCACCCCCTTGGCCCTGGTTCTGGTTCTTTTGCTTAACCCTGGTTCTGACCCATTTGTCTGCCTTCTTTCCCAATTCTTGGGGAGAGGTCAGATCAGAGTCAACCAAGTGTTGATGCAGCTGCTGGTTTTGACAGTTATTTAAAATCTGTTCTCTCATCATCAAATTATACAATCCTGTAAAATCAGATACCTTACTTCCCAGCAACCAACCCTCCAAAGCCTTAGTGGCACATTCAACATATTCAGACCAGTCCTGAGTCTGTGTCTTTTGGGTGTCTCTGAACATTAACCTGTACTGTTCAGTGGTTAAGCCTAACCCATCTACCAGAACACTCTTCAGGACTCTGTAGTTTCTGACATCCTCTTCTCTAACAGTGAGGAGTCTGTCTCTGCCTCTTCCTTCAAAGGAGAGCCAGAGGATTGCTGCCCACTGGTCTTCAGGAACCTGCTGTACTTTGCAGGCTCTCTCAAGAGCAGTTATCCATTTGTGGATGTCATCCCCACTTTTGTAGGGGGGCACAACCTTAGACAGGTTCCTATTGTCAAAGACCCTATCTTTGTCCTTAGGGACAATGCTGCCACCAGTGGGTATAGACCTACTCTCTCTAGGTTGCGTAGCCTTGTTCAGTTTTTCTTCCATCAGGGCTACTTCTAGCTCCTGCTTCCTGATCCTCAGCTGGGCTTCCTGCATTCTGGCCTCATGTTCCCTCCTCTGAGGGGTGGTCATCCTTTTCCTGGAGTGACCTTGAGAGCCTCTAGAGCCATGAGAAGCATTGGAGTCACCTGAGCGATTTCTTTGCCTCCCAAGCCCTGTGTTAAGTCCACTGGGGAGATCCAATGGGGTGAACCCATTGTCAGTCCCCAATAGCCTTAGTTTAGCTGGGCCAAGTATAATACTTGGCACTGGGCTAGTTCTCCCTTCATCATCACTACTTTCTGTATCCTCACCACTTTCCTCCCCTGTAGTATGGTTCTCATCTAAGGGATGGCTATTGGAACTGGGTACTTCTGTAGTATCTTCAGAAGTGGGGCCTCCTGTTCCTGACCCTAAGGGGGCTAACTGGGAAGCTTTCTTGAGTGCTCTCTGATTCTCATCATTCTGTAAGAGCTCTCTGAGCTCAGCAGAGTTTGGGTTCTTGGGCTGTTTAAGGCCTCTAAGAGTTGCCAAATGCCTGAGCTCATTCTGATTAAGGGTAGCAAAGCTGTATGTTGCCCTCTGGGGGTCACTCTCAACAGAGATGGGTACAGTTGACCCCTCTGCCCCGGCCATTGCTCTTAAGTGTGGGTGGATGTGTTGCAATCTACCTACACTTGTGTTTACCTACTAAACCTATCTAGTAGTTGTAGTCAGGGTGTGCTACTCCCTTTGCTCTACAACAACTAAGTTCAGTAGAACTTATGTATATCTAATCTTGTTGTATATGTACCTACAGGTACCTATGTGATCTTTCAATTGGTAACCAAGAGATTACAATGGTAAAACACAGCAAGCTCAAATCCAACCGCTGCTCACCAATGTGAGAAGTTGGCCTGGTATATGATGCTCACTAGTTAAAGTGATCACCTTGTACCATGCCAAGCAACCCTTATGGTGTGGTTGTAAGTCAACCTTTTCGGACTAGCTGCCCTAGTGGTAGCGTAGGCTAAGCAGTCTTTGAGGCTAAACTCGTGATGCGTGTTAAGCCAGCTGTTTTACCAAATGTAACCCCCTTTTATACCAATGAAAGGACACCACACAGATATATATTCAAAATATATATGTATTTATTTCTCAAAGTAACCCCTAGTCTCTTTATGAGCACAGGAGCACAAATCGTCAAACAAGAGTATCACAGAATACACAGAAGTTGCACGTTATATGGATAGGCCCTGGTGGCCACTCAAACCATATACTAAAATAGTGGTATAAGTACCACGAACAGAAAAGGGAAAAGGCCTAGGGCCTCTAGAATCGCTGGGCCTACAAGGAGCTAACGTCAGTTAGTGACCAGGAGGTCCACGGGTGGCGTGTGCAGAGCAAATAGTCACAACCGTGCTCCCATAGGTTTCAATGGGTGCGTAAAAAGTACAAAGTTACTGCAAAGAGGATCTTCCGGATGGACTAGGAACTCAAGATTTGGAACACAGGCACTAGAGATGTAATACTACACTTGGGCACAGGTGTGCCAGCTTTACCTCACCCACAGGAAGCGGGTGCATAGGCCTCGAAGTGCGTCGGGTTGCTTCTATCTGTTCCGTGGAGCTTGAAGACAAAGATGCTGCAGGCGGTCGGAACGGGAGAGATGCAGTGGATCCAAGAGTGGATCGGAGATGTTGAAGACCTGTAAGCAGAGGGGACAGTGTTCACAGTCACTAGCCAGTGACCAGCGTGGCACCAGGTGGGTACCAGGCGATGTCGGGTGCAAACAGGTGATGAGGGGTAGCTTGTCTCCGCAGCCACGTGGTCCCTGAAGGTCGACGACGTCCAGGAGTCGGCTCACGAGCTGTCCCACGCAGGCTCTCACTGTCGGCGGTGTCGGCGACTTGATCGAAGCAAACAAGCCTTGGCAAAAGCAATTGTAGGAGGATTCGGAAATCAGCTGTTGGTTCTGACCAGCAAGGTCAGAGGGATTGCTCCTTTGGAGGGGAGCAAGGGCCAGTCTGGAGCAACCAGACCAGCAGTGTATTTTGTAGAGTTCGTCGCCAAGATGGCCACTAGCCAGCGGGCCAGCAACCGGTTGGGCGCGTCGAGTGGCAAAATGCAGAAGGGCCCCACGCAGATCGTGGAGATGCTGGAGGGCTCACCTTTGGTGCAGATGCTGCTCGGGGGTTGGGCTTCTCAGATCCCAAAGCACAACTTGGAGGGAGCCTCGGTTGTTGCACTTGTCAGCTTGTCGTAGTCGTTCCAAGATGGCTGGCTCCACGTGTCTCGGTGCCTCCACGGGTCTCCTCTTTTCAGGGACTGTGGATCGGGCGGTGAGAGGTCTGGAGGTCCAGGTCTTGTCAGTCTCTGGGCTCGGGCTCCGGCGGGAGGCGGCGGCAAAGCAGATGTTGATGCGCTGGATGGTGCTTGCGTTAGCAAGGTGGGCACTCCCTGACCACAGGGGAGATTTTCTTCAGTCTTCTGTGCAGCAGAATGTCGAAGTTCCCGTCTTCTTCTTAGTTTCAAGTTGATTCCAGGATGTCTGAAGTCTTAGGACACAGCTCCTACCTTTAAGCGGATTCTAGGGGCCGGACTACCTGCTAGGTCCCTCCCTATGGGTGGGACCAGGAAGGGGGGTGGTTACACCCCCAATCCTTTGTCCAGCTCGCCCCAGGCCCGGGACTGGTGTGCCCAGGACCGGTTTGAACTGGCATATGCACCGAGGCTCCTTGTGAGCCACAGGCATGTCTGGTTTCTTTCAAGCCCTACCTGACCAATACACAAAATCCTGTCTGGGGTGGTGCACGCACCTCCCCTGGCAGGAAACCCTTTGTCCACACCTCCCAAGCTGGAAGGACTCCCAGCAGCAGGAGGGCAGACTTGTGTCTGTGGTGGCAGCATCCATTTTGTGGAGCTGAGGCTATGTCTGATTTTACCCGGGTTTCAGGTACTGTACTGTCCCTCTAGAAGGGTGGAATGCTAACCCCGTCGCCAGAATTGGCGAGGGGTTAGTATTCCAATTCGTATGACACCTTACTCGACATGTTTTGATAAAGCCAAACCAAAGATAGCATTTAACCGCGAGGTTCATAATGCACTTAAGAGTATATGGTATGACGATATCTGGAAACAGTAGAAGGAAGTTGTTCCGACCACTGCAGACAGGCTCAGCTCATGCCAGAGCACCATCTCACATGGAACCAAGCACTCTGCCTTCAGGATTGTTAAGGCCTGCCATAGGAGTGACTTATAGGTTACCAGGTGTCCCATTTAAGGTTAGGTATAGGTATACTACACCTAAGTAAGAGGTGATTACACCAACTTACCCCAGCTGAGTGATCAGCCAGTTGTGTCAGATTGTTAGGCCAAGCCTGGGGTGGCATAATACATGCTGCAGCCCTTGGCAGGCCTTGGGTACACCAATGCCCTGGGTACCTAGTGTACACTGGTACAGGGGCTGACAGGGTGATCCACTTCCAATTGGTTATGCACCTAGGGTGCATAGTTTTAATTTAGTAGAGAGAACAGCAGGCTGGGGGTCTGATTGGCAGGCCCACAGCCTCAATATGTCAAAAACCAGTGAAGCAAAAAGCAAAAATTTGGGGTGACCATAGGATAGCAGACCCTACTCTCCTACAACTACACAGAGAGACCAGCTAAATGCAAATTAGCATTTTAGCTGCACTAATAGGAAAAGTCCAGCATGAGCTACCGCGCCAGGACACTTCTGAAAGGAAACTCAAACAACCATAAGCCTAGGCCTCATCAGGGGGATATATCTTGAGTCCTGTGGCAGGCAGAGCACAGTATCCACGTTTGGAAATACCTAGCATGCGTAGGATATTAAACTGAGGGGGGGAAATGGTGAGGGTTGGAATGTCTGGGAGAAGTCTCAGCCATTGTCAATCACTCTAGTCCATCGTTTTTCATTATGCACTAAAGGACTGAGACCAGCTATATTTGCCTCAACCTTGATTACCTGTAAGTCACTGGCCCCGTGATTCCCAGTTCTGGGGAGTTAATGGAATTCCCTGGGACTGGGGGCTCAAACTATGGGCACCACCACTCAGCCCTGTGGATGCCAACAGACATAACAGAGACATCAGCATAGGGGCAGTTGCAAGACAATGGTGGTCCACTACCTCCTTAAAATTCTTCCCCAAGGTCCCACCTGTCTCTATAATTAGGGGGAATTAACCTCTTTTGTGGTCAAGAAGAACCTCTGCCAAGGAAGAAGTTGCTGAAGAGACTGCTGGATAGGACTGACCCTTGTTTTGTGATCTGGGGCTGGCCTGCAGTTTGTAGCTTTTACTACGGAAGAGACTGAAGTGACATTGCAGTGGGTGGTGTCCCCCCTTCTTGAACAGGACTGTGCTTTGTGCTGTGTCCTGAACCCCAAGGGCCCGAGGTGAGCTGGCTCCCTGTTTGGAAACACAGGAACATAAAAGTTTCCGGAGAAGTTGTGCCTTGTGATCGTCGGCACACCAGAGTAAACTGAGTCTCGGACGCGCAGAGTGCGTGTCGTGGTGCAAGCCGAGGCATTGGTGAAGTGCGCCTGGTCGTTGTGTGAACAGGGAGAAGAAGTGAGTCTCGGACGCGCAGAGTGCATGTCGCGGTGCAAGCGGATGTTTTGGTTAGGAGCACCTGGTCATCATGTGCACCGGGAGAAGAAGTGAGGCTCGGACCCGCAGGGTGCGTGTCGTGGTGCAAGCCGAGGCATTGGTGAAGAGCGCCTGGTCATCGTGTGCACCAGGAGAAGAAGTGAGTCTCGGACGCGCAGAGTGCGTGTCGTGGTGCAAGCTGAGGTGTTGGTGAGGAGCGCCTGGTCATCATGTGCACTGGGAGAAGAGGTGAGACTCAAATGCCCAGGGTGCGTGTCGTGGTGCAAGTCGAGGCATTGGTGAGGAGCACCTGGTCATCATGTGCACCAGAGAAGAGGCGAGTCTCGGTTATGCGGAGTGCGTGTCGAGGTGCAACCCGAGGCGCTGGTGAGGAGTGCCTGGGTAGTATGTGCACCGAAATTAAGTAAGTCTCCACAGTGCTGAGTGCGGGTCTCTGTGTCCACTGAGACCGCCGGAAGGAGGGCCTGGTCATCGGGCCCTCGGAGTTATACGGTAGCAGCCCGGATCGCAAGCCCCGGAGGAGCTGAGCCACCGGCCCGAGCTCGCCTTGCCCATCCAGGGAGTTCTGGATCAAAGCCCAAGCCGCTGAAGGAGGAGAGGAGAGTGGGGTCGCACCCCCCCCAGGTAATGTGGATCACCACCTGGGGTGGGGTGCGAGCTCGGAGGGACGCTCTCTCGGCCTCTCACTTCTGTCAGCTGCGTGAGCCTGTTGCTTCGGCTCAGATCGAGGCCATTGCCGGCCCAAGGAGGGGCAGTACTGGGGCCGCAGTGAGAAGCGGTACTTTTGTGTCATCATTGATCCGTGTTGGGGGCAACTGTTAACGGAGCACCTAGACTGTCGTATTACACTTTGCATTATTGCTAACGAATTATCGAACTGTCGTATGACTCCTGACTATATTTGTGCCTGACGATCTATATGCTCAGTGCGCTACACACTGCATTATTTTTCCCTTGCAGAGTATGATTGTAGCGTGGCGCATTGCATTGTTTCTTCATTGCACAGTACATAAATATAACGTGGCGCATTGCATTGTTACTCCTAGCAGAGTACATGATTGTAGCGTGATGCATTGCTTTGTTTCTTCCCTGCACAGGGCATGCTGGTAGTGATACGCATTGCATTATTCCTTCTATTGAAAAGTACATGATTGTGGCGCTATGTAGTGCATTGTTTCTTTCTTGCACAGTACAGAAGTATATCGTTACGCATTGCAGTATTTCTTTTCTTTTGCAACGTGTGTGATTCTAGCAATACAACCTGCCTAAGCTTTTGGAAATGGTTAGAAGTAAGTTTAACTGTTGGTTAGAAGCGGTGGTTGGAATTAGAACCTACCAATCCACCGGAAGGAATCCTACCCATTATAATATGTTGGTTTTGTATTGTGTGGTCATATCGTATATCTTCTTATATAAAGATTATACTCGTTTTATAAAAACTCGTGTGGAGTCTATTTGTGGTGACATCATAGGGTTGCTGTGAGTGTGGTTGCACATACTGTACACTCGTACCTTGGAAATAAGCCTGGCTGCTCGTGCCAAGCTACTAAGGGGGTGAGCAGGGCTATCTCAGATGGTGTCCTTATTTAGCCTAACATTGAAACAAGGGGTCCGGATCTCACACCAGGTGACAGCGGTGTGGGACAGGGACTCCCGCCTCCAGCATTTGGTGGGGGCAGTGAGGGATAAGGACCCCCACTTCCAACATCCTGTGCTTGAGTTTCTATACTTTCAATCCAAGTATGACAACGACATCTCTCTAGTAGGATGCACGTTTGTCAAGCATGCAAACTACTGTATATAATATGCAAGTAGAATTAACATGTAAATTTCCTTTACATTTGATTCACAGAGAGAGTTAAGCAAGCTAAGTGTAGGTTCCTCCATGAGGGCGTTCAGGCAGTGTCCAACCAGTCGTGTCAGATGGATGCAGACTAGATTGATAGGCTGCTCTGTTGCACTCCTATTGCAAGTAATAGGGTAGCAGAGCAATCTGCAGACACTTACTGGCTATGTATGGAGGGACAAGCTCAAGGTTGCCCCCATTTCACACGCTCAGGCTTCTCCTGCACAGAAACCTCCTGTGCAATGCAGTACAGCCTGCTGACTGCATATCTTGCATCAAATGATTAATGAGGATCATCTCTTGTCTCATGCCGTCATTGCCACAGGAAATGCGATGATCTTGGTGAATGTGCCTTTCCTCAATGGGCACAAAGGGGCAGATATACAAGCCCCCTGCGCCACCAGTACGTGACTTTTCCTCCATATTTACAAGGACAGGAAAAGCGTGACTTTTCCTCTCCTTGTAAATACGGCCCCTTCACATGCAGCACTTTGCGTTGAAGCGGCGTTCCATGGGTGTTGCCGTGGGTGTTCCCACGCAACAACCATGGAACAAGACACAACTCCAGATTTACGAGAAATCGTAAATCTGGAGATGCGTCTGAATGCTATGCCACCCTAGAGGTGGCGTAGCGAGGCACAACGAGGAGAAATGTTTCCTCATTTTTTCCTCTTTCAATGTGTGCTGCATTCTACAGCACGCATTGAAAGAGGAAAATGCCCGTAGTGATTGTTTTTGTGCAGGGATGTGCCCCTTCCTGCACAAAAACAATCTTCACACGACGCAGGCATCCTTGCACCATGGTGCAAGGGTGCCTGCGCCAGCGCATGGCTGCAGTTTGTGCGCCAGCGCAGGGGGAAGCACAGAGATGCGACATATTCTTGTAAATATGTCGCATCCCTGTGCTTTGGAAGTGCTACAGAGTGGCGCAGCCAAAGGGCTTGCGGTGCCACGCTGCGGCACTTCCTTGTAGATCTGCCCCTCCATTTGTGCAGAAATATGTTGACCTGCAGTCACAAGAATCTAGTCATGGTTTCTGTGTTCAGTGTTTTTACTCAGGTGATGGGGGTTATGAATACCATTTTGGTTACTCCGTCCCTATACATTTCAATTAACATATTGTCTTTGTAGGTCCATTTTTCATGACACATTCTAACTTTAGAGGCTTGAGGAGGATTATCATGTTTATTACACTTATGGACCCAACTCATTTTCTTAGCGAAAACCACAAAACCTCTTGTTCACCAGGAACCTTCCAGTGCTAGATGAACAGACCTTTGATGAAGCATGCCACACTCTGTGGGTGATGGTTATATTCCTATGATTGCACACACATACACTCAGTGTCCGAATAGACCTGTTGAGATACACTGACTTTCACTTAAGTATTTAAAAACTCTCCGAATAACCATCATTCGTTCTGTGACTGTGTCAGAATGACTTTGAATTGAAGAGGGTAAACCTGCAGACTTGTGAACATTGTGGGAATTATGCTGCAGTGAGCCTATACGGCCCTTTTCACAAAGGTATTTTGCCTGTAATCCTGTGTTTATGCTGAGAATACCTCCTATACACCTGTCAGAAATTCACAAACTTCTTCTTGCCAAGTGTAAGTGGGCATTAACTGTGGAATTCTCCGCAAATGTGCAGAAATCTTCAGTACTAAATCCCAAGCAAGGGTGGGAAGTAAAAGAAACAAGACTTGGTTTGGCTTGTACTTTTGTGAACGGCCACAAATGTGCATTTCTGGGTATTCCCAAACTCTAGTATGATCCCTGTTCACCCTGGGAGTGTGTGGCAAGTTAACTACTTTCCTTCGAAGATTGAAAACCAATTGCCCTATTTGGTATGGGTATCTGGGAAGGGCTTTCTCCACAGGGAAAAATATTTCTAGACTGTAGAGAGCCACCCGGGCTCTCTTATACAATGTTGCGCTAAAACACGCATCCACACACCCCTCGAGGCGGGCTCGTCCCGAGGGTATAAATAAACGTGGGCAAGACCGCACGTGGTCTTTGAGCAGCCCAGATACCTTCACTATGTGTCTGTGTCCTTTAATTGGCACCATCCCAATTGACTGCGACCGAAGCCTGCCGCGCTACACTGGCGGCGAGGCCGGTCGTGCCTTGCGTGCAATTCTGTCAGCCTGCGCGGAGAGCGTGCGGAGCCCACCCGCGTTGCAGATGCCCCCGTTGCTCACCTGTGTCATCCCGGTGGTTGCGGAGCCCACCCACGTGGTGCCGGAGGCGGATCGCCTCCCGACGCGGACTGCTGATTGCGGCTACCAGCGCTGTGCGCGCTCATCAGGGGTGAGTGGCTGACCCGGCGCCTCTTCGGAGCACTGCTCCTGCCCTCGCACTCTGAGGCCCTTCTGGAGGATTCACCTCGTGCTGGCCCTGGGTTGCATCGGCCGATCGTAGGAGGGGGCCTCGACAGGGCTGCCCTTCTCCTGCCCGCCTGAACTGTGCCTAATGCTGCGTGGTGCAGCAACTGAAGCCCCGTGGGAGGAGACAATCAAGCCCAGGGCAGGGAGAGGAGGTCTGGAGCAACAAGCATTGGTAAAACCTATGACCAAATAAGTTTTCACTAAACAAGCCTTGGCAGAGCCTCAACACCAAGTGAGAGTGACCATACTGGGCTAACAAGCACTGGCAAAACCCACAGGCCCCACCAGTAAAATCGCACGATGTCTTCAGGGCCTGCGGCAGGCGCTGGTGCACCACAAGCTGGCGGATCCAACGCAGGTGCTGTTAACAACCCAGCACCGCCTCCGGTGGTCACCCACAACGCAGTAGCGCCCCTACCACCGTTCAGCGAAACCGCAGACCCAGCTACCGCCGCCCCGAGATGGAAGGCATGGGAAGGGCGACTAAACCACTACTTTAGAGGGACCCGAGAAACCGATGGGGCAGTGAAGCGGTCACTACTTATCTATTATGGAGGGGCTGAAATCTATGACTTGTTCGACACGCTTCCCAACACCGGGAACGATGATGATTATGACGCAGCGGTGGCTGCGCTGAATAGACATTTTGATCCCCAACTGAACCCGGATCTCGAAAAGTTTAAGTTCCGGAGGGCGTGGCAAACCGACACCGAATCCGTCGATATGTTTTACGCACGTATGCGCCGGCTAGCCAGTACGTGCCCCTTCATGGACCAGAGAGTGGAGATAAGGGATCAGATCATATTGGGCTGTCGCTCCAAGCTCTTACGGAAGCTGATTCTCCGGCAGCCAGGGATCTCGCTGGATGAAATCCCAGTACTAGCACGGTCCCACGAGTTGTCCGATGCCAGGGCCGAGGAAATGGAAGCGGCCCTCCACGCGCCGATGGCCGCAGGACCGGGGTTCAAGAGCGCACCCATCAAAGAAGAAAAGGTGGAAGAGATACAAAGGCGGCCGGCCGCACCTCGCCCAGCGCCCAAACCTGCGACCGGGGGCTCGTGTGGATACAGCGGGGACGACCACCCGGCAACGGCAGTCTGCGGGGCAAAAGGCAAGGCGTGCTCCCGCTGCGGAAGAATGAATCATTACGCCAGAGTATGCCGGGGTGGGCGTTTCAGACAAACGTCATCGAGACCCAGGTTCGGGCCACAGCAAGTGCGCCAGGTCTCGCAGGAAGACCCGCTGCCAAGCGGAGAACATCAGCCGCAGTTGCGGGCCCCGATGTATGAGGATGAGGACGATGAGGTATTCGTAGTATCATATGTCAGCAGGACAGGCTCCCGGCAGAGGCCGCCGCCCATGTGTTCAGTCTCAGTGGGAGGGACCGAGGTCCAAGCCCTCATCGACACAGGGGCGTCGGTCAATGTGATGGACTCCGACCAATATGACCGTCTGTCGCCGAGACCCCCCTTGACGCCGTCCAAGGCGCGAATCTACACGTACGGAGGGACGGACCCTCTTCCCCTCCGTGGCGTCATCAGTGCCACCATCGCCAGCGGGGGATACTCGACTCAGACACAATTTCATGTCACGGAAGGCAAGAAAGGGACGCTGCTCAGCTGTCATACTGCAGAGGACCTTGGTCTACTGTTCTTTGCGAACCAGGTTCATGACTCCCATGCCGAGGACATACTCAAGGAGTTCCCAACACCGGCCTGGGAAAACTAAAGGGCAAGAAGTTCGAGCTGCACATAGACACGTCCATACGGCCGGTAGCCCTCAGACATCGGAGTGTGCCGTTCAACCTGCGCCCGCAAGTGGAAGAGGAGCTGCGGAAGCTCGAAGAGCTGGATGTCATTGAAAAGGTCTCCGGCCCCACTCCCTGGGTGTCCCCGCTGGTCGTGGCGCCCAAGCCCAAGCAACCAGGGGCCATCAGACTCTGTGTTGACATGCGGCTGCCCAACACAGCAGTGAAGAGGGAGCGGCACATCACCCCCACGATGGACGACATCGTGACGGACCTCAACAGGGCCAAATGGTTCTCGAAGCTGGACCTAAATGCTGGCTACCACCAACTGGAACTAGACCCCAGCAGTTGATACATCACCACGTTTTCGACCCATGTCGGCCTCCGGAGGTACAAAAGGCTGAGCTTTGGTGTCTCCTCCGTGGCAGAGGTATTCCAGAACGCAATCCGAGAGACCCTGTCCGGGCTGCAGGGAGTGATCAACCTCAGCGATGACATTTTAGTCTACTCCAACACTCTGGAAGAGCATCACGCACACCTTAGGGCCACACTCCGGAGACTGACAGAGTGCGGGCTGACGCTACACAAAGCGAAGTGCTCGTTCTACCAGGACAGTGTAGACTTCTTTGGATACACGTTCACTCGCGAAGGGTTGCTGGTAGGTCTGAAAAAGGCGGAAGCCATCCGAGCGGCACCCACCCCGTGCAGTCCCACTGAAGTAAGAAGTTTTCTTGGAATGGCTACCTACTGTCGGCGGTTCATCTCAGGCTAGCCGCGATGTCTGAACCACTACGCGCCCTCACGCGCCACGATCACCCATGGGAGTGGACCCCGGCGGCTAACAAGGCGTTCCAAGAGATCAAAGAGGGGCTCCTCGACAAGACAATCATGGCCTACTTCCACCCCCGGAGGAAGACAGAGCTGGTGGTGGGTGCCAGCCCGGTGGGTCTCGGTGCCGTCCTCTTACAGGAACATGGTCATGAAGTATGGAAGCCCGTTGCGTATGCCAGCAAGGCGCTTACCGACACCGAGACGAGGTATGCCCAGATAGAGAGAGAAGCGCTGGCCATCAAATGGGCCTGCCAGCACTTCCACTTGTACCTGTGCGGACAGGACTTCACCGTCGTGACGGACCACAAGCCGTTACTCCCCCTGTTCATGGGATTGTCGAGGCTGGCACCGCCACGGATCGAACGCTGGGCCGTGCAGCTTCAGGCGTACCAGTTCAAGGTGATCTATCCGCCGGGGGCTCACAATCCCGTGGACTACTTGTCCCGGCATCCGAAATCAACCCCATCAGCCGCCATACCGGGAGATACGTCCAACACGGAGGCTTTCGTCAGCATGGTATCGCAGGGGTCCTGTCGGAAAGCTATGACACTGGAGGAGATCGGTCAAGCCACTCGTGAAGACCCTACCCTCACCCGCGTCCGCAGGGCGCTAGACAGCGACGGATGGGCCCGCTTCTTAGACGGGGTTCGTGACCTGCGACCAGAGGTCAGTCATGCTCGACAGCAACTGTGGCAGGTCGGGAGTGAACTCAGCGTAGGGGAAGAAGGAGTCATTCTGAGGGGATGGCTCATTGTGGTCCCGGAAAGCCTCCAGAAGAAAATCCTGGCACTTGCGCATGTAGGCCACCAGGGGATGGCCAAGACTAAGGCCCGGCTCCGGGACAAGGTGTGGTTCCCGGGGATGGACGCGAAAGTGGATGAAATGGTCCGACAGTGCCACGCCTGCACTATCACCGGAGGAGATCCGGCTCCACCTCCAGTGATTACAGAAGAAGCGAGTAAGACGCCGTGGACCCATCTCAGCATCGACTTCGGGAGCTTCCCGGACAGCAGGCACATGCTGGTCATGGTCGATTCTTTCTCAAAGTTCCCGATAGTGGAGGTGATAGCATCCACTGCGTTCCCTCACGTCAAGAAGGTTCTGGACAGAGTATTCGCAACAATGGGGCTGCCCGAAGAAGTCAAGTCGGACAATGGCCCCCCATTCCAGGGGCGGGAGTTCCAAGAGTACCTGGCAAGTCTGGCGATCCGACACCGGAAAATCACCCCCCTCTGGCCTCAAGCCAACGGAGAAGTGGAACGGCTGATGAGGACGCTCAATCGAGTGCTGCGGATCGCCGTGGATAACGAGGAAGATCTGGAAGCAGCTCTAGATCAATTCCTGGGAGTGTACCGCCAGACCCCACACAGCACCACCAAGTGCGCTCCAGCTCACATCCTGTTCAAGCGAGCCCCACGGGACAGCATTCCGGCGGATCCAGGATGGGCCCCTGCGGAGAGAGACGGGGCGGCCATTCAGGCGCGGAGGGAAGCAATGAACAGGAAGGCTAGCGAGGCCCGTAGAGCCCAGGACACAGTGGTCCGAGTCGGAGACCGTGTGGTCATCAAAGATCGGCACCCCGGATGGAAGTTCCGAACTCCCTATGAGCCTGAAGTGTGGAAGGTGACCGAGGTGCAAGGGACCATGATCACGGCACGGAGAGGACACCAGACCATCACAAGGAATGTGTTGAGCTTCAAGGTGGTTCCCGAAACTGGCATGGATGGCGAAGGGCTCGAGCCGACATGGGTTCTGACGGAGAGTGATGCCCCGGCGTCTCCCGGCGGAGGGGTGTCACCTCCGGCAAGCGGGCAAACGGCAGCCCCAGGTGGAGAGGACTATCAGAGACTAAATGATCGGGTCCAGTTGCCGGTGCTTCCGGGGCTATCCCGTTGGACAGGTCTCCCGACTCCTCCACCAAAAGTCAACGATATGGACTACGCCCCAATCCTGCACCCAGTCAGAGACTAAAAGACTATGTATATACTTCCCCATGACGGGGTGCACTCGGGGACAGTTAACTAAAATGAAGGAGGGATGTAGAGAGCCACCCGGGCTCTCTTATACAATGTTGCGCTAAAACACGCATCCACACACCCCTTGGGCGGGCTCGTCCCGAGGGGATAAATAAACGTGGGCAAGACTGCACGTGGTCTTTGAGCAGCCCAGATACCTTCACTACGTGTCTGTGTCCTTTAATTGGCGCCATCCCAATTGACTGCGACCGAGGCCTGCCGTGCTACATACACTGAGAAAAAAACAAAGAGAAAGAAAAGCGTGCTTTTGTACTGTGGCTCCATTGCCCTTGTTTATGCCGAAATTAACACCGTGCGGAATTCTTCACAGCAGGAGGAGGAAACTACAGTAGAGGTAACATGACATTATCAGTTGCATGCCTGGAAACCTGCACGTGGAGTAGGGCCGCTTTCAGGGTGCCCTTCTAGGAATGTTTGTGATTTGAAAAACAAATGTAAAAGTACGTTTGGGCAGAGATATACATCTCTGCTGTTATTTTGATGTATTTTTGTGAATCAGGCCCATAGCTATTCTAATTTCTTACAATAAAGATGGTTAATAGTTTTGTGGTACTTTAATGGTGTGCTGCTGACCGTGCTCGTTACTTCTTCTGGCCATTCTATTGTTTCTAATTTGCAAACAAATGAATTTGATAATTCTGTATGATGACTGTCAGAATATGCTCCTCATGACCTGCCACTCGTGACTCCACGCTCTACTACTGTGTACCACTTGCTTGCCCCTGCCCCCAATTTATGGGATCCCAGAATAAATGTCTTCAATTTTCAGCACCGTTCCAGCTCATATTATCTAATGGCTTTTCGAAATTCACCAGGCACGGTGCCAATCATTTTCCAAGCGTGTGGAATATTGCTGTGGTGTTATTTACACTCTAAGGGGGATATGTATGAGTGAAGACATTAGCCGTCATGGGTTAACGCCACACTCCGCCACTTCTGAAACGCACGACTGCACCATATTTACGAGGACATGGTGCAGCATTGCGTTTCCCCCTGCGCTGGCACTACACTTGGCAGTGTAGCACCAACGCAGGCACCCTTGCACCATAGGGCAAGAGTGTCTGCTTGCAGGGGGTTTTATTTATGTGTAGGAAGGTGTCCCTTCCTGCACATAAAGAATATTTAAATGCTGTTTTGTCAATTCTATGTGTGCTGCTCCATGCAGCATACATGAACGTCACAAAATGGCCTTTTTTTTAAAGATTGTTTATGCACAGAAAGGGGTACCTTCCTGTAAATAACAATCCATGGCATTTTACTTTTTCCATGTGTGCTGCACAAGGCAGCACACATGGAAAAAGCAAAAAAAGTGGAGAAATAATGTATTTCTTCTCATTTTGCCAAGTTAAGACCAGGTTTTCCCTGGTCTTAATTGTGGTGCTGCCTCCTATGTATGCTGCCCTTGTACATAGGGGACAGCGTCAAAATCAATCAAAGGGTGTTGCGGTGGAACGCCCACCGCAGCCCTTACTGGCCTCCCCTTTTACGCTAACCATAGCGTGAAAGGGGGCCTTATTTACAAGGCAGTGTTAAGCCACGATAAGTGGCTTAACGATGCCCTGTAAATAAGGCTAAGCTCCTATCGCCACCACGATGTCGGAAAAAGTGATGTTGTGGTGGCAATAGAGGCTTGTACATATGCCCCTGAATGTTGTGCTTGGTGGATCTGTGGGGCAAATAAAAACCACTCTGATCACTAGCTTATGAATTGTTTTCAAGAGGAGGTTAGCCTGGATTTTAAAGAAATTTTGAACTATGCATTAATTGGATTGGTCTGTATGAAGCACATTCAGTGGCCAAGTGATTGGGTTTAAACAGCACAGTGGTGCTGTCCTTGAACATGTCCTTAGGAATGAAGCACTTCCCCTTAGTGGATTCGAAGAGTTCACATAATGGCTCAACCAGAAGAGATGCACTGGCTTTAAAAAAGTCTCCTGGGAACCCGTTGAGAGTGAGACCAGGATTTTTTATGAAATGTATTGGTTAATTGCGCCCCAAAACATTAAGGGGAATGCCACAGGGCCTTTGCTGGGGTCAGAGTAGTAAGTGGTTTCCTCTCTGATGGAGCCTCCAGCCTCTCTGGCCTGGCCACCTTGCCTTGAGTTGCCACATGCTCTGCCATGTGGACATCTCCCCTCCCATTGTGACTCATTGTTGTAAACCGGTTCATCCAAGGAAGACACCAATACAGGAACAGTTAAACTCGTAGTTTATTGGAGCTAAGGAACCCCATGCAGAAGGAACCAGACACCAACAGTCATCACCAGGTCCAACTGAAGTGGAACCCAACACATGTCATAATCCCCACATTCCACACGAGACCTGACACAAGAGGTAAAAGGGGAAGAAAGACTAAGTCACAATATAACACATCCACCTTCTTGCATTTTAAAGAAGCACAGGACCACCAAACTAACACAGCAGGAACCCCGCACAAGACACCACCCACCACCCACACAACCCAACAGATGAAAACAAAACAAATGCTAAAAGCAAGGGATCACAAGAAGAAGTCAACAGGATACAACATTTTCAAGCCACTTGGGAGACCTCACACACCTCCTTCCTCTCTCCAGTTTGGTGCATGGCAACATCTTGACGCCCTCCCTCCTAACACCACCTTGTGGAAATACCTGGGACTCATTTTTATCCGAGTTTGACAACGATAGATATGAATCCAACCCAACCTGCACAGGATTGACTCCACCCCTTTGAAATAATACCACTCTTCTTATGTTCCAGATTTGCTCAATGTCTAACTTCACCCAATTGTGACCCACCTGTTTAACCTTGTAAGTACCACGAAACTTAGATAAACCAAATTTGACACCACCCAGTTTGACTTTGACCCAGTCTCCCACTTTAAACAAACCTTCGATTGGACAAGGAAGATCACTCTTGGTTAATAAGTTACTCCCACTTCTCCACATCCAGGAAGGAAACAGCTTAGTGGACGGTTTCCTGCCCCTCATCATCTCAAAAGTTGTTTACCTGCTGCTGCATTAGGTGTGGTGTGGTGTGGTATGCCCACAACATGTCTTTAATCACATTCTGCACTTTTTGCCCTGCTCTGCCGGCCAATTACATGGTACCTTTCACTAATCTATTGATTCTTTCTACTTGACCATTGCTCTGTGGGTTATAAAGGGAAGTACAAACATGTTTCACACCAACATGAGTCAGAAAATATTCCATTTCACACAAAGTGAGCTGTGTATCATTGCCTGTGATGAGGTTCAGCGGCACCCCTTCCCTCCTAAAGATGTTTCTGCAGTAAGGCAATGGTGGGTTTGGCACTGATGTTCCTCAAAAATATTACTTCAAACCACCGTGATTTGGCATCTACCAAAACAGCAGCAAACCGTTCTTGTTCAGAAAAAAATGTGAAAGGACCAATGAAGTCCAAACTGACCTTTTCCCAGATGGAATCAGCCTCAGACATATGAAGGTGTGTGTCCTTGACACACCCACCGACTTTCAATCTCTTCTCAGAATGTTTACACGCAACACAAATTCTCAACCCACCTCAGAATCCATTTTGGGCCACCAAAACTTTTCTTTCACCCTTTTTAGAGTGAAAGATTGTCCCATGTGGCCTTCATGCGCTAAGGCAATTAATTTATGTCTCAGTGTTACACGAGGAACAAATCTCTCACCCTTAACAATAATATCATCAGGATTTACAGATAATTCTTCCACCACTTTAGAATATGGGCTGACATCATCAGAATATGTACTCTCCCTTTTGAAACCTTCATTGATCATTCTGGTTACAGCTTTAAGTTCTTGATCCTTGTCTAAGGATTCCAACCACTCATGTTTTGAGATTGTACTCTGCGCATCTGTTAAAACCTCATCGACACTCACCACCACTTCCTTAGTGGTTACTTTGCTCCCTTCACACATTTTGTCTGGCAACCTGGATAGGCAATCGGCCACTTTATTTTTCCAGCCGGGCTAATATTCAACTGTGAAATCCCATTCTTGTAATTTGACAGCTAATCGGGCGAGGCAAGCTGAACAATTCTTAAATCCATTGTGTGCCAACACCTTTAACAGAGGCTTATGATCGGTCCTGAGAACCACTCTAGATTCCCATATAAAAGTGTGAAAATGAGACATGGCCTACACAGCTGCCAATGCCTCCTTCTCAATGACCCAATAATTCCTTTCGGTGTTCGTCAATTAGCGGGATGCAAAGGCTACCGTTCTTTTGACACCAGCGTCTACTTGCAAAAGAACGGCACCCAAACCAACTGTACTTGTGTCTACAGTAAGTAAGTCTTCAAATTGCACTGAAATGGGGCTGAAAGTTTGGCATTGGAAATTTCTTCCTTAATATCAGAGTAAGCTTTCTCTTGAGAGACACACCACTCAAACTTCCTCCCTTTCCTAAGTAGCACCCTCAACGGTACAGACTTTGTGGCAAAATCCTTTGCAAATTTGGCATAATATTCAACCATTGCCATGAAGGAGCATAGCATATCTTTATCAATGGGTGTTTGTGCGTTGACAATGGCGCTCACAAGATTAAGTTTCGGTCTCACTCCTTCACTGGAAATGCGGTACCCAAGGTACTCGACTTCATTCACTAGAAACTTGCATTTCTCTTTGCGTAAAGTGAGACCAGCCTCTAACAATTTGCTAAGAACATTCCATAATGCATCATTGTGGGAGTCAATGCTATCTCAAAAAATCAGAATGTCATCTTGAAAGAAAATGACATTAGTTACACCAGCCAACATTTTGGAAATAAGTCTCTGAAACACGCTGGCTGCGGATAACAACCGAAAAGGCAATCTATTCAATTAAAAGACACCTTCGGCTGTAACAAACGCAGTTAAATGCTTTGAGTCGGGATGTAGCATTACCTGGTGGTAAGCACTTTTGAGGTCTAATTTGGAAAAAAACTTTCCCCCAGCTAATAAAAAACAAGCTCTGTGAGATTGGGTAGGGGAAAACGATCCATAACTACATTCTGATTTAGGCTATGAAGGTCAACACGAAATCTCAAGGACCCACCAGCTTTTCTCATAATAACCACGGGGGATAACCATTGTGTGGACTCAACGGGTTCAATGACACCATCATACACCATCTGGTCAATGATCTTTTTGACCTCTTCTCTCATAGCGATGGGAATTTTCCTAGAGCTATGCCTCACCGGAATGGCATCTTTCTTCAAAATGATTTTGTGAGTGTAATCTTTGGCCTCTCCTAACTTATTATCGAACACTGGTGCAAATTGTTCTAGGACCTTGTTCACATCATCCTCACTCACAACCATGACCTGTTCTGACGCTCTGGGATTTACCACAATGTGAAGGTCATACTCATGAGACCAACCCAAGATAGGTGGGCCCTCAGTTGCAACATATATTTTCCCTTTCGTATGACGTTCATGAAAGAAAATATCAGCATCAAAATACCCCATTACACCAATGTCACCTCCTTGGTAATCTTTCAGTACTACATTGGTGGTATGCAACATTTTACCAGGCCACACAGTATCAAATCGTCCTTTTGAAATGATGGTGTATAAAGACCCAGAGTCTACCATCAGAGTCACAACTTTCCCGTCCACCATAAAATCCACTTTAGTACATGAACGCCCCTTGGAACCGTCCAAATCATCTTGTTCCAATATGCCAGAGTGAGTTGCATTCACCATTAGAATTCTGTGTTCCCTGAAATCCTCTGATTCTTCAACATTAGCCATCCTTGCTTTGTTTGCCTTGCACATACAAGCAAAATGGCCCTTCCTTCCACACAAACAGCAATTTTTACCCAGCGCAAAACAGAATTTTCAATCTGCTACGTGGAAGTTGCTGCCACATTGATAGCAAAGGCGTGTATTGGGTCTAACCTGCTTGGAAACTGTGGTCCTTGTAGAGGGATTTTTCGTAAAAGAAGTAGTTGGATTAGTGGTTTTCCTCTTGACAAAATTGACCAAATCCAACTCACAGTCCACCTCTGTTACATCAATGTGCTCCCTATTGTTCATCTTTTGCATTTCTTTCATGCATTTCTCTGATTCTTCTACCACTTCGGCGATTTTAATGGCCTCCTTTAAAGTAGGATCGGCAGCTGCCCACAGTCACTTTGCATTTTCTTATTGCTGCACTGGACGATTAATTGGTCTCTTATGAGTTCCTCAGTCATGGGAACAAATTTACATTTTATGGCAAGTTCTCTTAGTCTCACAAACTCATCTATAGATTCACCTAGTCTTTTCGGTTGGGTGTAGAATTTCTGGCATTGCATAACAATGTTCAACGTTTTTGCAAAAACGTTTGTGAATATGCAATTTGGCCTTCTTATACACATCTTCCATGACTTCTCCATTGTCTTCGTAAACTTGAGGTAAATATTTGAAGACATGCCAACCCTCTGCACCAAGACATCGTATTAACAGAGCTTTTTTCCTTATTGGCAAAAAATGAGACTCTCCTAAAGCAGCTATGTAATTTTCAAATGTCTCTATTCAATCTTCCCATTTAATGGGCAGATCACCTTGTAGCAAAAGAAAGTATGAGGGAGCCACCACTGCTTGATTGGTACTCATAGTGAACAATGGCACTGGGAAAGGAAAAAAAAACACTTTAATTCTTCTTTAACAGACCAGTTGTCATAAAGGAGTTCTTTTAGTGTGTAAAAGTGAGTACCACTGATGGCCACACGATGGCAGTGTTCATTGAGGAGACATCTCTCACCAGACTCGTGCTCTATAATATTCCGAGAGAAAGGTAGGGCTTAGTGTAGTTGGGAAAGAGCAGGGGCAGAGGGGTGATGAAAAACACTGGGCAATAAAAGGGATGACTGGGGCGTCAGATGGGCACAGGGAGTGGAACACGGAGGCAGGAAGGGGTGATGAAAATACATGGCAAGGAGAGGGGTGCAGGGGGCCACGAGGAGCCAGTGTGGAAAACAGGGGTCAGGAAGGGTTGATGAAAACACTGTACAAGGAGATGGGTGAGAACAGAGGGGTGCAGGGGGTATCGAGGAGTGGCAGATGAGCGCAGAGTGGAAAACGGGACAGGAAGGAGAGATGAAAACACAAAACCAAGGAGAGGGCGAGAACTGAGGGTGGCAGATGTGTGCACTGAGAAGTGGAGCGCAGGGGGCAAAAAAGGGCGAGATAACACCAGGCAAGGAAAAGGATGAGAACAGAGGGTAATAGGGGAGGCGAGGAGTGGCAGATGAGCACACAGAGTGCAACACTGGAGGCAGGAAGGGGTGATGAAAACACAAGGGAAAAAGAGGGATGACTACAGGGGTGAGGGGGCAGATGAGCACACAGAGTGGGACACAGGACGTTATCATTAAAATACAGGTCAAGGAGGGGATAAGAACAGAAGGATGCTGGGGTGACAGATGTGTGCACATAGGAGTGGAACACGGGGGCTGGAAGGGGGGATGAAGTCAAGGAGAGGGCTGAGAACAGAGAAATGCTGGGGCGGTGATGAGTGGCATATGAGTACATAGGAACAGAAGGGAGTGATGACAAAACACATGGCAATGAGAGGGATGCCAGGGCGGCAGATGAGCACACAGAGGGGTGGGATACAGGGGGTCAGGAAGGGGTGAGGGAAACACACACAGGGACGGAGACGCAGCAGCACTGGGAGGGGAACAGAAGGCCCAGAGAGACAGGTGCCGATTACAATCCTGGAAAAACCGGGTACGAACCGTCGGTCGGAGCGTTTTCTCCGTCCGACTCGTACCCGGTTGTAAAACTTTACAAACATGGAATTACGATTCGCACGGAAACACCATTTCCGTACGAATCGTAAAAAACACCGACCGACGAAAATAAACGTACAAATGCGATCCGGGAAAGCGCCGACGTGACGTCGGGACGCACGCAGCCTGCCATTCACGAACCAGGAATCACGATTCGCACCGACGTCATCCCGCACAGTGAATATTTTCCGGCTGCCAAAAACTGCCGGGAAATCAGGACGACGCGAACAAGGAGGACCTGTACGCGACGGACAGACAGGACGACGCGAACAAGGAGTACCTGTACGCGACGGACAGACATGGACCCGAACCTACGTGTCAACCCGGCCCTCATAGCAGTCGACCTCCTCTACAGGTTCCGACGCAGACGCCGCAGAAGGTCAGAACAACAAAGGGAGGGGGGAAAGGGGGGGTGGCAGGACCAGGGGCAGGCCACAAAACCCCCACCAAAGTCACACAGCACACATGCCCTGGACATACCTGACCCTCAGGCCCTGGTCACTACGAGGGGGTGGGGGCATGTCCAGCTAAGCCAGCGACCGCCACAACGGAAGTTCTTGACGACGCAAACCGGCAACACAACAATACAGGTACGTCCCGTACCCACGCCTTAAGAGCGTGGGTACGAGTCGTACCACGCCCACACCTACGTCACCCCAACAATGGCGGGACGGCTCATACCTACGTGGCAAAGGCCTGGGTACGGCCCGCACAAGCATTCCACAGCATGGGTACAGATATGTACGGACCGTACCCCCACCCGCGTATGCATGGAGCGTACCCCCACCCCAACAGTGTAAGTACGACCCGTACCCCCACCAGCGTACGTATGGAGCGTACCCCCACCCCAACAGTGTAAGTACGACCCGTACCCTCACCCGCGTACGCATGGAGCGTACCCCCCACCCCAACAGTGTAAGTACGACCCGTACCCCCCGCGAACGTATGGAGCATACCCCCCACCCCAACAGTGTAAGTACGACCCGTACCCTCACCCGCGTACGTATGGAGCGTACCCCCCACCCCAACAGTGTAAGTACGACCCGTACCCTCACCCGCGTACGCATGGAGCGTACCCCCATGCCAACAGTGTACGTACGGACCGTAACCCCACCCGCGTATGCATGGAGCGTACCCCCACCCCAACAGTGTAAGTACGACCCGTACCCCCACCCACGTACGTATGGAGCATACCCCCCACCCCAACAGTGTACGTACGGACCGTAACCCCACCCGCGTATGCATGGAGCGTACCCCCACCCCAACAGTGTAAGTACGACCCGTACCCCCACCCGCATACGTATGGAGCATACCCCCCACCCCAACAGTGTACATACGGACCGTAACCCCACCCGCGTATGCATGGAGCGTACCCCCCACCCCAACAGTGTAAGTACGACCCGTACCCTCACCCGCAGACGTATGGAGCGTACCCCCCATGCCAATAGTGTACGTCTGGACCGTAACCCCACCCGCGTATGCATGGAGCGTACCCCCACCCCAACAGTGTAAGTACGACCCGTACCCTCACCCGCGGACGTATGGAGCATACCCCTCATGCCAATAGTGTACGTCTGGACCGTAACCCCACCCCGTATGCATGGAGCGTACCCCCACCCCAACCGTGTATGTACGACACGTACCCCCACCTCGTATGCATAGAGCGAACCCACACACGTGTATGTTCTAAGCGTACATATTGTGAAATAGGAGGGGTGTGTGCAGAGTCCTCCCAGCAGTGCCCAGAGACAGGAGGGGTGTGTGCAGAGTCCTCCCAGCAGTGCCCAGAGACAGGAGGGGTGTGTGCAGAGTGCTCCCAGCAGTGCCCAGACACAGGAGGGGTGTGTGCCTATCACTCCCAGCAGTGCCCAGAGACAGGAGGGGTGGGTGCAGAGTCCTCCCAGCAGTGCCCAGACACAGGAGGGGTGGGTGCCTAACACTCCCAGCAGTGCCCAGACACAGGAGGGGTGGGTGCCTAACACTCCCAGCAGTGCCCAGACACAGGAGGGGTGGGTGCAGAGTCCTCCCAGCAGTGCCCAGAGACAGGAGGGGTGGGTGCAGAGTGCTCCCAGCAGTGCCCAAAGACAGGAGGGGTGTGTGCAGAGTCCTCCCAGCAGTGCCCAGACACAAGAGGGGTGTGTGCCTATCACTCCCAGCAGTGCCCAGACACAGGAGGGGTGGGTGCAGAGTCCTCCCAGCAGTGCCCAGAGACAGGAGGGGTGTGTGCAGAGTCCTCCCAGCAGTGCCCAGACACAGGAGGGGTGTGTGCAGAGTCCTCCCAGCAGTGCCCAGAGACAGGAGGGGTGGGTGCCTAACACTCCCAGCAGTGCCCATGGAACGCAAAGGGTGGAGTAGCCACAGATACCATGCCCACAAATGTCAGCCAGGTGCACAAAGACCCTGCAGTACATGTACCACATGTGTGCGAGGCTGGGAGTATACGCATGCATAGCGCCGAAAAGAAAACATGTCCACATGAAGTCATGTCAATCGTCCACATACACAAGTACAATGACTACCAAGGATGCCACGAATGATGCAGGTGGAGACATCGCTCAGCATGCATGTGCAAAGTTGAAGGAGTCCGTCACACACCCAGCTAATGTACACACAGCTCAGCGCTAAATATTGGGAACACCCTGCAGGGAAGATGTCAGGGTACACAGAGGAAGGAATACACCTTTGGACAATTTCACCATGCAGCAACTGCTTACATGAACAGAGAAACCTAGCTAACACCGTGTGATGGCACACAGATCTCAGGGTCCCCCATATGACCAGCACACTACTACATTTCCCACACACCCAACACATGAACACCACCCAAAACCATGTAGCAGCCCCACCAACAGCAATACCAGCAAAGCAGTAGTGTTCCAAGGGAAAAAAATAAATTGCTTTATTCAGCATAATCCAATAAATCTTGTTTGTAGGAAGTTCAATATTTACAAAGCCCATAGGGCAGTCCAGAAGTCACAGCTGGATGGGGGACACAGTGGGATGCGTGTCCCCAAGCTTGCCTGCACAGTTAGATTCCGTCGTCTTCCACAGGGGTGAGGGCATCATGTGGGGGGGAAGAACCAGGCACCGCAGGGACAGGAGGGCAAAGGGTAGGCGTCGTGGGTGCAGGGATGGAGGACTCCACCACAGGGGGCGGGGCAGGGCCAAAGGCGGAGGCCAGGATCTCGCTGCACACCTTAGCAAGGTCCTCCAGGGAATCCCCTGCACCCGAAAGAACCACAGGCCCCAAGGAGGGGGGGGGGGTCAGAGTGATGGGTCGCAGCGCCACTGGGGAAGGGCGTAGACAGGGGGGGGAATCAACCACCCTGACCGGGGACTCCCTTGACCGCTTGCGGGGTGGTGTCACTGTGGGGCTCAGGGACAGAGCGGCCATGAAAGAGTCTTTGTGTGATACGTGGCCAGGAGAGCTGAGGGGAGGGGATTTGGAGGGAGTGGATTTGGTGGAATGCGGACTCCCACTCTGGCTGCGTGTCTTACGTTTGCCCCCCGACCCAGTGGGTGTGCCTACTTCACCTTGTGTGTGCATGCCAGGAGGTGTGCGTATGACCTTCCCTACTGGTGTGGTGCCTGTGTCTGTTGTGGTGGGTACATGCTGACGTCTGGGTGTACGTGGGACAGGCATGGGAGTGGGAAGTGTGGATGGGGCAAGGGTAGGGGGTTGGATGAATCGCTGCATGAGACCCACTGCTGCAGTCAGTGTCGAGTCTATCGACCTCAGCAAGCTGCGTTGGTCAGCCTGCGATGAGTGAATGCCCTCCAAGTCTGCCTCCATGTTGTTGAGGACCTGGCTGTGGCCATGGAGGACATTAAGGATCGCAGCCTGACCAATCTGCAACTGCCGCTGGATGTCCACAGACTCGGCATTGGCGGCAGCAGTGGAGACAGGGGCAGGGGGTGCGGTGCCTGGCAGGAAGGAGACATGTGGTGACCGGGCACGTTGGGAAGGGACACGAGCAAGTGGGAGGCGGCTGATGGCAATGGAGGGGCGGGGTGCGATGTTGTGCCGCTGTCAGCTGGTGGTGCAGCCTCCGCCCACTCGGAGAGATCATCCTCAGACCCGTCCGCTTCATATTCGGTGGTGCCAGTGGACAGGTCCTCGGCCTCACTCTCCTCCGCCTCAGTACCACTCAATTTGCAAGCCACGATGTCAACGCTGGCACAGGTGCTCGATCCCTCCGCACCGTCTGTGCTCATGTCTCCCTCCGTGTCCCCCGACGATGCTGTTGGCAAGGTGAAGAGACAGCAATTAATCACACACCTGTATACATATGTCACATGAGTCCAATCTACATAGGTTACAGTGCATAGCCTGCAAAGAAAGATCAGTAACATCTACAAAACAAGGTACAGATGTAGGGCATGCAACACACAGTTGGTTCACCCACCATGCCAATGAAAAGCCATGGAGAGCATGACACAATAGCAACTGACATGAAATGAAGTTTGACATAGGAGCCAGGCCCTGGGGACAATCCAGCACTGCATCTGCACCACACAGCGTTGCCGACAATAGGGATGAGGAGGGACCATATCCATGAACTTGAGGCACATGCTGCATAGGTAATACTGAAAACATGCCCACCATGACTGGCTCACTGCACCTTCAGTGTATGTCCAGACAAACATCACACAATGGCCAGACCTAGCAAGGAGAATTCTGGTTTTGACATGTAGGCTTGGCCCGCACCAACCACCCCCTACATGAGACAATTTGTTGAGACACAGGTGGCACTTACATCTCTTAGTCTGGGTGAAATACACAGGGGCTGCAGAAATGCAAGATTGGACGCCAAATACCCAAGGTGCCCCTGTCCAAATAATCATGTACAAATGGGCATCATCAGAGGATTGTAACTAGACACACAGGCACTGGCCACTGTGACTATGAACAAGGAAAATCAGGTCAGGCTGTACAGTGGACACTTGTACTACATTTCACCTCAATATACATGGTGCCAGGGGACAATGGCACAGAGCACAACCTATGCTGTAGACACTGAGAGTGTCCACGTTTTGTGATGACACACATGACACCCAGGAAAATATGCCCCAGGGGACAGTAGTGGCAACACAACTCCATGGTCCTGAATGGGAATGACTGCAACACACCCCAACATCCCTGCACAATGCGTATCGCACACTCATGCACATCATGTCACAGGCCACAACAGAGGACATGCGCGCTGTAAGGCATGACACTTGTGAGACTAACTCCCATGTCTGGACTCTGCATCAGTGCCAACTGACATGGAACCCACATGTACTGAACTGGACAGGGCCCAGCCAAGGTCCCCAAACCTGTTACACACCACCCCCACACATGATGCTACAGGCATAGTTCACGTGGAGAAAGCGCCAGCCTACATTACCTTGTGAAGGAGTGACTACACACAGACCAGGGAACACATTGCAAGGAGGGGAAGGGAGGCAGGAGAGCACAGCTATACTGTGGCTAACAGGATCTGCACAGCACCTTTAAACCCTGGCAGTGTATCCATGCAACTGTGCACTTACAAATGCTGTTGAAACACAACAAACACACACCCCCTTCCTGCTGCTGCTTCTCCTGTAAGCGCCTCTCCAAGTCTGGAAATACCACCGGCAGCACACGCTTGTGGATGTGGGTCAGTCGGCGGCGCCCGCGGTTCTTATGGCTCTCAGGTGAGTCCCCCAGCAGGACCCGTGCGATCCTCCGCGTCCAGCACCGGATATCCTGCTAGCGTTTCCTCACCTGGGACAGGCGCCGCTTCCGACCATCCGTACTCCTCACGGCGCTGACGGCGGTCAGCCATATTTGCTCCTTGGCAGAGGCGCCTACCTGTGAGTATGAACAAGTGACACTACATCAATACACCTGGCACATGTCACAGAGTCACATATTAGAACACATTTGCTGTTTACAACAAGGCATAGTATGCATCCAACGCATTGCACCTTTGTCATAGGGACATGATCCTCTGGGGAAGGGCAAAAGCAGTATGTGCCATTGAAAGTACACAGGTGGAATGAGGGCAACAACCCAATCAATGATCCTTGCTCACACTGTGCATCACAAGCTACACCAGGATAATGTGCAGCACCTCTCAGCAGTCACATGCCACAGGCCACTGACGCCACCGCAGCAGAATACACAGACACACACAGGCACAGGACATTCACCTGCCATTGCCAAATGCAGCGACATACCTCACTCTGCACATGTGCCACTAGACGGGGGGGGCCCACAGGTGTGGGGCTGGCTCTGCACGTCAGACACACAGCACTGCTCCCTGCTCACATCACATGGCCAGGGTATATCCATCCCTCATGCAGCTGGGGTGCTACACTCCACATATGCACCCACCCACATGACAGGGGACTTACACACACACCGATGTCCAGGGTACGAACACATCATGTGGACACTCTCAGCACAGGTACACAGAACTAACACACATCTGTGGGTACAGTCACCTGTCACACTGGGCTGACCACAGAATCACATGAGGACTGTAGAGGCTACATTCCCAGGAGGACAAGACAGGCAGAATGTGGCATGCACCATGCAGTGATTGTCACAGTAAACACCATGCTAGTGAGGAAGGCAGACATGCACCACAGCATGCTCTGGCTGTGAGACATCAGGCATTCCCCCCCCTGGCACCCCCCCTTACAGGACATGGCATGTGTGTCACACCTGGACACAATGGCAGAAGTCACAGTCTTAAAAAAGGGACACAGTCTGTGCTAGTGGACTCTGCACTCACCTGATAACCTGGTCGCCCATACAGCAGGGGGTACTGTGGGAGGATCACATCCAGCAAAGCCAGGTTCTCCTCCAGGGTGAATGGCTGTGACCTCTCCACAGCCCTTGACATGGTTCCAGGGAATCAGTAGCAGCAGCTGGGTCGTGGAATACAAAGATGTGCAGGCAAGTGCTCCCTCATGGGACCTGGCTGCCTTATATCTGCCTTGCTGGCCTGTTTCATGCACAGGAGTACAGAGTGATTGGTCACTCACATTTGCATCCTATGTTTCCTCCAATCCCTTCAAACCTAGCAGTCAGTGGGTTCTTATTGTGTTTTTTTCTTGAGCATGATGTCAACTCCACAAACACATTGCAACAAAGTAGATTCATTCCAACTGACTTCTGCTGTGCACCTTCCGGAAAAAATTCAAACTTTAAACTTGGTCTCCATGACAACCAGCATGCATTTTGGCCTTTATACTTGTCCCTCATGTGTCCCCTATGTAATTTGGAGCTTCACACACAGGTACGGTGCGTTCCGGGGCCCTAGGGCAACCCAAATGCATAGCAACGGCCCGTACACGCGTGTGTACGCTCCGTACCACTATGGGTGTTCTCGCGTATGCGTACTCATAGTGATAGTGAGCGTACAGGCGTGGGTACGGTCCGTACCAACATGAGTACACATACGCGAGAACACACATAGTGAGACGGGCCGTACACGCGTGTGTACGCTCCGTACCACTATGGGTGTTCTCGCGTATGCGTACTCATAGTGATAGTGAGCGTACAGGCGTGGGTACGGTCCATACCACCATACTTATGTCCATGTGGTTTCCATGTAGGGGACGCTGGCTATCCCAACATGCCATGGCTGATCACACCTCTCCGCAACCCCATCACGCCGGCCCAGCTCCGCTACAACACCGCCCATGGCCGGACAAGGCGAGTGATAGAGAGGACGTTTGGCCTCCTGAAGAGCCGATTCCGATGCCTCCACAAGAACGGCGGCGCCCTCCCATATGCCCCGGCGAAGGTCTGCAAAATCTTCATGGTCTGCTGCATGCTGCACAACATGGCAGTTGAGAAAGCTGTGCCACTCATCCTGGATCAAGATGATCAGGACCATCCACCCGTGGAGGACGAAGGGCTTGGCAATGGGGCTAGTGATGTGGAGGATGTGGTTCCGCAAGAGGACATCTGGAGTCGGCTCATACGCGACTTCTTTGCTTAGTGGTGAGTACCAGTGTCTGAGTGTGCACGCATTGGTCCCCGTGTGGCATGTGTTGCGATGTGTGTGTCCATCTGCATGTATGCCACGTGAGTTAGAGGTGTGTGTGGATGTGTCACTCGAGTGATGGTGCCAGTGATGAGTGTATTTCCCCAGTCATAATTGTGACCTAGCATGTTGTCATCCTTACATGTGTCGAGTACATGCACATGCATGTGGCTGTGCTTTTTGTGGCTGACTTCTTGTGTCTCTCATATCCCCAGGTACTTGCGCATGCCGTCTGCTGGTTGCATTGTTGTGGCACTGCTATTCCTCATGGACACGTCATCGTGTGCTGACTCAGCGTTACACGCACGGACAAGTTTGGAAGTCTCCTTAGGGTAAGGGATGCATCAGGGGTGTATTGGGTGTGGCAGTTTTTCACGATGTATGCACACTGCCCCTGTCGATGTTTGGTTCCTCTGCAGACATGTCGCATCACCATGGTACACATTACATGCAGCTGGGTAGGTCTGAATAGATGGTCAGACTTGTTGACAGTCATCAGTGATGGGATTGTGGAATGTGATGATGGCATCAATGTGTGTTACACTGCCCTCGGACACATACGGTTTGCCTTGGCTTGACATGCTGTGGGACTTCCACATCAGCGGATCAATGGTGTATGGCAGTCTCTCTGTGAGCAGCAGGGGGTGTTTAGCTGTTAGCCGACACTTGTGTGCCAGTTCCATGGCTATCACGCATTTGGGCTGCAGAAGGGGGGTTCCAGTGTTGGACCCACATGTAACTCCACATTACCCGTTCATGTGTACTCCGAGTTGCCTCTGCAATCCCGAATACATGACAAATAAAGGTGTCCCTATGCCTCCAAGGTGCCTCTTCTCAGTCAATGCTGGCGTGTTGCCACGGTGCATCCGGCATGTCTGGCATGTTTTTCCGTGATAGTGGCTATGTGTCTATGTGTCGAGTAGCAAGATGCAAGCTGTTTGTGTGGGATTAGACTGTGTATTGTGCATGTAGTCAATGACTGTGTGGGTATTGTGACATGTGCCATCCCCATGCATCCCACGTTGGCCAGGCCACCATTCACTGCATCCACCTGACTCAAGCTTGCAGGACATGGTTCTGCCATCTGTCCACACATACCTGGGTGCCCCCCAGGACACTCCACATGATCCCTGACCTCTGTGCATGGCTGTAGCTGTACTCAATATGTCTGTTGGCACGGTTGTGCGGCCACCCCCTCAGCTGGTTGGGCTCATCACGGGTGTGTATGGTGCTCCATGTCTGTCTTGCCTACTACAATGTGACCCATGTGTGTCCTGTGCCAGACTCAGGCCCCAGGGTGTGGATGGTTGAAGTCAAATGAGAACTCAGGCATAGTTAGACTTTACAAGACACATGTAAGGTAATAATGCAATCAGTAGGCATCTTCTCTTTATGGTGTGACTTTTTATTTTGGTTGGGGTAGGTAGGGGGTTGACATGAGGGGCTTTCCGGGTGTGTGGAATCCAAAGTTCACTTGGGGAGTTGGTGTCCTTGCCATTTGAAATCCTCAGAGTCCATGCCACAGTCAACATTGGTCAGACAGTGACCGGCAAGTCCATGTGGCAGAGAATGTCTTTTGATGCTGTTGCTCCAGTGGGCCAGGTGCCAGGCCAGGTGTCCTGGGAGATGGTGCTGTTGCGCCGACCCTCACGGTCTTTTCCGTGGACGACCCGCCCTCCTGCGGGGACCCTCAGAAGCAGGCCGTGACGATGTTTGGGATGCTCCATCGGATGTCTCCTCCTCCTCCTCCTGATCCCTCCCTGTGGGTGGTGATGTTCTACGCCTGATGGCACAGGGAGGGTTGCCCATGTTGTCGGCCATCCGACGGAGTGTACTGTGAATTCCCGTGAACACCGTCACAAGCTCAGCCTGTCTGTCCTCCATCCTCCGTTGATGTTGCAGTAGACAGGCATGTTGCTCCGCATGTTGCTGGGCCTGCTGGGTCTTGATCCCCTCGACGATGGACACAACCTGGGCCATGCCCGTGGTGTCCTGCCGGTATGTGTCCAGGATGTTTCGGACATGGGAATATACCGGTTCCCCAGCCAACTGGTCAGGCTCGCGCCTCCGCCGTCCTCCACTCCCACCACCCCTGCCCACTTGCACCTGGCCTGCCCTTGTGGGCACATCGGGTCTCCGGGACCCCTGAGGGGTGGCATTGGCGTTGTCGCCTGCCTCCTCCTGGGTGCCCGGGACACCGTGTCCCTCCTGGCCAGCCTGGCTGCATTGTGGTGGTGGGGCAGGGATCCTGAGTGTCTCCTGGGATGTGGCAGGAGTGGGGGTGGTGGTTGGCCCAGTTGTACCTGACGCAGGTGCTGCAGGTCGTTGGACACCAGAGGGGCCAGGTTGGTCAGGGTCGGGTTCGTCCACAGAGTGGTGAGAGTCGTCGCTGCCGGTGGCTCCGTCATCCCGCTGAGCCGGATCCTGTGTGTCTTCCCCCCCAGTGTTGGGGGGTGATCCACGACGTTGACCTGTGTGTGAGAGAGACAATGTTAATTTTGTTCCACGCAACATCCATGTTTCATTGGTTTCTAAGTTGGCACATTTCCTCTGGAAATGTGGATATGTCTTGCATTCCACTCACAGTGCACTTGTACATGGGTATGTCCCTTGGCCACAGCTTTAGCGACTTTACCTATGTGTGGCACAGTCTTACTTGCTGCGTCAATTGTGACTGCAGTCAGCAGTGGAGTGGGCAGGTGTGGAGAGCCATGCATTGGCGCCTTCCGTGTTGCACTGTACGTGGGCACATGGAGTGGTTCCACACACTTAGATAATGCAGGTAGCTGTCGTTGTGCTCGTGCACAGGTTGTGACATGGCCCTGTGTTTAGCCATGGAGAAGAGGGGGGGTTCTGGCACTGGCCACCCTTGTCTACATGCACGCAGTCCACCTGCTGACGAGCAGACATTCCCACACCCCACAAGGCTGATTTGCTCTCCCTGTGTGTCCCTTTCTCGCTCCCTCTCTGTCCCCCTCTCCCTCCCTCCGTGTGTCAGCCTCCTCCCTCTGTCCGTCTCCCTCTGTCTCCCTTTCTCCCTCCCTCTGTCAACCTCCTCCCTCTGTCCGTCTCACTGTGTCTCCCTCCCTCTCTGTCCCCCTCTCCCTCCCTCCGTGTGTCAGCCTCCTCACTCTGTCCGTCTCCCTGTGTCTCCTTCCCTCTCTGTCCCCCTCTCCCTCCCTCCGTGTGTCAGCCTCCTCCCTCTGTCCGTCTCCCTGTGTCTCCCTCCCTCTCTGTCCCCCTCTCCCTCCCTCTGTGTGTCACCCTCTGTCACCTCAGCCCAGCTTCCTGGGCACAGACTGTTAGCAGATCTTTGAATGGCCCTTGGCTTGTTGATGTGAGTTTGTTTCTGATCTCCAGGCACCCATTGGGTGTAGTGTCTGTGTCTGCGCTGCTGCTGTGGTGGTGTGTGCTGCCACTCTTTCACAGTGTTGGCTGTTCATTAGCTGCTGTCATGTGCAAAAAGTGCCTTCACCCCCATGTCTTAATGCAAGGCGTCCGCCATTTGCTGGCAAGTCTTTCCTGTGTGGGGACACACTGTTTGTCTGGCTGTGACCTAGGCCATATGGGCAGAGGGCATTGTTGTCTGCTTCTGAGTTGCACTATGTGACTTTTGGGGCCCACACTCCCGCCATCCCGGTTACCGTGTCTTGTGTTGGTGTTTTCTGTGGCCTGTGACTTGACATTTTCCAGCTGGGTGCATGGGGCATGGTGGCGCTAGTGGGATGTGCGTGTTCATGGAGTGTGGTTGAGTCATGCGATAGCTTGGGGTGGTTGCGTGCCTGTTTGTGAGTTTGGTTGTGGATGACGTTCCCCCCATGTGAGGTGAGTTGTTTGTGTACTCACCCGGGTCTCGGACTCCTTCTAATCCGTCCACTGCCACCACCGGCAGTATGGCCATCACCCTCGCCTCCCAGGGATGGTAGTGTACGGGTCTGCGGGCCTGCCCTCCTCCAGTGACGTTGGCCTGGTTGTGTTCGTCCGTCATTTTGGCTCTGACCCTCCTCCGCAGATCGTACCACCTGGCTTGGCATTCATGCCTGGTCCTTCTGGTGTCCGCAACAGCATTCACAGCATCGACGATGGTCTGCCACATGGATGTTTTTTCAGAAATGGTGGTCTGTCTGACCAATGTTCCAAAGAGGTGTGGCTCAACTCTGAGGATTTCATCGACAAGGACCTCCAACTCTCGGCTAGTGAACTTTGGATTCTTGTTAGTGGGCATGGTGAGGGGTGTGGGTGTGGATGGGGGGGTGGTGTGGATGGTTGTGGGTGTGTGGGTGTGGTTGTGCAGGTGTGTGTGTGAATGTGATGTGGGGGTGTTTGTGAAGGTGTGTGTGTGAAGGTGTGCAAGTGTAAGGTGTGGTCAAGCTTCTAGTATGGTGCTGTAGGTTGTCTGTGGGGTCTGGCAGCAGTGAGTCTGTTGCAAAGGCTCATGGTTTGTGTGTGTGGGCCCTTTTTATTGGTCCATTGGTGGGTGTGGCTGTGTTTGAACTTTGGGTGGGTGTGTTATAAGGAGTGGTTGTGTTTTGGGCCTCTGATTTGGATTTTGGCAGTTGCAGGTCAGTGATTGTGTTGTTTTTGAGCTTGTTGGACATGTTTAGTTGCTTTGTGCCATTCGAATGGTGTATTCTTGTGTTGTTTTGCTTTGTCCTGGTTGTGTACGTGCGTTTTTAACGTGTGTACGGTGTGTACTTCGGCCATTTGGTTGTACAGTGCTGTCCTTGTGTCTGGCTGGGTACGACTCGTACATGCGCGATGTTGTGTGAAGGTGCTGGTGTTGGGGCCTGGGGTATGCTCCATACGTCCGCGGGTGAGGGTACGGTTCGTACATACACGGGGGTACGACACGTACACGGGTGGGGGTACGACTCGAACGTACAGGGGTGTACATACACGGGGGTGCGACACGTACACGGGTGTACATACACAGGGGTTCGATACGTACAGGGGTGTACATACACGGGGGGTGCGACACGTACACGGGTGTACATACACGGGGGGTTCGACACGTACACGGGTGTACATACACGGGTGGGGGTACGACATGTACATGGGTGTACATACACGGGGGTTTGACACGTACAGGGGTGTACATACACGGGGGGTGATGACTCGAACGTACACGGGTGTACATACACGGGTGGGGGTACGACACGTACACGGGTGTACATACACGGGTGGGGGTACGACACGTACATGGGTGTACATACATGGGGGTTCGACACGTACACGGGTGTACATACACGGGGGGGTTCGACTCGAACGTACACGGGTGTACATACACTGGGGGGTTCGACACGTACACGGGTGTACATTCACGGGGGGTTCGACACGTACACGGGTGTACATACACGGGGGTTCGACACGAACGTATGGGGGCTGGGTGGGGGGTTCGACTCGAACGTACGGGGGCTGGGGGGGTCGGCGCGTACATACGGGGGCTGGGGGGGGTGTTCGGCACGTATGCGGGCACATGTCTCCATGGTTGCTATGGGAGTTCGGTGCGGACGGTGTTTTTTCCATCCGGTTGTAACATCGGACGCACGGGATGGATCGTAATTCCGCGGTCGGACTTCACTTTTCACATTGGTACGGTAAATCGTCCGTGGATGTGTGTCGGACACATTTTCCGACCCGAGGACGTGTGGGGAATAATTCCCGATGCGATTCGTATGGACTTTTCCCCATGCGAATCGTAATTGGCAGTTTGTTTGGCACTTGTACGATTCGTACGGTAAAAAGACCGGATACGAGTCGTACGGGGAATTTTTTTACCGGATCGTGATCGGCACCTAAGTAGGGGCAGAAGAGAAAAGAGTAGGTGGAGTGAGGTGTTTTCTATTTGCATTATACCAGCGCGCATATCCCCCTGACGCCATTCCTCAATCACACTCAGCAATAACATTGATGATTATAAAAAATAGGCTTAGGCACTGCCCACGGTATGAAATACTTGTTTATTGGCAGGGAAGACTCCTTTTAATTCACTCATGCCTCAGTAGCCTGCCTGGTTCTGTCACTGGTCAGCGCGTGACTAGCACCAGACAGGATCAGGTTTTTTTTTTTAACAAATCCTGCTGGGCCCCCACACTGCTGCTGGCAGGGCCAAGGTAAAATCATATGAAATACTCGACTAGCTTCCTGTCACGGTGTTCGTGCAATTTGTCTGTGGTTTCGCAAGCAGTAGTAGTGATCACAAGAGTAAAATCATGTAGAATGTGAGTAGATTGTGGGCATGCGTTCATTTTACAGTAGGATCAGGTGCTCTGCAGCAGTTCTTCTATAGTTTGTCCTTACTAAAATCAGTGTAATTTCTTTTGTTTTATCTGTTTCCATGAACTTAATTTCTTGATTTTGTTCTGTCACTCTTAGTGTAATACCATTAGTAGTTGAATGTCATTCATAAGTACTCTGAAACCCTGAAAATGGCTCACCTAAGCACTCTTAAAACGTGGCAACTATGTAGTCTATTTTCAATATCGGATAGTGTCCTTCCATTTATGGTGCTTTGAAATAGTTTTAAGATCTTCATAGAGTTTCTTGTTGCTGGAATGGCTGTAATTTCTGATGTTTATATGTTTCCCTCATCTTCTTCACTTGATTTTTGTTTGTGAGAAAGTGTCACTCGTAGTCGTTGAATGTGACTCATAATTACACCAAAAATTTGAAAATGTCACACTTAAGCAATCTGAAACCTTGGCAGCTATGAATCGCTTGCAGGCACCTTAATACAATTTTTCTTTCCCTTCATACCATTTTTCTTTGATCAGGCCACAAGACTTCATGTTACCTCGCTGCGCACACAGAACCGTGTTAGCTGTGTGAAACAAGCATTGGAATTCAATTGTTCTCACATTTGTTGGAGGCGGGGCTATTGGCAATGTGAATGTCCAAATGTAATTCGTCCATACTTTTTTGTTAGTGTCTGTAGTTCCTAGCTTATTTGGCAGGTTTGTAATGCATGCAAACCTTCATTTGAGGTTTATGTTTTGTATTAAGCTTGGCACACTTTAAAAATCGTGTTCCTTTCACTTTGTGATGAGTTTGTGGGTTAAAATACCCTTTCCTGTAGGCAGAAGGGTCATAAGGTAGGTAGGTTCTTCCAACCACTGTGGCCCATGAGATGGGCGCACTCATGGAGGAAAGGCTTCTCACCCCTAATTGGAGTGAAGTAGGCCACTCACACCCACAGGCCCCGGTGGCACTGCACTAATGATAGTATACGTCTTTAAGGCAGTAAACATTTAAGTTGCTGTCACCAGACTTCAGGAGAGAAGAAAGGCATGGTCTTTTCAGGTCACGGCACTGCTGAGAGTGCAGCCATCGTACTGTTACTCTTGGGATTTGCCTGTATGTACACTTCATGGTCCAGAGGCCTCGATTCTATGTGATGCAAAGCTTTTCATTACCCGCCCAACAGTCTTTTTGTCAGCAACTAAGCAGAAGCTGTAGCTGTGCTATATTTTCTCATGTAGTGTAGCGTTGACAACGCCTTGCAACCGGAGTGCCACAGTCTGACATTACGTTACCTATTCCACATTATGGAAGTCCCAAACTGTGCCACACAAATTACCGCCAGACCTTGGTCCACCGTTTTCTATTTCAAAATTAGTTTTTTCATCTTGCTGTCTCATTTGCAGCTGCAATTGAAGCAAGGATTGTTAAAGCCAACTTGCTTGGCACGAGCAAGCTTGCAATTTTTTTTAATGCATTCATTTTTTGCAAACATATGCAATCTGCAAGAAAACATATGTTATCGGGTATTAGCTCATGGGCACATCAAGCAGCAAGCTCTGGTGCAGAGCCATGGACTGCTCTCTTCTGATGAGTACCAAAAAGTATGAAACATACGTAATATGCGTATGTAAAGAGATGTTCAGCTTTGCTCTTGGTGCATTAAAACAAGTATGAACAAACATGGAGCGTTGGCCTATATTGCCGGTACTCTGGGGGGCCTGACGTGAGTATGCAAAAGGAACTTCATGCTGAAGTGCACTTTTCACAAGAAGTACGTTTCCGCAGTTGCAGTGCTCAAAATTGGACCCAGACATTTTTGGGCAGCTTGCTCCACGCCATGCGATATCAAGTCAGTGACAGTTTTCCTGACTGACCAACTTTGATTTTAGTGTACAAAGTATAGGTAATCTGATTAATGTGGGTACTAAACATATAATCCTTGAAATAGAAGTATATTTTTGGATGTTGTAGTCAGGCTACACGTAAATTAGTGGAGTGGCAACATTGGGCTATATGGGCAGGGACTACCGAATTTCCCCCTCCCCCCCGGAACCTAAACACATTTAAAATGAGGAACATGAGAGGTAATGACTTTTGGAAGGCGGGGGTCGAGCAACCCCCGGCCGTATTTATTAAAATATGAAAACAAATCAAAAATTAAAGATAAACATTATTTACATTTTTATACGCAGAAACATAACACGACATTTGATTACAATTAATATGCACAGATTTCAGATGGCTAACCTTAACATTTCACTAATACATAGTTTTCCTATCCGAATCTAACATAAAGATCATAATCATACATTAATTACTTTCTGCGTATCCTATTTGGGCCTACGGCAAGGTCATTAACTGGTGTCAGATCCTTATCAATTTAACCGCGCCCCCCCAGTAGGGTTGCGCATGCGCAGGGGGCCCGCTTACCGAGAGGGTACTTCCCCCTCCCGGTTACCCCCATACGTTAACTGAACTCCACGCCAATTTGGGGGGTCTTGCACTCTGCGCCATTTAATGACGTCAATGCCAGTGCGTGGTGGCCAACCAGCCTAAAAGAAAGCGTGACTCCCCCCCCTTCCCCGCACCCATCCAGCCAACCGGATGTACCGCCCCTGGAGTTATAGGAGAGACCCCTTGTCCCTCTCCCTGGGCGACCCCATCCGAGAATGAGGCCGCCCCCTAAGGACCTTAAATGTACTGCTCACTAGTCATGACCTTACCGCCACAGGCCAGCATAGTTGACCGACTATCTGGCCCCCCCCAACCATCCCTCAGAAAGGTCCTGCCCCCTCACTGAGACCCCCTAGCCAAGCTAAGAAATTCTCTAACATCAAGTCATTCCCCACCCTAGTCAAGTGTACCCCGTCTTTTAAGAAGCACAATTCCCCCCTAACACACCCATGTGCGATGCACTGTAACTTAGGAGATCGGAACAATTTTCCTATCTTATTATTGACCCTCTTTACGGAGTGGTTCAAAGCCCTCACCGAGTCCCCCCCTCTCCATTTAAATCTGGGTATCATGTGTGACCAAGCTATGTAAGCCCCTCGGCACACCTTGGCTAACCAACCAATCTCAGATATTATGCTCTCAAATAAAACCCTCCTGCCCAACCTGACTAAGTCATTGCCCCCCAGGTGTAAAATAAGGATAGAGGGAGAAGAATTGTGTTTTTTCAGCAGATCGCTCATAAACCCCCTAAAGTGACTAAGACAAAGGCCCCCCTTGCCATGAAAAGATACTGTGAACCCCTTCTGTTCTGCCCGTTTCCTATAGTCACCTGCAAGAAAAACAGATTTCATACGCCTAACATATGAATGCCCCACAACCCACACATTCCGCGTCCCTGAAACCTGTGGTTGTGCTGATCCTTGCGTCGAACGTTGTTGGTGGTGAGATGGCAGTTCCCCCCCTGCGTGACAGGATTGAGAAACTGTGAAGCAAACGACAGAGAGAGAGGCATCAGTCACACCATTTCAATGCGCCCTCACAACATGTGCAGCCGCACATAACGCTTATAACTGTTGGAAACCCATCGCCCAATCTTCTGTACCTTACTGGGATGCAATCCCCTAGCCGTCGCCTCTGTGGCAGCCCCTATCCTAAAAGAATGTGTTCCAAAAACACTTGGATCCATGCCTGCCCTGGCGATTGCCATGTCCAATACCATTTTGAACTGGTACCTGGTAAGTGGTGTACCGTCCGCATGTACTAATAATGCACCACCCAACGCGCTGCTCCTCACACTGAGGAAGTTTTCCAAATGCATTACTGGGCAACACGGGTTGTTTAATGCTCTATACAGAACCACCCCTTCACCCCGTGCTTCCTGATCCGTTTTTGATTGTCGTATGGTCAAAAGCAGACTATCACCTTGTATCCTTACATGCTCAATTAAAAGGCCACCCTGCCTATCCTGCTTGTTTCGGGCCACCAATTCGCCCACTCTGAATGCCCCATAGAAAGCCAATGCAAAGGCAGCTCTGAATAACAGAGTCTCCACCACCGAACTGCAGATCACACCCAGCGCTGACAACAGTGAACTCAGCCGCGCCAACCCTATCGGCTGCCTGGAGTCAGGAACCCCACCTTGAATTCTTCGCCACCCCTTCAATGCCTTTCTCACGATGAAGCTCCTGGTCGGATCATTCGTGTCACTAATCTGCGCAAAGAAGGAAACTGCCGCTACATGTCGCCTGGCAGCCGCAACTGTTCGCCCCCCCCCTGTGTAAGCTGTCTAAAAACGAGAGGAATGCTCCTGACGTATGCCATCTCTCCTCCCAATCGTGACCCAAAAAAGACCTGTAGGACCCAAACGCCCCTTCATAAGCTTTCCGGGTCCCTGGAGCTAGGCTAGCAGCCACGAGGTTCTGTAGTTGGGGGCACCAATCTGCCAAAGAACTTCTGGGAAGTGCGATGCTGTCGCCTCCGCGGATGGCAGATGATCCCTGAAAACCTGCATCTTGAAGCGAGAAAGTGCGTCAGCAGCATTATTCTGCACTCCCGGGACATGCTTAGCCTTAAACTGGACATTCAATTTCATACATAACAGCACTATCTCTTTCAACAGGCGAAGAATCATTCTACACCTTGCTGCCTGTTGATTGATGGCCTCCACCACTGTCATGTTATCTGACCAAAATATCACAGACTGGTTCTGCAGCTCCTGGGGCCATACCGTTAAAGCGACCCAGATGGGGAACAATTCCAAAAAACCTATGTTAGCTGTTAAGCCATTCTCACACCACCACCCTGGCCACGGCTGAGCCACCCACTTGTTCCCAAGTATGGCACCAAATCCCACACTACCCGCCGCGTCAGTCCATAGACCCAAAGCAGCCGAAGTAATGGGAGGACAGGGCCACACCACTCTGCCATTGAAACCCTCCAGGAATGCTATCCAAATCCGCATGTCCTGGCGAACCTCAGATGACAAGCGCGTGTGATGGTGTTTTTCATGTAATCCTGCCATAGCCTGAGAAATGGAACGGGAAAATGGACGAGCGATGGGTATCACCCGTAATGCAAAATTCAACTGTCCTACCACTTCCTGCAATTGGTGTAGTGTCACTTTGTCCTTTAACAAACACTGCTGCAGTGCAGCACGGAATTTCCTTATCTTCTGTTCTGGCAACCTAAAACAACCCTGTACTGAATCAATTTCGATGCCCAGGAACTCAATTTTGTTCGTTGGCCCCACTGTCTTCCCCTGAGCCAGGGGGACCCCAAACGTATGCATGAGGGCACAGAATTTCTCCAAGGCGATAGAACATTCCTGAGAGCCCGCCGGTCCCAGAAAGAGGAAATCATCCAGATAATGCATCACAAAATGATGTCCTGTGACCTGTCTGAAAACCCATTCCAAAAAGGAACTAAATTTCTCAAAATACGCACAGGAGATTGAACAACCCATAGGCATGCACCTGTCCATGTAAAACTGACCTTTGAATGAAAATCCAAGCAAATGATGATCTAAAGGATGTACTGGCAAGAGTCGAAATGCCGATTCGATATCAGATTTCGCCAGCCATGTCCCCGGCCCTAACACCCTCAACATCTCTACTGCCTGATCAAAGGATGCATACTTTACACTGCAAAGTTCTTCATTAATGGCATCGTTCAACGACTTGCCTCTGGGTGCTGATAAATTATGAATCAATCTAAACTCCCCCTCCTCCTTTTTTGGTACCACCCCTAGGGGAGAACAGACAAAATTCAGCACCGGGGGAGTGTCGAATGGGCCCACAATTCTCCCTAAGCCCAATTCTTTCCTAATTTTCTGCACCACAACCTGTGTATTAGCTCTGACAGACAATTGATTTTTGCACTCCGCTGTCCCTTTGTAATCCCCCACTGGTATCCTAAAACCATACGAAAACCCTTCCTGCAGCAACCTAGCTGTAGCATGGTCTGGATACCGATTAAGCCAAGGATTCAAAGCCACAACATCAATGGGCGAGTGCGTGTCGTTAAGGATTGGCCCCTCATTCCTGCTTTTTCCCCCCTTTTGACACTGAGACATTGTTCCCTTTCTTAAAGCATTTTGACTCTGGGTGAGAGGGGTGATTACATATGGCACATGCATGCCTGAATTTACAGGTGCCCTGGGCTCTAGTACAGGACTTTCTATTGAAGTCCCAGCACACCCCCTTTCGCCTTCCCCCTTTCTCAGCGGCCGACGCCGCCGCCCCGGGAAGCCCAGTCCGAAAAGGCTGATGAGGCTGTGAAATGTGGGCCTTTCCCCAATTCTGAGTCGTGCTGCCCATGTGCCCGGGGGCAAACTGATCAAACCAAGAAATGGAATCCACCCTGTCCCATGTTAATGAAGAATCAAACTCCTTAGCCTTCCTGAAGTTCATGTCATACTCCTTCCAACCCACCCCACCATATTTATCATGCGTCATTGCCACCCTGCTCTGATAGCATGCCATTTCCGCCTGCATATTAGGTGTACGTTCAGCAACTATGGCCATATAAACAGAAAATGCCCTTATCCAATTTGTCAATGTCTCCTCAACCCTGAATCTAGACATTTCCGCCCGCCACTCACTGGGAAGCATCCAATCCTTCTGTCTCTTCGCATACTCCATTTCCCTGTTATCCACCAGCAAAGAAAACATATTGACATACGCCCCAGCCCAAATCAATTCTTTCACATCCTTTGCAACATGGCGCGCTAAATATTCCTTCCTAGAAGGTAACACCCCGGCGCCCAACAATGGCAAAGCCAGCTCCTTACCCGCAGGCTCTGTCGTCCCTGCTTTTCCACTGCCACCTTCTTGTGGCCCTGGCTGCGCTTGCTGTGCCTTCCCCACGGCCAGGCTTTGTTCAATGCCCGGAGCCGCCATGATCTTCGCCACCATTCTTTGAGCCTCTGCCAGAGGATCGGTTCCCACCGCCAACGGCAAAACCCCCCCCTTTCCTAACCATGGAAGCACTGCCGCTATTTGAGTAGCTAACTCCCCCGGGACCTGCCCTCCCCCTACTGGTGATGGTGTCGGGCCACTGGGTTCATTTCGGGAACCTTGGGGCTTGTTGAGGGTACTACCGGGATAATACTAGGAACAACCGGCTCAACTACTGGGTCAACTGGAAGTGGAACTGGCGCCGGTACTGGCACCCCTGACCCCGGGATGGCGGGTACTAAATCAGGAGTATCAGGCGTTACTGGGAGCCCAGACGGACCACCCCCCCCCCCCCGGTGCCTCCAGAGGTTCCACTGCTTTTGGATCCCGAACCTTACCCTTCTTCGATCTAACCCTCTTAGGGAGAGCCTCCAATTCCCCCCTTGGTTTCGGGGGTACTATGTTTCGCTTCGGCCTTCCGGACGGCCCACCCTGCGCCTCAACCTTCTGCTTAAGCTCGGCCAGGCTATGGCCAATTTGTTCCACCTTACCCCATCTCCTATCCATAGTCGCCATCTTACGCATCATTGCCTCAAGCATATGCTCCATGCGCGAACGCTTGGCCCCCCGCTTCCCTGACATCCTTTGCCTAGACCCTTGCGCTTTCTTTAAAGCCCCTTCAACCAACTTTTACTCCCTTCGTAACTTTTAACCTGTAACAACACAAGCGACACAGCCTTAGCGTAATACAATAATCACGAAATTGCAGAGAAAATACCCAATGTTCAGCATAAACCTGGCAAATAACAGTACAATCGTGCAATCACAGGTCCTGCCCCACTGCAACTCTCACCATGTAGTTACGCAAAATGCGCAAACATATTAAAATAAAAGCACCTGTAGTTGCAAAAGCTAATTATGCACTTACATTAAAAACGAATTCAAATGAAAGCCCTTGTATTTGCACAATGTAATTGGCATGCGTTGCCTCAAATAAAGCCTATGGCCCTGCGCGTTTTACTTTCTAAAGAAGGGCTTTGTTTTAAATACCCAACCTCAGCTTTACGTCGCCCTATCAATGCCGATCGATTCCTTCAAAATTCACCCTTTCTCCTGAAAAGCCGACACGCCAAAGGGGCTTCCAGAGCAATTAAAACAGGCAGCAGGAAAATCCTCACTACACGAGCCTTGCAATGCAATTGGCATGCGCGCTATACGCCACCCGCAAGGCACCCAAATGCTGACGAAACGAAACCCCTGTACCTTATCGGCGCGTACGCGCGCCGCTCACCCGGGCTCACAAGCCCTTCTGCCGTATCTCTGCCTGATCACGCAGCGGAACCACCCTGCGCAACGGGACCCACCGAAGCCTCCGCCTCCTCACTCGGCAACGCGAACGAGCCTCCCGGCGCCGACCAGCCTCCAGGCGCCGCACCCTCGACCTGCCACGAATCACCACCAGAACCAGACAGGAACCAGGATACCGCGTCGCAAAGATCCTGCAGAGGAAAAAACAAACAAAAGAGTTAAGCAGCCTCCTAGAGGGCTGCGACCAGGTCCTGTAAGAGCGCGGGAGAAAGAGGCAGAGTCCCGCGCTCCACCGCCCTTTAAGCTTGAACCTGGGGTCAAACCAGTTCTAACTGGTCTGACCCCGGCCCCCCCCCCTAACTCACCATGACCCGGAAGCGCTTTAACCGCTTCCGGGCCATAGGTCACCATTGTGACCAATCGAACGCACGGCGCGCCCACCGCGTCACGATGACGCGGTGATTCAGCGCCGCGCGATCGAGACACAAGGGCGAGGGGAGGAGGGGGTCGGTGCCCCGCCATATTTGCGGCGGGGCCGATGCCGGCCCCGCCTTACGATTTTGGGCTACTTTTCTGCTGCTTTTGGGCTTGAAAGTTGTGAAAAAAATCTGGCAACACTGATTAAGGAGCTTGTAAAACAGTGGAAGCAGAGCGAGGAGCTGGTGAGACAAACGAGATGCTGTAACTTGAGGAAAGTCAAAAGACCTCTTGATTATTTACTCGACGCAAGTCAAAAACACAAGTATTTAAGCGTGGGCGCGGGAGGCACAGGATCTGAACCTCTCGCTTGACCGCAGTGCACAGCGGGAGTCGGTGTCATATCAACGCGCTTGTGAATGCAGGCAGAGCACGTGAGGGAGGGCCGTGCTAGAGAGACAGGCGCGAGCCCTCGGTGTGCGAAGACGAGACAAATGAATGCGTTCGGGCAGAGCGTTTGAATGAATGAAGGCAGCAAACAAAACAAAGCGGAATCGAGGACTGAGCAGGGCAGCACATAAATAAGCACAATGTTGAAGTAGAACAATCCTATCGCACCAGTCCCAGCACACAGGAACTGCTGACAGGCTCACATCCTGCCAAAATGTTGTAAACCGGCTCACCCAAGGAAGCCACCAGTACAGAAACAGTTAAATTCGTACTTTATTGGCGCTAAGGAACCCCATGCAGAAAGAACCAGACACCAACAGTCATCACCAGGTCCAACTGAAGTGGAACCCAACACATGTCATAATCCCCACATTCCACACGAGACTTGACTCAAGAGGTAAAAGCGGAAGACTAAGACACGTTAGAACACTTATATTGAAGCATGGTCTGATACGCTGAAAAGCCAGCTGCTTTAATTATATTCGGAATATTTTCAAATAGTGGTTCTTATTGGTATTAAATTGTATAATTTCTAATCCTCAGTGAAATCACTGCATGTATTCAATACTTATTGTATTGTACCCTAGGATCAACCTCCACTTAACACTAACGAAAAATCTTAACAGCGCATGAACAAAAAACAAAGGTCTATTATAGTTCATTGTGCCCCAGTGAAAGAGAGAGAACAACAACCGAAACGAAAACCACTGCTTGAAAATCTTACGGTTTATTCAGGTTCTCTAGGCTTAAGGGTCGCTCTTGATACAAAATATTTAGTTCTAATTGTGCCATTTTACATGGTGTAACTGGAAGATTGCTCAACAAGGTGGTAGCTTGGTTGAATACACTTCTTTCTCTTTTCATTTTGAAGCAACTGACTACTGCTCTATTTTGGTAACATCATTTCATTACATGGCCCTATCCTCATTGCCACTTGCTTCTTTATTTCCTCTCATATGATATCCGCTGCTTTCAGATGGTCATAAAGCAAATAAAATGATATAAAAGCAGCCAATGTAACATAGCCCATATCTGTAGGTCTGTGTCTGGATGGGTGACTGTGTGTGCTTTGGTGTCTGTAGGTCTGTGTGTACAGGTTTCTGTGTGTCTGATATTTTTTATATGTGTATGGGTGGTTGCAGGCGTGGCATCCCGTTTTCATGGTTGTATGCAGGAGGTTGATCTGTGAAGTGACCACAAACACCAGCAGATTGCAGCTTCCAGGGAATGAGCTTGTGCTTCAAGCACATACATTCCAAGACCCTGGAGCCCATAGAACATTCATGGTGCCATGACAACACCACATAAGCTATTACAATATCTCCCTTCTCTGCATAAATAAGAACAACAAAACAAAAAACAAAACAACAACACAAAATAAATACATTTCAAAAAAGAAAAGAAGAATAACAAATAGATACGCTAAAAGCACATCAATAAGCTTAAAACATCCTACAAATACTGTGGGCTGTTACAAATCCATACGTTTGGGAACAATTCTTTTGCGTGTACTCCTCCTGATTGAAACAGAAGATCCCTCTGGAGACATTTCTTTGCAGGACCGACTTTCCCCATTCAAACCAAAATTCCCACTGATTGGAAAGGAATTGCTGGGACCCGAAACAGAATTGTCCTTCAAACCCATTCGACACACAACCTTATCAGGGATTCTATAAACTCTGGACACATTCCACCAATTTATCCCCTTGACTCTCACAGCATGCCGCGAGACAGAATCTACACACACAGGTTGACTGAATTTGGAAAAACCTTTAGGTACATTGTGTGGGATCTTTATCTTAATCCAATCCCCTACTTTGATATCGTGAGACCACCTCTCTTTTGAACCCCTCTCCTCTTGATATACAGAGGTATTATCGCCAACACAACCTTTATGGTTTACCTGAGAAGAAGACAAACCTGAATTAGCTAAAAGTCCCCACTGCCTCATCCAAGCAGGACACATGTTGAACGTGGCAACTCTCCCTCTCAGTAATTCAAATGGACTCTTTCCGAATTCCAAACATGGTGTAGTCCGATGGGCCCACAACATGCTCTGAACAGCTCCCCCAATATCCATGCTACCAGCAACAGCCCATTGCACACAATCAACTAAGATACGGTTCATGCGCTCAATGAAACCATTGCCCTGTGGGTGATAGAGAGCCACACGTTTGTGGACAATACCAGATTGACTTAAGAAACAAGACATTTCCTTGGAAACAAATTGCACTCCATTGTCCGACACCAACTCTTTAGGAAAATCTTCCCTAGCAAACAGGCTTTCCAAAAATTTGATAACTTTGGTAGAATTAGGCTCAGTCATAAAACACACCTCCCACCATTTACTGTAATAGTCCGCAACCACCAAGGCGAACCTATGCTTGCTGGATAAAACATTGAATGGGCCAATGAAGTCTAAGGCCAGTTTCATCCACGCCCCTGAAGGTAACTCGACTCTTACTTTGGGAGGAGACACAGTCTTGATTACTTTGTCACTGGAACAACAAGTATAGCAATTTTCAACCATACTTTCTATATGCCGATCCATTGAGGGCCACCAATAAATCGAACGAACCCTGCGCTTAGTGCACGTCTGCCCCAGATGACCTTCATGCCCTGCCTTGATTATGCGATCTCTCAAACTCGCTGAAGGTACAAAATTGTCACCACGCAGAATCATTTCATCTTCCTCTAAAGATAATTCATCGGCCACTTTAGCAAAAGGTTGTAATTCAGAGTCCAAATGTTTCTCCTTTGGCCACCCCTGAATAATACACTTTTTAACTTCTTTGAGAACAGAGTCTGCTTTCAATGCATCAAACCATTCATCCTCCTTGAAACACCCCTCTTTACAAACATCAATACTTGCGATCAAACATTCTTCATCTTCTTCTGCAACACATTCTTCTTGTCTCACCGGCAACGGCAATCTAGACAAAAAATCTGGTCTAATGTTTTTCCCCCCAGGAATGTGTTCAACAATGAAATTATACTGAAGAAGCTTCGAGCTCAGCCTAGCTATCCTGGGCGTATGATCCTTTACAAGCACACCATTAAGAATGGGAATAAGAGGTTTATGATCAGTCATAAGCTTGAACGATCTGCCCCAAAGGAAACCTTTGAACCTCTCAACTGCCCAACAACAAGCAAGAAGCTCCCTCTCGATCACAGAATAGTTTTTCTCACTGGGACGCAGTGATCTGGAAATAAATCCAACCGTTTGTTCTGACCCACCTCTCATTTGAGTCAACATGCCACCTAAACCATCCAAACTAGCATCCACAGACACAATGGATTCTAAAGCAGGATCATATGGAGTTAAAATGTTGCAATGGTTCAATTCATTTTTGATTTTTTCAAAATCCTCTTGACATTCTTGATCCCAAAGAAACACAGTTCCCCTTTTCAAAAGTTCCCGAAGATGGGCGGTCTTTGCTGCAAAGTTGGAAATGAATTTGGCATAAAACTCACACATGCCAAGGAAAGATGATACTTGTTCCTTGGATTTGGGGGATGGAATTTTGACAATAGCTTCAATCAGACCCCCTCTAGGAAGAATGCCTTCACCTGAAATACAATGCCCAAGGTACTCTATGGACTGCACACCAAACACGCATTTACTTAAGTTCCCTACGATACCCTTATCCTGTAATCTGTTCAACACCTCAGATAAGTTCTTATCATGCGAAGACTTGCTAACCCCGGCTACTAGAATGTCATCCTGAAACACTACTGTGTCCTGCACGCCCATCAGAACTTTTTCCATGACACGCTGGAAAACAGAGGCAGCGGAAGCTAACCCAAAAGGCATCCGTCTAAACTGGAAAGTGCCAGATGGTGAAACAAAAGCAGTCAAGTGTTTAGATGATGCATCTAACTCCACCTGATGGTATGCTGATGACAGATCTATCTTTGAAAACCATTTGAACCCTTGAAACTTTGATACTATGTCATCAATACGGGGTAACAGGTGAGAATCCACCCAGATATTTTTATTGAGGCTGCGTAAGTCAATGCAGACTCTGAGGTTTCCATTTTTTTTCCGTGCGACGACCAATGGACTTAACCAAAGGGATGATTCAACTGGTTCGATCACCCCTGTTTCACACATCTTTTCCAACTCCTTTGCCAGGTCATCCCGAACACTCAAAGGTACATTGCGTAGCTTATGTTTACAAGGAATGGCTCCCTCTTTTACCTTAATAAGGTGTTTAAAGCCTTTGATTAATCCGAGTGACTCAGAAAAAACTTTTGGAAAACTGCTTCCCCAACTGGAAAAGTCTTTTTCACTCCTTGACTCATTAACAATAGAGACTGGTTCCTTAGTGCCTGGCCTAAGAGTCATTTTAAACAAAGCTTGGTGGTACCACCCCAGGATGTCTAGTCCCTTAATAGCTACATAAACTTTCCCCGTGATAATTGTTTCCTTGAACATCAATGTGCTTTCAAAGAAACCTTTAAGTTGGATCCTCCTTCCTTCATAAGACACTGGACTTCTATCAGGAGGTTCCAAATGTCTGTCACCCCAAACAGATTCAAACAACTCTTCCGTGATCATTGTCATGCGTGCTCCGGAATCAACAAGCAATTTAGGACTTTGCCATCCACAACTATGTCTACAATAGGATCTGCACAGTCCTCACCATCATCCTTCACTACTAACATGAGGTCTCTCATGGAACTCACAACTTCTGTGTTACATTCTAGAATGTCACTCTCCTCCCACACAACGTTGACATTCCTTCTAGAGTTACATACTTTAGCAAAGTGACCTTGTTTACCACAATTCCTACACATAGCATTACGAGCAGGACAAACTCGTGAATTAGGAAAATGTGCAGAATAACCACACTTTGAACACAAATTCTTCTTCTGTAGATAGAATTGTTTCTTATCTTGTTTTGTAACTTGCGACTTCCCTTTAACCTCATTGCCGTTTTTCTCACCAGCATTTTTCTCAGGCAAGCCATTCTTGTCTGCACTATTTTTACTATCACTTACAGCCCCCACCGTTGTTTTATCAGATCTCAGTTCGTTGGACGATGACAGCGATAATTCAATGCTTTTGACAATAGAAATTGTTTCTTCAAGAGATGGGTTTTTTAAAGTTAATAACTTCTGTTGCACTTTTTTGTCTCTGCAACGTACCACAATTTGATCTCTTATGAGTTGAGATGTAAACATCTCAAATTCACAGTCAGATGCCAGGATGCGTAGAGAAGCGACATATGATACAATGCTCTCAGAGGTTTGTTGTTCCCTCGTGAAAAACTTATGTCTAGCTACTACTAAACTTTTTTCCACATCAAATTGTTTTTCTAGCATGTGAATAGCTTGGTCAAAATCATTGAGCGGCTCATACCCCTCTGCTAGCTCAGGCAAAGGTAAATGCTCAAGAACGGCCTGCCCTTCAAAACCCAAATTATGTTCAAGGATAAATCTTTTACGTTCGGCGCAAAATCTGAGACCTCCAATGGCCCCTAAATACTTGGTAAAGGCTCTATACCATACTTTCCACTCTACTGGTGGATCCCCTGGAAGCTGTAGAAAAGGAGAAGGGGCTTGTACATTTTGCATGGTGAAAATTAAGATAGAATAATCAATCAACAAATAAATAAACAAAAAATACCACAAAATGTTCACTGCAAATGTGAGTTTCCCTGTTCTCCCTGAATATTAGAGTAACATATATGTATCACAATATAATTTTTGTTACTATACACCCTATGTATGTGCTATTTTCCCTTTTTTTTTAAATATAATACCTGAACATGTAACCTGTAATTCACTAAAACTGCTATGAACAATGACACGCTGTAACTAACGAGCATCCACAAGATGGCGCTAGAGTATTAATGAACTACCAATGTTTGAATCCAATACGAATAAAAATAATAATTCTGTCTGTTGACTGTGCTTTAAAAACTTGCACAACATAAAGCGAAGAGTACCTTGACCCAACAGACTGTCACGTATCACTTTACTGTTCAAACGAAACATCCGATTGTTTCCGTGGCATTTCTGACGTAGAGGAGAAAAAACGGAGTCTTTGGTGTGTTGCCTCGTAGATTCCAAGCGTAGACGTCAGCGCACACATAAGCGTGTGCCGTGTGGCTCAAAGCACGCTCTTGCTGCACTGGATGAAGAATCTGGATGACAGGGAACAAACACCATGGAATCCTTGAGGTGGATGACGTGCGCGACTCAGCAACGGTGAGTACGCGAGCACTTTCAAAAGATAATGAATGTAACAGGTATTACCTGCTAATGTCGCTGAAACATCCAACCTTGACCACAATTAACAAATAGATCACCAAGTCTCTGCTGACGAAAAGTCAGACCTTTACAGTGCTACTCGCACAGGAACGTCGATCACCATTTGTGCACCTCATCCGTGCATTAGCTCCACGACAACACTCGTCAGGACACACTTGCAAGTTTAGAGCTTGGCTGATGTACTTGTTAATACTGCAATGAAACGGTGATATGGCTAGCGCCTCGCTGTATCTCCATTTAGCGAAAATAGCCTTTACTTGTCCAGCCCGGCTTGGAAAATGACTGTAAACGTGATCAGAACCGAGACAGAATGTCCCATCGGTTTGGATGAATGTGTAGATCCACACACGAAAACCTTGGATTCAAAAATAGGAATAATTTTCAGAGAAGTTCACAGGTCGAAAAAAAACCCCAAAAATGTAGAAAACATCACAGCTCCAAGTGCACACACGTGGGTATTGAGGATGAGCAGTAGATCCCAAAACTTGTCGCCAATTGAAGTGACCACAAACACCAGCAGATTGTGGTTAAAGTCGAGTTTATTGCTGCTCATCTCATCAACAGCTTCCAGGGAATGAGCTTGTGCTTCAAGCACATACATTCCATCACCCTGGAGCCCATAGAACATTCATGGTGCCATGACAACACCACATAAGCTATTACACTCTGCCTTCATATTTGCTTGTATCTGTTATCCATGTTAATGTATGTGTAAACATCATATGTAGGTGTGCATGCACTCTACAGAGGCCACACCTATGAAAGCCACCAATGAGTGCTGCATTTAAACTGTTTTATGTTCATGCAACTTATTAGAGCATGTGTTAAAAACAAATGAGTGGAAGCAAAACTAGATGTCCATAGTGAATGTTCGTAGGTGGACAGCTCTCCACTTTACTGGAGAATAATTCGGGGGCTGCAGGGCTGATGTGTGGTGTACATGGAGTGTACATTAATTCCTGTTACACTATGACCTCCTTTACTAGTTCCATTCTAAACTGCTGCCCGGGTTAATGCATATTTGAACAGGGGTCATAATTACAAGTGATGAGATAAACTTCATGCTGTCCACATTTTCCCTCTTTAATGCTGGGTGTTAACATCTGCAGATTTTTTCAAACAATGTTTTATTGAATTCAAAGACAAACAATACAGTACATCTAGTATGCTCCTGAAATCAGCCATAGTGAAACCATCCATAGTTTTAGCCAAAATGATCCACGTTTGCAGAATACTCCAAATAACATGGCACATCCAGATTACATCCACTTATAGTGACACATTGAAAGATAAACTACAAGGTCTACTACACGGGTCCCGCCCAGTCTCCCAATATCTCAAGCCCCCACCTCCCAGCCCCTTTGCATGCAAGCATAGACGTGGATATCAAGGGGGGGTAGAGGTTGGTACATTATCAGTAGATGTGGGTGCATTCGCCCATCAATGGCTGGGCTGGTGCCCGTTAGCGGCCTGTGTAGATCAATCAATCAGCCTGATTTCTAGGGTGCTGCTCGTCACCTGTGATGGTATCCAGGTGCTGGGGGTGGGGGGGGGGGGTGCAGTGGTTCAATTGACGAGTCTGGTCTTAAATGATTTTTCGAACTCTGATACTGAGTAGGAAAAAGAAAGTCCATTGCTTCTGCAATGGTGGATGGGGAGGTGAAGGGGAGTGCGAGGGAGACAGAGCAAAGGTGTCTGATGGGCTGGTGGAAGTTCAAGTGGTGGTTGTGAAGAGCTTTGTATGCATGGGTTAGTAGCTTGAACTGACATCTCTTCTGCACTGGGAGCCAGTACAGTTCCTTGAGGTGAGGAGTGATGTGGGCTCTAAGGCAGAGGTCAAGGACAAGTCTGACAGCGGCGTTCTGTTTGACCTGAAGTCTAAGGAGGAGATGAGTTGTAATTCCTGAGTAGAGAGCATCAACATAGCCCAGTCGACTGGTGATGAGGGTCGGAATGATGGTGCGTCTTGAGATCTGTGGAAGCCATTTGAAAATCTTGTACAGCATGCGTAGGGTGAACAAGCAGGAGAAGCAGACTGTGTTTACCTGGTTTGTCATGGATAGCTTGCTGTCCAGGATGATGCAGAGGTTTTTTGCATGATCAGACGGGGTCAGTGCTGAACCCAGTTCCATGAGCCACCAGGAGTTGTCCCAGGGGAATGGTCGTTCCTAAAAATCAGTACCTCAAGTTTATCTATGTTGAGCTTTAGGAAGTTGTTCCTCATCCAGTTGGCGCTGATGGCCATGAATTTGTGGAAGTTGGTCCTGTTGTTGGTGGGGTCCTCAGAGAGGGAGAGGATGAGTTGCGTGTCATTGGCAAATGAGATGATGTTGAGCATGTGTGCTCTGATGATTTCCAGTTTGGTCATGTAGGTGTTAAAGAGGGTAGGGCTGAGAGATGAGCCATGGGGTACTCCACAGAAAATGTCTTTGGGTTTGGAGGTGAAAGGTGGCTAGTGGACTTTCTGCGTTCTTCCAGTGAGGGAGGATCCATTTGAGGGTGTCTCCTTGAATGTCAATGCTATGTAGCCTTGTGATGAATGTGTGGAGGGAAACCATGTCAAAGGCTGCCGATAGCTTGAGGAGGATGAGTGCCACGGTTTCCCTTCAATTGAGGAGGGTATGGATATCGTTGGTTGCCACGATCAGGGCTGTCTCGGTGCTTTGGTTGGTGCAGAGGCTGGTTTGGGAGGAGTTGAGCAGGTGGCTCTGTTCCAGGTGCTTGGTGAGTTGTTGGCTGATGGCCTTCTCAATGACTTTGGCAGGTAATGGGAGCAGGGAGATGGGCTAGTAGTTGCAGAGTTTGTTGGGATCTGCAGATGGTTTCTTTGGCAATGGCTTGTGGCTACAGATGCATTGCATAGAAAGGTGAGTTCATCGCCGGTCCAGGTGCCTCCTAATTTGAAGATGTAGTGCGGGCACGAGTCAGTGGCTGCCTCTGAGTGAACCTTATTCATGATGGAGATGGTTTCCTGGGGGGAGAGTTGATTCTATGAAGTCAGTTGAAAACCTTTGTTGGTTACGGGATGGATGAGTTGGTTGAAGGAGTCAGTGGGATTGGACTGGGGTTCGAAGTTCTTGTAGATCTTGGTGATCTTGTTGTGGAAGAAATTGGCAGGTTTCCTGGGAGGAGGTGATGTCATTCACTGTGGTCATGGTGTTGGAGAATGCCTTAACAATTTTGAAAAGCTCTTTATTGTTGGGGAGCTGGTTTCGATGTGAGTGTCTAGTGCGTCTTATTTGGTCTCTCGTAGCTGTATTTGTTGGATGTTAAGGGCTGCTGTGAAGGGTGTCCTAGAGTGCCATTTCCTTTCTAGTTGTTTGCAGTGGTGCTTGACAGTCCAAAGGTCTTCGGTGTACCAACTAGCTTGTTTGTTAGCTCCTTTGTGGTTGTTATTCCTGATATTTGGGATGCTATCTGTGCTGTTCATGATCCAGTTGTTGAAGTGGTAAATAAGTTGAGTCGTGAAGTTATTGAAAGCATCAATGTATATGTTTTTATATGATCATTGCTGACTGTCAGAATAAGAATTTAGTCAGTCGCTGTAGGAGCGTTCCAGCTTCCCCAGTACATTTCAACAAAATGTTTGGCCAAGAGCAAAGCTATTGCCATAAAATACCTGATTCCTTTGAGTAAGTATTTAACATATCTTAGTAGTGCTACAAGCGGGTGAGGTGATAGGTGATAGTCTATGATTTGGGCCAACCGGGCAAGAACCACCCCCCCAGGTAGGAATGAAGTGAAGGGCATTCCCATGCAACATGGAGAAAACCTGCATGCTCAGCACCTCAATGTGTACAGTTATGAGGATGTGATGGTTCTATACGGTGCTGGTGAACTATAGGCTCTGTGTAAGTATTTGAAGTGTAAAAGTTTATGGTGATAATTTTGAGATATGCAGCCAGTTTGGACATAGCAGTTTTGCCATTGCGAATCAGATAGAGGTACGCCTAAGTCACCATTCCATGCCTGTCTGTCTGGCATGGCCCCAATTGCTCGATGTTGCAGTACGTTGACATACTAGCAAGACACCCATCTCATCATATCTGTGGAGGTTATCAATTGTGTCAATGAAGGGAAGGCCACTGGTTAAGCGGATTACCCGGGATCTGTTCCCGGAATACTATGGAGTCTCGCAAACATAACATTGTCTAACGCCTCAAGCTTGAAATTGTTGAAGCATAGTGAACTGTCCCTCCGCATAAAGGTGGCCAAGCTCATACACTACCATCTTATTCAGAATAGTCTGTACAGTGTTTTCTAAGGTTAGTGACAGGAAACAGTTGTTTAAGAAGGTAATCGCCAGAGAATATAGGAAGGTCCCATTCTGTGGTACAGCATGTGCCACACCCAGATTGCTGTAGCAACTCTTCTCAACTGGGGACTTGGCCGCCGCTGGGAAAGAATGGTTGTCAGGGACACGCCCTCAACCTGCTCTCATTTTAATTTTAAGTAGACTAGGTGTGCAACGACCTGGTACCAATAAGTTGCATACTGACACCTAGCCACGTAATAATACAGTTCGGAATCTGGAACCTCAAAGACCCCACATTCATAAATGAGGGTCAATGTATTCCAGCTTATCCGATTGGTCCCACCGGCCCAGTAGGGACTTGAGGGTACAGAAAACAGCTTTTTAGGGAGGACTGGGATATTTTGGAAAGTATATTGAAATCTGGGCAAAACCACAATTTTTAACAGCGCCACTCTACCTATACAGACAATGGAAGCCTCGCCCAGGTATTCAGTTGACATTGTAAGGTATCTATGGCGGGCCATAGTTTAAACAAATAATCCACCTTCCTCGGTAGGACGATTCCCAAGTATTTAACCGAATCTTTGGCCCACCTGACTGGGTATTCCAGTGAGCAAGGCCTTATGTGGTCAGTAAGTTGAAATATGTCCATTTTATCCCAGCTGATGGTAACATTAGAAAGCCTACCCGAATCAGTAGGAACACATTAGAGTTAGGACATCTAACGAAATGCAGAATTTCATCTGCATACATGCACAATAAGAGTTTCCCAGAGTGGAAAGCCAGGTCTCTATGCAAGTGTCACTCCTGGAAGTGACGGTCTGGGGGTCTATAACTTAGATAAAGAGCAGGAGGAATAGGAGACAACCCTGGCAGATACTCCTTTGTTTTTGAAATGTTGCAGATAGAAGGCCATTCACTGTATCCCTGGCAGTAGGGCGAATGTACAACAATTGGATGAGGGCCAGGAAGCCCTTCAGAATCCCAAATCGCCTAAGTCTTTCCATGATAAATGGCCACTCCAGGGAGTCAAATACCTTCTCGGCGTTCAATAATATTACTGCCACCAAAGCTCTAGGTCGAGGTTGTTGCAAACTGTGAACACTGTACGGAGATTAATGGAAGTGGACCGTTGTGGCAGAAAGCCGGCCTCTACCGGTGAAAGTATTTTATCCAGCAAGTGGGACAGCCTAGTCTCAATAACTTTAGCTAGGTTTTTATCATTGCGGTTTAATAAAGAAAATGGTTTATGGACGGTACAGTATGCAACGTTTCTGCCAGGCTTAGAAAGCATCAAGATTACTGCATCATGCAAGGTTGGAGGAAGGTCACCATCAACAAGCAATTCTGCAAAAACTTCCAAAAGGTGAAGCGCTGCAATATGTATGAATGTTTTATAAAAATCGATGGCCAGGCCCCCGGTCCCAGACTAGGGCATCTATGGCAGCAACTATTTCCTCCACTGAAATAGAGCGACTCAGGAACTGTTGATGACCCAGGTCTAGCCAAACCAAGGCAACCTCATCGAGGTAGTCAGATACATGGCCAGCAGAGTCCCTAATTTGCTCTCATAAGTCACAAACTATTCAAGGATATAATCAGTGTCAACTATAGGTGAGCCAGTCTGGGTTGTAAAAGTATAAATGTTTCCCTGTCCCTTGACACAATGTATGAGTCAAGACGAGGTCTTACTTGGCCACTAAATCTTCACAAATTTAACAGAGAAAACATAAGACCATGTAGATTTTCTTTGAAAAGCAGCAAAATCATCATTTAACACCCCATGTGCAGGGCTACATTTGTTGCTATTTATCACACATGGTGATGACTACAAACCCCAGTATTATTACATTTCATCTCGTGCGCTAAACAACAATATATCCTCAGGAGCACTCACAGTGGAGACCTTATTCTCCAATACTAGCATTGCAGTATGATGTACCAGACACCACACACTTCCTAACATGTTTGCAGTGGTAAGAACAGCAGTGAAGTTAGGCAGTGATCGCCAGGAAGCTGGTCATGTGATAGCTAAAGAGATTTCAGGCAAGGCGTCAAAAGGAATAAATTCTGGCCTATTGCGTTCCTCTTGCCCTACCTGATGGCTGAGAACAAGCGGTTCTAGAAAAGACTGTTCTTAAATGGGATATACTCGCACTGCAGAATAAATGCACAAACACTTTGCCCACATACATTAATAGAAGTATAGTATAACCCCCTCCACTTCCCCAGAATGTGTACTTTCACATTTGCAATCAACAACTTAATATCACAGTGTCACAAACATAAACCATCAGTCACAGATGGAGCCAAAAAAATGGAAATTCCAAGTTGTCAACCATTGGCTTAAGAGTCCAAAACATGTGGTGTGCTGACTAGCATGCTTTGCTTGAGACAATAGTAAAAAGCCCAAGGACCATATAAATATCTGGCTCGTTGGTCACAGTCTTCTTGCAATGCACTAGGTTCAAAAGGACACAGTTCATTGTTCAAGAGATTACAAGTTACAGTCCCAAACAGTAGCAGACAGTATTGAGCATGAACAAGGGGGGTGATAGGTCACACATGCACACACATGCATTCATCTACATTCACACTCCCATCTATTCAGAAGCGCACACATACATGCAGCATTCACAAGCACACACACACACACATACCCATTCATAGCACGCATGCACAAATACAGATACATTCACACATATACACATACTCCTGACATTAAACAAAAACTTACTGGGTTGTCACGGTCACACTGGGTGGCAGGATGGAAGCCTTGGAGATTCCTGGAGGTTTCAGGGAAGTGCCTGGACAACCAGAAGATCCCTGTGCCTCCTTTCATTGACTGACCTTGTCTTGGGTCACCCAATGATATGAGGACCATATCTTACTCGTCACAGTGTGGGATGGGGTCAGTGAGACTTGCTGAGCATACCCACTCTGTGATGAGGCATCACTGGTCGACAGTCGGCCCTTTGCACTTCAAGGCTTAAAACTGAAGCGCCAACTCGGAGTCTATTGGTGACACACCCCCTTGTCATGATTGGTCAGACCATGCACCGCTTTGCTGGGCTGAGGAGGTCATGCCTACAGGGCTGATATATGTTTCGCCTGCCAAAGTTCGGCTCAGGCAGCCATGCGTCTGTGCATTTAGAGTATGTACAGCACCTGGATGCCTGACCCAAACATGAAGTGTGTCTGATTGGGAACCAGTAAAGGGATCTGAGGGTGGGCTATGAGGGAGTGCTGGGAGGCAGTTTATAAGCAAGGCCTGCTTCTGTATTCTGGACTACCTGAGGGTTTGATAAGTTTCATTTGCTCCAACCAACAGGGAGTTTCTGTATTCCAAGCAGCTGACTACCAAGGGCTGTGTGAGAATCTTCCTTGTGTGAAATGCCTTCCTGAGCATTCGCATGGTTCTGAAGCAGGCCACATGTGGACTCAACCTGTTCTTTCATCAAGAGGTTATCACCTGTCAGAATGCCTAGGTTTTTTGCAACCCTTTCCGGTTGTGGGGTAGCACCCAACTCAGGCGGCGACCAGTCGTCTGTCTAGTAGGAATAGGCATTGCCTAGCAGTAAAATCTCTTTTTTTCTGCTGTTTAGCTGCAGGCAGTTTTGAGATATCCAGGAGGCAATTTTCCTCATGCAGTCTCCACATTGAGGGCATCATTAGGATGGCGGGCGGACATCCTGATGTAAAAAGGGACCGCCCGCTATAAGTGCGGCGGTCCCGTGGGGGTGATTAGGATGCGCCCGCCACACTGGCGGGCGCATCCTGCATTTTTAACATTGCGGCGGGCAGTGCTTTCAGCATCACCCGCCGCAATGCCAACAATGCATGTTGTGCATTTGCATGCACAAGTGGCAGGCACCGCGCGGTGCCTGCCATGTTGTGCAGGCAAATATAGGTACCCCCCATGTGCCGCCCCCACCCCCCCAACATCCTGGGGGACCGCAACCGGCCCCCAACTTTAAAATCCGCATGCCTTTCTGTGGCGGCAACGCCACCACGGAAAGGCTGCCTCCCATCTGCATCTTGATATGGATGGCGGTGTCTAGCAGACACCACCACCGTATTAAACCCTTTTCCGCCCGGTCGACGAGTCGACCGGGCAGAAAAGCGGCAGACGGTCTTCCCGTCCGCCGCGGTACCCCCGCCATACTGATATGGCGGGGGGGGGGGGGGTAATGTGCATGCGGGCGCCATACTAATAGGCCCCTTAGTTTTTGGTAGTTTGGGGTTAGGACCCATTGATATGTACAGCTGCATGTCATCTGCAAATGAGATGATCTCCAAACTACAGGATTTACTACTCTAGCCAAACGGGTGATAAATATATTAAAAAGCATTGGGCTTAAGGATGAGCCCTGTGGTATCTCCTTGTCTACAGACATAACACATGATTTGAATGGTCCTAGGTTTACCATCTGTGTGCGATTGTTAAGGAAGTTATGCAGCCACCCCAATGCTTTGCCAGTGACACCAATCTCAGATATCCTCTGGACCATGGTCAAGTGTGAGAAGGTGTCAAAGGCGGCAGACAGATCAAGTAGTACTAGCATGGCTGGATAGCTATCATCAAGGGAGAGTCCAATGTCATCTATGACCGCTATTAGAGCGGTTTCTGTACTATGGGAGGCTCTGAAGATGGGCGGGGAAATATCTAGGATGACATTGGAGTCTAAATAGCTCAATAGTTGTTGATTCGCTAGACATTCTAGGTTTTTGCTGAGATATGGAAAAAAAGAAATGGGCCTATAATTAGCGGGTTTTAGAGGATCTGCATTCGATTTGTTTGAGAATTGGCCTCACCTGTCCAGTTTTCTAGTCCTGAGGTACAGTCGCTGTTTTCAGAGAAAGAATGAACAATGCTGTGATGTCTGGGAGCAATGTGTTAGCTAGTAACATCATGATATAAGGAGGAGCAGGGTCTCAAGATGATCCAGGTTTAGTTTTCATCACAAGTTTCGAGGTGATGGGTTCATAGTATTCCAGGGCACACAAGAGGTGAGGAGCGGGGTTAATGACAGCGGGGTAATCGGCAGAGAGAGGAAGGGGAGGGCAGAGAGTAAGATTCTTGTATATGGTAGCGGTTTTTACTTCAAAGTAATCTTCTAGCATAACAATACATAACTAGTATTTTTTTTTTTTTAAATCTGTTTTTAATGTTTTATAAAGCCACACATAGTCATCATACAGCAACGAATAACATTATACCTTACATCGTATCATCAATGTTCATGTCCCATAGGCTCACATGATGAGCTATGTCTCCTTCAAAGGCTGATACAATCTAAATTAATTCACAATAATCGTCTCATTGTACATATACTTATCATAATAGGGGCACATTGTCGACACTGTTACATCTACCTTTTAGCAATGTAAGTCAATAAATGAACAATAGGCCAACCCAATCAAACTCCCTACCCCCTCCCTCTGCTTCCGGTGTGCCCAATCTTCTAATCTCAGACTCCAATATGTACATCAGGTACTCCAAATCTCGTTTTGGGATATTCTTGGGGACCATACCTGCCTTTCGCCATGCATTTCATGTTATCACATTCACTCATCACTGGACCAGGCCCCTACCCCCTTCCCTACCCCAGGTCCGATCAAGGGGAACCCTCTGGAGTCTCCTCAGTAGGGTCCACCTCCGAGTCAGTTTCAGGTATCTGAAGTGCTACCACTAACGCTTCCCACTCTCTGGCTGCCTCCAACGCCTTCTCGTTATTAGTACGTATAGCCTGCTGCAATCTAACTGTAATCTCACTTTTGGGCCATTTGAGTAACTCCGATTTCCACTTCCCTATCGTAGGTCCCCGTTGTGACTTCCATTGGGCCGTGATCTCTCTCTTAGCCAGCAGTAAGCCTAGGTCCAGAAACCTGCTTGTGATTTTTGTCTTAGATGTGTGTGGGAACCAATATAATATACAGGTACCCATGTCAGTGTCTATTTGGCGCTCTGTAATGCCACAAAGCAGTTTGACTACTTCCTTCAATATGTTCCCAATTGTCTGCAAGTCCACAGCATATGAGGTAACTCTGCCCCCTCTAGGCCGCAGCGAGGACACTGGGCGGTATCCATCCTGAAATATCGGTTGATTCTGGCTGGGGTTAAATAGGCCCTATGCAATATAAAGAAATGTATTAATTGAAACCTAGCATTCCGTGTGCTCTTCCAGGCCCTTCGGATCAAGTGAGCCCACGTTGCTTCCGGTATTTCCTTCCCAAAATCCGCCTCCCATTTTCCTCATAACTCCGTCAATGGGTGCAGACCTTCTGTGCTCAAGCGCCTGTAGAGACATGTAATCGCCTTAAACGTCCCCGCAGCCATCACCACGTATTGACACGTCATAGAGGTTTTGGCTCTGAGAGCCCTTCCTTCCAGTGGCGCTATATAGCTGAGATCAGGGCTGCATGCAGCAAATAGTCCCCTCGTGGCAGATCATACCTTTCCTGTAATGTTTGAAAAGGTAGCAGCACCCCATCTTCATACAAATCCCCCATGACCTGGATTCCCACCGTTTCCCAGTCTGCCAGTGCCGACCAATCTCCCACCATGTGGGAGGGCAGTGCACATGCCCAGGGGAATCTCCGGTGCATATGGGCGACTGACGTTGACTCTGCGGTGGCTCCGATTCCAACATTGTCGTAATGTCTGCTTCTCAGCAGTGAGCGGCCCAAGGTGCAAGGGTTGTTGTAACACAGTAAATGAGAGTACATGCCGTAAGATCCACCGACCCTCTTGGCCCTCTGGGCCCCGAAATTCTCAAGCCACAGCTTGTGTCAGCCACTGCAGCTGAGCCGCCAGGTAATAAAGTTCAAAATCTGGCACCGCTAGCCCCCCGTCCACTCTGGGTCTCATCATGGTAGATAATGCCACCCGTTTCCTGCCATTTCCCCATAAGAAGCCGCTAACCATTGATTTAATCTGCCTAAAGATTGCCCCGGTATCCAAATCGGCAATGTCCGAAAATAATATAATAGGCGGGGGAGCGCCACCATCTTCAGGAGCGCCACCCTTCCGGCTACTGAAAGCGGCAGAGCACTCCAAAAAGTCAGATTCCCTCGCAGCCCACGTAGGGCCCTTCCCACGTTCCCTTCCAGCAGATCCGCAGGGACATGATAAATCTTGGTCCCAAGATAGTGCAGACATGATGGTTCTCACCGAATACCCGCCATTCGATCATGGCCTCCCGCTATTGGAACCACCGTGAAGAGACAAGTCTTCTCCCAGTTAACCCCCATTCCCGACATTTCTCCGAACACCCGCTATAGGCATGTCGCTCCTTCCAGTGCCATCCCCGTGTTGGCCAAAAAAATTAATAGATCCTCCGCATACAGGGATATATATTGTTCAATGCCCCGCAGGGTCAGGCCCTGATCATGGCATCCCAACCTAGCCTGTACAGCCAACGGCTCAATAGCCAATGCAAATAACAGCGGGGACAGCAGGCAACCCTGTCGCGTTCCTCGTCCTACTGCATAGGGGGAGGATATAGTCAACCCTGTCCGCACGCTAGCTGACGCATCCCGGTACAATAATCCCGTCCACCTCACAAATGCCTCCCCAAGGCCAAATGCACGCATAGTGTGGTACAGATACGGCCACTCCAGGCTATCAAAGGCCTTTTCTATGTCCACCGAGAGTATCACAGCACTGGGAACGTCTCTATGATCCGCATCCAATATGCGGAGGAGGCACTGTATATTAATGGCTGTGTTCCGAGTTGTAATAAAACCCGCCTGATCACGATGAACCAAGTATACCATATGGGGCAAGAGCCGAGTCGCCAGAATTCTGCTTAATATCTTATAGTCGGATGTCAGCATGGATACCGGTCCTATTCAACCCATCATAATATTCTAGAAACAGGTCATTAATCCCTCTTTGGGAATAGACCGGAATTCCCAGCGAAGAGTTCAATGCCAGTATAGGTGTGCCCCGGGGTGCTGGGTTAGCTAGCCAAGCCAGCAGCGTACTCGCTTTGTCTCGTTCCGCGTGCGCCCGTGCCAGATAAGCTCTATAATCATAACAACGCAACCTCTCTATCTGACTCGCCATCTCCTCCCTTGCCCCCACTAATTCATCTTGCACTTCCGGGCGCTCAGGCCGCTCTCTCTCCACTCCTCGCAACTGGGTTTCTGCCGCTTCCACCTCCCGGAGCAACGTCTTCCTTACACCCACCTGTTTGGCAATACACATTCCCCTCACCACCACCTTAAAAGCGTCCCACTCTATCACTACGTCAGATGTTGTTCCTTCATTCTCAGCAAAATATTGCTCAATGCCGTTTCTATATCCCCGCGGAAGACAGTGTCCTCTGGCGTCTCTGATCTTAGGCGCCACATCGGGATTGCAGGCCTCTCTTGAACCCACCTAATCGTTAGAAGTAGTGGGTTGTGATCCGATATTGTTCTATCCAGGTACTCACTGTTGAGGACCTTCGCATGTATGTCAGGTGTGCACAATGTGGCATCCAAGCGCACATGCAGATCGTGCAATGCGGAAAAGAAAGAATAGTCACGATCCTCAAGATGTTGCATTCGCCAGGTATCTACCAGTCCCCATCTATCCTGCCAGTCTCTTCTCGCCTTAGATATTCTATGTACAGGGGCCTCTGGCAATGGGGGATGCGACCTATCTATAGCAACATCAACTATGGAGTTGAAATCTCCTCCCAATATCACAGGGCCAGTCAAGTAAGGCGCCGGCTTCACTGACAGGAGGGTAAAAAAGGCCATCTGATCAACATATGGGGCATATATACTACATAGTTTTACATCCAAACCATTCAGTCGCCCCCCCCCCCACCACTACAAACCTCCCTTCTGGGTCAGCAAACCGACGAGTCATCTGGAAGGGCACCCCCGCTCAAACCCATATCAGTGCACCCCTAGCAAACGCTGAGTATGTTGTACCGTAGACCTGCCCCCGCCACCTCAGTTGGAACGCTCTGCTCTCCGCACTATCAGTATGGGTCTCCTGCAGGAAGGCTATGTGTACCCCCCTCCGCACCAGATATGCATGCACCTTGTGACGCTTCTGCATTGTATGCATCCCTCTCACTTTCCATTTTAGGCACTTAACATCAAGTAGGGTCCCCATAGTGGTTCTCCACTTCCTGGTACCCCTGCATCTTTACCATGGACACACCAGCAGCCCCTATAAACCCAAACAACTCGCACAACCTTTCCCAACTACCCCTCCCCAGAACAGGTCCTAACAAAACAGCACCCATCCAAATTCTCCACTAAACTACTTCCTCGGTAGCTACCGGGGAACTCTAACAACAATAACAGGGGGGTGCCCAGGTGCCAGGCGCCGCTGAATCAAGGCACTCCCCCCCCCCGCACCCCCGCCACCATCACCCCACATTTCACACCATCAAGAAAAACCAAAGGTGAATGTCAATACACCAAAGCGCGGCCCAGTTCTGGAGAATGTCTTCCTGTGCTACACATCGACCAACTCGTCCGCAGTACCTGGCGTGACATGAGGTAGAGCGATGCGCGCTGAATCTGATTCCTCCGATGCTGTCCCAGCTGACCCCTTCTCAGAGTCAGTTGCTCCTCTCGAGTCCGGTTCTTGCTCCAGAGATATCTCCGTCACTGCCTTGAGCGCCTCTGTTCTTTCTTTCTCTGACTGAGATGTCATTGGTCTCTGGGAACGGAGCCGCCGTATCTCCGAACGCTGCATGGTCAACCTGAAGAAGGCCCAGCCCCACTGACACCTGCGCTATGTCCTGCTGTAGGGCATTCCTAGTATCTTCGATGGCCTTGAGTATCATTTCTACTTGCTGTTGTGCCAACCCCTCAGGTTGCGACTCCGACGCCTCCGTCCTCCGATTATCCTTCGTCTCCTCTTCCTGTTCTGGGGGCGCACCAACCTGCTTGCCCCGCGGCTTCCCCATTGTCGCCCGTTCTGCAGGCCCGGTGAGTATGGCGGCTCACCACCAGATCGCCATCAATTCCGAGCTCCTGCCAGTGATAATGCCCAATGTTCCTCACTGCGAGGCATCTTCCCTTCACCTCTCAGTAGAAGCTGGACATCCCATGGCCCACAAGGCTATCAGGGTACTCTCCCGGGTTCCCTCTGCCAGCCTCAACTCCATCCGGCGCGGCGCTCAACTAGACTCCTGGTCCCCCAGGCGGGTCCACCCCCAGGAGCACCACTCAATGCCGGGCGTGGTAGCAATGGCTGCAACCATTATTATTATTATTTATTTTGCGATTTCTAAAGCGCCTGGTGACCCGTAGGCATCCCCGCGCTATAAACTTGAAGAGATCCAGAGGAGGGGGAGAGGGAGTGAATTATTTGGGGAACAAGAGGGTTTTAAGTTTCCTGCGGAACGTAGTGAGGGAGGGTTCCAGACGTAGACTGAGAGGGAGTGAGTTCCATGCTATGGAGGCTTTGACCGAAAAGCGACGACCGCCGGTGCGAGCCTTCCTAAATTTGGGAACCGTGGCAAGATGTTCGGCGTCAGAGCGAAGGGGTCTGGAGGCTTTGTATGGGGTAACCATATTTTTTAGCGCGGCTGGGCCAGCTCCATTGATGAGCTTGTGGGTGGTGCATAGGGCCTTGAACTCTACTCTCTGGCGAACAGGGAGCCAGTGTAGGGCTTTAAGGGCAGGCTTTGCTGAAACTCTAGGGGGGAGGTTCATAATAAGCCTGGCCGCCGCATTCTGGGTGCGTTGGAGTTTGGCCAGGGTGTACTCAGGGGCCCCAAGATAGATGGCGTTGCTGTAATCGAGCCGGGCCAAAACAAGACCCTGGACCAACAACTTCCTGGATGGAAGCGGAAGAAGAGGCAGGATCTTGCGCACGGAACGCAGGAGACCGAAGCAGGTGCCTGCTGTCTTGGCCGCCTGCGTTTTCATGGTTAGGTCAGGTTCCAACCATACGCCTAGTGTTTTGATCTCAGTTTTAGGAGAGGGGATTTCGCCGAAGGTGTCAGGCCAAGATGTTGGTGGAAAGGACGTCCATTTGTTGCCCAGGAGCATAATCTCGGTCTTTGCACCGTTCAGCTTCAAGGCCGAGTCACACATCCAGGTATGGATGTCCTGGAGACAATGCAGCAAGCTGTCAGGGTGGTTATCCAGGTGGGACAGGGAGACGACTAGTTGGGTGTCGTCAGCGTAGTTAATTATTTTTATACCGTAGGGGGCCACTACGTCTTCCAGGGGGGCCATATAGACATTAAACAGGGTAGGGCTGAGCGACGACCCCTGGGGAACTCCATTCTTCAGTGGAAGAGGTTCTGACCGGGAGTTGCCGTCCAACACCTGAAAGGATCGATAGGAGAGAAAAGATTTGATCCACGCTCGTGCCGTACCCACAATTCCTGCCTTGGCCAGGCGATGTAATAGGACACGGTGATCCACCGTATCAAAGGCGGCGCTAAGGTCCAGGAGGATCACTGCCACTGATCCCCCTGAGTCTAGGATACACCTTGCCTCCTCGATGACAGAGAGGAGGGCGGTGTCCGTGCCATGGCCAGGTCGAAACCCAGTTTGGGATTGGCGCAGGATATTGTTTGTCTCAAGAAATTGGGACAGTTGCGAGTTGACTAGCTTTTCAGCCATCTTACTGATGCATGGGAGCAGTGAGATCGGTCTGTAATTAGACATGTCATCCGGGTTAAGTTGGGGTTTTTTCAGCAGGGCCTTAACGACTGCGTTCTTCCAATTGGGGGGCACCGTTCCTCCAGCGAGGGAGGAGTTGATAAGGTCCATGATGATAGGGGCTATGGTGGGAGACACCTTTTTTAGGAATCTGACCGGGGCTGGGTCAAGAGGGGAGCCGCTTTTCATTATCTCTAGCGTGGACATCACCTCGGTGAGGGAAACTGCTCTAAAGGTGTCCAGCTGTGGGCTATTGTTGCCGTTTGCTATATCCGGGGTGAGAGGGGGGCTGATGGTAGGAAGAGAGTCCAGTATCCGCAGGATTTTCGAATCGAAGTAGTTAGCCAAATCCTTACTTCTGTCTGGGGGAGGGGAGTGAGGGGGGGGTGCTGTTGGGATGTTTAGTAATTCTTTGACTATCTGATAAGATTCTTTGGATGAGTTAGTCGCGGTTTTTATTCTGTTGTCGTAAAACGTTGATTTAGCTAATTTCAAGGCTGTTTTGTATCGTCTTACCGCGTTGTGATATATGTCCTTGTTACTATGGAGCCAATCTTTCCTCCATACTCTCTCGGCCTTTTTGCACTCTTTACGGAGCGCTCTGAGATCTGAATTATACCAGGGTGCATGGCCCTTGGTCTTATCTTTAACCTCTCGATTTTTGATGGAGATGAGGCTGTTGAGGGAGGAGGAAATCCAGTCTCTGAACTGGATATCTGCCAAGGCGGGGTCGGCTGCGAGACTGGGGGTAGTAGCGTCAAGAGCCAAGGCCCATTTTTCCATCGAAAGTCTGGCCCAAGATCTATCCTTGGTGTAAGTTGGGGGGATATGGGGTTTCTTAAAGGACCCTGGGAGATGGGCCGAGACCAAGAAGTGGTCCGTCCACGGGAGGGGGAGGGAATTGGTGAACTGGAGGGAAGGGATGTTCGAGAATACAGGGTCGAGCAGATGTCCTTTCGAATGCGTGGCTCCTGAGTTAGCCAGGGAGAAGCCAAGGGCGCCAAGTTCACAGATTAAGTCAGATGGCCCTGTGTCTAATGGGTCATCGAAATGGATGTTAAGGTCGCCTGTAATCAAGAAGTTAGATGTTAAATGGGCCAGGGATGAAACGGTTTCTAAGAAAGCGGCGGAGAAGGGGCCGAAGTGTCCAGGGGCCGGTAGACCAGAAGGCCTGACAGGGAGTAGGTCGGTGAGAGCGTCAGCGTGAACAGACAGCTCTCCGACTCCTGGCTCTGAATCTCAGTAGATCGGCAGGTGAAGAAGTCTCGGTATATGATAGCTATTCCACCACCTCGACCCAGAGGGCGGGATTGGGACATGATGAGGAAGCCCGGGGGAAGGGCCGAGATTATGTCGGAGTTGGAATGACTGGTGATCCAGGTTTCGGTTAGGAAGAGTATATCCAGATCGTGATCGACAATCAGATGGTTTATGAGTAGGGCGTGCTTGGGAAGCGATCTGCAGTTGAGTGTCGCTAATTTGAGGCTTGGGAGTGGGGCGGCCATCCTGGGAAGGAGTAGGTTTCCAGGTTTGCAGATGTTACAGCTGGTGAAGGGGACGTTTGGGTCGTGTATAGCATGACAGGAGAAATTTTTCAGAGGTCTGAGGCTGAGGAGATCTCGACGTGAGTAATGTCTCCTAGTGGCGGTGGGTTCCGGCATGGGGGCTGGCCCTAGGCCCGGTCGTGCGCGGACGGGCGCAGACGGGCTTGCCTTAGGCGCGCCTTCGGCGCGCAAACGGCGCTCCCGCTGCGCTCGTCCGCTGCGCTGGTATGGTCTGCACATTTGAAGTGATTGTTAAGGGCGTGGCCTCGCAGTGGGCGTGGCTCGCCTTGTGACCGCGCTGGCGGTGTGGGCGTTTTCACCTGTGTCAGCGGTGGTCTCGCTGTATCAGGGGGGTCTGGGAGGGCTGCCTTAGCGCGTGAGAGGCCGGCGCTTCAGTGCAGGTGAGCTTCGTTTCTTTTTTTAAAAACAACAAATCAAGTGACAATTTTAAAACAATTAGCAGTCCTCCGGCTTCCGCCTCAGAGGATACAATCAAGTGGGATCGTTGCGCTGCTGTCAGCGTTTAAGTACTAGACTAGGTGGGCGTGGCCTCGCAGTGGGCGTGGCTCGCCTTGTGACCGCGCTGGCGGTGTGGGCGTTTTCACCTGTGTCAGCGGTGGTCTCGCTGTATCAGGGGGGTCTGGGAGGGCTGCCTTAGCGCGTGAGAGGCCGGCGCTTCAGTGCAGGTGAGCTTTGTTTCTTTTTTTAAAAACAACAAATCAAGTGACAATTTTAAAACAATTAGCAGTCCTCCGGCTTCCGCCTCAGAGGATACAATCAAGTGGGATCGTTGCGCTGCTGTCAGCGTTTAAGTACTAGACTAGGTGGGCGTGGCCTCGCAGTGGGCGTGGCTCGCCTTGTGACCGCGCTGGCGATGTGGGCGTTTTCACCTGTGTCAGCGGTGGTCTCGCTGTATCAGGGGGGTCTGGGAGGGCTGCCTTAGCGCGTGAGAGGCCGGCGCTTCAGTGCAGGAGAGCTTCGTTTCTTTTTTTTAAAAACAACAAATCAAGTGACAATTTTAAAACAATTAGCAGTCCTCCGGCTTCCGCCTCAGAGGATACAATCAAGTGGGATTGTTGCGCTGCTGTCAGCGTTTAAGTACTAGACTAGGTGGGCGTGGCCTCGCAGTGGGCGTGGCTCGCCTTGTGACCGCGCTGGCGGTGTGGGCGTTTTCACCTGTGTCAGCGGTGGTCTCGCTGTATCAGGGGGGTCTGGGAGGGCTGCCTTAGCGCGTGAGAGGCCGGCGCTTCAGTGCAGGTGAGCTTTGTTTCTTTTTTTAAAAACAACAAATCAAGTGACAATTTTAAAACAATTAGCAGTCCTCCGGCTTCCGCCTCAGAGGATACAATCAAGTGGGATCGTTGCGCTGCTGTCAGCGTTTAAGTACTAGACTAGGTGGGCGTGGCCTCGCAGTGGGCGTGGCTCGCCTTGTGACCGCGCTGGCGATGTGGGCGTTTTCACCTGTGTCAGCGGTGGTCTCGCTGTATCAGGGGGGTCTGGGAGGGCTGCCTTAGCGCGTGAGAGGCCGGCGCTTCAGTGCAGGAGAGCTTCGTTTCTTTTTTTTAAAAACAACAAATCAAGTGACAATTTTAAAACAATTAGCAGTCCTCCGGCTTCCGCCTCAGAGGATACAATCAAGTGGGATTGTTGCGCTGCTGTCAGCGTTTAAGTACTAGACTAGGTGGGCGTGGCCTCGCAGTGGGCGTGGCTCGCCTTGTGACCGCGCTGGCGGTGTGGGCGTTTTCACCTGTGTCAGCGGTGGTCTCGCTGTATCAGGGGGGTCTGGGAGGGCTGCCTTAGCGCGTGAGAGGCCGGCGCTTCAGTGCAGGTGAGCTTCGTTTCTTTTTTTAAAAACAACAAATCAAGTGACAATTTTAAAACAATTAGCAGTCCTCCGGCTTCCGCCTCAGAGGATACAATCAACCATCCTTGCCACATGTGCAATGCTCCTGGTGCAGAATACACAACATGTCCGCCACCTCACCTGGCTGTATGTGGTGCTCCAGGTCCCCCAATCCCCACGTCCTGGTCGGAACCCTCAGACAGTAGCCTCCGCTCCCTTCCTGGCGTCGCACTGGGAGTGGGCCCCCACGGGCCGGCAAATGTCAATCCCTCTAAGTCTCCAGTGACAGAGACCGCTCTCACATCTCCACCGCCGATTGACCGATCCGGCACCAGCTCCAGACAGCTCTCCTCAAGCCCCAGTGTGGCTGCTCATGCTTCTTCGCCGCCTTCTCTCGCCACTACAGCAAGGATCCAGGCAGTTCCCCAAGTCCTGGGCCATTAACTGGGGGCTCCTGCATGACGCGCCGGTGCACTGCCCTGCCTTGCAGGCTCCAATGTTGCAGGGGTCTTCCCCCCTGCAATCCGACCGCTAAAGCAGTCAGAGACTACTGCGGCAATCAGCTGATCTGGGCCACTCTCAGCCCACGTTCTCAGGCAGGGGAGTTCCTCTTCAGTATGCCCCCAGTTTGTTCCTGCAGCGCGCCAGGGCCCCCGTGATGACACTCACCCTCGCGTTGTCGTCCCCTCGGGCACTCAGCACGTCAGCAGGAGACGGAGATCGGAAGGGGGGGAAGGTTTCACTTCCCCCTGCGGCCGCCCCCGCTCCAGCACCGCTTCTGCCTCGCCAGCCCTGGACCACGCCAGGAGTCCCCAACGCTCAGCAAGCGGCAGCGGCAATCCGATCACCCGCTCCGCTGCCGCATCGAGCCTCCGCCACTCTCACTGCAGCTCCTCTCACTGTCGCCGGACCTGGCACCATTTTGAGCAACCAGGGTCCCGCCGCATTTCTATCCCCGGTCCTCCGCAGCGAAGTCGCTCCCGCCAGCAAGCGGCACCGGGACCTCCAGAAGTGCGTGCCACGCTGCCAGATGTCTTTGTGGTCGAAAACCACGGCCCCCAAACAGGATAATTGATGCGGTTGGTGCGGAGCTCTCAGCTCACGCTGCCATCCGCATCAGCTCCGTAGCCATGCCCCCTTAATAACAACAATACATAACTAGTAGATCTAAATTAACCAAACTGTCATAGGCTCACACCTTCACTTACAACTCAATGAACTGTTCCTTCCTTTTCCATACCACACTTGTGGGATGAAGGAATGCTTCCAAAGCACTGCTAGTGGCATGCAGAGAGCAAAAGTGCATGGTCTATTTTGAACGTAGAACAGTCAAATATGGCAAATTCCATTAAACTTCTCATTGACTGTTAGAATCCGGGGTCTTTGGTTGGCGCAGGTATGCACTTGCGACAAGCAGGGACCCTTTCCTCTAAGTCAGGGCAAAGGATTACTCTAAGAAAAGAACCCCTGCTCACCCTCTAGGTAATGTGGCGCGAGCAGTCAGGCTAGATTCCAGAGGGCATTAGGTTAAGCATTCAAGGCGTCCCACAATAACCACCAACCTACCACACAGGGACACAAGACTGTATTTATAAAAATAAAGTTCTTTATGTAAAGTTCTTTAAGCAGGCTTCAGAATACAGTGTTTCACTTAAAAATGAGGTTCCAGTTACTTGTTATCACTTTTCAGGAGGCCACAGTTCTTTAAATGGTCACTTCTGGTGCAATCTGCACTTTCTGGGGGTCTGTGCGCTCCGTAGGGCCCTCCGTACGCTTCGTACCAGTGTTAGAACGCTTTGTGCCGTTTCCCACACTTCCCGCGTGAGCACGCGTACTGGGACTCAAGCCGTACGGGCCGTACCTTCGTAGGTACGCGTCCTACGAGTTCGGTACGCCTCTCGCCGCTCCTCACGCTTTCCGCGTGAGCAGCGTCTAGTTCTTTAAAGCGGTACGGGCCGTACAGGTGCAGGGACGCGCCGTACGGGATTGCTGCGAACCGCACAAAGGCTCACGCTTCCCGCATGAGTAGCGTAGCAGAACGACAGCGCCGTACGGACCGTACACAGGAAAGTACGCGTTGTACAGGGGCGCTTGGGGCTCACAGTACCTTATTCTTGGGGGCAAAGTTCGTGGCGGCCTCAGCAGTCCTCGGCAGGGGCGTCCCGCGTCGCGTTACAGTCCCGCTGGTCAATGGACGGCGATGCTTCGTGGGGCGCCTCAGGACGTCGCAGCACACCTCGATGTTGGAAGCAGGAGGGGCAGCTCGGGGGTGATTTTTCAGCGCGCAGCGCTGTCGGCTTCGGCCAGAATCGGCGAACCAGTGCGCCGTCCGTCCTCACAGTGGTCTCTACGGCCGGGGGTCGCAGAGGCTCGGCGCTTGGACACAGGCAGTCTCTTCCTTACGTTGCGAGCTCCGGCTCGAGGGGGCAGTTGTTCACTTTGCCCAGGCCAGGCAGGGCAGGCCTTCACGGTGCTCACAGCAGCACAGTCGATCAGGAGTCGCGTTGCTCAGCGAGATGGGGGCACACAGGTTCTCTGGGGTCAGCGTTAGCAATCTACCCACAGCCGCTTCCTCTTCTTCCAGGGAGGGGTAGCGCCCACTGTTCCTGGGGCGCTGTTCAGGGGGCAAGTTCACAAGCAAGCCCTTGGATATTGTTTTTAAAGCACAAGTTGAATTCAAAGTCTTTCTCAGTCTTTTCTTCCTCTCCTTCCAGCAGCAAGGCACCCACCACAGGCCAGTCTCTCAGGCTTAGAGACAGTACTCCTCCATGCAGCTTTCCCAGGTCCTTCTCTTCGGGCAGAGGTTCTTCTTGGCATAAACAGGATCTGATTTCTTGGGAGCAGGGCTACTTCTTTTATACACAGTTTCTTTTGTTCTTTGTCGCCAGGGGGCGTGTGCCTGGCTCAGTCCGGTTTTGGAGCACTTTGTTATGGTGACTCTGCTCTTTCCTTTCAGTGCACAGGGCAGAGACATCAGCCGCTCCACAGGGGGCGGAGCCAGCATTGTGGTGGCAGAGCACAGGTCTATTCAGAGTCAAGGTGTACTCCTCCCACCCATCCTGGTGTAATCTCTCTACCCACCACCACCTGGCAGCCAGCCTGTCTCCTGGAATTCCCCAGCCCTGCCCCTCACTGAAACTAGGCAGCACACACACACAAATCAGAGGTGGACTGAAATGGCTAAGCAAGTAAATACTAACTTTCTAAAAGTAGTATTTACAAACACAGGATATTAAAATAAACTTTACTAAAAGAAGTATTTTATTATTCTGAGTTCAGGCATACTAAACTTGACTTTCTAACATGCTCTCTGAGTCCGCTGGGATTATAGCGTGTAATAATTCCAGCAGCCCATTCTGGCCTATGGAGAGCAGGTAGCCTTCAATAGTGAAAAACGAAAATGGCTATAATTCACTATTAGGACATGCCACACACATCAGGGCATGTCCTACCTTATGCCTACAATGCACCCTGCCCTTGGGCCTACCAGAGGAGTGACTAATATGTAGTTAAGGGAAGGTTTTAGGGACTGGCAAGTAGGTGCACTTGCGCAGTCAGCATGAAAGTACCAAACTGCACGCAGGTTCTGCAATGGCAGACTCTAGACACATTTTACTAGGCCGCTTCTGTGGGTGGCACAACCAGTGCTGCAAGCCCACCAGCAGCATTTGCATTTACAAGCCCTGGCACTCCTGGTGCACTTTACTAGGGGCTGATAGTAAACCAAATAAGCCAAACATGGACACCAATCAATGTATACACTTTTCAAAGGGATCACTTGCAGTGTGGCACTGGAAAAAGGCTGTACGAATAGTCGTACGGAGCGTTTTCTCCGTACGACTCGTACCAGGTAAACTCATTCTACAACCTAGGAAGTACGATTCGTACAGAAAGCCTTTTTCTGTACGAATCGTACAAAAGACCATACAGCAAAAAAATACCCACGATTCCGATCCGGAACTGCTTGTACGCGACGTCCGTACGTATTTCAGCGGCATTTTCCGGCCCGGCAAGTACGATTCGTACCAACGTCACTACGTACCTCGCTGTGACTACGGGAGCGAAAAAACTGCCGGAAAAGCAGAATCCTACGCCACAGAGCCCCGGTACGTGACGTACAGCCATGAACCCCATCGTACGTGTCATCCCGGTCCTCTTGGCCTACGACCTGGTGCACCGCACCCGACGCACACGCCGCAGAAGGTGAGAACAACACCCAGGTGCCAGGGGGGGGTGAGGGCCAGGAAACATACCCCATAGCAAACACAAACCTATAATATGGAGGCCTTACATTACCACCAGGGTCTGGTCACTTGGGGGGGCGTGGCCAGCAACCCCGGCGTACCGCAACAAGGAAGTGGACGTGTACGGTGCTTACCAAATGTACCCCTACGGCACCATGACAACAGTGGTACGGACCGTACCCACGCATGAATGCGCGCGTACGGTGCGTACCACATGTACCCCTACGGCACCATGACAACAGGGGTACGGACCGTACCCACGCATGAATACGTGGGTACGGTGCGTACCCCTACAGCCCCATGAGTACTCGCATACATGCACCGCTGTATTAAACAGCACGAAACGCTGAACTACCAGCACGAGGTAAATGCATGTTGTAAGCGGAGCACTTGTGCGTTTAGTTGTTTTCACCATAGTTCATGCTTTACGAATAGTTAACAGCACTCGTTTAACTCTTCCACCCGTAGTTTGTATACGGACAACTTGCACATGACGCGTAGACGTTGCAAACACTTTTTTCCTTGTCCTTCCGGTATTTTAACGATCACTGAACACGGTTCTGTTTATGACCACTGATTTTTCTCTCACCATCGGCAACTCACCTTTTATGGTTTTTTTTTCAATCACTGCAACTCGAGTAATTCACCCTCGTTCTACACGGCACGTTTTTTTTTTTTTTCGTTTTTTATTGTTTTTATCCATCTTATCACATGACAGTGTGGCCATTATAGTATCTTAGTATTGATTGTTACTTTATTGGCAGGGTCCTCTTTCGGCTTTTGTTTGGTGGCATTATCACTCATTGTAAATGTTTAGTTACATATTTGTATCTCTTTGTTTAGATTCCCCTGATGAAGGGCCAGATGGGCCCGAAATGCATTGGGATCATGTTAATCAGATGATATGGAGTGTACATAATATCATCATCATTGCATCTTAAGCGCATGAAGCACTTTGAAAAAATCTCCGTTCATTAAATTCTGACTCTAAGCATCTACTGCATCCCTACTCAATGTAGCATTCAGATTGTTTAAAACGTCTTCAGCATACGCTTGAAATGGTGTGCCCAGAGGGACGTTGCCTGTGTCCAGCCAACGCATGAGAATCACTTGGCCTTACATTACCACCAGGGTCTGGTCACTTGGGGGGGCGCGGCCAGCAACCCCGGCGTACCGCAACAAGGAAGTGGACGTGTACGGTGCTTACCACATGTACCCCTACGGCACCATGACAACAGTGGTACGGACCGTAGTCACGCATGAATGCGCGCGTACGGTGCATACCACATGTACCCCTACGGCACCATGACAACAGTGGTACGGACCGTACCCACGCATGAATACGTGGGTACGGTGCGTACCCCTACAGCCCCATGAGTACTCAGGTATGGACCGTACCCACGCATACATGCGTGGGTACGGTGCGTACCCCTACGGCCCCATGAGTACTCAGGTACGGACCGTACCCACGCATACATGCGTGGGTACGGTCCGTACCACACGTACCCCGTTACGGCAGCAGGAAAATTTGGATACGAGGCGTACACACGGCAGGAATGTGGGCATAGAGGACTGGCCCAGCATGTTACCTTCATATTGGTGTGTGTGTAGGTCCTGGCCAGCAGTGTACAGCTCCAAGGGGGTGCGTGGGTGGGTGCAGAGGCCTCGCAGCAGTGGACAGACATATGAGGGGTGGGTGCAGAGGACTCCCAGCAGTGGACAGACATATGAGGGGTGGGTGCAGAGGACACCCAGCAGTGCCCAGACATATGAGGGGTGGGTGCAGAGGACTCCCAGCAGTGGACAGACATATGAGGGGTGGGTGCAGAGGACTCCCAGCAGTGCCCAGACATATGAGGGGTGGGTGCATATCACTACCAGCAGTGGACAGACATATGAGGGGTGGGTGCATATCACTACCAGCAGTGGACAGAGATATGGGGGTGGGTGCAGAGGACTCCCAGCAGTGCCCAGACATATGAGGGGTGGGTGCATATCACTACCAGCAGTGAACAGAGAAATGGGGGTGGGTGCTGAGGACTCCCAGCAGTGCCCAGACATATGAGGGGTGGGTGCAGAGGACTCCCAGCAGTGTCCAGACATATGAGGGGTGGGTGCAGAGGACTCCCAGCAGTGCCCAGACATATGAGGAGTGGGTGCATATCACTACCAGCAGTGGACAGAGATATGGGGGTGGGTGCAGAGGACTCCCAGCAGTGCCCAGACATATGAGGGGTGGGTGCAGAGGACTCCCAGCAGTGTCCAGACATAAGAGGGGTGGGTGCAGAGGACTCCCAGCAGTGGACAGACATATGAGGGGTGGGTGCATATCACTACCAGCAGTGGACAGACATATGAGGGGTGGGTGCATATCACTACCAGCAGTGGAAAGAGATATGGGGGCGGGTGCAGAGGACTCCCAGCAGTGCCCAGACATATGAGGGGTGGGTGCAGAGGACTCCCAGCAGTGTCCAGACATATGAGGGGTGGGTGCAGAGGACTCCCAGCAGTGTCCAGACATATGAGGGGTGGGTGCAGAGGACTCCCAGCAGTGGACAGACATATGGGGGGGGCGTATCACTACCAGCAGTGGACAGACATATGAGGAGTGGGTGCATACCACTACCAGCAGTGGACAGAGATATGGGGGTGGGTGCAGAGGACACCCAGCAGTGCCCAGACATATGAGGGGTGGGTGCAGAGGACTCCCAGCAGTGTCCAGACATATGAGGGGTGGGTGCAGAGGACTCCCAGCAGTGCCCAGACATATGAGGTGTGGGTGCATATCACTACCAGCAGTGTCCAGACATATGAGGGGTGGGTGCAGAGGACTCCCAGCAGTGGACAGACATATGAGGGGTGGGTGCAGAGGACTCCCAGCAGTGCCCAAACATATGAGGGGTGGGTGCATATCACTACCAGCAGAGGACAGAGATATGGGGATGGGTGCAGAGGACTCCCAGCATGCCCAGACATATGAGGGGTGGGTGCATATCACTACCAGCAGTGGACAGAGATATGGGGGTGGGTGCAGAGGACTCCCAGCAGTGCCCAGACATATGAGGGGTGGGTGCATATCACTACCAGCATTGGACAGACATATGAGGGGTGGGTGCATATCACTACCAGCAGTGGACAGAGATATGGGGGTGGGTGCAGAGGACACCCAGCAGTGCCCAGACATATGAGGGGTGGGTGCAGAGGACTCCCAGCAGTGCCTAGACATATGAGGGGTGGGTGCATATCACTACCAGCAGTGGACAGAGATATGGGGGTGGGTGCAGAGGACTCCCAGCAGTTCCCAGACATATGAGGGGTGGGTGCATATAACTACCAGCAGTGGAAAGAGATATGGGGGTGGGTGCAGAGAACACCCAACAGTGCCCAGACATATGAGGGTTGGGTGCATATCACTACCAGCAGTGGACAGACATATGAGGGGTGGGTGCATATCACTACCAGCAGTGGACAGAGATATGGGGGTGGGTTCAGAGGACTCACAGCAGTGCCCAGACATATGAGGGGTGGGTGCAGAGGACTCCCAGCAGTGGACAGAGATATGGGGGTGGGTGCAGAGGACACCCATCAGTGCCCAGACATATGAGGGGTGGGTGCAGAGGACTCCCAGCAGTGTCCAGATATATGAGGGGTGGGTGCAGAGGACTCCCAGCAGTACCCAGACATATGAGGGGTGGGTGCATATCACAACCAGCAGTGCCCAGACATATGAGGGGTGGTTGCAGAGGACTCCCAGCAGTGGACAGACATATGAGGGGTGGGTGCATATCACTACCAGCAGTGGACAGAGATATGGGGGTGGGTGCAGAGGACTCCCAGCAGTGTCCAGACATATGAAGGGTGGGTGCAGAGGACTCCCAGCAGTGGACAGACATATGAGGCGTGGGTGCATATCACTACCAGCAGTGGACAGACATATGAGGGGTGGGTGCATATCACTACAAGCAGTATCCAGACATATGAGGGGTGGGTGCAGAGGACTCCCAGCAGTGCCCCACTCCCAGGAGGATGGATGTCATTCACACCCTGCATGACACACCACATGTGGGTGTGAGGACATACAACACATGCATACCCACCCATGGCGGATGCCCCACAATAAACACCCTGATTTAATGCCAACAGACTGTATAGTCATGGAAATGCATACTAAAATAAGTTAGCCAAGGGGAACACACACTGTCACACACATCACAGGAGTGATAGGAATGTCCAGGTGCTGGTCCAGCCACCCAGATGTTGTCTCTCATTTGAGGAATAGGGTTCACTGCGACTAGATACAATGCCCACAATTGTGAGTCAGGTGCCCAAATACTCTGCATTACATGTGCCAATTGTGTGTTTACACACATGCATAGTGCTGAAAAGGGGCAATTGGTCCCTGATGCCATTCCTACATACACAAAACACAAGTACGCAAAAGTTGGTCGCACACTGCTCGTCACACCAGCAAGTTGCCCCAAAGGACTGTGGTAAATGTAGTGGCGACGGCGGGTACGCCTATGCCACGATGTGTAAAAAGAACAGTATGTGTTGCGTTAGCCATCCCTGGACACGTGTTTCGAGGTAGTTGCCTCTCGTCAGAAGGGAGCAGGACAATGTAAAGGGGTGCCGAGTGGACTGCCAAAATGTAATTAAAACAGGTTACATTTTGGCAGTCCACTCGGCACCCCTTTACATTGTCCTGCTCCCTGCTGACGAGAGGCAACTACCTCGAAACACGTGTCCAGGGATGGCTAACGCAACACATACTGTTCTTTTTACACATCGTGGCATAGGCGTACCCGCCGTCGCCACTACATTTACCACAGTCCTTTGGGGCAACTTGCTGGTGTGACGAGCAGTGTGCGACCAACTTTTGCATAATTTATTACGGCTCCCTTGAGCCAACGGGCTGACGAGCCTTGGATCTGCACCTGCGCGCCATGAGAGGTACTTGACCTGTTTTAATTACATTTTGGCAGTCCACACGGCACCCCTTTACACTGACCTGCTCCCTGCTGACGAGAGGCAACTACCTCGAAACACGTGTCCAGGGATGGCTAAATGCAACACATACTTTTTTCTTTTTACACATCGTGGCATAGGCGTACCCGCCGTCACCACTACATTCACCACAGTCCTTTGGGGCAACTTGCTGGTGTGACGAGCAGTGTGCGACCAACTTGTGTACAAAACACAAGTACAGTGACTGGCAAGGATGGCACAGACGATTCAGCTGGAGACATCGGTGAGCATGCATGGCCATTGTTGAAGGGATCCGTCACCAACAAAGGATATGTTGACACAGGTCAGCACAACAATTGTGCAACTATTTGCAGGCAACATGTCAGGTGCCACAGAGGAAGGAACACTCCTTGGGGCAATGTCTCACAATCCAAAAGGAACACACACTACCAATTAATATTTTCACAGACATTGTGATGGCACACAGATACAATGGTCCATCTCATGACCATCATACTAAAACATTTTTCAGAACCCTAACACATTACCAGAACACCAACTTCATGGGCCTCATCACCAACATCAAGTACCTGAAATGCAATAGTGTGGAAACTAAATGAAAAGGCTTTATTCAGCACACCCAAAAAAAATTGTCACTATTTACAAAGGCCAATGGCCGGTCCATAGTTCGAGTCCAAGGGTGGACGTATGCGACTGTGTCCACCCCTACCTTGCCTGCACAAAGTCACCTCAAGGTGTGTCGACCGAGGGGGGGGGGGGCATCATCAGTGGGAGTACCAGGCACCACAGCGACAGGAGTGTGTTGGGTAGGTGTGGTGGGTGCAGGACTGGACGTATCCACCACAGGGGTTGGGGCAGCGCCAAAGGTGGTGGTGAGCAGCTCGCTGCACACTGCTGCCAGGGCGTCCAGAGGAACCCCTGCAGCGGAAGAAACACCAGGGCCAACGGAGGGGGGGGGTCCGAGGGATGGGGTGCAGCGCTCTTGGGGGAGGTGGTGGACATGGGGGGGGACTCAACTCCCCTGGCCGGAGACTTCCTCAACCACTTGCGGGGTGGTGTCACAGTGGGGCTGAGGGACAGACTAGCCATGTAGGTCTCTTTGGGTGACATTTTGGCAGGGGAGCTAAGGGGAGTGGATTTAGAGGAAGTGGGTTGTGAGGACTGCGGACTCTGACTGTGGCTGCATGTCTGCCGTTTGCCCCAGACCCTGTGGGTGTGACTACATCCCCCTGAGTGTGCATGCCAGGAGGTGTGCGCTATGCCTTATTTGGGGGTGTGCTGGATGTGTCTGTTGGGGTGTGTGCCTGTGACTGTCTGTGTGTGCTTTGGACAGGCATGGGAGAGGGCAGTGTGGATGGGTCTGGGGTAGGGGGGGACGGAGCGACGCAGGAGAGACACTGCTTCCGTCAGTGCGGAGTCCATGGACCGCAGAAACCTGCGTTGCTCAGTCATCGTTGATGACATGCCCTCCACGAACGACACCAACTGTGTGCGCAGTCTAGTGTGTTCATGGAGGACATGCAGCATCGATGCCTGACCAACCTGCAACTGCCGCAGTGTGTCCACAGACTCTTCACTGAGGGCAGCAGGGGTGACAGGGGCAGGGGCTGCGGTGCCTGGTCCGAAGGAGACACGGTGGGACCCTGCATGGACAGAAGGGACGGGAGCAACTGGGAGGGCGGAGATGGCAATGGAGGAGGCGGGTACAGATGGTGGGCTGCTGCCAGATGTTGTTGCATCCTCCGTGTTAGAAAGGATAGACGGACCGGGAGGGTCGGCCGGGGTCAGGAGGAGAGGTCTCCGGGGAGAGCCGTCTCCAGCGATCGTACAGATAAGTAACTTCCCCCCCACAGACAGATACCACACACGGATAAGGTTCAGTGTTCTTTATAAGCACTTCTTAAGGTACGGTTGAATGGTACAAGGAGGTCTGGACTCAGGGGTCCCCTCGATTCAAGTCTCTCAAAGCAGGGTAAGGGGTAGCGGGACAGTCTGTCTACCAGTCAGGTAGTTTGGATGAGATGGTGATTAGCTCACAATCCTCGAGCTTAGTTGGTGCGGGCCGCGGCAGCGCCAGCAGGTCCCGGAACGATGGTCGATGTACGGTCCGCGGCAGCGCCAGCAGGTCCCGGTGAGGATGGTCGTTACAACGGGCCGCGGCAGCGCCAGCAGGTCCCGACGAGGATGGATGTTGTAGAAGGCCGCGGCAGCGCCAGCAGGCAGGACGATGGTTCACAAGAGCGGGCTACGGCAGCGCCAGTAGTCCGTCAAGGCTGAGTTCTCTCGGTGTCTCTCGACTCCAGGATACAACTGCCTTCCTGCTCCGGAGTTGCCCCAGTTATAGGGCAGGCGCTCTTTGATGTCCGGACCCTCGCACTTGGAGGTCGGAGGGCCCGGGATGAAGGTGTCCAGACACCCAGCAGGGGGTGGAGCCAGCGCCTGGGGGAGCTGGGGGCGATCGGCACCTGGCGGGGGAAGAGCTCTTGACACTTCGTCCTCCCATTGACCTGCCAAGTGGTCCGCTCACCTCCTGGGTGGATGGTGGTGCCGGGATGTCGGGGCCGGTCAGGCCCGGGGTTAGGGTCGGGGCGAGGCCACGCGGCCTCGTGGTGCAGGGCCCAAGATGGCGGCTTGAACCGGCCGGGGAAGCCGGTGGGGCTGGGCCCCGTGATGAGTAGAGGTCCGAGGGCAGAAGATCCGTCGGGAGACGGGGTACGGGTGCTTTTCGTGGGTTATGCCTGGTGGGCCGGAGCTCGGGCCCTGTCGTGCGGGGAGGGAGCAAGCCCTTCGTGTGGCCTGTCCAACATGCGTCCCCCCCAGCTGAAGACGGGGAGAGTCACCCATCTCCTTGGGGACTCTCCTCGTCGAGGCGGAAAAAGCGGGACAGGCCATCCGCGTTGGCGTGGTCTTGGCCTGGTCGGTGCTCCACAGTGAAGTCCATTCCCTGCAGGGAAATGGACCAGCGCAAGAGTTTTGGGTTCTCCCCCCGCATCTGCATCAGCCACTGCAGGGGTCGATGGTCGGTTTGTACCCGGAAGTGGGTACCGAGGAGATAGGGCCGGAGCTTTTTGAGGGCCCACACCACTGCGAAGGCCTCCCTCTCGATGGTGCTCCAGCGCTGTTCTCGGGCCAGGAGACGTCGACTGATGAAGGCCACCGGCTGGTCATGACCTTCGGGGTTTAACTGAGAAAGGACGGCTCCGATGCCGTGGTCGGAGGCGTCGGTCTGTACCATGAATTCCCGACTGTAATCGGGGGCCTGGAGCACAGGGGCGGTGCATAGAGCGGCCTTCAGCTTCTCGAAGGCCGCTTGACAATCGGGGGTCCAGTTAATCCGCTTCGGCTGGTTCTTGGACGTGAGACCCGTGAGGGGCCCCACGATGCTGCCGTAGTCTTTCACGAACCGCCGGTAGTAGCCGGTGATCCCCAAGAAGGCTCGGACCTCGGTCTGGGTGACGGGGGGCTGCCAGGACTGGATGGCAGCAATCTTAAGTTGTAGCGGGGCCACCAGCCCGCTTCCCACTTGGTGCCCAAGGTAGGTCACGGACCCTTGGCCAATTTGGCACTTGCCGGCCTTAATTGTGAGGCCGGCCCGCTGGAGGGCCTGTAGGACCTCTTGGAGGTGACGGAGGTGGTCGGGCCAGTGGTGGCTGTACACAGCGATATCGTCCAGGTAGGCAGCGCTGAACTCTTCGAGCCCCGCCAAGACCTGGTTCACGAGGCGTTGAAACGTGGCGGGGGCATTCTTCATGCCGAAGGGCATGACCTTGAATTGGTAGTGGCCATCGGGGGTAGAGAAGGCTGACCGTTCCTGAGCCCTGGGTGTGAGGCCGATCTGCCAGTAGCCCGCTGTTAGGTCGAAGATACTGAGGTAGCGGGCGGCCCCCAGCCGGTCGATCAGCTCGTCTGCTCGGGGGATCGGATGAGCGTCGGTCCGGGTGACAGCGTTCAAGCCCCGGTAGTCGACGCAGAATCTCAGTTCAGGTGCGGTGCCGGGGGCAGCGGCTTTGGGGACCAATACAACCGGACTGGCCCAGGGACTGTCCGAGGGCTCGATGACCCTGATTGTGAGCATCTTGGCCACCTCCTCCTGTATGCAGGCCCGTACCCGATCTGGTACGCGGTAGGCCCGGTGTCGGACAGGGGGACTGTCCCCGGTGTCCACGTCGTGCAAACACCAAGGGGTGACCCCGGGGGTGAGGGAGAACAGGGTAGCGAACTGCAGCAGGAGGTTCCGGCAGCCCTGGCGTTGCTCCGAAGTGAGGGTGTCAGAGAGCCGGACCCCGTCCACGGAGCCGTCATTCTCCTGAGTCTTCAGAAGATCCGGGAGGGGTTCGGAGTCTTCCTCTGCCCCACTGTCCGTAGCCATCAGGAGGCTGAGTTCTGAGCGCACAAAGTGTGGTTTGAGTCGGTTGGTGTGGAGGACCCGAAGGGGGTTCCGGGAGGTCCCCAGGTCGATGAGGTAAGTGACGGGGCTTTTGCGCTCGACCACTTTGAAGGGCCCCGTCCACTTATCTTGCAAGGCACATGGTTCGGTGGGGGACATCACCCATACTTGTTGTCCAGGCTCGAACTCAACGGAGGAGGCATTGTGATCATACCACCTCTTCATGTCCTCCTGGCTGGCCTCGAGGTTCGCCTTGGCCATCTCTCTGAAGCGCCGGGTCTGATTGCGTAGGGCCAGGAGGTATTTGAAGACGTCTGGAGGGGTCTTTAGGGGGGCCATCTCCCAACCTTCTTTTACTAGGCTGAGGGGCCCTCGCACAGGGTGCCCGTACAGGAGTTCGAAAGGGCTAAAACCGAGGGACTTCTGGGGAACTTCGCGGTAGGCGAAGAGGAGGCACGGGAGTAGTACATCCCACTGGCGACGGAGGGGCTCTTCCAATCCCCCAATCATCCCCTTGAGGGTGCGGTTAAAACGCTCCACTAGTCCGTTCCCTTGGGGGTGATAGGGGGTCGTGAATCTGTAGGTGACCCCGCATTGTTGCCAGAGGGACTTCATGTATTTGGATATAAAGTTCGTGCCTCGGTCGCTGACGACTTCTCGGGGGAAGCCTACCCGGGAGAAGATCCCCATTAGGGCCCGGCCAACCACCGGAGCTGTCACGGTCCGTAGGGGCACCGCCTCGGGGTAGCGGGTGGCATGGTCCACCAGTACTAAGATGAACCTGTGTCCTTGTGCCGTGCGGGGGTCCAGAGGCCCCACGATGTCTATCCCCACCCTCTCGAACGGGGTGGTGACCACAGGGAAGGGTTGCAGAGGGGCTTTCAGCTTCCGACCACTCTTCCCGCTGGCTTGGCATGTGGGGCAAGATCGGCAGTGGTTCAGGACGTCATTCCTCATCTTCGGCCAGAAAAAGTGGGTCACTAGGCGGCTGTATGTTTTATCTTGGCCCAGGTGTCCAGCCAGGGGGACATCGTGGGCCAGGTTGAGCAGAAAGTCTCTGAAGCGGAGAGGTACCACCAGTACTCGACCGGCCCCCAGCTCGGCGATTCTTTGCTCGCTGTATAGCAGGTCGTTATCCCAGTAGACCCAGTGAGTTCCGGTGGAGTCCCCTGCGTTCTGGGCGCTGGCTTGTTGGCGGAGTCCCTCGAGGGAGGGACAGGTCTTTTGTTCCTGGCGGAACTGTGCTTGGGTGGGCCCCCCCTCTTGACGCCACTGAGCCAGGTCAGGAAGGTCCTGGGGTTGCGCGTCCCCTTCGGCCGTCGGGTCTGGGAGGCTGGCCTCGTCGGTGTCTTCTACTGGGGCGACTGGGGGCGGAGGTGCTGGCCATTCTGGTTCTTCTGATCGAGGGACGGCACGGGCGGCCATGGACCGGGTGGTTATGCAGGCCCAGTCCGGGAGGCCCAGCATCCCCAGGTGCTCTCTTCTCTCAACGGTGGCCCACGGGGAACTCTCGAGGTCATTTCCCAGGAGGCAGTCCACGGGGGCATCGTCCCGGACCGTCACCTTCAATAGGCCGGAGACCCCTCCCCATTCGAATGGAACGCAGGCCATTTGACACATACTTTCAGAGTTGTCTGCCGAGCGGACGGGGCAGAGAATGTTCGGCAGGATCTGCTCGGGCTTCACCAGGTGACAGCGGACGGCCGTCACACTGGCGCCTGTGTCACGCAAGGCCTCGGCTCGCTGTCCATTAATGGTCACCCACTGACCGTATTTCCTGGTGTTAGCGGGTAGGGGAGCCCGCGGGACCATGTCTCTTCCCCCTAAGCACGCCAGGACCATGGCGGCCGGTTCCCACTCTTGCGGGGCCGGCTCATACTCCTCTGGTTCCTCCAATGATCGCTCTTCCCCCAGGGCGGCGGCAGCTACCTGGCGGGGCTTGGGTGTTTGGTTCTGCGGGCAGCTCGGGTCATTGGCGTAGTGGCCGACTCGCTGGCATCGGTGGCACGTGACGTTGGCTCGGACCCCAGGACGCCACGGGGGGTTGCCCCGACCGGCCGGAGCCGGGGTGCTGGCCACGGGTGTTGCGGGCAAGGCGTCTCTCCCTCGCCCCTGGCCCCCTCCTCCTCCCCGAGGACGGTGCTGGCCTTGGTTGTTTCTGTTCTGTTCGTGTGGCCCCCTCCGGCCCACTCGGGTGCTTTCCCATCGGTCAGCTTCGGCGGCGAGCTGCCGGGGGTCAGTCAGCTTACTGTCGAGGAGGTGCTGCCTGAGCTCGACGAAGCAGTTGTTCGACAGGTGCTCCCATACCATCAGGTTAAAGAGTTGTTCGTAGGTGGTGACCTGGCTCCCCTTTATCCAACCCTCGAAGGCACGGCTGAAATAGTTCACGTATTCTACCCAAGTTGTACCTGGGATCCGGGTGCAATCTCTGAACCTCTGGCGGTACATCTCGGGTGTGAGGCCGTAGCGGGTGAGGAGGGCAGCCTTCATGTGGTCGTAGGACGACATTTGGTGATCTGGGAGCTGCAGTAGGGCATCGCGCCCCTCGTTGATAAACCTCCCCCAGAGTCCGGCTCCCCAATCACTCCGGTCGATCCGGTGGGAGGTCATGGCGATCTCGTAGGCTTTAAACCACTGTTGTATGTCGTCTTCTCGGACATACTCGCGGACAACATCCTTGGGGATGTGGACTTTTTTCTCGATTGGCCCCGGGGTGTGTGGTCGCTCAGGCACCCCCAGTTCTTTATTCTGTTTCCGAAGTTCTATTTCCGCCAGTTTGCGCTCGTGCTCGAGCGTTATTTTTTTCTCCTCCAGCTCTCTCTGTCTCTGCTTCTCTTCTCGTTCATCTCGGAGCCGCATGTGCTCGAGGTTGAGTTTCTGTTCAGCTAACTTGAGTTCCCCATCCATCTTGAGTCGTGCCATTTCCAACTCGTGCAATCTGGTTCTTTCTCTTTCTCGGATCTCCTCCTGCGAGAGGCCCGTTCCCCGCTCCTCGGGAGCCGTGGCGTTCCCCTCTGGTGTGATGCTGCTTTGGTCGGAGGGTCCGGCGACCCCAGTTTCTGCCCACGACTCTAGGGCGTGCTTTAGATCCTCTTTGGTACTCAGGCCGGTGGTAGCAATGCCAAGTTCTATGCAGAATTGTCTCAGTTCGCGGTGGTTGTATTCTTCTAATTTCTCCATTTGGAATTTCTCGGTGGAGTTGCTATCTTTGGCTGACATCGTGTTGTTGTCGTGGGGTGAGCTACTCTCTGTACGATTACGCGTTGATTCGGATCGCGCCGCTGGCCACCAATGTTAGAAAGGATAGACGGACCGGGAGGGTCGGCCGGGGTCAGGAGGAGAGGTCTCCGGGGAGAGCCGTCTCCAGCGATCGTACAGATAAGTAACTTCCCCCCCACAGACAGATACCACACACGGATAAGGTTCAGTGTTCTTTATAAGCACTTCTTAAGGTACGGTTGAATGGTACAAGGAGGTCTGGACTCAGGGGTCCCCTCGATTCAAGTCTCTCAAAGCAGGGTAAGGGGTAGCGGGACAGTCTGTCTACCAGTCAGGTAGTTTGGATGAGATGGTGATTAGCTCACAATCCTCGAGCTTAGTTGGTGCGGGCCGCGGCTCGCCAGCAGGTCCCGGAACGATGGTCGATGTACGGTCCGCGGCAGCGCCAGCAGGTCCCGGTGAGGATGGTCGTTACAACGGGCCGCGGCAGCGCCAGCAGGTCCCGACGAGGATGGATGTTGTAGAAGGCCGCGGCAGCGCCAGCAGGCAGGACGATGGTTCACAAGAGCGGGCTACGGCAGCGCCAGTAGTCCGTCAAGGCTGAGTTCTCTCGGTGTCTCTCGACTCCAGGATACAACTGCCTTCCTGCTCCGGAGTTGCCCCAGTTATAGGGCAGGCGCTCTTTGATGTCCGGACCCTCGCACTTGGAGGTCGGAGGGCCCGGGATGAAGGTGTCCAGACACCCAGCAGGGGGTGGAGCCAGCGCCTGGGGGAGCTGGGGGCGATCGGCACCTGGCGGGGGAAGAGCTCTTGACACTTCGTCCTCCCATTGACCTGCCAAGTGGTCCGCTCACCTCCTGGGTGGATGGTGGTGCCGGGATGTCGGGGCCGGTCAGGCCCGGGGTTAGGGTCGGGGCGAGGCCACGCGGCCTCGTGGTGCAGGGCCCAAGATGGCGGCTTGAAACGGCCGGGGAAGCCGGTGGGGCTGGGCCCCGTGATGAGTAGAGGTCCGAGGGCAGAAGATCCGTCGGGAGACGGGGTACGGGTGCTTTTCGTGGGTTATGCCTGGTGGGCCGGAGCTCGGGCCCTGTCGTGCGGGGAGGGAGCAAGCCCTTCGTGTGGCCTGTCCAACACTCCGCCTCCTCAAGGATGTCAGTCTGGGACCCATCGGTGTCGTACATGCTCTCGCCTCCGGACAGGTCCTCCGACTGACTCCCCTCGCCCTCCGTGCCACTGTCTCCTGCTGACTCCACAGCACTGGTGGCACTGTCGCTGGGTCCCTCCTCAAGGTCCATGCAGGTGTCTCCCTCGCTTGTGGATGATGATGCTGTGGGCAAGGAGAAGAAATCAGAAAGCATCAGTCACCTGTATACATCTGACACATGAGCACAAGAACAATTGGTCACAGTGCATATCAGGCAATGCATCATGAGTAACAGCTGGAATACTCCGCACATATGTAAGCCCTGTACTGCCCAGTTGGTAGACCCACCATGCCACTTTGACACCAGGAAACTCAATACACAAAAGGCCACAACTTGAATGAGCAATACACTGAGAAGCTAGTGTCTGTGAAACGGTGAGCACAGCAATACAATGAAGTCATGACACCTCATGTTTACCCTGAAATAAACGGAGTGGTGCACTCAAGGTAAACTAACACACCTCAATACTCAAGGTGACACCACACTCAGAGACCTGTAAGTCCCTTGGAACACAAAATGAACAAATGTTGGTACCTTGTGACTCACAATACTTTAACCAATCTACATGTTTGGGATGTGCCAATTGGCCATTTCGTGAATAGAATACTGATGTGCCTGCATGCAAGATGTTGCACAAGGCAGTGCACACAAAAGTACATTGACACTGTCATAGAAGAAGCTGGCACCTTTTCGGAGGAGCCACTGTTAGAAATAGATGGTGTTGCAGAAAGTACATATACACGGGCCCACGGAGGTCTTGACGTCTTGACACTCGTTAGTTTGCATCACCGATAACTAATGAGTCTAACAAAATTAAGACCACCGTGGGAACATGTATATCGAGAATCTGCAACAATATTTATTTATAACAGTGGCTTCTTTGAAAAGGTGCCAGCTTATTCAATGACAGTGTCAATGTACTTTTGTGTGCACTGCCTTGTGCAACATATTGCATGCAGGCACATCTGTGTTCTCAACACAAATCATCAAATTTCCACATGTTAAACATGAACAACTGTTGACAAGTGCTGTGAGTGCCAAGGTCCAATTCATGAAGAGTAATAACTTGAATCATGTCAGTTGTCACCAGGCCATCCGTCACCTGATTACACATTTGGCTACACATATGACCTACTGCCTGTCATCTGGAGTGGCACACATGTCCACACCAAGGACAATGCATAAGCTAATGGGCCTGCGATTGTTTGGTAAAAAAGACCAGCTGTACTGTGGGGACACCCTCATGGCAAGCCAGAATGTACACACAGATGTCAGCACACAAAGTCCAAACTGCGTTGCATCTGAACCACACACGTGCCAAAAATGTATGAGCAGGATTCTTGTTGGTAAAAAAATGACACAGGCTGCAAAGCACGTACATTAAACACTGGCCAGCATCACAGGGGCACTGCCCAGTGTATTTTAGTCCAGGCAATTCTCACACACAAGTCAGACCTGGCAATGAAAAATCAGGGTTGCACATGTATGCCCCTCTGGCCCCCCTCCCACCCCCCCCCCCCAATACCTGAGTCAATGTGATTTATACAGATCAAGAAGTGACACCTCTTATTCAGGGTTACAACAACTGTGCTAGAAAAATTGCTTCATTGACACCACATCACCTCGTGGGGCTGACAACACATATTTGTGACAAACAACCATCAACAGATTGTTGTGAATAGCCACACAGGCACTGCCCAGTGTGAGTATGCACAAGCAAAATGGTGTATCCCTGTCCAGTGGACACATGTAGCACACATTAACAAAATCCAAACTAGGCCAGGGAACAATGCCACAGAGGCAGACCTATGCAGCACACACAGAGAATGTGCACAGTGTTGGATGACACACATGATTAGGAGGCCAGGGTGTCTCAGGGGACTGTAGTGGGCACACTGCTCCATGATACTGGAATGAGCTGACTCTACCATATTCAACCGTCATGGCACTATGCATATCTCACACTCATGCACATCATGTCTGAGGCCACAACATTGCTCATGCATGCTGCAAGGGTGTCCAGTTGAAAGCTCACACTCCTATGTTGAGAATCAGCATCAGTGACAACAACTATGGACCCCCAACATAGTGAACAGGTCATGGCACAGGCAAGGTACCGACACAAGTCACAGACCACCCTCCCACATGATGCAGAAAGCAATGTGCACTTAGATGTACTGGCACCCTAGATGACCATGTGCAAATGTGATTACACACCCACCAGGGGACACATGTCAAGGAGAGGAAGGGATGAAAAAGATCCCCAGGTGACATTTGGGAACAGAAAATGCACTGCACATATGAACTCTGGGAGTGTATTCATGCAAAATAGCACTTCCTAAAGCTGGCGACACATAACACGACAAAAAGCCATGTACCTAACTCCTCCTTGCTGCAGTCTCTCCTGTAACTGCCTATCGAGGTCAGGGTAGACCGCCGCCAGGACACGTTTCATGTGGTGGGTCAGGTGTCGGTGGCCGCCGTGGGGGCGTGGAGGAGAGAGCTTGAGCTGGACCCGGGCGATCCGCCGGGTCCAGCACCGGATGTCCTGCCACCTCTTGCGGACCTGGGCCAGCTGCCGATCACGCCCCCCCGCAGTCCTCACGGCCCTGACGACGTTGGTCCAGATCATCCCCTCCTCGTAGGCAGTTACCTGTCAGGATGACAAAGTGACACAACATCAATACACCTGCTCCATGTCCCAGAGACACACATTAGAACATCTTTGAAATGTTGAACAGGGCATAGGATGCTGACATGACTAGCCTCATTCACAACATGAAATTGGCCTGTGTGCAAGCGCCAATGCAGTACATGGCATTGAAAGTCTACAGGTGGCATGAGGGGTGCAAAACACTCAATGAACATGCCACACACTGTGCAGCACATGCAACAGCAGGCTGATGGGCAGCACGTGCCATGCAGTCATATGTCCCACTCCACTGACGCACCCTCAGCAGACTAGACAGACACACCCAGCCACAGATCACTGGCCTGTCATTGACAACAGCGGATACAACCCTCACTCTGCACATGTGCCATTTGCCAGGGGGGAGTCACAGGTGTCGTGCTAGCTCTGCAAGTCAGACACAAAGCACAGCTCACTTGTCACATCAGATGGTTAGATCAGTAGCCTCCAACATGCAGCTGTGATGCAACACTTCACATAGACACTCACCCACATGACAAGGAACATTCTCACACATCAATGTCCATGAGGTCGTACACGTCATTTGGACACTCTCACCACAGGTCCACTCAACTCATACACATCTGTGGGTACAGTCACCTGTCACACCGTGGGGACCACTGAATCACCTCAGGACAACAGGAATAAAAGCCCCCAAGGATTAGCCAGGCTGAATGTCTCATGCACTATGCAGTGAAAGTCACTGTAAGCACCATGCAAGTGAAGAGTGCACACAGGAACTACATGATGCACTGCATGAGAGACATAAGCATGCCCCCCCCCCCCCCCCCTAGGGACACACTCTGAACAACATTGCATGTCAGTCCCACCTGGACACAATATTTTTTTTGTAAATAACTTTTTTATTAATAACAAAATTGCAGCATTACAATAATCATGACACACGCATGGCACCCGCACAGATGGAATACATGTTGGGCATTCAAGACAATAAGCTGTGTGGCAAGGACATTTAATTCAAAGACACAACCAATAGTAACTCACTAAAGAGGTGATTCGCACCACAGTGCAGAGCCCGGGGGCACCCTCCCCTATTTATCTGGACTAGTGTTCTCCAGGTGTTCAGGTCGAGGCAACCGTTCCCAAATTGTCTAGTATGGCCTCTCTCTCTCGTCGAAGCTCTGTTGTGGGAGAAACGCAAATGTCTCCCCGATATTTGTTCCATCGACCCCATTTGTGATCCTACTTTTTAGGGCAACCTCGACCCTTATAGACTGTTTTCTCCGCCACCATCGATAGGTCCATATCCTTGGCCCATGTGCGCAGCGATGGCACATCGGCCACCCCCAACTTCTGGGCAATATTCCTTTTAGCTATGGCCCAACCCAAAGCCGCCAAGTCCTGCTCCGCTTGGTTGAGGTCCGTATCGTCCCACACATTTAGGAGGCATAACTGAGGGGAAGGAGTGACCACCTTACCGATGGCCCGCGCCAACTGACGAGTGACTTCAGTCCAATAGTGGTGTATGGGGGAGCAGGCCCACAATATATGCGTGAATGTGCCTACTTGATGGCAACTGCGCAGGCAGAGCTCATTAGGACGCCTACCCAATTTACACAGCAAGGTTGCATCGAAATACACCCGGTGCAGAACCTTGAGCTGAACCAACCGGAGCCGTATTGGTATCGCCACCTCCCGTGGGGAGGCCAGCGCGTCTCTCCAGTCTTCGTCAGGTAAGTCGCCCACATCTGTTTCCCACCTAGCCCGTACTTTCTGCATTGAGTCAATGCGATTATTAATCAATTTTTAATACGTCAAGGAGATAGCCCTGCGGTCCATTAGGTCTAGGAGCAATCTGTCTTCCAAAGGCGAATAATCCGGAAGGAGAGTACCCGCGGGTAGGGCGCGATCGATAGCATGGCTTATTTGTATATAACGGAAGTGCTCAGAGGGAGCCAGCTGGTATTTAAGTTGAAGCTCCGCGAAGGTCGCCTTCTTACCTTTAACCCATACGTCCCCAACCTTAGAGATGCCAATAAGATCCCATTTATCGGACCCGGCACAGGTGCTCAGCCGGCCCAGACAGTCCGGTTCCCAGAGTGGGGTGGCCTTAGTCAGACGTCCGTACCACCCCATGCGACTCTGGAGTAGATGCCAAATTTCCACCGTTCTGGCCGTGGGGCCGGTCAATTCTAGGTTCCTTGGGTTGGAGTACAGCGCTCGATTGTATCCCCCCCTCCCCATGAGCCAACGGTCCATTCAGAAGCTGGGGTCGTCGTAAGACCCGAACACCCACGGTTGATCACGATCAATTGCGACGCTTGGTAATAGAGGCGTAAGTCCGGCAATCCAATCCCACCGTCATACCAGCCCATTGTCAGTTTGTACATCGCGATACGCGGTGGACCGGCACCCCATAACAACCCACGCAAGGCTGCGTCGATCTTTAAAAAATAGGACTCAGGGATCGGTACGGGTGCGTTTTGAAGAGCATAGAGAAAACGGGGGAGAGCTAGCATTTTAAAAAGGGCTGCCCTTCCCAGGAGGGTGAGGGGCAGTGTTTTCCAGTGGATCACGTCGGATCTGAACCGCTGCAGTGGGCCCCCCAGATTTCGCTCGTAGAATACAGCCGAGTCCATTGTGATGAAAATACCCAGATATTGAAAACCCTGTAACGCTACCGGTATATCATATCCCCTAGGGCTAAGCGGCGGATCACCCCAAAGGGGATACATCTGGGATTTGGACCATTTGATCTGGTACCCAGAGTGGGCCCCAAATATATGTAGCGCTCGTCGGATCGAGCGTGCAGGGGAGGCCAGGTACAACAAAATATCGTCCGCATATAAAGAGATGCGATCTTCGTGTTCCGCTGTCCATTTAAGGCCCCTGATTTCTGGGTCTTTCCGGATCCAAACCGCGAGCGGCTCCAGTGCCAAGGCAAAAAGGAGCGGCGATAGGGGGCAGCCCTGCCTCGTGCCACGGCCGAGGGAGAAGGAGGTCGAACGGTGATTATTGACCGAGACATGGGCCGTAGGCAAGGTATATAGCAATCGAATCCATCCTATCAGCCGAGGACCCAACCCCACCCGGGCCAGGACAGCGAAGAGATAGTCCCACGCCACTGTATCAAACGCCATCTTAGCATCAAGTGCAAGCAATAGCGCCTCCTCTTGAAGTGTAGCCGCCCGACCCAGGACCCCGTGGACACGCCACAGATTACGCGCGGTATTTCGGCCAGGCATGAAACCCGACTGATCCGGGTGGATCAGGGCCGCAAGATACGGAAGTAAGCGGTTGGCCAGCAGCCTAGCCAGGATTTTGGCCTCCACCGTGATCAAGGAGATAGGCCTGTAGGATGCACATTCATCTGCCGACTTACCAGGCTTGCGGATCACCACTATTGTAGCATCACGGATGTCGGCCGGGAGAGTGCCGGTTTCATAGCATTCTTTATACAAGTTGAGGAGGTGGGGCGCCAACTTAAGAGTCATAGATTTCACGAATTCTATTGGGATTCCGTTGGGACCCATAGCTTTCCCAGAGTGGGTATCCCGGATGGCAGCCTGAATTTCCTCAAGCGTGATGTCAGATTCCAGAGTCTCCCGTTCTTGCTGAGAGAGACTCCGCATATCTATGGTGGCCAGGAGATCTGCCGCCCACCCAGCCTGCGAATTCTGAGGCGGAGTATATATTTGCTCATAGTATTTTGCAAATACTTCGGCGATATCTTGAGGGTCGGTGATCAGTTCCCCATCCGGTCCTTTGACCGCCCCCACCCATCGCGCCGCCAACTCTTTACGCTGAAGCCAAGCCAACAATTTACCGGTGCGTTCCCCCAGCTCATAAATTCTGTGTCGGGTGGCGAGGGATCGTCGACTGGCCTCCTCACAGAGCAGTTGTTTATAGTACCGTCTCTTAACCTCGAGCAAATGTTGGGTATCATGGGCTGGGGTGTGTGACGTCTCATGCTCGAGCTGTAAGATCTCCGTCTCCAGCTCGCTAACCCGTCGCCTACGTTCAGTTTTGTGTCCCACCATCAGGGACAGCGCTCGCCCCTTGATGACCGCCCCGTACGCGCCCCACAATGTTACCGCCGACGCCACTGAACCCTCATTTTCATCAAAATAATAATCCGTGTCCCGTCTCAAGGAGTCTCTAATGTGCGGGACTTTCAGCAACCACGGCTGAATTCGAATGGGACCATGTTGTCGCATAATATTCGCTCCAAAGAAAGACGTTACCGGGAAGTGATCAGAAATCCCCCTTGCTAAGCTAGAGGAATCGGTGAAATGTTGGATGTAGTGCGCTTGAGTAAACAGATAGTCAAGCCGCGAGTGACTTCCGTGCACTCCAGAGTGGAAAGAGTAATGCGTATCTCCGGGGTGCGACCACCTCCAAACGTCCACAAGGCCAAATGCATCCACAAATTTACTCAATTGCGAGCCCCGCGGGTCACCCCTACGGGGTGGAGTGCGGTCAAGTGTCTCGTCCATGGTCAAGTTAAAATCGCCGCCCATAACCACCGCCCCCTCCGGAAGGGTCGTTAGGATTGTCCCCACGTCCGCCAGGGTTTGGCGCTGGCGGCCGGGTGGTGCATACACGGAAAGTAGGTTGAAGGCCCTCCCTTCCCAACTACCAGAACAAGCCACATACCTACCCTGTGACTCGGTGTGTGTGGTGTGGATCACATAGGGGCAGCCCTTTCTCAAGAGGATCCCCACCCCTCTGGATCCCGAGGTAAATCCGGAGTGTGCAACCATGCGATACCCTTTCCGGTCTAGGGCCTGACAGGAGTTGCCTATGAGATGAGTTTCTTGAAGCAGCACAACGTCTATGCGATGTCGATGTATATATTGTTGCACTATGCTCCGTTTAATTTTATCGCCCAGCCCATTAACGTTCCAGGTCATTAGACTAAGTCTCTGAGCCATAGCCATTAGATCTTGATAACAACGTGCAGGATTGGACGGGGTGTTCAGTGTACCAGGGCCTCACAGCCCTCAACCCCAATGACAATACCCTCCGCCCATTGCCCGTCCCAACGACCCCTGAGATGAGATCAGAAATCAATAGGTGACTAGTCCGTTCCGTGCATTGACAAAAGGTACCATATCGGACTGCTGCAAAAGAACAATAAATAACAACCCCCCCACCCAACTCAATCCAAGAAACAACCCAACCCTCCCTGCTCCCCTGCAGAACGGGACTTCAACCGCCCGCCTCCCCCAACATGCAGAGTGCCTGTCGCCCCCCCATAAATTCCAGAGGAAACGTGTACTGCCCCACTCCCATCGTAACTAATGACAGCGTGCAAAGAACTTTCCCACCCCCCGCCCCCATCCTACGCACAGCAAGTCAGAAAAGTTTGTTGGAGCATTGCTCGAACCGCCGAAACCCCACCACCCCCGTAGCTACGTGCAGGAATCTGTTACCCCCACACCATTCAGCCAACAGTACAGTAATGAGCACACCATTGGGGGGAGGCCAGCAGAGTGAACGTGGGCTCGGCTCATGCCCCCAAGATGCCCACCTTGAGGGACCCAGTAGGCACACAACAGAGCAAAGAGTGCCACTCACTCCTAGCAGACGTGTCTTCTGTTCTGTAAGTATTATCACTGAGTGGATAGCAGTCTGTCCCTTGACCTCTTACAGGGGGGATACTGTGCGGCCATGTTAGACCCCATCGCGTCGTACCATCAACCCTTGTTACTGCTCCCCCCCTGGGCCGGGTACCCCAGAATCTGAACGTACAGGAGAGCGTCTCTGCTGGCGCCAATCATCTGCCGCATCCGCCGCCGACGTACCCTTGTTCTTTCGTTTGTCCACCTTTCGCCACCCTTCCAACCAGTCCCAAGCATCCTCCAGGCGCAAGAAAAATAATGTTTTGCCATCGGCCTCCACTCGCAGCTTGGCCGGGAACATCATTGCGTACTTGACCTCCCGGTCGCGAAGGGCCTTTTTTACCTCCAGGAAGCTGCGTCTTTGTTTCTGTACCCGTAGGGTAAAGTCCAGGAAGAACGTGATGTTGCTGTTCTCCACTGTGACCGGAGGAGCCGCCCTCGCCATTTGAAGAATAATGTCTCGATCACGATAGTTGAACACTTGGGCCAGAAGTGGTCTAGGGGGGTCCCCGCCCTAGGGCGACCCCCCGGCACTCGATGGGCTTGTTCAATGGAAAAACACTTGGAGAGTCCCCTAGGCTGTAGGTGAGTGAGTACCAGGTCCTCGACAAAGAGATCCGCTGCTTGCCCCTCCGCCCGCTCCCGCACACAATAATTCAGACATTATTCGGACATTATTTCGGAGCATCCTGCCTTCATAATCGTCCAGCTGCCGGGCAAGTACCTCGTGGGAGGTTCGCAAATCAGTAAGTTCTCGCTTGAGGAGGCTGGTGTCGTCTGACCCGGTCTGTGATCTTCCTTACGTCCTCGCGAATCAGACCGACATCGGTGGCCACAGTATCGATCCGATGTTCAAGGGAGGTCTTGACGGCTTTGATGGCATCCAGGAGGTCTTTATTCGTCGGGTCACTTCCACCGTCTGAGGCCGGCATCCCAGCTCGGTCACCTCCCTGTTGCTGGTGCCATGCGAACTTTTCTAGTTTGGCCTGCGTCGTGGGCTTGTTGCTCTGTCCAGACGGCCTGATCGCCCTGCAGTGAGCACACCACAGCCACGTGGGGCCGCCGCTAATCCCCGCCGCCTGAGGTGGAGACTTCCACCCGGCCTGTCGGTTTTTGCAGGCTGTGCCCCCGCCGCCGATGCGCCCCCTCTAGCTTCAGGATCCCGAGACCACTGCCAGGGCCAATCACTGCAGTCCCCGTATCCGCTTCACCGAAGCCGGGTAGTCCCTCTCCTGCCAGGCGCTACGACAGATGGAGATCCGGCGTCGCAGTTCGCACACAGGCCTCGGGGTCCCGCCACCCGACAAGGCCGCACCAGAACTCACGCCGCCAGCCGTCACACGGAGAGCTCCTGTGGTCAGATCTCGCCCACCCGCAAAGGTGGGAATCCGAGGGCTCCCCCCGTGGTCTCGCTCCCCGCTCCCTGGTAAGTCTTTCAATCCAGCTGTATGGCACACCCCTTACCGATGGCACGGCAGTCCGTTCCAGCTCTCCGCCGCCTCGGTACCCCAACTTCGGAGCGGATCTCGCCTGTACCCTATTGGGGTCAGTGAGGTGTCGTGGGGGGCCAACAGAGTCACTCGGGACAGGGTAGTATCTCGCTGGGGTCCTCACCCCCGCGCCGCTTCTCCCCCTGCAGACTGGGCCGCACCGTGGCAGCGGTTGTCCCCACGCCCACCTGGGCCACTCTTCCATCAGATGGGGGATTGCCGGCACTCGGGACCAGGAGGAATCAGGCCCCGCGTTCCCGCCTCTCAACGCGGCGACCCGGCCCAACAGAGCCGCTTCCAATGCCTTCCGTCAGCGGAGATCAGCCACTACCGGCCCCGATCCGGCCACTCCTCCAGTCCCACAATTCCGCTGGCAGCTCTCGCTACGTTGGGTCCTGTAGCCCCTACCTCTGTTAGGGCCGCTGAGGGCCAGGCCGAGTGAAGGGCCCCGCCGGACCAGCTCTCAAGCTCCCCGGGGCACCGCGCCCCAGCTCACACTGCACCGGAAGTCCCAGGCCACTGCCGCGGCCTCACGTAGCCGTCAAGTCTGATGGGGGATCACTCCTCGGCCGCACGTCCGACCAGCAGCTCCTGCGGAGCGGAGCTGAGTCGCGGCCCCACCTCCAATCGCCGCCAAACTTTGCCACCAGAACAGCGGGGGCTCCAGCAACACCAGCGTCGGCTCTCCGCTCGGGTGAGGGCCTCAGGGCTCAGTTCATCAGGATTTTTCGGGAGTGGTGCTGCAGAGCTTTGCTACTGCGCGGCCATTCCCGTCGGCAGCAAGCCACGCCCCCCCTTGGGCACAACATTGACAGTCACACAACAGGTGCATAGGCAAAGGTAGTGGACTCAGCACTCACCTGCTCCCCTGGTCTCCCATACAGGCTGGTGTACAGTGGGAGGAGGACGTCCAGCAGGGCCTGATTCTCCTCCAGGGTGAATGGCTGGGCCCTCTCCACAGCACGGGACATGGTCCAGGGAAGCAGAGACAGCAGCAATGTTGTCGACAGGAAAGTTGTGCAGGCAAGTGCCCTCTCATGGCTTCTGGCTGCCTTATATCTTTCTTGCTGAGGGGCATTCATTTTGAGGAGTACATAGTGATTGGTCAGAATCATTCGCATCTTACGTTTACTCCAATCCCTTTAAACATACACCAGTGACAACATTTGCATCGTTCAAATTTAGAGCATCATATCAAGTCAACAACCACTTTGCAACATTGTATTTTGTGGCCAACTGACTTTTCCAGGACACCTGATGGAAAAATTTGAAGAGAAAACTCGGTATCCATGACAACCAGCATGCATTTAGGGCCTAATACTTGTCCCTTATGTGTCCCCTATGTAATTTTGAAAGCCACACACAGGTACGGTGCATTTCACACGTACCCCTATGCCACCAGTTGCACAGTGCGTTTGACACGGACGTGTAGGCACTGGTAGTACACGTACGTGTACAACTAGTGCGTACACGTACGTGTACAAGTACGTGTACGCAGTAGTTGTACACGTACGTGTACTACCAGTGCCTACACGTACGTGTACGTGTACACACTAGTTGTACACGTACGTGTGCTACCAGTGCATACACGTACGTGTACAACTAGTGCGTACATGTACTTGTACACGTATGTGTAGGCACTGGTAGTACACGTACGTGTACTACCAGTGTGTTAGCCAGGTGTGTTAGCCAGTGATATTGCACAGTGCAGAGCCCGGGGGCACCCTCCCCTATTTATCTGGACTAGTGTTCTCCAGGTGTTCAGGTCGAGGCAACCGTTCCCAAATTGTCTAGTATGGCCTCTCTCTCTCGTCAGAGCTCTGTTGTGGGAGAAACGCAAATGTCTCCCCGATATTTGTTCCATTGGCCCCATTTGTGATCCCACTTTTTAGGGCAACCTCGACCCTTAAGACTGTTTTCTCCGCCACCATCGATAGGTCCATATCCTTGGCCCATGTGCGCAGCGATGGCACAGCGGCCACCCCCAACTTCTGGGCAATATTCCTTTTAGCTATGGCCCAACCCAAAGCCGCCAAGTCCTGCTCCGCTTGGTTGAGGTCCGTATCGTCCCACACATTTAGGAGGCATAACTGAGGGGAAGGAGTGACCACCTTACCGATGGCCCGCGCCAACTGACGAGTGACTTCAGTCCAATAGTGGTGTATGGGGGAGCAGGCCCACAATATATGCGTGAATGTGCCTACTTGATGGCAACTGCGCAGGCAGAGCTCATTAGGACGCCTACCCAATTTACACAGCAAGGTTGCATCGAAATACACCCGGTGCAAAACCTTGAGCTGAACCAACCGGAGCCGCATTGGTATCGCCACCTCCCGAGGGGAGGCCAGCGCGTCTCTCCAGTCTTCGTCAGGTAAGTCGCCCACATCCGTTTCCCACCTAGCCCGTACTTTCTGCATTGAGTCAATGCGATTATTAATCAATTTTTAATACGTTAAGGAGATAGCCCTGCGGTCCATTAGGTCTAGGAGCAATCTGTCTTCCAAAGGCGAATAATCCGGAAGGAGAGTACCCGCGGGTAGGGCGCGATCGATAGCATGGCTTATTTGTATATAACGGAAGTGCTCAGAGGGAGCCAGCTGGTATTTAAGTTGAAGCTCTGCGAAGGTCGCCTTCTTACCTTTAACCCATACGTCCCCAACCTTAGAGATGCCAATAAGATCCCATTTATCGAACCCGGCACAGGTGCTCAGCCGGCCCAGACAGTCCGGTTCCCAGAGTGGGGTGGCCTTAGTCAGACGTCCGTACCACCCCATGCGACTCTGGAGTAGATGCCAAATTTCCACCGTTCTGGCCGTGGGGCCGGTCAATTCTAGGTTCCTTGGGTTGGAGTACAGCGCTCGATTGTATCCCCCCCTCCCCATGAGCCAACGGTCCATTCAGAAGCTGGGGTCGTCGTAATACCCGAACACCCACGGTTGATCACGATCAATTGCGACGCTTGGTAATAGAGGCGTAAGTCCGGCAATCCAATCCCACCGTCATACCAGCCCATTGTCAGTTTGTGCATCGCGATACGCGGTGGACCGGCACCCCATAACAACCCACGCAAGGCTGCGTCGATCTTTAAAAAATAGGACTCAGGGATCGGTACGGGTGCGTTTTGAAGAGCATAGAGAAAACGGGGGAGAGCTAGCATTTTAAAAAGGGCTGCCCTTCCCAGGAGGGTGAGGGGCAGTGTTTTCCAGTGGATCACGTCGGATCTGAACCGCTGCAGTGGGCCCCCCAGATTTCGCTCGTAGAATACAGCCGAGTCCATTGTGATGAAAATACCCAGATATTGAAAACCCTGTAACGCTACCGGTATATCATATCCCCTAGGGCTAAGCGGCGGATCACCCCAAAGGGGATACATCTGGGATTTGGACCATTTGATCTGGTACCCAGAGTGGGCCCCAAATATATGTAGCGCTCGTCGGATCGAGCGTGCAGGGGAGGCCAGGTACAACAAAATATCGTCCGCATATAAAGAGATGCGATCTTCGTGTTCCGCTGTCCATTTAAGGCCCCTGATTTCTGGGTCTTTCCGGATCCAAACCGCGAGCGGCTCCAGTGCCAAGGCAAAAAGGAGCGGCGATAGGGGGCAGCCCTGCCTCGTGCCACGGCCGAGGGAGAAGGAGGTCGAACGGTGATTATTGACCGAGACATGGGCCGTAGGCAAGGTATATAGCAATCGAATCCATCCTATCAGCCGAGGACCCAACCCCACCCGGGCCAGGACAGCGAAGAGATAGTCCCACGCCACTGTATCAAACGCCATCTTAGCATCAAGTGCAAGCAATAGCGCCTCCTCTTGAAGTGTAGCCGCCCGACCCAGGACCCCGTGGACACGCCACAGATTACGCGCGGTATTTCGGCCAGGCATGAAACCCGACTGATCCGGGTGGATCAGGGCCGCAAGATATGGAAGTAAGCGGTTGGCCAGCAGCCTAGCCAGGATTTTGGCCTCCACCGTGATCAAGGAGATAGGCCTGTAGGATGCACATTCATCTGCCGACTTACCAGGCTTGCGGATCACCACTATTGTAGCATCACGGATGTCGGCCGGGAGAGTGCCGGTTTCATAGCATTCTTTATACAAGTTGAGGAGGTGGGGCGCCAACTTAAGAGTCATAGATTTCACGAATTCTATTGGGATTCCGTTGGGACCCATAGCTTTCCCAGAGTGGGTATCCCGGATGGCAGCCTGAATTTCCTCAAGCGTGATGTCAGATTCCAGAGTCTCCCGTTCTTGCTGAGAGAGACTCCGCATATCTATGGTGGCCAGGAGATCTGCCGCCCACCCAGCCTGCGAATTCTGAGGCGGAGTATATATTTGCTCATAGTATTTTGCAAATACTTCGGCGATATCTTGAGGGTCGGTGATCAGTTCCCCATCCGGTCCTTTGACCGCCCCCACCCATCGCGCCGCCAACTCTTTACGCTGAAGCCAAGCCAACAATTTACCGGTGCGTTCCCCCAGCTCATAAATTCTGTGTCGGGTGGCGAGGGATCGTCGACTGGCCTCCTCACAGAGCAGTTGTTTATAGTACCGTCTCTTAACCTCGAGCAAATGTTGGGTATCATGGGCTGGGGTGTGTGACGTCTCATGCTCGAGCTGTAAGATCTCCGTCTCCAGCTCGCTAACCCGTCGCCTACGTTCAGTTTTGTGTCCCACCATCAGGGACAGCGCTCGCCCCTTGATGACCGCCCCGTACGCGCCCCACAATGTTACCGCCGACGCCACTGAACCCTCATTTTCAGCAAAATAATAATCCGTGTCCCGTCTCAAGGAGTCTCTAATGTGCGGGACTTTCAGCAACCACGGCTGAATTCGAATGGGACCATGTTGTCGCATAATATTCGCTCCAAAGAAAGACGTTACCGGGAAGTGATCAGAAATCCCCCTTGCTAAGCTAGAGGAATCGGTGAAATGTTGGATGTAGTGCGCTTGAGTAAACAGATAGTCAAGCCGCGAGTGACTTCCGTGCACTCCAGAGTGGAAAGAGTAATGCGTATCTCCGGGGTGCGACCACCTCCAAACGTCCACAAGGCCAAATGCATCCACAAATTTACTCAATTGCGAGCCCCGCGGGTCACCCCTACGGGGTGGAGTGCGGTCAAGTGTCTCGTCCATGGTCAAGTTAAAATCGCCGCCCATAACCACCGCCCCCTCCGGAAGGGTCGTTAGGATTGTCCCCACGTCCGCCAGGGTTTGGCGCTGGCGGCCGGGTGGTGCATACACGGAAAGTAGGTTGAAGGCCCTCCCTTCCCAACTACCAGAACAAGCCACATACCTACCCTGTGACTCGGTGTGTGTGGTGTGGATCACATAGGGGCAGCCCTTTCTCAAGAGGATCCCCACCCCTCTGGATCCCGAGGTAAATCCGGAGTGTGCAACCATGCGATACCCTTTCCGGTCTAGGGCCTGACAGGAGTTGCCTATGAGATGAGTTTCTTGAAGCAGCACAACGTCTATGCGATGTCGATGTATATATTGTTGCACTATGCTCCGTTTAATTTTATCGCCCAGCCCATTAACGTTCCAGGTCATTAGACTAAGTCTCTGAGCCATAGCCATTAGATCTTGATAACAACGTGCAGGATTGGACGGGGTGTTCAGTGTACCAGGGCCTCACAGCCCTCAACCCCAATGACAATACCCTCCGCCCATTGCCCGTCCCAACGACCCCTGAGATGAGATCAGAAATCAATAGGTGACTAGTCCGTTCCGTGCATTGACAAAAGGTACCATATAGGACTGCTGCAAAAGAACAATAAATAACAACCCCCCCACCCAACTCAATCCAAGAAACAACCCAACCCTCCCTGCTCCCCTGCAGAACGGGACTTCAACCGCCCGCCTCCCCCAACATGCAGAGTGCCTGTCGCCCCCCCATAAATTCCAGAGGAAACGTGTACTGCCCCACTCCCATCGTAACTAATGACAGCGTGCAAAGAACTTTCCCACCCCCCCGCCCCCATCCTACGCACAGCAAGTCAGAAAAGTTTGTTGGAGCATTGCTCGAACCGCCGAAACCCCACCACCCCCGTAGCTACGTGCAGGAATCTGTTACCCCCACACCATTCAGCCAACAGTACAGTAATGAGCACACCATTGGGGGGAGGCCAGCAGAGTGAACGTGGGCTCGGCTCATGCCCCCAAGATGCCCACCTTGAGGGACCCAGTAGGCACACAACAGAGCAAAGAGTGCCACTCACTCCCAGCAGACGTGTCTTCTGTTCTGTAAGTATTATCACTGAGTGGATAGCAGTCTGTCCCTTGACCTCTTACAGGGGGGATACTGTGCGGCCATGTTAGACCCCATCGCGTCGTACCATCAACCCTTGTTACTGCTCCCCCCCTGGGCCGGGTGCCCCAGAATCTGAACGTACAGGAGAGCGTCTCTGCTGGCGCCAATCATCTGCAGCATCCGCCGCCGACGTAGCCTTGTTCTTTCGTTTGTCCACCTTTCGCCACCCTTCCAACCAGTCCCAAGCATCCTCCAGGCGCAAGAAAAATAATGTTTTGCCATCGGCCTCCACTCGCAGCTTGGCCGGGAACATCATTGCGTACTTGACCTCCCGGTCGCGAAGGGCCTTTTTTACCTCCAGGAAGCTGCGTCTTTGTTTCTGTACCCGTAGGGTAAAGTCCAGGAAGAACGTGATGTTGCTGTTCTCCACTGTGACCGGAGGAGCCGCCCTCGCCATTTGAAGAATAATGTCTCGATCACGATAGTTGAACACTTGGGCCAGAAGTGGTCTAGGGGGGTCCCCGGCCTAGGGCGACCCCCCGGCACTCGATGGGCTTGTTCAATGGAAAAACACTTGGAGAGTCCCCTAGGCTGTAGGTGAGTGAGTACCAGGTCCTCGACAAAGAGATCCGCTGCTTGCCCCTCCGCCCGCTCCCGCACACCAATAATTCGGACATTATTTCGGAGCATCCTGCCTTCATAATCGTCCAGCTGCCGGGCAAGTACCTCGTGGGAGGTTCGCAAATCAGTAAGTTCTCGCTTGAGGAGGCTGGTGTCATCTGACCCGGTCTGTGATCTTCCTTACGTCCTCGCGAATCGGACCGACATCGGTGGCCACAGTATCGATCCGATGTTCAAGGGAGGTCTTGACGGCTTTGATGGCATCCAGGAGGTCTTTATTCGTCGGGTCACTTCCACCGTCTGAGGCCGGCATCCCAGCTCGGTCACCTCCCTGTTGCTGGTGCCATGCGAACTTTTCTAGTTTGGCCTGCGTCGTGGGCTTGTTGCTCTGTCCAGACGGCCTGATCGCCCTGCAGTGAGCACACCACAGCCACGTGGGGCCGCCGCTAATCCCCGCCCCCTGAGGTGGAGACTTCCACCCGGCCTGTCGGTTTTCGCAGGCTGCGCCCCCGCCGCCGATGCGCCCCCTCTAGCTTCAGGATCCCGAGACCACTGCCAGGGCCAATCACTGCAGTCCCCGTATCCGCTTCACCGAAGCCGGGTAGTCCCTCTCCTGCCAGGCGCTACGACAGATGGAGATCCGGCGTCGCAGTTCGCACACAGGCCTCGGGGACCCGCCACCCGACAAGGCCGCACCACAACTCACGCCGCCAGCCGTCACACGGAGAGCTCCTGTGGTCAGATCTCACCCACCCGCAAAGGTGGGAATCCGAGGGCTTCCCCCGTGGTCTCGCTCCCCGCTCCCTGGTAAGTCTTTCAATCCAGCTGTATGGCACACCCCTTACCGATGGCGCGGCAGTCCGTTCCAGCTCTCCGCCGCCTCGGTACCCCAACTTCAGAGCGGATCTCGTCTGTACCCTATTGGGGTCAGTGAGGTGTCGTGGGGGGCCAACAGAGTCACTCGGGACAGGGTAGTATCTCGCTGGGGTCCTCACCCCCGCGCCGCTTCTCCCCCTGCAGACTGGGACGCACCGTGGCAGCGGTTGTCCCCACGCCCACCTGGGCCACTCTTCCATCAGATGGGGGATTGCCGGCACTCGGGACCAGGAGGAATCAGGCCCCGCGTTCCCGCCTCTCAACGCGGCGACCCGGCCCAACAGAGCCGCTTCCAACGCCTTCCGTCAGCGGAGATCAGCCACTACCGGCCCCGATCCGGCCACTCCTCCAGTCCCACAATTCCGCCGGCAGCTCTCGCTACGTTGGGTCCTGTAGCCCCTACCTCTGTTAGGGCCGCTGAGGGCCGGGCCGAGTGAAGGGCCCCGCCGGACCAGCTCTCAAGCTCCCCGGGGCACCGCGCCCCAGCTCACACTGCACCGGAAGTCCCAGGCCACTGCCGCGGCCTCACGTAGCCGTCAAGTCTGATGGGGGATCACTCCTCGGCCGCACGTCCGACCAGCAGCTCCCGCGGAGCGGAGCTGAGTCGCGGCCCCACCTCCAATCGCCGCCAAACTTCGCCACCAGAACAGCGGGGCCTCCAGCAACACCAGCGTCGGCTCTCCGCTCGGGTGAGGGCCTCGGGGCTCAGTTCATCAGGATTTTTCGGGAGTGGTGCTGCAGAGCTTTGCTACTGCGCGGCCATTCCCGTCGGCAGCAAGCCACGCCCCCCCTTGGGCACAATATTGACAGTCACACAACAGGTGCATAGGCAAAGGTAGTGGACTCAGCACTTACCTGCTCCCCTGGTCTCCCATACAGGCTGGTGTACAGTGGGAGGAGGACATCCAGCAGGGCCTGATTCTCCTCCAGGGTGAATGGCTGGGCCCTCTCCACAGCACGGGACATGGTCCAGGGAAGCAGAGACAGCAGCAATGTTGTCGACAGGAAAGTTGTGCAGGCAAGTGCCCTCTCATGGCTTCTGGCTGCCTTATATCTTTCTTGCTGAGGGGCATTCATTTTGAGGAGTACATAGTGATTGGTCAGAATCATTCGCATCTTACGTTTACTCCAATCCCTTTAAACATACACCAGTGACAACATTTGCATCGATCAAATTTAGAGCATCATGTCAAGTCAACAACCACTTTGCAACATTGTATTTTGTGGCCAACTGACTTTTCCAGGACACCTGATGGAAAAATGTGAAGAGAAAACTCGGTATCCATGACAACCAGCATGCATTTAGGGCCTAATACGTGTCCCTTATGTGTCCCCTATGTAATTTTGAAAGCCACACACAGGTACGGTGCGTTTCACACGTACCCCTACGCCACCTGTTGCACAGTGCGTTTGACACGGACGTGTAGGCACTGGTAGTACACGTACGTGTACAACTAGTGCGTACACGTACGTGTACAAGTACGTGTACGCAGTAGTTGTACACGTACGTGTACTACCAGTGCCTACACGTACGTGTACGTGTACGCACTAGTTGTACACGTACGTGTGCTACCAGTGCGTACACGTACGTGTACAACTAGTGCGTACATGTACTTGTACACGTATGTGTAGGCACTGGTAGTACACGTACGTGTACTACCAGTGCTTACACGTACGTGTACAAGTACATGTACGCACTAGTTGTACACGTATGTGTACGCACTGGTAGTACACATACGTGTACTACCAGTGCCTACACATACGTGTACAAGTAAGTATTCGCACTAGTTGTACATGTACGTGTACTACCAGTGCCTACAAGTACCAGTGCCTACATGTACGCGTACAAGTACGTGAACGCACTAGTTGTACACGTACGTGTACTACCAGTGCCTACACGTATGTGTACAACTAGTACGTACACGTACTGGTACACGTACGTGTAGGCACTGGTAGTACAGGTACGTGTACAACTAGTGCGTACACGTACGTGTACAAGTATGTGTACGCACTAGTTGTACACGTACATGTACTACCAGTGTCTACATGTACATGTACAAGTATGTGTACGCACTAGTTGTACTTGTACGTGTACAACTAGTGCGTACACGTACATGTACAAGTACGTGTACGCACTAGTAGTACACGTACGTGTACTACCAGTGCCTACACGTACGTGTACAAGTACGTGTACGCACTAGTTGTACACTTACGTGTACGTACTGGTAGTACACGTATGTGTTCTACCAGTGCCTACACGTACATGTACAAGTACGTGTACACACTAGTTGTACACGTACGTGTACTACCAGTGCCTACACGTACAGGTACGCATTTCACACGCTTACAATGGTAATACAGCCATACACATACCAGGAATGGAGGGCTACGAGTCGCACATGGATGTCCATCAAGTACTTGTCATGCATACTTTCATGTGCAGGCCCTAGGTGTGTTAGCCAGTGATATTGCACAGGTCCTCTAATCTAGTTGCACAATTGATGTGTTCTGACCTGTGGACACATGTCATGTGTGATGGGGCACGATGTGGCACACATCACCTTGACACTTGCCACATGTGTGTCTGTAGTCCAACTGTGTCATGCATAGCAGCAGTGGGTGGCACAGTCATCAACACCCGCACCTGTCTCCTGATGCCAGGGACAGGGACACTTTATCAACTGACCTGTCACGATCAGTGTGCCCCTTTGGGACTATGTCAGGTGTGTCATGTGTTCCCATGAGCTTCATGTCAGTGTCCTGCCAACGGCATCTGCTGTTGGTGCATCCAACAGGGGTCTGTGTGGAGATGGGCATGTAACACATCTACGTACACCATGCCACATGTGGATTCCCAAGGCTGTAGGGTCTGTGTGCATGGGACATCATATATTTTCAGTCATACATGTGTTTGTTGTCTCAATGGCTGTGTCTTTGTGTTGTCACGTGTACCCCTTCATCGCACTGTGTTTGATATGTACATTTGACATTCCATGTGACCTGTGTGATGAGATGACATCCTTCAAATGCAGCTATGTGGTTGTGTGTCACTCCGGTGATATCTGTGGCTCTTCACTCAGACTGGCCCCCAAATCATTTCAGGGCATGTCATGTAGACTTGACAATCAACAGGTGTATCAGGCTTTTTGTAGGAATGCCAGCAAGCTGGCAACTGTGTCCTGGATGTATTGCACACACCCGACTCCATAGTTACCTGATGTGTATTAGCAGTGTAGCATGTGCTATGTTCATTGACATTGATGTTTGCCGACTTTCAACTAAAACTATGTTTTGCAGGGCACCACCTGTCCCAAGACGAATGCCAGACTTGGCTGCCATGAGGGAACGTGCCTGCATCCGCCGTTACAGATTCACTCAACAGTTGATTGAGGACCTGACAAACAAGCTGGCACCACACCCCCATCCGCAACACAGGTATCCTACTGCACTGACCCCCAAGATGAAGGTGATGGCAGCCTTACATTTTTTTGCCACAGGTACGTTTCAATTGACCATGGCTGATGTGGGTGGGATGTCCCAGACTATGTTCAGCCGTGTCCTGCGTGATGTGTTAGCAGCCATGTTGGAGCACCTTGATGAATTCATCAAATTTCCGACTCCAGAGGGGTTGAGGGATGTCAAGGGGGATTTCTATGCCCTGGGTGGGATGCCCCATGTAATTGGGTCCATTGATGGTACACATGTGGCTTTTGTACCACCACAGGCACAGGAACAAGCCTATCGCAACCGCAAACATTACCACTTGATAAATGCCCTTGTGGTGTGTCTTGCTAACATGCTGATTTCCCAAGTCTGTGCACGTTTTCCAGGATCAGCACACAATGCCTACATCCTGAGGCATAGCAGGGTGCCACAAATGATGCTGCGGCTGCACAACGAACAAGCATGTCTTGTTGGTGGGTATAGTCTTTTTGTCCTATGTGTTGCGGTATCTTTGTCTCTTACGGCATCTCCTGACCCACTTATTTACATGATGTTTCCATGTAGGGGACTCTGGCTATCCCAACATGCCATGGCTGATGACACCTCTCCGCAACCCAAGAACAGCTGCAGATCACCGGTACAACGATGCACACGACAGACCAGGCGAGTGATTGAGAGGACGTTTGGACTCCTGAAGAGCCGATTCCGGTGCCTGGACAAGACAGGCGGGGCCCTCCCTTGTGCCCCGGAGAAGATCTGCAAAATCTTCATTGTGTGCTGCATGCTGCACAACATGGCAGTTGAGAAGGCAGTGCCACTCATCCTGGATCCAGATGAGCAGGAGCATCCACCCGTGGAGGATCAAGGGCTTGGTCACGAGGCTAGTGATGAGGAGGAGGAGGGGGATGATATCCGGAGTCAGCTCATACGCAACTTCTTCTCATAATGGTGAGTCACTGTGCAAGCTTGTAGCATTGATTGTCATGTATTGCAATGTGTTTGTCCAGCTGACTGAATGCAAAGTGACTTGGATGTGTGTTCTGATGTGTCACTCGAGTGATGATGTCATGCAACACAGTTTTGCGGAGAGACTTGATTGGCAATTTACATGTGTCCAACATTGTTCATGTTTTGTACACTTCCATGTGTGCGTTGAGAATTGTTTTAGGTGACTTCTCGTGTGTCTGTCATTCCAAGTTATTTTGCACCTATTTTCTGCTCGTGTCATCGTTGTCCTCCTGCAATTCCTCGCGAGGATTGCAACGTGTGCTGAATCAGCGTTCCATGCATGGACATGTGGAAATGTCAGTTTGGGTAAGTATTGCAGCAAGGCTTTTTGGTGGTGGTTCAGGTTGGGAATGTGTGGTGACTGCTTCTGTGCATGTTGTGGTACCATGCATACATGTCTTCTCACCATGGAGCATATAACATGTAGCATCACTCCCATGACATGATAGTCAGCCTTCTTGACAGTCCTCTGTAGTGGAATATGGCGTCTGATGAAGGCATCAATGTGTGTGAACCTTGGCTCTGAAACATTGCAGATGCTACGGGTGGACATAGTGGGGGAAATCACAACAACATGCTCTCTGGGGAATTGCAGACTCTCCGTGTGCAGCAGGATGTGTTTTGCTCACCCCCTTACCTTGTGTGCCAGTTCATTGGGATTGACATCATCCGTGTTGTGAAGGGGGGGGGCCCAGCATCTGTCCCACATGTTCTGTCAACTGACCTGTGAGTCTGTTAATATGGAGGCATATCCCTTTCTGTGTGTATGTGGAATAAAGGTGTTCAGCACAATCCAAAGTGCCTCATCTCGGTCACTGCAGATCTCTTACCAGTTTGCATGCGTCATCTATGGCATAATTGACAAAGATTGAGCATATGAGTGTATGTGTACTTTGGCAACATGCATGCAGTGCTTTATGGCTAATGATCTCTATTGTGCAGGAAGTACCTGGTTGTGTATATATTTGTGCAGGTTGCTCCCCACAACGGGACGTGAATGCCTGCTGAGGGTGTGTCTCCTTTGCGCATCTCCGCATTTTTTTGCCTGATACAGTGGCTGTAATTTATGGTGATTGATCATACACTTTCTGGGAGTGACCCATGAGTGAACCGACACTCCTTCCTTGACATACACCTGTTGCACTGTGCCTTGCAGACCTCCCTGTCTTTGTGTGTTGATTTTTGCATGATTTCTAACCCCTTCCGCCTGCTGCTGCCTCACCTGCGGCCCCGCCACTCCGAGTGCCCTGATTGTGCAACACCCACGCCTCAAAAATGCTCAGCCCTTCCCCCTCCACCCATTCAAAATGCAGCCAGCAGCTTTTCTGTGGCACTGTTGCCCCAGCGCTGTGCCAAAGGCAGGACCGTCTGCGCATGCAACATGCACAGTGCACGACCCTCTAGTCTTTGCATGACCCACGTCACGCAACAGGCTCATGCTGCAGCCACTCTCCAAGCAATGTCCTCGTGACAATCATCCGCGTGTCATCAGGCAACCCCTAAGCACACACACGACTACTCCACACCTGCTCCATCCACCAGCACGCCATTGGACTTTGTTACCTCCTCAACACTACAGCCCCACACATCACCTTGATGACAGTAACCTGGACAAAAGCATCCTCAGCACATGACGTCTTCATTGCCATCTCAGACGGATCCAAGATCACCCGCAGGGACGCCAACACCAATCCCGGGGGCTGAATTGCTATTTCTTCACAAGTACACCCTCAGAGTCACAAATCCGGGTTCACAGCAACTCCCTGGCAACCCTCGGAGTAACACTCATCTCCAGATCTGCAGGGCTACATCCACAATTCCGCTAAGCCCTCAACACGTACATCTGCACGCAAGCCCTCACCTCCACAGGCTACATGTGGCTGGGGGCCTGTAACTTCTTGTTGGAGGGGAAACACACCACCATCCATCATTGGTCCATCAACATTTGAATCCAGGTCTCCAACAAGAAAACACAGTGCCACACACCCCGCTACAAATCCCCCAAAGATGCTTGATGTAAGTCGCCACAGACAAGCTGTGTGGGACACTCAAAACAACACCACCGCCACATCCTGCAGACTCATGCACTGGATCAGCAACTCTTCCAACAATCTTGGCACATTGACGGACTTTCCTGTGAAGCACAACAACGGTTAAGGCACCTGGGACAAGGCAGACCTACTGGACTCCTACAGACCTAGCCGGACTCTTGTGCAAACCTTGCAACACAAAGAGACATCATTTTCCTTACAGCCCTGGAACACACCACACACAGCCATCACCATATCATCAGCAAGGACAAGTGGAGATCCTTCAGATAGTGCCGAGACACCCAAACACACGACATCAAGGAGCTCATCAGCATTGTGAGTGAACTGACAGCAGATCTCCATCCAAGACACCCCACCCTTGCAAGGCAGATCCCATCCCTTGCAACTTTGTACCACTGCAAGCTCATGGCCATACACAACAGCCTTGGCACACAGAGGCAGACAGCACTATTATCCACTGGACAAACCCCCCTCAGGTCCTGGACTCCCGTCAGCAGCAAGTACACAACCGGGATCATGTGCACCATCCACTCTGGCTCTCCATCAGGCCCCTTCCCACACAACATCTCAACCACATCATTCCCCATCCTTGAAGCCCACGTCCAGCGCGTCATGAATGTCTCCTTTGAGTTAGCCACATTCCATGGGTGCAGGAGGCATGCAGAGCCCCATGCCCTTCTTAAACAACGGACGGCAGTACCGCAGGATCTCCTGGTACATCACCCCGCTTCCCTACCCAGCAAATGTCATCAGGAAGACACTCAACAAGCAACTGTCCAATTTCCTCCATGCAACCTGCTGCAGCCAACCGGCACCAGACCGTTTTCAACAGTAACCACACCACTGCAACCGTCATCATTGCCACCACCAACGACTACTTTGCCCTGCTCACCAATGGTGAGGCCACCACCCTTGACCTCTCAACGGCATTCTACACCATGTGCTACCACACTGTCAGCTCACACATCTCCAACACTGGTATCCAGAGGAGGGCCCAGGATTAAATCAGAGAGTAGCTCACCAGCAAGGCCCAGGGAGTCTGCCTCCACCCTGCAACATGTAGTACACTGGGGTCATCTGGCCCATGCCACAGGGCTCTTCTCTCAGCGTGACGATCTTCAATGTCTCCATGACCCCCCTCTCCACCATCACATGCGCACACAACCTCATCATCATCTGGTATGCCATTGACACCCAGCTGCTCCTCAAACTCACCAAATAGCCAGCCATTGCCAGATCCAAACTTCAAGAAGGCATGAGATCCGTTGATTAATGGCTGAACATCAGCCATCTTAGGCTGGACTTGGACAGGACAGAGGTCATCATCGGAGGATTGTCCCCTTACGGCTGGGTCAACTCCCTGCGTCCCACTGGTCTGTGCACCGCACCAGCACCCAGTGGCCACGCACGCAAGCTGGTGTTCATCATGGACCCATCGCTCACAATTAACATGCAACTCACCAACATCTGTACCTCATGCTGCAACACCCTCAAGATGCTGCTAATGACCCCCAGATAGATCCACTCCAAGGCAAGACAGACCGTCCCGCTGGTCCAGGACACCAGCCGGCTCAAATACAGCACCGGCCTCTACAGAGGACAACAGCAAACATGCAGGAGAACTTATCCACATCCAGGTTGCATCCGCACACCTCATCTGTAACATGCCCAGCCCCAGCCACATCACCATCCACCTGAGAGAGTTACAATGGCTCACTGTGTGTTGCAGGGTCACCTTCAGACTCCCCAACCACACTCAGGAGGCAGTCCACAACCCCAGACCCAAACCGACCTTGGTCCTACTCCATGCAGCCCACCTTGCCCTGGCCACCATTCATCACATCCACATAAAATCTGCATGCAGGAGATAGTTCTCCCACCTCGCAAGACAGACCTGGTACTCCCTCCCCGGGCACATCAACATGACCCATGACCTCTACACCTTCATGTAACTCTTCCAAATTGGTCTGTCAGAGCAATATAGCAAGCCCCCCCTCAGCAGCTTGAGGCCATCACGGGTGAGTGTTGGGCTCCATGTCTGTATTTTGTGATACATTGTGAGCCATGTGTGTCCTCGACCGGACTCAGATTCAAGTGTATGGATGGCTGTAGTTAGTTCCACACTCAGGCATACTTTGACATATCCCCACACGTGTGTTGTGGACTCCTGCTAAAGGACAGCAACATGAAATTTCTATTATTAATTTTTTAATTTCTAGCTCTGGGGCGTGATTTGTGCACAGAAAATGGGGAAATGTAGGGACCATAGAATCCAAAGTTCACAGGGGGAGATGGGATCCTTGGCATTTGAAGTCATCAGAGTCCAGCCCACAGTGTTTGGTATCATTGGTCAGACTGTGACCAGCAAGTCCATGTGGCAGATGATGTCAATCAATGTGGTGATGCTGTCGCACATGAAGGCCAGGTGCCAGGCCCGGTGACCTGGGAGATGTGGATGGACCGCTGCCTCTCACGGTCTTTTCCGTGGACGACCAACCTTCCGCCGGGGACCCTCAGATGCAGTCCTTGACGATGTTTGGGACGATCCGTCGGACGAATCCTCCTCCTCCCTCCCTGTGGCTGGTGCTGGTCTGCGCCTGGTGGCACAGGGAGGGTTGCTCATGTTGTCGGCGATCCAACGGAGTGAATGGCTTATGTCCCTTTGCACCGCCAGGAGCTCAGCCAGTCTTGCCTCTATCCGTCCTTGGTGTTGTTGACTGGCGTGTTGCTCGGCCTGCTGGCTTTTGATCTCTGTGAGGGTCACCACTACCTGGCTGATCTCCCTGGTGTCACGCCGGTATGCCTCCATGATGTTGCGGATGTGTGACATACCGGTCCCTTCAGCTGGCTGGTCAGGTTCTCGCCTCCGCCTGCCTCCACTCCCGCCACCCCTGCCCACACGAGCCTGGCCTGCCGTTGTGGGCACATCGGGTCGACGGGACCCCTGAGGGATGGCAGTGTCGGTGTTGTCTGCCTCCTCCTGGGTGCCCGCCGCACCATGTCCCTCCTGGTCAGACTGGCTCTGTTCACTGCGGGCAGGGCTCCTGGGTGTCTCCTGTGATGTGGCAGGAATGGGGGTGGTGATTGGCACAGATGTTCCTGAACCAGGTGCTGCAGGGGCTTGGACACCAGAGGGTCCAGGTCGGTCGGGGTCATCCGCCAAGTGTTGAGAGGCGTCGCTGCTGGTGGGATCCGGTTCCTCCCGAGCCTGTGACTGTGATTCTTCACCCCCATTGTTGGGGGGATGTTCATCACATTGCCCTGTGTGTGAGAGAAAGACAATGGTAATGCTGTTTCATGCAACATGCATGTTTCATACACATTCAAGTTGGCACTGTTCCACCAGGTAGTTGTATGTGCCTAGCATTCTCCGCAATGTTCACTTGTGTATGGGTATGTTGCGGGGGACAGATTGATATGTTCTCCTGAGTCTTTGACATGTCCATTTGTGGCTTGGGTGCCTCTTCGGCTATGTATTAGTCTTGTTGTGTTACATGTCCATTGTGGCAGTGGGTAAATCCATTGCCTGTCCTGGTGGTGTCTGCTTGTGTAAGGAGTTTGTGTGACAGGGCCTGCTGGTGGGTGTAGTGTGATTTGGCACTGGGGCTCCCAGGTGATGTAGCTGTCCCCCCATGGAGCATGCTGCCATGACAGTGAGTGTGTGTTCCTGTCCTAGATATCTGACCTTGTTGTGTTGGTGTTTGTGTTTGCAGTGGTCACAGGAGGGCCTTGTGCTGCCTACACCAGGGCCAAGTGTGAGCTATCTTGTCAGTACTTTCCCAATCCCTGTGCATTGCGCATGGTGCATGGGTATGTAGCTGGGCCATATGGGATGAGGGCAATTGTGTCTGATTTGGAATTCAAACATGCATTTTGGTGCACCCACCCTCCCAGCATACCGGACATCCATTCTTGGGTTGGTGCTTCGTGTAGCATGGGACATAGCATGGCCTTGCTTTCTCAATGGGGCATACAAATGTTATTGGCATTCACGTTGTTTGTGACTGTGGTTCTGGCGGGTGAGGTCTTGGGGGTAGTTGCGTGCATTTGGTGTAGTTGGGGTGTGGATGCCATTGCCCCCATGTCACGTAAGTTTTTTGTGTACTCACCAGGCTCTGGAGGTCCTTGGAGTCCATGTACTCCCAACGGTGGAAGCATGGCCATCACCTTCTCCTCCCAGGGATGGTAATGTACTGGTCTGCAGGGTGCACCACCTCCAGTGATGTTGGTCTGGGTGTGCTCTTCATTCATTTTTCTCTTGACCGCCCTCCGCAGATCGTACCACCTGGCTTGGCATTCGGTCCTGGTCCTTCTGATGGGTGCAACAGCATTCACCCTATCGACGATCCTCTGCCACAGGCGTGATTTTTCAGCTATGCTGGTCTGTCTGACCAATGTTCCAAACAGCTGTGGCTCGACTCTGATGACTTCATTGACAAGGATCTCCAGCTCCTCCCTTGTGAACTTTGGATTCTTGTCGGTGGGCATGGTGTGGGGGGAGGGTGTGGATGGTTGTGGGTGTGTGGGTCTGAATGTGACGGTGTGTGTGTGAATGTGGAGAGGGGGTATGTGTGAAGGGGTGTGTGTGAAGGTGTATATGTTAAGGTGGATGGGTGCAGTGTTTTGTGTGTGCTCTGTAGCAGTAGTGAGTCTGTTGCAAAGGCTCATGTTTTGTGTGTGTGGTACCTTTTTATTGGTCCATTTGTGGGTGGGGCTCAGTTTGAATTTTTGGTGGGTGTGTTATAAGGGGTGGTTGTGAGTTTGCCCCTCTGTTTGCCTGTTTGGATGTGTCCAGGTCAGTCCTTTCCATCCATTTTTTGTGCAGTGTAGACATGTTTTGTGGTGTTGTGCGAGTCGAATAGGCCCTCCTTGTGCTGTTTTACAGTGTCCGTGGTTCAGTACGGTACAGGGGTACGAGTCGTACAGCCACACACCCCCATGCGTAGTGGATGTGAGGTGCGTACACGGACATTGCTATGTACGGTGCGTACACCCCATTGCTTATGTACGGTGCGGGTGCATAGACCGCCATCGTGTATGTACGGTGCGTACCCGCAACATCGCGTACCCGCAACATCTGCCGTACATACGCGATGTTGGGGGTACGCACCGTACATTCGCAATGGGGGTATGGTGCGTACATACGCGCTGGGGGGTACGCACCGTACATTCGCACTGGGGGTACGGTGCGTACCTACGCGCTGGGGGTACGGTGCGTACCTACGCACAGGGGGTACGGTGCGTACCTATGCACTGGGGGTACGGTGCATACCTACGCGCTGGGGGTACGCACCGTACATTCGCACAGGGGTACAGTGCGTACCTATGCGCTGGGGGTACGGTGCGTACCTACGCGCTGGGGGTACGCACCGCACATTCACACTGGGGGTACGGTGCGTACCTACGCGCTGGGGGTACGCACCATACATTCGCACTGGGGGTACAGTGCGTACCTACGCACTGGGGGTACGGTGCATACCTATGCGCTGGGGGTACGGTGCGTACCTACGCGCTGGGGGTATGCACCATACATTCGCGCTGGGGGTACGGTGCGTACAAACTTCGCTTTGTAGCTGGCAAAGTCATTCCCCGTGTACAGGACGTTTTCTGTACGAATCATAAATTGTAAAGCCGGTCCGCATCGTACTAGTACGGTCGGACTTCATTTTTACGATTTGTACGTAGAAGTGTCCGGGTCTGTCTCGTACTAATTTTCCAGCTACGATTCGTACGGATCGGGCCGATCCGTATGTACTTTTTTCCGTACGGATCGTACTTCACGGGTCGGACGTGACTTGTACGATTCGTACGGAAAAAAATACGGATACGAGTCGTACGAGTAAAAAAAATACAGAATCGGAATCGCCCCCCATGGTATCTGTTCAGTACACCTACTAGTAGCTATATAAATATCTTATCAACTCTGAGAATAACCTAGATCTTCTTACGGTAAAAGGCCCTACCGGTTAAAGTGCTCTATTGCAGCTGCCACCAAAGCAGAACCACTACAGAATAATAATCCTCTGTTTATGGATACTTCAGTTACTTGTTTCTCGAAAAAACAAATCTTTTTCCTTCTGGTTTTCTTAAACTATATTTTGCTAGAGGCAGTGGTGGTCTTAGGTCCTGATGATCATGGAACAGATACAGCAGTTTAGGCACCATTAGTAAAACCCATGACTTGTGAAAATGCCCCTATGCCATAATACCTGTAGAAAAATCTCAGGTGCAAGTAAATTATGGATAGATGACTAATACACGCATGTGAGCTGCTAAATATTATTGGCTAGTAGATGTCATCCTTTCATACATTCAACAAATACATTTCCATGACTATCAATTTCAATGCATGGAGTTCCTAAACAAGTAACCAGCATTGATTCTATCATGTCTAATGTTCCTTAGACCTCCCTACTGTCCATATATCTGTAGTACACCATGCAAAGCTTGTCTGGCTAGTGTCTGAGGCATATGGCTTCTAACACTGGCGAGAGTTGTGCACTTTGTATCAGGAAGAATGAAAGGGTGATCTTCACACCAACATGTAGGTATATCTTAAGAACCATACTTTTAGCCCTAGACTTTACGTATGGTTTTAATTAACTGTACAATAAAATGTATTTATTTATTTACTTGACGTATGCCCCGTGAAACCATTACATGTATTTAGATATAGGCTCCTACCTAGCCAAGTAATATCAATGTTGATGTCACTGGTATCCTGTTTAACTACCAACTGTCCTACTCAAAACATATGTACCTAGTCATCATAGCAAGAGTCTACAAGCCTCATAAGAAAAGAACATATGTACACATTCATGTTCAGTAAATACGTTTTGTTAGTCAAAAGTAATAAGGCTTTCAGCACTGGTGTATTGTACTATATTATCTCCATCAGAATATTGCCTGATATAAATATCATGTCCTAAATATTGTTTACATAACTATCACCCCAGTTGAGTTAATAGCAATTCTACACCCAATGGTTTCAGCTTAAATAGCTTTTTATTAGTTTCATTAAAGAGACCTTAGTGCAACAGTGGCAGGCATATAATACTGATCATAGATAATGTGCACTACATATACAGTAATTTGCTTTGAAAAGGTATACAGATAATTATAATACATAGATTCCAATGTAGGTTAAAAAGGAGAAATACCAATATAACTATAATTTACAGATGAAAAGTGATATCAATATCTCTCATGTGACATGCATCCACAAACATTCAAGCATATTCCAACTACTGTATGTTTCATACACATCTTAGGTCTACTAAAATTAGTACAATAAAACTATAACATCGACCCCCCACCCACAGTTACCCCTAATCAAGAAAAGCAGTCATAAATAAAGTGTCAAAAAATTCCACATGCACAAGTATATCACAGTAGTACCCATTATCACCCAATTTATCAGTATTACATTAGATTTCCCTTCCCTTACACGTAAGGGACTCAGGGAGCTATTTGATGAATCTGTGTCTGCTTCTGGGGCCAACAAACTATCCACTAGGTGTTCCCATGCTTTAACCCTTTCAAGTTTCCCTTGCCCTTTTTTTTATCTCACGAAACAACACAGCACTCTCCAAGCTTGCACATTTAATCATTTCTTTACACCATCTAGTAATTTGAGGACCATGCACTGATTTCCACTGCATAGTCAATTCTCATTTTGACAAAATCAAACCTAAGTCAGTAAAGCTAGTAGTAGTTTACTTATTTTTAGTATGAGGGTATCCCACTAGGAGGAACACCAAGGGTGTACAAGGGATATTCCGCAAGGTTCTTTCATTAATATGTTCTACTACTTCCTACCAGAACCCCACTAATGAAGGGCTGAACCATACCATGTGGAACATTTCTGCCCCCAACTCCCAACATCTAGGGCATTTTTTTCTATTTTTTATTTATTCAATTCTACAACCAATGGAACAATATGTTTATGTTTATAATTATCCAGATTATCCTGACAAACAAGCCTCACTGGATTATTCTGATATATGAGATTTAAGTGGTCTGGAAAGCTTCTGCCCATATATATTGGGGAGAGGAGTTGGCCTAACAGCTAGGGCAGTCGACCTCGAATCTGGGGAACTGGGTTCGAGTCTTGGCAATGACGCTGAGCATCTTGTGATTCTGGGCAAATCACTTAATCTTCCCTTGCCTAACAAAAATGAATGTGTCCTCATGTAACGCAACTGGTGCTATGTAAAGCGCTCTGATTCCCGATTCGGGTCAAGTTTGCGCTATATAAAATATATCAGGCTAGGTTATGGGCACAGCCAATCAGAGACATATAAACGTCCATACACATACAGAAAAGGGAATTATCTTCACTGCTTGATTCACAGAGGGGAAAGTGACAACCTACCAACAAATGGCTCAGATAGGGTTCATGGATAGAATATTGATGACATAAATACCGATGTTGAAAATATAAAAAAAATATAGACTACAAAAATATCGACTCCCATACCTAAACAGGCAAGTAAAAAAATATTGAATCAAAAATATCGATGTAAAAAATATAGATGTAATAAACATTGATTTAAATATATATATAAAATAATATATATTAAATATATTGAATATTAATAATCATTTTAACAATAAATTACATTTAGGTGCCAATTCCGATCCTGTAAAAAAATTTTGCGTACGACTCGTATCCGTATTTTTTCACGTACGAATCGTACAAGTACCGTACAAATGGCCAAGTACGATTCGGACGTGAAAAATACCTACGAATAGCGTCGGGAAATGTCTACGAGAGGGAGCCGGATATTTTTACGTGCAAATCGTAAAACAAAAGTCCGAGCGCGCAAGTACAATTCGTACCGCCCGTCCGAATACACAACCGCATGTAAAAGGCCCCGTACGGAGCCAACGCAGCAGCACACATATACACTGGTAAACTTGTGCCCGTGTACGAGCCGTACAGCCCTCCCACCCCCCAATATGTCAGCATCGTACACCCCCCTGTCCGCACTGTATCCCAGGCCCGCACCTGTATGCGCCGTACCCCCCCAGTACGCGCCGTACCCCCGCATGTACGTGCCGTACCCCCCCATGTACGCGGGTACTCCAGGCCCTCACCTGTATGCGCCGTACCCCCAGTACGCGCCGTACCCCCGCATGTACGCGCCATACCCCCGCATGTACGCGTCGTACCCCCTCCATGTACGTGGGTACTCCAGGCCCACACCTGTATGCGCCATACCCCCGCATGTACACGCCGTACCCACCATGTACGTGGGTACCCCAGGCCCGCACATGTACGTGCCGTACCACCACTGCCCCGGGCCTGCACCTGAACCCACCGTACCCCCACCGCCCTAGGCCCACACCTGTACGTGCCGTACCCCCGCATGTACGCGCCGTACCCCCCCAGTATGCGCCATACCCCCGCATGTACGCACCGTACCCCCCATGTACGTGGCTACTCCTGGCCCACACCTGTACGCGCTGTACCCCCGCATGTACGCGCTGTACCCCCCCATGTATGCGGGTACCCCAGGCCCGCACCTGTACGCGCCGTACCCCCACTGCCCCAGGCCTGCACCTGTACGCACCGTACCCCCACTGCCCTAGGTCCGCACCTGTACGCGCCGTACCCCCGCATGTACGTGCCGTACACCCCCATGTACGCGGGTACCCCAGGCCCGCACCTGTACGTGCCATACCCCCACTGCCCCAGGCCCGCACCTATACAGGCCGTACCCCCACCGCCCCAGGCCCGCACCTGTACGCGCCATACCCCCACCGCATGTACGCGCAGCACCCCAACCGAGCACGCAAGTACAATTCGTACCGCCCGTCCGAATACACAACCGCATGTAAAAGGCCCCGTACGGAGCCAACGCAGCAGCACACATGTACACTGGTAAACTTGTGCCTGTGTACGAGCCGTACAGCCCCCCCACCCCCCAATATGTCAGCACCGTACACCCCCCTGTCCGCACTGTACCCCAGGCCCGCACCTGTATGCGCCGTACCCCCCCAGTACGCGCTGTACCCCCGCATGTACGTGCCGTACCCCCCCATGTACGCGGGTACTCCAGGCCCTCACCTGTACGCGCAGTACCCCCAGTACGCGCCGTACCCCCGCATGTACGCGCCATACCCCCGCATGTACGCGTCGTACCCCCTCCATGTACGTGGGTACTCCAGGCCCACACCTGTATGCGCCATACCCCCGCATGTACACGCCGTACCCACCATGTACGTGGGTACCCCAGGCCCGCACATGTACGTGCCGTACCCCCACTGCCCCGGGCCTGCACCTGAACCCACCGTACCCCCACCGCCCTAGGCCCACACCTGTACGCGCCGTACCCCCGCATGTACGCGCCGTACCCCCCCAGTATGCGCCGTACCCCCGCATGTACGCACCGTACCCCCCATGTACGCGGCTACTCCTGGCCCACACCTGTACGCGCTGTACCCCCGCATGTACGCGCCGTACCCCCCCATGTATGCGGGTACCCCAGGCCCGCACCTGTACGCGCCGTACCCCCACCGCCCCAGGCCCGCACCTGTACGCACCGTACCCCCACTGCCCTAGGTCCGCACCTGTACGCGCCGTACCCCCGCATGTACGTGCCGTACACCCCCCATGTACGCGGGTACCCCAGGCCCGCACCTGTACGTGCCATACCCCCACTGCCCCAGGCCCGCACCTGTACAGGCCGTACCCCCACCGCCCCAGGCCCGCACCTGTACACGCCATACCCCCACCGCATGTACGCGCAGCACCCCAACCGAGCGCGCAAGTACAATTCGTACCGCCCGTCCGAATACACAACCGCATGTACACCCCCCTGTCCGCACTGTACCCCAGGCCCGCACCTGTACGCGCTGTACCCCCCCCAGTACGTGCCGTACCCCCGCATATACGTGCCGTACCCCCCCATGTACGCGGGTACTCCAGGCCCGCATCTGTATGCGCCGTACCCCCCCAGTACACACTGTACCCCCGCATGTACGCGCCATACCCCCGCATGTACGCGCCGTACCCCCCATGTACGCGGGTACTCCAGGCCCACACCTGTACGCGCCATACCCCCGCATGTACGCGCCGTACCCCCCCATGTACGTGGGTACCCCAGGCCCGCACATGTACGCGCCGTACCCCCACCGCCCCGGGTCCGCACCTGAACGCACCGTACCCCCACCGCCCTAGGCCCGCACCTGTACGCGCCGTACCCCCGCATGTACGCGCCGTACCCCCCAGTATGCGCCGTACCCCCGCATGTACGCACCGTACCCCCCATGTACGTGGCTACTCCTGGCCCGCACCTGTACGCGCTGTACCCCCGCATGTACGTGCCGTACCCCCCCATGTACGCGGGTACCCCAGGCCCGCACCTGTACGCGTCGTACCCCCACCGCCCCAGGCCCGCACCTGTACGCGCCATACCCCCACCGCCCTAGGTCCGCACCTGTACGCGCCGTACCCCCGCATGTACGTGCCGTACACCCCCATGTACGCGGGTACCCCAGGCCCGCACCTGTACGTGCCGTACCCCCACCGCTCCAGGCCCGCACCTGTACACGCCGTACCACCACAGCCCCAGGCCCGCACCTGTAAGCGCCGTACCCCCACCGCATGTATGTGCAGCACCCCAACCCCGTACCCCAGCACCCTCACCCAGCATCGCTTATGTACAGACCGTACCTACGCGAGAAATACTCGTACAGAACCAGGACACTGTAAAACAACACAAGGAGGGTCAATTCGACTCGCACAACACCACAAAACACGTCTACATCTCAAAGACTGACCTGGCACATCCAAACAGGCAAACAGAGGCCCAAACTCACAACCACCTCTTATAACACACCCAACAAAATTCAAACATAGCCACACCCAAAAATGGACCAATAAAAAGGGCCCACACACACAACCCTTGAGCCTTTGCAACAGACCCACTGCTGCCAGACCCCACACACAAACAACTGCACCTTACTGACCCCTTAACTACACCTTAACTCACACACCTTCACACAACCTCCTTCACAAACACCCCCTCTCACATTCACGCACACACCGTCACATTCACACCCACACACCCACAACCATCCACACCCACACCCCACACCATGCTCACAGACAAGAATCCAAAGATCACAAGGGTGGAGCTGGAGCTCCTTGTCAACAGAGTCGAGCGACAGCTGTTTGGAACATTGGTCAGACAGACCAGCATAGCCCAAAAAACCAGCCTGTGGCAGAGGATCGTCGATAAGGTGAATGCTGTTGCGCCCATCCGAAGGACCAGGCATGAATGCCAAGCCAGGTGGTACGATCTGCGCAGGGCAGTCAAGAGGAAGATGAATGAGGAATACACCCAGAGTAACATCACTGGAGGCGGGCTGCCCCGCAGACCCGTACACTACCATCCCTGGGAGGAGAAGGTGATGGCCCTGCTTCCGCCGGTGGGAGTACACCAAGTTGAAGGAGTCGCAGAGCCTGGTGAGTACACAAACAACTTATGTAACATGTGGGCAATTGGGTCCACACCACAAATACACCAAATGCACGCAACTTCCCCCAAGCACTCACCACACACAACCACACTCAAAAACCACGCTCATGCCACCAACGTCTCCATGCACCATTCACAAATCAAGCCAATGCCATGTCCCAGGCTACACCAACCACGAACCCAAGACTGGATGTCTGGGAGGCTGGGAGGGTGGACCTCACACAACACATTGTGAAAATGAGAAGCAGACACCAATGCCCTCAGCCCATATGGCATAGGTACATACCCATGCACAATGCACAGGGACTGGCAAAGTACTGACAAGGTAGCTGACACTTGGCCCTGCTGTATGCAGCACAAGGCCTTCCTGGGACCACTGTACACCCAAACACCAACTCCACAAGCACAGGTAACTAGCACAGGAACTCACACTCACTGTCATGCCAGCATTCACCATGAGGGGACAGACACATCACCTGGGAGACCCAATGACAATTCACACTACACCCAACAGCAGGCCCGGTCACACACACCCCCTTACACAAGCACACACCGCCGGGGCAGGCAACGGATTTACACACTCTCACAATGGACATGTGACACAAGACCAATCCATAGCCAAATAAGCATCCTAGCCAAAATTCTACAGGTCAAACACTCAGGAGAACATCTCAATCTGTCCCCCGCAACATACCCATCCCCAAGTGGACATTGAGAGGAATGCTAGGCACATCCAACTACCTGGAGGAACTGTGACAACTTGAATATGTATGAAACATGGATGTCGTTGAAACAGCATTAACATTGTCTCTCTCTCACACACAGGGCAACGTCGTGGATCTCCCCCCAACACTGGGGGGAACAATCACAGTCCCTGGCTCGGCGTGAAGATGACCCCACCGTCAGCGACGACTCTCACCACTCCGTGGATGACCCGACCAACCTGGCCCCTCTGGTGCCCAAGCCACTGCAGCACCTGCGTCAGGTACATCTGTGCCAACCACCACCCCCATTGCTGTCACATCCCAGGAGACACCCAGGAGCCCTGCTCGCACTGAACAACAGAGCCAGTCTGACCAGGAGGGACAAGGTTCTCCGGGCACCCAGGAGGAGGCAGGCAACCCTGCAAATGCCATCCCTCAGGGGTCCCGTAGACCCGATGTGCCCACAACGGCAGGCCAGGCTCAAGTGGGCAGGGGTGGTGGGAATGGAGGCAGGCGGAGGCGCGAACCTGACCAGCCAGCTGAGGGAACCGGTATGTCCCACATATGCCACATCCTGGACACATACAGGCGTGACACCAGGGGCATCAGCCAGGTAGTGTCAAGACTCACAGAGATGCAGGGGACCCTCAACGAGATCAAGAACATGCAGGCCGAGCAACATGCCAGTCAACAACAACACCAAGGACGGATGGAGGCAAGACAGGCTGAGCTCCTGGCGGTGCAAAGGGACATGAGCCATTCACTCCGTCGGATTGCCGACAACATGGGCAACCCTTCCTGTGACAGCAGGCGCAGACCAGCCCCAGCCACAGGGAGGGAGGAGGAGGAGGAGGATTCATCCGACGGAGCGTCCCAAACATCGTCAAGGCCTGCATCTGAGGGTCCCCGGAGGAAGGTGGGTCGCCCACGGAAAAGACCGTGAGAGTCAGCGGACCATCAACATCTCCCAGGTCACCTGGCCTGGCACCTGGCCCTCTGGCGCAACAGCAGCACCTCATCCAATGACATTCTCTGCCACATGGACTTGCTGGTCACAGTCTGACCAATGATGACCAACACTGTGCTCTGGACTCTGATGACTTCCAATGCCAAGGATACCATCTCCCCCTGTGAACTTTGGATTCTATTCCCCCGGTAGAGCACCTAATTTCACCTACCAAAACACGTACCCCACCGCAAATAAAAATATTATTTGGTTCATGAGACGTTGCTGTCATGTTGCTTAATTCCAATACATATGTGTGTGTAAATGTCAAACTATGCCTGAGTGTTGAACTAACTCCAGCCATCCATACCCTGGGATCTGAGTCTGGTACAGGACACACATGGGTCACAAGGTATCATTCAAAGCAGGCATGGAGCAGAACCCTCACCTGTGATGGCCACAAGCTGCTGAGGGGGGGCTTGCAATACTGTGCGGTTAGACCTATTTGGAAGATTATCATTAAGGCGTAGAGGTCATGGCTCATGTGGAGGTTCCCGGGGAGGGAGTCCCAGGTATGTGTGGGCAGGTGGGAGAACTATGTCCTGCATGCTAGAGTACGGTGGATGTGAAGAATGGTGGCCAGGGAAAGGTCGGATGCACGGAGATGGCCCAACGGGGTCTCGTATGACAAGACGTACAAGGTTGGTTTTGTGTCGGGGTTGTGGACTGCCTCCTGAGTGTGGGTGGGGAGTGTTGAGGTCATCCTGCAGCAGACAGTGATCCATTGCAGCTATCTATGGTGGACGGTGATGTGGCTGGGGCGCAGGATGTTGAAGCTGTGGTGTGCAGATGCACCCTGGATGTGGACAAGTTTCCCGGGAGTTTGCATGTACGTGCTCCGTAGAGGGCAGGGCAGTATTTGACACGGATGTTGTCGTGGACATGGGGGATGATCTGTCTTTCCTTGGAGTGGATCTATCTGTGGATCATGTGCATAATGCAGAGGGCGTTGCAGCATGAGGTACAGATGCTGTGGACTGACATGGCAAATGTGTGCGAGCAATACATGATGCACACCATCTTGTGTGTGTGGCCACTGGGTGCTTGTGCAGGGCTCTTGCGGGTGGGACGCAAGCACTTGACCCAGCTGTAAGGGGACAATCCTCAGATGATCACCTCAGTCCTGTACAAGTCCAGCCTCAGGTGGCTCATGTACTCAGGAATAATGGAACTGGCAATGTCTGCGTCTTTGGTGAGGGTGAGGAGCACCTGGCTGTCAATGGCATTTGAGCTGATGAGGTGCTGTGCGCATGTGTTGGTGGAGAGGGGGGTCCTGAACACATTGTAGATTGACACGCTGAGAGATGATACCTGTGCCATGTGCCAGACGACGACACCATACTACATGCAGAAGCCACTCCCATGGCCTTGCTGGGGTACAGAGCCGGTGGGGAGTAGGAGGGACATGACCTGGTTGGTGTGACAGGGCCTGGAAGGCATGGCAGCGCTGTGTAGGCCGTTGGAGTTGCACACTCAGCATGCAAACGTGTCGTGTGTGCGCTTAGGGTATGTCTGACAGCAGGCAGTAGATTTGCGGATGGACATTGCTTGGAGTGTGGCTGCTACATCAGACTGTAGTGTAATGTGGGTTATGCAAGGACATGCGGGTCGTGCAATGTGCACGTTGCATGTGCTGATGGTCCAGCCTTTGCCACCGCGTGGCGCCAACTGTGGCATAGACAAGCTGAGGACAGCCAAATGAATGGGTGGAGGGAGGAAGTGAGGAGCATCTTTGAGGCGGGTGTGTTGCCAAATCAGGATACTCTGTGGGCCTTTGCTGCAGGGTCCGCAGCAGCAGGCGGCATGTCCTTGAAAATATTCCACAATTTGCACACAAAGACTAGGATGTCAGAAGGACAACTGCAACAGGCGTGTGTAAAGGAAGGAGTGTCCGGTTTTACATGGCACACCCAGAGACAATGCATGCACAAACACCAAAGATGAATGACACCGGATCAGGGAACTGAAGGCCGAGCTGCGCACAGGAGACACTCCCTCAGCAGGTGTTGATGGCCCATTGTGTGGACCAACATGCCAAAATACATACACAACCATGGACTTCATGCACAATAAGGATCATTATCCATGAGGAACTGCATGCATGTTGCTAAACTACACATGGACTCCTATGCACAATCTTTCACAACTATGCCAGAGATGCCGCATGCAAAGTGGCAAGAGACCAGCATTGACAGAGATGAGGCACCTTGGAGTGTGAGGAACACCTTTATTACTCAGGCTCACACTAAGGGAAATGCATCCTTTTGAACAGACTCACAGGTCATTCCTCTGACCATGTGGGACCTACACTGGACACCCCCTGCAACACAATGTGTAAAATCCTACTGAGCTGGCACACAAGTGAAGTGGGTGAGCCAAACACCCCTTGCTCCACACGGAGAGTCTGCAATTCACCATTGAGCCTCTTATGGGGATGTCCCACACTATGTCCACCATCAGCATCCCGTATGTTCCTGAGGGACATTTACACACATTGATACCTTCATCACATTCCACAAAACATTACAGATGACTGTCAGGAAGGGTGAATATCAAGTCATGGGAGCCATGCCACATGTCATGTGCCCCATGGTGAGTCGACAGGTATGCATGGTAACACAACATGCACAGAACCAGTCCCAACATAAGCCAAACACGTACCACCCACAAAATGCCTTGCTGCACTCCTTACCCAAAATGACTTTTCACCATGTCCGTGCATGGAACGCTGATTCAGCACACGTTGCAATACTCATGAGGAATAGCTGGAGGCCAACGATGACACGAGCAGACGACAGGCGCAAGACACTGTGGATGACAGACACACCACAAGTCAGCAAAGAGCTAGTTATCGGCAGACATGGACATGTACTCTACAGGAATGATGTTGTCACCATGCTAATTTAACAAATTAGTGTCCCAGCTAAAATGTGAGGAATGACATCATCACTTGAATGACACATCAGAACACACCTCCAAGTCACTTAGCACACAGTCAGCTGGACACAAACATTGCAACACATGCCACACAAGGCTCAAAGCGTGCACACGCAGACACAGGGACTCACCATTATGAGAAGAAGTTGCGGATGAGCTGACTCCGGATGTCCTCTTCCTCCTCCTCCTCCTCTTCCTCCTCACTTTCCTCGTGCCCAAGCCCTTCATCCTCCACGGGTGGATGTTCCTGCTCATCGGGATCCAGGATGAGTGGCACTGCCTTCTCCACTGCCATGTTGTCGTTGTAACGGTGTTCTGCGGCTGTTCTGGGATTGCGGAGAGGCGTCATCAGCCATGGCATGTTGGGATAGCCAGAGTCCCCTACATGGAAACATCATGTGAAGAAGTGGATCAGGAGATGCCGTAAGATACAAAGATACCGCTAAACAGAGGACAAACAGAGTATACCCACCAACAAGACATGCTCATTTGTCGTGCAGCCGCAGCATCATTTCTGGCACCCTACTACGCCTCATGATGTAGGCATCGTGTGCTGACCCTGGAAAACGGGCACAGACTTGGGAAATCCACATGTTAGGTAGACACACCATGAGGGCATTAATAGAGTGATAATGTTTGCGGTTCCAAAAGGCTACCTCCTGTGCCTGTGGTGGTACCAAAGCCACATGTGTCCCATCCATGGCCCCAATTACATGAGGCATCCCTCCCAGGGCATAGAACTCACCCTTGACACCTGTCAACTGCTCACGAGTGGGAAAATGGATGAATTCATCCAGGTGCTCCAACATGGCTTCTAAAACATCATGCAGGACACGGCTGAACATTGTCTGGGACATGCCACCGACATCAGCTATGGTGAATTGAAAGGTACTGGTGGCAAAAAAATGTAGGGCTGCCATCACCTTCATCTTGGGGGTCAGAGCAGTAGGATACCTGTGTCGCGGTTGGAGGTGTGGTTCCAGCCGGGTGGTCAAGCGCTCAATCAACTCTTGCGCGAAGCGGTATCTTTGGATGTAGTCATGTTCACGCATGGCACCCAGGTCTGGCATTGGTCGGGGGAGAGGCGGTGCCCTGCAGAGAATTGGAAGGAATAACGAAGTGAGTACATCACAACACCAATGTCAATGAAATGAGCACATGTTCAACAGCTTATACACATCTGCTAAATACAGAGTCTGGTCTGTGCAATACATCCAGCACACGTATGCCAGCAAGGTGATACTCCTACGAAGAGCCAGCTACAATAGTTTATTTGCAAGGTCAACATGACATGCCATGAAACGAGCTGTGTGCCAGTGTAAGTGTACAGCCAGACACATTACATGAGTGACAGACATCCACATATCTGCATTTGAAGGATGTAATCTCATACAGACAGCTGGCGGGAAGCTAGACGCACAGGTCACATGTCATTTAATAAGGGCAGATCACACACCTTTCCATGAAGGGGTACATGTCAAATGCTGATAACCCAGACATTGAGACAACGCAGATATGTCCTCAGGTCGCAATACCATGTTCGATCCATGCAGACACATGTCACGTGGGATTCTACATGTGGCATGGTGTGCGTAATTGTGTGCCATGCACATATGCACACAGACACAAGTTGGATGCTGCAACAGCAGATGGAGTTGACGGAACACCAACTGCAAGCTCATGGGAACACATGACACACACATGACATAGTCACATCGTGGCACGCTGGTAGTCACATGTCAGGTGTAATTATCCGTGTACCTGGCATCAGGGGACAGTTGCGGGTGTTGGTGACTGTGCCATCCCAGTGATGCAGTGCTTGACACATTTGTACTACATGCACACATGTGCAAAGTGTGAAGGGGAAGTGTGCCACGTAGTGCCCATCACACATGACATGTGTAAACAGCTCATCACACATCTATTGTGCCACAACATGAGGAGACATGTGCCACATCACTGCCTGACACACCTAGGCCCTGCACATGAAGGACTGCACTGACAATGACTTGATGTACAGCCTTGTGCGAGTCTAACACCTCCATTCCTTTCGTGTGCGCCTCCTATCACCAGTGTAAGCTGTGAAACGCTGTACACGCGCTCTGAGGCCGTGTGTATGGCCCGTACACGCGTGAGTACGGCCCGTACTACCATTGTAGTGGTGATGTAGGGGTACGCGTGTACGGACCGTACCCACGCTCTGGGGGGCGTGGGTACGGTCCGTACCACCATTGCAGTGGTTATGTAGGAGTATGCGTGTATGGCCCGTACCCACACTCTGGGGGGCGTGGGTACGGACCGTACCACCATTGTAGTGGTGATGTAGGGGTACGCGTGTACGGACCGTACCCACGCTCTGGGGGGCGTGGGTACGGTCCGTACACGCATACCCCTACATCACCACTGCAATGGTGGTACGGACCATACCCACGCTCTGGGGGGGCATGGGTACGTCCCGTACCACCATTGTGGTGGTGACGGGTACACGTCCACATCCACTTCCGTTGTGGCGGGACGTGGGATTGGTGGACACGCCCCCCGAAGTGACCAGACCATGGAGGTAATTAATATGCAGGATATATATGTTTTTTTTGGGGTGTGGGTTATGTTTCCTGCCACTTGACCCCACCCCCCCCTTTGCCCCTGGGGGTTGTTCTGACCTTCTGCAGCGTCTGCGTCGGTTTCTGTACACAAGGTCGTAGGCTATGAGGGCCGGGATAACACGTAGGATGGGGTCCATGGCTGTCCGTCGCGTACCGGTGCTCCTTGTTCGCGTCATCCTCAATTTCCTTGGAGTTTTTGGCTGCCGTAAAATATAAGCCGTGCGGAGTGACGTAGGCACGGATCGTACTTGCTGGTTCGTAAAACGCTGCCTGACTCCGTCCGGACGTCACGTACGCGATGTCCCGGATCGGAATTGTGGGTATTTTTTTGTCGGTCGGTCTTTTGTACGACTCGTACGGAAATTGTATTTCTGTAAAAATCGTACTTGCGGGTTTGTAAGGTGTTTTACATGGGGACGAGTCGGACGGAGAATACGCTCCGTACGACCATTCGTACCCGGGTTTTACAGGATCGGAATCGGCACCCTAATATACATTTTAACTAAATATAACAAACGTAATAAATAAAGATAAACACACAAACATAATATTTTATACATTTTCTTTAAAATAATTAATACAATATTATCTTTAATTTATTTTAAAACTTTAAAATTATATAAAAATAAAATATATATGTCTCATTAATTTAAAATATAAAAGAAATTCTATAATAAATTAAAACATTAAACTAGGAAAAAATATTTAAACCTAAATTTCCCAATACAATCAGTGCAACAGGGGGGAAAGTGTTGGATAGCAAAATAATTAAATTTACTATTCCAACTCCAGTGCGCGCAAAAATAGGGAAAGTGTTGGATAGTGGAGGGGTAATAATCACTATTCTCACTCTAGTGAAAGCAACAGTAAGGAAAGTGTTGGATAGCGGAGGGGTGACAATTACCATCCCCACTCCAGTGAGAACAACAGTAGGGAAAGTGTTGGATTGAAGAGGGGAAAAAATTACTATTCCCAAAAGAATGCATTAGTAGGGAAAGTGTTGGACAGCGGAGGAGTAAAAATTACTATTCCCACTCCAGAGTGCAACAGTAGGGAAAGTGTTGGATAGTGGAGGGGTAAAAATTACTATTCCCACTCCAATGAGAGCAACAGTAGGGGAAGTACTGGATAGAGGAGGGGAAAAAATTACTATTCCCACTCTACTGAATGCAAACAGTAGAATAACTGTTGGATAGCGGAAGGGTAAAGTTTTCTATTCCCACTCCAGTGAATGCAACAGTAAGGAAAGTGTTGGATAGCGAAGGGGTAAAAATTATTACTCCCACTTCAGTGAGTACAACAGGAGGGAAAGTGCAGGATAGCTGAGAGGTAAAAATAACTATACCCACTCCAGTGAGTGAAACATTAGTGAACGTGTTGGATAGCGAAGAGACAAAAATTAGTATTCACACTCAAACAGTTAAAACAAAAATAATAAACATTAAAAATTATTAAAAAATCATTAAAATAAACAATATTTAGAAATAACAATACAAATATATTAAATATATAAAAAGAAAAAATATTATTATATTAATTACATATAAAAGACCTACAAATAATATATAAAATAAAAAAATAAATGCATTTCTAAATAGAAAATCTTTTAAACTAGAAAATATTAAACAAATATTTTAATTAATACATAAATATATTTATTATTTTTCCTACCCTATAACACCACATCAATATCAAAACACTTCAACTTTTTTTATTACATTTTCCCCAAAATTAACATAATTAATAATCTATTAAAAATATTTTTAATAAAAAACTAATAAACATTAATCGACTACACACACTTTAACACTATGATATCCATAACACACACCTAAAATAATAAAACACAATTAGAACTTATTTATAAATTAAAAACTATTACTATTAACAACTGATAACAGAGTAATTAAAATGTATTTAATACCCACCCTTTACCCCTTTAAAAGTAAAAATACCAGACAAAAAAATTCATATAAAATAATTAACAGTAATTAATTAAATACAAATTGCTTCTTACCCGTTAGTCCTATAAACACCTAAACACACAATTAAAATTAAATACATAATTACCATAATTAATTACCAATTAATTAATTACAATTAATTACCATTCAATTATTAATTCATCACTCAAAAATGAATTACTTCCCACCCTTAACACCTATAAAAACCACAACACACACCTAACATTAATTACACAATTACCATAATGAATTACCAATTAATTAATTTAAATTAATTAACAAGCAATTATTCATTAGTTAAACATAAATTACTTTACACATTTGACACAATAGCATCTCAATTAAACAAATCTTAATAAATACAAAATAATCAGTAAATTTAATATAATTAAATTAATTGCCACCCTATTCCCCAATAAACCCACAACCTGCTGCAGAAATAAAAACGCAAATTTCAAATAAAAAATTCATAACTTCTAAAAATGTAACACATACATTAAAGATACAAAAAATTCTTATACAAAAAAACATAAAACACATACATATAAAATATATACTAAAATACATACCATTAATAAACAAACGATATTTTTAACAACTATGGTGCCGATTCCGATCCGTTAAAAAAATTAACCGTCCGACTCGTATCCGTATTTTTTTACGTACGAATCGTACAAGTACCGTACAAACTGCGAAGTACGATTCGTACGTGAAAAATACATACGAATTGCGTCGGGAAAATGGTCCGATAGGGAGCCGGACATTTTTACGTGCAAATTGTAAAACAGAAGTCCGAGCGCGCAAGTACGATCCGTACCGCCCGTCCGAATACACAACCGCATGTAAAAGGCCCCGTACGGAGCGAACGCTGTAGCCTACATGTACACGGGTAAACTTGTGCCCGGATACGAGTCGTACAGCCACCCTCACCCCGCACATGTCAGCACCGTACCCCTGTATGTCAGCACCGTACCCCCCCTCTGCACCATACCCCAACACCGTAGCACAGCCCCCCACCTGTACGCGCCGCACCCCAGGCCCATCTCCCAGCCCCGCACCTGTACGCACCGTACCCCAACACCGTAGCCCAGCCCCGTACCTGTACGCACCATACCCCAACACTGTAGCCCAGCCCCGTACCTGTGCGCACCGTACCCCAACACCCCCCGTAGGTACGCGCCGTACCCTCACCCCATAGGTATGCACCGTCCCCCCACCCCCGTAGGAACGCGCCGTCCCCCCACCCCGTGTAGGTACGCGCCGTCCCCCCACCCCCCATAGGTACGCGCTGTACCCCCACCCCCGTAGGTACGCGCCGTACCCCCAGCGCATAGGACTGGGGGTACGGTGCGTACCTACGGGGGGTGGGGGTACGGCACGTACCTACGGGGGGGTGGGGGTACGGCGCATACCAGGCCCCCTTTTCCTCATGCATCGCGGCGTACTTAGCTTTTCCGGCACTTTTTGGCTCCCGTAAAAATATAGCCGTGCGGAGTGCTGTGGGTACGAATCGTACTTGCTGGTCCGTAAAATGCTGCCTGACTACGTGCGGACGTCGCGTACGCGCTGTCCAGGATCGTAATTGTATGTATTTTTTAGCCGCACGGTGTTTTTTACGATTCGTACGGAAATGGTATTTCTGTACGAATCGTACTTGCTGGTTTGTACGGTGGATTTCCCGGGTACGACTCGTACGGAGAAAACGCTCCGTACGACCATTTGTACCCAGGTTTTACAGGATCAGGATCGGCACCTAAATTTTTGGAAACGATTTTAAACACTTAGATATTCTTAAAATCCATATTTCTTACCTTAAGTCGATATTCTTGACCACAAAAATGTTGATGATAATATTTCTAACCCACGATATTTGCAACTCGATATTTGTGATTCAATATTCTGTCTCTGCACCCTCAGATAGATTTCCTCTATGACTAAATCAGGCTGCTTTACCAGGACACATTCAATGCCCCATGTACCATAAGATATCATATCCTGTACGCAACAAAGTTGAAAAAAGGAAGAGTGTAGCTGTTCTCTGGTTTTATTTTTCACAGCAGTAAATGTAGATTAATTACTTTCCTCATGAGCAGGTTATAGTTAAGTTCAGATGGATCAGGTTTAGGTAAACTGTCAGCTCCAACAAGGGGATTCTTAATATAGTTTCTGTTAGTTTGTCCAGACTGTTACTAGAAAAACGCATTTACATCGTGTGAACATTATTAACAGGTAACATTAACTAATGAACGATATCTGACAGTTCATTCCATTAATAAAACGAATAAGACAGTTTTGGAGAGGGCAGATTATGGGCCCAATTTTGATCCCGCTGGAAAAGCCCGTCAAGCTTTCCGACCGACTCGTGCTCCTGGGCTCCAAGCGACAGAGTACGATGCGCTTCAGCGCTGATGTACTCGAGTCGCTCGGAGCGTCTATGGGAGCCTGGTGTACGTTGCATACAAAGGCTCCAATAGACAAAAAATGCACGTCTCGGACAAGGGCACCCCCTGACGCAGGGATGCCTCGGTCCTGCCCGCATCGTGCATGCATGTGTAGGGGGGACCCTTGAGCCCCCCAGTGATCGTAGGGCCCCGGGTGAAAGGAGGGCCTGCTACGGAAACCCAAAGTCCGCTTCCCGGAGCTTTTTCGAGTCGGAAGGTCCGAGTTGATCCAGCTGCTCGACGCGTGTATCGTACTTGGTCACTCGGGAATCGGACCCATTGCGTGGTGAATGCCAATGAAGTTGGAGTCGTCCGAACAGTGTCGCAGATGGGTATGAGTCGGTCGGAGCACGAGGCTATCCTTGCATCGTACTTGCTCGCTCATAAAGCAGTAGGAGTCGTCCGGAAATCGCGCATACGAGACAAACGGGCCCCTCCGACCGAGATCGGAATCAGGCCATAAGCACTGCTTTATTTCAGATTGACTGTGAGCCAAATTAAATGTACCTTTGTTACCCAAAAATGTTGATTAAACTAAACCACCCTCACATTTCTTTAACACTATTAACAAATAATTTACAATAATGCACTGTATCATGGTGGGCTTTTCTGGTGCAGCAGAGTACTGAGCCCTGTGTTATTCCCATACAGTATGTAAAGGGAATTCATTTAATCCAGTATTTCGAAAGCAGTGTTTAAATTCAATTAATTTTCCCTCCCTCCAGAGGGGCACACTGACTGCGCACCATCTCAGTGTGGAGCACAATCAGTGTACCTTCTGACGCCCTGCTTGCCCCTGCGACTGCATCCATAATATGGCACGGGTGAAGAGGTAAAGTGTTTTCCTCATTTACGTGGTGCTATGCCAACATGTAAATAAGGAAAAGTCCATTTAGGAGATGCCGGTGCTACATGTGACCAGCACTATCTGTATTACAAATGGAGCCACATAAGCACCTGCAGCCTATTCTGTAATAGCAAAGTGGCCTTGGGCACACAAAGCAGACACACATGCCCAGTGCTAGGGCCTCTGAACAAGCACCGTGATGCAGCCACCAGTGTTTCAGACGCAAACGGGAACAGTGCGCCCTACTAGCCCAGGGCCTTGGGGGCCGCACATTAGTGAAAAACAGAGCAACTGATTGAAGTAGCTGGTTTATCTTTCACAATGCAAGTGGCATCGGGTCTGTACTTCTATGGGGAACAGAGATATCCCTGCAGGCGTGTGCAGTGACTGACTGCACCCTCCTCCAAGGGGGCATCTGTGGGATCCTTGGGACCTTCTTTCCCCCTTTTCAGAGCGTACCTTCAGCAGGTGCAGATGCCTGTACCGCCCCCGTGGCACTTTTCACAATACAGTCCCAGACCTATAGAAAAGGTGCGAGCACCAGGAAGTCCAATTTAAGTGATGTTTTCTTGTGTGCTTGTGTCGTCTTGGACCTGAGTTCAGTGTCTCACCTCAATTGCTTGGCTAGATGAGCAGAAAGAAAGCACCATTGGTGTTGAACTTTCATGCATATGGTCAAAAAAGAGCTATATAGATTGGTCTGTGTTTGTGAAAGTTGTACCACTTTTGTAGCTTGGGAATGTGCATGATACAACCACTCAATACAGCACACGCAGACACTTTGAAAACATGCTGATGTTTTAAAAACTTTTCAAACATGTGTTTCCAGAGAGTCCCTCAGTCTCTCACATGTCATTCAATTCTTTGTCATATTAATGGTCAGTAAGCCACCACGGCAGATATAGAGATGCAGAAGCTCCCAGCACAGATCTCTGCCATAAGTTTTACTGACAATGCCTTATTACTCCTTGTTATAACATTGGAACCAAACCTGAGATTATCAAGAGCTGTTGCTCATAAAAAACACACGTTTTCATATCGAGAACACGTCTACACCAAGAACCTTTCAGGAGAAATTCGTCTTTATATGACTGCAAACACAAAACTCTATATAAATCAGATGTAATCTTCTTTGTTTATACATTTTGAAGAAGGGAATGAAAGAATAACCTCACAAAGAACTTGAAAAACATGTTTTATGAATTGCATATTTAAATAATGAGAAAAAAGGAACTGTCAACATAATGTTTCTTGTCACATGAGCACTGATGATTCACACTCATTTGCAGTTTTTAGGAAATGCCATGCCCTTCCTTCGCCTATAAAACTTAAATTGGTGAAATTGCATGCATTTTGTATTAGATGTTTGTTTGAAGGGAATCATTACTGTAAGTATGCATTTTCAGCATCAACGCTAGTGATTCATTCTGATGTTTGGTTTGTTTTCTGAGCAGATTTGAAAGCTGCGGTGGAAGATATCAAAACAAGCCTGAGTGACAATGTACGTATGGCCTGGTACTCCCCGAGTCCCCTATTTACCTTTTGTACCCGCAGCCCTTGTACGGATTGGGTCTCCCTCCCTCCGTCAAGGCAAGTAATAAGACCACGCCAACTTTTGGATTAGGGGGTGTAACCCACCGGCCGTATTTATTTCAAAAATTAAAAAACATTATTTATTCACATTATGTACAATTACGCAGGAAGTCCGGATACATGGTTAGACAGATGATGTAACGTGGCTAACCTTAAACTCTAATACACACAACACTCCTACCGTAAATCTAACAATGCATATATCCACTTTCTGCGTGTCCCCTCTAGAGCCTACAGCAAGGTCGATGACTGGTAGCCTCTAGATCCTAGCAAACTACAAATTACTCTGCCGGAGTAGTCTTGCGCAGGGGTACAGCTTATCGGATGAATATTCTCCCCCGGGCCCACCCCCCTACGCCCTGTGCGTTAAACTCTATAACGGGGGCTGCAAAAGTCTTCATACTTGCGCCCTGATGCACGTGCGAGGGTGGCCACAGGCCCACTGGAAAGAGTGTCTCCCCCGGCCCCCGCACCCCGACAGCCTACCTGCCGGCTGTCACTGCCCCTGGACTTACATGGTTTTGACCGCTAAGGACCGAAGACTATGCTTACCAATCATGACCTTTACGCCACAGGACAACATAGTTACCCAACTATCTGTCCTTCCCCTCAGCCCACTAGGAAGGTCATGCCCTGTAACTTTGCCTGCCCCTGGACTCAACTAAAACCCTTCGTCCCAGGCGAGCCGGGACGAAGGTGCAGGATCCGGATTGCTGGTGGTCCCTTACTTTCTTTTTAAAGCGTGGCTCACCAGTTCCCTGCATTGCCCTATGCACAGTCTGCCCTGTCCATGAAACTCTCTTCTTGTTCCCAACTTACGCACCCTGGCCTCGTGAAACTGCAGGCAAACATGAAAATAGAACATCCGTCAGTGTATTGCCCTACTGACAGGCTAAAACCTACACTACTGCACATGATACTATGTAACAGTGTACTGATGCAAACTTCTCCCTGAGTCACAGGATAAAGAAACTTGCAATTCATATGAAACAGAACCAATGGGCTACAGCAAGTCAGCCGAATCCAATCTGGCGTCTTGGATGGCGAAACCCATGACTCTTGAACTGAAAGATAGTGAGGCGTGACCCATCACCACGTAGCAGAAGTAGCCCTGAAAGCTCGCCGTCATTGCAGTGTGTGTCACCTCACAGGTATCACCTTCATGGATCCACCATACATAAAGAAACATAAAACACAGATGATTAGTGCTCCTAGCATTTGGATAAGAGATGCGGTTTGCATGCCAGGCCCATTGACTACCTCATGAGACTGTACCCCCCTTTTTCCACCCCCACCCTCAGCTCAGGTTGCAGAGGTACAGTGTGACAATGCAGACATCGAATGCGCAAGCAAAACGGATGCATAGGTACTGTGTGCCACCACATACGTATCTAGTGCGAAAAGTGTAACAGCACAGGGTGCATAGGTATTGTATGATACGACCTAGGCATCTAATGCCGGAATGCGCATAAGCATAGGTACCGTGACACAAACACGGACATCCAATGCATAAGTGTTCGGGCACAAGGGCGCTGAGGTACTGTGTGACACCATACATTAATAGTATAAGTGTAGGAGCACAAAGGGGGTGACGAACCCCAGGCATATAAAGCTTGATTGCACAAGCACAAAGGGTGCATAGGTACCGTGTGACACGACGCGGACATACCAATGCCTAAGCGTTCAGGCACAAGGGTGCCAAGATATTTTGTGATACCATACCTAACTCATCATAAGTGTGTGCGCACAAAGGGTGCATAGGTACTGTGTGACAATCCACAGGCATATATTGCATATGTGTACCAGCACACAGGTGCAGAGCTATAGTGTGACATAACCAGCTTCCAATGCATACGTGTTTCTGCGATGGGTGCATAGATGCTACTTGACAACAGACTCCTAATTCATATTCATAACAGCACCCGCGTGCCTATGGGTACTTGACAACAGACTCCTAATTCATATTTGTAACAGCACCCGCTTGCCTATGGCACTCTCGAAGGTTTGACAATGAGGCCTGGGATGTAGTGACATCATAAGTATTGATAATGTATGTGAGTGACTACACAGAGGCTGGCGCCTCGCGAGACTGACATCAAAGAATAGGAGTATATTAACGTGACATCACCCCAGCTTGGAATGTCTTGATGTGATGCCCATAGTTAGCAGTCCTGCTTCAACCTGAAAACGTCAATGGTTTGACCATTCCGTGGCAAAATAATGGACCCTCCATGGATGCGCACCATTGGGTTCCTCGCGCTTCAGATTGACCAGACACATTCGTACTCCACGAGTAAGTTCTACCACAAAATATGGCATGAAATTAGAGCGAGCTAACCAGGCTGTCTTCACGCTTTAACAAGCAGGGATATGTTCGCATTCGCAAGGCTTTGCTTGTGGAACTACAAGAATAACGGGTAATATACCGTATAGATACCTCGCTGGCTGACCCGAAGCAGGGCTTTTAAAACTTTACATTGACATCAGACTTTCAATTCTGACCGCTTAGCATAGCCTCTGTTCCATTACATAAGGAACATTGCATGTGATTTTCAATGAGAGCGTCTAGCATAGCACCATTTGCATTAAGTGCAGGAGCATTGAAAATCATATTACCAGTTAAGAGCGCCTAGCATAGCACCAGTTGCATTTACCTAAGGAACATTGAAATCAGACTTTCAATTTTGACTGCTTAGCATAGCCTCAGTTCCATTACAAAAGGAACATTGCATGTGACTTTCAATGAGAGCGCCTAGCATAGCGCCATTTGCATTAAGTGAGGAACATTGAAAATCATATTACCAATTAAGAGCGCCTAGCATAGCACTAGTTGCATTTACCTGCGGAACATTGAAATCAGACTTTCAATTCTGACTGCTTAGCATAGCCTACATAGGGAACATTGCATGTGACTTTCAATGAGAGCGCCTAGCATAGCGCCATCTGCATCAAGTGTGGAACATTGAAAATGATATTACCAATTAAGAGCGCCTAGAATAGCACCAGTTGCATTTACCTGAGGAACATTGAAATCAGACTTTCAGTTCTGACTGCTTCGCATAGCCTCCGTTCCATTACATAAGGAACATTGCATGTGACTTTCAGTGAGAGCATTGAAATCAAATCCAATTAAGAGCGCCCATCATTTCCAGTTGTATTACATGAAGAACATAACATTTTTAGAGAGACTTTGAGAGCGCTAAGCATAGTACCAGTTTCATTAAATGAGGTACATTGACATCGTACTTCCAAATGAGAGCGCTTAGCGTAGTACCAGTTGTAGTACCAGTTGCATTATCTGCGTAACATTGAAATCAGACTTTTCAAAGAGCGCGCTTAGCATAGCACCAGTTGCGTTAGCTGGTGAACATCGAAATCTGGCCATGACCGGCTGAAGACCACTCGCTGAATGCAAACTGGGGCCAGATCACAAGTTCTGCACCGAATCGTACAGTGTGCATTCTGACTGCTATCTTGTACCTTATTATTTGACCAGCAAACATACTGTTGTAAATAGTTATCACATGTTCTAGTCTTTTCTCTATGCTTTGCTGGTGTTCTTTATGTAGAACATCTGTGGGGTTCTAATTACGTGCGGGTGGCAAGCGGTGTTCTAAGCTAGGCAGTTGGTGTTCAGTCAGCTGGAGTGGTGTACGCTTCATCTGTTCCTCTCCAATAAACTTACCTGAAGTAAAGGAAAGCTCCAGTGTGTTTGAGACATCTTTGTTTACTTCATTTTGGCGACGATCGTAGCTGACTGGACGAGAGCTTCCTACCGAACAGATCCCTTAAGCGACACCCTCCACAAGAATTCACGCGGTGCGGAGACACCAAAGACGACTTCACAAGATCTCTAATCCTGGAAACGGCGTAAGGACTGGCGCAGCTTAAATGGACTCGGGGCAGAGAACAGTGAGTTAACCGAGTTTATCGGCATTTTTTTTTCTTCGGCGAAGGAGTTGCTAGGCAGCAGTGCGCTCGCTCCTCAGCGCGCGTTGAGATCGCGTGTTGCTAAGCAACAATCCTGACTCAACGTCGGTCCCTGTATGCTCGCACATCAACGTTCTGCGCAGCCGTGACGGCGTGACGTCACACGCCAGAAAGCGCCATTTTGGATTGGGAAACGAAAGTGAAGCGAAATTCAACGAGACTAGTCTGCAAAGACGGCATTTACGAATTAATGCCTATGGAGTAGTTTTCGCACGCTTCTTTGGTGAATAGAATAACAAGTAGCAGTGAATATAAAAAAAAAAAAAGAAGGATAATCTGGTTTTTGAACAGTTTCATTGGAAAAGGAGTTGTACTATTTATTTACTTATTTTTTATTTTTAAGGTTCAGAGGGAATTTATCTTGCTCCAGTGAGTTAGGTGAACCATGGCACAACAGTCTAATCAACAGGTCACCGTCACACTACCTCCTCAATTCCTCAGTGAACCAGGCACTCCGTCAATTTCTTGGGAAGACTGGATACGCATGTTTGACAACTACCTAGATGCCCTAGATGGACAAGAGTTTTCTGCAAAGCGGAAAAAGGCGTTACTATTAAGTGCCTTAGGAAAAGAGGGCCAACGTGAATTTCAATATCTTCCTCAAGCTTTACAAGCAAGTGGACAACCCATTCCAAATGAATATAAAGAGGCGATAACCAGACTAGAAGTGAGGTTTGGCAAGGAAGAAAACCTTGTTATGAACAGATACAAGTTCTACACTCACAAACAACGTACAGAGGAATCTATTGATGACTTTGTAGCACGACTCAGAGAACTCTCAGTGAAATGTAATTTTGGTGCAATGAGTGATGAGTTGATACGTGATCAGCTCATAGTACAGTGCAACAATAGGAAAATTCAGGAGAGGTTGTGGGCGGCCAAAAATCCGTCCTTGAAATTAGCTATTGATTTGGCGAAAGTTGTGGAAGAGTCGGAGAAATGTATGAAGGAACTAGATAAATATAGTTCACAGCAGGTCTCGGTGGTGTCAGAAAAACTTAAGAGTGAGTGTGAGTTAGAAAGTGAAGAGGCTATTGGAGTAGTCAGGTTTAAAGGGAAAAATCCTTTAAAAAAGAATAGTTTAGTGAGATATTCCAATAGTAGATGTTGCTCAAGATGTGGTAGTATGAGTCACAGCTCAGAAGCAAAATTCTGTTTTGCGAATAATAAGGAATGTCTCAAGTGTGGAAGATTGGGTCATTTCTCTAGGATGTGCAGAAGTAAAGGCAGCGTTAATGTAGCTGTCATTGAGGATAAACCTATTGAAATAAGACGTGAGAAAGATAAGATTTTGAGTCTGAGTGATGATGTTAGTAGTATTGACAATGAGAAGAGGGAAAGAAGACCTAAAGCTGAATTTACAGTTAATGGGTGCCCAGTAATCTTGATGGTCGACACTGGTTCGAGACACACAATTATTCCCCAGGATATATTCAAAGACAAGTGGGGTGAAACGAAATTGAAGGAAAGTGATATTTCTCCAACGGGCTACCAGGGTGAGAGAATAGACTTGTTGGGGTATTTTGATGCTGACATACATTTTGAGAACAGGTCTATCAAAGGAAAAGTATATGTGGCTGTGGATGGTCCACCAATTCTTGGATGGATTCATCAATATGATCTGCACATCATAGTGAATCCAAGAGCACCCAACCAGGTAATGGTTATAGATGATAACACTGTTAGTGACATACTTGATGGTGCGAAGAACGTTTTTAGAGAGCAGTTGGGCGAACTAAAGGGGTATGTTCACAAGATTGTGATTAAGAAGGGCACAATTCCAGTACAGCATAAAGCAAGAAGAGTACCGATATCAGTCAAAGACGAAGTTAGAAAAGTAATTGAAGAAATGTTGCAAGGGGGTGTCATTGAACCGGTGGAGGCATCTGCATGGGTGTCTCCAGTGGTTATCACGCAGAAGGCGGACGGCAAAATTAGGTTCTGTGTGGACTTAAGGTCATTAAATAAGCATGTGGTAGCAGACACGTTTCCTCTTCCTAATATAGGGGAGTTAGTGTCTACTCTACAAGGGGCAAAGTTCTTCACAAAACTAGATTTGAAGAGCGCTTATCATCAGATTAGACTTCATGATGAATCTAAAGAATTAACAGCGTTTATAACCACTGAGGGCACATTTCAGTTCACCAGACTTCCGTTTGGGTTAATTTCAGCTGCCAGTGTATTTCAACGGTTAGTCACAGAGATTTTTACTGGCATTAAGAAAGCAGTGTTTTTTCAAGACGATATATTGGTGTTTGGGGACACTGTTTCAGAACATAATTCAGTGCTCAGAAATGTATTACAAAGAATAGATGATGCTGGTTTGACGTTACGCAAAGAGAAATGTTGTTTCTTGGTTCAACACATAGAGTATTTGGGCTACGAGATTTCAGCTCAAGGTGTTAAACCAAAGAGGAACCTTTTAGAAGCCATTAATCTAGCTCCACCTCCCACTGAAAAAGATCAACTTAGGTCATTCATGGGACTTATTGAATTTTATGCTAGATTTGTGAAGAATTTCTCGGACAAGACGTTGGTGTTGAGGTCCTTGTTAAAAAAAGGAGTAAAATTTTATTGGAATGTTGAGCACCAAGAGTGTTTTGATATGATAAAAAAGGAATTGTGCGAGGCCAGGGTGTTAACTCCCTTTGATATCAAGCGCATGTCTATATTGATGGTGGATGCCAGTGCTACAGGCTTAGGGGCAGTTTTGTTACAGAAATGTCATGAAGGGGAGAAAACCATTGCTTTTGCGTCACGTACGTTGTCTGCTTCTGAATTGAATTACTCAGTAATTGAGAAGGAGGCGTTAGCTGCTGCTTGGGGAGTACAGTACTTTAGAACATATTTGTGGGGTACAAAATTTCAGCTCAAAACTGACCACAAACCCTTAGTAAAAATTTTGTCACCAGGTGGTGCCGGGAAGGGTTCACCAAGATTGGCAAGGCTGGCCTCAAAATTACAAGAGTATCAGTATGACATTGTGTATATTCAAGGTTGGCGTAACATACAAGCTGATTGCCTTTCAAGGCTCCCTGTCAAAGTAGAGGGCTCGGAGAATGAGTTTTCTGATGTGCATGTGGATGGGGATGTAGCTGTCATTCATGATGTAGTAACGTTGAGTGGTGGTAGTTTTACTAAAGATGAATGGCTTACAGCAATGAGAAATGATGTAGTTCTCGTCAAAGTGATGGAGTTAGTAAAATTAGGATCCAGAAGAGAAAGTTGTGTTCAGCCTTCTGTACGGCCATTTCTCAAAGTATTGGATGAATTGTCGACTTGTGGCGACAGTATTTTAATGAGGGGGGACAAGTATATTCCACCTTTCAGTTTAAGATGCAAGCTGTTATTATTGGCTCATGAAGGCCATCTAGGGCAAACACTTACACATCGTAGACTAAAGGCAGATTTTTGGTGGCCAGGCATGGATGCGCAGGTAGCGTCTTGTGTAGAAAATTGTTCAGCTTGTAGGGATTGTGAAAAGAGACTCAGAGTTGGCTCCAGTTCAGGGAGCCACATCACCACGCCGGATTTACCATGGCATAGTGTATGTTTGGATTTTATTGGTCCTATGGATGAATTACCGTGCACTCAACGCTTTGCCATAGTTATTGTTGATGTGTATTCCAAATGGCTTGCTGTGGAATTTGTTAAGGATATTACCACGGACTGTACTATACAATTTCTTAAGAATACATTTCTTAATGAAGGTTATCCTTCAGTGTTGGTCACGGATAATGGAACTCAGCTTACCTCGCAGAAAATGCGGGTATTTCTGTCTGGGTGTGGAGTGACTCATCATCGTACTTCGCTCTATAATCCACAGGCTAATGGTGTGTGTGAGAGAGCTAACAGAGTTGTGAAAGGGATTATTCAAATGGCGTGTGCCTCAGGTGGTTTTGCTGATGAAATGGTTAAAGATATGGTGTGGGCCTATCGAACCACGGTTCATAAGGAGGATGGCAAATCTCCATTTGAGCTCATGCGTGGTAGACGTCCAGGTACTAAGCTTACTCCCTCTTGGATCAAAAATTATATTGTTGAAGGCACGGTTTCTGAGTTGAAGGGGTGTATCTCTAAAACAATCTCTGTTGGTGATTTGGTTAAGGTGAAACCTGGGAGAGTAATAAGGGGCCTTACAAAATTTAGAGGGCCATATGTTGTCAAGGAAGTTTTTCCACATTATGTTGTATTGGATAATGGTGAAAAGTGGAATCTTCGCAGGGTAGCACTTTATTGTAGGTCAACATCATCTAGTGGCTCTAGTAAGTTGGTGGAACATGTTCTACCCAGTAGTGGGTACTTGTTGGCTACTTCTGAGTCTTCGGTTTCTTCAGAGGTAATTCATTGTAGGGAGAAGGGTGGTGGAGATGCTACCATGGCTGATAATTCACAGGTGGGGGTTTCTCATAGTCATGATTCTCAACCATCTGCTCAACAATCTGTTGTGATTAGAGATGTTAGGTCCCGCAGACCTCCTGTCTATCTGAATGATTATTTATGTTAATGTATTTGATTTATTATTTATGCTCATGCTTTTTGTATGTGTAACATCTGTAGGGTGGTTTAATTGTTCAATGTTTAGGGAAGAAGATGTGTTGTAAATAGTTATCACATGTTCTAGTCTTTTCTCTATGCTTTGCTGGTGTTCTTTATGTAGAACATCTGTGGGGTTCTAATTACGTGCGGGTGGCAAGCGGTGTTCTAAGCTAGGCAGTTGGTGTTCAGTCAGCTGGAGTGGTGTACGCTTCATCTGTTCCTCTCCAATAAACTTACCTGAAGTAAAGGAAAGCTCCAGTGTGTTTGAGACATCTTTGTTTACATCACATACCCTCATTAAAATCACAGTCAGACAACTTGGTCACGAAATGGCATCCCATATATCGGAACCTCAGTTTGCTATGGATTATCACCAGTGATTTATAACAGCCATCTAGCTGGGTGAAAATTCTAATTTCCATGTTTTCGTTATTAGTTACCCTCGGTGTTTACGAATAGTGTAAGAGTATGTCGGCTCATTTCAGGGCTGGGTGACCCGAAGCTGAGGGACTCGGAGAGGTTTTGAAAAATAGCATAGCTGAAATAAGACATTATGTTGGGAGCATTTAACATAGCCCTATCACATTATATGAGGATGTATTCCTATTTGTTAGGCACAGGGAATTTAAGTGATCTCCTGCTTTGCTCCTGCGTATCATGCGATGCAGCCGTGCTACGATAGGCATAATAATATGTAGTAAGCACCCCACTGTAACACACACGCTGTAACAAGTGTTAACAGCCATGTGGTAACACCTATAGACATGATAATATGTAGTAACAACCTCACTGTAACACACTCGCTGTAACATGTGTTAACACCTAAGAGTTAACCCTTACACGGTAACAACCCCTTGTTAAACACCTACGTGGTAACACCCGGTACCAGTCACGCTGTAACATCCATGCGGTAGCACCCCTGCGGTATAAACCAATGCGGTACACATCAAAATGCAATAAACACACACGCGCTAACACCCACGCGGTAATCATCATAAAAAGCGCGGTAACAAGATTTTTTAAGTTAATAGTTCGTGTCCATAGGGGAAGTTGCTTCCCTGTTTGCTCTAGACAGTGCAATCTAACACCCAGCAAACATAGCCAACGATGGCTGCGCTTTCATCACCAACAGGCGGGCACTATTCCTCATGACCCGTCAGTGCTCCGAAACGGCCTACACTCCCCATCCCCATTAGACATGGTGCAACAGTACCGGGTGTCCGTACTGCCCCAGCGCCAGCCAATCTCTCTCCCTGATGCCAGAATGAGGTTTAAGTTACAGTACCATCGTGAGTTAGCCTGCAGTGAACGGCAGTGCAGTGGCACACATTAGGCATGGACTTTATTGAACACATGCATGAGCTTAAGAATGAGTTAAAATTTGCCCTGGTAGTAATGGATGTACGTACAAAATGGCTAGCTGTGAAATTCATAAAAGAAATTACTACCAAAGTAACCATTGCTTTGTTGAGAGACATTTTCTATGAACTGCAGTGAAATTATGAAGGCGGCATGCCGCATGAAAGAGGACAGAGCAGGCAGACAACGCACTAACAGCATGACTTATCCTGCCATGAACGTAACCAACCACTAAGCTGTAAAACCTTATGGCTATTTGAGCCAGCCTCCGCTCGCGCGTGAGTTTAAACGATTAACGCGGCATGATAGTGGGTAGCGCAGTCAACATCGATCTACCGTACGGCTGCTGTGTACATCTCCCTCGGCCCGAGTGAGCCCTCCCCATGCCTACATGCACCCTAAAGCAACAGAAGGAGCAAGCACACCACACAACAGTTTGTTTAGTTCTGCCTCAAAAACACGCCAGCGTGCCTACTTAAACCATATCCACATAGGCATCGGCCCGAGCATGCTCTCCCCCTGCAAAGCGCTCCGGCATGACGACTTTATTGGTGATGAGCGACATTTATAAAGACGTGAAAATAACCGGTCAGTGCTGCCATTCCTATATTCAGACACAAGAATCTCTGTTATAATACGAAACATGGTAAAGCAGGCCTGTGGAAGAAGGTTTAGAGTGCATCAGGCGCACACTTCGTTCCTCTGTTTGCCAATGAAAAACAGCCAGTCAATGCACCCCACTTCCCCAAAATGGGACAAACAACGCCATAACAAAATTGCCCACCGGGCCTGTCCCTAAGAAATCTAATGCGCCTTTCGCGCTAATGAAGGCATTCAGATGACGTAGGGGTGAGGGACAGCGCCTGCATGCTTCCCGATGCCCCGGCCGGTCCTTTTGCGCTGACTAGAGGTCTCACTCGTGCCACCTCAACACTCCTCACCCGGCACAGCTAAAAGCGGTCAAATTGGTATTTTTAGCTAGCGCTGCACCCAAGCGTACTGTAAAGCTAGCGGTGCCTACAAGCTGCACACCCGCACCGATCCTGCCGACCCAGCACTTACCGATCCTTGCGGACCCAGCACTTACCGATCCCGCCAGACGCGCACACCTGAGCTCTGGGAACCGCCAATTGCACGTCCTCTTTGCCCAGTAAACAGCTGGTCGGTGCTGCCGCACTCCTCGCCGTACCGTTGCTGGCGACGCTGCCGCTCCCCGTGCTTCTTTGTCTCTTGAAGAAAAAATGCGCTTTCCTCCTCGGTGCCGCTTGCTCCACGCAACAAGGAAAGTCTCCTGTAACAAAAAAGAGAAAACAAATTACGGGCTGCTGGTGGCCCGGGCGCCGTGCCTGTGGGGAACAAAGGAACAAGAGACTGTTCTGCTCCCCGCACCCCCTTTTTAAGGGGAGTTGGCACGGGCCAGGCCGGTCTAAACCGGTTGGACCCCAAAGTTGGGCACCCGTGTGAACCGGAAGCACTTTAGTTCACGCCCCTTCGTACGCCACCTATTGGACGCTCAGGGGAGGAGGGAGTGCTCCCACCTCCTTCTTGCCCCCGGGGACCGGTGCGGCCGCCATAATGGTGGCGCGCGCTAGTTTAGCGTTTGGTCTTGCCCAGATCATCTTTTTGAGAACAGAGTTGTCTACCCAAACAGCGGAGAAAAAGTAAAAGCCTCGTTTTATCAACCTTTGTCGGATTCTTTGCGGTCAAGTGTGACCTTCTCAGCTATTGCTCTGTATATTTTCACCTCTGGGACTACAGGTACGTCACTGTTAGGAACACGAGTACACACTTGTGAGATCCTCCTTAGGACGAAATAAGATGCCTTGACACAGGATATCCTTAGGATAAGTGCAGGTTTATTCCAAAACAACAGGACCCATCCAATCCTACAGCCAGCTCATCAGCATTACAGTTTTCCTACCAACCCTCCCTGGTCACAGAACCCCACCTTCAAACCAATACATTCTTTAACCTAGGTAACAGCTAGAACATTCCTACATCATAATGATAAGCTAGAGATACCAGATGACACATGCAAGACATCGCTGTGACATCCAGAATACCACACACCTCCCTCCGATAAAAAACAAAATACCAACCGTCCCTGGTCACAGAACCCCACCTTCAAACCAATACATTCTTTAACCTAGGTAACAGCTAGAACATTCCTACATCATAATGATAAGCTAGAGATACCAGATGACACATGCAAGACATCGCTGTGACATCCAGAATACCACACACCTCCCTCCGATAAAAAACAAAATACCAACCGTCCCTGGTCACAGAACCCCACCTTCAAACCAATACATTCTTTAACCTAGGTAACAGCTAGAACATTCCTACATCATAATGATAAGCTAGAGATACCAGATGACACATGCAAGACATCGATGTGACATCCAGAATACCACAACACTCCTGGTTGTTATTGAGGAAATGAATGGTCTACTTTTAACCAGCATTGAAATTAAAGATACTGTCATCACAACAGGTCACCTATTACTATTGTTTAAAAAACGTAAGTAATTTGGTTGTCTCCTGGAAGGAAGTTCCCAGTTTAACCAAAAGCAACGGACAATTTCAAAGGCATTTGAGTGATTTTTAGGTCTAGCCTTTGAAACAGCTTTGGTTGTCTACACATGCTATTCTTTATTGAAACAGTAAACCGCTGCTAAAGAAAGCCAAAAAAGCATTCCACCATAGCTCTCATATGCATGCATGCATGCAAGTTTGTTTCTGCACACGTGAGCGGCCATCTTGGACAGTTTTTTGTATTAATATAACAAAGACCACATGACTCATTCCAAGATGCTTGGGTTGCCATCATATACTGGTTTTGCCTTAAAGTAGAACAAAAGTGACTCAAAGACGCCACCTTTATGAGCGCCTGAATGCAGATACAACCATCTCTGTGAATCCTCCACTGTCGTAAACTTGCAAATAAATTGTAATATGTGAATACAAAAACTAGTGGTTTGGAAAAACTAACCAGCATTGGCATAGCCAATAGGTCTCGCCTTTGGGATCTTATAAGTGGTTAGCCAGAGCTAGTGGCTTTGCCAATGTCTTTTAGCTGTGTTGTAGAGCAGTGTGTCTGTTGTGCAGCACGTTGAACAGTTATAATAAAAAAGTGTTCTAAGCATTTTTGTTACCTTATATATAACCAAGAAGACATTATGTACAACTGAACATCCTTATTAAACAAATAATAAACATAAAAAATATCTTCTAGTTTTTTTGTCTTTGCAATGCTGGCAACTTCTTCCTGCCTGTTCTAATGCTGGTTTGTTATAGTTTTTTTCTTCTATTTTTGGAGGAGTGGGGGGGGACATAAATAATGAGAAGGTGGAGGTTGTGAAATAGTACTTGAATTACAACGCTAGCAGCGGACAGAGGCTAGGGGAGAATAAACAAATGCCAGATTCTGAAGCGAGACTGAGGTGGTGGTGTGCTGGTGCGGAGGTGATGATGAGTGAATCTGAGGTAATACTGAGGATGTGCTGAGTTATGCTGTGGTGCTGAGTCAAGCTGAGGTGGTGGTAAGTGATGCTGAGGTTGTGCTGCGTTGGTGCTGCATTGGTGCTGAACTGCTGCTGAGGTGGGGCTATGGTTGCTGAGGTGAGGCTGCGGTGATGATGATGCACTAATGTGGAGGTGGTGCTGTACTGATGCCGAGATGGTGCTGTGCTGATGCTGAGTTGCTGCTCACTGGTGCTCAGGTGCTGCTGCGTGGGTGCTCAGGTGGTGCTGATGCTGAAGTGGTGCTGCATTGTGCTGATGAGGTGGAGCTGTGCTGGTCGTGAGGTGAGGCTGCGCTTGCTGAGGTGGTGCTGTGCTGATGCTGAGATGGTGCTGCGCTGATGTTGAGGTGGTGCTGAGATGGTGCTATGCTGGTGCTGCACTAGTGTTGAGGTGGTGCTGCACTGGTGCTGAGGTAGTGCTGTGCTAATGCTAAGGTGGTGCTGCGGTTGTGCTGCTGCTGAGGTGGTGCTGAGGTGATGCGCTGATGCAGACGTGGTGCTGCACTGATGCTGAAGTGGTGCTAAAGTGGTGCTGTGTTGGTGTTGGGGTGGGTCTACGCTGGTGGTGTTGCATGGACGTGGTGCTGTATTGATAGGGTAGCTATTTCTAAAGCGCTCGAATGCCCTGGCGTCTTGGCGCTGAGTGTGTGCGTATGGAGACTGCTCTGCAGAACCAAAGGTTTAGCTTGCAGGGAACAGCCAGGTCTTCAGCGATTTCCTGATGCTGAGATGGTGCTGTGCTGATGTTGAGATCGTGCTGGTGCTGAAGTGGTGCTGCACTAGTGGTGGTGCACTAATGAGTAGGTGGTGCTGTGCTGAGATGGTGCTGGGCTGATGCTGAGATTGTGCTTTGCTGATGTTGAGGTGGTGCTGTACTAGTGCTACACTGGTGCTGCACTAGTGCTGCGCTGGTGCTGCGCTGGTGCTGAGTTTGTGCTACACTGGTGCTGAGGTGGTGCACTGATGAGGAGTGGGTGCTGTGGTGGTGCTCTGCTGATGCTGAAGGCGTAGCTGAGTGATGCTGAGGCAGTGCCGAGATATGCTGAGGTGGTGTTGCAGTGCTATGCTCCGGTGGTGCTGAGTGATGCTTTGGTGGTGCTGTTCAGCTGATGCTAAGTGATACTGAGGTGATGCTGAGTGATACTGAGGTAGTGCTGAGTGATGATGGTGCTCAGGTGGTGCTGAGTTGGTTCTCTGTTGAGCTGGTGCTGCACTGATGCTGAAGGTGCAGCATTACTGCTAAATTGCTGCTGCGGTGGGGCTGTGTTGGTGCTGAGGTTCGACTGCACTTGTGGTGGTGCACTGATGCGGAGATGGTGCTGTGCTGATGAGAAGGTCGTGCACTTATGGTGAGATGGTTCTGTGCTGGTGCTGAGTAATACTGAGTTGGTGGTGTGCTTGTACGTAGGTGCTGCTGAGGTGGTGCTGAGTGATGCTGAGGTGGTACTCAGGTGGTGCTGTGCTGGTGCTTAGGTGATGTCGAATTTCTGGTTATGAGGTGGTGCTGCACTAAAGCTGAGTTTGTGCTGCGCTGGTGGTGGTGCATTGATGAGGAGGTGGTACTGTGCTGATGAGATGGTGCTGTGCTGATGCTAAGGTGGTGCTGAGTTGTTGCTGTGGTGATGCGCTGATGCTGAAGTGGTGTTGCACTGGTGGTGGCGCACTGATGCTGGGGTAGTGCTTTTCTGTCTTTTTCCTCCTCCCTCTTTCTGTTTTGAGTGTTTTTCCTTCTGTCGCTCACAGGAAAAGTCTGATGAGGAGAATTAAGTATCGTGCACCCCACTGGCTCAAATTAACCACTAGTAGCATGTATCAGTGGTCAGTGTTTGCAGCTGCACCGTTGGACAGTGTAAGAAGCATCTACTAGTGACCAGTGCTAAGAGCTGCACTAGTGGACAGTGCAAGAAAATGGCATTAGTGAGCAATGTGAAATGTAAACAGTGTCAGGATTTGGCACTAGCTGACAAATTACTTGGTACTGGGGGGCAGGCTTAAAGCGTACATGTCCAAGGTTCTAAATAATGCACTCGTTGGCGTATTAGATATACCCCTAATCCTTCATAGTGCCTAGCAGCAATTCTGTTACTGTGGGTGCTACAGTAGGACACCAGATTATTCATAGGGATCCGGCCAGGCATCAGCCCGCCCCATCCATTTCGGCTGAGCACCAGGGCCTTGACTGTCCGGAGAGTTTAGAGAGCTCAGATAAACAGCTTCTGTTTATAGAGCATGGAGGACAGTGGGTGTGCCACGGGCAGGCCTCGGAGATGCTTTACAGCTGTGATCCCTGCATGCCCCATACCCCAAGCCCCTCTCCGCAGGCAGACACAAGATCTGCAAACACCTTGCAGAGACAGTTTCTCCAGATGAGGCAATCTGGGGTTTGGGGGGAAGAGGGAGCCCCATGCTTTCTGAGCACCCTCCGAGAACCCACAATCGAAAAAATCATTCGCTGTGAGAAGAAGCCTGTAAGCTGAACTGCATTTTGTTTGTCCCAATCCTCCATGTTCTCTTGCAATCTATGAGGAAATTAGGAGAACTGGCAGAGGATGTGGTGCAACGGCCAGCGCTGCTGACTCGGAAGCTGGGGAACCAGGCTCGAGTATCGGCAGGGATGTTCAACATCCTGTAAATCTGGGCAAATCACTCAATTTCCTCGTGCCTACCAAACATTAATGTGTTTTTCTGTGATGTAACTGGTGCTCATGTAAAGCGCCCCAACACCTTCGGTCAAATCCTCGCTACATAAAAGTGGATGAAAAACACACAAACAAATGTCATGGCAAAACGAAATTTGCGATGTTAATGCGGGATGTTCTTGATGTAGTTCTTCTGGGGACCAAAGCATTACATGCCAGGGGACACCATTTGTTAAGGTTGTCTGTTGGGCAGTAACCCTCCTCCCAATGCCATTGGTGCATCCCCAGCCCCCCCCCCCCACCCCAACACACACGTGCACATTCAGTACTGACACTGGTTTAAATCTGTGGGATCGTGTGTAAAGGAAGGGATGGATGAAAGAGTGGCTTGGACCCCAAAGGTTCACCTTCCACAGTTTTCCCATGGAGAGAAACATGGTCTTGATCTCTACAATACATCGCATTGGACCCTAAAACCATGCCTTAGCGTGTGCCTGAACCCATTTGCTGCAGAGCGCACACCCACAACCCTGCAGACAGGCTCAAGAGGTGATCAACACTATGAAGGGCACTCATTGCTCCGCCTCTCCCCAGAAGCATATTTGCTGTACGCAATTAACATAATTTCCTTCTACATTCAAACACTAAATCAGTTTACTGTGTGTATGGAAGGTGGGTTATTGGTAGGGGCAAATGTAGGTCTGCCACTGGCAATAAGGCCACTAACACATGATAGGACTCAGCATAGGTCTTAGAAAATTATTCCTATGCTCAACCCTTGGTAACGTGGCTGCGAGCAGACAGGCTTAACTTCAAAGGCAGGTATGTAAAGCATTTAAAAACACAATTTTAGTGAATAATTAAGACACAACACATAATAAAAATCTAACACCAATTTTTAAAAATAGGAAATATTTGTATCTGTAAAATAAAACGACAAAAACCCAATGCAGGGAAACAGAGATATGAATTTTCAAAGATTTAATAAAATATAGCACTTAGAAGATTATAGCACCATATTGTGATACCTGCTCGCGATAGACGGGGGCAAAGTTTCAGGCCGGGCGCGACACAGCCCTGAGTGGCTACAGCTCGCGGCAGGTCCCGGTCTCAGTTTCTACCTTGAAGCTCCCAGCCAGTCCGTATTCGGTCAGGGTTCGCCGGCTTGACTTGTGACGAGGTCTCGGTCAACTTCCCTGGAGCGGACTTAGAAAATGTCTCAAGATCGCTTCAGCGGGGCAACCCAGGAATCCAGGCCGGCACGCGATGGAAGGCAGGGGGCTTGGCTCTTGCGGTTGCTCCTGGTCACCTTTTCTACGAGCGGACTTAGAAACTTTTCTGGAGCTTTGCCTCGTGGGGTCTCTGGATGCTCCTCATGTAGCCGGATCCGGTGAGGGATCGCCGGCTTCAGTTTTCTTCTAGTCCTGGTAAATCTCTGGAAGTTAGACCCATGGAGCTTTTAGTGGGATTAACCTGGTTGGCTTGGCCGGCTCGCGGTTGAAGGCAGGCGGCCTGGCTGGTCAGGTTGAGTCGGTCCCTCTATGGAGCTTTTTTTCAAAGTTGCTCCAAAGTTCCCCGAATTTCTTGAAATTCTTCCTGAAGTTCCTCAAGGGGTCCCAAAGTGTCTCAAACTTACTCCAAGAATCTGGAAGCTCCAAGATGGTCCTTGAAAGTTGAGGATGGCAGTTCCCAAAATCCACTGGTACAAAACCTTTACAAATCCACTGATGGTTCTGCAAGGTTTAGATTTAGTTGGTGATGTTCCAAATGAGCTCTTTTAACCTGTAGCTTTCAGGGAGTCCATTCTTTAGTTCTTTTTCAGCAAAATAATCCACAGGGCTGTAGTTTCAGATGGTGCAGTTTTCAGAGGACAGGCCTTAGAAATCTTTGCACAACAAAACTTCTCAGCTTGGCAATGTCTTGCTTCAGTAAGTTTCAAGCAGCAGATCTGGAGGGCTCTGCCCCTCTCAGATACTTATTCCTAGTTCTCTGGGTCAAGCAGGAGGTCACATCTGACCAATGGGAGCAGGGTAACCCCTTCAATATATGACCACATCTTGTAGAGTGTGGCATTATTTTGTCCCAGAGTGCATCAAATCTTCCAAATCCATAATGGCTGATTTTCCAGCAAGGAGGTAAGAGCTGGCTAAACACACCCCTAGGATGGCTAATTTACTTAGACTCTCCCCCCTGCATCTGCTCATACCTTCCTTAATCCTACCATCTGTCTAAGGTGGGAAGTTCAGAGTTGTAAATGACAATGATCTCTACTCTCCTCTTTGAGGAACATAGTTTACGACTCCTCCCCCTGGCCTGGCATTCCTATGGAACAGCACACTGCCCTGCAGCAGATCTGGTTAACCCCAGGAGCTCTTTATCACCTCTTCAAGGCAGCCTGGCTAATCCACTTAACTCTGACCAATCAGGGCAGACCACTGGAAGGCTGAATTTGGACTTACAAACAAGAAAGTCTTATAACTTCTTGTATGTACACTTTAGGAGAATTTCAACAATATAATATTGTTGGATTTAATAATACCATTCTGGGAAGTCTTTGAATCACATTTCTACCCTCTCGTATCAAGAGTTAATAATCGATAACTTCCTACCATGTTAACCTATGTAACAGGGGATTTGCAATGGTAAAAATGACTTGGGCCATTTTTCCAGCACCAGGACTTACAAAAACATATTTTATAAGTACTTGTCTTATATCTATAGGAACCCCACCCCATGTGCAACTAAGGGAGACTTTAGGGGTTCTGAATCTGTAGAAATATTGCAGATTCTCCCTCCACAGTGCTCCTAGCATAAAAGTCGAATTTGAGCAGCACTTTACCACAATGTGGAGAGTGAAATGTGAACTGTATCTTTACTCAGGCATGTAAAAGGCATATCAAAGCTCTTGTTATAAGGTTGTACCTTATAAATACCCGACCCCCCCACCCCTGGGATACCTAGGGGAGACCCTGGGGGTCCCTAATATGCCAAAACATTGTAGGTTATCCATTTTAGGTGCCCCAAACACCAAAGCCGAGTTACTGTTCACAAGCAGTCCTGGCACCCAGGGCTGTTTTTAAACTGACCTCAGGCTACAGCAGTGCACACATGCAAGTGCAAAAAGAGCCATGCCCTAGGGTGCGAGGGACTTCTAGGTAGATTAAATCCCCCCAGCCCTATTATATACTAGGGGCCTATCGGGGAGGTCATGCCAATCACAGGGGTACCCCACCATGCCATTGTGTACCCTAGTGTATGTAGGTGTTTTAACTGTATTCTAATGTGTCTCCTTCAACATAGCATTAGCCCTGGGCCTGGTTGGTCAGTTACCACCAGTATCAGTCAGCAAAAAGTTGGGGGTTGCCCAGGGCACAGGATGACTTTGCAACATAGCCCCCCCCCCAAACGAAAGGTGATGGGTTACTAACCTACACCCTGGAAGTCCTCATCAGCTAAGTGGAAAAACCTGGAAAGTCCATCTACATTTGCATGGGCAACCCCATGTCTGTGTTCCACTGTAAAGTCCGTTCCCTGTAGGGAAATGGACCAACTTAACAGCTTGGGATTTTCCCCTCTCATCTGCGTGAGCCATCTGAGAGGTCTGTGGTCAGTTTGAACACGAAAGTGAGTCCCAAACAAATATGATCTCAACTTTTTCAGGGACCACACGACAGCAAAATCTTCTCTCCCAATGGCACTCCACCTCTTCTCTCTGGGGAGAAGCCTCCTGCGAAAAAAGGTAACTGGCTGATCAAGGCTATTCACCAACCTTTGGAAGTGGCAGGTGCATTCTTTAAGCCAAAGGGCATTACCTTGAACTGATAATGTCCCTTTGGTGTGGAGAACGCTGACCTCTTCTTGGCTTCATCAGTGAGGGCATTCTTCCAGTAACCTGAAGTCAAATCAGGCGTGGCTACGAGCGTCAAGATGGCGGTCGCACCTTAGGTGTGCTCCGGACCCCTCCATCATCTGCTCTGCCATCCACCAGCATCGGGATCGCCCGAGCACCTGTGTCACATACCTTGCTGCCTGGGACCTCCGGAGCTCCGTCTGGGGCGTTGGACGCCGACTTGGGACCGTGTGAGCTGCTCTGGTCTCTTGGATCCGCCGCGCGGCATCCCTCAAGATGGCGGCGGCCACCGCAGTGATCACGGCGCCGCTTGGCTGAACATGGGGGCTTCCCTCCGTGTCGCAGGACCTGGCTGAGCTCCCCTCCTGAAGGACCAGGTCACCATGAGTTCCCACTCGCTGGGTTGCGCTGAGCGACAGTGGCGACGTCAGCTGCAGACTAAGTGGTGGAGGATTTGGTGGCATCTGGCGATCGGCGGCGCCCTCGTCCTCTGTTTGTCTGTGCCCCTGTGGCCCGTTGGACCGGTGTGAGGGAGACCGTGAGCGATAGTGCCTCTTCTGCTGCCCCCTGGCTGCGGACCCAAGGGGGGAGATGAGTCATGGCTCCTTCTGTTAGCGCTGTGTGAGGCTGGGGGTGAGGCTCCCCCCCTGCTGTCCCCTAAGGCCCGGACTGACGGTATGGCCCGCTGCGGCGGGGGCCCCCGGTCGGATCTGGGCTTGATTTGGCAGTTCCAGTGCCCAGGCTTCCGCCAGACTTTGGGACTGTTGGGAGCAGTATCTCACCATTGCCCCTTGGTGCCCGGATAGATATCATCAGTGCCGTGGGCTCCGCCTGCCGCGCGGTTTACTGGAGTGGTGATATCGAGTTGCCCGAGGCCCCGGCGGACATCTCCTGTGTTGTGGGCTGCCGCCTGCTGGGCGGCCTGCTGAGGATGGCCTTCCCAGTCACCCCCCTGGGCCCTAACAGCCGCCATTGCACTTGCGGGCCTTTTTTCAGCTTTGAGGCCCACAGGGATTGGAGGACTTGCGACATCTGCGTGGGACTGGCCTGCACACAGCCTGATCGGATAGCACGGCTCCTCCTCCCCCTCCTCTCCTTCCTTCCCCCACTTCCGACACGCCCCCTACGACCTGCGGTGGGGGTGCACCTGTACCGTGGGTGGTGGCGACGGCAAGGCCTGCTGGGCCTCCCTTCTCTGGGCCTGGGGTGTGGACAGCATTGCTCGCATGCCACTTCGGGCGGCGGCGGTGACCCCCCAGGCCCGGCATGGTGGTCTGATGACTCCCTGGGGGCCCCGACAATAGCTTTGTGTGGTGGCGCCTGTGTTGCCTCCTAATCCTTTCCTTGGGCTTATCCCGGATCATTGATCATTGCTGCTGGGATCTGCTGCCTTCACCGGCACTTTAACCCTGGACCCACAGTGACCCCGCACCTTTACAGATACTTTGTGTGTCCGCCCCGGCAGAGTGTCTGGTGGCCTTGGAGGGGGGGAGGACCTGCGTGCTGCCCTGGATCGCTGCCTTGCTCCTTTCTTCTCCCTCTACTTCAGCCGTACCTTTTGGGCGGCGGCAGTTTGATCCAGGCTGAGCCCTCACGTCTGCTGTTTGCTCCTGCTAACCCCCGGCTCGCATGTGTTGGCCTGTCATCTTCCCACTGCGGGGTCTGCGTGTGGGCACTTTGAGCCAGTGATTTTCTGGGGTCGCCATGGGCAGAACGGACAGGTCGGCGAGGAACCCTGCCACCCAGATGAAAATGGACCACTTCACCATCTTGGAGGCGGGGGCAACTGGAGGTGTGACTGCCCAGGAAGCTCCTCCATCCGCAGATTTGGCCTCCATCCTCCAGGCCATCCATGCCTCACAGACGTCGGTGGAGGGTAAGATCACAGAGGTGCGAGTGGACGTGACTCTCCTGTGACAGGACCTCCGAAACGCCAAGGCTCGGATTAAAGAGACTGAGACCCGGATCTCCACTGTGGGGGATGATGTCCAGCAACTTAAGGGGCAGGTGGCCTGCCTCTAGTCGCACACTCAAGAGTTACACCGTCGGGCGGAGGTTGCCAAAAACAGATCCCGACGCAATAACCTCTGCCTGGTGGGCTTTCCGGAGGGGGTGGAGCAGGGCCGCGCAGTGGACTTCCTGGAGAGATGGCTACGGTCTTGGATCCCGAAGGACTCTCTCTCTCCCTGGTTCGCGATCGATCGGGCCCACCGGTCTCTGGACCCCAGACCAGCCCCGGGTGCACCTCCCCGCCCATTCATAATGCGGGTTCTCAACTTCAAAGACCGCGACGTCATCTTGTCTGAAGTTTGCAAACAACAGCGGCTACGCTGTGAGAATGGTGCAATCATGATCTTCCCGGACTACACTCCCGAGGTCCAGGGCCAGCGCCGCTCCTTTGGGGAGGTCAAGCAAAAGCTGAGGGCACTCAACATTCAGTATGGCTCCTCTTCCCGGCCCGCCTGCGGGTGGTGTTCGCGAACAAGACGCTGTTCTTCGACAACCCGACGGAGGCCTGGACCTGGGCAATGGAGGAACCCCCCACTGCGGGCCAAGGATCGGGCCCTGGGCTTGGGTCTCTTGCTCACTTTGCCACTGGATTCAAGATAGCCTGGCTGATGAGGGTTATAAACCCAAAACCTGTCCCAGGATGCTTGTTTCTGGTCCAGGGAAGACATGGCTTGGCAGTTCGGGCTGGACTGTTCCCATGAGGCACAGGGGCAGACTGATTTGCATATGGCCATGTCTGAACTAGGGTGGTGGAGTGAGCTAAAGAATGATGATGGATTAAACCCAGATCAGTTGACTGGGAGTGAGTGTTTGATTTGGGCAAACGCTCCGTCCATCATCCCCTTTGGTATCGCTTTGTTCGCCCTAAGTTGGCAGGGTATGCCCAGACGTGGGTCCCTTGCTCACTTTGCCACTGGATTCAAGATAGCCTGGCTGATGAGGGTTATGAACCCGAAACTGGTCCCAGGATGCTTGTTTCTGGTCCAGGGAAGACATGGCTTGGCAGTTCGGGCTGGACTGTTCCCATGAGGCACAGGGTCAGACTGATTTGCATATGGCCATGTCTGATCTGGGGTGGTGGAGTGAGCTAAAAAATGATGATGGATTAAACCCAGATCAGTTGACTGGGAGTGAGTGTTTGATTTGGTCAAACGCTCCGTCCATCATCCCCTTTGGTATCGCTTTGTTCGCCCTAAGTTGGCAGGGTATGCCCAGACGTGGGTCCCTTGCTCACTTTGCCACTGGATTCAAGATAGCCTGGCTGATGAGGGTTATGAACCCGAAACTGGTCCCAGGATGCTTGTTTCTGGTCCAGGGAAGACATGGCTTGGCAGTTCGGGCTGGACTGTTCCCATGAGGCACAGGGTCAGACTGATTTGCATATGGCCATGTCTGAACTGGGGTGGTGGAATGAGCTAAAGAATGATGATGGTTTAAACCCAGATCAGTTGAATGGGGGTGAGTGTTTGATTTGGTCAAACGCTCCGTCCATAATCCCCTTTGGTATCGCTTTGTTCGCCCTAAGTTGGCAGGGTATGCCCAGACGTGGGTCCCTTGCTCACTTTGCCACTGGATTCAAGATAGCCTGGCTGATGAGGGCTATGAACCCGAAACCGGTCCCAGGATGCTTGTTTCTGGTCCAGGGAAGACATGGCTTGGCAGTTCGGGCTGGACTGTTCCCATGAGGCACAGGGTCAGACTGATTTGCATATGGCCATGTCTGAACTGGGGTGGTGAAGTGAGCTAAAGAATGATGATTAATTAAACCCAGATCAGTTGACTGGGAGTGAGTGTTTGATTTGGTCAAACGCTCCGTCCATCATCCCCTTTGGTATCGCTTTGTTCGCCCTAAGTTGGCAGGGTATGCCCAGACGTGGGTCCCTTGCTCACTTTGCCACTGGATTCAAGATAGCCTGGCTGATGAGGGTTATGAACCCGAAACCGGTCCCAGGATGCTTAGTTCTGGTCGAGGGAAGACATGGCTTGGCAGTTCGGGCTGGACTGTTCCCATGAGGCACAGGGTCAGACTGATTTGCATATGGCCATGTCTGAACTGGGGTGGTGGAGTGAGCTAAAGAATGATGATGGATTAAACCCAGATCAGTTGACTGGGAGTGAGTGTTTGATTTGGTCAAACGCTCCGTCCATAATCCCCTTTGGTATCGCTTTGTTCGCCCTAAGTTGGCAGGGTATGCCCAGACGTGGGTCCCTTGCTCACTTTGCCACTGGATTCATGATAGCCTGGCTGATGAGGGCTATGAACCCGAAACCGGTCCCAGGATGCTTGTTTCTGGTCCAGGGAAGACATGGCTTGGCAGTTCGGGCTGGACTGTTCCCATTAGGCACAGGGTCAGACTGATTTGCATATGGCCATGTCTGAACTGGGGTGGTGGAGTGAGCTAAAGAATGATGATTAATTAAACCCAGATCAGTTGACTGGGAGTGAGTGTTTGATTTGGTCAAACGCTCCGTCCATCATCCCCTTTGGTATCGCTTTGTTCGCCCTAAGTTGGCAGGGTATGCCCAGACGTGGGTCCCTTGCTCACTTTGCCACTGGATTCAAGATAGCCTGGCTGATGAGGGTTATGAACCCGAAACCGGTCCCAGGATGCTTAGTTCTGGTTGAGGGAAGACATGGCTTGGCAGTTCGGGCTGGACTGTTCCCATGAGGCACAGGGTCAGACTGATTTGCATATGGCCATGTCTGAACTGGGGTGGTGGAATGAGCTAAAGAATGATGATGGATTAAACCCAGATCAGTTGACTGGGGGTGAGTGTTTGATTTGCTCAAACGCTCCGTCCATCATCCCCTTTGTTATCTCTGGGCTTGGACGGAGCAGAGAATGGACCTGGCCGCCTTGCTCCCTTCGCTCCTTAACCTCAGCATAACCGCTCCCGCAGGCGCCGTGGACAGAGTAGGGCCCGCTCGCACTCCCCACCGGGCCATTCGCAGCAGCCAGTATCGCTCTCTGGGGGACCATCGGCCGGGAGGCGCGCCGGCTCTTCTAGCCCTTTGGATGGCGGTGGTGCTTCGCCTGGGCCCTCGGCGATTGATCTCCCAGACTCAGACCTCTCCCGTAGCCCGATAATTCTGAGGGACCCTGCCTGAACTGGTCTCTGCCCGCCGGGCCTGGCTCCGCGGCCGAAGAAGGCACCTTAGCTCAGAACATTTCTTTCCTTCCCGATGGACTCGTAAACACACATATGGACATGAGGGGGGGTCCTCCACGCTTCCCCATTCCCAAGCGTTTTAGATTGGTTGTTCACCCATTGGTGGTGTTAGGGCGACAGATTCTTCTGTTCTCGAAGTGTAGGGTGGGGGTGGGAGAGGGGTTGGGGAGGGGGGACCATTGTCCCATGTTTTGTTAGTGTTTATTATTGTTTTGCTGCACCAATGCCCACACGACACTCGGACCTACCCCTATATGAGTCCACTATCCATGGTCCTTCCCACTGACACGCTGTTGCACCTGCTCCGGGCCCTGCATTTGCTGTCGGCTCTCCAGGGCCCGACGAGCCACTGCAACGATCTCCAGCCCCCATGACGGACACACCATCTCTGAAGGCAGCCCTTCATATTTTATCATGGAATGTTAATGGCCTACTAGACTGTCACAAACGAATGGCCGTACTGCGTTACGCACAGCACCTCAATATAGGAGTGCTTCTGCTTCAGGAGACACACCTGATGGGGAATCACTGCCCCTTCCTAGCGCGTTACGGCTATGATAGGGTTTGGCACTCACGCTTCGCTCGAGGTTCTCGTGGCGTGGCCATAATATTGAAACGCACCCTGCCCTTTGTATTTACACAAGTTGTTCATGACCCGCAGGGCATGTTCGTGATTATCTGCGGTATACTGGGGGGCATTCTCCTTAACCTTGTGTCCTTGTACTCACCCCCTTCGATGCTCGCCACGACTCTAAAACAATCCACCGCTCTGCTGCCCACCCTCCCCCTGGGGTCCACTGTTATTGGGGGCGACTTTAACGCTGTCTCCACCCCACTTCTCAATACGATACGTCCTCCATCTACTTCCAGACTGGCGCAAGCGAAACAACTAACAAACTGGACTGAATGCCTGGGCATTTGCGATGCATGGCGAATATGGCACCCACATGTTAGACAGTTCACGCACACCTCCGCCGCACACCACACGCAGGCACGCATAGATGCCATTTTCATTCCGTCTACGGACTGCACCACGATCCAAGACGTCCGAATACTCCCGAGCGGTATCTCTGACCATTCCCCGCTGCTCCTTAGTACAGGGACTCCTCACACTCACTCACGCCCAATGTGGCGGTTGAACGCTTGGTTCCTTCAGGACAAGGAATTCAAGAAGGTGGTGGGCTCAGAACTGAAGCTGTACTTCGCCACCAACGTGGGGTCGGTTTCTTCCCCGGTACCCTGTAGGAGGCGGGCAAGCCAACTATCCGTGGATATGCCAAAGGACACATCCAACGTCAGCAGTAGGCCCAACTGCTGCAAATCACCTCACTGAACGCGCAAGCACTGCGCCTTGAGCAATCCCCCTCTGCCGATGGCGATGCAGCTCACGAGCGGCGCCTCACGAGCATCCGTGCTGAAATCAAGCAGCTCTCGTTGGATACCGCCAAGCTCCTGTGGAGATCTTCAGTGGCCAGAGTTTATGGCTGGGGTGATAAAAACGGCGCAATCCTTCATAGGCTCGCCACGTATACCAGACCGGACCGCATTATCTCAGAAGTGCTGGATCAAGAGGGGTCGCCACAACGGTCCCCGGTGGCTATGGCCGGCGCTTTTGCCGCCTTCTACCATCATCTTTATGCCAAACGAACCCGGTACGGTCGCTCAGCGACCTTATGGATGCCGGAGATGCCCACCCCCTCAGCTGGATTCTACCACTCAAGCAGATCTTGACCGCCCAATCTCCCACGACGAGATTAATGAGGCTATTGCTTACACCTTGTCGGGTAAGACTCCTGGCCCAGATGGCCTCCCCCAGTAATACTATGAGCATACCGGGAAGCCATCGTGCCTCACCTAGCTGACTTGTATGCTTAGAGAAAGGTTCCTTCCTGCCCGAGACGGACATGGCTATCATTGTGGTCCTCCAGAAGTCACAACCGCCATCCCCCCACTGCGCTGACTACCGTCGCATCGCCCTCATTAACACAGACGTTAAATTGTATGCTGCAATCCTTGCCCAGCGGTTGAAGCCCTACCTTACCATGTTGGTTCATCAGGACCGGTGTGGGTTAATGCCCCAGCGGGGCACCAGACACTGCCTCCGGCTGCTGCATCTGGCCCTGGCTCACCGCCAGGTGCTTTCCCCTTACTTGGCGCTCCTTCTCATGGATTTTGAGAAGGCGTTCGACTCCGTAGACTGGACGTACCTAGACGATGTGCTAGCTGCGATGGGTTTCGGCCCTCGCTTCCGTCAGCTGGTCAGGGTTCTGTACGCCCAGCCACATGCGCGCGTCTTGGTCAATGGGGTTCTCTCTGACACCTTCCCCATTCAAAGGGGGACGAGACAGGGATGCCCCCTTTCGCCCCTTCTCTTCGCCTTGGCGATGGAGCCTCTGGCGACCTTGATTCGGTCTGAGAATCTCGTTTGAGGATGGGAATGGCCCAACTCTGAAGTGGACAAGATCGCACTATACGCGGACGATGTCCTACTCTTTTTAACCGATCCCGCCCAATCAGATCCCAGTTGTCTCCAGATCCTGCGTTCTTTCGGGCAAACCTCCGGCCTCCGGATGAATTCTACTAAGTCGGTCCTGGTCCCACTCCATCTCTCCAGATGCCTCCGGCGTCTGTCTTTTAAATATCTTGGGATCTGGGTTGCTCTCCTCCCAGAACTGGGACGGTACCTCAGTGTCACCCTGCTCGTGAAGAAAGCTAAGTTGGATCTCCACAGATGGCAGACACTACCCTTGAACCCCTTGGGGAGGGTCGCCTTGTTTAAAATGGTAATTCTTCCTAGGTTTCTGTACGGCCTCCAAAACACTCCCTTCTGCTTCCCACGGGTATGGTTTCTGGAGCTAGACACTATGGCTACTAAATTCCTCTGGGGGAAGAGAGGGCCCGGCTGGCGTTAAACATTTGTCGGATTCCATCATTCGATGGGGGCATGGGGATGACACCTTTATACCTATACTACTTGGCGACTCGTCTACTGATTCTTCACGACTGGTTCAACGGGAGCTGGTCTGACCCGGCCTATAGGCTTGAACTAAGTGGGCTCGGCCTGCCAAAAATCCAAGCCCTAATGTATGGGGAATCTATCCCATCCACCTTGACTGACGTCATGCGCTCTGCGCTCTTAGCCTGACGGGCTGCTCTAAGACATACTCAGTGGACACACAAACTCACCCAACACACGCCTCTATGGCATGGTACATGGCTCAGGGAGGTCAGTGGGTTACAGGGGTTTTGAGCCTGGGATCTCTCAGCTCGGTGATGTGTGGGCAAGCGGCCATATGCGCTCCTTTAAAGACCTTCAGTCCAGATTTTCCCTGCACCCATCACAGTTTTATAAATATCGACAACTGAGACACGCCCTCCACATACACATACCGGACGATACCAGGATCCCTGAACACAGTCCCCAACGAAGCACAGATAATGCTAGGATACTTGGGGAAGGGAGATATTTCCCGCACCTACCGGGCACTGGTCAACAACACCCCGACCTCGCTAGACTGACTCAGGGACCAATGGGAGGAGTGGGTAGGCCCGTTGGACGAGGAGGACTGGCGTGATACCCTCATGTCACCCAAGATGGTCACCACTTCCGCTAAACTCCGCTTGATCCAATTATACTATTTGCATACGGCCTACTTAACCCCGAAGCGCCTACATCGAGCTGGCTTCTCCCCATCCGCCTCGTGTGCGAGGTGTGGTCAAGATCCGGCCGACTTCTTCCACATGGTGTGGGCGTGTCCACAACTAGCTCAGTTCTGGGGTGAGATCGAAAGTAAACTTACCGAGGTCCTGGGGTGGGAGGTTCCTTACGATCCACGTCACTCCCTTCTCGGGATTACAGATGGACTAGACGCGTCCAGAAACTAGAAAATACTTTACAGCACAGCCATGGTTGTGGCCAAGCGGGACATAGCCGCCTCCTGAAAGCTTCCCACGCCACCAGGTGCTGAGAAATATCGTAGGGGGGTGGATTGGTGCGCAGCACAAGAAAAACCCATGTACGAGGCACGGGCGTGTCCTAAGAAATACCGGAGGGTGTGGGGCAAATGGCTGGGTGCCGTGGTGTAGCCTGAACTCTATACATGAGGTTTGTCTTCAATGCTGCAAGGTGGGGCCTAAAGGCGATGTCTTTGCTCTGTTGAGAGTCTCGTGTCACTGTTGGTGCTATCCAGTGTCATATTGATGGTGTTTTTTCCTTGTAAAAACAATAACATTGTTTATTAAAAGAAAACCTGAAGTCAAATCAAAAGTACTCAGGTACTTAGCAGCCCCTAACCTATCAATGAGCTCATCAGCTCTAGGTATAGGGTGAGCGTTAGTCTTTGTGACTGCATTCAATCCTCTGTGGTCCACACAGAACCTTAACTCCTTGGGTCCCCCCTGCGGATTAGGTTTAGGTACCAGCACCACTGGACTGGCTCATGGACTCTCAGACGATTCAATTACCCCCAATTCCAGCATCTTAGCTACCTCAGCTTTAATGCTGGCTCTGACATGGTCAGACAAAACCTGTACAGTTTATTTTTGACAGGTAGGCTGTCACCAGTGTCAATGTGGTGCACACATCACTCAGTGATGCCTGGGGTCAAAGAGAACAGGCCAGCAAACTGGGAATTTGGGAGAGAATACAACTCCCTCCACTGACCCATCTTGCACATTAGGGGAGAGGAGGTCGGGCACAGGCTCAGTTTCCTCCTCCACACCCTCATCAGTGACCAGTAACATGGTCATATCTGCCCTGTCATGGTGGGGTTTCAATCTATTCACATGCAGGACCCTATGAGGGTTCCTGGGGGCGCTAAGGTCAACCAAATAAGTAACCTCACCCTCCTTTTCTAAGATTGGATAGGGCCCCCTCCACTTGTCTTGGAGGGCCCTGGGAGCCACAGGTTCCAACACCCACACCAATTATCCTGGAGTATACTCAGGCATAGTAGCCTTTTGATCATACCAGTACTTCATGAGCTCCTAGCTGGCCTCCAGTTCCTGTCTACCTTGTACATGTACTCTGCCATTCTAGAGCTCAGGCCTAGCACATAGTCAAGCACATTGTCCTTAGCTTCTTTGGGAGGCTTCTCTAAAGACTCTCTTAGCAGGCTCAATGGCCCCTCACAGGGTGTCCAAACACCAACTCAAAGAGACTGAAACCAACCCCTTTCTGTGGCACCTCCCTGTAGGCAAACAGTAAGCATGGGAGGAGAACATCCCATCTCCTCCTGAGTTTCTCTGACAACCCATTTGTCATGCCCTTCAAGGTTTTGTTTAATCTCTCAACAAGACCATTTGCTTGTGGGTGATAGGGGGTGGTGAACTTGTAGTTCACACCACACTCATCCCACATAGCAGTCAGATAACTGGACAGGAAGTTTGTGCACCTATCTGACACCACCTCTTTTGGAAAACCCACCAAGCAGTGCTCTAGCCACCGCGGGAGCATCAATGGTTCTAAGAGGTATGGCTTTAGGGTATCTAGTGGCATGGTCAACTAACACTAAGATATACCTATTCCCCCCGATGCAGTAGGTGGGTCCAGGGGACCAACAATGTCCATCCCCACCCTTTCAAAAGGAACCCCCACAACTGGCAGTGATATTAGGGGAACCTTGGTCTTGCCCCCTGCCTTGCCACTGACCTGACAGGTGACACAGGAGCTGCAAAACTCATTTACCTTTTCAGACATATGGGCCCAGTAGAAATGGTTCACCAACTAGTTCCATGTCTTAGTCTGTCCCAAATGTCCTGCCAAGGGGATATCATGACCCAAAGTCAGAATTAACTCTCTGTACTTCTGGGGCACCACCAATCTCCTGGTGGCCCCCTCCTTGAGGTTTCCGGCCTCACTATAAAGCAGTCCATCTTCCCAGTTGAGTTTGTGAAACCCACTGTCATCCCCCTCCTCTTGCTTAAAAGCAATCCGCCTCAAGCTCTCAAGGGTGTGACAGTCACGCTGTCCCTGACTGAACTCCTCTCTGAAGGGTCCACCTCCTCCTGTCAGTTCTGCCAAATCTGACAGCTCTGGCAGGGATGGAGCCCCTCCCTCAGAGGCCAGATCCTTCCCATCAGGGTTAGATTCTTCCTTCACCTCTGGAGTTCCCTGGGCTGTCACACCAGGCCCAGTACCATTGTCCTTGCATGCTTGGCCCTATGTTCCAGAGTCCAAGTGTCCAGCCCCTCCCTTCTGGCTAGTCTGTGACCTAGTCACAGCACATACCCACTCAGGGAGCTCCAATATGTTCATATGGAGTCCTCTCTCCACCTCTGACCACATAGAGGATTCAAGATCATTGCCCAGTAAACACTGGACTGGGAGCACCTTAGACACAGCTACCTTCATAGGGCCTGTCCCACCTCCCCATTCCAAATCCACCACAGCCATAGGATGGAGTTTGGTAGTGCTGTCGGCATAAGTCTTCTGGTGAAACTCACCAGGTAACAACCTCTCTGGAGGCACCAGTTTATCCAAGACCATAGTTACAATAGCCCCAGTGTCTCTGATAGCCTCAACCTCAGTCCCATTCACTTTAGGCCTCTGCCTGTACTTGTCCCTGTCTGGAGGTAAGGCAGCAAGGGTTGCAATATTCATCCCACCCAGGGACACTAAGATTGCTTCCACCACCTGACTACCCCTCTCTGGGGCACCACTCTCCACCCCTACACTGACACTGGCAATTCCTGTGGATGGCCCCTTAGGGAGGCGCTTCTTGGCGCAGACAGCATCTTCCTGCTTGTGCCTTTGCTTGTTACAGTCAAAGCACTTACCCACCTTTGAGGGATCAAAGAACCTACCAGGCTTTCCCTGAAACCCCTCCCCCCCCTTTTGAATTTGGGTTAGCTCGGGGTCCCCCCTCCTTGTGCAGGTTTTTGTGGGTCTTTGGAGGACTCCTTAGGTTTTTAACCTTCATTTCCCTGGGATTTCCCTTGGGATGGGACCTGTCCTCCTTTCTTTTGGTCACTCCCCGGTGCTGAATGGAAACCCGGGTTCTCACCCACTCATCAGCTGATTCCCCGAACTCTCTGGAATCTGTCAGCTTAGAGTCCACTAGATACTGGCGTAACTTCTCTTCTGCACAATGAGTCAAAATATGTTCCTTCAAAATCAAACTATACAATCCCTCATATGTGTCAACTTGGTTAGCAACAATCCAGCCTTCCGGTGCCTTTACTGAAATGTCCACAAAGTCTACCCAAGACTTTGAACTCAGTTTCTGGTGCCTCTAAACTTCACTGTGTACTGTTCTGGAGTCAGACCAAATCTCTTGACTAAGCATGCCTTCATCTGCTGGTATGATTCTGCATCCTCTCCCTTCTGGGTCAGGAGCCTATCCCTCCCAGCTACTGGAATCAACTCCCACAGGAGTGCACCCCAATACCTAGAGTGGACCCTACTCATTTTAAGGGCCCTCTCAAAAGCTGCTAGCCACCTGTCAATGTCATCCCCCTCTGTGTACTTGGGCACTATGCCCTTGGGAAGTTTAGGTTCGAATCTACCACCCCAGGACATTTCAACATCTTCACTTTTGCTGCCACCATTCCTCTTCTCCTCCTCCCTCTCCCATTTTCTCCTAGCCAATTCCAATTTCTCCTTTTCCAAGGCAATCAACTCTAATTGGGCCTGAAGCTGTCTCTCTGCAAGAGACGGTAGTGGTTGCTGCGTAAGGGACCCTTCCCCACTCCCACCACCACCTTGATTCACCTGGCTAACACTAGTCACAATGGAAGAGATCTCATCCTCACCCCCCTCTTGGGTGAGATTGGGGGGGAACATCCTCCCACCCCCCTGGGTTCTCCTCAGCTGCCCCGGCTCAGGCTTGTAGGGACTCAAGCAACCCTGCCTTCCTCATCTTCTTGGCAGCAGGCAGCCCCCTAAGCCTACACTGTGCCCTAAGATCAGCTATCTTAAACTGGGACAGTTTAGCCAGGTCCAGCTCCATGGTTCCCTAGTTTTGGGTCACAAAAAACTAGGCGCTACAGACTTGGAACAATTTGGAAAAATCAAAACAATGGATTAAAAACAGTTCAGTCCAAATTCCAAAAATCAAACTTAAAAGTTTTGTTCTAAGGCAATTTAGAGGGTTTTTATAATCTTAAATCATTCACTGAAAGTCTTCATCCACACCGCTGAGCACCAAATGTTGGAAAGTGGGTTATTGGTAGGGGCAAATGTAGGTGTTCCACTGGCAATAAGGCCACTAACACATGATAGGACTCAGCATAGGTCTTAGAAAATTATTCCTATGCTCAACCCTTAGTAACGTGTCTGCGAGGCTTAACATCAAAGACAGGTACGTAAAGCATTTAAAAACACCATTTCAGTAGATAATTAAGACACAACTCATAAGAAAAATCCAACACCAATTCATAACAATAGGAAATATTTGTATCTTTAAAATGACACCAAAACGACAAAAATCCAGTGTAAGGAACCGGAGATATGAATTTTCAAAGATTTAATAAAATACAGCACTTAGAAGATTTAGCACCATATTGTGATAGCTGCTCGTGTTAGACCGGGACAATGTCAAAGTTTTAGGCCGGGCGCGATGGAGCCCTGAGCAGCTACAGCTGGCGGCAGGCCCCGGTCTCAGTTTCTACCTTCACATTTAGAAACTTTTCTGGAGCTTTTCTTCATGAGGCCCCTTGAAGCTCCCAGCCAGTCCGGATAAGGTGAGGGTTCGCCGGCTTGACTTGTGACGAGGTCCCGGTCAACTTCCCTGGAGCAGACTTAGAAAATTTCTCAAGATCGCTTCAGCGGGGCAACCCAGGAACCCAGGCCGGCATACGATGGAAGGCAGGCGGCTTGGCTCTCGCGGTTGCTCCCGGTCACCTTTTCTACGAGTGGACTTAGAAACTTTTCTGAAGCTTTTACTCGCGGGGTTCTCGATGATCCTCATGTAGCCGCATCTGGTGAGGGTTCGCCGGCTTCAGTTTTCTTCTAGTCCCGGTCAATCTCAGGAAGTTGGACCCATGGAGCTCTTAGCGGGACGAACCTGGTTGGCTTGGCCGGCTCGAGGTTGAAGGCAGGCGGCCTGGCTGGCCAGGTTGAGTCGGTCCCTCTATGGAGCTTTTTTTCAAAGTTGCTCCAAAGTTCTCCAAACTTCTTGAACTTCTTCCTGAAGTTCCTCAAGGGGTCCCAAAGGGTCTCAAACTTACTCCAAGGGTCTGGAAGCTCCAAGATGGTCCTTGATAGTTGAGGACGTCAGTTCCCACAATCCACTGGTACACATCCCTTACAAATCCACTGATGGTTCTCCAAGGTGTAGATTTAGTTTATGTTCCAGATGAGCTCTTTTAACCTGTAACTTTCAGTGAGTCCACTCTTTAGTTCTTTTTCAGCAAAATAATCCACAGGGCTGTAGTTTCAGATGGTGCAGTTTTCAGAGGTCAGGCCTTAGAAATCTTTGCACAGCAAAACTTCTCAGCTTAGCAATGTCTTGCTTCAGTACGTTTCAAGCAGCAGATCTGGAGGGCTCTGCCCCTCTCAGATACTTATTCCTAATTCTCTGGGTCAAGCAGGAGGTCACTTCTGACCAATGGGAGCAGGGTAACTGCTCCAGTATATGACCACATCCTGTAGAGGGTGGCATTATTTTATCCCAGAGTGCATCTAAACTTCCAAATCCATAATGGCTGATTTTCCAGCAAGGTGGTAAGAGCCGGTTAAACACACCCCTAGGATGGCTAATTTACTTAGACTCGCCCCCCTGCATCTGCTCATACCTTCCTTAATCCTACCATCTGCCTAAGGTGGGAAGTTGAGAGCTGTAAATGACACTGGTCTTTACTCTCCTCTTTGAAGTTTAGTTTTAGTTTACAACTCCTCCCCCTGGCCTGGCATTCCTATGGAACAGCACACTGCCCTGCCAGCAGATCTGGTTAACCCCAGGGGCTCTTTATCACTTCTTCAAGACAGCCTGGCTAATCCACGTAACTCTGACCAATCAGGGCAGACCACTGGAAGGCTGAATATGGACTTACAAACAAGAAAGTTTTGTAACTTCTTGTATGTACACTTTAGGAGAAATTCAACAATATGATATTGTTGGATTTATTAATACCATTCTGGGAAGTCTTTGAATGGCATTCTAGCCCTCTCATATCAAGAGTTATTAATCAATAACTTCCTACCATGTTAACCTATCTAACAGGGGATTTGCAATGGTAAAAATGACTTGGGCCATTTTTCTAGCACCAGGACTTACAAAAACATATTTTATAAGTACTTGTCTTATATCTACAGGAACCCCACCCCATGTGCAACTAGGGGAGACGTTAAGGGTTCTGAATCTGTAGAAATATTGCAGATTCTCCCTCCACAGTGCTCCTAGCATCAAAGTTGAATTTGAGCAGCACTTGTGAGTGAAATGTGGGGAGTGAAATGTGAAATTTCACTTCACCCAGGCATATAAAAACTCATTTTTATAAGGGTGTACCTTATAAATACCTGACCCCCCACCCCTGGGAAACCTAGGGGAGCCCCTGGTGGGCCCTAATATGCCAAAACATTGTAGGTTATCCATTTTAAGTGCCCCAAACACCAAAGTCGAGTTTGGGCACAATTTACTTTTTAAAAGCAGTCCTGGCACCCAGTGCTGCTTTTAAACTAACCTCAGGCTTCAGCAGTGCACACATGCAAGTGCAAAAAGAGCTGCTGGCCTCTAAACTGCCATGCCCTTGGGTACTAGGGACTTCTAGGTAGTTTCAATCCCCTCCCCTATTATATACTAGGGGCGTTCATGCCAATCACAGGGGTACCCCACCATACCATTGTGTACCCTAGTGTTTGTAGGTGTTTTAACTGTATTCTAATTTGTCTCCTTCAGCATAGCACTGGCCCTGGGCCTGGTTAGGCAGAGCCCAGGGTCAGTCAAAGTCAGTTACCACCAGTATCAGTCAGCAAAAAGTTGGGGGTGCCCAGGGCACAGGATGACTTTGCAACACTGTGCCTTTGCAATTGCAAGCTGTATATCAATCCTGACAATTATGAGGAAAAATGTCTTTCATTTTAACAAGTAAATAATCGAGTTCCAACCCTAGCTTCATTTGTTGGCCCGTGCCCCTCAAGTAGAAGCAGCTTGCTAACCTAATAAATCTGAAATAATGTTACAGAAATGATTTTGTTACTGACACCTAGTCAGGTAGTTTAAAGATTGTGATTATTCAGTTTATATCGAAATTATGTTTCCTGTTTTTAATCGGTCCCACTTCATGTCCATGACTGTAGCTTTTAAATCAAGCTAGCTTGCATGAATCTGAATCAACTCTTTCATCCATTGACATAGTTCAACTGAAAATAAGAGGCAGCCACGAGCGGGGACGGGATGGCACAGGTTAAAATAACAGTCAGTGACGGGCGGAGTGGCGCAGGCAAATTCCTGAAAAGAAAGATTTACAGGCATGTTTTCAAGCCAGTTTGCACTCAGCCAGTTTTGATTTTTATTGCAATTTGAGACGAAACATGAAGTACGTGTCCACATGAAGAGGGTGCCGTGCTGATACAAGACCGGAGTCCAACAATAAAAATCAGAAGAGACTTCCATTGTAGCGCCTTGAAAAAATCAGAACCCAGATGCAGCACATTGTGGCTTAGATGTTGCTGACTCGTATTAGTTGGCAAAGGGGAGCAGTGGGCTCCTCAATTAAAAGACCCTGCTTCTTTATCTGACCTCTGACCAGAGGTAATGAGGTGGACTCTGCCAGTTCGGTTTCTTTGGTCAGCCCAATAATAGAGAAATAAAACTACAGGACCAATGAAACCAGGGGGAAATGGTCTGCAAATGCTGTTGCTGAAGTTGAGAGGCAGGCAGCGGGTTGGTGCTTGGAGGTGGAGGGGGGTGTCGCAGTGCAAGGTCTCTTAGACCCTCTCAGCTGTGTGTGCGCTTGGAGGGTGGGGGGAGGGCTTCGAGTGCAACGAGGGAGGGGGAAATCCACACACAAACAGGGAGCAACGGAAGTGAAAGGGAGAGCTGCCCTAATATCAGTGTGTCCAAAACTTATAGCAAGGCGGCCATGAAGCCCTGCTGATAGACGAGCGAAGGGAAAGGAAGAAAAACTCAGCCGCAACGGGGCATGGGAAGGGTCTGCTTTTCAAAGCCAGCAAACAACATTCCAAACACTAGCCGAGGCAATCTAAAGGGACACAAAGAGGAGTGGTGGGGGCGGGCACACGGAGATAAGGTGGCACTGCAGATGCCGTCCTACGCGCCGCTGCTCGCTCCCAAAGGCAAAACGCAGTGGGAGTGAACCTTTCAGAAGAGGTGGGACATGCACCGACCTTTAGCCATTTGCAGGCTTTGATTCTGAAAAGACGCACGAACAAGCGAATCCAATTTGTGGGAGGAGTCAGACACACAGAGTAGATAAGAGTAATTACAAGAAGCCTCACAGAGCAGCGCGCTAGGCTTGACCTAACAAAAAGTAAACTTACATAAAAGTGGAAGCGTGTCTGTGTGAATCAGGCCCCACATCTGTACTGGGTTTCGTTCGTGTTGCAGCCAAAGTCCTAGTAATGCATACAGTTCTTACCGACTCAAAAGACTGTGAAATAAACATTGTTGAGAGAAACAAGCATTGGCAAAGTCAATAGGTTTCGCCTTTGTGAGTACTATTGGTTTTGTCAATATTTTTTTTTCAGACATGTTGAACAGCAGCGTGGGCTGTTGTGCAACATGGCTTAAAGAAAAGAAAAAAAATACAATGACATAGCCAGTACTGAGCATGTCATAGCGCTTTTTAAATCTTTAAGCCATGTTGTACAGCAGCCCACACTGCTGTCAATATGTCAAACAAATTTGAGGGGGCAAGCTACACAAGGGAGGTGCAGGGAGGAGGGTGGGAGCAATGGATGGGGGGTAGCAACATGAGGGAGGTTCAGGGGAGGGAGTAGCCACACAGACAGCAAGACGAGGGTGGCGGGAAGCAACACGAGGAAAGGTCCAGTGGAGGAAGACATAGCGTTGCAATGGGCATTCTGCAGAGGTCAAAAATCCCACATGTTTGTCTAGCAAACATGCCAATTTCAAACATGGAGAAATGACTTCACTGTTCCTGAGAGGATTGTTTGTTTGAACTGTGGGGGCCACGAGGAGAGGAGAACCACGCTCCTGCACTTCCCTTTTGCTGCTGTCCTGTGATTATCTTGCTGTCGCTGCTACCACTCGCAGCTGGGGGGACCGCGGTCCAGAGGAAGGCTCACTACATCGCCCACAATCCATCTGGGCCTGAAGCCGCCTCCCTGTCCCGCCCTCTACAGGTGGGATAAATTGAACCCCTGCAACGCGCATCGCGGGACGAGCCGGGCGAAGCCCGGGCAAAGGGCGGGCCGTCTGTGGCCGTCCGGGGCCAGACGGGCCACACCTCTTGGTCTTCATCATCAAGACGAGAAGTAAGACTCTTGATCTGTGAACCGGACATAACAACTGATTTGATATCTCCTATTGTAATACCATATTACTGACTCCCTGCTAGCTGCGCGGCCACAATGTCAGAAATCTTGTCTACACGCCTAAGTAAAGGCAAGAAACCATTGGTGGGAGGACATCGTAGAGGGACATTAGATCACTTTCTGTCTAAAGCTGCTCTGAAACTAGATCATGAGATAGCTGACACCGAACGTCGTCTGTCTTTAGATTTACACTCTAACAAACGTTCATCCTTGGGCTCTATTCAAACAGCGCTTTCTCCACCCATACAACGTACTGAAAATAACTCTATCAGTGACCCAGGCTTCCCTCTACTTTTACAAGATCAGTCGCTAACAATGGAATCTGCTAGGGGGTCTGCTATTATCATCCCTAACTCGGATCCTTCTCTAGATTCTATTCTGGAGGAGGCCTCACCAAATGTGCCACTCAAAACTAAACCCAGGAACACGAAAAATTGTAATTCACACAAAATATCAAGGCCAGGGGCCACATCAAAGAGAAAGCGGGGTGGAGAGGGTACTAAAGGCAGCCGCACTAAAACACCTAGATTACACTTAAGCCCTTTACAAGAAAAAAATATCCAAACACCCCCCGTGTCTGACTTAACCCAGGGACTAGTAGAGAAAATAGAACACCTTGTAAAATCCCTACTACTGCCTCTTTTTGAGAGAATCAAGAAATTAAGTGAACAACTGGACTCCCTAGGAGATGTATCCTCATCGAATTGTAAACTACTGAAGGAACTGGCTACTATTCAACCTCATATTACTTGTGGCCAGAAACCCTCTAATTCTACCATTACCGGGGATATCTTACCGCCAATTACAGATAACATATTGCTTCCGGTTAACACCGTAAGCGCGCCTGCCCCAACAGGCGCGGTGAGACCACCAGCACATTCAAACACACTAGGAAGTAAAAGTACAACTATCACCAGGGCACCTCCTGCGGACAGGTCTACGAAAGGAACGGGTCAGCATATCGACTTGCCACCCGAGGCAGCCCCATACGTTATAGTACTTACAGGAGTCCCAGAGCTGACACCTGGGAAGACGGAGGGGTTCATAGAACTCAAAAACAAAGCAATCTATTGGTTAAGGAAGAATAGACCTTTGCCCCCTAATATAAATGGCGAAATTCTATTTGTGAGAAGACTGGCCTGGGTAGGTCATAGACCCAAAGACATAGAGGGGGATATTTTAATTATTAACTTCAAGGACCGAAGGGTAGTCACCCATATAGTAGACTGGTACCTTGAGAGAGGAGGGGTAGGAATATCAACCCGTGATCTGAGCTATTTTTACCCTCAATCTCTCCTTATGCCCTGTAATAACAGATCCACCCGTAAGACATCTAAGAACTTTAGACATGTCCCCCCAACCCAACACCCTAGGACATCGAGTCGCCGGGTAGATCCCTACCCTTTTCCACCACATGTAGATAGGCCTTCCCCCTACCAACATCATAGTACACATAATGTATTTCAGTATCCACTATGGTCCATTCCTCTAACCAATCATTTTGAGGCATTAACAGATCTAGACGATCTGGATTGACAGACGAAAAATAATTTGGAGGCCCACTCTCACGCAACTACCACTGTGGTACCCAACGTCCTTTCTAGAACTGTATGTTTAGGCAGAGACGCCTATAAACATTGGGATGAGGGAATCAAAATTCAAGAGGCAGCTAACGACCAAGGCCAGACCGATCCTGACATAATATACACGGACTCTATCTCCCAACCTGATCGTCAAATAAACTTAACTTCTTCTCCCCCCACAGCTGTCATACTTAGAGACACTATTGTTGACGACTCCTCTCCTAGGAGGGTAAAGGCTACCCAAAGTATCATATCATGGAATGTTGCAGGTCTTTTAAATAAAGTGTCCCATCAACCGTGGCTAGATATAGTCACCAATTATAGTATTATCTGTCTCCAGGAAACGTGGGCTGTAGACGAATTGCATATACCTGGATACCAGACCTTTCACACACCCGCACTAATAAGCCCACAGGGGAGAAATAAAGGAGGCCTGTGTATATATGTTTCTGTTACAGAGGGTATAAAAATAATCAGTCATTCGACTACTGAGTATTATCAGATTCTATCAATTAGTTGGGGTAATATAAAGTTTCTGACCCTAATAAATTTTTACAACAATGTCCCAACAAATAGTTTAGAAAGCGTGATCGATAAACTCATGTACAGTGTTAATACTATTAAGGCCCAGAAAGAAGATGAGATGGCTCTGATCTGGTTGGGTGATTTTAATTGCATTGTTTGTCCACATGGTTCCAAGGGCATTTGCGGCCTCGGTGAACACAAGGACGAAAATCCAACCCACTTCATCCACTCGAACCTGGGAAATATCCTTAACAACATGATTTTCCATTTTAATTTGTCTTATATTAATGAGTTATGCATTCCAAATATTCCTTTTCAGCCAACTTTTCACGGGCGGGGTTGCAACTCAACAATTGATTTTACCTTTATATCCACAACTCACGCAGGGTTAGTATCAACATGGGAAACACATGATGTTATTTTTAGTGACCATTACCCAATTTCTTTTAACTTAAAAATCAAAGGGTGCCAACAGACCTCAGTGGATAAGTTTACATACCAATCCACTATTAACCTAGCTACTAAAAATGGTTATTCTATAAAATGGGATAGGGTAGACCCTGTAGGTTTCCTACACAATTTAACTGTAATTACTCAAGAAGATATGCTTGTCTGTCTGTCAGAAATTGAGGAGTCATCACAAATTATGAGCTCGTTCCTAAAAATACAGTTGGAACTCAAAAAGCTGCTAACAAGGGAGTACCGACCTAATCCCAATAACAGTAATGGTTGGTTTGATAAAAGCTGCACAAAAGCACTCAAAGCTCTAAAAAGGGCATTGCATGCAACAACAAAATGCCCTGCGGAGATTCGCCAAGCTAGAAAGCTGTATCAGCTGGCTGTAAAATCAAGGAAACTAGCCCTGAGGGAAGAGGCTTGGTCGGCTCTTCATGAAGCCTCTAAATCTAAGGATAATACAGCTTTTTGGAAAGCGGTAAATGCTCCTTATCTACAGAACAAACAGACAGACATTATAGATACAGCCATCAATGGGGAAATCTGGGTTAACCATTTTAAACACCTGTATGACAAAGTTAATAACTTTGACCATGTTAATCCCACGATTGATGGGACAGGTACCCAACACTCTATAAACTCATTGAACATTTTCCCGCTAGGTATAATTTTTACCTGTCAGGAGGTCACTAACGCAATTAAAGAAAGCCCTTCAGGTAAAGCACCGGGCCCGGACAGAGTCCCGATAGACGTCTACAAAGCTGAGATTGATCTTTGGGCTCCCTTGCTAACAAATGTTTTAAACCACTCCAACCGACATGGGTTTTTATCGTCCTGGTCCGAAGCTATAGTTGTTCCAATTTTTAAAAAAGGAGACAGAAATGACCCCACCTGCTACCGGCCAATATCACTACTAGATGCATTAATGAAGGTAGCCGGCCGGGTAATTTTAAACAGGATACAACTTTGGGCAGAAGAGAATAACATAGTATCAAACTTACAGTACGGATTCAGATCGGGTAAAGGCACCATAGAGCAGGGTTTAAATTTGGCCTTAGTTTTATCTAAGTACACTCAGGCTAAAAAGGGTAACCTTTTTCTTACTTTTGTGGACCTGAGTTCCGCTTTCGATTGTGTGGACCACGAGAAATTATGGTCCACATTATCTGAAATGGGCATAGATTTGAACATTCTCCAGTTCATAAAAGCACTGTATAGGGACGCAGGTGCCAGGGTACGTTATGGCAACAAGGGTGAGTGCTCTGACAAGTTCCCTATTAAGAGAGGGGTGCGACAGGGGTGCATCTTAGCACCCCTTCTCTTCACCCTATATATAAATTCCATCGGTCAATACTTAAAGGAGTCACAGTACGATAACCCAACTATCCTGGGAACATCGGCACCATTATTCCTTTATGCTGATGATGCCGCCATTATGTCCCGAACCAGGATTGGCCTACAGCGGGCCGTCCTGAAATTTGCTAACTACATGAGAGACAGAGGGCTAAAAATTAATACTACAAAAACATACACCATGGCTTGTGGTCCCGGGACAAAGAAAGCACCCTGTCCAATTTTCCTGGATGGCAAGAGGATCGAGACCACGGATCGATTTTCTTACCTCGGAATAAACTTTGACAGGAAGGGTAACTGGCACGCAGCAATAAATGCCAGACATCTATCTTTCACCCGAGCAATAGGAGCCCTGAAAAACTTTGCGGCCAAACTAGGTGGAAGACCCGTGAAAGAATTGATTTCAATCTATAAAGCAAAATGTATCTCTACTGCTATTTATGGGTCTGGCCTTTGGGGAATTGAAAACCCACAACTGATACAAAAAACTGAAAATCAGTTCCTGCGCTATTTATTAGGGGTCCCTAAATCATCAGCAACCTACATTGTACACATTGAGCTGGGTTTATTGTACATTTCTGATGTTATTAAAATCGCGCCTATATTATTGTGGCATAAAATTTGGGTTACCCCTGAGACTTCATTAAACAGAGATTTAATCACTGACTGCCTCAAACTTGATGGAATAAGTATTATCAAATGGCTCACCTATGTAAAGAATATGCTAACGGACCTCGGACATCAGAGTTTTTTGTGAGGCCATCAAGTATGGAAATGGTGTCCAGAAAGTCGCTAAGAGATCTGGCTCTCAACCATCTAACAAATAAAAGGTGGAATCTGGAAAAAACTAAAAATACAGTCATTGAATACCAGCAAATAACTGTTCATGAAGGGCTCCAAGGGTACCTGTCGATCCAGTCAAGTTGCTATGCCCGAATGCTATTGACCCGTCTTAGACTTTTTTTCGTATGATCACCTTTCCTGTTTGTAATAATTGGTCAAATGAAATTTTACTATGCCCTTGTGATGATATCTCTGTTCAATCAAATATCCACTGTGTTTTATTTTGTAAATTTTATCAGATGCCAAGGGGGGCTTTTCTGAAACCAATTTTAAAGGCTTGGGGTATCCGTAAGTGTAGACCAGCTATGATCAGGCTACTACAGCTAGAAAACGAATTTGTCATCTCTGCCGTAACTAGCTTCTTAAAACTGGTCATCAGGTTTCGGAACTCAATGCAATCATTTTGAGTACTAACCCTACATTTTAGACCTTGTTGTTCCTCGAGGAATACTAGCTTCTTCTTAAATTATTTTTTATGACTTACATATGACAGTTATATCAATAATATTTCCAATTCAGGTCACTGTCTTTAATTGTATTTAACGTTCATTGTACTTTTTAATGTATGCTTTTATGATTTTGATCCGAAAATCGAATAAAGCTTTCTTTGATTGATTGACTTCAGTGAGTGTTTATCAATCCCACCTGTCAATCAGTGTATGTGTGATCCAGGTATTCGTTTGTGGCAACACAGTCTCCCTCGGAGAAGCAGAGGTGCAACTGAGTGGCATCCAACTCACTTTACAGCATATCCAGTAAACATGATGAGTATGTGTATGTGTGTTTACACATTAAATTGCAGTGGACATCAACAGCTTACGCCAGTAATCTCTCCCACAGACATGGACTCACATACAGGTGCACAAACATACACACAGGCCTCCTGGTGCACACAGAATTTCAGACGGGTTGGTATGGAGTACATACATCACCATTAGCAGAAAGCAGGTGTAGTGCCGTAGACTCAAATGGAGCATCGAGTGCTACACATTAAACTAGTCTGACAAAACCATAGTCATTTTCACCATTTTCCTCTATAAAGTCAACTCATGTTCAGCTTTTTTTCAGCCCGTGGATACACCTACAAGTAGATATGTACTTGCAATCACACACACAGTGCACTCATAGATGTGTGTGTTCCACAGACAGATACACAGACACATGTATCATACATATACAAAGACACCGATTTACATAAACACAGAGACACAGATGCACACAAAACGATGGAACATATGAGCATGCAGACAGCGCAACACGCTGAAACTTAACCACAGATGTACAGACATGCAAAACGTACACAGAGAAGGATGTGCACTCATACAAGAGATTCCTCTTTGTTTAATTAAAAGCGCATTTATGGTAATACAGATATATAATAATTACCAACAGATGTGCACATAGGCATACATAAAACATACATTAAAACATAATAGGTCATATTTAAACATACATCTTTGCACACTTATGCTCTGCGCAAACTATGTACATGAGCACTTAAACAACATGCAAACACTTTTTGTAGACACTTTGAGACGCTTACATTCCATGGTTCACTCACAAGCAGCTCAGCGAGGCTCACAGACCCCAAGCTATGCACAAACACCACCTTGTCTCTTCTGAACGCTGACCATGCCTTACCTGCACCCGCACACAGATGTTCCAAGAGCTTGTTTGTCTTGGAGACAGTCCTTAGAACGTGCCCCTCTGTCACCCACGGGCCGCAGAGGGCACTTGATTTTAACTCCAATCCCTCCCATATGCCAGAAGTCCCTTCATGCTATTATTGGGAGGTAGCTCTTGCTCCAATGAGATGTGCAAGCACGAAGGTGCTGCACATGCAACCTGCTGCCATGTGGCAAAGGTCTTTGAGTTGTGGGGGAGGAAGGGGTAGACGCTCCAGACATGCAAGTGCGTATGAAAGGCCGGTTGGGCTAGGTAAGTCAGTCACAAACATGGTGGCAATGTCAGGAATACCCCCATTCCTTTATACCTTATCACTATAGAACTGTAAAATTCTAGCAGTCTAATACACCGAGCTGTGATCAGGTGTTGTGTAATGTTAAAAATGGGGGTCTCTAGTTGGCAATAGCTGGCCACTGTCCAAGTAGGGACCCTTCTTCCTAAGTCAGAGTAAGCCGACTACACCCTTTGATAACCCCTGCTCAACCCTGCGGTAACGTAGCACGAGCAGCTAGGCTTATCTCAGAGGCAGCGTGTGAAGCATTTACGACCATACACAGTAACACAGTGAAGAACACTACAAAGGGACACCACTCAAGTAGTTATCAAAATAAGTATCTTTATATATAGACTTAACACAAGACCAATAACAGTAAAAATCCACAATACTAGAAAAATAGGCTTACTCTTAAAATGCTGCAAAAATAGTTCAAGGTGTGCAAAGAGGAGTTCAGTTCAAGGCAAGGGTCTCTGTGACCCTTTTACTCACAAGCTACCTGGATTCTGTAGCAAAGCAACAAAAATGTCGCTAAGGAGTTGTGGCGATGATTTTCCTCACGCTAACCAGCGATGCGTTGAATCCTTGCCGCAAGGGAGGATGAAGCGCTGATTTGTATGCAGGACAAAGCGCCAAACTTCTGCACGCTAAGCCGGCGATGCGATAAAATCCTTCTCGCAAAGGGAGGATGATGCGCCGAGCCTGTTGCGTGTGTGATCTTGTTGCGATGAAAGAAAATGGCGCCCCGCGAGGGAGTGACGATCCTGGTGCGATGCGATGAAAATGGCGAACGCTCGGCGATATCATGAAGCGATGAACTCGATGCGATGATCTTTGGTTAGCGAGCGCTTTCAGGCCCGCAAACATGCAATGCGATAATCTTCGGTTTAGCGAGCATTTAACAGCCCGCAGACAGGTGATGCAATGATCTCCGGTACTCGGCGGCAGCAGCGCGACGATTTTCCTTACGCTCTTCAGCTGCAGCGGCTCGTTAATGGGCGTTAGCAACGATTTTCAGCACTCTCTTCTCCACAGTAGAACTAGAGGCCCTGGAACTCACAGGAGCCTCACCTGCAGATAGAATTCCTCGCTGGGAGGAAACAGGAGGCTGGTGGTGGAGTCTGGTGTGCCTGAGACTCCTGCAGGAGGCTAGCTCTCTTCTAGCCCTTGGGTGATTGCTGTTGCAAAAAATAAAAGTTCCCTCAAAGTCCTTTTCCTCTTCTTCCAAGTCCAGTAGTAACCACTGCAGGCCAGTCCAAGAAACAGCACACAATCACAAGGACAGTCCTTCTCCTGCAGATTCCTTCAGTTACACGGACAGAGGTTCTTGTTGTCCAGGAGCAATACAATTTGTAGGGGTTTCAGCACAGATATTTATACCCCAAAAGTCTTTGTTCTAAAGAGTCAGAAGTCACTGAACCCAGCCAGAACCAGTTCTGCCCAGCCCTGGAGCACTTTGTTTACCAGGCTGCATCCTTCCTTTAAGAAAGAGGGGGTCTGCCATCAGACGCACAGTGGGAGGTGGAGCCAGCATTCACCTTGCCAGGCACAGCCCTATTCAGGTCCAGGAGCTACCCCTCCCCATACTCCAATGCAGATCTCTCTAGTCAACCCAGGTCTGACTCAGCCTGCCGTGTCCCTCCAAAACCAGACAGCCAATACACATAACAGCAGAGCACATTGGAAGGCTTAGGCAAGCAAATACCTACTTTCTAAAAGTGGTATTTCAAACACAGAATATAAAAATAAACCATGTTCTGTGGGTCAGTTAGGACTATAGAATGTAATAGCCAAACCTCCCATTCTAGCCTATGGAGAACAGGTAGCCTTACAGTAGTGAAAAACGAAATTGGGTGTAATTCACTACCAGGACATGCTACACACATCAGAGCATGTCCTACCTTACACATACTATGCACCCTACCATAAGGGTGGCTTACATGATGCCAAGGGAAGGTTCAGGGGCTGGGAAGTGGGTGCACTTCACAGCCAAGATGGCAGTTCTAGACTGCACACAGACACTGCAGTGGCAGGTCTGAGGCACACTTTACAAGCTGCTTCTGTGGGTGGCGCAAACCAACGCTGCAGGCCCACCAGCAGCATTTGGTTTACCAGCCCTGGGCATACACAGGCCACACTACTAGGGACTAACAGGTAAACCAAATAACGCAACACATACTGTTCTATTTACATTCCGTGGCATAGGCGTACCCGCCGTCGCCACTACATCTCCCACAGTCCTTTGGGGCAACTTGCTGGTGTGACGAGCAGTGTGCGACCTACTTTTCCTCAATTTAAACGGCTTCCTTAAGCTAACGGGCTGACGAGCCTTGAGTCTGCACCTGCGCGCCAGGAGAGGTACTTGACCTGCTTTTAATTACATTTTGGCAGTCCACACGGCACCCCTTTACACTGACCTGCTCCCTGCTGACGAGAGGCAACTACCTCGAAACACGTGTCCAGGGATGGCTAACGCAACACATACTGTTCTATTTACATTCCGTGGCATAGGCGTACCCGCCGTCGCCACTACATCTCCCACAGTCCTTTGGGGCAACTTGCTGGTGTGACGAGCAGTGTGCGACCTACTTTTCCTCAATTTAAACGGCTTCCTTAAGCTAACGGGCTGACGAGCCTTGAGTCTGCACCTGCGCGCCAGGAGAGGTACTTGACCTGCTTTTAATTACATTTTGGCAGTCCACACGGCACCCCTTTACACTGACCTGCTCCCTGCTGACGAGAGGCAACTACCTCGAAACACGTGTCCAGGGATGACTAACGCAACACATACTGTTCTATTTACATTCCGTGGCATAGGCGTACCCGCCGTCGCCACTACATCTCCCACAGTCCTTTGGGGCAACTTGCTGGTGTGACGAGCAGTGTGCGACCTACTTTTCCTCAATTTAAACGGCTTCCTTAAGCTAACGGGCTGACGAGCCTTGAGTCTGCACCTGCGCGCCAGGAGAGGTACTTGACCTGCTTTTAATTACATTTTGGCAGTCCACACGGCACCCCTTTACACTGACCTGCTCCCTGCTGACGAGAGGCAACTACCTCGAAACACGTGTCCAGGGATGGCTAACGCAACACATACTGTTCTATTTACATTCCGTGGCATAGGCGTACCCGCCGTCGCCACTACATCTCCCACAGTCCTTTGGGGCAACTTGCTGGTGTGACGAGCAGTGTGCGACCTACTTTTCCTCAATTTAAACGGCTTCCTTAAGCTAACGGGCTGACGAGCCTTGAGTCTGCACCTGCGCGCCAGGAGAGGTACTTGACCTGCTTTTAATTACATTTTGGCAGTCCACACGGCACCCCTTTACACTGACCTGCTCCCTGCTGACGAGAGGCAACTACCTCGAAACACGTGTCCAGGGATGGCTAACGCAACACATACTGTTCTATTTACATTCCGTGGCATAGGCGTACCCGCCGTCGCCACTACATCTCCCACAGTCCTTTGGGGCAACTTGCTGGTGTGACGAGCAGTGTGCGACCTACTTTTCCTCAATTTAAACGGCTTCCTTAAGCTAACGGGCTGACGAGCCTTGAGTCTGCACCTGCGTGCCAGGAGAGGTACTTGACCTGCTTTTAATTACATTTTGGCAGTCCACACGGCACCCCTTTACACTGACCTGCTCCCTGCTGACGAGAGGCAACTACCTCGAAACACGTGTCCAGGGATGGCTAACGCAACACATACTGTTCTATTTACATTCCGTGGCATAGGCGTACCCGCCGTCGCCACTACATCTCCCACAGTCCTTTGGGGCAACTTGCTGGTGTGACGAGCAGTGTGCGACCTACTTTTCCTCAATTTAAACGGCTTCCTTAAGCTAACGGGCTGACGAGCCTTGAGTCTGCACCTGCGCGCCAGGAGAGGTACTTGACCTGCTTTTAATTACATTTTGGCAGTCCACACGGCACCCCTTTACACTGACCTGCTCCCTGCTGACGAGAGGCAACTACCTCGAAACACGTGTCCAGGGATGGCTAACGCAACACATACTGTTCTATTTACATTCCGTGGCATAGGCGTACCCGCCGTCGCCACTACATCTCCCACAGTCCTTTGGGGCAACTTGCTGGTGTGACGAGCAGTGTGCGACCTACTTTTCCTCAATTTAAACGGCTTCCTTAAGCTAACGGGCTGACGAGCCTTGAGTCTGCACCTGCGCGCCAGGAGAGGTACTTGACTTGCTTTTAATTACATTTTGGCAGTCCACACGGCACCCCTTTACACTGACCTGCTCCCTGCTGACGAGAGGCAACTACCTCGAAACACGTGTCCAGGGATGGCTAACGCAACACATACTGTTCTATTTACATTCCGTGGCATAGGCGTACCTGCCGTCGCCACTACATCTCCCACAGTCCTTTGGGGCAACTTGCTGGTGTGACGAGCAGTGTGCGACCTACTTTTCCTCAATTTAAATGGCTTCCTTAAGCTAACGGGCTGACGAGCCTTGAGTCTGCACCTGCGCGCCAGGAGAGGTACTTGACCTGCTTTTAATTACATTTTGGCAGTCCACACGGCACCCCTTTACACTGACCTGCTCCCTGCTGACGAGAGGCAACTACCTCGAAACACGTGTCCAGGGATGGCTAACGCAACACATACTGTTCTATTTACATTCCGTGGCATAGGCGTACCCGCCGTCGCCACTACATCTCCCACAGTCCTTTGGGGCAACTTGCTGGTGTGACGAGCAGTGTGCGACCTACTTTTCCTCAATTTAAACGGCTTCCTTAAGCTAACGGGCTGACGAGCCTTGAGTCTGCACCTGCGCGCCAGGAGAGGTACTTGACCTGCTTTTAATTACATTTTGGCAGTCCACACGGCACCCCTTTACACTGACCTGCTCCCTGCTGACGAGAGGCAACTACCTCGAAACACGTGTCCAGGGATGGCTAACGCAACACATACTGTTCTATTTACATTCCGTGGCATAGGCGTACCCGCCATCGCCACTACATCTCCCACAGTCCTTTGGGGCAACTTGCTGGTGTGACGAGCAGTGTGCGACCTACTTTTCCTCAATTTAAACGGCTTCCTTAAGCTAACGGGCTGACGAGCCTTGAGTCTGCACCTGCGCGCCAGGAGAGGTACTTGACCTGCTTTTAATGACATTTTGGCAGTCCACACGGCACCCCTTTACACTGACCTGCTCCCTGCTGACGAGAGGCAACTACCTCGAAACACGTGTCCAGGGATGGCTAACGCAACACATACTGTTCTATTTACATTCCGTGGCATAGGCGTACCCGCCGTCGCCACTACATCTCCCACAGTCCTTTGGGGCAACTTGCTGGTGTGACGAGCAGTGTGCGACCTACTTTTCCTCAATTTAAACGGCTTCCTTAAGCTAACGGGCTGACGAGCCTTGAGTCTGCACCTGCGCGCCAGGAGAGGTACTTGACCTGCTTTTAATGACATTTTGGCAGTCCACACGGCACCCCTTTACACTGACCTGCTCCCTGCTGACGAGAGGCAACTACCTCGAAACACGTGTCCAGGGATGGCTAACGCAACACATACTGTTCTATTTACATTCCGTGGCATAGGCGTACCCGCCGTCGCCACTACATCTCCCACAGTCCTTTGGGGCAACTTGCTGGTGTGACGAGCAGTGTGCGACCTACTTTTCCTCAATTTAAACGGCTTCCTTAAGCTAACGGGCTGACGAGCCTTGAGTCTGCACCTGCGCGCCAGGAGAGGTACTTGACCTGCTTTTAATTACATTTTGGCAGTCCACACGGCACCCCTTTACACTGACCTGCTCCTTGCTGACGAGAGGCAACTACCTCGAAACACGTGTCCAGGGATGGCTAACGCAACACATACTGTTCTATTTACATTCCGTGGCATAGGCGTACCCGCCGTCGCCACTACATCTCCCACAGTCCTTTGGGGCAACTTGCTGGTGTGACGAGCAGTGTGCGACCTACTTTTCCTCAATTTAAACGGCTTCCTTAAGCTAACGGGCTGACGAGCCTTGAGTCTGCACCTGCGCGCCAGGAGAGGTACTTGACCTGCTTTTAATTACATTTTGGCAGTCCACACGGCACCCCTTTACACTGACCTGCTCCCTGCTGACGAGAGGCAACTACCTCGAAACACGTGTCCAGGGATGGCTAACGCAACACATACTTTTCTATTTACATTCCGTGGCATAGGCGTACCCGCCGTCGCCACTACATCTCCCACAGTCCTTTGGGGCAACTTGCTGGTGTGACGAGCAGTGTGCGACCTACTTTTCCTCAATTTAAACGGCTTCCTTAAGCTAACGGGCTGACGAGCCTTGAGTCTGCACCTGCGCGCCAGGAGAGGTACTTGACCTGCTTTTAATTACATTTTGGCAGTCCACACGGCACCCCTTTACACTGACCTGCTCCCTGCTGACGAGAGGCAACTACCTCGAAACACGTGTCCAGGGATGGCTAACGCAACACATACTGTTCTATTTACATTCCGTGGCATAGGCGTACCCGCCGTCGCCACTACATCTCCCACAGTCCTTTGGGGCAACTTGCTGGTGTGACGAGCAGTGTGCGACCTACTTTTCCTCAATTTAAACGGCTTCCTTAAGCTAACGGGCTGACGAGCCTTGAGTCTGCACCTGCGCGCCAGGAGAGGTACTTGACCTGCTTTTAATTACATTTTGGCAGTCCACACGGCACCCCTTTACACTGACCTGCTCCCTGCTGACGAGAGGCAACTACCTCGAAACACGTGTCCAGGGATGGCTAACGCAACACATACTGTTCTATTTACATTCCGTGGCATAGGCGTACCCGCCGTCGCCACTACATCTCCCACAGTCCTTTGGGGCAACTTGCTGGTGTGACGAGCAGTGTGCGACCTACTTTTCCTCAATTTAAACGGCTTCCTTAAGCTAACGGGCTGACGAGCCTTGAGTCTGCACCTGCGCGCCAGGAGAGGTACTTGACCTGCTTTTAATTACATTTTGGCAGTCCACACGGCACCCCTTTACACTGACCTGCTCCCTGCTGACGAGAGGCAACTACCTCGAAACACGTGTCCAGGGATGGCTAACGCAACACATACTGTTCTATTTACATTCCGTGGCATAGGCGTACCCGCCGTCGCCACTACATCTCCCACAGTCCTTTGGGGCAACTTGCTGGTGTGACGAGCAGTGTGCGACCTACTTTTCCTCAATTTAAACGGCTTCCTTAAGCTAACGGGCTGACGAGCCTTGAGTCTGCACCTGCGCGCCAGGAGAGGTACTTGACCTGCTTTTAATTACATTTTGGCAGTCCACACGGCACCCCTTTACACTGACCTGCTCCCTGCTGACGAGAGGCAACTACCTCGAAACACGTGTCCAGGGATGGCTAACGCAACACATACTGTTCTATTTACATTCCGTGGCATAGGCGTACCCGCCGTCGCCACTACATCTCCCACAGTCCTTTGGGGCAACTTGCTGGTGTGACGAGCAGTGTGCGACCTACTTTTCCTCAATTTAAACGGCTTCCTTAAGCTAACGGGCTGACGAGCCTTGAGTCTGCACCTGCGCGCCAGGAGAGGTACTTGACCTGCTTTTAATTACATTTTGGCAGTCCACACTGCACCCCTTTACACTGACCTGCTCCCTGCTGACGAGAGGCAACTACCTCGAAACACGTGTCCAGGGATGGCTAACGCAACACATACTGTTCTATTTACATTCCGTGGCATAGGCGTACCCGCCGTCGCCACTACATCTCCCACAGTCCTTTGGGGCAACTTGCTGGTGTGACGAGCAGTGTGCGACCTACTTTTCCTCAATTTAAATGGCTTCCTTAAGCTAACGGGCTGACGAGCCTTGAGTCTGCACCTGCGCGCCAGGAGAGGTACTTGACCTGCTTTTAATTACATTTTGGCAGTCCACACGGCACCCCTTTACACTGACCTGCTCCCTGCTGACGAGAGGCAACTACCTCGAAACACGTGTCCAGGGATGGCTAACGCAACACATACTGTTCTATTTACATTCCTTGGCATAGGCGTACCCGCCGTCGCCACTACATCTCCCACAGTCCTTTGGGGCAACTTGCTGGTGTGACGAGCAGTGTGCGACCTACTTTTCCTCAATTTAAACGGCTTCCTTAAGCTAACGGGCTGACGAGCCTTGAGTCTGCACCTGCGCGCCAGGAGAGGTACTTGACCTGCTTTTAATTACATTTTGGCAGTCCACACGGCACCCCTTTACACTGACCTGCTCCCTGCTGACGAGAGGCAACTACCTCGAAACACGTGTCCAGGGATGGCTAACGCAACACATACTGTTCTATTTACATTCCGTGGCATAGGCGTACCCGCCGTCGCCACTACATCTCCCACAGTCCTTTGGGGCAACTTGCTGGTGTGACGAGCAGTGTGCGACCTACTTTTCCTCAATTTAAACGGCTTCCTTAAGCTAACGGGCTGACGAGCCTTGAGTCTGCACCTGCGCGCCAGGAGAGGTACTTGACCTGCTTTTAATTACATTTTGGCAGTCCACACGGCACCCCTTTACACTGACCTGCTCCCTGCTGACGAGAGGCAACTACCTCGAAACACGTGTCCAGGGATGGCTAACGCAACACATACTGTTCTATTTACATTCCGTGGCATAGGCGTACCCGCCGTCGCCACTACATCTCCCACAGTCCTTTGGGGCAACTTGCTGGTGTGACGAGCAGTGTGCGACCTACTTTTCCTCAATTTAAACGGCTTCCTTAAGCTAACGGGCTGACGAGCCTTGAGTCTGCACCTGCGCGCCAGGAGAGGTACTTGACCTGCTTTTAATTACATTTTGGCAGTCCACACGGCACCCCTTTACACTGAACTGCTCCCTGCTGACGAGAGGCAACTACCTCGAAACACGTGTCCAGGGATGGCTAACGCAACACATACTGTTCTATTTACATTCCGTGGCATAGGCGTACCCGCCGTCGCCACTACATCTCCCACAGTCCTTTGGGGCAACTTGCTGGTGTGACGAGCAGTGTGCGACCTACTTTTCCTCAATTTAAACGGCTTCCTTAAGCTAACGGGCTGACGAGCCTTGAGTCTGCACCTGCGCGCCAGGAGAGGTACTTGACCTGCTTTTAATTACATTTTGGCAGTCCACACGGCACCCCTTTACACTGACCTGCTCCCTGCTGACGAGAGGCAACTACCTCGAAACACGTGTCCAGGGATGGCTAACGCAACACATACTGTTCTATTTACATTCCGTGGCATAGGCGTACCCGCCGTCGCCACTACATCTCCCACAGTCCTTTGGGGCAACTTGCTGGTGTGACGAGCAGTGTGCGACCTACTTTTCCTCAATTTAAACGGCTTCCTTAAGCTAACGGGCTGACGAGCCTTGAGTCTGCACCTGCGCGCCAGGAGAGGTACTTGACCTGCTTTTAATTACATTTTGGCAGTCCACACGGCACCCCTTTACACTGACCTGCTCCCTGCTGACGAGAGGCAACTACCTCGAAACACGTGTCCAGGGATGGCTAACGCAACACATACTGTTCTATTTACATTCCGTGGCATAGGCGTACCCGCCGTCGCCACTACATCTCCCACAGTCCTTTGGGGCAACTTGCTGGTGTGACGAGCAGTGTGCGACCTACTTTTCCTCAATTTAAACGGCTTCCTTAAGCTAACGGGCTGACGAGCCTTGAGTCTGCACCTGCGCGCCAGGAGAGGTACTTGACCTGCTTTTAATTACATTTTGGCAGTCCACACGGCACCCCTTTACACTGACCTGCTCCCTGCTGACGAGAGGCAACTACCTCGAAACACGTGTCCAGGGATGGCTAACGCAACACATACTGTTCTATTTACATTCCGTGGCATAGGCGTACCCGCCGTCGCCACTACATCTCCCACAGTCCTTTGGGGCAACTTGCTGGTGTGACGAGCAGTGTGCGACCTACTTTTCCTCAATTTAAACGGCTTCCTTAAGCTAACGGGCTGACGAGCCTTGAGTCTGCACCTGCGCGCCAGGAGAGGTACTTGACCTGCTTTTAATTACATTTTGGCAGTCCACACGGCACCCCTTTACACTGACCTGCTCCCTGCTGACGAGAGGCAACTACCTCGAAACACGTGTCCAGGGATGGCTAACGCAACACATACTGTTCTATTTACATTCCGTGGCATAGGCGTACCCGCCGTCGCCACTACATCTCCCACAGTCCTTTGGGGCAACTTGCTGGTGTGACGAGCAGTGTGCGACCTACTTTTCCTCAATTTAAACGGCTTCCTTAAGCTAACGGGCTGACGAGCCTTGAGTCTGCACCTGCGCGCCAGGAGAGGTACTTGACCTGCTTTTAATTACATTTTGGCAGTCCACACGGCACCCCTTTACACTGACCTGCTCCCTGCTGACGAGAGGCAACTACCTCGAAACACGTGTCCAGGGATGGCTAACGCAACACATACTGTTCTATTTACATTCCGTGGCATAGGCGTACCCGCCGTCGCCACTACATCTCCCACAGTCCTTTGGGGCAACTTGCTGGTGTGACGAGCAGTGTGCGACCTACTTTTCCTCAATTTAAACGGCTTCCTTAAGCTAACGGGCTGACGAGCCTTGAGTCTGCACCTGCGCGCCAGGAGAGGTACTTGACCTGCTTTTAATTACATTTTGGCAGTCCACACGGCACCCCTTTACACTGACCTGCTCCCTGTTGACGAGAGGCAACTACCTCGAAACACGTGTCCAGGGATGGCTAACGCAACACATACTGTTCTATTTACATTCCGTGGCATAGGCGTACCCGCCGTCGCCACTACATCTCCCACAGTCCTTTGGGGCAACTTGCTGGTGTGACGAGCAGTGTGCGACCTACTTTTCCTCAATTTAAACGGCTTCCTTAAGCTAACGGGCTGACGAGCCTTGAGTCTGCACCTGCGCGCCAGGAGAGGTACTTGACCTGCTTTTAATTACATTTTGGCAGTCCACACGGCACCCCTTTACACTGACCTGCTCCCTGCTGACGAGAGGCAACTACCTCGAAACACGTGTCCAGGGATGGCTAACGCAACACATACTGTTCTATTTACATTCCGTGGCATAGGCGTACCCGCCGTCGCCACTACATCTCCCACAGTCCTTTGGGGCAACTTGCTGGTGTGACGAGCAGTGTGCGACCTACTTTTCCTCAAGGTAAACCAAATAAGCCAATCATGGATGTACCAATTCACATGTCATCTTTATACAGGGAGCATTCGCGCTGTGGCGCCGAATGGCAGTGGCACAGCGCCAAGAGCATCTATTACCAGCAAAAACAGAGGAGACAACTGTGAAAAATGGAAGGGAGACCCACGCCAGTGGTGCCAGGTCTAACATGTAATATCTGGTATCCCCACGGTATCGTGTATCCCCTGCTCTTCTGCACTTTTCGGAAACGAAAGTCAACCCGCAGGTTCAGACAGAAGCAGCTAATCACTGCTCGGGCTGAGTTAGGGGATACACTATTCAACAGGATGCCAAACTCTGCTCTGGCGATAAATCACCTGAAACGTTTGCACGAAGAGAGACAGACAGAAATAAGTAGAGAGAATGAATCGTAATGGAAATAACAAGTTAATAAACATTGTGAAAGCATAGAAACGATTGCTGAACCATATCGAATCGTAACGAAATAACATGAGGGGAAGAGAATAGAAACAACGGCAGGGGTTCAAATAAGGGGAAAAATAATATCCAAACGAGCGAAAGATTAAAGTGTAAAGGTAAAAAAAAAAAAGGCAATGAAAAAAGCAAAGTATTAAAATGGGGAAAGAAAGTGTTTTGATTTTCATATAATGACTACGTTACACAGTGTTAATGACAAACATATAACTTGCACAATAAGTTGAATAACAGTGCATGTTTAGTTTGACTCATACAACATACTTGGCATTTTACCAGCTGCTCTATCTTTTTGTGTCTATGCTAAACAAGCATTGGCAACACAATCAGTCTCATACTTTTGTGAAACTTAGAGCTATTGGCGTTGTAAATGACAATGTTTTTTACTTATTTTTTAGGTCGAGCCTGGGCAGCGCATGCGCTACTCTGTGGCATGATGTATTGAAGCATGAAATAGAAGCCCCGCCCACTCTCCTCCCATATTTGCCATTGGCTTGTGTCATTGTCCTTCGTAAATGCTGGCTTCTGATTTGTTAAAAGTCCCTCCTTAGTACCGCCTTGTCTTCATTTGTTACCTCCCATGAGGACTGGCCCTTTTACTTCACTTGTTACACCGTACGTCTTTTTTTTTAGCACTATTTTCTTTAATGAGTTTCTCCTACTGCAGGCACAACATGCTTTGCTGCAACATTCAGTGCGCCATGCGTGCTTTCACTTTCCGAGCAGCCAGGGATAATGGCGGCCGCTTCTTTGAATAGGTCTCGCATTTACAAGAGTTTGAACTGTTGGCATTGTAAATGAGTATGCCTTTTATTTATGTGTTAATTAGCAAAACAGATAAATAAAAGGCATTGTCATTTACAATACCATTAGCTTAAACTCTGGCAAATGCGACACCTATTGCATTGCAAATGCTTGTCATACATGGTTCCTGGTGCACACTAGTGGCACACATTCTGATGTTCATTTCTCACATTGCTGGTTTTTGATACACATTCTGGGACTAGTTCCCATACATGGATCCTGGTGCACGCTGGTGGCTCACGGCATTCTGGTGCCAGCTTCCTACGTGGCAGGTTTTTGTACAGGAATTCTGGTTCACGCTCATGTCACTCACTGCACAGCACACTCTAATGCTGGTTTTCCACATAGCAGGGCAGGCTTTCCTACACAAATCCTGGTGCGCGCTTGTCGCATGCTGCACAGCGCACACTAATGCTACTTTTCCACATGTCTGGTTTTTATGCAAAGATTCTGGTGCACGCTCATGTCTCATGCTGCACAGGGGTATTTTTCATGCACTTATCCTGGTGTACGCTTGTGTCTTACATAGCACTGCACACATTTTGATGCTGGTTTTCATACACGGATCCTGGTGCACGCTTGTATCTCACGTTGCACAGCACACACTAATGCTGGTTTTTCACAGGGCTGGTTTTAATGCACGGATCCTGGTGAGCGCTTATGTCTTGTGCTGCACAGCAAACTCTAATGCTAGTTTCCCACATGGCTGGTTTTCGCACATGGATACTGGTGCACGCTCCACGCTGCACAGCAAACTCTAATGCTGATTTCCCACACAGCTGGTTTTCGTGCACGGATCCTGGTGCACGCTCATGCCTCACGCTGCACAGCACACTCTAATGCTGGTTTCCCACACGGCTGGTTTTCGCACACGGATCCTGGTGCACTCTCATGCCTCACGCTGCAAAGCACATACTGATAGTTTTCATACATGGACCCTGGTGCACGCTCGTGTCTCATGTGGCACAGCACACTCTAATGCTGGTTTTCCATAATGCTGTTTTGAAGGCACAGGTCCTTGTGCACACTTGTGTCTCACGCTGCACAGCACACTTTAATGCTGGTTTCTCACATGGCTGTTTTTCACGCATGGAACCTGGTGCACACTTATGCCTCATGCTGCACAGCACAATCTAATGCTGGTTTCAAATGAGTTTCTCCTACTGCAGGCAGAACAGGCTTTCTTGCAACATTCACTGCGCCATGGGTACTTTCACTTTCCAAGCAACCCGGGACAATGGTGGCTGCTTCTTTGCAGGGAAATAGGTCTCGTATTTACAAGAGTTTGAGCTATTAGCATTGTAAATGACAATGTTTTTTATTTATGTGTTAATTACAAAACAGATAAATAAAAGGCTTGAACTCCCGCAAATGTGAGACGCATTGCAAATGCTTGTTTTTGTTTGCAGTGGAGCGATCAGTTAGAAAACGAGAGTTAGAGCTATTGGTGTTGTAAATATTAATGTGTTATAGAGTCGGTGTATGTATTGTGTAGTGGAATTATGTGGCTACCATCCAGATAATGTGAGCATTTAAGAAGCAGAGGTGCAGTTAGGATGGATGAGCTTCTGGAATGATAGCTATTTGTATGAATGCTTGAATGGATGGATAGCTATATGAGTACATGCATGGATGTCTGGGTGATCAGTTGAAAGAAAAGATGGTTAGGAAAGTTACAGATGGTTGGTATGGAAAGAAAAAGATAGATACATAGGGAATATATTCATAAAAAGGAAAGTTTTGTACTTTATTGGACCTTTGGTCAAGAGTGGATGATATATCAGGCTACATGGTAGCCCAGATCTCAATAAACATAAAATTCCATTTACAATTCAGAACTTGGTGTTGGTTTTGTGCCCTTACCCCGAAACTATGCTTTGTTGTCAGCTGCTTGGATGCCTGCCTAATCTGAAGTCTTCCAAAACAGTATTACACTTGGACGCTGGTTTAACCCATTCAAATCGTAAAATGCTGTGTTCCATCAAACCTTACAAGAGACAGTTACTAATTATGACTGATAAAGGAAAAAGTCTTATGACTGGTCCCATTTATAGCACTTGCATGTGGTGTTCTGCACGTTGCTAGGACACGTTGACAATGCCCTGTTTTTTTAATTTTTTTTTATTTTGCAGTGAACACAGAATACATGCCATAGAAAACACAATTACAGTGTGGAGCGACCCCCCCCTTCCCCTCCCCCCCAGGGCGGAGAGTATCTAGCAAGTGCAACATCTTAAAAAGCCCATACAAATGGACAGTTAATAACCATTATAGTTGAACACTTGAATTATATTTAAAAAAACACCATGGCTGAGTATATAACAATTGGAATATCTGAGGGGCATAAAATAAAGTGACCAGTGCAACAGTACATAGATTATGAGAAACAGTTCCTCAGCAGAGTGAATAGCTCATGTTTAAGTAGATAAAACCGGGTTAGCCAATGCGAGAACAATGGGGGATTAGGGTCCAGCCAGGCAGAGGCAATGCTCAGCCTATAGGTAGCCATGGCGACGAATAGGGCCCCCCCCATTCTTTCTGTCAATCAGGTCTTGTACACCAAGTAAAATGGTGGGAGGTGTTAAGGGGACATTTTGATCTAACACATGGCATAGGAAAGATTGAATTTTATTTAGTAGCGGTTCCAGTTTTACACATGTGGCAAACATATGGATTGAGTCCGCGCTAAATTCATCGCAGTGCGGACAATAGGTACTTTTCACAGTTCCCCATTTAGCTATCCTAGAGGGAGTAAAATATAAAAAGAAGCAGGTTTTGTAAAACTGTGCTTGAAGACTAGCAGACAACAAATCATCTTGGGCAAATTTAAGCGTCATGAGAAAAGCATTATTAGAGATGTTCAATTTTTGCTGCTATTTAGTTGAGACTACTGTTAAATCGTCCGGCATTAAATTATTTAAAAAGTTGTAAATAATGCCGATACGTGGTGGTGTGACACTGCAAAGTTTCTCTATTAATTCGCAGTTAGCGAAACCTTGATAGCGAAATATTTAAAGGAGTCCCTATTATCTAAATTATAGAGTGATTGAAGTTTTTCAAAGGGCAACAAAGAACAAAGATCACCTAATTTCTTTACTCCCTTGTTTCTCCATGATTGGAAATATGAAGGTCCAAAGATATCCGGTAGATTGGGATTATTCTTGATAGGGGTATAAAAGTTCAGTCTGCCGATTCCTAGATTCTCACGTACGTCAGAGAAAACCTTGAATACACCTAAAAGGGTCCTAAATTTGACCCTCTTATAATAAACAAATTCCAACTGTCACCACAGGCAACCCAAAGCCTCGGGACCGAGCAGAAGTTCAAAGGGTGAGGGTAGACCTACACTGGGAATTGGAGGAGAGTCTTGCAGCAGTATGGGACATGATTGCAGGACAGTAGCCCAATAATATAATTTTAGGTTGGGTAATGCCCATCCCCCTCTATCCCGGGAAAGGGACAAAAATGTATAAGCCCTCTTGGGTTGAGAAAATGCCCAAACAAACTGAGAAAATAGTTTATCAAGTCTTAAAAGTGTTGTCTTGTTGAATTCCAAAGGAATAGCTCTAAACAAATACAAAATGTATGGGAAAAAAATCATTTTTAATATATTGCAGCGCCCAACGATGGTGAGGTGAAGATTATTAAGACGGCTCAAGGCTTTCCTTGTCTCTGGAACAAGAGGGTCGATATTTTGACCGACTATCAGGTCAGTATCAGCTGAGATATTAATACCTAGGTATTTAGCTTTAGCCACAACTCTTCCATCGTTCCAGGTGACATTCTCATTAATTATATTTTGAGTTTTCCCTTTGTTCAGTTTATATCTTGATAAGGAACCGGATAAATGGGCCTCGGCTTCAATTTCTAAAATGGCTTTCTCCGGATCTGGTGTGACCAAAGCCAGATCATCGGCATAGGCCATGATTTTAGTTACTAGGCCGAATCTGCTTATTGCCGGTATAGCCTGATTACCTTCAAGTTCTTAAATAAGGGGGTCAATGTACATGGCAAAGTGTAGTGGGGAGCAGGGGCAACCTTGTCGGGTAACCCGCGAGATTTTAAATTGCTCCGTCAAAGCCCTCTTAATAGACACCCTAGCCATAGGTGTAAGATATAAGGCCTTAATGGGATGGATGACTTTAGGCCCAAAGTTCATTCTCTGCATGACGCCCCGCAGGAAGTTCCAGGAGACCTGATCGAATGCTTTTTTGGCATCAAGGAGTATTACAGCCATCGGATCCCCTGAAACCTGTGCTGCGTCAAGCAGAGTAATGACCCTCTGAATATGCTCGGTAGTGCCTTTAGCGGGTATAAATCCATGCTGCCACTCGGATACAAGGCCCTCGATCTTGGCTGAGAGTCGTGTAGCAAAAATGTTAGAGTATACCTTTGAGTCCCGTTTATAAGGGGGATTGGACGATACAAACCCATTTCTGTTGGCGGTTTGTCTTTTTTAAGAAAGACAATAATTTTAGCTATAGACCAGGATTGAGGGGGGAGTGGCACTGTAGAACATTTGTGTTACTACAGCATTAAAAATATCCTTGATTTGGTAGAGGAAAACCTTATAAAATTCAACTGGAATACAGACGGGCCCGGCAGCTTTCCCGCCGGTAGATTGATCAGGGCCTTGGCAATTTCGTCCCATGTGGGAGGATCCTCAAGTTGTTCCCGTTCCTCTCTACTAAGAGATGACAATACAATTGGGCTTAGATAATTCTTGAGATCAGTTTGACCGTCCAATGGGGATGCCACCATTTCCTCCGAGTATAAACCCTGAAAGAATTCGCAAAAAGCAGTGCGGATTTCTTCAGGATTGCTGGTTAACACTCCTAAGGAGGTCCTAATCTTTTGATGAACACAATTATGCCACTGTGTGGTATTTGTAAACTCTCTGGTGCATGTCATGCACACAAAAGGCATGCTACATGTTTCCAGAGCCTTGCAACTTGTAACCGTGTGAGGTCAAGGAAGGGATGGCATGACTGGCACTTGAGGGGCAGCATTACCGTATGTTTGTTCTGAGGACTGCAACATTTCAGAGTGAGCTTTCACAGAAGCAGCTTCACAGTAGCTCTGTTGCTTACTCGATTGGAAGACCAAACAAAATATATCATATTCTGGGGCCGTATTACAGATGACTGCGCCAGCGCTAATTGTACTGTGCGCCTGATTATGCGCCCAACGACATTACAGAGTATCAGTCTGTAATGCGCCGTGATGTTGGTGAAGACTTTGCACTCTGTGTTTATAAGCGTTTGCGTCTGTGCGCCGATTGTATTAATGCAAAGACGCAAATGCACATAAGTACAGACATACTCTGGCGCACAGCGACAATTAGCGCTGGTGCACTCATCTGTAGAACGGCCCCAGAATGTTTAATGTACTGCTTTAGTTGATGGGTAGGTGAAAGTCTTTCACCAAACACCTGACCCATACATTCACTGAAGCACTACGAAGTAGAAATAAGGTTGCACTGCACTCTGAAAAAACAATAGTCTATCCTCACAAATCAGAAGTATAACTATACCCAAAGCACGCTCCAGAAACATTTTGTATGCCTTGCAAAGATGCAGATAACAGTTTCAGGTGTTCAGCATGTATAGTGTTAAAAAGCACTCCTGCCGAACTTGTGATGCTGTACCTGCCCGGACAGCCCACCACCCCTGCTATACCTTAACAAATGGAGCTCCAAGGCCATGCGCATTACCTGCTCCAGCTTTGCCAGGCCCAGTTTCACCTGCTGCTGCAGCAGCGTGGACCCCATGGGCTCGTTGCTGCCTTCCAGGGCCTCCAGTAGCTCAGCCGGCACCGGAGGCAGAAGGAAGGCAAAAACTGGATTATTTTGACCAGCGCAGCACCCATACATTGTCACCCTAAGGGCGACATATTAGTTAAGGTACTATCAATGCTGAAGGTAATCAGCTTAGCTTGCTCCCATCTTGGTTAAGGGATCGCAAACTGCGTAATCATGGTTGAGGGCTCGCAAACCTAATACAGCGGCAGCAGCACAAAACAAGTACTAGCGAAAGAAGCGAGACGGCTCTTAGCAGAGGCACTGTCACACGGAGGGCAGACTTCATACATTTAGGTTCACAGCATCCAGACGAGCCTCCACTATTTTATTCTCACCACTGACTGATGACAGAAATTGGAGGTTGTGAGCTGGGAATGAGAGAAATGAAGGGGTGGGTGGCTGTACATATGAGCTGGGCTTTACATTTGTTGCACAGTGATAAAGCATGGCTGGCCGCGCTGCAACAATAAGAAAAAATAGTTCTCCCCAACAACAGATGAAGAATGCAAGTGGAAAGAAACTGTATTTAGGCGGTGCTCCTCTGCGAAAAACTGAAGTGAGGTATCGCTGCATGAACCACTTAGGAGGCAACAAAGAAGAGTGACATTGGACTGAACCAATGGTAAGCAGCAGGCAGGAGCAAACTCCTTTATCAATGTAACAGGTCTTCCAGACAGCACATGTGATTCCCTAGGCTCAACCTAAAAAGCAATACAACTATGTATTTTTTTTTTCCTTTTGACATTTACACCTAAAAGAAGAAGCACGCAAAGCAGTCTTTTAAAGATATGCATTTCTTCTATGATTGCAAGAAATTGGATTCATATTTGGGGTGGACAACTATACATCTCAAGAAATAATCACAACTCGAGACAGCGTGGACCTTCAAAGTCACTAATTAACCTAAGCTCCATTCGCTGATAGGAATGGTGTAGATAAGACAAGCTTAATTTAGGGCAATGTGTGACTTATTTATCCACTGTCAGAACAGTAATAAAGTAAAAAACACCAAGCAATAAAAATAAATAGAGTAAAATTTAATAAGCAAAATGACACCAAAACAAGACTAATCCATTAAGGGATACAACAGATATGAATTTTAAAGATTAAAGTGATAATAGCACTGAAAAGGATTGCACACCATTGATAGTCAATGGCCACAGTAGAGTTTTTCCTTGGGACTCAGTCTCTGAAATAGAAGTAAAAATCCTTCAGTGGGTCAAGCCGCCATGCTGTAGCCGATGGTGAGATCCATGAGGCCGGGAACCTTATGGATCAGGGCCCACTGATTTCCTGCTGAGGCGAAGCTCCAAGTGGGGGAAACCACTTTCTTCAAACCCAGCGTGGCTATGCCTTGGGTGGATAGAATGGGTTTGTGCGTTCCGGTCCTCCTGAGAACTGGAAGTCTAAAACCTTGTAGGTCCCAACTTTTCAGAGTTGGTACGACAAGTGCAGTTAGACACAGCTCAGGTTTCCAGGACCTGAGAAACAACAGTTGGGAGTCAAGACTCACTCCAGGAGAGGCCGTCAGCAGGTTCCAAATCAGGTCCGGTTGTTATTGGTCAGCTGGGCACTTCATGGAAAAGTCCTCTTGCAGCTTGTTGTGGCCTTATAGCTACACAGATCAATAGGCGTCTACTTTTTTGTCCCGGTTACAAGGGCAAGCAACTCGAATCCTTCAAGGCTCTGCTCTATTTACAGAAATCAGGTCCGGTCCTCATCTCTTCTTCCACAGGTCCATAAAGTGTGATTAAAAAGGGTGTCTTGCGGTTACATAATAATGCTTGGTACCAACTAGTGTATTGCTCCTAATGGCGCCCAAAGCGAATGGGTAAAAGTTCCTAGGGGTAACCCTACCCGCTTTTGAAACTGTTCCCGTTTGCCCTTCTGTAAACAATCCCACAGTGCCCCCTCACTCTCAAAATCCAAGATGGAGAAATCATTTTCTCTTTATGCAGAGCACGTGTGCACTGCCCTCCCAGATGTATGACCAGAGAAATCAACACTCTCCTTCTCTGAGATCAACCTACACCAGTTTCGGAGGTAGCATTTGGTGCCAGCATAATAAGAAGGTGTTGCAAAATCATCCTGTGCCCCGGGCACCCCCAACATTTTGCTGAATAGTACTGGTGGTAACTGACTCTGAATGACCCTGGGCTCTGCCTAACCAGGCCCAGGGCCAGTGCTATGCTCAAAGAGACACAGAAGAATACAGTTAAAACACCTACATACACTAGGGTACACAATGGTATGGTTGGGTACTCTTGTGATTGGCATGACATACTCTATAGGCCCCTAGTATATAATAGGGCAGGGGGATTGAAACTACCTAGAAGTCCCTATTATCCTAGGGCATGGCAGTTTTTGCACTTGCATGTGTGCACTGCTGAAGCCTGAGGTTAGTTTAAAAGCAGCACTGCTTTTAAAAAGTAAATTGTGCCCAAACTCGACTTTGGGGTTTGGGGCACTTAAACTGGATAACCTACAATGTTTTGGCGTATAAGGAACCCCCAGGGTCTCCCCTAGGTGTCCCAGGGGTGGGCAGTCAGATATTTATAATGTACACTCTTATAAAATGAGTTTTATATGCCCTGGGTTAAGTGAAACTTCACATTTCACTCCCCACATTGTGGTAAAGTACTGCTCAAATTCGACTTTAAAGCTAGAAACACTGTGGAGGGAGGGTATGCAATATTTCAGTCAGAACCCCTAAAGTCTCCCCTAGTTGCACATGGGGTGGGGTTCCTGTGGATATAAGACAAGTACTTATATAATATATGTTTTTGAAAGTCCTGGTGCTGGAAAAATGGCCCAAGTAATTTTTACCATTGCAAATCCCCTGTTACATAGTTTAACATGTTAGGAAGTTATTGATTAATAACTCTTGATAGGAGAGGGCTAGAAATGCCATTCAAAGTCTTCCCAGAATGGTATTAATAAATCCAACAATATCATATTGTTGAATTTCTTCTTAAGTGTACATACAAGAAGTTGTAAGACTTACTTGTTTGTGAGTCTAAATTCAGCCTTCCAGTGGTCTGCCCTGATTGTTCAGAGTGAAGTGGATTAGCCAGGCTGCCTTGTAGAGGTGATAAAGAGCCCCTGGGGTTAACCAGCTTTGCTGGCAAGGCAGTGTGCTGTTCCATAGGAATGCCAGGCCAGGGGGAGGAGTCGTAAACTATGTTCTTCAAAGAGGTGAGCAGAGAACCGTGTCATTTACAACTCTGAACTTCCCACCTAAGGCAGATGGTAGGATTAAGGAAGGTATGAGCAGATGCAGGGGGGAGAGTCTAAGTAAATTAGCCATCCTAGGGGTGTGTTTAGCCAGCTCATATCTCCTTGCTGGAAAATCAGCCATTGTGGATTTGGAAGATTTAATGCACTCTGGGACGAAATAATGCCACACTCTACAGGATGTAGTCATATCTTGGAGGAGTTAACCTACTTCCATTGGTCAGAAGTGACCTCCTGCTTGACCCAGAGAACTTGGAATAAGTATCCGAGAGAGGCAGAGCCCTCCAGATCTGCTGCTTGAAACTTACTGAAGCAAGAAGTGCCCTGTTGAGAAGTTTTGCTGTGCAAAGATTTCTAAGGTCTGACCTCTGACAACAGCACCATCTGAAACTACAGCCCTGTGGATTATCTTGCTGAAAAATAACTAAAGAGTGGACACCCTGAAAGCTACAGGTTAAAAGAGCTCATCTGAAACATCACCAACTAAATCTACACATTGGAGAACTACCAGTGGATTTGTGTAAGGGTTTTGTACCAGTGGATTGTGGGAACTGAAGTCCTCAACTTTCAAGGACCATCTTGGAGCTTCCAGACCCTTGGAGTGAGTTTGAGAAACGTTGGGGCCCCTTGAGGAACTTCAGGAAAAAGTTCAAGAAGTTTGGAGAACTTTGGAGCAACTTTGAAAAAACGCTCCATAGAGGGACCGACTCAACCTGGCCTGTCAGGCCGCCTGCCTTCAACCGCGAGCCGGCCTAGCGATCCAGGTTTGTCCCGCTAAAAGATCCATAGGTCCAACTTCCAGAGTTTGACCGGGACTAGAAGAAAACTGAAGCCGGTGAACCCTCACTGGATCCAGCTACATGAGGAGCATCGAGAGACCCTGCTAGAAATGCTCCAGAAAAGTTTCTAAGTGCGCACGTAGAAAAGGTGACCGGTAGCAACTGCGAGAGCCAAGCCGCCTGCCTTCTATCGTGTGTCGGCCTGGATTCAAAGGTTGCCCCGCTGAAGCATTAAAGGATTTTTTTTTTTAAGTCTGTCCTGGGACGTTGACCAGGAGCTCGTCGAAAGGCAAGCCGGCGAACCCTCACCGGATCTGGACTAGCTGGGAGCTTTGAGTGCCCTCGGGAAGAAAAGCTCCAGAAAAGTTACTAAGTGTGAAGGTAGAAACTGTGACCAGGACCTGCTTCGAGCTGCAACCGCTCAGGGCTCCATCACGGCTGGCCTGAAACTTTGACTTTGCCCTGGTCTATCATGAGCAGGTATCACAATATGGTGCTATAATCTTCTAAGTGCTATATTTGAAAATTCATATCTCCGGTTCCCTACATGGATTTTTGTCGTTGTGGTGTCATTTTAATGATAAAAATATTTCCTATTTTTATAAATTGGTGTTGGATTTTTATTATGTGTTTTGTCTTCATTATTTACTGAATTTGTGTTTTTAAATGCTTTACATACCTGTCTTTGAAGTAAAGCCTGTCTGCTTGCAGCCACATTACCAAGGGTTGAGCATAGGAATAATTTTCTAAGACCTATGCTGAGTCCTGACATGTGTTAGGGGCCTTATTGCCAGTGGCAGACCTACATTTGCCCCTACCAATAACCCTCTTTCCAACAGAAGGACATAAGCCCGGACCTCTCCAGGTGTTACCAAACATTTGCCTGTTACAGGGGACACCCCTTCGAAGTAAATTAAGTTCCTGGGCCAACCCCACTGGTGTTTATGCCAGGGGAAGAGATAAACAACTCCTGTTTCCCAAGCCATTGTACCTGCCCTGTGATAATTTTTCATATCATTCATCACGGCTTATTCCTGGCTGTGCCACTGCTTATGAGAGAATGCAAATTAGCCCGAGCAGCTTCATGCAGGTAAAATGTTACTTTCTAAAATATACCTTTCCCTAATATTCATTAAAAATACGACTTCACACCATTGAGTTGGGATTTTAATAACTAATAGAAAATAGTTGTTTCATCATTTTTGTAGCTGGACCCTAACAGGAGATACCAACATTTATTTTTACATTTGCTTCCCAGTGTTTCCCTTTGGGATAGCAAGAGCCTTCTCACAGTAAAAATTACTTTTGGGTGCTAGTCACTATAAGGGTATGTTAACTGTATATTTCTACTGTTAACTGTTTATTTCTACTGTTCTACTTTCATAGACCATGCACACTGCCTTGTTGGCTATACGGCCTACACAAGAGTGACTTTTTGATATTTAAAAGAAATGATTTTACCTAACAAAAAAAGTTTTGTTGAATTAATGCACAGTAGATTTTTACAGTGCAGCAGTCAGAAATACATAGAGTCGGCCTCAAGTCATGTTTGCCCTGCCGCTGTAGTTGATGGTACTATAGGCACTGCAGTCCCCTAGTGCCATTACATTTCCGGACCCTGTGTTCACTTTTTACATCATATTCTGGGGACATCCAAGCAAGTTAAATATTCCAATGCCAAATTAACCATATCTAAGAGGGCACACAGGCACTCTACTAGCAGGGGCAAATTGCACAGAGTTTTAAAGCCAGCAAAGCAGATATGGGAAAAATGTGGAGGGACGCCACACAAAATATGGTCATTTCCTACAATGATTATTAAAAGGAAGCATAATTGTTACAAATGAATATAGGGCATTTTACACAAATACCTTTTTTATGGGTCAACACTTGGCTGTTTCAGAATAGTAAACATAACCAAATGATATTTGTTTCTGGCGCAGCCCCAGTGTCTCTCTTTATTATGAGAGATGTAAATCTTCACTTTTTAGTCTACATTGAGCATTTTGGGACTTTTAGTTTCTCTTTTAAGATTGACAGTATGGCTGAAAAATTGCAGCATGCAAAGCGCTCTTATAGTTTAAAAGAGACGACTGACTCGCTTGGGAACACTAAAAGTGCTATGTGGCAATGAACAGTGTAAGGTCAACAACCCAAAGAGAATCCAGACATTCAAATACCTGCAGCGCAAGCTTCACTTTAACACACAAAAGTTACGGTTAGAGTTTATAGGTGTACTAGGCTGTTGATTCAGGTGCATAGTGAAGGGCATGCCAAATTCAAGGGGAAACATTGCAAATTAAAAAAAAAACCTGAAAGCTAAAAATATCCTTAGCCTCAATATGTTATTTGGTTTTGGGTGGTGGATACTCCCTCTACTTGGTCTGGTTAGTGACTAGCAGCCAATCTTGGGTGCTACTGGTTACAGCACATTCTCCCTTTGCTCTATAGCGTTTTGTATTTCATATTTAGAAAACATTTGAAATGGGTAAGTACAGAGACATTTCCATATTGGTTAAGTGAACACAATATTGTTTTCTAACAATGTGTACCAATCTTTTAGTTTTCCAATATCTTTTTGTATGGGGGTAGCAAACAAAATTGCTCATGCATTAATATATCTTTGTCCCCACTTTTCAAAGGTTTCTTTTTTAGCCACTGGCCAGTTTAAATGGCCTTTTATTTGTTAGATGCCTACAGTCTTGTTTTACATTTTTGATATAATTTAACAGCTTTCACATCTAGTTCCTTTGGAGTATACCATTTATAATGGCCTGCACAGCCTATAATTTTCCGTAGGCCCTATTTTTCTGAAGATTGAATTGCCAGGATACAATTTGACATGGCCTTATGTTGGCTCTACGAACACATTACTTTTTCTACCAGATAGAATCGTTGCTTGAGTTTTCCAACATCTTTTCCTAAAGTGATACCACATATTACCGCTCATGCATTTCTGTAAAATCTGATTTCCCCTAGTTTTCAACTCAAGTTGCCTTTTATTTGATAGCATACTGCAGTATCATTTCATATTTTTGATTTCATTCCACAAGCTTTCACATCAGGGTCCTTCTGGGGATCTTAAATATAATGCTTTACAAGGGCTGTAATATTAGGTGTTCCCTATGTTTCTCGGGTTAGAGCTTACCAGGATTCAATTTGACATGGCATACTTTGGGCTAGATGAACACAGTATATTCCTACCAAATAACACCCTTTACTGTGTTTTTCAACATCTTTTACTGTGGGGATATCACATATTACTGCTCCTGCATTGCTGTAATTTCTGATATCCCCTACTTTTCAACGGTTAGCTTTCAGCCACTGACCAATTAAAGTTACCTTTTATATGATAGTAGATTACACTAATTCTAAGCATTTTTCATTTGATTCCAAAAGCTTTCACATCTGGTTTCTTTCGGGGATACCAAATATAACGCCTTGATTGGGCTATAATATTTGGTATCCCTTATATTTCTTGGGTTAGAGCTTAGCAGGATTCAATTTGACATGGCATTCTGTGGACAAAGTATTTTCCTGCCAAATAGCACCCTTCCCTGTGTTTTCCATAATATTTTACTATGGGGATACCACATATTACGGCTTTTGCAGTGCTGTAATATCAAGAATCCCCAACTTTTCAAGCGTTACCTTTTAGCCACATATCAACTTAAGTTGCCTTTTATTTGCTAGCAGACAGCTATATCTTTTCACATTTTTGATTTCATTGCGCAAGCTTTTACTTCTAGTTCCTTTGGAGGATACCAAATATAATGTCTCATAAGGGCTATAATATTTGGTAATCCCTATGTTTCTCGGGATAGACCTTACCAGGATCCAATTGGACATGACATTCTGTTGTCTGGGTGAACAAAGTATTTTTCTGCCAAATGGCATCCTTCCCTCCGTTTTCCATAATATTGTACTATGGGGAGACATCATATTACAGCTGCTGCATTTCTGTAATATCTGGTACCATATATAATGGACTCTACCGCCTATAAAATTTGGTATCACTTGTGTTTCTCGGGTAACAACTTACAAGGATTCAATTTGACGTGGTCTTATGTTGGATGGCATAGCACAATATTTGTTTGCCAATAAGCACCCTTCCTTTTGCTTTACAACATCATTTACTATAGGGATACTGTGAGAAGTTGGCCTGGTATATGATGTTCACTAGTTAAAGTGACCACCTTGTACCATGCCAAGCAACCCTTATGGTGTGGTTGTAAGTCAACCTTTTCGGACTAGCTGCCCTAGTGGTAGCGTAGGCTAAGCAGTCTTTGAGGGTAAACTCGTTAAAGCGTGTTAAGCAGGCTGTTTTACCAAATGCAACCCCCCTTTATATGAAAGGACACCACACAGATATATATGGAAAATATATATGGATTTATTTCTCAAAGTAACCCCTAGACTCTTTATGAGCACAGGAGCACAAATCGTTAAACAAGACAACGTTATAATATACAGAAGTTGCACTTTATATGGATGGGCCCTGGTGGCCACTCAAACCATATACTAAAATAGTGGTATAAGTACCACGAACAGGAAAGTGAAAAGGCCTAGGGCCTCTAGAATCGCTGGGCCTACAAGGAGCTAACTTCAGTTAGTGACCAGGAGGTCCACGGGTCGCGTGTGCAGTGAGGAAAGTTACACGCGGGCTCCCATAGGTTTTCAATGGGTGCGTAAAAGTTAAAAAGTTACTGCAGAAAGGGTCTTCTGGGTGGACTACGATCTCAAGATTCGAAACACAGACACTAGAGATGATTCTCTACACTTGGGCACCGGAGTGCCAGCTTTACCTCACCCACAGGAAGCGGGTGCATAGGTCTCGAAGTGCGTCGGGTTTCTTCTATCGATTCAATGGAGCCTGATGACAAAGATGCTGCAGGCGGTCGGTCCAGAAGAGCTGCGTTGGATCCAAGGGTGGATCGGAGTTGTAGAAGACCTGAAAGCAGAGGGGACAGTGTTCACAGTCACTAGCCAGTGACCGGTGTGGCACCAGGTAGGTACCAGGAGATGTCGGGTGCAACCAGGTGGTTAGGTGTAGCTTGTCTCCGCAGCCACGTGGTCCCTGAAGGTCGACGACATCCAGGAGTCGAGTCACGAGCTGTCCCACGCAGGCTCTCGCTGTCGGCGGTGTCGGCGACTCGAAAGAAGCAAACAAGCCTTGGCAAAGGCAGGAGTCGTGGAAAGAGAGGAAAGCTGATTGATCTGACCAGCAAGGTCAGAGGGGCTGCTCTTTTGGAGAGCAGCTAGGGCCAGTCTGGAGCAACCAGACCAGCGTAGTTGATTTCAAAGTTCGTCGCCAAAATGGCCACTAGCCAACGGGCCAGGGACCGGGCAGGCGCGTCGAGATGCAAAGTGCAGAGGGGCCCCACGCAGATCATGGAGATGCTGGAGGGCTCACCTTTGGTGCAGATGCTGCTCGATGGTTGGGCTTCTTAGGACCCAAAGCACAACTTGGAGGGAGCCTCTGTCGTTGCGCTTGCAGCTTGTCGTCGGTCTTCCAAGATGGCTGGCTCCACGTGTCTCGGTGCCTCCACGGGTTCCTTCTTTGCAGGGACTGTGGATCGGGCTGTGAGAGGTCTGGAGGTCCAGGTCTTGTTGGGCTCTGGGCTCGGTCTCCGGCAGGAGGCGGCGGCAAAGCAGATGTTCAATAGCTGGTTGGTGCTTGCGTTAGCAAGATGGTCACTCCCTGACCATAGGGGAGATTTCCTTCAGTCCTCTGTGCAGCAGAGCGTCGAAGTTCCCGTCTTCTTCTTGTTGTTAAGTTGATTCCAGGATGTCTAAAGTCTTTGGACACAGCTCCTACCTTTAAGCGGATTCTAGGGGCCGGACCACCTGCTAAGTCCCTCCCTAAGGGTGGGACCAGGAAGGTGGGTGGTTACACCCCCAATCCTTTGTCCAGCTCGCCCCAGGTCCGGGGCTGGTGTGCCCCAGGACCGGATTGAACTGGCATATGCACCGAGGCTCCTTGTGAGCCTCAGGCATGTCTGGTTTCTTTCAAGCCCTACCTGACCAATACACAAAATCCTGTCTGGGGTGGTGCTCGCACCTCCCCTGGCAGGAAACCCTTTGTCCACGTCTCCCAAGCTGGAAGGAATCCCAGCAGCAGGAGGGCAGACTTGTGTCTGTGGTGGCAGCATCCATTTTGTGGAGCTGAGGCTATGTCTGATTTTACCCGGGTTTCAGGTACTGTACATGTCGTGTCCCTCTAGAAGGGTGGAATGCTAACCCCGTTGCCAGAATTGGCGAGGGGTTAGTATTCCAATTTGTATGACACCTTACTCGACATGTTTTGATAAAGCCAAACCAAAGATAGCATTTAACCGCGAGGTTCATAATGCACTTAAGAGTATATGGTATGACGATATCTGGAAACGGTAGAAGGAAGTTGTTCCGACCACTGCAGACAGGCTCAGCTCATGCCAGAGCACCATCTCACATGGAACTAAGCACTCTGCCTCCAGGATTATTAAGGCCTGCCATAGGAGTGACTTATAGGTTAACCTGTGTCCCATTTAAGGTTAGGTATAGGTATACTACACCTAAGTAAGAGGTGGGTACACCAACTTACCCCAGCTGAGTGATCAGCCAGTTGTGTCAAATTTGTTAGGCCAAGCCTGGGGTGGCATAATACATGCTTCAGCCCCTGGCAGGCCTTAGATACACCAATGCCCTGGGTACCTAGTGTACACTGGTACAGGGGCTCACAGGGTGATCCACTTCCAATTGGTTATGCACCTAGGGTGCATAGTGTCAATTTAGTTAGAGAGAACAGCAGGCTGGGGGTCTGATTAGCAGGCCCACAGCCTCAATATGTCAAAAACCAGTGAAGCAAAAAGCAAAAATTTGGGGTGACCATAGGATAGCAGACCCTACTCTCCTACACAACCCCCCCCCCCAAACGCAGGGACATTAAACTAGCCTTGACCAGTCTCGTCTTCATGTCCTAAGTGGAAGTACCTGGAGAGACCATCTGCATTTCCATGGTCTGTACCTGGCCGGTGCTCCACTGTAAAGTCCATCCCCTGTAGGGAAATGGACCACCTAAGCAGTTTGGGGTTTTCACCCTTCATCTGATTTAGCCACAAGAGGGGCTTATGGTCGGTCTGAATCTTGAAGTGAGTGCCAAACAAGTATGGCCTCAGCTTCTTCAGGGCCCACACCACAGCAAAGGCCTCCCTCTCAATAGCTGACCAATTCTTCTCTCTGGGGGTCAACCTTCTCCTAATAAAAGCAATGGGTTGGTCTTGATCATCTACATTAAGTTGTGACAGCACAGCTCCCTCACCCAACTCAGAAGCATCTGTTTGGACAATAAACTCTTTGGAGTAGTCAGGACTTTTCAGGATAGGTGCAGAGCACATGGCCTTCTTCAGGTCATCAAATGCCTTTTGACAGCTTACTGTCCACTGAACCTTTTTGGGCATCTTCTTGGATGTCAGATCATTAAGAGGAGTCACAATGGACCCATAGTTCTTAACAAACTTCCTGTAGTACCCAGTCAAGCCCAAGAAAGCTCGAACTTGAGTCTGGGTGGTTGGAGGAAACCAGTCCTTGATGGATTGTATCTTACTCTCCAGTGGTTGAACTTGGCCCCCACCTACAAGGTGGCCCAAATACACAACCTTACTCTGCCCTATCTGGCACTTAGTAGCCTTAATAGTGAGGCCTGCCTTTTGCAGAGCCTCCAGTACCTTCTTCAGGTGGATCAGGTGATCCTCCCAGGTGGAGCTAAAGACAGCAATGTCATCAAGATATGCTGCACAAAAGCCATTCAACCCAGTAAGGACTTGATTCACCAACCTTTGGAAGGTGGCAGGTGCATTCTTCAGACCAAAGGGCATCACCAAAAATTGATAATGCCCACCTGGGGTTGAGAATGCAGTTTTGGCCTTAGACTCCTCAGCTAACCTGATTTGCCAATAGCCAGCTGTCAAGTCAAATGTGCTCAAAAACTTAGCAGAAGCTAGTTTGTCTATGAGCTCATCTGCCCTTGGAATAGGATGTGCATCTGTCCTAGTGACAGCATTGAGTCCTCTGTAATCCACACAGAACCTCATCTCTCTCTTGCCATCTTTGGTGTGAGGTTTGGGGACCAGAACCACTGGGCTAGCCCAGGGGCTCTCTGAGGGTTCAATGACACCCAATTCCAGCATTTTGTGTACCTCAGCCTTTATACAGTCCCTGACGTGGTCAGGTTGTCTGTAAAGTTTGTTCTTTACAGGCAGACTGTCACCAGTGTCCACCACATGGGTACACCAGTCAGTTTGGCTAGGTATCAAGGAAAACATGTGTTGAAATGATTGTAGAACCTGTCTACATTCAATCTGTTGATGATCAGTGAGGTTGCCTCCAAGGGTCACTCCTTCAACTGAGCCATCTTCAGGGTTCTGAGACAACAGGTCTGGGAGAGGGTCACTCTCTTCCTCCTGTCCCTCATCTGTAGCCATGAGCAAGCCCATGTCTGCCCTGTCAACATATGCTTTTAACCTGTTAACATGGAGTACCCTGTGGGGACTCCTGGGAGTTCCTAGGTCCACCAAGTAGGTAACCTCTCCCTTCTTCTCCAGGATTGTATGGGGTCCAGACCATTTGTGTTGGAGTGCTGCTGGGGCCACTGGCTCCAACACCCATACCTTCTGCCCTGGCTAAAACTCAACCAAGACAGCCTTTTGGTCATGCCAAGCTTTCTGTAAGGCCTGGCTTGCCTCAAGGTTTTTTGGATGCCTTCTCCATATACTCAGCCATTCTGGAGCGGAGATCAAGTACATAGTCCACTATGTCTTGTTTAGGCTTTTTGAGAGGTAACTCCCATCCTTCCTTTACTAAACACAGTGGGCCTCCTACAGGGTGCCCAAACAACAATTCAAAGGGGCTGTAGCCAACTCCTTTTTGTGGGACCTCTCTGTAAGCAAAAGGAAGGCAGGGTAGAAGGATGTCCCATCTTCGCCTGAGCTTTTCAGGTAATCCTTTGATCATACCCTTTAGGGTCTTGTTGAATCTCTCAACAAGCCCATTGCATTGTGGGTGATAAGGAGTGGTGAACTTGTAGTTGACACCACATTCCTTCCACATAGCTGTCAAGTATCCTGACATGAAGTTGGTTCCTCTGTCAGAAACCACCTCCTTAGGAAACCCCACTCTGGAGAATACTCCTAGCAGGGCCCTGGCCACAACAGGAGCTGTAGTGGTCCTAAGGGGAATTGCCTCTGGATACCTGGTGGCATGATCCACTACCACCAGTATAAATCTGTGCCCAGATGCAGTGGGAGGATCCATGGGACCCACTTTATCTATTCCCACTCTTTCAAAGGGGACCCCCACCACAGGTAGTGGTATTAGGGGGGCCTTTGTTGTGCCACCTGATTTGCCACTGGCTTGGCAGGTCACACAGGAGCGACAAAACTCCTTGGTATCTTCATTCATGTGAGGCCAGTGAAAGTGAGGGACAAGTCTGTCCCAGGTCTTGTTCTGGCCTAAGTGTCCTGCTAGAGGAATATCATGGGCCAAGGTAAGAAGGAAGCCCCTAAATTGCAGAGGTATAACCAACCTCCTGGTTGCACCAGGTTTTGGGTCTCTAGCCTCTGAATAAAGGAGCCCATCATCCCAATACACTTTATGGGTACCTTGAGCATTCCCAGCAGCCTCAGCAGCAGCCAGCTGTCTGAGGGGTTTAAGAGATGGACAGGATAACTGAGCCTGCCCCAAGTCAGCCCTGGAAGGTCCCCCTGTCCCCAGAAACTCAACCTGATCAGGTTCAAGCTCTTCAGGGACAGTTCCTTCAGGGTCCTCTAGATCATCTTCCTGGGAAGGCTGATCATCACTTGTAGGCAGGGGGGAAGGCACAGCCTTAACCCTCCTGTTCTTCCTCTTGGTAGGTGCTTGGTCCATTGTTCCAGGATCCAAGACCTGTGGTTCAGTAAGGCCCTTTTTGGCCTGTGACCTGGTCACAGCAAGGACATGTGGTGATATACCTAACATCTCTGCATGTGTCCTGTACTCCACTTCTGACCATAGAGAACTCTCTAGGTCATTGCCCAACAAACATTCTACTGGGAGGTCTGCACTAACCACAACCCTTTTGAGGCCAGTTACCCCTCCCCATGAGAAGTTAACAACTGCCACACTATGTGAAGTAGTGGCATTGCTGGCATTGGTCACCAGGTAATTCTCACCTGGTATGTACTGTCCAGGGTCCACAAAGCCTGGTGTCACCATGGTGACACTGGCACATGTGTCCCTGTAGGCTTGAGCCACTTTTTCATTAATTAAAGGAGTCTGTCTGTACTTGCCCAGATTACTGGGGCTCACAGTCAGGGACAAATCCATGTCCCCATCACAGATCAAGACTGCCTGTGTCAGGGTTCTGTCTAAGTCAGAATCTCCTTCAGTTCCCATAGTGATTCCCACTACACCCTTTGTCTGGGGACCAACACTGCTAACAGTAGTACTGGGAGCAGGTGCCTTAGGGGCAACAGTGTTGGGGGCTCCACCCTTCTTACAATCACTAGTCCAGTGAGTTGTATTCTTGCAAGATTTGCACCAGGGTTTCTTTGGACCTTCTTTCTTCTTCCCTTTAGGCTGGGACCCACCCTCGTTAGTACTAGTTTGGGGCCCTGTTGAAGACTTCTGGTCTTTGGATTTCTGATCTCCACCCTTTTGGTCTGTTTTCTTCTGATCACCCCCTTGGCCCTGGTTCTGGTTCTTTTGCTTAACCCTGGTTCTGACCCATTTGTCTGCCTTCTTTCCCAATTCTTGGGGAGAGGTCAGATCTGAGTCAACCAAGTGTTGATGCAGTTGCTGGTTCTGACAGTTATTTAAAATCTGTTCTCTCATCATCAAATTGTACAATCCTGTATAATCAGATACCTTACTTCCCAGCAACCAACCCTCCAAAGCCTTAGTGGAACATTCAATGTATTCAGACCAGTCCTGAGTCTGTGTCTTCTGGGTGTCTCTGAACATTAACCTGTACTGTTCAGTGGTTAAGCCTAACCCATCAACTAGGACACTCTTCAGGGCTCTGTAATTTCTGACATCCTCCTCCCTAACAGTGAGGAGTCTATCTCTGCCTCTTCCTTCAAAGGAGAGTCATAAGATTGCTGCCCACTGGTCTTCAGGAACCTGCTGCACTTTGCAGGCTCTCTCAAGAGCAGTCATCCATTTGTGGATGTCATCCCCACTTTTGTAGGGGGGCACTACCTTGGACAGGTTCCTATTGTCAAAGACCCTATCTTTGTCCTTAGGGACAATGCTGCCACCAGTGGGTATAGACCCACTCTCTTTAGGTTGCCTAGCCTTACTCAGTTTCTCTTCCATCAGAGCTACTTCTAGCTCCTGTCTCCTGATTCTCAGCTGAGCTTCCTGCATTCTGGCCTCATGCTCCCTCCTCTGAGGGGTGGTCATCCTCCTTCTGGAGTGACCTTGAGAGCCTCTAGAGGCATGAGAAGCATTAGATTCACCTGAGTGATTCCTTTGCCTCCCAAGCCCCTGGTTAAGTCCACTGGGGAGATCCAATGGGATGATCCCATTGTCAGTCCCCAATAGCCTTAGGTTAGCTGGGCCACGTATAACACTTGGCACTGGGCTAGTTCTCCCTTCATCCCCACTAACATCTGTATCCCTATCACTTTCATCCTCTGTAGTATGAATCTCATCTAAGGGGTGATTATTGGAAAGGGGTACCTCAGTTGCATCTTCAGAAGGGGGGCCTCCTGTTCCAGTCCCTAAGGGTCCTAACTAGGAGGCTTTCTTGAGAGCTTTCTGATCTTCATCAGCTTGTAAAAGTTCTCTGAGTTCAGCAGAAGTAGGGTTCTTGGGCTGTTTAAGGACCCTGATATTTGTCAACTGCCTGAGCTCATTTTGATTTAGGGTAGCAAAGAGAGTTGGTGCCCTCTGGGGGTCACTCTCGACAGAGATAGGTACCTTGGACCCCTCTGCCCCCTCCATTGCTCTTAAGTGTGGGTGGATGTGTTGCAATCTACCGACACTTGGGTTTACCTACTAAACCTATCTAGTAGTTGTAGTCAGGGTGTGCTACTCCCTTTGCTCTACAACAACTAAGTTCAGTAGAACTTAAGTATATCTATCTTGTTTTATATGTACCTACAGGTACCTATGTGATCTTTCAATTGGTAACCAAGAGATTACAATGGTATAACACAGCAAGCTCAAATCCAACCGCTGCTCACCAATGTGAGAAGTTGGCCTGGTATATGATGTTCACTAGTTAAAGTGACCACCTTGTACCATGCCAAGCAATCCTTATGGTGTGGTTGTAAGTCAACCTTTTCGGACTAGCTGCCCTAGTGGTAGCGTAGGCTAAGCAGTCTTTGAGGCTAAACTCGTTAAAACGTGTTAAGCAGGCTGTTTTACCAAATGCAACCCCCCTTTATACCAATGAAAGGACACCACACAGATATATATTGAAAATATATATGGATTTATTTCTCAAAGTAACCCCTAGACTCTTTATGAGCACAGGAGCACAAATCGTTAAACAAGACAACGTTATAATATACAGAAGTTGCACTTTATATGGATGGGCCCTGGTGGCCACTCAAACCATATACTAAAATAGTGGTATAAGTACCACGAACAGGAAAGTGAAAAGGCCTAGGGCCTCTAGAATCGCTGGGCCTACAAGGAGCTAACTTCAGTTAGTGACCAGGAGGTCCACGGGTCGCGTGTGCAGTGAGGAAAGTTACACGCGGGCTCCCATAGGTTTTCAATGGGTGCGTAAAAGTTTCAAGTCAAGATTCGAAACACAGACACTAGAGATGATTCTCTACACTTGGGCACCGGAGTGCCAGCTTTACCTCACCCACAGGAAGCGGGTGCATAGGTCTCGAAGTGCGTCGGGTTTCTTCTATCGATTCAATGGAGCCTGATGACAAAGATGCTGCAGGCGGTCGGTCCAGAAGAGCTGCGTTGGATTCAAGGGTGGATGCGTTGGATTCAAGGGTGGATCGGAGTTGTAGAAGACCTGAAAGCAGAGGGGACAGTGTTCACAGTCACTAGCCAGTGACCGGTGTGGCACCAGGTAGGTACCAGGCGATGTCGGGTGCAACCAGGTGGTTAGGTGTAGCTTGTCTCCGCAGCCACGTGGTCCCTGAAGGTCGACGACGTCCAGGAGTCGAGTCACGAGCTGTCCCACGCAGGCTCTCGCTGTCGGCGGTGTCGGCGACTCCAAAGAAGCAAACAAGCCTTGGCAAAGGCAGGAGTCATGGAAAGAGAGGAAAGCTGATTGATCTGACCAGCAAGGTCAGAGGGGCTGCTCTTTTGGAGAGCAGCTAGGGCCAGTCTGGAGCAACCAGACCAGCATCGTTGATTTAAAAGTTCATCGCCAAAATGGCCACTAGCCAACGGGCCAGGGACCGGGCAGGTGCGTCGAGATGCAAAGTGCAGAGGGGCCCCACGCAGATCGTGGAGATGCTGGAGGGCTCACCTTTGGTGCAGATGCTGCTCGATGGTTGGGCTTCTCAGGACCCAAAGCACAACTTGGAGGGAGCCTCTGTCGTTGCGCTTGCAGCTTGTCGTCGGTCTTCCAAGATGGCTGGCTCCACGTGTCTCGGTGCCTCCACGGGTTCCTTCTTTGCAGGGACTGTGGATCGGGCTGTGAGAGGTCTGGAGGTCCAGGTCTTGTCGGGCTCTGGGCTCGGGCTCCGGCAGGAGGCGGCAGCAAAGCAGATGTTCAATAGCTGGTTGGTGCTTGCGTTAGCAAGATGGTCACTCCCTGACCATAGGGGAGATTTCCTTCAGTCCTCTGTGCAGCAGAGCGTCGAAGTTCCCGTCTTCTTCTTGTTGTTAAGTTGATTCCAGGATGTCTAAAGTCTTTGGACACAGCTCCTACCTTTAAGCGGATTCTAGGGGCCGGACTACCTGCTAGGTCGCTCCCTAAGGGTGGGACCAGGAAGGTGGGTGGTTACACCCCCAATCCTTTGTCCAGCTCGCCCCAGGTCCGGGGCTGGTGTGCCCCAGGACCGGATTGAACTGGCATATGCACCGAGGCTCCTTGTGAGCCTCAGGCATGTCTGGTTTCTTTCAAGCCCTACCTGACCAATACACAAAATCCTGTCTGGGGTGGTGCTCGCACCTCCCCTGGCAGGAAACCCTTTGTCCACATCTCCCAAGCTGGAAGGACTCCCAGCAGCAGGAGGGCAGACTTGTGTCTGTGGTGGCAGTATCCATTTTGTGGAGCTGAGGCTATGTCTGATTTTACCCGGGTTTCAGGTATTGTACATGTCGTGTCCCTCTAGAAGGGTGGAATGCTAACCCCGTCGCCAGAATTGGCGAGGGGTTAGTATTCCAATTCGTATGACACCTTACTCGACATGTTTTGATAAAGCCAAACCAAAGATAGCATTTAACCGCGAGGTTCATAATGCACTTAAGAGTATATGGTATGACGATATCTGGAAACGGTAGAAGGAAGTTGTTCCGACCACTGCAGACAGGCTCAGCTCATGCCAGAGCACCATCTCACATGGAACCAAGCACTCTGCCTCCAGGATTATTAAGGCCTGCCATAGGAGTGACTTATAGGTTAACATGTGTCCCATTTAAGGTTAGGTATAGGTATACTACACCTAAGTAAGAGGTGGTTACACCAACTTACCCCAGCTGAGTGATCAGCCAGTTGTGTCAAATTTGTTAGGCCAAGCCTGGGGTGGCATAATACATGCTTCAGCCCCTGGCAGGCCTTAGATAGATCAATGCCCTGGGTTCCTAGTGTACACTGGTACAGGGGCTCACAGGGTGATCCACTTCCAATTGGTTATGCACCTAGGGTGCATAGGGTCAATTTAGTTAGAGAGAACAGCAGGCTGGGGGTCTGATTAGCAGGCCCACAGCCTCAATATGTCAAAAACCAGTGAAGCAAAAAGCAAAAATTTGGGGTGACCATAGGATAGCAGACCCTACTCTCCTACAGATACCAAATATTTGGGCTCTCTTGAATTACTGTAATATCTAGTATCCCCTACGTTCCATGGGTTACCCATTAGCCATTGACCACTTGAAGTTGTCTTTTATTTGATAGCAGATTACAGTATCTTTTCACATTTTGTACATCATTCCATAGAAATTGACATCCAGTACGCTTAGGAGATACCAAATATAATAGCCTATATAGCCTATATTATTTGGTATACCATGGGAGTCTCGAGAAATGACCAGGGTTTCATTTGATATAGTCTTATTTTGGATGGGTGAGCACAGTTTTGCTATGCCAAGTAGCACCCTTTTTTTGCTTTAAAACAGCGTTTCTTATGGGGATACCAAATATTATGACCCACGTATTGCTGTAATATCTTGTATCCCCTGTTTTACGGGTTACCCTTTAGCCATTGAGCAGTTGAAGTTGACTTTTGTTTGATAACAGACTACAATACCTTCTCACATTTTTACATCATTCCATAACATTTTACATCCGGTCCCCTTAGGGGATAACAAATATAATGGCCTTTACCGGCTACAATATTTGATATCCCCAGTGTTCTCGGGTTAGAAGTTACCAGGATTCAATATGACATCACCATATGTTGCATGAGGGAGCACAGTATTTCTATACCAAATATCACCCTTCCTTTTGCTTTCCAACATCATTTAATATGGGGATACCAAATATTATGGCTCACTCATTGCTGTAATATCTCGTTTCCCCTATGTTTCATGGGTTACCCTTGAGTCATTAAAAAGTTGAATTTGCCTTTTATTTGATAGCAGAATACAGTATCTTTTCACATTTTGTACATCATTCAACAAGATTTTGCATCCGGTACCCTTAGGGGATACCAAAAATAATCGCCTATAGGGCCTATCATATTTGGTATCCCCAGCGTTTCTCGGGTTAGAAGTTACCAGGATTCAATTTGACAATGCCTTATGTTGGATGGAAGAGCACAGTATTTCAATACCAAATAGCACCCTCCCTTTTGCTTTCCAACATCATTAACTAGGGGGATAACAATTCTTACGGCTCACGCATTTCTGTAATATCTCATATACCCTATGTTTCATGGGTTACCCTTGAGCCATTGAATGGTTGAAATTGCCTTTTGTTTGATAGCAGACTACAGTATCTTTTCACATTTTGTACATCGTCCACAAGATTTTACATCCGTACCCTTAGGGATACCAACTATCAGCTTATACGGCCTATAATATTTGGTATCCCCAGCGTTTCGTGGGTTAGAAGTTACCAGGATTCAATTTGACATCGCCATATGTTAGATGGAGGAGCACAGATTTTCTATACCAAATTGCACCCTTCCTTTTGCTTTCCAACATCATACACTATGGGGATACCAAATATTATGGCTCACCCATTGCTGTAATATATCGTAACCCCTGCGTTTCATAGGCTACCCTTTAGCCATTGACCAATTAAACTTGCCTTTTATTTGATAGCAGACTACAGTATCTTTTCACATTTGTACATCTTTCCACAAGATTTTGCATCCGTACCCTTAGGGGATATCAAATTTAATAGCCTATACGGCCTATAATATTTGGTATGCCCAGTGTTTCCTGGGTTGGAAGTTACCAGGATTCAATGTGACTTTGCCTTTTGTTGGATGTGGGAGCACAGTGTTACAAATACAAAGAGCACCCGTCCTTTTGCTTTCTAACACCATTTACTATGGGGATACCAAATATTATGGATCATGCATTGCTGTAATATCTCGTATCCCCTATGTTTCATGGGTTATCCTCGAGCCAATGAATAGTTGAAATTATCTTTTGTTTGATAGCAGACTACAGTATCTTTTCACATTTTTTACATCATTCCACAAGATTTAGCTTCTGTACCCTTGGGGGATACCAACTATAATAGCCTATACGGCCTATAATATTTGGTATCCCCAGTGTTTCTCGGGTTAGAAGTTACCAGGATTCAATTTGACTTCACCTTATGTTGGATGCGGGAGCACAGTATTTCTATACCAAATAGCACCCTTACTTTTGCTTTTCCACATCATTAACTAAAGGGATGCCAAATATTATGGCTCACATATAGCCATATTATCTCGTATTCCCTAAGTTTCATGGGTTACAATTTAGCCATTGACCAATTAAATTTGCCTTTTATTTGATAGCAGACTACAGTATCTTTTCACATTTTGTACATCATTCCACAACATTTTGCATCCGTACCCTTAGGGCATACCAACTATAATAGCCTATACTGCCTATAATATTTGGCATCCCTAGCATTTCTCGGGTTAGAAGTTACCAGGATTCAATTTGACATCATCTTATGTTGGATGGAGGAGCACAGTATTTCTATACCAAAAAGAACCCTTCCTTTTGCTTTTCAACATCATTTACTATGGGGATATCAAATATTATGGTTCACACATTGTTGTAATATCTCGTATCCCCATGTTTCATGGGTTACCTTTTGAGCCATTGAATAGTTGAAATTCACTTTTGTTTGATAGCAGACTACAGTTTGTTTTCACATTTTGAACATAATTCCACAAGATTTTGCATCCGTACCATTAGGGGATACCAAATATAATAGCCTATACAGCCTATAATATTTGGTATCCCCAGTGTTTCTCGGGTTAGATGTTGCCAGGATTCAATTTGACTTTGCCTTATGTTGGATGGGGGTGCACAGTATTCCTATACCAAATAGCACCCTTCCTTTCGCTTCCAACATCATTTACTAAAAGGATACCAAATATTATGGCTCACACATTGCCATAATATCTCGTATCCCCTGTTTCATGGGTTACTCTTAAGCCATTGACCAACTGAATTTGCCTTTTATTTGATAGCAGACTACAGTATCTTTTCAAAATTTGTACATCATTTCACAAGATTTTGCATCCGGTACCCTTAGGGGATACCATATATAATAGCCTACATGGCCTATAATATTTGGTATACTCAGTGTTTCTCAGGTTAGAAGTTACCAGGATTCAATTTGACATCGCATTATGTTGGATGGAGGAGCACAGTATTTGTATACCAAATAGCACCCTTCCTTTTGCTTTCCCACATCACTTACTATGGGATACCAAATAGTATGTCTCACACATTGCAGTAATATCTCATATCCCCTATGTGTCATGGGTTACCCTTTACCCATTGACCAGTTGAAATGTCCTTTTGTTTGATAGCAGACTACAGTGTTGTTTCAAATTTTGTCCATCATTCTACAAGATTTTGCATTCGGTACCCTCAGGGGATACCAAATACAATAGCCTATATGGCCTATAATATTTGGTATTGCATGTTACTTAGGTTGGAACTTACTAGGGTTTAATTTGACATGGTCTTATGTTGGCTGGGTGAGCAAAGTGTTTCAATCCCAAAAAGCACCCTTCCTTTTGCTTTCCAACATCGTTTACTATGGGGATACCAAATATTATAGCTCATGCTTTGCTGTAATATCTTGTATCCCCTGCGTTTCACGGGTTGCCCTTTAGCCATTGATCAGTTGAAGTTGCCTTTTATTTGATTACAGACTACAGTATCTTTTCAAATTTTTAAATCATTGCACAAGATTTTACATTGGGTTCCTTTGGCGGATATCTTATATTATCGCCTTTACCGGCTGCAATATTTGGTATCTTCAGTGTTTCTCAGGTTAGAAGTTACAAGGATTCAATTTGACATCACCTAATGTTGGATGGGAGAGCACAGTATTTCTATACCAAATTGTACCCTTGCTTTTTCTTTCCAACATCATAAGTATGGGTATACCAAATATTATGGCTCACACACTGGTGTAATATCTCATATCATCTATGTTTCATGGGTTACCCTTTAGCCACTGACCAGTTGAAATTGACTTTTGTTTGATAGCAGACTACAGTATCTTTTCACATTTTGTAGATCATTCCCCAATATTTTGCATCCAGTACCCTTAGGGGCTACCAAATATATTAACCTACATGGCCCATAATATTTAGGATCCCCTAGGTTTCTAGGGTTATAACTACCAGGATTCAATTGGGCATGTGTTTTATTTTGGCTTGGGTGAGTACAGTATTTTTCTGCCAACTATCACCCTTCCTTTTGCTTTCCAACACAGTTTACTATGGGGATACCAAATATTATGGTTCACGCATTGGTGTAATATCTTGTATCCGCTCCGTTTCATGGGTTAGCCTTTAACCATGGACCAGTTGAAGTTGCCTTTTATTTGATAGCAGACTACAGTATGTCTTAACATTTTTAAATCATTGCACAAGATTTTACATCCGGTAGCCTTAGGGGATACCATATATAATGTCCTCTACCCCCTATAAATACCATAATATTTTGTATTCCCTGTGTTTCTGGAGTTAGAAGTTACCAGGATTCAGTTTGACATAAGTGGATGTAGGATGTGGGAACACAGTATTGTTCTTCAAACTGGCACCCTTTCTTGAGTTTTCCAACACCTTTTACTTTGGGAATACTGACATTACGGCTCAAGAGTTCCTGTAATATCTTGTATCCCCTACTTTCCAAGGGTTAGCTTTTAGTCATTAAGCAACTGGAGTTACCTTTTATTTGATACAAGATTGTAGTCTCTTTTTGCAATTTTGATTTCATTCCATAATCTTTCTCATCTGATTATTTAGGGGATACCAAATATAATATTCCATACTGGCTATGATATTTGACATCCCCTATATTTCTCAGGTTCGAACTTACCAGGATTCAATTTGATATGGTCTGATGTTGGTTGAGTGAGCACAGTATTGTTCTGACAACTGACACCCTTCTTTGGGTTTTCCAACACCTTTTACTTCTGGGATACACAGATTACGGCATATGTGTTGATTATTATCTTGTATCCCCTACTTATCAAGGGTTACCTTTTAGCCTTTGACCAACTGGAGTTGTCTTTTTTTGATACCAGATTGCATTCGTTTTTCGCAATTTTGATTTCATTTCAAATCTTTCAAATTTGTTTCCTTTGCGGATACCAAATATGATGGTCTATACAGACTTCAGTATTTGGTCTCCCCTATGTTTCTCTGGTTAGAACATATCAAGATTCATTTTGACATGGTCTTATTTTGGCTGTGTGAGCACAATATTTTTCTGCCAACTGGCATTTTTCTTTGGGTTTTCCAACATCTCTTACTATGGGGATACTGAATATTATGGCTTATGCAAGGCTGTAATATTTGTATGCCCTACTTTTTATGGGTTACCCTTTAGCTATTGAATAACTGAGATTGCCTTATATTTGATAGCCAATTTCAGCATCTTTTTGCATTTTTGATTTCATTCCACAATCTTCACATTAGTTTCCTTTGGGGATACCAAATATAATGGCCTATACGGACTACAGTATTTGGTCTCCCCTATGTTTCTCTGGTTAGAACATATCAAGATTCATTTTGACATGGCCTTATGTTGGCTGGGTGAGCACAGTATTTTTCTGCCAACTGGCACCCTTCCTTGAGGTTTCTAACTACCTGTTGCTATGGGGATACAACATATTAAAGCTCATACATTGCTGTAATATCTCGTATCCCCTACTATTCAAGGGTTACCTTTTAGCCATTGACCAACTGGAGTTGCCTTTTGGGTGATACAGATTGTAATCTCTTTTCACATTTTTGATTTCATTCCACAAACTTTCACATCCGGTTCCTTTGGGATACTAGATATAATGGCCCATACGGACTATAATATTTGTTATCCCCTAGGTTTTTAGGGTTATTACTTACCAGGATTCAATTGGGCATGGGTTTTATGTTGGCCTGGTGAGTACAGTAGTTTTCTGCCAACTAGCACCCTTCCTTGAATTTTGTAACATCTGTTAGTATGGGGATACCAAATATTACGGCTTTTGCATGGGCTGTAATATATTGTATCACCTACTTTTCAAGAGTTACTCCTTAGCCATTGACCAATTAAAGTTGTGAGAAGCCGGGTCAGTACATGGTGCTCACTAATGTAAGTGTAGCACCCTGCACTAACCTGGGCGACCCTAATGGTGATTTTAGGGGTTGAGTTAACCATATAAAGTTCTCTAAGTAGTAGCTGTGGGGAGCAGCCTTCAGGCTCAATCTAGGAGGAGTGCAACGCAGCCTGGCTCACTAGTATCTAATTGTTTAGTAAAGGCTAAATGAAAAAGAACCACACCGTGTACTTATAATAATAGATAATTATTAAATCACTCAATAACATGTTACACTATCTCCCACCCGGAGAATTTCACAATGCACACAATACTTTGGACATAGAATAGCAGTTGGCACCAACACACAGTGGGCCCTAGAAGGGAGACAGACCATATATCAAATTAATGGGAAGTGAACCACGACCTAAGGTGAGACCGGACCCAAGAGACGTAGAAGAGTCCGGGACCCAAGGAACCACCCCAGGTGAGAGTTGAGGAACCCCCCCAACGGTCAGGTAAGAAGGAATACTCAACCATACACACTATAGTGATCAGCGGGTATGTCGCGGTTGCAGTCGTACCACAGAAGGACGAAAGAGTCTGTTGGAACTCAGAAGTTAGTTCAAGACGAAGAGTACCTCAAAGCAGAGGGGACAGAGTCTAGGCCACACCGGGACATCCAGGAGGCACGGAAGAAGGCCACTAGAGTTCAAGAAAGCACAAGGTGAATGAAGAGGCGTCTTGCTTGGGTACTCTGAAGCGGTAGCTCTGACTGAGCCACAGTGATGCTGAGGACAACAGAGTTGGTCCGTCCAACCAACTGCGTCAGCACGGGTCACTTATAGCGGGGACAGAACCTCTCAATGTGTACGACTCTGTTTGGCACAAGTCAGTCGGGGTAACCGTTGCGGTCGCCGGGTGATTGAAGCGGTGTAGAAACACTGTGCACAGGGGTTTGCTTCCAGGACGTTCTACGAAGGATACTGTTGTCAACTCGACAGATTGGACAGCTCGGGCCTCAAGGGAATGCAGAACCACCGCCTCTGTTGCAGAGCCTCTTGGAGTCCATGGGATCCCAGGTTCTTGTTGCAGTGCCTGCTGATGCAGGGGAGTTACTCCTTCACTCCAAGGGAGATTCCTTTGGATGTCTTTAGATGTCCACAGGCCCAGGACAGCACCTGTATGGAGCATGGACACTGATGTTGTAGCAAGTTAGCAGGACGATGAGCTCACGAGTTGACGGAGTCTTCTCCATTGCAATCTTGGTCCAGAAGCAGAAGGACGATGCGATCAGTTCGGAACAGTCAGCACGACTCGGCCAATATGTCCAGACGGTCAAAGAAGAAGTGGATTTGAATCTGAACCGAATCCCACAACGAATCTAGGTGCCCTCACACAGGTAAGTCCTTAAGTACCCCAAGGTGAGGGTTAGGATGATTCAGGAGTCCCTCCCAGAGAATGGGTCAGACAGTGGGGAGGATACTCCCATGTCCTTTGTCCAGTTTCACACCAGAGCGGGTAGCCAACTGCTCCCTGATCTTGTTTGAACTGGAGTATGCAAGAAGGGCCCCAAATGTGCCCTTCTAGGTGACTATGTGGCGCTGGCAAGCGTTCCCGCCCCAATACACTAAGTCCTGTCTGGAAGGTGGTCACACCTCCCTGCGACAGGAAACCTATTGTCCTACCTTCCCCTGCCTGGGCTTGTCCCCTCAGCAGGAGGGCAGAATCAAGTCTGTGGTCGGCAGCAGCCCTAGGTTGCTGTCGGGCTCTGTTAGATCAGTCCCTGGAGCATTGAGGACCTCCCGAAGGGGCCCTACAGTGGATGTAATCATACCTCCAACACCGGATACCGTGTTGGGGTATGATTCCAACCTTTTTGATACCAAACATGCCAGATTTGTTCCTGCCAGTTTAGAGATGGTCATCACGCAATGACGCAATGCCCCTCTATATGTTATATGGCTGATGCACTTACAACCCGGGAGAATGGACTCCGTAGAGCGCAGGGTTGTCCTGCTCATGCGGGGCACCCTGACACTTAGAACCAAGCACCCTGCCCTCAGGACTGAAAGGCCTGCTAGAGGGGTGACTTATGGGTCTCAAGTGCAGTGAGTTAGAGATATAAGGAAACGTATATCTCTTGTGAGTGTTGCATGCACCAACTCACACAGGCTGCAATGGCCAGCCTGTAGTGGTGGTCTTGAGGGTCCCCTCTGGGTGGCATAATACATGCTGCAGCCTTAGGGGACCTCTGGGGTACCCATGCCCAAGATACCTTAGTACCATATACTAGAGACTTACCAGGGTGGCCAGTAGCCAAATAGGGATGTACTGAGGTACTTACCATAACCATTTTAAGGAGATAGCACAGTTATTGGGGTCCTGATTACCAGGATCAAAGTAGGACTAGTCAGGAAACAGTTGAACACCAGCAAAAAGGGGGGTGATCATGAAAGCAGATCCTACTTTCCTATAGCAGTTTATAGAGTTTTTTTCAAATTTTCGATAACATTACGCAAGCTTTCACATTCAGTTGCTTTGAGGGTGCCCGGCGGACACCACATGCAGCTCCAGCACTGCACTGCACTCACCCGCAGCCCGAACCTCGTGGAGAGTCGGGGTGATGGTGCACTGTCTAGAACCTGTTGGAGCTTTCACTTGGGGTTGATACCAATGCTATCTTAATTGTGAAGCCCAAAACTGCTAAGAACATTGGGGATGCTGTGGGCCCTTCTGCCCCCCCCGATAATGTAGTTGGCACTCTGAGCCACTCCCCACAGTCACTCTGTCCACTTTGAATAGATATTGCAAGCAATTCTGGATACATAAGCTGCGCTGAAAAGCAAGGTCGATGCAGTCTCCTTGGATGTGAACCTGCTCTGTATGGATCACAGGAAACTGGTGAACTGTGTGGATGTTGCTGAATCGACATTAAACATGATGCAACCCACATAGCAGGAATTCCAAACCCAAGTAAAGGACATGAGGGCAGAGGTGAACTTTCTACATCGGAGGATGCCGAGGGCTGCTCGATGCATACTAATGTCCACTTCTTGGGATTTCTGGAGTGCTTGGAGAGCCTGAGTATGGAACTCATCCTTAAAAAGTGGTTGATGATCAAAGTGCTGACAGGCAATATACCCACGTTCTTCTCTGTGTTGAAAGCACATTGTCAACCTGGGAGGTTGCCGCCACTAGGGGCCCAGCCAAGTCTTGTAATTGCGAAACTACTTAATTAGAGGGAAAGAGACTTGATTCTGCAGTTGTTTTGGATGAAAGGTCCCTGACACTTCAAGGGCAGCAGCATCACTGCTTACCCAGATTTTACTGTGTAGTTGCAGAATCTTTGCAACTCGCATACAATGGTCATGCAACACTTCCGGGAGCTAGGCCTGAAGTATGCTCCTATTTATCCTGAAAAACTTAAGGTGATCGATGATGAGTGAACCCATTCTTTATGGACTCCTGGATATGCATATACCTGGTTATATGCTAAGGGAATTGTGAAACCTACAACGGATGACCGGAACTCTGGCAAATAGCTGAGGTCACAACTGTGGCATAGGAGGAGCGGGGAACCCAGAGTTGCCCCTTCATGGCATAGGCAGCCAGGGAGCGAGCACAGGCAGGGGAAGTGGTGCTGCAATATGGCCAGAACTCTTTTGAGGCGTTGCCGTTAAACCGTGACTCTTGACAGTCGGATACTAATGGCTCCACAAGCAGCTGAGAAAGAGTCACAGGGATCTAGAGACGCGGTTGGGGAACATTACTATAGGCACTGCCTTGCCGTTCTCATTGCAGAGAGAGATCGCTCAGGCAGGTTATTGGCGTGGCTGGTTATGAATAGGAGCAATCAAGTTAGAAGGTGGTACGGTGGTTACAATGCAAGTGGCCATTCATGCTGCTTTTGCAGAGCACCATTGCTCCCTGTATGCAGACATAGACAGACCCCCCGTTGACAGGTTCAAGGGGTTTCTTCATGAGCTACCGTTACCCTGATTGATTCCGCTTCAATGTGCCGAAATGGATGAGGTCCTTCAAATGGATGTGATATGGGTGGCTATCACCCAAGTTGCCTGAAATAAAACTCTGGGTACGGATGGACTCACAATAGAATATTATGCCACTTTTAATGCACACCTTTCCCAGAATCTCTTGGAAGTTTTTAATTAAGAAAGGTAGAAGGGTCAGCTTCTAGACTTGCTCCATGAGGCCCTGAGAGGTGTGAAAACCAGGCCGGGGTCCCCCGAAGTACCCTCATATTAGATGACCTCCCTCTTAACCGTAGACTATAAGGTAGTTGAAAAGGCCCTCGCCAATAGGCTGCTCCCTGTGGCTAACATCCTAGTGCACATAGATCAATGTGGGTTTATTCCTGAATGCAATACCATCCTCAACATACCACGACTACTTCATCTGATGAAAACTGGCTCGAATGAGATGAGTGAACAGTTGCCGGTTTCGCTTGACCTAGAAAAGGCGTTTGACATACTGGGGTGAGATTACCTACTGGCAATGGTAGAGGAAATGGGCATTGGGCCAGGCCACCTTAGATTCACGCCCTCTATAAGAACCCAACAGCAAGAGTCAAGATGGGACAGTTGATATCTGACAGCTTTGACATACATAGAGGCACCAGGCAGGGTTGTCCCCTGTCCCAGTTGATTTGTACTCTGGCAATGGAGCCCCTGGCCTTTTGCCTGCACTTGCAAGTGCAGCTTTGGAGTCTCCTAGAACATAATGAACACCATATCATCTCTTTATAAGCAGACAATGTCCTTATGTATCTGTGTGATGTCACTGTCACACTTCCAGCCCTGAAGGAGACACTGGAGGAATTTAGAATTGTGTCAGGCCTAAGAGTAAATTGGTCTAAGTCTTGCCTGTTCACCATGTGTCCGGTCCCTGAGGATAACAGGAGGACCCTGCTGTGGTATTGTCTGGAATGGCGCGTTGACATGCCCAGGTACTTGGGTGTACAGATCTACCACTTGGACAGGGACCTTGGGTAAGGTTGTAGGAAGCTGGCTCTGTATATACTATAGCAAAATGGGGTGTAGTGTGCACAGAGTCCAGTGTAACCACAAAGGTCGGCAGAGGTAAAAGTAGATAGCACCTTACTCTCTATTTGTGATAGTGTGGGCGAGCAGTAAGGCTTAATCAGAGGGTAGTGTTAAGTATTTGTTATACACTCTTAGGCGGCAAATTATGTCACACACTCATAGACTGAACTCAGACCAATTTGTTTGTACAAAAAATATTATTTAGTTATTTTATTTCTAGAACCAAGCTAAGCCTGGCACAGGTAAGTGAAATAAATGCTTTGCAAAATCTTATGCAATGTTTTAGAATTGAATGCAGGATCAAATGCAGTTGATTGAATTACAGGTAAGTCAATGTTTCTAAATTACTTTTCAGTTACTTTTCAGATTACTATGTATGTTACTTTTTAGATTACTTTTGCTAATCAGTGTGATATGCCTAGATAGCACATGACTATCGGTACAGGTGATCCTGAAGGTTTTCACTCAGATTGGGAAGGTATGTAGTCATCCAAACAATTAAAATATTCCAATGAATCAGTGAATACACAATAGGATATAGTGCTGTGTTATTGTGTTTACAGGTCATCTGAAGGGTTATCTAGGATGCTTGGTCTTTTTTCAGGATGGATGTAAGTGTCGTCTTAATGATTGTCACGTAGGGGGCATCACTTGGGTGCAATGGTGGCATGATGCATGCTAATAGGCTTGTAGCATCACGTGATCACATTCTCTTGACATTGAGTTCTTACATTACAGATCATCATTTTTTGCACATCAGCTGATGAGTTTTCCTTTCAATTAACAGGTTTTCCCCTGACGAAGGGACAGTTTGTCCCAAAATGCATTGGGCGCTGTTCTTCTGAATTTGCTTACAGCATCAATTGATTATATCAATGCATGTAAAATACATTTATGTTTATGTACTATGTTGAATAATTTGAATTGTTTTGTTATGAAATGTTTAAAAATGGAAAAGTAAAAAATTCTTGAAAGAATTTGAAAAGAATTGGTACACTTAGATTATTTTGAGGTATATCAAACACAGCAGTGCACGCAAGAGTCCAAGTTACCTAGGGGACTTGGCCACCTCATATATATGGATATCACACTGAGACATCTCTTAGACAAAAGGTAAGAAATTCACTTTTAGAACACATGCAGTTTTTCAATGTTCCATACATGCCAACTCCACACTTAAAACAATTTTCAAGGAAAAACAGTCAATGTACACCTATAGAGAAAAATGAAGTTAACGGTTTGCAGGTAAGTACTGGTTTGTGGGAGTTGGTTGTCTGGGGTTAGAATCAGGGTTCCCCCAGGGTCAAGGATGCACTCTCAGAACACCCTCAGCGGCACTAGGGAGGCCAGGTGCAGAGTGCTGAGGCCCAATGTTATGCAATGGGGATAGGAGACCTCCGGATGGTGGCTGCTCACGAACAGGCCACAAGGTTGTGGGAGCAAAGCTGCTAGTTGCAACAAGGACTGGAGGCTTGAGGACGAAGATCTTCTGGAGGTTACCACTGGTTGGAGAGGTAATTTAGGATGCTTGGAGATGCTGGGACACCGTCGGTTGGGCCACCCAAGGCCGTGGGACATCGGGTGCAGGGGTGTCTTTAGGTGTCGGTTTTCCTTACCAGCTCAGGTGGCAGGGATGCTCCAGAAAGGGGCTGCAGGCTTCGCTTGGAGATTCGAGGCAGGTCGGAGATCACCAGATCTCAGGTCAGAATGGCCAGGGAGACTTCCTCGTGGTATTGAGCTACTCAAACTCGGGTCGTTGGCGTTGGGTGCAGAGTGGTGCAGACTTGTGGTTTTGGTTGGGGCATGAGTCTGAAGGTGAGCAAATCTGGTACTCACGGGAGACAAAGTCTTTGGCTTGAAAGGCAGGGCCTCGGGGTTCTTGAGGTTGCTGGCTGCAGCACACACCGGGATTTTGCTGGGGCAGGTTCGAGGTGGGGACAGGCCGGTAGGGCTGGGGCCAAGTCAGTGGGAATACTCCTCTTGTTAGTTTCAGCATGGCTTCGTCAGTCCTTCTTCTCTTCTTGTCGAGACTTATCTATTCTTGTTTGAGGAGGCAAGGTTCAGGGTTGCCCCTAAATATTAGATTTAGGGGCATTACTGGTAAGTAAAGGTTGGGACCAATGGGTCCCTTCCTTGGGGTGTGTACACCCCCTATTATGCCACCTTCCAGTGGGAGGTGGGCATATGCCCACTGTGGTTGGCTGAGTTCCCCCATCTGTAAGATGGTGGGGAATGAGAGTTGTGCTTTTCCTTGGGGTGGGGTTGGCAAAGGTGGGCACACCTCCCTTCCTCACTTGGTTTTCCCGCCGATTCTACTGCCCAAAGTGGATGTCAGAACCAGTGGGGACCAGTTGCTGAAAGCATCAAATGGCTTGCGGAAGCTCACAAAGGCGGCAAGCCTTTGAATCTTCCCCTTCGTGAATCCTGCCCATCCTGGGGGAGGAGGCTTAACACCTCGTCTGAGGAGGTGCATTGTTTCAGGCCCCCAAGAGCAGCAGGTTCTCGACCCAGGGGTCCAGAAACATGTCTTGTGGTGGCAGCTGAATGCAGCCACTCAGCCTGGAAACTAGTGGTAGGTTAGTTTTCAGGGGGCATCTCTGAGATGCCCTCTGTGTGCATTTTACATTAAATCTCACACTTCAATGTGCTGAGAATTCAGTGTAGCCATTATGGTGCTGGGGAGTTCGTAATGACAAACTCTCAGCACCATATACTATTAATGACAGCACTGCACTTACAATGTCTAAGAATGGACTTAGACACAGGTATAGTCCACCCTCTGTTCTGCCAGCTGACGAGCCACCAACTCACGTTCGACAGTTGCCTGACTAGTCAGGCCTTTGTGCTGGCTAGGAGGGACTTCACCAATGCCAATTTTGGAGTTCACCCTTACTGGGATAGAATCTCCCATGCCCACTGGAACTGTGGCTAACAGTTGTCCACCTTTCCTATACTGTCTCTTCTTTTTCTTTTGGGGCTTAACTGCACTAACTGCAGGTTGAGCCCCCCTCAGGTTTCTTGTGTGAGGTCTGGCATTGGACCAGTGCCTCTCTTTGGTTTAGACCAACCTCTGGGTGGTCATTCCCAAGGAGACAATCAAGGGGGAGGTCTTTACTGACTACCACCTTTCTCCGTCTAAGGGACCCAGCTATTTCTAGGAGCACTACAGCACAGGCCTAACCGTGACACCCCCTGGGACAGCCCTTACTCTTTTTGTTTCCAGTTGAAGGTTAGTAGGACTTCCTCATCTGATGTATTACCCTCCAAAGCTACACTGGCAACCCCTGGAGCTACACTAGGGGCTTTGTTTTTAGGACATCTAGGGTCCTTGGTGTGGTGTCCTGCCTTTTGACAGTTGTGACACCATCCCTTGTTGGGATCCCAATTCTTACCTTGGTACTCAGTTTTGGTTTGTGAGGTGTCTTTGGGCCCACCCTCCTGGACAGGTTTTTTGGGGGCTACCTAGTACTCCTTACTTTTATCTTTAAGAGGTTGACTGTCTTTCCTCTGGGGTGGTTTTGTAACCTCTTTCCTTTGGTCACCCCAGTGGACGTCCTAGTTACCCTTTTCTTGACCCAATGGTCTGCCTTCTTTCCCAATTCTTGGAGAGAAATTGGACCTAGGTCTACCAGATACTGATGCAACTTTTCATCAATGCAATTACTTAATATGTGTTCTTACATAAACAAATTATAAAGATCATCATAATCTTTCACTTTGCTTCCAGACAACCAGCCATCTAGTGTCTTAACTGAGTAGTCTACAAATTCCACCCAGGGCTGACTCTGGGTTTTCTGAGCCCCCCTGAATCTAATTCAATACTCTAATTCAATACTCCTAATTCGAGTGAGTCCAGATCCCTCAATCAAAGTTCTCTTTATGGGGTCATAAAACCCAGCATCTGCTCGACTTAGGCTCAGAAGTCTGTCTCTGCACTTACCAGGGAACAGTTCCCAAAGGAGGGCCCTCAAGTGTGTTTTCTTCACCCTTCTGGCTTCACAAGCCCTTTCAAAGGCTGTGAACCTTTTGGTAATATCACCACCCTCCTCAAATTAGGGACAATCCATTTGGGGATCTTGGGATCATAGGATCATTCTTTTTTCATATTTTTTAGATTGCTGTCACCATTGATGGGTCCTAGGCCCATCTCTGCTATTTCATTTTCTAGTGCTAGGTTTAATCTTTTGGTCAGCCAGGCTAGCAGGATGTCCTCCTCATTGAGGCTTTCCTCAATGTCCTCAGTAGTACCTGACCCACCTGTGTGGGATCTAGGTACTGAGAGGTTGATTCTTGGAGTCAGGGCCACTGGGCCCTTTTCTGCCTAAGAAGTGGGGGAGGTTGATTTACCTGGTCATCCTTTCCCTCTTCTTCCTCATCTTCACCCTTTTTAGATGGGTGGTCCATAGCATACCCAGCCAATAGCTCATGGAGCTTTTGTTTGGTGGTATGGGACCCCATGGCTATATTTTTAATTTTACATAGGGACCTTACCTCCTTGAAAGACATGTGAAGGTAAGGGGTGAGGTCAAGCTCCTCAGCCAGGTCCTCTATGGCATTGTGGTTATTTTCACTAACAGCTGGGTTCTTGTTTTGAGACATTGTTAAAAAAAAATTCTAACCCCACTAACCCTAGCTAAATTGACTTTTTATTTTTCTAAAATTCTACAGGGACTTAACCAAGGTCCTAGCCAGACTTTTAGTAATTTTGCAAAAAAATGCCAATTTGAAAAATCTGAATTCTAAAGACATTTTAAGAGTTTTGTCGTGTGATCAGGTGGTAACAACGTAGTCCAACAAATGCAAAGTTGTATATTCCACCACTGATCCACCAATGTAGGAAGCTGGCTTTGTATATACTATACCAAAGTGAGGTATAGTCTGCACAGAGTCCAGTGGAACCCAAAAGGGTAGGCAGAGGTAAAGTAGATAGCACCGCTCTCTCTATTTGTAGTAGTTTGGTTGAGCAGTAAGGCTTTAAGGCTTTATTAGAGGACAGTGTTAAGCATGTGTTGTACACTCTGTCAGCAAATGAATTCACACACTCAAAGACTGAACTTCAGACCAATTGTTTTTGTATAAAAATATTCTTTTAGTTATTTTATTTCCTAGAACCAAGCTAGCCTGGCACAGGTAAGTGATAAATACTTTGCAGTAAATATACAGTTGTAACACAGTTTGGATTGCAATTATAAATGTACTTTGATTTGATTACAATAGTGTTACTGATAATGCAATGCTTTTCACAATACAGTACATATACTTTGTATCGGTTTTTTAGTAAAATTACAGGTAAGTTACTTTTGAGATTACCATTTTTTACTCAGTGTAGTATACCTGGATACTACAGTGGGACATTTCCTGTAAACAGGTAAGTAAAAGCGTTTTTGTTTAACAGCACCTCGTCCTAGGATATGCATTCTTTCAAGCCCTCAAGAGCATCAGGCTCTTGACCGAGGGGTCCAGAAACATGTCTGGTGGTGGCAGCTGGTGAGCAGCCACTCAGCTGGACACTAGTATTAGGTTGTTTTTCAGGGGGCATCTCTAAGATACCCACAGATAGTTTAGGTAATACAGCCACACCTACATTGCCCCTTATGACAATGGGGTGTGGGTCTCATCAGGGGTCCTGACAGGCACCCCAGAATGTGTGCCCTGGCCCAGAGCAACCACTCTCACTGGCCTGCAGAATCTTCCTATATCTCCACATGCAAAGTAGCCCGACCAAGGGTGTGCACGTTCCTGGGTGACCTTCCCAATTATATTGTTCCCCCAGGGACTATTGCTACAATACGCCATACTGCGACACATGTCGGTGCACAGGCCTTCTTCGTTAAGACATGCTTCCACACCTGTGGTTGGGGGTGCAACATGTCTTGGGTATTGGGACTCCACTGCTCACGTTTGTTATTCTGTTTGATGTGGTATCATTTGTGAGTGGCACATCGGATTTTCCACTATTATGTTTTTTTTTTGTACTTCTGCTAAAACATACAAAGAAATGTGGAAAAAAAAGGTTATGTTCTCAGTGGGTTCCTGAAGTCCTACGATCTTGCCACTGGATGGATCAGTCCTGAATGAGTGTCCATCAAACCACTTCAATAAGTTAAGTCTTGTTTCCATTTTTTAGGTGTAGGTGTTGGACCTTTCATCCTTCACACTGCAATTCCACACTTTGACAAAAGTAGAACCACGGCTACAAATCCTCAAGCCCAATAGTGCCAACAATGGAAACAACAGTGCAAGGATAGACCTCATCTTGTACAGTGCAGTCATCACTCATTCCCCAAAACCTAGCTATGTCTGGACATGCCCATGTAAATGAAGGAAACTTGCCCATATGGCTACTTTGATTTGCACTATTGATTTTTAGGTCTCGCTGAGCCCAGCGCATGCGCTGGCTCGGAGAGACATTTTGTATGTGGAATTTTCAAAGTGCTGCTGGCTGGCCTAGCGCTTGCGTTCACGCGATCGTGCACGCGCGCAGCCAGCCGCCAGCAGCACTTTGAAAACTGTGCTTTAGCGCGTCATCGCGATCACTTTCGCTTTCAGAGCGATCGCGATAGCGATGACTTTCGCTTTTACGGCCGCGCGGCGTAACTTTTACTACCGCGCGACCAATGCTTGTTGATAGTGACTTGGCGCTTTGAGCGCACGAGGTGGCGTGATCGTAGTCCTGGATTCAGCAGTCTGAATGTTTTGATGCCGGTAATTCCTCCCCCTCCTCTTTAACGCTTCCAGCCTGAAACTGTTTCCTCTTCGTCTGGGGCGGAGCAGTGTTCTAGCTAGACTCGTTTTACATTTCTGGCACAAATGAAAATAAGTCTATGAAATGATGCACTTTTACTTTTAGCATTCAAGTGACTAGGGGTTTTCACAAGCATACTGCATTACCTTTCGGTTCATGCATTTATGTCTCGTCGTTTTTTACTTAGTTCAATTACATCCACAGTGGATCATCTGGGATTCCTGTTCAGGAAAAATACTCAAACCACCCTTGTGAGCTCTGTTTTCTCTCCTGCCTCACTTGTGTGCTGCTTCACTCACACTCAATGTGGTTCTCCACCTCCTATTCTGTTTCCCATCCCCATCCCCACTCAGCTTTAATTATTTTCTGCATATCCCAGTCCCACTTCCTTTCACCCCCACCTGCTCCTAAGTTACTCACCCATCCCTCACTTGCAGTATTCACCTTTTTACTTAGTTTTTGGAGTGCCTCATAGCGGGCATGTCATCTTACCTTTTGTGTGCGTTTTTCCCCCTCCGGTCTACGCTCAACCGCATCAGCATATTACAGACCGCATTGGCAAAGTAAGTAGGTTCAAGAGGTGACATTTTGTAATTCCACAAAGCAGTTGATCTGTGAACTTTTAACTACTAGCTTATTAGCCATATACGTTACTCTCTTCCAGGCGGGTCTTCACTTCGACAGACTGCTTGGCATTCAACTTGTTAGTGTTGTCCTGTAATGAGAAACATAATTTCGTATCTAACTTACCTCATGATTATATTATCTGTAATCGTCCCGAGGCTTGTTTACTTGGGCTTAAGTCGTGCTAGCGCCATGATTGCCTTTTAGTTGATATGTATCGCATGCTCCCATGTCTAAATGGGACAAATTGATGTTTCTTCTCCCGTAGGAGATAGCAATAGCAAGTTTGACAGACCTGTTACGCAAATTTCGAATTCTACATATATCTTGTGCTTAGTCGGTTTCATTAAAATTCTTGCAATTTATATTCTTAGTATACGTTGTAGAGTCCATTCGATTGAATCCAGGGAATATTGGTAGTGTTTGAAAGCAAGGTAAATACACTTGACACTTCGGAGCAAGATCGGGAGCCTGCTTCAGTGTGTTGTGGACTTTTTCTTTTTTTTTATATGCTGCGAATTTTAAGCGTAGCCATGGCCTCCTGTATATTTTCTTTCCTGTTGCTATGGTAACTCGGCCTGGTGTGGAAAGACTGCTAATCAAGTGCAAGGGTACAATCCTTTTATTATGGGGCGCAGCATTTTAATCCCATGCAGTTTGTATGTAAAGTAACACTGCATGTCTGAGGCAGATAAAAAAGGTGGTGGTGAGTTGTCACTCTCCTGTCGGTGTGAATGCGGTTTCTAAATGCGGCGGTGCTTCCAGTGTACATTTTAGACTTGGCACTCACGCCATTACCGCCTCGTGGACCTGGTAGATTATTCAGTTTTTCATTGTACTCCAGTAACTATTTGCCATAGTCTGCCAGTGTACCTTGTGAAATTTTTTGGAACCATTACATGTTTATATTGGTGTCCGGAAATGCCCCTCCACCCTCTCCGTTTCCTCTAGTCTGGTGCTGTTGCATTGAAAGACGCCAAGCAAGCCACGTGATAGCTGATTTACACAGAGTTTATTTCTGGGTTAGTCGTAAAAGCGCTCTAGACATATTTGCACTACTGGTTTTGCTCCGGGTGTGGAAGTTTACTTGAGCCAGCAGCGCTTGAAGTGCTATGGCTGTTCGCTTTTTAGCTTCTGCAGTACCCTCCTGCTGGATGTGGGGAGCAGAGCAGACACAAGTCTGCCCTTGCTTTCTATTATCACATTAGCTGGAATTGACTTTTTTTATTTATTAAGTTTGCCTCACCCATTTCGTTGTCTCCTTGAGAGGTTTGTATTTATGTATTTTGTTTCTAATGACGTTGTAAGAAAGCTCCTGCCAGGCTCGGCAAGAATGCGTATTGGTTAGGCATTTGCTGTTAACAATCTCTGGGCCTGTCCCGGCTATTTTCCTAGATATATCTTGTATCAATCTCTTGCTTTCTGTAGCCCCTTCTCAGCCTTCATGTCTCTATTTATTTTTTCATTTGGGGATGTGAATTGACGTGGCCCAGGTGTGCATGAAAGTGCTAAGCCATATCAGTAATAAACAGCTGTGAAAGAAAACTTAAAGAAACGCTGCTATTATTTTAGGTTGATATAAGATAGAAAAGTTACGGTTTTCAGGATTCAGGAAGAAATTACAACCGCTTTCAGCTTCCTTCCTCTGAGTGTGTCCCGGGCTGCAGTGGGAGCGGATACCGCCTCCCTGTTTATCTTCCCAATCTCTCTTTCCCCGGAAGTCCAAGTGCTGTTCTAGGTAGCAGTGTGTGCTAGTCTTACAACCTCATGCAGGGCGCAATTAACAACAAACAAGCATTGGCATAGCAGAGGCGCCTTTGGGACCTTATAAGTGTTTAGCCATGCAACAGTTGATGTTGCATCAAGCATATTGTGCTGCCTAACTAAATACTTATAAGGTCCCAAAAGCGAGACCTATTGGCTATGCCAATGCTTGTTAGTCTTGAGATAACACTGAATCAGATGGTTTCTTGAACAATTGGATTTACGTTTCTGGTTGTGTTCTGTATATACAGAAAGGCATCATCTATGTACACGTATACAATCAATGGCCTGCCACCTATATAAATTCCTCTATGTGCATGCAGCTTGCTGTTCACAAAGGGCAAGGGTTCCACAGTAATGATGACGGGGGAACACTGTCTGGTGCCTCTGTCCATTGATAAACACTCTGGCCAAGGGGTCCCTACAGAACAAAATAAATTTAAGAAAACACCTAACCAGGTCCATTTTGGTTAATACCTTAAATATATATGGCAATTCCAGAAAGTCAAATAATTTTTTAGCATCAAGAAAAGGTGTCACTGTCGTTAATTGGGGGTCTAAATGGTGTATTACTGCTGGGAAAATACTTAGATTTAACAATATTGGGTGGCAGGGTATAAAATCAGTCTGGTCTGGAAGTACCAGACCTGACAAAAGTGTTTTTAATCTAATAACTAGGGCTTTTAGAAATATTGTATTGTTAATGTTAAGCAATTACAGTAGCCTATATGATGCACAGTGGTCTTCTGATCTGTCTGGTTTGAGAAGTGCTATCCACATGTCCTTTAATGTCATTGTGGGAAGTTCACCTTCCAGAAAGGCTTCTTCATACTTTTTAAGTAGTTGGGGGGCTTATTAAATCAGCATAAGCTTCATAACATTGAATTGAAATCCCATCAGGCCCAGGTACCTCACTACTCTGCAGCTACTGTATTACTTCTAGTAAATTCTTAAGGCTGAGACTCGTGAACCTTTCCAATGATCCAAGTGTGATATCATTAAGATAGTCAGCAAATCTGCAGCGCTTTAGTAGTGTCTCTAGACCGATCCCACAGTGGTGTGAAGGCATGCACAATTTCTAAGTGTACTTACAGCAATCAACTGGGTATTCTACCTTCCTCCAGCCAATGGGCCAGAGTTTTGTGAGTATACTGTACTCCTAAAGCTTTACACTACAAAAACACACCCACTGGTCGGGTGGATCGGGAATGGTGTTAAACTTAATTTCATGAGGCAATGTGTCCTAAGATATTATACAAATCAGCATATCAAAATACAGTCAAATAAGAAAAGACTGACTCAATAAGTGAATTAAAGGGCAGAATTAGAAGTTTTATTACAAATATATAAAATGTACAATACATGAAATAGTAAAGTGGAAATGCATCTAATCACATTTGTATGCATAAAGTCATTGCAGTGAAGGCTGTCTTTAATAGAACAATGCAGAGCAATAGGAAAAATAATTAAAGTTCAAAGTTCCAAAATGCAGGAAAATCAGTAAGAACTCAGACAGCATCACTAGTATTATAGGAAAGATCTTCTGGCTCATCCCCAAAATCAGGCATTTATATAGGAAATCTTCCCATAGAACAGTATGAAAACTGCTGAATTGTGGAGTGAGCAAGGAAATACATTTTCAACAACTCTGATTACAGACTTTAAAAACATTGTACAGCCTTACTACCTAAGCACTAACCTACTACATAAATAATGAATACACCCCAACCCCCTGACGAATGCTGTTTGGAGGTGTCAGAACAAACTAGTTACATAACGACTGTAAACCATTGTGAATTAATGCAATACCACATGTAAAAGACTTGGAAAAATATTACATTCTAAGACCATGCCAAAGAGTCTTCTTCAAGAACAGTGTGAGTCAGAAAAAAACAGACATGATTTGCTTGACTATGTGCAGCAGAAATAAACCGTGAATGTGACATACATTTTGACAAGATGAAATTGAAACCTATTTGAGGCCTATTTAGCATAAGCCAGGATAACACACTTCATATCAAAATCGTTTCACATACAATAGCATCAGGTCAGAATACACGTGTGCATTTGAGTGTAGATTAAGATTCAGCAGATTGTTAATAACGTACACTTTTTTTTAATTAATACGCAATTCCTCAGCTTGCTTTCCTAAGGATCTCCCTTACTGCTCTGCAATCTCCCCGCACCTGCTGAATGGTTCATTCATTCAGAAAAGGTTGACATAATTTTTATACATTGTATAATCTTTCCCAGCGACCAAAGAGAAATTTCAAGTCATGTTAATCGTTCTCAGAGCAATGTCAATGTCGCTGCATTCTTTGCTATGTCCTTCCCCACAACATCCACTTTAAAGGCCTGCCAAACCATAGTCATACTCATCACAGAGATCAGGTTGAGGTCTGAATATTCTGTGATTGCTTTATGCAGCTCATTTCTGAAAGAGGCATCTAATTAGAATTCTGGTTTAGATCTCCATGTTCCAGTGTGTCAGGTACCTTGCTTACAGTACTGTACCAGAACTATTAGGGAGTGGTCTGATAAGTATCAGCTTAGAATGCCAGTGTGCCCAATCTAGGATGTCCGGCCCATAGACACCAGCCAATAGACTATTCTTGAGTTTGCATCATGTACAGTAGATTAATAATTGTATTGTACTGTGGTTGGATGCTGTGCTCACCAAACATCCAAAAAGTCACCACCATTCATGATTTCTGCTATCATTCCAGACTGTGTAGGAGGTCTAGTCGTACAAGTGAAAAAGTCCTACCTGCCCTTCCAACTGTAATTCACCCTAATTCTATTGGGTTCAAACCTAGTAGTCATACCATGGAGGAACCCCTTCTGTAGTCACACATTATTAATATCTCAGATCCTCACAATTGCCTAGGGATGCAAGAATAGATAAGCTGCTTTACCTAGTGTGGTTCTCATGGTAACATTGTTTCTCATGAGCATCCATTTTTCATGTTGGAGGTTGTACGGCAAACATACCTCTAGCTCTCTAGTTGGTATACTCTTTCATCTCTAGCCATCCATTGTACATTCTTTTCTTGCATCCTTAACATTTCAAATTTAGTACATATAGTCATTATACGTCACGATATACAATTGGCCTACTTATTTTCTCTCTCTACTTTTGACATTTCTGATTACTGTTCTTATGTAACATTCCAATACCTTGCACAACTCTTTATTATCAGCAGCACAAAGAATCATGTTCTTGCAATAACAAATTGCACATTTTAAACTACACCTTTGTAGGGAAACGCCTCTTTTTGGATGATCACCCCATTTGTTTTGGACTGATGCTGCTGGTATTTTGACTCTTTGCACCCTCAGATCCAGCACTTGGCACTTTCCACCCGATCCCTGGACCCTGGTGGCGTGAAGCAGGATCACGAGCGCAGGAGCACTACATAATCGCCGGAGGCGTTCCGCAGCGCTGGACCCTCAGATCCAGCACTTGGCACTTAACACCCAATCCCTAGACCCTGGTGGCATGAGGAGGGATCACGAATGCTACATAATCACCAGAGGCGTCCCGCGGCACGGGACCCTCAGATCCAGCACATGGCACTTTAAACCCAATCCCTGAACCCTGGTGGCTTGAGGCGGGATCACGAACACATGGCACGCTAAATAATCACCGGAGGTGTCCCACAGCACGGAATTCATCACTTGGCACTTTATACCCAATCCTTGAACAATGGTGGTGTTGTAGTGGAGACAGGGTTTTGCCTGCACACATTGCTATGTTAGCATAAGCGTTTTAGATGTTAACGCCATCTTGCCACTTTGCTGCTTTTGCACACGACGCTACAGGTAGCTGTTATTATAAGTAAAACTGCTTGCTTGCTTTTTCTTCACAAGAGAACGGTCTGTTTTTCACATCCCTAGACATGCACCGCGACCTTAGTCTGAACACTGTGTGCAGAAACTGTCAAGGTCAAATAACAATGTATGCTGTTGAATTCAGGTTGATCGGCTCACGCTCTAGACACAACAAGCACACAGCTGCAAATATCTGAAACTCGGGTGCCTTTAATATTGCATTGCATGCATGATGCTGGCACTCTTGGAGAAAACCTTTCCAGATACAGAGAGCACTGCTGATCCTGTGATGTGATTCACCTAAGCTGATCTTGGAGGTATGGGGTTCCCCATTCAAACCTAGAGACCTTCTATTATTATTATAAAACTAGCTTATAAGCCAGGGGAGGGTGATACACAAGGTATTAAAGGACCTGTTTCCACTATCATTATAATATGATTTCTCCCTTTGTTTTCTATGGAATTGTAACAATGCTGATGGTATTGTTTCTAATCATTTGTTTGCTTATGTTAGCCAAAATACTGCATCTTAGAGCACGTAGTTAAAAATAAACATTTTAAACTTTTCTGTGTCTCTGATTACTCACGTTGTGGACTGATATGAGAATAACTACGAAAAGGTGTTCTTGACTCCCACTGTTCCTGAGAGTATTCTAAGTCGCTTGCTCTGGGTTGTCTAATCATTGGTAGCTTCGATATAGTACGGAGAACGAGTGAGACACTGATGCTAGTCGGATAGGGGTTCTAGGTACTGAGGTGAGTTTTTTGGTACACCACAATTTACTGAGGTCCTGGTTTCCTGCGCATAGTTCTGTGCATGAGCAGAATCCCCGCAACATGGCGTACCTACCGTTTGGTCTTATGATTGAGACGCCTTAGTAGTGCCTATATCTGTACACGACATCCTCACTCTTGTTTCCGGTTGACGGGAGTGACGGTTTACACCTACCTATATAGTTGAATTATAGGTTCAATCAAGCTTGACAATTAAAACGGTTTCATTTTGAATTACTTACCCTTTTTGTGCTACGGTTTAGTATAGATTGTTTTTCTTCTCTGCATCCTTATGGCTGAAGTTGCTATTGCAGCTCATAGTTGAGCACCTCTGCGGCGTCATTTGACGCAGTTCGGGGTGCCAGACGATGGGATGTCTATTATCTTTGTAGTGCGTGCCGATGCATCGTTCCCCTATGAGCTTTTTTACTCTTGGGTTACTTTTCTGGGGGTGAATGCGGATGATAAGACGTTTCACTCATACACTCCTACGGCAGTCCCAGTGAATTACACGCCGTATAGGACGCAGGAAATTCCAATTTCTGCTTGACAGCATCATATTTGGTTCAATGGCGCTCTCCCCCACACCGTAACTCCGATTTGGTTAGGTCCCTTGTCTATTCCTGTGGCCACTTGGCCAGTTTTGGCCGGGTTCACACAGCATCCACGATATTTGCAAGCCCCGGTGGATGACTTACATCAACTCCATACCGCCTTGATCGCGGGGCATAGGGCTTTGCAATACGTGCAATACGTCTCTCACAATGTCCCAGTGGGGGCACCTGGGGTTCCGACGCAACCAGTTGGACCGGCCGGGATCACTATTAGTCCCGTCATGGTTAATTCGGTAATGGGCAAGGGCCTCCAGAATAAGGACGAAATGCCTTATTGGCTTGCTGAGAAATTTGACCAGCTGGAAGCAGTATTTCCCAATTCTACTCCTGTGGAAAAACACAGGATTCTTACAATTAGTTTGCAGAAAGACTTAGTCCCTGAGGTGACTGATTGTGAGAACTGGGGTAAAGTATTTGCAGCGGTCTACGCGAAGTGCTTCGGCACACCGTCTATGACTGTATTGCGCTCCATGATTAAGCGTGTTCAGGATGAGCACGGTCCGGAGGCGGCGGTCGAGTTGGGAATGAGGCTTGGCGGTATGTTCGATGTAGTTGCTGATCTCATCCTTGCTAACGTCAAGGGAGATGCTGTCAACTTTCAGGCGTCGACGACGTCGATAAACCCCGGATGTTACCAAAAATTATTGCGGAGGCTTATAAGACCATTGGCCGCAATAGTTTGGGTGTTAAACCTTTTGCTAAAACAACAGCGCACCCGCAAACTCAGACGGTTAAGTCTACGAAAGACGACCGTCCTGTTTTTTCTAAACAAAATTGGAAAGGTAAAAAACAGGGGAAGCAGCAACAGAAACAGGGGTCTAGATACAGGGGTCTAGATAAAGATAAAGATAAATATCATCAACATACGAGTACGCATCAGGGTCAATTGCTCTCTAAAAGAGAGACTACACGTGCGGCAAAGACTCCTGAACTGTTTTTGTAGCCCATGGCTAATCTTCTAAACTATTTTTGTTTGTCGCCAGAAATAAAGGCTGTCCATTGACTACTAATAGAGGACAGGTTATGGCTATAAAAGCCATTGGAGATATCAAGTGTGGTCTTAAACCTTTTTTTCACGAGACTATCAATGAGGGCAGAACTGTGGGTGTTTTGTACCACGCACGTTCGACAATGAGAGTTCAAATGCCAATAATCCAAAACTAGGCGGTACGACCCATCAGGTTTGGTTAAAGTAAAAAGAGAATTATTCATGGGTGACACACGTTTCAATTACACCTTGATATTCAAATTTTTCAAGGATTTCTGCGATATGAGATCTAGCTTCTCGGCGCTTTTGATATTGGCGTTGTGGCTGTGGCATAGACCGTAATGGAATCTCATGGCTTGGTGATAATTTATCCCACCCAACCTGAGTATGGTACAATGCTTGAGCAAGCACCTGTGCCCACTCTTCTGCAAAGTTCTGAGCTTGCTCCTTCGGCACTGTGTGCGCGAAAGATGGGAGGATTACCTCCTCCCCTCTAGGAGCGGCCAAGACGAAAGCTGGGGGCCAATCCGCCTCTGCTAACAAAATGTCATATGTAGAGGTCAGATTGTGGCACAAAATCGCTTTTATGGTACATTGTATGTCACCGTCACTTAAAAGGACTATGTCATATAGTCTGTCAGGGGGAGCCACTCTAGTGTCAGCAGTTTCCACAGTAATAAATGTGTCAGTTGCTGTCGCCTTCAGATATGGACGCAGTGCTTGCTGCACTATTGTAACCTCCACTGCGCTGTCTAGCAGCGTTAGTGCCCATGTCAGCTTCCGAAGCTGTGTTCTCACTATCTGTGGCATACCTTGCTGTTAGTGCAGCAACTTTATTTTTCTGAAACGGAGGTCGTTGACGTGCAAAATCGTCCTGCTTGCCTTTACCATCAGCCAGGCCAGGCTGCTCATGTCCTTGAGGGGCACCCCGACCTCTGCCACGTTCACCTCCACTGGCTTGCGAGACCGATGTTTCCTGTGAAGAACGAGGAGAACGTTGATCAGGAACCTGAAATCTATCAGGAGACCTAATTCTTGTTTGATCGCGCAATTCATATGTGCGTTCAGTAGTCACTGGTATTGGTCTGTGGATAAAACCATCCACTAGACTTACCCAACATTTTGTCACAGCAAAACACTCACCTCAAGAATTACAATGGACGATAATTGAACAACCCTTCGTCCCTTCACATATTGTCGATATTTCGGCTTTCCTTTCAAGAAAGAACAGCGTTGGGTATATAAGCTTAACTGTTCTGTGTCAGGGCTCAATGATGATATTCCTTGGGTTTCCCTTTAGTACCCACTTGAGTCACTAACACACAGTCATGAGTAATACTTTATGGCGGTTGAACTCTTGAGCTGTTTGGTGCACAATCAATTTGGCGTTGATTGTACTATGATATACAGGGTATTGCTGACTGTTTCTTATTATGATGGCTTTATAGAGATATATCCCTATCCAGACTTATTGTTTCTTATGTCTGTCTGGTTGGTTCTACCATCATTCATGTACACTTGGCGATATGATAATTGTATCTATCCACGTGGGCAGATGGTGTGAGTCCTTGGTCCTATCTGTTCTGTCTGCTTTAAATGCTTCAACGCATACTTGGTGGTGTGTTAGACGCTCTATACCTGCTAAACGTGTTTTTGTATCTTCCTGCACATTGCTTTGGTGTGCTTTTGTTGTACACGGGGGACGCGGTCCGAACTGTGCATTACACTTGCCTGCGCGGTTCGCGTCCCCGTTCGACATTGTTCTGCCGATTGTCACATTCTCAGCTACATTGACGACAACACGCATGCGCGCAGGCTCAGTCCATCTCACTGGACCTGTGCAGTTTGTTCGTTCAATGCTTAGGCTTCACTATAGATTGCACGCATGCACGCATATTAAGTGTCCGATTTCGGACATGCGCAGTCTGCTTTTCAAATGATTCCGCTAGAGAGCATGCGCGCTTCTTCCGTGAAGGCTCCGTCTATGGCCACAAAATCAGGTGTAATCTATTAACGGAGTGGTACACTGGGTATTTAAGGGCGGTGTTTTACACCGTTTGGTTACCTCCGGCAGCAGGCTCATTCTGCCAAGAAGTACCGACGGACAGGTAAGACCGCCATGATGGTCTCTCCTCTTTTTGCTTCTTCAGCCTCTTTACCCACTTGGTTGCTCGGGCCACATGTGTTAGTTCTTTATTCCTTATTCCTTATTTTTTGAGGCCAAGTGAATGAGAATGATTATTACACATTTGTTTTACTATATCTCTGGGTTCTAAGATCATAGCGTATGGATACAAAGACAAAGTTGTTACTCTGAAGGACTCTTCAGAACACCTATCTTGGTCCAGTTACGCTTCCAGATCACACTTTAGTGCTGGTGTTACATTTTATGTTTCCTGCAACTGTCCTTTAAGTCATTTCTCCTTGAATTTATACAGGTTGTTAGGTCTCATGCATGCAATATAGTGATGATACATAAATTGTGCATGCCAATAGTTGGTACATTCAGGGACATTCAACCTAGTTTGTTTTCCTTTTTCGTTCATTGTAGAGCGGTGCTCCCTTCCTGAGCGGTTGCCAGGTGTAGGTGAGGTCTCATACCCAGCAATTGCGGGTAAGAGGTACTATATCTTGTGGGCTTACTTTTGTCAGGTCCCGTGGTCTTTCAAGTGCTTCATAACATATACTGTGTTGGAATTCATTGTGTATGTTTTTCACCCCTATAGGTATGGAGAAATCTATCCACTGAGAGACCAGAGATTGGTTTCAAATATCCTTTCAAGTTATAATCATTTAGTTGTTTTTTCACGTTTTTTGAGAGCAGCAGCATTATTTGCGTAGGTCCTGATGAAAGCCTGATACGGCTGAAACATGTCGACCATTTGTCATCACACCCTAGTGGTTTAAATCTATACCGTTGGTGCACTGCTACTTTAATCCTGACACTAGGCATATCTTGATTAAAATTGTTGTTTGTTGCTTAGTAGTCAGTTTTAACATTCACTCACACTATTCTAGCTTATTATTTGCGCTACGTCCTCACTCACACATCAGACTCGTCATAGGTGGGTTTAGGATACCCAATATACTCCATTAAAACATCCCTGAGCTCCTCCCTCACAGTGAGGGGGTTGTAGCCCTCAAAGGAACTAGGTGTTTCCTTTGGGAGGAGAGTCCCTATGATGAAGCATGTCACCTATGGTGAGTGAGGGATTACGTCCTTAAAGGGATCTGCCCTTGGATAACCCCATGAGCACACCTCCATTGTTTTTTATACATACATTCTTAATTTAGAAGTATTTTCTTTCACATTTACTATTGATTTGTGATCAGACCCTAGGATTTCTTGTTTTATAACATGTTTGATAGGGGATACAATTCGTAGTGGTCTATAAATCTGTCCCTTGAACCCTCCCCCCTTGAACTGCTTTGTTGTTTGATGATATTTATCTCACAGACGAATTATGGCCGCATCTGTGTTGCTTTGTCCGCATCATTTTCATGTTTGCGGACTTCGGTTACAAATGTAACTTTGCAAAATCACATTGCAGAGTATACAGTGTTGTTTTTGGGCTATGAACTCAACAACGAAGGTCAAGGTTTAGCACCTCACTTCCTGGAGTAATGCGCATGGTTGTGCGCTCCAACAACTCTGAAAAAAACTACAATCTTTGCAGTTTTTTTTTATTTTGGGCGTACGTACATTCCCGATTATGCCCAGCGTATCAATCCGCTATATGCCTTGGTACAACCTACTTTTACCAAATCGAGCTGGTTGCCAGAACATTCAGCTATCCTGCACTCTTTGCAGGCTGATCTTCTTGCTTCGAAATACTTATTGACACGTGATTACCACCCAAACCTCGTAATAAGAATTGTGCCTGGTGCAGTGGGTTTCACGTACGTGACATTTAATGAAGGGGACACGGTCCCAATTGCTTACCAGTCACACTTGTACACTTCGGCTGAAATGCGCTTTTCCACAGTAGAGAAGGTGTTAACTGCAGTACAGATGGCGATTCTGAAAGAGAGAGCGCTATCACAAGGAAAATGCATGTTGGTTGTCACACCTTATCCTGCCATTGAGGCAGTGACGAAGGCCAGTGTACCGAATTCTAAAGCTTTGCATCTATGTTGGATACAATGGGCCACTTCTTTGACGTCTCCGGATGTCACTTTCATCTTTGATGCCTCATTGCAGACTCAGGAGTATTTGCAGTATGAATTTGTTCATCCAGCTCCTCTGTCCTTGCGCCCGCTTGAGGATTACCATTGTATCATTTACTCTGACGGTTCGGCGCAACCGGCGATGGGATCTAAGCATGCTTATTCAGTCGCCTGCGTGATAGTGGCTGGTACTTTTGCGACTGGAGAATTCAAGTCTGATGTTGTGCATACGCAGAAATTGGGAGATTGTACCGCCCAGTTGGCAGAGCTATGTGCTCTGATGCTTGCACTGGAGTTTGCTGATCCTCGAGTGACTACTCTTATTGTGAGTGACTCATACTACTGTGTACAGTCTTTCAATGACAATTTATTCTTTTGGTCTCAAAATGAATATCGTGATTCCAAAGTTAGCACAATCAAACATAAAATGCTTTGGGTGCGAGTCACAGAACTTAAACAACGTCTGCCGCTCGTTAATGTAATTCATACTCTTGGTCACCATCACTTAGGGGTACACGCTGTTGGTAACAATTTAGCTGACGAAGCAGCGAAAACCGCAGTGGCAACATATCAAGTAGCAGCAGTTACAAGATCCAGAAGTAAGATTGATGATGACATCTTGGCAGCCATTGCTGCAACAGAGAAGGGTGATAATTACCCTCTGGGTTTCCCTTCTAAATACTCTATCATTTAAGTCCTGATAAAGTTCCCTATGTGAGAATTAATGACGTTGGTGACAGGATGATTCCCAACGAAGACCGCAGACTTTCCTTGATAACAGCCGCTCACGAAGGTATGACCTCAGCCCATGCAGGCGTTTCAGCGACTGTCACTATCTTACAACAACGTTACTGGTGGCGCAGATTGTATAAACAGACTCTTGGTTATGTCCTTAATTGTGACATTTGCCAGCAAATTAAACCTTCAACTGCTGCGCGTCCACCTCAAACACAGTTGTACATATCTAATAAACCACTTGAGTGTGTTTATTTGGATCACTGCGGTCCTTTCTCCTCTGATACTGCGTATAAGTACATCTTAGTTGCAGTGGATTTATGCACACGTTTTCTATGGGTCTGGCCACAAAGGAGTGCTGATGCTCGAACTGTCATCAGGGATTTGCGTGTCTTTGTGGGAATTTTTGCATGTAGTACCCTCCATTCAGACCAGGGTCCGGCGTTCGCCTCTAAGGCGTACAAGGATGCCATGAGATCTTTGGTGGTCCAAGTCAAATTTTCATCTCCATATCGGTCTGAGGGCAATTCTGTTGTGGAGCAAATGAACCGTGACTTAAAGCAATCCTTGACAGCTAGGTTTTCAGGTACTGGCAGGAACTGGTTGGCCCATTTGTATAGCGTTCAACGTGCACTTAATAATCTCCCTAGTAGCCGAGTGGATGACGACCAGCCGCTTGAAACCGAACTCAGACAAGACGGAAGTTCTCATCCTGGGTTCCTCACCCTCCGCCTGGGACGACTCCTGGTGGCCCCCCGCCCTGGGCAGCGCACCCAAACCAACAGACCACGCACGCAACCTGGGCTTCATCCTGGACTCCTCCCTCTCCATGACCAGACAAGTCAACGCCGTCTCCTCGTCTTGCTTTAATATCCTGCGCATGCTACGTAAGATCTTCCGGTGGATCCCCACCGAGACCAGGAAGACGGTCACCCAGGCCCTCGTCACCAGCCGACTTGACTACGGCAACGCCCTCTACGCCGGAACCACCGCCAAGCTCCAGAAGAGACTCCAGCGGATCCAGAACGCCTCAGCAAGACTCATCCTCGACATCCCCCGACACAGCCATATCTCCGGACACTTGAGAGACCTGCACTGGCTCCCGGTCAACAAGAGAATCACCTTCCGTCTCCTCACCCACGCTCACAAAGCCCTACACAACCAAGGCCCAAGATACCTCAACAGCCGCCTCAACTTCTACACTTCCATCCGCCAGCTCCGGTCGACCAGCCACGCCCTCGCCACCGTCCCCCGCATCCGAAGAGCCACAACAGGAGGAAGGTCCTTCTCCTACCTGGCCGCCAAAACTTGGAATTCCCTCCCGACCCACCTCCGCCTGACCCAGGACCACCTCGCCTTCAGGAAGCAGCTCAAGACCTGGCTGTTCGAACAGTAGCGGACCCCCCATCCCCAGCGCCTTGAGACCCTCCGGGTGAGTAGTGCGCTATATAAATGTTTTGATTGATTGACTGATTGATTGGGTGGGTGGACCCCATACGAAATGCTCTTTGGCATAAAGAAGTTTGTCCCGGACCTTGATGGTCTAGACATGGCGGCGGCGGCCGCACCCTCTGATGTAGATGATCATTCTGCTGTGTTACAGAATCTACAAGAGGCTCGAGACAGTCTTGCAAAGGAACGCTTGCCCTCCACAACTGATGCTACACTTCAGATTCTGGTAGTTGGCTGGCAACCTCGAGTCGGTGACCTGGTCCGCGAGAAGGTGGAGAACAAGGAGTTTGGCCCCTCTTATCGTGCACCTGTTCCAGTGCTTGGCGTGCAGGGTACAACAACAGTCATTTTACCTCCACTTACTGGTCGCAAGGATAACAGGTACATCTCCATTGACAATGTCAAACTACAACGAGTGGCCGATTCTTCTTAGTATGACTCCAGCGGTCTCTTGTCCAGCAATGCTGAGAAATTCTGTTTTGTCTCCGGCAAATACGAACAGGCCTGACATAGCCCTCGATATGCATACAGTTACTAATCCTTTATTGACTCCACCTGGTGGTCCCCATGAGATACTGAGTATACCTATCCCACAGATGTGTCGTTGCCTAGTGTACAATCAAGTGCAGTTGACCAGCCACGTTTTTCATTTGACACAAGCTCTACAACATCGAGTGCCCTGTCAAAAACTTCAATTTTTACTGTTTTGTTTAAAAGACATTTTTTAATTCTCCCTTGGACTTATATTTGGCTGGTGCTCATATCTATTTTTTTGTTCATGTCCATTGGATTTGTGGTCGTCTTTTTTCGTCTAGTGAATGGATATTATCTAACCGAAAGACCTGCAATTAGATTAATTGATGGAACTTTGGCACCCCACTCCTCATCACTCATCATGAAGGGAGACCAGACTTTTGTTAATATTACTGCCTGGCCTGTGTTAGATGGGATTGTATGGGATGCTGTAAAATTTCAAATTCATGGCCCCACAGAGGTGATTATTGTCCACAATGTACTTCGTGTTTCTATGGGGGATGTTGTGAAACAAAACATACGCTCTGATGATTGGGATGTCCAAGCCATTGAGGCTCTTTTTTCTGATTTGAAATATTATGCTGCTTTTGATGCTGTAGATTTGTATTTAGACTCAGCAAGTTATGGAGAGTTGTTTTGCTACCAACACTATGGCAATCATTTCCTGGATAAAGCGAATACATTTAGGAATGTCGTTAACTATACACAATGGGAACATTGTTCAGCTCCCATTGAAGGCAGTTCCAAAACTCTAGTGAAAAAATTTACATATTTTACCGATTTCAGTGTATCTAAACCTGAAGCCTTTTATTTTAAAATGTCTGCTGGGTCAGCTTCCAAAGTTAGACTGACCCACACTAAATTACTGTATTCAATGTCCTTTATGGATAAATTAGCTATAGGGGGCTATGAGCTGTGGAAAGATACCATTGATCTTAAATCTGTTTGGGGTTCTAAAACCTGGCAGGTGAAGGGCTCTGAGGCTTTGCATGGTGCGTTCCTTATCCCGAACCATATGTTATTTTTAAATTCTACTATTTTTCAGACCACTTGCTTTGGATTGGCTACTTCTAAAAAGGTGAACGCCCCTACTATTCCTGATCTGGGTGCTTATCCTTCCTGGGACAATTAAACAGATCTGTCCATGGAGGAATTGCAGTCACTAATTACTAATACATCTTCAATATTTCCAGCTTAGATCCCCAAGGATGGTTGATATGGCAAAAACTTCAGACTTGTGTCAACATCGTTTTCTGGGGCTGAGATCAGGTTACACTCAGGTTAGGGTTGACCCCCGGTTTGAAACCTCCCATTCTGTTACTACCTATTCAGTAGGAAAATTGTCAAAACTGGTTTAAACATTCCACCTTGGCGTCAGTTAAACTTCATTTGTCCAAATTAACTGACGATGTAGATTTGAATGATTTTGTTAAGGGCCCTGTGGGTGGCAGGTCCAAAAGATGGGTATATGCTATTTACAACGAAGTTTGGAAATTATCTCAACTTGAAGCTGCTTCTAGATTGAGAGCAATTGATCAAACAAACTTGGAAAAAGTGCTTGCTGTCATTGATAATAGCATTAACACTCTTTCTTCCAGAATTTACACATTCAATTATATTGTTTCATCTGTTGTGGATATTGTACAAGATGACATGTCTGTCTTATACCATGGTCAGAATCAATTGCGTTCAATAATGCAGTTTGCATGGACTTTACAAACATTGAAGGCTGGGAAAGTTCCCTGGGACTACATGAACACATCATCTTTATTCCTGCCATTTAATCTGACTGATAAACAACAGTTCATGGTCATGAAGGATGCAACATATTCACTATTGCATATTGAAAAGTTGGAACCTTTACCATTCACTGTGGCCGAATCGAACTCAGCTGTGTGGCTTATCCATGGGTTGATCACACTACCTTTTCCATTGTTTAAATTCAGTTCATGTATGAAACACTATGCCTTGGGCAGATATGAACCACTAGGTACCGCTTTCCTACATGAAGTTTGGTCACTCCCATTTACATACAGGTGCATGAGAGAGGGTAAAGAGGTTTATTTAAAAGGAGAGGAGTGCACTTCCACACCTGATCACTCAGTAGTTTGTAGGAACATCCAATTACATGGCGCTTGCAATGTTCACGCCCCGAATTTAGCTTGCATTTTGAAGGGAAATCCTGTGCCAGCAATTAAGCCAACTTTCATGTTATTAGTTAACGGTAGCTATTTGCTTTTAAATAATGAGGCGTGTTGCGGGATGCTAGCAGGGATTCCGTACATTGTAACTGTCTCCCAACGTGTAGTCTGTTGTAAGAATGTCCTTTTCCCACCCCGGATGAGAGACTCAATGTATCCATCTGGCCTTCCATACCAACCTTGAAAGCAGAGTTCAGCAAGATGAGCAGAATAAGGGCTCAATTGTCTCAAAAAGAAGTCGCCCTAACTTCCTCTCGTGAAACATTTGTCCTTCACATAGCTAACACCCGCACCGAGGTGCATGCTCTTTTAAATACTGATCTCCCACTTCATTTCGGTGCTCTGATTCACACTATATTCAATGCCTCGTCAACAACTGGCTTGGCGCATTTTTTTCAAAGTTGTGAGCTCCGGCCTTGTGACCTCGTTCCAAACAATATTTGGTGTGATACCGGCATTTTTTCATTCTATTTTTTCCAGCGTCTTTGGCGGGCTTCCGTTAATCCTCGCCTTGACTGCTGGTGTGCTGCTGTTGGTTTGTTTGCTCCGCAATGGCTGCACGATCTGTATCACATGACAGCCTGCCCCGGCTGCTCCAACAGCACAACCGGATGCTTGAGTACTATGGAACACTACCTCTTGCCATTTTGAGCGTAGCCTATGGATTGTCCTTCCGGTTCTCATACTTTACTTGCGTGCAACCTGTTTTCCATTGCCTAGATTGTTCATTTGAATGGGCTCTGGATTTGTGCCTGTCAAACACGGCGTCTCCTGCCCCGGATTATGATCTACTGATGAGTCCCTTAGTGGCTCATGAGTTAGACTGTTCTGGTATCGGGATTATGGCCTGTGCAGCTGCGCACGGAATCCTAGGAAATTGGGATATATATGCAGCAGCCCATGACTTCCTGGCGCGAAGTTATCTCGAAGAACACGCAAGTTGTCCTCTGATGGTGCTAGAGGCTCCAGTAATCAAAGAACATGTATGTTCGTATACATTATTAGATTGGATGGCTGAATCATTCACTGAAGATTACAATGACTTCCTTTTGGAGGCTGTTGCAAGATACTATGCCTATACGTTGTTGGATTAAACTGGCAGTTGTCCATCTTCTGCACGTACTGACTCCACTTTTTTTTAACTTTTTATTTTTTTACTCCAGACTGGGCTGTGTATCGTCCCTCATTGATGTTTTTGTTTTTTAATTCTTCCCAACAAACTTTTCGAACTTTTCACTACCAATTATACGGATTGGCAATATATGAACTTGGTTATGTCTCACTCGAACTTGAACTCAGCGTTCCTACATTACTTCCCTATTTTGTTCGTGGTCCGATCAAGGGAGAGTGTAGTGGAGACAGGGTTGTGCCTGCACACATTGCTATGTTAGCATAAGTGTTTTAGATGTTAACGTCATCTTGCCACTTTGCTGCTTTTGCACACGACACTACAGGTAGCTGTTACTATAAGTAAAACTGCTTGCTTGCTTTTTCTTCACATGAGAACGGTCTGATGTTCCCATCCCTAGACGTGCACCGCGACTTTAGTCTGAACACTGTGTGCAGAAACCTTCAAGGTCAAATAACAATGTATGCTGTTGAATTCAGGTTGATCTGCCCACGCTCTAGACACAACAAGCACACAGCTGCAAATATCTGAAACTCGGGTGCCTTTCATATTGCATTGCATGCATGATGCTGGCACACAGAGAGCAGTGCTGATCCTGTGATGTGATTCACCTAAGCTGATCTTGGAGGTATGGGGTTCCCCATTCAAACCTAGAGACCTTCTATTATTATAATAAAACTGGCTTATTAACCAGGGGAGGATGGTATACAAGGTATTATAGGACCTGTTTCCACTATCATTATAATATGATTTCTCCCTTTGTTTTCTATGGAATTGTAACAATGCTGATGGTATTATTTCTAATAATTTGTTTGCTTATGTTAGCCAAAATACTGCATCTTAGAGCACGTAGTTAAAAATAAACATTTTAAACTTTTCTGTGTCTCTGATTACTCACGTTGTGGACTGATATGAGAATAACAATGAAAAGGTGTTCTTGATTCCCACTGTTCCTGAGTATTCGAAGTCGCTTGTTCTGGGTTGTCTAATCATTGGTTGCTTTGATATAGTACGGAGAACGAATGAGACACTGATGCTAGTCGGATAGGGGTTCTAGGTACTGAGGTGAGTTTTTTGGTACACCAAAATTCACTGAGGTCCTGGTTTCCTGCACATAGTTCTGTGCATGAGCAGAATCCCTGCAACAGCGTGAGGCGGGATCATGAGGGCAGGAGCGCTACATAATCACCGGAGGCGTCCCACAGCGCGGGACCCTCAGATCCAGCACTTGGCACTTTACACCCGATCCCTGGACCCTGGTGGCGTGAGGTGTGATCACGAGCGCAGGAGCGCTACATAATCACCGGAGGTGTCCCGCAGCGTGTGACGTGTGCGGGCATGACCGGGCTCGACCTGGGCCAAGACGGGCTCATTTTAGCCCATCATAGCCCGACAGAGGCCGGGCTGGGCCCCCTCTCTTGGCCCCTCAGGAGCTCCCCAGCCCTTCTGTCATCGCCGGTGAGTGCATATGAGAGGAGAGTATTGTAACTTTGCCTATCTGGCCATCATTAACCACTTATGTGTCCGTGGGGTTTTTATGTTATATGACTATAAGCTGCCGGATCACTTATGAGACTCTAAGATCTGAGAGCTGAGACCTGTAGCTGCATAAAAGACAATATATACCGTCTTGTATCAGGCGCCTTACCTTCACAAACTATGGGGAAAGGGAAGGCAGAAAGTAAGAAGACTGCAACCATGCTGACCACATCTAAACCAACAGCGGGTTTGCGCTTAACATTGATGAACTATCTGACAGGGCGATGGGGGCAATAGAAAGACAAATAACATGTGTTGAGGAGACTTTAAATGCGGAAAGCTGAGGAACAGAGACAATTCCCAAATGATCCCTTAACATCAGTGGATATTGAATCTCATCCCCAACAGGTCACTAATGGCTGTGCGCAGAATGCCTCAAACCTTGTATGGGTCAACGACCAGGAAAGTGATAGCCAACCCCGTCAGAGAGCTCTGGGAATCCGGGGGAAGACATAAAGGGCATGGACAATGGTCAAATAGGATCAAGAACTTTAAGTACGAAAACATATAAAAAGCCAACTAGAAGGGGTAAATCATCAGTGTCATTGGACACAGGTCCTGCCAGGAGATTAGCAGTACATACTCAGCCTTATAATCTGCGGAATGACATGGACAAGCTATCCTTAACCCCTTCTGTGCCACGCCCTTTCCCCCTCCTGTGCCGGGCGTTTTATTAGTGGGTGGGGTTCATGACGAGATAGTCTCGTCATGGGTACAGCGCGACTGTGCTCCATGACGAGACTATCTTGTCATGGGCACAGAAGAGGTTTAAGTTAGATGGGCTAGAGAACCTTTTAATAGAGGCTTTAGCCAAACTGACAGACGGATTGACATCAATTGAAGAGTCTCTAAAAAAAAAAACAGGTAGTTCGAATCATTGTAGCGATAATAACGCCAAAGATCAGGCTGACTCATCAAGAAATAGGGATTAGAGAGCCTCCTATATGCCAGCACCAGATACACTATCTACATTGGAAGGGAACCAAGCCGGGACAATGCATGAGATTCACCCATCAATGCCGGGGTCGAAAATTCCCATAGGCGCAGTAAGTTCCGCTAACAACCACGGCTTAAGAGATATAGACAGCATGACACTAGAGAGAGGTTCAAACGACATGCCCTCTCTATTGAGCCAACTTGAACACGTTCATTCAGCCACGATCTGATCCCAATCTAGAAAACAGGCGGAGCAGGTATCCTTGGATTTACCACCGGAGACCACTCCCTACACGATAGTTCTGGCAAACATTCCTTTCCCACTCAAGAATAGTGATCTTTGTAACCTCGTTTTTTGAACATTTTAGGTATATGATCGAAGTTGGCCAACCCGCTTTGGGGTGACTTTATATCAAAGTTCGATTTAATGTGCTTCCAAGAAACCTAGGCTAAGGACGTAGTACATATTAATGGATTCAGAACTTTCTATAGTGCAGCTGTTGCAGTGGCCCATGGGGGGGCAAAGGGTGGGTTGTTTACTCTTGTATCCAATATTGTGAACGTGAGACAAATAGAAATAAAAATTGTAGATATATATTACCAACTAATTATATTTCACATTGATAAGAAGCACTGCATTGCCCTGATAAATTTATTCATTTTTTAAGACAATTATAAAGCGATGCAAATGTGAGGGTGCGGTATAGTGCCAGAGGTGAATGCACCAATCCATTCCCAATAAAGAGAGGGGTAAGGCAAGGCTGCGTGTTAGCCCCCTTTTTATTTAATCTTTATATTAATGGATTGGGCAAAGCTCTTGTGAATGATTGCCAAGATCTCCCATAAATTGGTGGACGGCCCATACCTGCCCTTTTGTATGCAGATGACGCCATCTGGATATCACGTACCCAAATGGGATTGCAAAGGGTAATGAATAGTTTTTCATTTCTTATGCACAACCTGGGTCTTAGGGTTAATACAACAAAAACCTTAGTTATGAGTTGTGGTATTGGTAGTCAAAAGTGCAGAGATATGTATATCGAAAAGCAGAAGGTTGAGTTTATAAAAAGATTCTCATATCTTGGCATTCGCTTTGACCAAAACGGCTCCTGGACCCAGGCGGTGCAAGCCAAAAAATTGATATCTATGAAAGCCATAGCTGCCCTTGCTAATTTCTCGAGAAAACTGGGTAGGAGGCTGCTGATGGAGCTTTTACAGATGTATAAGTCCAAGTGTGTTTCTATGGCGATGTGTGGGGCTGGGGTCTGGGGCCATGTCAATTTGCACTCAATACAGGTAGTGGAAAATGTGTTTTTAAGATACATATTGGCAGTCCCGAACAGCACATCTTCATACGCTTGCCATTCTGAATTGGGTGTGCCATATATTGCAGATCTGATAAAAATGGAACCCATTCTATTATGGCATAGGATACGGTCATCAACTAAAACTACACTTAACCAGGATATTTTTAATGATAGTTTGAAACTGGAAGGGGTATTCACTATCCCATGACTGAGGTATGTTCGGGACTTCATGTGTGATCTGGGCCATCCAGAGTTTTACACTAAGCCCAGTACCATGACCACCATATTATTATATTCCATATAGGTATCCTATATAGGCACAGGTAACATTGCAACCTTTCACCTATATCCTTCTCTAGATTACATACATAACGGCTCACAGGGAATGACCTTTTACCTAGATACGACACTGCATTCAGAACGCTGGTTTTTCCCTAGTACGAATCTCATACATTATGCATGAGGCTTCTTGGAAGCACAGCAAGATTAACAGCAGGGCTGGCATCGCCTGTATAATATCTCTGTATAAAGTTCAGGCCCAACGTCATCCTTTAGGCCGACACAGTAACACAGCAAGGTAGGACCCCTGGGGAGACCCATGGGTGTATATATAGATCATGTCTTGCTTAGAAAGACAGAGGAGACCATGACTTTCCGGCTGACACACTGACCAGAGACGCTGAGGTTCCTGCATGCAGATTATCCAGCTACCAGTAGTGTAACATCCCTCGTGGGGTGTCCAACTCCAGACCAGGACGGTGTACCACCTTCTCTAATTCTCAGGTTATGGGTTTGACTAGATCCTAGAGGGATTGTTGGCATAACACCTACATAGATGCTAGGCACATTTAGGTACATCTAGTTAGAGAGGCATTTTAGGAGTACGCACTTTTTATCATGTGTTTTATGTATATGTATATATATTCATGATTTCTGCAAGATGGTAGAACTATACCATCCCTTTACTTTTGTAGTATTGCTAATCATATATCTCTGCTACTGTCTAATGGTTGTTGCAGCTCATCTATTCTACACTAGAATAACAACTGTTCAATAAAACCTTATTGACAAACTCCTAGTATGTTTTTTTTGTGTCTCTCTGAGAGAAAAAAGTACGCATGAGTGACTGAGTGAAAGGTAGTATATTGTTTCCACGATCCTGGGGGATAGTCATGTTCTGAGGTTGTTGAGAACTATTCTCACCCCGATAAGAGGAGGCTCTAGAGGCACTGTGAGCTAGCTGATACAGACAGTCTAACGTATCCGGTGGGGGTGCACAGAATCAATCTGCCACCAAACCCACAGTTTATGTTATACAAAACTAGGCCTGGGCTAAAATTTCGTTCCGTTTGCGGAAATTGCGATAATTTGACATTTTCGCGTTCCACGGAAAGCGCGAAAATGTCAACATTTCCGCATTCCGCAGCTTGGCGATAATTTGTTTCTTGCTCGCGCTGTAAAATAATACATTCTCGCGTGCACGATCGCCTTACCTGAATCCCTGCGTTCGCCGACAAGTTTTCTTGATCCGGTCGCGTTCTCCATGAGATGTTGTATTGTTTTTAGCCATTTGCGCTGTCTCGCGACAGTTCGCGCCCGCAGTGACGTCATGCGTCGCGCGATCACGTCTTTCTTCTCGCGATCATGCACCGCGAGACAACTGAAAACAAGATGGCCGCGCCCGCGAGCAACCACATGGGTAAGTTGGCGAGCTGCAATCATGCAGAAAATCTCGCGAACATGCGGGAAAAAAACTTCTGCATCTTCGCGATATTTCCATGTGTTTGCGATAATTTTTAACATTTTTTCGATAATTTGCGAAAGTGGATTTCGCAAATTCCGCCCACCCCTATACAAAACGCGCAGATCCTGTATAGGTAATATAGGAACTACACGACAATATCAAGAAAAGTTTAACAAAAAGAGGGTCTAATTTTACTTGAATCACTAAAGTTATCTGCAGGAATAACAAAGCCTACCGTACTCTCTAATCAAATGATTTTAACAACTTTTAGCATCCAACCTTATCTTAAAATTGTTTCTGATGGTTATGATAGATTATTATTGACCCGATTCAGACAAGGGATTCTACATAGACTAACATGCTTCCCAAGAATGAATGAGTGGTCAAGAGTCATGCACTTGTGCCCTTGTGATGATCATTCAGAACAATCAACACTTCATGTTGTTTTATGTTGCAAATTTTATGATGTGAAAAGGAAAACTGGATTTTACAAATTTTAAAATCATTGGGTCTTAGACAATGTCGTCCTGCTTCTGTATCATTGCAGCTTTTAGAAAATGAACACGTAGTATGGAGATTATCAATGTTTTTAAAAGCGCACTTAAATGCAGGAAAACGATCACACTATGAATGCTTAACTTATTACGAAAAATATGATAGAAATGAATTTATGTCGAAGATGAGATCAGTAGCGGGCCAAAATTATTTTTATATGTGATGTCTTTTATTTTTTCCTTTGTAATGTTTTGTGATTTTTATGTGCTTTTATGATTCTCTAAACAAAAATTGAATAAAGCTTTGTTGATTGATTGATTGACAGGGACTCTGCTAGCCAGTCCCTGTTGCATGTACTCTGATGTCTAAAACAAGCAGTAATTAGCCAGTCTCCTAGTATAAGGTACAAAGTGTATCCAGGACCTGTAATTCAAATGTCCCTAACGGACTGCATCTCCCACTATGCCAACCACTACAGAGACAGTGCAAACAGGTTTCCTGGCCTACCACTGTAGTCTGGCTAAACAGTTTTAAAACGGCAAATTTGACATATCACAATAACACAGTCCGACAGGCCTAAACCTTCCTTTTAAATATTAATAAATCATCTGTAAGTAGGCCTTGCAGCCCATAAGGCAGGGTGGATGGTATTTAAAAGTAGGACATGTAAAAATGCAATGTAAAACATATCCTTACAGTCAATAGGCCCCCAATTGCTATTTTCCCTCTAGCAGTTTTGGATGTTCCATAGGAAGTGATTCAGATACAATATTAAATGTAATATTAATAATGTTTTGTTCACCTAGGAAACACCTATAAATGTAATATAAGGACTTATAAAAATATTTATTTCAAACTCAATTCACTGGTTAAGTCAGATTTGTAACACATATTCTGGAAAATGTAATCTTGGAAAGTTAATTTTCCTGCCTAAAGCCTCAGAAGGCCCATTTGCACAAGTGCCAACTGTCACTGAGGAGTAGAATAGCTATCTTAATGAGGTGTGAACTCACTCCCAGAGCTGAGACAAGGGTCGTGAGTGTGGGGAGGCATTCTCTTCCTTCAGTAGGATGACCATCTGAGCAGTGCCCAGGAACTTGATTAACTTCAAAGAGGCCTATCCTGCCACAGGCAAATATTAGCTGACACTTGGCAGGGCCCTTCTTTGTGGTTTGAAGTGACCACAGAGGAGGGGTTGCTCATTTTCCTGGCTACACATTTCAGATGGATACACAGGCTCTATGCTCGAGGGGAGAAGGTTTTCACCATTTTGGATTTAGGCAGAGTGGGGCACTGTGGGATTGCTTGCAAAAGGGCACACATGAATTGCTGAAAAGGTGGGTCGGGCTACCGCTAGGAACCAAATTGTATAGAACAGAAGTGCTGGGGCTCTTTTCAGGAGGCAGCTTCGACCAGCCCGTTTCACCTGTTAGCTCTGCCTGACACAGAACCAACAAACCTTACAAGTGGGAAGGGGATGTGGCATATTGGCCAGAGCTGCCAACTTCGGAGCTGGGGAGCCAGATTCAAGTCTTGTCGTCGGCTCAACATCCTGTGATTCTGGGTGGCACACTTAATCTCCCCATATTGTCATGTCCTTTAGGATAGTCCTGTCATGTGTACCCCATTTTACATATATTGTCCGATCCACACGACAATAACGATTCTAAACAGGTGACTTTTTACCTAGTAGCTTGCTCCTGTCTCTTCAACACCAGGCTTTTGGTACTCTATCATAATTCCTGTACCTGACGTATATAAACATGTCCTCAGGCACGGCATAATTATTCGGTATAAGGGTCACCACTTTTTTCATCCTTGGCCAATAGCCAGCTGTGCATGATTGCAATTTTTTGGAAAAAACATTCATAATTGTTTCCAAAACATTTATGGTTGTTTTAACATATTGATTCTAGAAAAAACCCTGGAGTGACCACTCTAGTAGAAAAGACATTCATTCCCCCCCTACAAATGAGAGGAGAAATCCTTCCAAGCTGACACAGGGTTCTGCATGCTGAATCTTTGACATGCAGCGGTCTGACATCCCTTGCGGGGTGTATCCTTGACGTAGAGACGGGGTCCTTCCTTATAAACTATCAGGTGAGGGGGATGGTGCTTCCCTAGGGGATTCTTGGCTATATACATGCATATACATGCTACACATACATATCTAGGCTAGGTACATTTAGGAAAAATTCTTAGGGTGCACATTTTAGGAATATGCAAGTGCCACTGTTTTTCTCTGAACTGCTTATGCTCATCTTATTAGCACTATGATAGAAATGTATCTACTATTCACTATATTGATACTTGCAATCTCTTTTGTATGCTTCTGTCTCCTGATTGTCGCAGCACATATGTTTTACACCAGATTGTCGCTACACCAATAAATACTTATTGAAACATCCTAATCGTCAACCTGTGTATTTTCTGAGAGTAAACGAGCACGAGTATCTGAGCGTAATGTACTGTAAGATTCTCCACGATCACTGAGGAAGCAGGGTTGTTCAGTGGTTGCCTGAAACTACCTATGCCACTGTAGGATACAAGGGGGTGGTAGTAGCACTGTAGATCTAGCTGGTCTTAATGGCTGACATATCATGTGGGGGTGTCCGGATGCAGTTGGGACACCATGCCCTCAGTTTAGGTCATCCAAAACACGCATGTCCTGGGTATTCCTAGGAACAACACGCCATGGTGCCGCCAACGTTGGTTTGGTTCTTAAATAAACAGTGAAAATCTTACTAGTTCAGTCGTGCTTTCTCAGAACCCCTACTCACACTTTTCAGAGACGTCTGAAGTGGGAAAGGAGATCCACCTCAGCTGAGAAGATATACTCAGTGTACTGGCTGAAGGCTTAAACAAGCTTGTAAGGATAAAAGGTTCCCACATTGTACAAAAACCTTAGTTACTAGAACTTTTTAATTCTTCTCCTGAGAAATGACTGAGTCCACGAGTGGTGCTTCAGATAAGAAGAATTTGCAAACGCTCTTAACATCACAGGGAACTGCAGACATCCAGTAAGAATCACTGACAGAATATCGAAGGTCAGAATATCGACCTACAAAAATATCGCATCAAGACTATCAAAGTCAAGAATTTCGACATCCTATCTACATTATGGTAAGTACAAAAATATCGGTTTTTATTTAAGTTAAAAAAATAATGTAAAATAAAGTACATAATACATATAATCAAAATAAACATAGTTAAAATTATTACTAGGGGGCCGATTCCGATCCTGTATTTTTTTTCCCCGTACGACTCGTATCCGTATTTTTTTCCGTACGAATCGTACAAGTCACGTCCGACCCGTGAAGTACAATCCGTACGGGAAAAAGTAGATACGGATCTGCCCGATTCGTACAAATCGTAGCTGGAAAGTTTGTGCGAGACGGACCCGGACACTTCTCCGTACAAATCGTAAAAATTAAGTCTGACCGTACTAGTACGATCCGGACCGGCTTTACAATTTACGATTCGTTCGGAAAACGTCCCATACACGGGGAATGACTTTGCCCGCTATGAAGCAAAGTTTGTACGCACCGTACCCCCAGCACGAATGTATGGTGCGTACCCCCAGCGCATAGGTACGCACCGTACCTCCAGCGCGTAGATGTGCACCGTACCCCCAGCGTGTAGGTACGCACCGTACCCCCAGTGGGAATGTACGGTGCGTACCCCCAGCACGTAGGTACGCACCGAACCCCCAGTGCGTAGGTATGCACCATAGCCCCAGTGCGTAGGTACGAACCGTACCCCCAGCATGTAGGTATGCACCGTACCCCCAGCGCGTAGGTATGCACCGTACCCCCAGCGCGTAGGTACGCACCGTACCCCCAGCGCGTAGGTACGCACCCAACCCCCAGCACGTAGGTACGCACCCTACCCCCAGCATGTAGGTACGCACCATACCCCCAATGCGAATGTACGGTGCGTACCCCCAGCGTGTATGTACGCACCGTACCCCCATTGCGAATGTACGGTGCGTACCCCCAACATCGCGTATGTATGGCGGATGTTGCGGGTACGCACCGTACATACGCGATGGCGGTCTACGCACCCGCACCATACATAAGCAATGGGGTGTACGCACCGTACATAGCAATGTCCGTGTATGCACCTTACAACCACTACGCATGGGGGTGTGTGGCTGTATGACTCGTACCCCTGTACCGTACTGAACCACGGACACTGTAAAACAGCACAAGGAGGGCCTATTCGACTCGCACAACACCACAAAACACGTCTACACTGCACAAAAAATGGAAAGGACTGACCTGGACACATCCAAACAGGCAAACAGAGGGGCAAACTCACAACCACCCCTTATAACACACCCACCAAAAATTCAAACTGAGCCCCACCCACAAATGGACCAATAAAAAGGGACCACACACACAAAACATGAGCCTTTGTAACAGACTCACTATTGCTACAGAGCACACACAAAACACTGCACCCATCCACCTTAACATATACACCTTCACACACACCCCTTCACACATACCCCCTCTCCACATTCAGACACACACCGTCACATTCAGACCCACACACCCACAACCATCCACACCCTCACCCCACACCATGCCCACCGACAAGAATCCAAAGTTCACAAGGGAGGAGATGGAGATCCTTGTCAATGAAGTCATCAGAGTCGAGCCACAGCTGTTTGGAACATTGGTCAGACAGACCAGCATAGCTGAAAAATCACGCCTGTGGCAGAGGATCATCGATAGGGTGAATGCTGTTGCACCCATCAGAAGGACCAGGACTGAATGCCAAGCCAGGTGGTTCGATCTGCGGAGGGCGGTCAAGAGAAAAATGAATGAAGAACATGCCCAGAGCAACATCACTGGAGGTGGTGCGCCCCGCAGACCAGTACATTACCATCCCTGGGAGGAGAAGGTGATGGCCATGCTTCCGCCGGTGGGAGTACATGGACTCCAAGGACTTCCAGAGCCTGGTGAGTACACAAACAACTTACGTAACATGGGGGTAATGGCATCCACACCCCAACTACACCAAATGCACGCAACTACCCCCAAGCCCTCACCCGCCAGAACCACAGTCAAAAACAACGCGAATGCCAATAACGTGTATGCTCCATTGAGAAAGCAAGGCCATGCTATGTCCCATGCTACACAAAGCACCAACCCAAGAATGGATGCCCGGTATGCTGGGAGGGTGGGTGCCCCAAAACGCATGTTTGAATTCCAAATCAGACACAATTGCCCTCATACCATATGGCCCAGCTACATACCCATGCACCATGCGCAATGCACAGGGATTGGGAAAGTACTGACAAGATAGCTCACACTTGGCCCTGGTGTAGGCAGCACAAGGCCCTCCTTTGACCAGTGCAAACACAAACACCAACACAACAAGGTCAGATATCTAGGACAGGAACTCACACTCACTGTCATGGCAGCATGCGCCAATGGGGGGACAGCCACATCACCTGGGAGCCCCAGTGCCAACTCACACTACACCCATCAGCAGGCCCTGTCACACACACCCCCTACACAAGCAGGCACCACCAGGACAGCCAATGGATTTACCCACTGTCACAATGGACATGTAACACAACAAGACCAATACATAGCCGAAGAAGCACCCAAGCCACAAATTGACATGTCAAAGACTCAGGAGAACATATCAAGCTGTCCCCCACAACATACCCATACACAAGTGAACATTGAGGAGAATGCTAGGCACATACAACTACCTGGAGGAACAGTGCCAACTTGAATGTGTATGAAACATGCATGTTGCATGAAACAGCATTAACCTTGTCTGTCTCTCACACACAGGGCAACGTGATGAACATCCCCCAACAATGGGGGTAAAGAATCACAGTCACAGGCTCGGGAGGAACCGGATCCCACCAGCAGCGACGCCTCTCAACACTCCGCGGATGACCCCGACCGACCTGGACCCTCTGGTGTCCAAGCCCCTGCAGAACCTGGTTCAGGAACATCTGTGCCAACCACCACCCCCATTCCTGCCACATCCCAGGAGACACCCAGGAGCCCTGCCCGCAGTGAACAACAGAGCCCGTCTGACCAGGAGGGACAAGGTGCGGCGGGCACCCAGGAGGAGGCAGACAACACCGCCACTGCCATCCCTCAGGGGTCCCGTCGACTTGATGTGCCCACAACGGCAGGCCAGGCTCGTGTGGGCAGGGGTGGTGGGAGTGGAGGCAGGCGGAGGCGAGAACCTGACCAGCCAGCTGAAGGGACCTTTATGTCACACATCCACACCATCATGGAGGCATACCGGCATGACACCAGGGAGATCAGCCAGGTAGTGGTGACCCTCACAGAGATAAAAAACCAGCAGGCCGAGCAACACGCCAGTCAACAACAACACCAAGGACGGATGGAGGCAAGACTGGCTGAGCTCCTGGCGGTGCAAAGGGACATAAGCCATTCACTCCGTCGGATCGCCGACAACATGGGCAACCCTCCCTGTGCCACCAGGCGCAGACCAGCACCAGCCACAGGGAGGGAGGAGGAGGAGGATTCGTCCGACGGAGCATCGTCAAGGCCTGCATCTGAGGGTCTCCGGAGGAAGGAGGAAGGTTGGTTGTCCACGGAAAAGACCGTGAGAGACAGCGGGCCAACCACATCTCCCAGGTCACCTGGCCTGGCACCTGGCCTTCATGTGCGACAGCATCACCTCATTGACTGACACCATCTGCCACATGGACTTGCTGGTCACAGTCTGACCAATGATGCCAAACACTGTGGGCTGGACTCTGATGACTTTAAATGCCAAGGATCCCATCTCCCCCTGTGAACTTTGGATTCTATGGTCCCTGCATTTCCCCTTTTTCTGTGCACAAATCACACCCCAGAGCTAGAAATTACAAAATTAATAATTGAAATTTCATGTTGCAGTCATTTAGCATGAGTCCACAACATACGTGTGGGGATATGTCGAAGTATGCCTGAGTGTAGAACTAACTCCACCCATCCATACACTTGGATCTGAGTCCGGTCGAGGACACACATGGCTCACAATGTATCACAAAATACAGACATGGAGCACAATACTCACCCGTGATGGCCTCAAGCTACTGAGGGGGGGGCTTGCTATATTGCTCAGACAAACCAATTTGGAAGAGTTACATGAAGGTGTAGAGGTCATGGGTCATGTTGATGTGCCCGGGGAGGGAGTACCAGGTCTGTTTTGCGAGGTGGGAGAACTATCTCCTGCATGCAGGTTTTATGTGGATGTGATGAATGGTGGCCAGGGCAAGGTGGGCTGCATGGAGTTGGGCCAACGGGGTGTTGGATGACACACGTCCAAGGTCGGTTTGGGTCTGAGGTTGTGGACTGCCTCCTGAGTGTGGTTGAGGAGTCTGAAGGTGATCCTGCAGCACACAGTGAGCCATTGTACCTCTCTCAGGTGGACGGTGATGTGGCTGGGGCGGGGGATGTTGCAGATAAGGTGTGCGGATGCACCCTGGATGTGGACAAGTTCTCCTGCATTTTTCCTGTTGTCCTCCGTAGAGACCGGTGCTGTCGTTGAGCCGGCTGGTGTCCTGGACCAGGGGGACGGTCTGTCTTGCCTTGGAGTGGATCTATCTGGGGGTCATTAGCAGCATGTGGAGGGTGTTGCAGCATGAGGTACAGATGTTGCTGAGTTGCATGTTAATTGTGAGCGATGGGTCCATGATGAACACCAGCTTGCGTGCGTGGCCACTGGGTGCTGGTGCGGTGCACAGACCAGTGGGACGCAGCGAGTTGACCCAGCCGTAAGGGGACAATCCTCAGATGATGACCTCTGTCCTGTCCAAGTCCAGCCTCAGATGGCTGATGTTCAGCCATTCATCAACGGATCTCATGCCTTGTTGAAGTTTGGATCTGGCAATGGCTGGCTATTTGGTGAGTTTGAGGAGCAGCTGGGTGTCAATGGCATACCAGATGATGATGAGGTTGTGTGCGCATGTGATGGTGGAGAGGGGGGTCATGGAGACATTGAAGATTGTCACGCTGAGAGAAGGGCCCTGTGGCACAGGCCAGATGACCCCAGTGTACTACATGTTGCAGGGTGGAGGCAGACTCGCTGGGCCTTGCTGGTGAGCTACTTTCTGATTTAATCCTTGGCCCTCCTCTGGATACCAGTGTTGGAGATGTGTGAGCTGACAGTGTGGTAGCACATGGTGTAGAATGCCGTTGAGAGGTCAAGGGTGGTGGTCTCACCATTGGTGAGCAGGGCAAAGTAGTCGTTGGTGGTGGCAATGATGACGGTTGCAGTGGTGTGATTACTGTTGAAAACGGTCTGGTGTCGGTTGGCTGCAGCTGGTTGCATGGAGGAAATTGGTCAGTTGCTTGTTGAGTGTCTTCCTGATGACATTTGCTGGATAGGGAAACAGGGTGATGTACCAGGAGATCCTGCGGTACTGCAGCCTGTTGTTTAAGAAGGGCCTGGGGCTCTGCATGCCTCCTGCACCCATGGAATGTGGCTAACTCAAAGGAGACATTCATGACGCGCTGGACGTGGGTTTCAAGGATGGGGAATGATGTGGTTGAGATGTTGTGTGGGAAGGGGCCTGATGGAGAGCCAGAGTGGATGGTGCACATGATCCTGGTTGTGTACTTGCTGCTGACGGGAGTCCAGGACCTGAGGGGGGTTTGTCCAGCGGATAATAGTGCTGTCTGCCTCTGTGTGCCAAGGCTGTTGTGTATGGCCATGAGCTTGCAGTGGTACAAAGTTGCAAGGGATGGGATCTGCCTTGCAAGGGTGGGGTGTCTTGGATGGAGATCTGCTGTCAGTTCACTCACAATGCTGATGAGCTCCTTGATGTTGTGTGTTTGGGTGTCTCGGCACTATCTGAAGGATCTCCACTTGTCCTTGCTGATAATATGGTGATGGCTGTGTGTGGTGTGTTCCAGGGCTGTAAGGAAAATGATGTCTCTTTGTGTTGCAAGGTTTGCACAAGAGTCCGGCTAGGTTGTAGGAGTCCAGTAGGTCTGCCTTGTCCCAGGTGCCTTAACTGTTGTTGTGCTTCACAGGAAAGTCTGTCAATGTGCCAAGATTGTTGGATCAGTTGCTGATCCAGTGCGTGAGTCTGCAGGGTGTGGCGGTGGTGTTGTTTTGAGTGTCCCACACAGCTTGTCTGTGGCGACTTACATCAAGCATCTTTGGGGGATCTGTAGCGGGATGTGTGGCACTGTGTTGCTTGTTGGAGACATGGATTCAAATGTTGATGGACCAATGATGGATGGTGGTGTGTTTCCCCTCCAGCAAGAAGTTACAGGCCCCCAGCCACATGTAGCCTGTGGAGGTGAGGGCTTGCGTGCAGATGTACATGTTGGTGGCTTAGCGGAATTGTGGAAGTAGGCCTGCAGATCTGGAGATGAGTGTTACTCCGAGGGTTGCCAGGGAGTTGCTGTGAACCCGGATTTGTGACTCTGAGGGTGTAATTGTGAAGAAATAGCAATTCAGCCCCCGGGATTGGTGTTGGCGTCCCTGCGGGTGATCTTGGATCCGTCTAAGATGGCAATGAAGACGTCATGTGCTGAGGATGCTTTTGTCCAGGTTACTGTCATCAAGGTGATGTGTGAGGCTGTAGTGTTGAGGAGGTAACAGAGTCCAATGGCGTGCAGGTGGATGGAGCGGGTGTGGAGTAGGAGGCACTTTACCTGGTTGTTCTGACAGGGTCTGGTTAGGCTGGGCAGCGCTGTATAGGTAGTTGGAGTAGCACACTCAGCATGCGAAGGTGTCGTGTGTGTGCTTAGGGGTTGCCTGATGGCAGGCGGATGATTGTCACGAGGACATTGCTTGGAGAGTGGCTGCAGCATGAGCCTGTTATGTGACGTGGGTCATGCAAAGACTAGAGGGTCGTGCACTGTGCATGTTGCATGCGCAGACGGTCCTGCCTTTGGCACAGCGCTGGGGCCACAGTGCCACAGAAAAGCTGCTGGCTGCATTTCGAATGGGTGGAGGGGAAAGGGCTGAGTATTTTTGAGGCGTGGGTGTTGCACAATCAGGGCACTCGGAGTGGCGGGGCCGCAGGTGAGGCAGCAGCAGGCGGAAGGGGTTAGAAATTATGCAAAAATCAACACACAAAGACAAGGAGGTCTGCAAGGCACAGTGCAACAGGTGTATGTCAAGGAAGGAGTGTCAGGTCACTCATGGGTCACTCCCAGAAAGTGTATGATCAATCACCATATATTACAGCCACTGTATCAGGCAACAAAATGCGGAGATGCGCAAAGGAGACACACCCTCAGCAGGCATTCACTTCCCGTTGTGGGGAGCAACCTGCACAAATACATACACAACCAGGTACTTCATGCACAATAGAGATCATTAGCCATAAAGCACTGCATGCATGTTGCCAAAGTACACATACACTCATATGCTCAATCTTTGTCAATTATGCCATAGATGACGCATGCAAACTGGTAAGAGATCTGCAGTGACCGAGATGATGCACTTTGCATTGTGCTGAACACCTTTATTCCACATACACACACAAAGGGATATGCATCCATATTAACAGACTCACAGGTCAGTTGACAGAACATGTGGGAAATACGCTGGACACCCCCTTCACATCACGGATGATGTCAATCCCAATGAACTGGCACACAAGGTAAGGGGATGAGCAAAACACATCCTGCTGCACACGGAGAGGCTGCAATTCACCATAGAGCATGTTATTGTGATGTCCCTCACTATGTCCACCCGTAGCATCTGGAATGTTTCAGAGGCAAGGTTTACACACATTGATGCCTTCATCATACGCCATATTCCACTACAGATGACTGTCAAGAAGGCTGACTATCATGTCATGGGAGTGATGCTACATGTTATATGCTCCATGGTGAGAAGACATGTATGAATGGTACCACAACATGCACAGAAGCAGTCACCACACATTCCCAACCTGTACCACCACCAAAAAGTCTTGCTGCAATCTTTACCCAAACTGACATTTCCACATGTCCGTGCATGGAATGCTGATTCAGCACACGTTGCAATCCTCACGAGGAATAGCAGGAGGACAACGATGACACGAGCAGACAACAGGTGCAAAATAACTGGGAATGACAGACACACGAGAAGTCACCTAAAACAATTCTCAACGCACACATGGAAGTGTACAAAACATGAACAATGTTGGACACATGTTAATTGCAAATCAAGTCTCTCCGCAAAACTGTGTTGCATGACATCATCACTCGAGTGACACATCAGAACACACATCCAAGTCACTTTGCATTCAGTCAGCTGGACACACACATTGCAACACATGCCAATCAATGCTACAAGCTTGCACACTCATACCCGGTGACTCACCATTATGAGAAGAAGTTGCGTATGAGCTGGCTCTGGATATCATCCCCCTCCTCCTCCCCATCACTAGCCTCGTGACCAAGCCCTTGATCCTCCACGGGTGGATGCTTCTACTCATCTGGATCCAGGATGAGTGGCACTGCCTTCTCAACTGCCATGTTGTGCAGCATGCAGCACACAATGAAGATTTTGCAGACCTTCTCCGGGGCATAAGGGAGGGCCCGCCTGTCTTGTCCAGGCACCGGAATCGGCTCTTCAGGAGTCCAAACGTCCTCTCAATCACTCGCCTGGTCTGCCCGTGTGCATCGCTGTACCGGTGATCTGCAGCTGTTCTTGGGTTGCGGAGAGGTGTCATCAGCCATGGCATGTTGGGATAGCCAGAGTCCCCTACATGGAAACATCATGTAAATAAGTGGGTCAGGAGATGCCGTAAGAGACAAAGATACCGCAACACATAGGACAAAAAGACTATACCCACCAACAAGACATGCTCGTTCGTTGTGCAGCCGCTGCATCATTTGTGGCACCCTGCTATGCCTCATGATGTAGGCATTGTGTGCTGATCCTGGAAAACGTGCACAGACATGGGAAATCAGCATGTTAGCAAGACACACCACAAGGGCATTTATCGAGTGGTAATGTTGGCGGTTGCGATAGGCTTGTTCCTGTGTCTGTGGTGGTACAAAAGCCACATGTGTACCATCAATGGACCCAATTACATGGGGCTTCCCACCCAGGGCATAGAAATCCCCCTTGACATCCCTCAACCCCTCTGGAGTCGGAAATTTGATGAATTCATCAAGGTGCTCCAATATGGCTGCTAAAACATCACGCAGGACATGGCGGAACATAGTCTGGGACATCCCACCCACATCAGCTATGGTCAATTGAAACGTACCTGTGGCAAAAAAATGTAAGGCTGCCATCACCTTCATCTTGGGGGTCAGCGCAGTAGCATACCTGTGTTGCGGTTGGAGGTGTGGTGCCAGCTTCTTTGTCAGGTCCTCAATCAACTGTTGAGTGAATCTGTAACGGCGGATGCAGGCACGTTCCCTCATGGCAGCCAAGTCTGGCATTAGTCTTGGGACAGGTGGTGCCCTGCAAAACATAGTTTTGAAGAATGAAGATTGAGAGTCGGCCAACATCAATGTCAATGAACATAGCACATGCTACACTGCTAATACACATCAGGTAACTATGGAGTCGGGTGTGTGCAATACATCCAGGACACAGATGCCAGCTTGCTGGCACTCCTACAAAAAGCCTGATACACCTGTTGATTGTCAAGTCTACATGACATGCCTGAAATGATTTGGGGGCCAGTCTGAGTGAAGAGCCACAGATATCACCGGAGTGACACACAACCACATAGCTGCATTTGAAGCATGTCATCTCATCCAGACAGCTGACTGCAAGGCACACGCACAGGTCACATGGAATGTCAAATGTACATATCAAACAAAGTACGATGAAGGGGTACACGTGACAACCCAAAGACACAGCCATTGAGACAACAAACACATGTATGACAGAAAATATATGATGTCCCATGCACACAGACCCTACAGCCTTGGAAATCCACATGTGGCATGGTGTGTGTAGATGTGTTACATGCCCATCTCCACACAGACCCCTGTTTGATGCACCAACAGCAGATGCCGTTGACGGGACACTGACATGAAGCTCATGGGAAAACATGACACACACCTGACATAGTCCCAAATGGGCACGCTGATCGTGACAGGTTAGTTGAGAAAGTGTCCCTGTCCCTGGTATCAGGAGACAGGTGCGGGTGTTGATGACTGTGCCACCCACTGCTGCTATGCATGACACAGTTGGACTACAGACACACATGTGGCAAGTGTCAAGGTGATGTGTGCCACATCGTGCTCCATCACACATGACATGTGTCCACAGGTCAGAACACATCAATTGTGCAACTAGATGAGATGACCTGTGCAATATCACTGGCTAACACACCTAGGACCTGCACATGACAGTATGCAATGATAAGTACTTGATGGACATCCATGTGCGACGCGTAGCCCTCCATTCCTGGCATGTGTACGGCTGTATTACCATTGTAAGCGTGTGAAATGCGTACCCGTATGTGTACGCACTGGTAGTACACATACGTGTACTAAGGTAGTACACGTACGTGTACTACCTTAGTACACGTACCTGTACAAGTACGTGTACGCACTAGTTGTACACGTACGTGTACTACCTTAGTACACGTACATGTACAACTAGTGCGTACACATACTTGTACACGTACGTATACTAAGGTAGTACACGTACGTGTAAAAGTATGTGTACGCACTGGTTGTACACGTACGCGTACTACCTTAGTACACGTACGTGTACAACTAGTGCGTACACGTACTTGTACATGTACGTGTACTGAGGTGCGCACACGTACTTGTACACATACGTATACGTGTACTGAGGTAGTACACGTACATGTACAACTACTTCGTACACGTACTTGTACACGTACGTGTACTAATGTAGTACACGTACGTGTACAATTACGTGTACGCACTAGTTGTACACGTACGTGTACTACCTCAGTACACGTATGTGTACAAGTACGTGTCCGCACTAGTTGTACAGGTATGTGTACTAAGGTAGTACACGTACATGTACAACCAGTGTGTACACGTACTTGTACACGTACGTGTACAATTACGTGTACGCACTAGTTGTACACGTACGTGTACTACCTCAGTACATGTATGTGTACAACTAGTGCGTACACGTACGTGTACAACTTATGCGTACACGTACTTGTACACGTACGTGTACAACTAGTGCGTACACATACTTGTACACGTACGTGTACTGAGGTAGTACACGTACGTGTACAACTAGTGTGTACATGTACTTGTACACGTACGTGTACTAAGGTAGTACACGTACGTGTACAAGTTAGTACACGTATGTGTACAACCAGTGCATACACGTACTTGTACACGTACGTGTACTACCTTAGTACATGTACGTGTACAAGTACGTGTACGCACTGGTTGTACACGTACGCACTGGTTGTACACGTACATGTACTACCTTAGTACACGTACGTGTACAACTAGTGCGTACACGTACTTGTACACGTACGTGTACTGAGGTAGTACACGTACGTGTACAACTAGTGCGTACACGTACTTGTACACGTACGTGTACTACCTTAGTACACGTACGTGTACAAGTACGTGTACGCACTAGTTGTACATGTACGTGTACTACCTTAGTACACGTACGTGTACAAGTACGTGTACGCACTGGTAGTACACATACATGTACTACCAGTGCCTACACGTACATGTCAAACGCACTGTGCAACTGGTGCCGTAGGGGTATTTGTGAAACGCACCGTACCTGTGTGTGGAATTCAAAATTACATAGGTGACACATAATGGACAAGTATTATGCCCTAAATACATGCTGGTTGTCATGGATACCGAGTTTTCAGTTCAAATTTTTCCATCAGGTGTCCTGGAAAAGTCAGTTGGCCACAAAATACAATGTTGCAAAGTGGTTGTTGACTTGACATGATGATCAAAATTTGAACAATGCAAATGCTGTCACTGGTGTATGTTTAAAGGGATTGGAGTAAACGTAAGATGCGAATGATTCTGACCAACCACTATGTACTCCTCAAAATGAATGCCCCTCAGCAAGACAGATATAAGGCAGCTAGAATCCATGAGAGGGCACTTGCCTGCACAACTTTCCTGTCGACAAAATTGCTGCTGTCTGCTTCCCTGGAACATGTCTCGTGCTGTGGAGAGGGCCCAGCCATTCACCCAGAAGGAGAATGATGCCTTGCTGGACGCCATCCTCCCAAAGTACACCAGCCTGTATGGGAGACCAGGGGAGCAAATGAGTGCTGAGTCCACTACCTTTGCCTATGCACCTGTTGTGTGACTGTCAATATTGTGTCCAGGTGGGACTGACATGCAATGTTGTTTAGAGTGTGACCGGGGGGGGGGTCATGCTTATGGCTCTCATGTAGAGCATCATGTAGTTCCTGTGTGCACTCCTCACTTGCATAGTGCTTACAGTGACTTTCAATGCATAGTCCATGACACATTCAGCCTGGTAAATCCTTGGGGGCTTTTGTTCCTGTTGTCCTGAGGTGATTCAGTGTTCCCCCCGCTGTGACAAGTGACTGTACCCACAGATGTGTATGAGTTGAGTGGACCTGTGGTGAGAGTGTCCAAATGATGTGTACGACCTCATGGACATTGATGTGTGTGATTGTTCCTTGTCATGTGGCTGAGTGTCTATGTGAAGTGTTGCACCACAGCTGCATGTTTGAGGCTACAGATCTACCCATCTGATGTGGCAAGTGAGCCGTGCTTCGTGTCTGACTTGCAGAGCTAGAACCACACCTGTGACTCCCCACTGGCAAATGGCACATGTGCTGAGTGAGGGTTTTATCCGCTGTTGTCAATGACAGCCCAGTGATCTGTGGCTGGGTGTGTCTGTCTAGTCTGCTGAGGGTGCATCAGTGGAGTGGGACATGTGACTGCATGGCACGTGCTGGCCATCAGTCTGCTGTTGCATGTGCTGCACAGTGTGTGGCATGTTCATTGAGTGTGTTGCACCCCTCATGCCACCTGTAGACTTTCAATGCCATGTACTGCATTGGCGCTTGCACACAGGCCAATTTCATGTTGTGAATGAGGCTATTCATGTCAGCATCCTATGCCCTGTTCAACATTTCAAAGATGTTCTAATGTGTGTTTCTGGGACATGGAGCAGGTGTATTGATGTTGTGTCACTTTGTCATCCTGACAGGTAACTGCCTACGAGAAGGGGGAGATCTGGACCAGCGTCCTCAGGGCCGTGAGGACTGCAGGGGGGCGTGATAGCCAGCTGGAGCAGGTCCGCAAGAGGTGGCAGGACATCCGGTGCTGGACCCGGCGGATCGCCCGGGTCCAGCTCAAGCTCTCACCTTCTCGCCTCCACGGCGGCCGCCGACACCTCTCCACCCAGATGAAACGTGTCCTGGCGGTGGTCTTTCCTGACCTCGATAGGCAGTTACAGGAGAGACTGCAGCAAGGAGGGGGGAGGTACAATGCTTTTTGTCTTGTTATGTGTTGCCAGCTTTAGGAGGTGCTATTTTGCATGAATACACTCACGGAGTTCATATGTGCTGTGCATTTTCTGTTCCCAAATGTCACCTGGGGCTCTTTTTCATCCCTTCCTCTCCTTGACATGTGTCCCCTGGTGTGTGTGTAATCACATTTGCACATGGCCATCTAGGGTGCCAGTACATCTAAGTGCACATTGCTTTCTGCATCATGTGGGAGGGTGGTCTGTGACTTGTGTTGGTACCTTGCCTGTGCCATGACCTGTTCACTATGTTGGGGGTCCATAGTTGTTGCCACTGATGCTGATTCTCAACATAGGAGTGTGAGCTTTCAACTGGACACCCTTGCAGCATGCATGACCAATGTTGTGGCCACAGACATGATGTGCATGAGTGCGAGATATGCATAGTGCCATGACGGTAGAACATGGTACAGTCAGCTCATTCCAGGACCATGGAGCAGTGTGACCTGAGACACCCTGGCCTCCTAATCATGTGTGTCATCCTACCCTGTGCACATTCTCTGTGTGTTCTGCATAGGTCTGCCTCTGTGGCATTTTTCCCTGGCCTAGTTTGTATTTTGCTAATGTGTGCTACATGTGTCCACTGGACAGGGATACACCATTTTGCTTGTGAATACTCACACTGGGCAGTGCCTGTGTGGCTATTCACAACAATCTGTTGATGGTTGTTTGTCACAAATATGTGTTTCCAGCCCCACAAGGTGATGTGGTGTACATGAAGCAATTTTTCAAGCACAGTTGTTGTAACCCTGAATAAGAGGTGTAACTTCTTGATCTGTATCAATCACATTGACTCAGGTATTGGGGGGGGGGGGGGGCAGTGCGGGAGAGGCATACATGTGCAACCCTGATTTTTCATTGCCAGGTCTGACTTGTGTGTGAGAATAGCCTGGACTAAATACACTGTGCTGTGCCCCTGTGATGCTGGCCAGTGCTTAATGTAGGTGCTTTGCAGCCTGTGTCATTTTTTTTACCAACAAGAATCCTACATTTTTTGCACGTGTGTGGTTCTGATGCAACGCAGTTTTGACTTTGTGTGCTGACATCTGTGTGTACATTCTGGCTTGCCATGAGGGTGTCCCCACAGTACAGCTGGTCTTTTTTACCACCCAATTGCAGGCCCATTAGCTTATGCATTGTCCTGGGTGTGGACATGTGTGCCACTCCAGATGACAGGCAGTAGGTCATATGTTTAGCCAACTGTGTAATCAGGTGACGGATGGCCTGGTGACAACTGACATGATTCAAGTTGTTACTCTTCATAAATTGTACCTTGGCACTCACAGCACTTGTCAACAGTTGTTCATATTTAACATGTGGAAATTTGATGATTTGTGTTAAGAACACTGATGCGCCTGCATGCAATATGTTGCACAAGACAGTGCACACAAAAGTACATTGACACTGTGATTGAATAAGCTGGCACCTTTTCAAAGAAGCCACTGTTTTAAATAAATGGTGTTGCAGATTCTCCATATACATGTTCCTACGGTGGTCTTGATTTTGTGTGACTCCTTAGTTGTCGGTGATACAAACTAACGAGTGTCAAGACATCAAGACCTCCGTGGGCCCATGTATATGTGCTTTCTGCAACACTATCTATTTCTAACAGTGGCTCCTCAGAAAAGGTGCCAGCTTCTTCAATGACAGTGTCAATGTACTTTTGTGTGCACTGCCTTGTGCGACATATTGCATGCAGGCACATGAGTGTTCTTTTCACGAAATGGACAATTGGCACATTCCAAACATGTAGATTGGGTAAAGTATTGTGAGTCCCAAGGTACCAACATTTGTTCGTTTTGTGTTTCAAAGGACTTACAGGTCTCTGAGTGGGAGTCCTCTGCACCCACCCCCATATCTCTGTCCACTGCTGGTAGTGATCTGCGCCCACCCCTCATATGTTTGTCCACTGCTGGTAGTGATCTGCACCCACCCCTCATATGTCTGTCCACTGCTGGGAGTCCTCTGCACCCACCCCTCATATGTCTGTCCACTGCTGGGAGTCCTCTGCACCCACCCCTCATATGTCTGTCCACTGCTGGGAGTCCTCTGCACCCACACCTCATATCTCTGTCCACTGCTGGTAGTGATCTGCACCCACCCCTCATATGTCTGTCCACTGCTGGGAGTCCTCTGCACCCACCCCTCATATGTCTGGGCACTGCTGGGAGTCCTCTGCACCCACCCCCATATCTCTGTCCACTGCTGGTAGTGATATGCACCCACCCCTCATATGTCTGGACACTGCTGGGAGTCCTCTGCACCCACCCCTCATATGTATGTCCACTGCTGGGAGTCCTCTGCACCCACCCCCATATCTCTGTCCACTGCTGGTAGTGATATGCACCCACCCCTCATATGTCTGTCCACCACTGGGAGTCCTCTGCACCAACCCCTCATATGTCTGTCCACTGCTAGGAGTCCTCTGCACCCCACCCCCATATCTCTGTGCACTGCTGGGAGTCCTCTGCACCCACCCCCATATCTCTGTCCACTACTGGTAGTGATATGCACCTACCCCTCATATGTCTGTCCACTGCTGGTAGTGATCGGCACCCACCCCTCATATGTCTGTCCACTGCTGGGAGTCCTCTGCACCCACCCCTCATATGTATGTCCACTGCTGGGAGTCCTCTGCACCCACCCCCATATCTCTGTCCACTGCTGGTAGTGATATGCACCCACCCCTCATATGTCTGTCCACTACTGGGAGTCCTCTGCACCCACCCCTCATATGTCTGTCCACTGCTAGGAGTCCTCTGCACCCACCCCCATATCTCTGTCCACTGCTGGGAGTCCTCTGCACCCACCCCTCATATCTCTGTCCATTGCTGGTAGTGATCTGCACCCACCCCTCACATGTCTGTCCACTGCTGGGAGTCCTCTGTACCCACCCCTCATATGTCTGTCCACTGCTGGGAGTCCTCTGCACCCACCCCTCATATCTCTGTCCACTGCTGGAAGTGATCTGCACCCACCCCTCATATGTCTGTCCACTGCTGGGAGTCCTCTGCACCCACCCCTCATATGTCTGGGCACTGCTGGGAGTCCTCTGCACCCACCCCCATATCTCTGTCCACTGCTGGTAGTGATATGCACCCACCCCTCATATGTCTGGACACTGCTGGGAGTCCTCTGCACCCACCCCTCATATGTCTGTCCACTGCTGGGAGTCCTCAGCACCCACACCTCATATGTCTGTTCACTGCTGGGAGTCCTCTGCACCCACCCCTCATATGTCTGGACACTGCTGGTAGTGATATTCACCCACCCCTCATATGTCTGGACACTGCTGGGAGTACTCTGCACCCACCCCTCATATGTCTGGACACTGCTGGTAGTGATATGCACCCACCCCTCATATGTCTGTCCACTGCTGGGAGTCCTCTGCACCCACCCCTCATATGTCTGGACACTGCTGGTAGTGATATGCACCCACCCCTCATATGTCTGTCCTCTGCACCCAACCCCATTTGTCTGTCCACTGCTGGGAGTCCTCTGCACCCACCCCTCATATGTCTGGACACTGCTGGGAGTCCACTGCACCCACCCCTCATATGTCTGGACACTGCTGGTAGTGATATGCACCCACTCCTCATATGTCTGTCCACTGCTGGGAGTCCTCTGCACCCACCCCTCATATGTCTGGACACTGCTGGTAGTGATATGCACCCACCCTCATATGTCTGTCCACTGCTGGGAGTCCTCTGCACCACCCCCATATGTCTGTCCACTGCTGGGAGTCCTCTGCACCCACCCCTCATATCTCTGTGCACTGCTGGTAGTGATATGCACCCACCCCTCATATGTCTGTCCACTGCTGGGAGTCCTCTGCACCCACCCCCATATCTCTGTCCACTGCTGGGAGTCCTCTGCACCCACCCCCATATGTCTGTCCACTGCTGGTAGTGATATGCACCCACCCCTCATGTGTCTGTCCACTACTGGTAGTGATATGCACCCACCCCTCATATGTCTGTCCACTGCTGGGAGGCCTCTGCACCCACCCACGCACCCCCTTGGAGCTGTACACTGCTGGCCAGGACCTACACACACAACAATATGAAGGTAACATGCTGGGCCAGTCCTATATGCCCACATTCCTGGCGTGTGTACACCTCGTATCCAAATTTTCCTGCTGCCGTAACGGGGTTTGTGTGGTACGGACTATAGGTACGGTCCGTACCTGAGTACTCATGGGGCCGTAGGAGTACGCACCGTACCCACGCATGTATGCGTGGGTACGGTCCATACCTGAGTACTCACATATTATGCACCGTACCCACATATTCATGCGTGGGTACGGTCCGTACCACTGTTGTCATGCTGCCGTAGGGGTACGTGTAGTTCGCACCGAACCCACGCATTCATGCGTGGGTACGGTCCGTACCACTGTTGTCATGGTGCTGTAGCGGTCCGTACCACTGTTGTCATGGTGCTGTAGGGGTACGTGTGGTACGCACCATACCCACGCATTCATGCGTGGGTACGATCCGTACCACTGTTGTCATGGTGCCGTAGGGGTACGTGTGGTACGCACCGTACACGTCCACTTCCGTTGTTACAATACGCAGGGGTTGCTGGCCACGCCCCCCAAGTGACCAGACCCTGGTGGTAATGTATGGCCTCCATATTATAGGTTTGTGTTTGCGTATGGGGTATGTTTCCTGGCCCTCACCTCCCCCCCTGGCCCCTGGGTGTTGTTTCCACCTTCTGCGGCGTGTGCATCGGGTGCGGTGCACCAGGTCCTAGGCCAAGAGGACCGGGATGACACGTACGATGGGGTTCATGGCTGTACGTCACGTACTGGGGCTCGGTGGCGTAGGGTTCTGCTTTCCCGGCAGTTTTTCGCTCCCGTAGTCACAGCGAGGTACGTAGTGACGTCGGTACGAATCGTACTTGCTCGGCCGGAAAACGCTGCTGAAATACGTGCGGACGTTGCGTACAAGCAGTTTCGGATCGGAATCGTGGGTATTTTTTTACTGTATGGTCTTTTGTACGATTCGTACAGAAAAAGGCTTACTGTACTGATCGTACTTCCTAGGTTGTAGAATGAGTTTACCTGGTACGAGTCGTACGGAGAAAACGCTCAGTACGGCTATTCGTACAGCCCTTTTCCATGATTGGAATCGGCCCCAAAATGTTTAAAAATTATAAGTAATATATATATTGTAAATATAAATTAAACATCCACATAATATATAATATATATACTTATGTTTTAATAATTATTTTAATAACTTATAAATTGTTTTAAAAAAAAGTATAAATTATAAATACATCTATCCACATAAAACAATAATATAAATAAAAATGCAATATATGTAACAAATTAAAAAAAATGTATAATCTTTTGAAAATTAATTATATACTACGTTAGCTTAAATAATACAACAAATATTTAATAGTGGAGGGAATAAAATTACTATTCCAACTCTAAACAGTGCAACAGTAAGGAAAATGACGGATAGCGTAGGAGTAAAAATTACTTTTCCCACTCCATTGAGTGCAACAGTAGGGAAAGTGTTGGATAGCGTAGGGGTAAAAATGACTATTCCCACTCCAGTGAGTGCAACAGTAGGGAAAGTGTTGGATAGCGTAGGGGTAAAAATTACTATTTCCACTCCAGTGAGTACAACAGTAGGGTAGCGTAGGGGTTAAATTAACATACTTATTAATTAAATAATATTTGTAAAATAAATAACATATTCATAATTAATTAACAAAAATAATAAATACCAATACAATTAAATTAATATATAATTAGGTGTCGATTCCGATCCTGTATAACCCAGGTACGAATGGTCGTACGGAGCGTTTCTTCCATCCGACTCGTACCCGGGAAAAACACCTTACAAACTCGCAAGTACGATTCGCACAGAAACACCATTTCCGTATGAGTCGTAAAAAACACCGACCGGCAAAAAAATACATACAAATCTGAATCTGGACGGCGCATACGCGACGTCCGGACGGAGTCAGGCAGCGTTCTACGGACCAGCAAGCACGATCCGTGCCGACGTCACTCCGCACGCAGCAGTTTTTACGGGAGCCAAAAACTGCCGGGAAATTGAGGACGACACGAACAAGGAGCACCGGTACGCGACGGACAGCGATGGACCCCAACCTACGCGTCATCCCGGCCCTCATAGCCTACCACCTCGTGTACAGAAACCGACGCAGATGCCGCAGAAGGTCAGACCAACCCCCAGGGGCAAAGGGGGGTGTGTGTGTGTGTGCAAGGGGCAGGAAACATAACCCACACCCCACAAATTACTGAAACATCATGCACATCAATTACCTCCATGATCTGGTCACTTCGGGGGGCGTGTCCACCAATCCCACGTCCCGCCACACTGGAAGTGGACGTGGACGCGTACCCGTCACCACCACAATGGTGGTACGGGACGTACCCACGCCGCCCAGAGCGTGGGTACGGACCGTACCACGCCTACCCCTACGTCACACCAACAATGGCGGCACGGCCGGTACCCACGTCCCAAAGGCATGGGTACGGGCCGCACCCCCAAAGTTGGGGTGCCGTAGGGGTACGGGCCATACCCAGGCCATCAGCGTGTGGGTACGTCACGTACCATGCCTGCCCCTACGTCACACCAACAATGGCGGTACGGCCGGTACCCACGTCCCAAAGGCATGGGTACGGGCCGCACCCCCAAAGTTGGGGTGCCATAGGGGTACGGGCCCTACCCAGGCCATCAGCGCGTGGGTACCGCTCGTACCACGACAGTGGACACATACATAGGGGTGTGTGCCTATCACACCCAGCAGTGGCCAGACATATGAGGGGTGGGTGCCTATCACTCCCAGCAGTGCCCAGACATATGAGGGGTGGGTGCCTATCACTCCCAGCAGTGCCCAGACATATGAGGGGTGGGTGCCTATCACTCCCAGCAGTGCCCAGACATATGAGGGGTGGGTGCCTATCACTCCCAGAAGTGCATAGACATATGAGGGGTGGGTGCAGAGGACCCCCAGCAGTGCCCAGACATATGAGGGGTGGGTGCATATCACTCCCAGCAGTGCCCAGACATATGAGGGGTGGGTGCCCATGACTCCCAGCATTGTCCACACATATGAGGGGTGGGTGCATATCACTCCCAGCAGTGGACAGACATATGAGGGGTGGGTGCACATCACTCCCAGCAATGCCCAGACACATAAGGGGTGGGTGCCTATCACTCCCAGCAGTGCCCAGACATATGAGGGATGGGTGCATATCACTCCCAGCAGTGGCCAGACATATGAGGGGTGGGTGCCTATCACTCCCAGCATTGTCCACACATATGAGGGGTGGGTGCATATCACTCCCAGCAGTGCCCAGACATATGAGCGGTGGGTGCCTATCACTCCCAGCAGTGCCCAGACATATGAGGGGTGGGTGCCTATCACTCCCAGTAGTGCCCAGACATATGAGGGGTGGGTGCATATCACTCCCAGTAGTGGCCAGACATATGAGGGGTGGGTGCACATCACTCCCAGCAGTGCCCAGACACATGAGGGGTGGGTGCCTATCACTCCCAGCAGTGGCCAGACATATGAGGGGTGGGTGCCTATCACTCCCAGCAGTGCCCAGACATATGAGGGGTGGGTGTAGAGGACCCCCAGCAGTGGACAGAGCCATGGGGGTGTGTACATCACCCTCCGATGAGCAAAATTCCATGGGTGCATGAAGGCATACACAATGTAAGACAATGTTGAGAGTGCCATGACAACACATCACTGACTGCAGTGTCCCACTCCCATGAGGATGGATGTCATTCCCCCACTGCATGACACACCACATGTGGGTGTGATGACAAATTACACATGCATACCCACCCCTGGCGGAGGCAGCACAATACACACACTGAGATCATGCAACAAGGCTGTATCCTCATGTCAAACACCACTAAACTAAGAGAGCCTAAGGGAACACACACTGTCACCCACATTCCAGGAATGATAGGAATGTACAGGTGCCGGGGCAGCCAACAAGTTGTAGCCTCCCATGGAAGGAAAAGAGTGGAGTACACACAGATACAATGCCCACAATTGTCAGCCAGGTGCCCAAATACCCTGCAGAACACGTAACACATGTGCGTGAGGCAGAGAGTACACACATGCATAGTGCGGAAAAGGGAAAATGTCCACATGAAGTCATGTCAGTACACTCCATACACAAGTACAGTGTCCAGCAAGGATGCCACAAACGATGCAGGTGGAGACATAGCAGAGCATGCATGGCCAAAGTCGAAGGGATGTGTCACACACCGAGGAAATGTTGACACAGCTCAGCACAACAATTGGGAAACACCCTGCAGGGAAGATGGCAGGTGCCACAGAGTAAGGAATACACCTTGGGACAATGTCACCATGCAGTAAGAGCTAACATGACCTAAGAATACATGCAGTCACCTTGTGACGGCATGCAGATACCAGGGTCCACCCCATGAGCAGCACACTACAACATTTCCCAGACACACAACACATCATCACCACCCCAACTCAGGGAGCAGCAGCACCAACAGCAATACCAGAAAAGCCATAGTGTGCAAAGGAAAAACAAAAAAACACATTCAGCATTTCGAAGAAAAGTAGCTACAGTACACTATTCACCAAGCCCATGGTCCACGCCAGATGCGAAGTCCTGGGGGGGACACGTTGGGACGCGTCTCCCCTAGCTTGCCTGCACAGTGCACTGTACCATATCATCCACAGAGTGGGGGGCATCATGTGGGGGGGGAAGAACCAGGCACTGCAGGGAAAGGAGGGGCACGGGTAGGTGTCGTGGGTGCAGGGACGGACGACTCCACCACAGGGGGTGGGGCAGCGCCAAAGGAGGAGGTCAGTATGGCGCTGCACATGGCAGAAAGCTCTTCTAATGTCTCCCCTGCACCCGAAGGAACCACAGGCCCCAAGGAGGGGGGGGTCGGAGGGATAGGTCGCAGCGCAACTGGGGGAGGGTGTGGACAGGGGGGGGAATCAACTACCCTGCCCGGGGAATCCCTCAAACGCTTGCGGGGTGGTGTCACACTGGGGCTGGGGACGGACTGGCCATGAAGGACTTTCTGTCCGACTGTTGGGCAGGAGAGCCAAGGGGAGTGGTTTTGGAGGTAGTGGGTCGTGAGGACTGCGGACTCCTACTGTGACAGCGTGGCTGCTGTTTTCCCCCCGACCCAGTGCCTCTGCCTTCTCCCCCCTGTGTGTGCGTGACAGGAGGTGTGCGCTTGGCCTTCCCTGGTGGTGTGCTGCCTGTGTCTGGTGGGGTGCGTGCATGGGGACGTCAGGGTGTGTATGGGACAGGCATGGGAGTGGGAAGTGCGAATGGTGCCGGGGTAGGGGGGGGGACGGAGCGCTGCAGGAGACCCACTGCTGCCGTCAGTGACGAGTCAATGGACCTCAGCAACATCCGTTGGTCAGACATCGCTGATGACATGCCCTCCATGTACGACACCATCCGTGTCAGCAGTCTGGTGTGGCCATGGAGGACACGCAGGAGCGATGTCTGACCAACCTGCAACTGGCGCTGAATGTCCACAGACTCTGCATTGACGGTAGCTGGGGAGACAGGGGCAGGGGGTGCGGTGCCTGGCACGAAGGAGACATGTTTAGTGTACCACAATCTCCCCTCAGAACCCAGAACCCCTTATCCGTCTAGCTTAGTGTCCCATTCGTTAGCCGAGGTTGAGCTCGGCGGTCCCAATGTATAGACAACCCAGAACAAACGCATGACAATATTCTCAGGAATGGTGGGCATCAGACATACCTGTTCGTCATTATTCTCAGATCAGTCCACAACAGAATAGACACAGACACAGTAAAGTTGAAAGAGTTCATTCAATGAACCTCGCGTCCTAAGATGCAGTACTGTGGCTAACATAAGCAGACAAATGGTTAAGTTTAGAAGCATCAGCATTGTTGCAATATCATAGACAATGAAAGGAGCAATCATGAGAAAATTACATGGAAACAGCAACCTTCCTGTCACCAGTAAACCAATAGTAGTATCATTCGACTAATAGATGGTCTCTAGGCTTGAACGGGGGACTCCCCATCGTACAGATCAGCTCAGTGGTATTACATCACAGGATCATCTAGTCTCTTCTCCTGCGAAAGTTCCCCATCACAATGAAACTCGAACGTGCTGCACTGCAATATGGCAAGCATTCGTCTATCAGGTATCTGCAGCTGCGTGCATGTAATGGCTAAATAGTGGGCCGATCAACCTGCACACAACAACATGCACCGTCTAGTCACCCAGACTGTTTGTGTACACAATGTACAGTACAAGCTCGCTGCTCACTGTGAAGGATGTCAAACAACAGACAGTCCTCATGTGAAGCAAACTCGAGTAGGCATTTTAAAATTGATAACACGCAACTACAGTGTCGCGTGCAAAAGCAGCAAAATTGGCAAGATGGCTCACTAACAACTAACGCGGTGGTGCCAACTTAGCATTGTACATAGGGAGATAGGAATCATGACTACACCCCCCCTTGTTCGTACCACTAACCACGAGGGGCGCAAAATCGAGAACGCAGAGTTCAAGTTTGATAGAACGGAACCAAGGGCATGAACTGGAAGTCCATAGAAGGGAAGCGAAAAAGTCAGAAAAGAAATGTCAATGATGAACAATGTTGCAGGGAAATGAACCATGTAAAAGGGGAAAAAACATAACATCGATGGATGCACCATGAAATGAGCAGGGCTAAAGTCAATCCATCAAGGTATAAGCACAATAAGTTGCAACAGCTTCCAAGAGGAAACCATTAGAACGTTCCGCAAAATGATCTGCCATCCAGTTCAGCAGGGGGAAAGAACACACGTGTTCCTCAACAATCGGGGCATCCAGCACCATTTGTGGACAACAGGTGGGGACATCAAGATAACTTCTGGATAAGAATTCAGTTGCAGCCGTTCCGATGTCCCTATTCCCTAGGACTCCATGTGCTGCAGCACAGGCCATAATCCTGACGCCAGAACAGTCCAACTCATGAGTCACTAAGGGGCTCATCAGTCGATCATAATCTGGGTCAGGAGACACCGAGTTAGCCAGGCACAAATCCAGAGCCCGTTCGAATGGACAATCTTGGCAATGAAAGACAGGTTGCACGCAGGTAAAGAAGGGAAACCGGAAGGACAATCCATAGGTACTGCTTAAGGTCGCCAGCGGCAGAGTGCCGTAGAATTCAAGCATCTGTTTCCGAAGATGGAGCAGCCGGTGCATGCTGTTTTGAAACGCAAGGTGTGAAGCCACAGCATAGTACGCAGATCAATAATAGCACCCCAGCCACGAGTGCGAGAAGCAAAGGGAGACCTCCGAAGACGCTAGAAAAAATAGAATGATGAAATGCGGGGATCACACCAAACAGAGTATGGAAGGAGGTCACGAGGGCGGATCCCACAATTTAGAAAAAAACATCCAGGCCACTTGTTGACGAGGCATGAAAGATAGTCTGAATCCGAGTCCCAAATATGTAGTGGGAGATCAGTGTCTGTAAGACCTGGGGTCTCCAGGCCCTATGGGGCGGTAACGTGACACGAGCGGTCGGGCCACCAAAGGTCTGTGTGTAAAGCAACCATACAACACGCACCTCTCATGGGACAAGGAACACACACAATAAGTGACGTCACACGGTAGGAGTTAAGTAAATACTCAAGTTTATCCAAGCAAATCACGTTAGATGCAGTTCATGAGGTAGCAGTACATTTCATAAGCTGGTGATACCACAAATGACATTCATAACAAACCAGTACTGCCTGAGGTACCACTACCCTTCACCTAGAGGTACACGCGCGCTTCACGTTCCTGTAGCGCCTTAGGGGGGGTGAGGATGGCGCTAGGCGCGCTAACTGGTGACGACCTCAGAACGGGGCATCTAGCACAGAGAGCTACTCGGAATAGATGTCATTTAGTATTTCATTATGAACATGAATAACAGCGTGCTACTCGTGATCAATAGCACGTAGCACTTCAACATGGGCGTAAATAACAGCACGCTACTCGTAATCAATAGCACGTGGTACTTCAATATGTAACATGAATAACAGAGCGCTACTCGTAATCACCAACACGTCGCACTTCAATATGGCACATGAATAACAGAGCGCTTCTCGTAATCACCAACACGTAGCACTTCAATATGGCACATGAATAACAGAGCGCTACTCGTAATCACCAGCATGTAGCTCTTCGATATGGCACCTGAATATCAGAGCGCTACTCGTAATCACCAACACGTAGCACTTCAATATGGCACATCAATAACAGAGCGCTACTCGTAATCACCAGCATGTAGCTCTTCGATATGGCACCTGAATAACAGAGCGCTACTTGTAATTATGGACATTGAGCACTTCAATCCGGCACAGGAATATCAGAGCGCTACTTGTAATGGTGGGCGCTGAGTACTTCAATGTGGGGTAGGACAGTCAATGCGCCTCACAAAGCTTTTAGCGGGAAGCGCCCGGGACGGGAGGAGCGAGTCTCTCGGCTCCGGTGCAGTTCGTAGGGCACCTCGCTTCAGAGCGGTCGCGGGGGCACAAGGAGAGGATCCCTCGGTGGGGTCTCTCCGTCGCGCTGGCAGGGGGAACTCCCACGGAGAGGGGGCCCGGACTGAGGGTGCGGTTTGGTTCCCGACCAGTAGGGGGCGCACCAGGGGCAATCCCAGCCTCCGGGCTTACCTCGTTCTCGGCGTCAGCCGGCGTCCGCTCCAGCGACGATGGGGGAACTCGGCCCCAGGCCTCGCGCACCTTCTCTCACAGCTGCGATGGCAGCGGCGGGGCCCCGAGCTTCTCACGGTCCTCGCGACTCTGCAGGGCACTTCTTCCGGCCTCCGGGCCGCGGCGGTGAGCGCGCTGGCTTCCACGTCACAGGGGGGGGCTCAAGTTAAGGTGGGGGACTCCGCGCTCAGCGGAGCATGCTGCCGGGGGTCCCAGGCCAGGTCAGGGAGCGCAGGGGTCACAGCGCTAATACCTGGTCGATCCCCGGTGGCTCTTCAATCTGCTTTGCATTCGGCTTCAGGGGTCAGTCTGGACACGCAGTCTCAGTGCTTGGCATATAAGTTTAAGAGTTCAATCTGGACACGCAGTCTCAGTGCTTGGCATATAAATTTGAGAGTTCAATCTGGACACGCAGTCTCAGTGCTTGGCATATAAGTTTGAGAGTTCAATCTGGACACGCAGTCTCAGTGCTTGGCATATAAGTTCTGTTCTCAGATGTTAGATAAAGGCTTGTTGGCGCAGATGTATCTGGCGCCCTTACAGGGGTTCTGTTACAGGGGGGTAGGGATGGAGAGGGCGACTAGATCCTTCCTAGTCAGGCTGGGCAGAGAGTCTCTGGGTCCTCCTACTGCTGGGCAAGATCAGTGGGTTTCACAGGGTCCCTCACTCACTTAAGAGGCAGCACCTAAATCCTGTCACTCTCAGAGGCATAAGTCCCTGGCTAGGCCCTACCGCCTACACTCCTGGTGGATTCTTCCAGCTCTGCTTCACCCCAATGGCCAACTCACCACAAAAAGTTCCCTCCCTCACTTAAGTAGCCCTAGGTCAGGTGACCTCTGGCCAAGGCGGCAAAAGAAAAACCACACCTCCCTTCTAGAAGGTTCCAGCACATTCCAGGAGCTTCCCCACTCTACCTATGGGACAAAAAGGCGGGCTGGAGTCGCAACATTGTTGTGGGGTTCCAGCCAGCTCCTGGCAGCTAGGGTGCTACTATGAAAGACCACTCTGCAGTAGCAGGGGCCTGTGGCAGCCATCTTGGGAGAAGGGAGCACCTGCACCTTAACACTGATTGGCAATGAAAAGGCGCCCGGAGACCTAGTCCAACATAAAAATGAGGGTGGAAAAAATGAGGCACGATACAAAAATGGAAGGGGAGACCACCCTAGGGCTGACAGGTCCAACATGCGTCCCCCCCAGCCGAAAGAGGGGAGAGCTACCCAACCTCTAGGGAGTTCTCATCACTAAGGCGGAAAAACCTGGAGAGACCGTCAGCATTGGCGTGGTCAACTCCGGGCCGATGTTCCACCCGAAAGTCCATCCCCTGTAGGGAAATGGACCACCTCAACAACTTGGGGTTTTCGCCTCTCATCTGCATGAGCCAGCGAAGGGGCCGGTGGTCGGTCTGAATAAGGAAGTGAGTGCCAAAGATGTATGGCCTCAACTTCTTCAGTGCCCAGACCACTGCGAAGGCTTCCCTCTCAATGGTGCTCCATCGCCGTTCCCGAGGGAGGAGTCTTCTGGATATGAAGGCCACTGGTTGATCTTGGCCCTCGGCATTGAGTTGTGAGAGCACCGCACCTATGCCGTGCTCTGAGGCATCTGTCTGTACAATAAATTCCTTGCTGAAATCTGGTGTTGCTAGTACTGGAGCGGTACACATCTCATGTTTCAGCGTGTCAAAGGCCTCTTGGCATGCAGCTGTCCATATGACCTTGCGAGGTTGCTTCTTTGAGGTCAATTCCGTCAAGGGGGCTACGATGGTGCCATATCCCTTGACGAACCGGCGGTAATACCCAGTGAGGCCGAGGAAAGCTAGGACCTCTGTTTGGGTCTTGGGGGGCTCCCAAGCCAAGATGGTTTCGATTTTGGCCTGGAGGGGTTGGGGGTTGCACCTTACCTCCGCCCACCAGGTGTCCCAGGTACACGACAGATCCCTGTCCAATCTGGCACTTGCTGGCTTTGATTGTTAAGCCAGCGCGTTGCAGCGCCTGCAATACCTCCTGGAGGTGTTGCAGATGGTCCTCCCAGGTGCCACTGAAGACAGCTATGTCATCCAGGTAGGCCGCTGAGAAGGACTCCAGGCCAGATAGTACCTGATTCACTAACCGCTGGAATGTGGCCGGAGCATTTTTGAGCCCAAAGGGCATCACTCGAAACTGGTAGTGGCCCTCGGGGGTGGAGAACGCTGTCTTCTCCCTTGCTCCATCGGCCATGGCAATCTGCCAATATCCGGATGTCAGGTCAATGGTGCTGAGGTACCGGGCGGCTCCCAGCCGGTCCACCAGCTCGTCTGCACGTGGGATGGGGTGAGCATCTGTCTTCGTGACAGAGTTCAACCCCCGGTAGTCCACACAGAACCGAAGCTCCGGTGTCGTACCCGGTGGGGCCGCTTTCAGCACCAACACCACTGGACTAGCCCACGGGCTGCTGGAAGGTTCTATCACCCCCAGCTCCAGCATCTTTGCCACCTCACGCTGGATGCTATCCTTCACTCGGTCAGAGAGCCGGTAAGACTTGTTCTTCACCGGGGGGCTGTCCCCTGTGTCCACATCATGGGTACACAGATGAGTAATTCCAGGTGTGAGAGAGAACAACGAGGCAAACTGTCCCAGGACATGGCAACAGTCCCTCTGTTGCTCTGGGGTCAAGGATGGGGAGAGGACTACACCTTCCACCGAACCATTCTTCTCTTGTACCGCTAGAAGGTCAGGAAGAGCTTCACTCTCTTCCTCTTCGCTCCCATCCGTCACCATAAGGAGAGCAAGCTCTGATCGCTCATGGTGCGGCTTCAGGCGGTTGACGTGGAGCACCCTGAGGGGCTGATGGGGGGTTTTCATATCGACTACGTACGTGGTCTGGGCTCGCCGCTCCACAATGTCGAACGGGCCAGTCCACCGGTCCTGGAGGGCACAAAGCTCCCCAGGTTCCATAACCCACACCTTCTGTCCAACGTCTAACTCGACCGTCCGAGCGTTGCGGTCATACCACTCCTTCATCACGGTCTGGCTAGCCTCCAGGTTCTCTGGGGCTGCCTTCCACAGCTTGGCCATCTGGCTGCGGAACGCCAGCATGTAGCTGACAATGTCACGGGGAAGCTTCTGTGAAGTCTTCTCCCACCCCTGTTTCACTAAACTGAGGGGACCCCTAACGGGATGGCCATAGAGCAATTCAAACGGGCTGAACCCGACTCCCTTCTGCGGTACCACCCGATAGGAGAATAAGAAGCAGGGGAGGAGGATGTCCCATTTACGCCTCAAGCCCTCTGGTAGGCTTCGGATCATCCCCTTCAATGTCTTATTGAAGCGCTCTACAAGTCCGTTCGTCTGGGGATGGTAAGGAGTGGAGAACCGGTAGGTCACCCCACACTCCTTCCACATGGCCTGCATGTAGGCCGACATGAAATTGGTGCCCCGGTCCGACACCACGACCTTGTGGAATCCCACTCGGGTAAAAATCCCCAACAGTGCCCGCGCCACCACCGGTGCAGTGATGGTCCTCAGAGGAATAGCCTCTGGGTACCTTGTGGCGTGGTCCACCAAAACCAAGATGAACCGATGTCCAGCTGCGGTCGGAGGGTCCAATAGCCCAACAATATCGATACCGACCCTCTCAAAAGGGGTCGCGACCACGGGGAGCGGTTCCAACGGGACCTTCAACTTAGTCCCCGTCTTGCCACTAGCCTGACAAGACTTGCAGGTCTTGCAAAAGGTGTCTGATGCAATCCTCATCCTGGGCCAATAAAAATGGGGGACTAACCGTGCAAAGGTTTTGTCCTGACCCAGGTGTCCGGCTAAGGGTATCTTGTGCGCTAACTCCAGCAGAAAGGCCCGGTAACATTGGGGGACCACTATGGCCCTCGAAGATCCATGTACCGGCACCCTGGGCTCACTCTATAGGAGACCATCCTCCCAATACACGTGATAACCTCCCAGTTCCTGACTGGCCACTTGGGCTTCGGCCTGCCGCCGCATGCCTTCAAGAGTGGGGCACGCCCTTTGTGCCTGACAAAATTCTTCCCGGGTAGGCCCTCCTTCCACATGCCAGTCAGCAAGGGTCGGCAAGTCCTCCACAGGAATGACATCTACCTCCGCGGACTCCGGGGGCACCTCTGCGGCCTCCCCATCCATCTCACGGGGCATGTCCTCTACCACCTTCTTCTTTCCATGTTTGGCTTTGGGTTGGGCCATGATTCCAGGCTCCAACCCAGGGTGAGTTCCATGCCGGGTAGCCATGGACCGCGTGCTGACGCAAGTCCACCCTGGTAATCCCAGCATCTCGGTGTGAGCGTGAAACTCAACGTCTTTCCACTTGGTGTGCTCCAGGTCGTTCCCTAGCAAACACCCCACAGGCAAGGCAGGGCTCACAGCAACACTCAGCAGGCCTCTGACTCCTCCCCACTCAAATGGAACACGAGCCACTGGATAGTGACTCATACTGCCGTCAGCCAATACGGCCGGATGGAACTCCTCGGGGACTACTTGGTCTGGGGACACCAGCCGCCGCACGACAGTGGTCATGCTGGCCCCTGTGTCCCTCAGAGCTTCCACCTCCTCCCCATGAATTCTCACCCTCTGCTGATATTTAGCAGTGTTCGGGGGCAGGGACACTATGGGGCCACTTCTCTATCCCCGAGTGAAACCAGCGTCAGGCCTGTCCACTCCCCTTCCCTATCTAAGGGCAGCTCCACCCCAATGCCCTATACTACTCACCCCGGGACTTTTCCCGCCCGTTGGGGCTGGTGGTCGCTTGCGACACTTGGGATCTCCCCTGTAGTGTCCAATCTCCCCACACTCGTAGCACCGCACAATCCTAGGCTGCTGACTCCTGTCAGGGTAAGTGGGTCTTGTGGAATTGGACGGGGGTGGGGTTCCTACTCCCTTCCCAAACTTATTTTGGGGACCTTTTGAGAACTCCACCTTTTTATCTCCCCCCTCTTTCTTCTGGGGGAAACCCTGTCCGCCTTTCGAGCCATCTCCCCCGGGGCCCTTGTGAGACACCCGGGTGCTCACCCAAATATCTGCCTCCTCCGCAAGCTCACGGGGATCCATCAACTTGCGGTCCACCAGATGTTGGCGCAGCTCCGGAAAGCTCTTATCCAAGAGGTGCTCCCTTAAAAAAAGATCGTACAACCCTTGGTAGTCCTGCACCTCGCTGCCACGCACCCAACCATCTAGTGCCTTCCTCGCATAGTCGAAAAAATCTACCCATGTCTGTGTGGACAGCTTATGGCTGCCACTAAACTTTTGCCTGTACCTCTCGGGGTTGAGACCAAACTTTTTTAACAAGGCCTCTTTCATGGGAGCATACCTTACCTGATCCGCCTTAGCCAAATATAACAGGGTGTCCCTAACATTGGGAGGTATATACCGGTATAAACCACCTCCCCAATTACTCTCGGGTACCCCATGGGCCGTCAAGGCTACCTCGTATGCCTCCAACCGTTTCATGATGTCGTCCCCCACTGTGTAATTGGCAATTACCTCTTTAGGTAGGTAGAACTTTGACTCTTGAGGTTCCTTAGGTATGCTGCCACCATTGTCCTTATTGGACGCGTTCAATTGGAGGGCGCGTAACTCCAGCTCTTTTAGCTGAAGCTCGTGCGCAAGCTTCTTCTCCTCCATTGCCCATCTCCTATTTTCTCTTTCCTGTTCCACTCTGGCCAATTCCCTTTCTTTCTCTTGTTCTAACTTGGCCAGCTCCCACCTTAACTGCCTCTCTTCCCTCCTGTCCTCGTACTCCTTGGGCGCTCTCCTCCTGAGGTGCCTCTGGTGCCTCCTGTCCCTCATCCCCTCTCCCTTCTGGGTGGGCTTCTACCCATGCCCTAATGGCGGTGCGGAGTTCCGGTCATTTGGCCTTCTGTACCCCAGGCACCCCCATCCCCTGCCCGAACTCCCTTAGTTGCTTCACTGAGTACCCCTCGAGGTCAGCTAACCGGAATTCCATTCTGGCAGGTGGCGACCTAGACACTAAGGAGAAAATGTCCTAGGGTATAGGTAACAGTTCTCAGCTAACCAGGCTTCCTGTACTCTCAACCTGGACAGTGGAAATAAAAATGCAGCAATCAATGGTTTCAGAGCTCTGGAACAATTAGGCATTTAATTGTGGCGCCCTCCGCCTCACGGAAGGGTGCTGTATGGTCACAGGTCCTAAGGATCCCACCGCTCGCCACCAATGTAAGACCTGGGGTCTCCAGGCCCTATGGGGCGGTAACGTGACACGAGCGGTTGGGCCACCAAAGGTCTGTGTGTAAAGCAACCATACAACACGCACCTCTCATGGGACAAGGAACACACACAATAAGTGACGCCACACGGTAGGAGTTAAGTAAATACTCAAGTTTATCCAAGCAGATCACGTTAGATGCAGTTCATGAGGTAGCAGTACATTTTATAAGCTGGTGATACCACAAATGACATTCATAACAAACCAGTACTGCCTGAGGTACCACTACCCTTCACCTAGAGGTACACGCGCGCTTCACGTTCCTGTAGCGCCTTAGGGGGGGTGAGGATGGCGCTAGGCGCGCTAACTGGTGACGACCTCAGAACGGGGCATCTAGCACAGAGAGCTACTCGGAATAGATGTCATTTAGTATTTCATTATGAACATGAATAACAGCGTGCTACTCGTGATCAATAGCACGTAGCACTTCAACATGGGCGTAAATAACAGCGCGCTACTCGTAATCAATAGCACGTGGTACTTCAATATGGAACATGAATAACAGAGCGCTACTCGTAATCACCAACACGTAGCACTTCAATATGGCACATGAATAACAGAGCGCTACTCGTAATCACCAACACGTAGCACTTCAATATGGCACATGAATAACAGAGCGCTACTCATAATCACCAACACGTAGCACTTCAATATGGCACATGAATAACAGAGCGCTACTCGTAATCACCAACACGTAGCACTTCAATATGGCACATGAATAACAGAGCGCTACTCGTAATCACCAGCATGTAGCTCTTCGATATGGCACCTGAATAACAGAGCGCTACTTGTAATTATGGACATTGAGCACTTCAATCCGGCACAGGAATATCAGAGCGCTACTTGTAATGGTGGGCGCTGAGTACTTCAATGTGGGGTAGGACAGTCGATGCGCCTCACGAAGCTTTTAGCAGGAAGCGCCCGGGACGGGAGGAGCGAGTCTCTCGGCTCCGGTGCAGTTCGTAGGGCACCTCGCTTCAGAGCGGTCGCGGGGGCACAAGGAGAGGATCCCTCGGCGGGGTCTCTCCGTCGCGCTGGCAGGGGGAACTCCCACGGAGAGGGGACCCGGGCTTAGGGTGCGGTGCGGTTCCCGACCAGTAGGGGGTGCACCAGGGGCAATCCCAGCCTCCGGGCTTACCTCATTCTCAGCGTCAGCCGGCGTCCGCTCCAGCGACGATGGGGGAACTCGGCCCCAGGCCTCGCGCACCTTCTCACACAGCTGCGACGGCAGCGGCGGGGCCCCGGGCTTCTCACGGACCTCGTGACTCTGCAGGGCACTTCTTCCGGCCTCCGGGCCACGGCGGTGAGCGTGCTGGCTTCCATGTCACAGGGGGGGGGCTCAAGTTAAGGTGGGGTACTCCACGCTCAGCGGAGCACGCTGCTGGGGGTCCCAGGCCAGGTCAGGGAGCGCAGGGGTCACAGCGCTAATACCTGGTCGATCCCCAGTGGCTCTTCAATCTGCTTTGCATACGGCTTCAGGGGTCAGTCTGGACACGCAGTCTCAGTGCTTGGCATATAAGTTTAAGAGTTCAATCTGGACACGCAGTCTCAGTGCTTGGCATATAAGTTTGAGAGTTCAATCTGGACACGCAGTCTCAGTGCTTGGCATATAAGTTTGAGAGTTCAATCTGGACACGCAGTCTCAGTGCTTGGCATATAAGTTCTGTTCTCAGATGTTAGATAAAGGCTTGTTGGCTCAGATGTATCTGCGCCCTTACAGGGGTACTGTTACAGGGGGGTAGGGATGGAGAGGGCGACTAGATCCTTCCTAGTCAGGCTGGGCAGAGAGTCTCTGGGTCCTCCTACTGCTGGGCAAGATCAGTGGGTTTCACAGGGTCCCTCACTCACTTAAGAGGCAGCACCTAAATCCTGTCACTCTCAGAGGCATAAGTCCCTGGCTAGGCCCTACCGCCTACACTCATGGTGGATTCTTCCAGCTCTGCTTCACCCCAATGGCCAACTCACCACAAAAAGTTCCCTCCCTCACTTAAGTAGCCCTAGGTCAGGTGACCTCTGGCCAAGGCGGCAAAAGAAAAACCACACCTCCCTTCTAGAAGGTTCCAGCACATTCCAGGAGCTTCCCCACTCTACCTATGGGACAAAAAGGCGGGCTGGAGTCGCAACATTGTTGTGGGGTTCCAGCCAGCTCCTGGCAGCTAGGGGCTACTATGAAAGACCATTCTGCAGTAGCAGGGGCCTGTGGCAGCCATCTTGGGAGAAGGGAGCACCTGCACCGTAACACTGATTGGCAATGAAAAGGCGCCCGGAGACCTAGTCCAACATAAAAATGAGGGTGGAAAAAATGAGGCACGATACAAAAATGGAAGGGGAGACCACCCTAGGGCTGACAGGTCCAACAGTGTCCAAAAGCGCTTGCACCTCTGTGCGCGTGTGAGCTACGTGAAGTACAAATGTTTCTCGGGATGAAGTCAACACGACTTGTTTTTGAGACAATAGAGCCCTTATTCTGCTCATCTTGTTGAACTCTGCTTTCAAGGTTGGAATGGAAGGCCAGATGGATACATCGAGCCGGCCATGCGGGGGTGGGAAAAGGACGTAATGACAGAAAATCACTCGTAGTGATACAGTCACGATATGAGGAATTCCCGGAAGCATCCCACAGCAAGCTTCATCATTGAACAGCACATAATTACCGTTATCAAGCAGCGTACAAGACGGGGTCATAACTGGCACACAAATCCACTTCAGAATACAAGCTAAATCATGAGCGTGCATATGACAAGCACCATGCAATTGAATCTGCCTACACACCACAGAATGATCCGGAGTGGAAGTGCACCCTTCACCTTTTAAATACACCTCCTTGCCGTCTCTCACACACCTGTTGTCGCCTAGCACGGACACAAGGGACCCGAGCAAGTGGGAGGGCGGTGATGGGACTGGACAGGTCCTCCGCCTGACTCCCCTCGGCCTCCGTTCCACTTGCTGTGCCAGACTCCCCAGCACTGGTGGCCCCGGTGCTGGATCCCTCCCCCACATCCGTGCCAGTGTCTCCCTCGGTTTCCCCCGACGATGCTGTGGGCAAGGTGAAGAGACAGGAAATGATCAGACACCTGTATACATATGACACATGAGTCCAAACTACATAGGACACAGCGCATAGCATGAACAGCAACATGAGTGACATCTACAATACTACAAACATATGCAGGCCCTGCACCACACAGTTGGTTTACCCACCATGCCACTGGGAAACAATGAGGAGCATGACACAACAGAAATGTACTTGATATCAATTGATACAGAGGAGCTACTCTCTGGGGACAGTCGAGCACTGCATCACTGGCATGGCACAGTCACCTACACCCGCAACTGTCCCCTGATGCCAGGGACACGGATAATGACACCTGACATGTAACTTCTGGCGTTGCACGATGTGACTATGTCATGTGTGTGTCATGTGTTCCCATGAGCTTGCTGTAGTTGTTCCGTGACATGCATCTGCAGTTGCTGCATCCAACATGTGTGTGCGTGTCAATGGGCATGGCACACTATTACGCACACCAGGCCACATGTGGAATCAGACGTAACGGGTGTATGTATGCATCGCACATGGACTTGCGAGAAAAGGACATATCTGCGTAGTCTCAATGTATGTGTGATCATTCCTGACATGTACCCCTTCATGGCAAGGTGTGTGGACTGTCCTATTTCAAGGACATGTGACCTGTGCCTCTAGTGTTCCGCAACCGGTCTGTATGATGAAACATCCTTCTCATGCACATATGTGGTTGTCTGTCACTCCTGTAATGCGTCTGCCTGTTCACTTACACTGGCCCACAGCTAGTTCCATGGCATGTCATGTTGACCTTGAGCACCCACGTGTGTAGCTGACTGTTGGTAGGGGTGTCACCTGGCTGGCATACGTGTCCTGGATGCATTGCACAGTACAGACTCTGTATGTAGCATGTGTATTAGCTGTTGAACATGTGCTCAGTTCATTGACAGTGGTGTAGTGCTGTACTCAATCTTCGTTATTCCTTCCAAAATTCTGCAGGGCACCGCCTCTCCCCCGACCAATGCCAGACTTGGCTGCCATGAGGGAACGTGACTGTATACGCCGCTACCGCTTCTCCCAACCGTTGATCTACAACTTGACCACAAGGCTGGAACCACACCTCCAACCGCTACACAGGTATCCTACTGCACTGACAGCCGAGATGAAGGTGATGGCAGCCCTACATTTCTTTGCCACGGGTACGTTTCAATTGACCATAGCTGATGTAGGTGGCATGTCCCAGACCATGTTCAGCCGTGTCCTGCATGATGTGTTAGAGGCCATGTTGTTACACCTGGATGAATTCATACATTTCCCAACTCGTGAGAAGTTGACAGGTGTCAAGGGTGAGTTCTATGCCCTGGGAGGGATGCCCCATGTCATTGGGGCCATTGATGGGACACATGTGGCTTTGGTACCACCACACGCACAGGAGGTAGCCTCCCGTAACCGCAAACATTACCACTCCATCAATGCCCTTGTGGTATGTCTTGCTAACATGATGATATCCCATGTCTGTGCCCGTTTTCCAGGATCAGCACACGATGCCTACATCATGAGGCGTAGCAGGGTGCCTGAAATGATGCTGCCGCTGCGCAACGAACGTGCATGTCTTGTTGGTGGGTATACTCTGTTAGTCCTGTATTTAGCGGTATCTTAATATCTTACTGCTTCTCCTGACCCACTTCTGTCCATGATGTTTCCATGTAGGGGACGCTGGCTATCCCAACATGCCATGGCTGATGATGCCGCTCCGCAACCCCAGAACAGCCGCAGAACACCGGTACAACGACACCCATGGGCAGACGAGGCGCATGATTGAGAGGACGTTTGGACTCCTGAAGAGCAGATTCCGGTGCCTCCACAAGACCGGCGGCGCACTCCCATATGCCCCGGTGAAGGTCTGCAAAATCTTCCTTGTGTGCTGCATGCTGCACAACATGACAGTGGAGAAGGCCGTGCCACTCATCCTGGATCCGGATGAGCAGGATAATCCACCAGTGGAGGATGAAGGGCTCGGGCACGGGGCAAGTAAGGATGAGGATGAGGACATCCGGAGTCAGCTTATCCGCAACTTCTTCTCATGATGGTGAGTCCCTGTGTCTGAGTGTGCACGCTTAGAGCCTTGTGTGGCATGTGTTGCAATGTGTGTGTCGAGCTGACTGTGTGCTAAGTGACTTGGAGGTGTGTTCTGATGTGTCATTCAAGTGATGATGTCATTCCCCAAATTTTAGCGGGTACACAAAATTCATTATTAGCATGGTGACAACATAAATCCTGTAGATTGCATGTACATGTCTGCGGATTACTAGCTCTTCGCTGACTTGTTGTGTGTCTGTCCACCCCAGGTTCCTGCGGCTGTCGTCTGCTCATGTCATCATTGCACTCCTGCTATTCCTCATGAGTATTGCAACGTGTGCTGGATCAGAGTTACATGCACAGACATGGTGAAAAGTCATTTTGGGTAAGGAGTGCAGCAAGGCGTTTTGTGGATGGTACGTGTTTGTGATATGTGGGGACTGCTCCTGTGCATGTTGTGTTACCGTGCATACATGTCGACTCACCATGGGCCACCTGACGTGTTGCATGGCTCCCATGAATTGATAGTCACCCTTCCTGACAGTCATCTGTAATGAATTGTGGATTCTGATGGAGGCATCAATGTGTGTATAACGTCCCTCAGGAACATACGGGATGCCAATGGTGGACATGGTGTGGGACATCCCCATATGAGGCTCAATGGGGAATTGTACACTCTCCGTGTGCAGCAAGGGGTGTGAGGCTCAACCCCTTCACTTGTGTGCCAGCTCAGTAGGATGTACCACATCTGTGTGTTGCAGGGGGTGTCCAGTGTAGGTCACACATGGTCAGCCGAATGACCTGTGATTCTGTTCCAATGGATGCAATTCCATTGGTGTGAGGCTGAGTAGTAAAGGTGTTCGTCACACTCCAAGGTGCCTCGTCTCTGTCAATGCAGGTTTCTTGCCACTTGGCATGCGGCATCTCTGGCATACTTGCCGTCGATAATGCATAGGAGTCCATGTGCAGTCTAGCGACATGCATGCAGTTGCTCATGGATTAGACTCTCTATTGGGCATGAAGTACATGGTCGTGTATGTTTTTTAGCAGGGTCGACCACACAATGGGCCATCACCAGCTGCTGAGGGTGTGTCTCCTGTGCGCAGGTCGCCCTTCAGTTTCCTGATCCGGTGTAATGGCTCTTTGGTTATTGTGCATGCATTGTCTCTGGGTGTGCCATGTGACACTGGACACTCCTTACTTTACACACGCGCCTGTTGCAGTTGTCCTTCTGACATCCTAGTCTTTGTGTGCAAAATGGGGCATTTTTCAGGGAGATGGCGCCTGCTGCTGCGGGCCCTGCACAAGCACCCAGTGGCCACACACACGAGATGGTGTGCATCATGTTTGGCTCGCGCACATATGCCATGCTAGTCCACAGCATCTGTACCTCATGCTGCAACGCCCTCTGCATTATGCACATGATCCACAGATAGATCCACTCCAAGTTACGACAGACCATCCCCCAGGTCCATGACAACATCCGTGTCATATACTGCCCTGCCCTCTATGGACCAAGTACATCCGAACTCCCAGGAAACTGGTCCACTTCCAGGGGGCATCTGCACACCTCAGCTTCTACACCCTGTGCCCCAGCCACCTCACTGTCCACCATAGATAGCTGCAATGGATCACTGTCTGCTGCAGGATGACCTCCACACTCCCCACCCACACTCAGGAGGCAGTCCACAACCCCGACCCCAAACCAACCTTGTACGTCTGTCATCCTAGATCCCGTGGGGCCATCTCCGTGCATCCAACCTTGCCCTGGCCACCATTCTTCACATCCACCGTACTCCAGCATACAGGACATTGTTTTCCCACCTGGCCACACATACCTGGGACTCCCTCCCCGGGTACCTCCACATGGGCCATGACCTCTACGCCTTGATGATGATCTCCCAAATAGGTCTGTCCGCACAGTTTAGCAAGCCCCCCCTCAGCAGCCAGAGGCCATCACAGGTGAGTGCTGTGCTCCATGCCTACATTGAATGATACCTTGTGACCCATGTGTGTCCTGTACCAGACTCTGATCCCAGGGTATGGATGGCTGGAATTAGTTCAACACTCAGGCATAGTTAGACATTTCCACACACATATGTCGTTGAGTAATGCAAAATAACAGCAACATCTCATGTGCAGAACAATGTGAATTTATTTTTGGTGGGGTGAGTCTTTTGGTAGATGTGCTAAGGTGCTCTACCGGGGGAATAGAATCCAAAGTTCACAAAGGGGAGATGGCATCCTTGTCAGTTGGAGTCATCAGAGTCCAGACCACAGTGTTGGTCATCATTGGTCAGACTGTGACCAGCAAGTCCATGTGGCAGAGAATGTCATTGGGTGAGGTGCTGCTGTTGCGCCAGAGGGCCAGGTGCCAGGCCAGGTGACCTGGGAGATGGGGATGGTCTGCTGACTCTCACGGTCTTTTACGTGGACGACCCACCTTCCTCCGGGGACCCTCAGATGCAGGCCTTGACGATGTCAGGGACGCTCCGTCAGACGAATCCTCCTCCTCCTCGTCCCTCCCTGTGTCTGGTGCTGGTCTACGCCTGGTGGTACAGGGAGGGTTTGCCAGGCTTTGGGCGATCTGACGGAGAGATTGGCTCACGTCCCTGTGCACCGCCAGGAGCTCAACCAGTCTTGCCTCCATCCGTCCTTGGTGTTGTTGATGACTGGCATGATGCTCGACCTGCAGGTTCTTTATCTCATCGAGGGTCCCCTGCATCCCGCAAAGTCTGGACACGACCTGGTCCATGCCTCTGGTGTCACGCCGGTATGAGTCCAGGATGTTGCGTATGTGTGACATACCGGGGTCCTGAGCTGGCTGGTCAGGTTCGCGCCTCTGCCTGCCTCCACTCCCACCACCCCTGCCCACACGAGCCTGGCCTGCCGTTGTGGGCACATCGGGTCTACGGGACCCCTGAGGGATGGCATTTGCAGGGTTGCCTGCCTCCTCCTGGGTGCCCTGAGAACCTTGTCCCTCCTGGTCAGACTGGCTGTGTTGTTCAGTGCGAGCAGGGCTCCTGGGTGTGTCCTGGGATGTGGCACAGATGTACCTGACACAGGTGCTGCAGGGGCTTATACATCAGAGGGGCCAGGTTGGTCGGGGTCATCCACGGAGTGGTGAGAGTCGTCGCTGCCGGTAGGATCGTCTTCACGCGGTGCCTGGGACTGTGATTCTTCCCCCCCAGTGCTGGGGGGAGATCGTCGACGTTGCCCTGTGTGTGAGAGAGAGAGACATTGTTAATGCTGTTTCATGCCACATCAATGTTTCATACATATTCAAGTTGACACAGTTCACCCAGGTAGTTGGATGTCCCTAGCATTCCTCTCAGTGTCCACTTGGGGATGGGCATGTTGCGGGGGACAGATTGGGATGTTCTCCTGAGTGTGTGACCTGTAGATAGTTGGCTCTGATGCTTACTTGGCTCTGGATTGGTCTTGTTGTGTCACATGTCCATTGTGGGAGTGTGTGAATCCGTTGTCTGCCCCGGGGGGTGTGCTTGTGTTAGGGGGGGGGTGTGACCGGGCGTGCTGTTGTGTGTAGTGTGAGTTGTCATTGGGTCTCCCAGGTGATGTGTGTGTCCCCTCATGGTGCATGCTGGCATGACAGTGTGTGTGAGTTCCTATGCTAGATACCTGTGCTTGTGGAGTTGGTGTTTGGGTGTACAGTGGTCCCAGGAGGGCCTTGTGCTGCATACAGCATGGCCCAGTGTCAGCTACCTTGTCAGTACTTTGCCAGTCCCTGTGCATTGTGCATGGGTATGTACCTATGCCATATGGGCTGAGGACATTGTTGTCTGCGTCTCATTTTGACAATGTGTTGTGTGGGGCCCACCCTCCCAGCCTCCCGGACATCCAGTCTTGTGTTTGTGGTTGTTGTAGCCTTGGACATGGCCTTGCCTTGATTTGTGATGGGTGAATGGTGACGTTAGTGGCATGGGTGTGGTTTTTGGGTGTGGTTGTGTGCGGTGAGTGCTTGGGGGTAGGTGCATGCATTTGTTGTGGTTGGCAGGCTCGCAACACCCATTGGACTCACAGGGCTTCAGCCCCCCCGTCATGTGTGGCAGCCCGGGATGAGACAGCTTCCCGGCGCACTCACAGCCGCACCCGAGCACTTCACAGGTCTTTAACAGGCCATTTGCATGTTAATGAGGCCTCGCTGTTGTTTCACCCCTTTAAGAGCCCCTGCAGCTCCACTCTGCCTATGGCTTAAAAGATTCATCCCCCCCCGAACTTTTTTCTTAGCCTCCCCATTGAAATTTGGCTCTAGTTGCGCCTTTGATGGTTGGGGTGTGGATGCCATTCCCCCCAAGTTACGTGAGTTGTTTGTGTACTCACCAGGCTCTGCGACTCCTTCGACTCCGTGTAGTCCCACCGGCGGTAGCATGGCCATCACCTTCTCCTCCCAGGGATGGTAGTGTACGGGTCTGCGGGGCGGCCCACCTCCAGTGATGTTGGTCTGGGCATGTTCTTCATTCATTTTCCTCTTGACCGCCCTGCGCAGATCGTACCACCTGGCTTGGCATTCATGCCTGGTCCTTCGGACGGGCGCAACAGCATTCACCTTGTCGACAATCCTCTGCCACATGGCTGATTTTGCAGCTATGCCTGTCTGTCTGACCAATGTTCCAAACAGCTGTGGCTCGACTCTGATGACTTCGTTGACAAGGAGCTCCAGCTCCACCGTGGTGAACTTTGGATTCTTGTATGTGGGCATGGTGTGGGGTGTGGGTGTGGGTGTGGATGGTTGTGGGTGTGTGTGTGGGAATGTGAAGAGGGGGCTGTTTGTGGAGGTGGTTGTGTGAAGGTGTGTGAGTGAAGGTGTAGCGAAGGTATGAGTTGTGTGGGGTTGTTTGTCAGTGGGGTCTGGCAGCAGTGGGTCTGTTGCAAAGGCTCATGGGTTGTGTGTGTGGGCCCTTTTTATTGGTCCATTTTTGGGTGTGGTTGTGTTTGCATTTTGGTGGGTGTGTTATAAGTGGTGGTTGTGATTTGGGGCCTCTGTTTGCCTGTTTGGATGTGCCAGGTCAGTCTTTGAGATGTATTTTGTCATGTCGACGTGTTTTGTGTTGTTGTGCGAGTCGGATTGACCCTCCTTGTGCTGTTTTACAGTGTCCTGGTTCTGTAAGAGTATTTTTCGCGTAGGTACGATCCATACATACGCGATGCTGGGTGAGGGGGCTGGGTTACGGTGTTGGTGTGCGGCACGTACATGCGGTGCAGGTGTACGGTGCGTACATGCGGTGGGGGGCTGGGGGTACAGTGCGTACATGTGGTGCAGGGGTACGGTGCGTACATGCGGTGGGGGGGCTGGGGGTACAGTGCGTACATGCGGTGCAGGGGTACGGTGCGTACATGCGGTGGGGGGGCTGGGGGTACAGTGCGTACATGCGGTACAGGGGTACGGTGCGTACATGCGGTGGGGGGCTAGGGGTACAGTGCGTACATGCGGAGCAGGGGTACGGTGCGTACATGCGGGGGGGCTGGGGGTACGGTGCGTACATGCGGTGGGGGGCTGGGGGTACAGTGCGTACATGCGGTGGTACGGCGCGTACATGAGGGGGTGCTGCGCGTACATGGGGGGGGTACGGCGCGTACAGTTGCGGGCCTGGGGTGCAGTGCAGACAGGGTGTTGTACGGTGCTGACATATTTGGGTGTGGGGGGGCTGTACGGCTCGTACACGGGCATGAGTTTACCCATGTACATGTGTGCTACTGCGTTGGCTCCGTACGGGCCTTTTTACGTGCGATTGTGTAGTCGGACGGGTGGTCGGGATCGTACTTGCGCGCTCGGACTTGTGTTTTCCGATTTGTAAGTGAAACTGTCCGGCTCACTTTCGTACACTTTTCCCGACGATATTCGGACGTGGACACTTTCGGACGCACTCTCGTAGACTTTTCCCAACACTATTCGTAGTTCTTTTTCACGTCCCAATCGTACTTGGCAGTTTGTACGGTACTTGTGCGACTCGTACGTTAAAAAATACGGATACGAGTCGTACGGTAATATTTTTTACAGGATCGGGATCGGAATCGGCACCTTAATAATAATAAATTACTTTCCACCCTATTTCCCTATAAACCCACAACCCGCTACACATAACAAATAACATAATTTAATTATCAATTAATCAATTAAAAAAATTAACAACTAATAATAAATTAACAATAAATTAATTAACAATAAAAATAAATACAAATTAATACAAATTGATCATTATCATAATTATGATTAATTTAACTAGTTAATAAACATTAATTACCCAATTATAATTAATTATCAATAAATTAATAATCAACAAATAAATTAAAACCTATTAATTCATTAATTATAATTAAATTATTTCCTACCCTATTCCCCTATAAACCTACAACCCGCTACACACAAAAAATAACATAATTAATTTAATTATCAATTAATTAAAAGTAATTACCAATTAATAAATAATTAACAATAAATTAATTAACAATAACAATATATACAAATTAATACATTATTTATAGTTCATATAATCATAAATTAACCAATCAATAAACATGAATTACCAATTAATAATTAATAATAAATTAATAATCAACAATAAAAAAATATTAATTAATTATAATTAAATTACTTCCCATCCTATTCCCCTATAAACCCACAACCCGCTCTGATACTAAAACGCTAAATTTACTTTAAAAATAATTACTAATTTCTAAACATTTAATACATATATTTAAAAATAATAAAAATAAATTACAACATTTTTTAAACATACATATAAAATAAATACTAAAATACATAACACTAATATGAATATCGATATTAACAACAATATTTTTGCTAACGCTATTACTTACTTCGATATTACTTACATCGATATTAAAAAAAACGATATTACTTACCTTAAAATCGATTTTCTGGTCACCGATATTCTTGACATCGATATTCTGTCCCTACGTTATTAAAAACTCGATATTATTGTAAGCTGATATAACAAATTTGATATTTTGACTCCGCACAATCCAGTACCTATAAAATTGTTAGAACACGGCGAACCCGCAACAGGTGGCTGTATTAGATTTGGGCCAGGTGGGGATTGCATCCCTTATATTAAGATCAGAAAAGGGGTTAGACGGGTGAGCATATTGGCACCATTTCTGTTCAGCATTTATATCATTGATCTTGATGACCAACTAGTGGGTGCTGCAGCTGATCCACCTAGGGCAGGAAATCACCCGATACCCATCCTTATGTACAAAGATGATTGTGTCTTTATGGAAAGAATGGGCCTGGTACTCCAAAAACTCTTAGACACTTTTGTAAAATTTATGGCTGATGTGGGGCTAACAACAAACACATCTAAATCGTTCGCCATGGTCTGTGGTCACCCCCCAGAGTGGATTAATGGGTTTCCAAGTTAGCAGGAACACACTTAAATGTGTGACCTCCTTTACCTATGTAGGGATTCCGTTTGACAATAAGATCACCTGGGGGCACTTGAGGAGTGTGAGCGCAACCGAGTAGCTTCTCTGTTACAATTTGCTGCTAGGTTAGGGTATATGTCCCTTAAATCCACCATTACAAATTATGAAGCCAGGCCTGTACCGACTGTCAGCTATGGCGTGGGGGTTTGGGGATTCACTGACAATGCCCAATTGCAAATTAGCAAAAATTGATTTCTTCATAGAATATTATCACTTCCAAATTCCATTCCATCCATTTTAGTACAATATTTGGGGGATATATTGAGGTTGGCACCCACACTGTTATGGTGTCAGCATGGGGCAGGCCAGAAGCTGACATGACACATGCTGTAATCACTGAGTGTCAGGTTTCACAAAATTAACTCACAAACTTATGTTAGAGAAGATCTTCACCTAATTGGCAGAAGGGATTTGTTTGACAATCCGTCAGAAATGAATCGTACCCACAAAACCATGGTAAAAGATTACCTACTAAAATTGATAGTAGGAAAGAGATGGGAGGCCGAAATTAAGAAGAAATCTGTTGAGGTATATTTTCCATTAAGCACAACCCTAGCCATTTAACCATACCTGCTTAAAATTCAATGCAATCAACGGTTTTACCTTATTAGATTTAGGGTAGGAATGGCTCATTTTTTAGTATCATATCCCTCAAGCGTACATAATAGTAACAATCTTCTTCCTTGTCCATGTAACTGCAGTCACAACTTAATCTATTCTTTTTCTGTTAGTTAGATAGAGAACAAAGAAATGGCATTTAGAGACCGTTACTGCAAAGTTTAAATATAACTACAAGCTAACTAAATTCATTCCAAAATGTTGATACTTTATTCGACATGTAAGTGTATGCATAAGGACTACATGGAAGCCATGGAGATGAGTGTGTTTCTTCATAAAGAGAGCTTAGAATTTCTAGCTTGTTACAAGGCTGCAAATGTCACTATGATTAAAGATTTATCAATGTTCAGGTTACCTACACAGTGAACGTACTTCTGTATACATTTTAAGGCATCTTGGGATTGCCCAATAGTGATCGATCAGTCTTTGTAGATTTTTCTTATAAGGTATTGGGTTGCTGGTTGAAGGACTGAAACCTTATTCAAGGAGGAAAAACAATCCATGTCAGGGTGAGGTCAAAAGAAACACCAAAGTAACCTGTGCTTATCCCCCGGTATCGTGGCAAAGAGCAATCAGGCTTAACTTAGAGGCAATGTGTAAATTATTAGTGCAACATTTCAAATAATTACACAGTGACAATACATCACAAAAGCCTCCCACACTAGATTTAGAAGGATAGATTAGTTTCTAATAAATACAAGACCAAAACAACAAATCAAATCCATCCAATCAGTAGAACCAGAGATAAGCAGGTTTTAAGATTTTAGTTAAAAAAAAAAGCACTGAAAAACACAGAGTGCAAACTGTGGATATCTTGCCGTGCCAGACAGGGACAAAGTCACAAGTTCATGCTAACCGTAATGGAGCACAGCTGGCTACAGGGACTTGGTGAGGCCAGCTGAGCAAGAGTACCTTACATCCCCATTTACGAAGCATTGCAAGGTTGCATGCCGAGGATGCATCACGCAGCCAAGGAGATGCAACAGTTCCAAAGAGTTGTGGAGTTGTGATTCAAGGGTCCGCATCCTTGTGGAGAATCCAGTCAACAAGGGCGCGTGATGCGAAATCTGGTCTTGAGGATGTTTGGCATAGTCGAGGTGATGCATCGATTCCAAGGAGCTGCAATGCAAGAAATTGTGCTGTCATCGAGGCTGCTGCCGACAAGAGCTTTGCAGAGCAAGGACCAGTGTTGCAAAAACTTTGCACGGGTCGCAGTTCTGATGCAGGCTGCGAGGCCGATGTGGGGTCCTTTATGTTCTTAGAACCCTTGCAGCAAAAGCGATGCATCAGATCTGATTGGGTTTGCCCCACTCATCAGAAGATATGCGTAAGCTCTGCTGGGTCAGCAGATGTCCTTCAAGCCTACTTCCAAAGGTCCAGGACTGGGGTGGCATCACTTGGCAGAGTAGGACTCACAGATAGCAGAGACCAGGTGCTGGGTTCAAGGTTGATGGAGCCCTCAGGCCCTGAGGCTCTAGTCAGGAGGCCAGCCAGACTAACTTCAGGGTTTATACAACCCCTTGTGAAGAGGCACGACGCAGCCTATTCAAGTGTAAGTAGGGCTATGAGCAACTTTGTCCTCCCATCCTGCCAGTAATGCCCCATCCTGGCACACCTAAGCTCACAATTGTGTGTGGCTGTCTAGGAGGAATGCACAAAGCCCAACTGTCAGCTTCACACACACATGTGACCAAGAGGCAAGCTACAGGCACTAAATCACTAAGGCTGGAAAATGGTAACTTTTTAAAGTGGTGTTTTTAAAATTATAATTTACAATCCGACTTTACTATAAGAGAGAGTTTTTTATTACAGTTCCAAAGACAACAATCAGGAACTGATTACCTGTTTCCATATGGAAGTTACAGCCTATTAAATGTACTCTAATGTTATCCTGTGGGAGACGTGGGCCTCGCAAAGGTTTTTCACAACCAGGACATGAAAAACTTACAAATGCATGCCCAGCCTTTTAAAACACACCACCCTGCCCTCTGGGCTGGCTAGGGCCTACCCTAGGGGTGACTTATATGTATTAAAAAAATGTTTGGCCCTGGCAAAAGATTTATTTTTCCAGGTTGAAATGGCAGTTTCAACCACACACATGCTGCAATGGCAGACCTGAGGCATGTTTTTTGTGCTACCTAAGTGGGTGGCAGAATCAGCTTCTTAAGCATACAACTAAAACATACTAAGCACAGTGCTAGAACTTTGCTCTCAAATGTCACACCTAACATTTGTAATGAAAGGCTCAACTTCTCATACAGGGAATACATTGCAGGATTGCTATTTAATAATGCTTTTTTATGGATTCCAAGTTTTGAATTTTGGAACATCATTATTACCAAAGAAGTATAAGAGTTCACTCTCTCCAAGCCCATCCCATCAATAGTTAAACAAAAGGAAATATATATATTTTTAATCCTACAAGATACCATTATTTCTCTTTGTGAGGTGCTCATTTTGACAAAAATGGGATCTAGTGAAAAGTAAAGGTCTCTAGGTCTTGCTGCAGTTCTCTGGGAGTCTAATAATAATTATCAAACCATCTGGTTATCACAATGAATTCAAATTATGATCAATTAGTTTCAAGGGTCATGTCACTCTCTGATCAATAAAACACGAGAGATGCTGTAGAGAGCTTTGTTTTACGTCACTTCAATTACAGATTAATTTAGTTAATCCTTGTTCAGATCCCATTAGAACCCTAGTCCTCATAAAACTAAATTTGGTAACTAAGACCTGGAGTAGATATTTAGTGACAACTGTTTTGCCATACACTAGCATTATCAACATTATCAAAAGCTGTTCTAAAATCAATAAAAACTGCATAGATTAGTTGTGTTTTGACAAGTTTTTGTCTGTGATAAACCTTATAGTAGTGATGTTATCTAGACCTGAATAACTTGCCCAAAAGCCTACTTGTTCTATGAGAATTACTTTATTCCCATGCCCCCATGTCTAAAGATACGGATGTTGTAAATATTTTCCTGACAATATCGAAACATGCAATTTGACAGAAATTTTCTGGGTACACCTGATTACTCTTTTTGTAAAGAGAATCCAATCCCTTTTATAAATTGGTGATTATTCCCTTTCTGTAACAAATGTCAATAAGTGGCATAAAAATGTTCCTTTAAGACCTGGGTATTCTTTTATTCTCAGAATTGGGACTTTATCCAGGACTTGTGTCTTACATAGTCTTGATTCGCAAATACGTCTTTCTATATCTCTTGTGAAAGGTGAAAAATGAGTGGTATGGAATTTTGTCTAATTTGAATCACTTGTACTTGGTACATAATTGAAAGAGTTAACAGAAAATGTATGAGGAATCACACTTTTTTGCCAGATTGAACAGCTTGATATGTGAAGTCTTGTGTTTGAGTATAATGCTTTTAGTCTACAAATATTGTGAGGTTGTTTTTATTTACAAAGCTTGTTTTACTGATGAACAGGTGTTCAGATCTTCTACTTTATTAATACATTTTTACCCCAAGCACTTAAAAATGTACCCCTCTTGTTCCGTTCTACTAAGGGAAATAAAAATTGCCTATGAATTCATTCATTTAATTTTCTATACAAAAATGTTCCTTATTAAAATATGGGGAAAGTGTAAAGTTAAAGACTTAGATTTTTCCTTTGATATAGGCTTTAGCTCATATGACAGAGAAATCCTTTTTTCTAAGAAAAGTTCAAAAGTGGGCACTGCTATTTGCTCCACCTCAAACCACTTATTAGATTTCAGAATACTTAATACATAGTTATAGAGTTTTTTTTAGATGTTACACTGGACCAATAACATTTTCCATTTGAGCAAGTTACTAGCAGTTCCCCATCTTATAAGTGCCAATCTAGTGCTAACTCAGGTGAGCTGTTGAGGGAAAGAAACAACACATTATAATAACTTAAACAAGTAACTCATATTTCCTTTGCTTTATCATACTGGAAGGTAATATACATGACAAAAATATAATCAATTATCAATCTTTTCCCAGTGGTTCCTGATGGTATAGCACCCTGAATTCTCCAGTTCAACATTTTTATCGGTAAACATTTCTGAGTCCATGATACTCGAGGTTGCATTTTGTTCTTCATCGGCACCCTCCTCCCATACAGCTTAAGTGCTGCATAGGACATTTCTGCTTTAAAATCTTCAACTATTTTACATTTATTTACAACTTTGTATTTACAGGTATCTCTGGTTCCTGTCGTATTATAGTTACTAATGTGTCATCTATTTTTCTGGGGGGATGTATACACAATCAATTTTCGACCTATGCAATTAATTTCTTACCGGTGCAATAACCATAATGCACAGACAACTTAGATAAGATGTTGAGATAACAAAATAATTGTATTCAAATGTTGCATTTAATAGAGTAGGTAACCCCATTTTAGAATGACTACTAATACTCCGATAAGCTGGAGAGTGAATTACACAGCATTTGTAAACCTCCCACGCAATAATCACAAAGGTTTCTTGAGTGCATATTATTGAAAAATCATAGCTTTATTAAAATCTCTTTTTAAAAAACACAGATTTCATGGACAAGCCATATTCCAACTCCACTAAATCTCCTCCCTAGATGATTTAGGGTGCTTAGGAGCTAAAACCCAGGAATCCCTATCTATTGTGCATAATAGTTGATACCATCCCGGAAGTCCCAGATGATATTACCCTAAAGTTTGACAATTTGAATAGAATAAAAAAGTGAGAAGGTTTGCATGTTTTTGAATGGGCAATAGAGGACAAACCATAGTGGGGACATAGTGGGGCCTTGAAGAGTGACAATTGTAAGTGCTAGTAGATTACTCCTCATAAAGGAATACATAGGTCCACATTACATAGAAGACCTCAGAGTTAGCTAAGACCAAATTCACAACAGTAAGACTAGCAACATGATGCAGGGGCTGATTTAGATCCCGGCAAATGGTTTACTCCATCACAATGGTGACGGATATCCCGTCCACCCGAAATATAAATCCCATAGGTTAGAATGGTATTTATATTTCGGTATACAGGAAATCCATCACGTTGTGACAGAGTGACCTGTCCACCGAGATAACAATTCAGGCCCCTAGTGTTTGAGTAGTGTCTTAGCAACCCTTTTACTTTTAAGGAAATTATTATTTGCCATATCTTGATTATTTGTCAGGCTTAAACTGAGAATCAAATAAAAAGAATCTATAAATGTAGATTTGTTAAGAAATAATCCTTCTACTCAAAGAAAATTAATATCATCCAAGTAAATGCTATTAATATTAGACACTTTCTTCCCACCATCCATTCCTAGGGTATTACCAATAAAATATGTCCTCAGTTCTTCTCTTCTATAGTTTCTGTGGCAGGAGGAACACCTGATTCTAAATGATTGCCCTTTGATAATATTCTCTGATCCTTTTTATCCCTCAATTTAATAAAAGGGGATGTCAGTGGGTTTGCAATAATTGTTTGTAGCCTTCACCTATCTTTGGAGAGTAACTGATCCTTAACTTTTTGTGCAATAGCCATTTCTTCAGTCCATATCTTTACCTCTCAACTGTTTTCTGCTGTTACTAGCCCTTAGGTAGGCATCTTTTCTTCACTTTTATAGGGCAATAAGATAATGTTATTTAGCGATTTCATTTTGAAATGTATAATTGATGAAAACGTTTCCTCTGAGTACACCTTAATTTATTTGATTTTAACTTATTGAGGCCTATTCTCACCATTAGCTTATTACTAAAATAGGATAATTGTCACTCTCTAAATTTATTTATTCTCCTTTGTCCATAGCTTTATCTGTATCCTTAGCTTTATTTTATCAGTGTCAGAAAATAGATCGCATAATAAATAGACTTCATCATCTTTTCTCTTCAGTTTCTTTTCCTACTTTAATTTTTTACTTTTACAATCCATTATCTCAACTTTCAGGATTATTTGAGACGGGAGTTACACTTACCAATAGTTCATGTAATATCATTTTAAAAAACTCTACTAATGGGCTTAATTGTCATTCATCTTCATTAGTTTCACTAAATGTTTATGTAGCTAATGACCTTAAGTCTATATTATCAGGCATATCAACTATTTCCTTTTGAATCCACATAACTATAAAATAAAGTAAAGATACTGAGTCTGAATCCTTTGGGAATGGAGATGCAATTTGATCAAACCTGGATTGTTCCTTGATGTGTCCTATGTTTCGAGTTAAGGTTTTTGCTACATGAGAATCCATATATACTTTCATAGTTTTAATACGTATTGTTATTTGTGGAAGAATAAAGGGTGTAGCTAATAAAATACACATATCTCATGAGTTATCATTAATTTCCTCCTGAATATTTTTTTCACTTTTATTTGAAGTGTTTCCAATGTATTAAGTTCCTATTTACTGAGTTGACTCAATAGTTTTGTTTAAACTGGAGAATTAATTGGGGGAGGGGAAAAGTGGCTCACTGACTGGTACCATTTGACCCAATACACAAACCTTCTGTTACATTCATAAGCATCCTGCCTCTAAAGACAACAACACCCGTAATACAAGTCCGAAATTGGATTTTAAATAACCATGTTGTTGCAAAGTGAGCTCTTTTTGGGTGTTCACCCTCAGTTTTTCATTTGTTTTGAGACTTGCCTGCAGGTAAACTTGAACTCTAAATATTGAACACTTCTATCCAGTGGCCAGTGTATGTGCTCTGACCCCTAAAACATGTAAAAGTTGACATAAAACCTTAGCTGCACATTTACTTTTCAAATAGGATCATAGTATATGGTGCAGAAATACACCCCAGAACGGAAAGTTAAATGCCATTTGAGGGCTGAAACATCTATTGTACAAAATCATTAAATGACAGTGAAAATCTGGTTTAGCATGTGCGGCATGACATAAGCCTGAACCGTGCTGCACAGACCTGTCAAAATCATCTTTTTGACAGATAAAAAGCCTGATTTCAAACATTAAATAAGTCAGGCCTAAGCACACCTTACCATCCACAATGTAGGGTGCATAATATTTAAGAGTAGAACATATGTAACATTAGAAATGGCATGTTTCACCAGTGACTTGGCCTAAAACGACATTGTCACTGGTCAGGCTGTAGCTGACACATAGGAAAAGTTAAAGTATAGATAATACACTTTAATCTATAACTTTTGACTTATACCAGCTACAGGCTCCATTCACGGACTTCTTTTTGTATTTAATAAAAATATTTAATGGAAAAGTGTGATTTGTATTAAATGTATTAGAAATGTAACTTTCAATATGTTACTTTTATCCTGCTGGAAGATTCTGGAGTGTAATTATCTCGCCAGCAAATGTCTGGACTGCCCTCAGCTGGAATTAGATATGAAGCAGGTGTGCAAACTACTTGCAGAAAAGAGACAACAGAAAGACCATTCCGGGTGGCACGAAGAACTTAATTAACTTCAAAAAGGCCTACCCTATAATAAACAAATGGTAGGTGGCCCTTAAAAATCACCAGCTTTTTTTTTCAAGGTCCAGCTGGCACTTTTAAAACCTGGGTTTCTGGTTGGCAGAGGTGTGCACCCTGTCCAATCAGTAACATCAATCCTAGTCATGGTAAGTCAGATACGCACTCTAAACTAACCTGTACTCTCCCTCGGGTAGCTTCGCACAGAGCAGTCAGGCTTAACTTAAGTGTCAATATGTAATGTATTTGTGCAACACTTTAAAACAGTAAATCAGTGACAAAGGCACACAAAATGATACCAAACCTAGAAAGAAAAATAGAGCTTACTTTATTGGACAAAACAAGACCCAAATGACAAAAGTCCAATAAGTCGAACTGGAGTCATTAATTTTTTTAAGCTCTTGAAATGCATTGCATAAAAGCATAAAACGGCAACCGGGGTTATTTGATCACACTAGACCATGCCAAATCCCAAGGTTCAGGTAGACCATGATGGAGCATAGGTCAGATACAGGCACTAGCCTTGTCCTGCTGAAAACAGTACCTTGGTTCGTGGTTGCATCGAGGACAATATAGGAGCAGCAGGAGGCAATGCAGATGTAGGCGATGCGTCGGTTTCAAGCCGCGCAAAGCAGAGATGCATTGTTGTCGAACCCCCTCTGATGTAGGCAATGCCCTGTCGTTGAGCTGCGCAGCGGGGATGCAATGTTTGCAATCCCGGCAGCACCGACAATGTGTTGGCATCAAAGGAGCTGTGCCAGTTCCAAGCTGCACAACAATGGTGATGCGTGGAATTTTGCAGTTGCACTACTTCCAAGGGCCCAGGACTGGGCTGGCAAAACTTTGCAGCATAAGGCTCACAGCTGGCAGTGTCCACGTGTTGGTTGTGGAAGCCTTTGATGTCCCTTTGACTTCCAACAGGAGGCAAGCGATTTGAGCAACTCTCGGTTCCAGTTCTTCTCACCCAGACAAGGAGGGCAGCAGGCAGGTGAGCACAGCAGAAAGGCAGCTCTTCCAGAGTAGCTATCCAGGACAGTGGCAGTCCTTCAGCAGCATGGCAGTCCATCTTCCTGGTAGAGTACTTAGTTGGCATGGTCAGAAGTCCAGTTCTTATACCAAGTGATGCCTTTGAAGTGGGGGAGACTTCTAAGAGGGGCTTTGAAGTGCACAGGGATTCTCCCTTCCTGCCCTGGCTCCAGACTCACTACAGGGGGTGAAGCAGTCCTTTGAACGGTAACAAGACACAGCCCATTTAAGGTGTAAGTGAGGCAGTGCTCAGCTTCGCACCCACATCAAGACAGTTAATGGCCCATTAACGCCCATCAAGCCACACCTAAGTTCCCATTGTGTGTGGCTCTCTAGAGGGAATACAGACGGCCCAGCTGTCACCCACCTAAGACAGCCCTGGAGACAGGCAGTAGGGACACAGGGCTTAAGAGCAGAAACATGCTAATTTTCTAAAAGGGGGATTTTTAAAATTGCAATCATAAATCCAATTTTGCCATTAGAGAGGATATTTTTTACAAGACCAAATATGATAGATCTACTCCCTCTCAATCAGCAATTATACTTGTTAAATGTAATAGGAAATCCCAATTGTTAACTTATGGGAGGGGTTGACCTCACAGTAGTGAAAAACAAATTTGGAACTTTTTTTACTTTCAGGACATGTAAAGCTTAAACGTATATTTCCTGCCTTTTACTTACAGAAAAAACTGACCTATGGGCTACCTAGGGCATACCTTAGGGGTGTTTAAGGCTTGGCAGGTGTTTTAAATGCCACGTTGACATGGCACTGTAAACTGCACACACAGACCCTGCAGACATGTTTAAAGGGCTACTTAAGTGGGTAGCACAATCAGTGCTGCAGGCCCACTAGTAGTAATAATTCATAGACCCTGCACATATGTAGTGCCCTTTACTAGGGACGTATTACTAAATACATTTTGGCCAATTGTGGTTAAGCCATCAGTACCAGGTTTAGGGAGAGAGCATGTGCACTTTAGCCCTGGTTAACAGTGGTAAAGTACCCAGAGTCATAATGCCAACAAAAACAAGATCCTCAGAAGGAGTAGGAGAAAGGCAAAATATTTCAGGGGTGACCCTGCAGAAAGGGCCTTTTCCAACAAGCACCAAACCCAGATGAAGGAAAGCTTACCCCAAAACCAGTTTTAGAGTGACCAAAGGGAAGGGTAATGTCATTACCATGGCTACACCTCTGGGTGGGCACACAGACTTTGCAAATTAGCAGAAGGGTTTCCTCATCTTGGATTTTGCGGTTGAGGTACATAGTGGGATTGTGTTTGAAGTGCAGCAAACAGAAACTGCTGAAAAAGTGGGTAGGGTTTCCCCGGTACCACATACCTCATTGGTTAGGGAGTGTCCAGGGGTCTTCTCAACCACAGGCTGGTAGATGCTTTACAGCTGTGCCCTCCTCCACTCTTCCTCAGAAGAGCTTCTGGACCTGCAGAAGATCTCAAGAGAACTAGACTTGATGTCTACGACCTTAGGTCTATTTCAGCAGCTGCAATTTTAGCAGTGGCCAGGTCAGGGAGGATTCTCTTTTTAAAAAGTGACATTGTCCATTTCTTAGATATTGGCTCAAACGTTTTTGACTTCCAGACTTTCACCGGGAATGCTTATTGTATCCAACCAGGTATCCATTGCGTTGGGCTTCAGATTGAGCCTAGGTCCAAATCTCCAGCTTTAATAGACTATCATTGGCACTTTCTGCAGTTTTCGCTATTTTCACTTAAATCTTTAAAAAATCATATAGCTGTTTCCTTTTATTGAATTATCGTTATGTTGGTTTTATTTTATTCAGAAAACATTTCTGTTTATTTTAAAATTTGAATTTCATTGTGTTTTGTCTAACGTTTTCTATGTGTATGCACTGCCTAAATAATTTACACATTGCCTTTGACTCAAGCTTGGCATCTTTGTGTCATGTTACCAGGGATTAAGCACAGGTTAATTTTATCTGCTTAACGTCTAGCAGATGGGGCCTTATGGTTTGGGATGGACCACCCTAAATATGAATCCACTTTCCTACATGTATTTAAGGATTTTCTAAAAGTTAGATGATCTTCTATAAGACACAGTGGCCCAGGGAGGGTGTTCCAGGGAGTAAATGCAAGAAGTAAAAATTTACGACTACTAACCCTAGACTTTAAATTCTGGGGAATGGATTATAGGCCTTTCAAGGAGGAGCAAAAGATTCAAAAAGGATAGTGAGGAGTAATTACCTTTTGCATGATAGAAGCACTGTTCCATGCAGAACTGTGTGACAAATGCATACGAATAAAAATGTGAGCCTTTTAGTCATATATCAGCCATTGTCACCATTGTAAATGATAAAATATCAGTGTCCAAGGGAAAAAGTTCTAAGAAGAATCTAGTTGCTAGATTCTTTGAGATGGAGCTTATGTATTTGCTATTTGGACAATGCTAATTTCAGTGTATTGCAACAATTTAGTCAGGAACTAATGATGATGCTTAGGATAGGAAAGCATTGCCCTATTTACTTTCAAAACTTCATAATGTCCCATTTTAAAATTATTTCCATTCACAAAATATTTCTTAATGGATTAATTTCCAAGAATCACCATACCTACTGGTTTCTATACCAAAGCGTACAATCTCCAGTAGAGCTTTCCAAACATTGGGAACTTGGTGTGAGGTGGTTCCACAAATTGTTACACAATTATAAAATTTCCAGATTGTCATCTTACTTATAAAAAACAAAATTCATACAAGAGACCTTTCATTTAAAGTTTCAGTTAAGTCTCTGGCTCCTGTCTGTTGTCTTCTCACACAGGCACTGATACATCGCTGACATTCCATGTCATTAAGAGGTCTTTTGATGTCTTTGCTGGAGGACAAGAGGAGATCCTGTAGAGGTGGAGCAGGACAACGAAGAGAGGCGCGTTCAAGGAACACACTCTCCTCCCAAACAGCAGCGCATCCTAGAAAGCCCAATACTCTACATCACATGTGAAAATAAAGAGGCATAGTGCGAAATGAGCAAAGGTCCACTGCATATGCAAAGTGACATAGTCTTTGCTTCGCTGAGAAGAGTTTTGAGGTCTTTACTGGAGGGAGACAGAAATCTGCAAAGTTACAGCCAGACAACGAAGTGGGTGTTGCCAACTGGCACTCTCTCTTTCTAACCAGAGACCTCTAGAAGGTTCAACAGTCCACATAACAGCGATTTACATTGACACAGTACCAAAACACAAGTGCACCAAACATAGTAACACAGGCCCTGTATCACTGAGGTGTCTTTGCAGGAGTTTGGTAGGGGCAATGAATGGGAGCATGACCAAGGAAGCCTAGAGTGGCAATAGTGACATGAAGAAAGGATTTTTGTACACTGTTGATTTTTTATTTTGGAACCAATTAACAAAAGTTAATTTTTCAAAGTACTCTACGTATCAAAGTACACTACATATCAATGCCTTCGTTCTTGGGATCACAGGCGTTTCCACTCTTTCAATGGCACTGATAGATTTTCATCTCGATTGTGGGTTATTCCATAATTACATCATTTCCAGTCCACCATAACAGTTCAAATTCACCCAGGACTGCTATCTTCCAGGAGATTCTTTAAGTAGGTTCCGCTTCCTCCTTATCCTCTGGAGGAATTGGTCTCTGAGAGAGAGCTAAAGGTAGAACCCCAGTCTCTGTTTGGTAAGTTTCTCCCTTCCTCCTCCTCCATCTTCCCACTCCTGCTGTGTCCCATTTCTTACCTGGGAGATACAGAGAAAGGCAGTGGTCAACCCTAGTCTCTTTTTGACAAGGATTTCAGCCACCCTCGTCTCTTCTCAGGTCTTTAAGGAATTGTTTGAATATGGCTCTTGCTAAAATCCTGCCTCCATTCCAGTGATTGTTCTTTTCTCCACCTGTTGATGTCTCCCTTTCACTGAGGCTTCTGATTTGGCTGTTTGGAATCGAAGGACAGCCCCCAAAACAAGCCTCTCTTAAAGCCATGCACCCTCCCTTTCTCCTGCTAGCCCACACCACAAAAAGTGACAGCGCCAAAAATGAAAAACTCCACTGAGCAAGCCTTGTAACACCAATGCACCTATGATTTGATCATAGGTTTGTATGGGCAAAAGAAGAGTAGGTCACATGTGATCATGAATAGTCTTTCAATCAATTAATCAGGGGTTGGTAAAGCACAAATACTCACCCGTGTGTGTCTCAAGGCGCTGGGGGGAGGGAGGGCTGCTCCGTTGAGTGCTGAGGTCACCTGAAAAGCAGACTTCTGAGGTGATTAAAGTTACCTCAGGTGTTCGACAGGTTGTCCAAGTTCTATCAACTCTTTCAGGGCACCAAGCTGTTGGATTATTTTCAATTTGCCTACAGTGCAGTCCCCTTTAATTATAACCAATGGCTTCTGTCTCTGTATCCTACCAAGTTAGAGTTCTCATCGGAAATCTAGACAAGATGATGTCTAGATATAGAAGTAAAATAGTTCAGTGAGATAATATGATGGTTACAAGTAAGAAGAACACTAGTTCAGTAGATGAAAGTCTCTGCTCGGAGACAAATATAGGTCTAAATCCTCATAAAATAGCTCAGTGAGCTACGCCAAACCATGCCAAGTCATGTGTATAACCAGGAGATTTTAGGTTCTATTTCCAAGAAGACAGTTCATTGAATTTAGAAAACCAATAAACAAATAGATTCATAGCAATATAACCAAATATTTTAGGAAGTGATAAAATTGTTGCTTTAAAGATATTTTGAAGGAACTCTGATTTCTTGACTGCTACCATCTATAATTAAAGTTCACGAGGCAGACATGGTTTATTTAACACAACTTGGCTGACCAATGTGGTGTTTTCATTTTCAGAAAAACAAAGATCGCGAGCATTGTGTGAAGATCGCTTTTGGCAATGGTTGTAGACCTGAGGTCTGGAAAGAGTTCCTGGACAGATTTGGACCTTTTTACATAAATGAGTTCTATGGTGCAACAGAAGGAAACACAGCATTCCTCAATTACAGTGGAAAAGTTAGAGCTGTGGGTAGAGTTAACTTTTTGCACAAGGTAAGAATGTATTGAGCTGATCACACAAAGAACAACGGCAAGATATGTTGCTGAAAAAGACAATGATAGATATTATCATCAGTGAATACATGCACAATGCCTAGAATATTCTCTAGTTGAGTGAACATCCAGGTGCAGCAAACTTGCATGATGGAGGTTAGTGGCTGGATGGTTGACCAATGGCTGAAAAAATGCAAGTGCTCGTAGTGGGAGATCAAAATGCAGAGATACTCCTTGGAGTCGATTCTGGCGCCATACAATCCCTAAAATAAAACAATTAATAAAATTAGAGTCTGATCTGTGGAATTATGCATTTTGGTCCTCAGTGTTAGAATATTGCTCAAAGAGGTGGTTCTTAACGTATGATTTACATCTGATTCTCTCTTTCACCTTCAATATTGCCTTTCTTGTTTCCAATTGCGTCCTCCGAGAAAGATACCAGTATAACTTATTCCCAAGGATCCACAATGAAAAACATGGCCTTAAGGGAATCCTGCTTATATTTCAGGCATTCCAATTATCTTGGTCTTGCAAAAGGGGCTCTCTAGCAGATTCAGATGATTCCGTTTTTCATGGTCAAACTCTTGACTGATTCCCCGAAGTGTGTTCCTGCCTCTCCCCTGTTGACACAATTGAACTGGCTACTAATGGCTCTTCTGCGCTGTCCTTCACAGAATACACAGGAAAGCCTCAGCAGGCTGAGATACGATTCCTGTTGCCTCTTTGAGTTTGTCAGTCTTGCACACCCAGGGCTGGCTTTAGAGCAGTGCAACTGGTGCGGCCGCAGTGGATGCCGACCTCAGGGGGGCGCTGTGTTTAGTAATTGGAGAGATGAGGGGCACTTTTGCCTGGTGGTAGTGAGCGAATCCGAGGAGGCGGTCATAGGGTGTTGGGTCGCCAAAAATGATTGTCGCACTGTGCGCCACCAGCGCTAAAGCCAGCCCTGTGCACACCTTCAAAGAGCAGATGTTGCCCATTTCTCCCAATCAAAATTTCGAACACCCAGGCTGGTTTATTTATGCTTCATTTGTTAACATGAAGATTCCAAGCGCTCATCTGCCTTCCACCTTCCGCCACATATATGGTCGACCAAGAGCCTTCCCCGCCAAAAATAACATCAAATTGTTGAGTTTGTGTCCTAGAGCCTTCATAGACACCACTAGGCAGTTCTTTATGCAGTACCTCAACTTATCACCAATCATAGAAAGTTTGAGCACATTTCCCCTTCACTAATAGAATAGCATTCATCCCCTCTCTCTTCCAGAACACATTCCAGTGCTTCTTACATGATACATAAAGCACCTCATCTGAGAAACTTTAGAACCTGCTTCTAAACCAAATACATCTGTTGTCACCAGCAATACTAGAACCAGATCCCTTCTGAGGGTGAAAATCTAAACGACTCTTAAGAACACATATGTCAACAAGTGTTTTCAACATATGGTCTAAGATTCTGGATTGCCCCCCCCCCCCTTTGCATTTCAGACTAGATCCTGCCATAGTCCAATATAGACAGGATTTCTTATACTTCAGCCTATCTCCACTGAATTATTGTGTATTTTCTCCTTCAGTTTCTCCATACTTGTTATAAACAGGGTCTCTAGTTGGCAGGGCTATCCACCCTAGTCCAAGTAGGGACTACCGCTTCCGACAAGGTAGGTCCAAAAGTACCCTGGACCACCCTCTGGTAGTTTGGCGCAGAGCGGGAAAGCCTAACTCACGAGGCAATGTGTAAAGTACTTGTGTAGCACCCACCCACCATAACACAATGAAACACCACAAATGGACACCACACCAGTTATTTATAAAAATATAAATATCTTTATCCAATTTTTAGGCAAGTTCAAAACAACAAGGATCCAAAATACATAAATAGTTCTCTCTTCAGGATCTGTCTCTGATAATGTTCAGGGGTAGGAAAAAAACAGGGAATAAGCGTGCAGGTATTATAGAAATGATCCCTGTTCCAGACGTGGGGAAAGTTTCGTGGAAAACGAGTTGCGGGCTCTTGATTAGTGTGGTCCTTTAATGCTGGTGCTATCCCTAGTGCACAGGACTCCTCACGCTCCTTTTAGGGCTTAACCACACTACTGAGCCCCTGGTCGTGCCGTCAGCTGGAGTGCTGCCTCCGTTTTTCAGTGATTGCCCCAAAGGGAAAATTATACCCCCGATATCCTTTAAAGTACTTAGTTTACTGTGGGGCACAGGCCCTGATCTCAGCCAATACAGGCGGGAGGCCGCGAGCGCTCTCCTGCAGTCCCGCACCTCCCCACACAGGCTTCCTGGCCCAAGCGGTTACCTGGAGGGGGCACGGTTTCTCCGCTTCCAGTCACCGGCAGCAGCTGGTCGCGGGGATGGGTCGGGACACCTCACGCTTCCTCAGCTTCAGCGTGGCTTCCCTGGATGGCAAGCCCCTCGTTGCCAGGCAATGGCCTGCGCTGGCTCCAATCCCAGCGCGGCTCCCCTCTGACGTCAAAGGGGGAAATCCGTGTAGCGCTCCTGAGGCTCCAGGCCCAGCGATGGTGATACGGGCACGCACATCGCTTTTCCTCTGATCACGGGACGGCAGGCCCACGACGTTTCCAGTCTCCCGGACCGGCGGCGGTGAACTTTGGCTCACAGCGCTTTCCTCCACAGTGCGCTTTCAGGTCATGGGTTGGCAGACACACAGCACATTCAGGTTCCCGGGCCGGCGGTGGTGAAATTGGCATACACAGCGTGTTCCTTTAGTCACAGCCACACAGCGCTCTCAGGATCCCGGGCCGGCGGTGGTGAATTCACGATCTGGAGCACAAAGTCACTTTTCCAGCAAGGCAGGTGTGAAGTGAGGCGCAGTTCCGTGTGCACACCGTTGCAGGGACAGTCCTTGCAGTCTTTTGTTGTTCTTGTGATCCCCCAGTAACCAGGAGGCCAGTCAAAGAGGAAAAAGAATAGTGGAGACACTCTGGAGGTGATGCTTTTAGGTTCCCTCTGGCAGGGCAAGATCAGCCGGCAGCAGGGCAGCTCAGCTAGTTAGGGCAGCAGTTCCTGGGAGCAGTCAGCCTCAGCAGACAGTGGCAATCCTCCTGGCACAGCAGTCTTTACTCCGGCAGGGTTTCTTCTTCTTCCAGTGGTGTAACAAAGATGTGTGTCCAGGACCCTCCAATTTATACACTAGTTCCTAGTCACTAGAAGGAATCAGAAGCTTCTGGAAGGGTCCAGGGGGTTCTTGGGTGTTCCCTGCCTTCCCTGTCCTGGCTCCTGACTGTCTACAGTGACACAGACAGGGTTGTTAAGCCTATTGTGTGGCAGCCGGGCCCAGCCTATTCAGGTGTAAAGGTCTGCAGTGCACAAACGAAGTGCAGGCAGGAAAATGTCCACTTTCTAAAAGTGGGATTTCTAAAGCAGTAGTGCCCAAACTCCATATATCACTAGAGAGGGTTCCCCGCTACCATTCCAACTATACCAGACCCTACATACTTCCTATGTCCCATTCAGAAGTTATCCCACAAGGGGGTTCCCAATGTTAGCCTATTGAGGGGTAGGCCTCACTGCGGTAGCAGGGGCCTGTGGCAGGTATGCCAATGTCACCATGTGTTTAGGGGAGAGCACCTGCACCTTAGCACTGTTTAGCAGTGGTAAGGCGTCCAGGGTCCTAGGTCCAACAAAAATGTAGTGTCGAAGTGGGAGGCAAAGAGGGCAAAAAGGTAGGGGGAGACCGCCCTAAGGCTGACAGGTCCAACATGTGTCCCCCCAGCTGAAAGTGGGGCGAACTACCCAACCTCTAGGTAGTTCTTGTCACTAAGGAGGAAGAACCTAGACAGACCGTCGGCATTGGCATGGTCTATTCCGGGTCGGTGTTTCACTCTGAAGTCCTGAAGGCACTCCTTCTGTGCCTGACAAAACTCCTCCCTGGTGGATCCTTCTTCCACCTGCCACTCCGCAGGGGTAGGCAAGGCCCCCAGGGGAGCCACATCCCCCTCCGTGGACTCCGGTGAGACCGCTGCAGGTGCCCCATCCATCTCACGGGGTATGCTTTCCGGGGCGGGTTTCCCACGCCCTCGGGCTTTTCCCTTTTTAGCAGCTGGCTGGGCCATTGTTCCAGGCTCCAGCCCTGGTTGACTCCCTTTCCGGGCAGCCATGAACCATGTGGTAGCACAGATCCACTCTGGTAACTTCAGCATCTCCACATGTGCCTTCAGCTCTACATCTTTCCAGGCAGTGTGCTCAAGGTCATTCCCCAACAGACAGTCGACTGGTATAGCAGGGCTCACAGCAACTCTTAGAAGGCCTGAAACCCCTCCCCACTCAAATGGAACCTGGGGCACCGGATAGTGACCCTCCCTGTTGTCAGCCATCACAACTGGGTGGAATGCATTGGGAATTACTTGCTCTGGGGACACCAGCTGACTCCTTACCATAGTCATGCTGTCGCCTGTGTCCCTCAGGGCCTCCACCCCCTGGCCATTGATGGTGACTCACTGACTATACTTGGTAGTATTCGAGGGCACATGGATCTTTGGAACCATCTCACTGTGTCCCAGGGAGACTAGGGTCAGCCCTGCCCACACACCCCCATTATCTAGGGACAAACTCCTCCCCCAGCGCTACACTAGCCACCCCGGGGTTTTTACCTCCAATGGGAGGGTGTGCTCTCTTTAGACACTTGGGATGCCCCTTGTAGTATCCAATTTCACCGCACTCATAGCACCAGACAGTTCTAGGCTGTTGACCTTTGTCAGGATGAGTAGGCTTTTGGATGCCAGATTGGGGCTGGGACCCAGACCCTTTCCATTGTTTTGGGGGCCTTTGGAGAACTCTTTTTTTATCTCCCCCCTCTTTCTTCTGGTTGGAACCCTGACCACCCTTTTGGGAGTCTCCCCCCAGATCCCTTGGTGGACACCCTGGTACTGACCCAGGTGTCTGCCTCCTCCGCTAGCTTCCTAGGATTGGTCAACTTGCGGTCAACCAGGTGTTGGCGCAGCTCTGGAAAACATTTCTCTAGAAGGTGTTCTCTCAAAAACAAGTCATACAACTCTTCATAATTAGTTACCTCGCTGCCCCGAACCCAGCCCTCCAATGCTTTACTAGCATAATCCAAGAAATCTACCCAGTTCTGTGTGGTAAGTTTGTGGCTATTCCTAAACTTCTGCCTATACCTTTCAGGGGTAAGACCAAACTTTCTGACTAACGCTACCTTCATGACAGGATAATTGGTCTGATCTGCCTTGTCTAGTGTAAGGAGTGTGTCCCTCCCTACCGGAGACATGTACTTGTATAGGCTACCCCCCCCCCCAGTAGATCTCGGGGACCCCATGGGCTCTTAAAGACACCTCATAGGCTGGTAGCCATTTATCAGTATCATCCCCCACATTAAAATTGGCCACCACATCTTTAGGCATATAGAACCTGGACTCACGTGAAGCTTCAGTAAGTACGCAGCCACCATTCATGTTGCTGTTGGCCACTAATTGTAGGGCTAGGATTTCCAGCTCCTTCAGACTGAGCTCATGGGCAAGTTTCCTTTCCTCCATGGCCAATCGCTTTTCTTCACGATCTTGCTCCATGCGCTAACCTTTTTTCTTCCCACTCTTTCTCTAACTTGGCAAGCTCTAGTTGAAGCTGTCTCTCCTCTCTCCTATCCGCTAATTCTTCTGAGGACAGGCTTCTTGCTGACACACTACTGCCTGCCCTGGTAGTAAATTGTCACTTTCATCTGTAGGTAGTAGGTCCAGATCTCCTATGGCGTCGTGCTCTGATCCCTCCTCGTCCCCCTCTCCTTCTGGGTGGGCCAGTGCCCATGCTCTCAAGGTTTTTTGAAGCTCTGCCTTTTTGGTGCTTCTCTTGTAGAACACCCCTTTTTCCTGGCAGAAATCTTTGAGATGCGTCTCCGTGTAAGCTTTCAGGTCGGCCAGCTTAAATTCCATCTTGCTAGGTAGGACCTCAGACATTTCGCAGAGAAAACCAATGGCACTTAGGAAAAAAGGACTTTGAAAAAGAGCTGCTCCCAATCACCAGTCTGGGAGAATTTTGGAAAAACCAAAAAATGCCAATTGGAGAGGACAGACAAAAATTCCCCAATCAGAGAAGGAAATGGTCTAAGTTACGTCAGTTATAGGATTGTGGTGCACACTGAGTCACTGTATGGTGTTACACAAGCACAAGTCGGATGCCACGGCTGATCACCAGTGTTAGAAACGGGGTCTCTAGTTGGCAGGGGTATGCACCCTAGTCCAAGTAGGGACCACCGCTTCCAACAAGGTAGGTCCAAAAACACCCTGGACCACCCACTGGTAGCTTGGCGCAGAGCAGGAAAGCCTAACTCATGAGGCAATGTGTAAAGTACTTGTGTAGCACCCACCATAACACAATGAAACACCACAAATGGACACCACACCAGTTATTTATAAAAATATAAATATCTTTATCCAATTTTTAGGCAAGTTCAAAACAACAAGGATCCAAAATACATAAGTAGTTCTCTCTTCAGGATCTGTCTCTGATAATGTTATGGGGTAGGAAAAAAACAGGGAATAAGCGTGCAGGTATTATAGAAATGATCCCTGTCCCAGATGTGGGGAAAGTCTTGTGGAAAACGAGTTGCGGGCTCTTGATTAGTGTGGTCCTTTAATGCTGGTGCTGTGCGCAGGACTCCTCACGCTCCTTGTTAGGGCTTTACAACACTACTGAGCCCCTAATCGTGCCGTCAGCTGGAGTACTGCCTCCGTTGGTCAGTGATTGCCCCCAAAGGGAAAATTATGCCCCTGATATCGTTTCCGGGCACTTAGTTTACAGTGGGGCACCAGCCCCGATCTCAGCCTATACTGGCGGTAGGCCGCGAGTGCTCTCCCGCAGTCCTGCACCCCCCTCGCCCCAGACGGTAAACCACGCTCCCTGGCATGAGCGGTTACCTGGAGGGGGCATGGTTTCTCCGCTTCCTGTCACCGGCAGCAGCTAGTCGCGGGGACGGGTCGGGACGCCTCGTGCTTCCTCAGCTTCAGCACGGCTTCCCTGGACAGCTAGCCCCTCATTGCCAGGCAACGCCCTGCGCTGACTCCAATCCCAGCGTGGCTCCCCTCTGACGTCAGCGGGGGAAATCTGCGTAGCGCTCCCGAGACTCACGGGCCGGCGGTGGTGATACGGACACGTACATCGCTTTTCCTTCGATAACGGGCCGGCAGGGCCACGGCGTTTCCCGACTCCCGGGCCTGCGGCGGTGAACTTTGGCTCACAGCGCTTTGAGGTCATGGGTTGGCAGACACACAGCACATTCAGGTTCCCGGCGGCGGTGAAATTGGCATACACATCGCTTTCCTTCGGTCACAGGTACACAGTGCTCTCAGGTTCCCGGGCCGGCGGCAGTGAATTCACGATCTTGAGCACAAATTCCCTTTTCCAGCAAGGCAGGGGTGAAGTGAGATGCAGTTCCATGCGCACTGCATTGCAGGGACAGTCCTTGCAGTCTTTTGTTGTCCTTGTGATCCCCCAGTAACTAGGGGGTCAGTCAAAGAGGAAAAAGAATAGTGGAGACACTCTGGAGGTGATGTTTTTAGGTTCCCTCTGGCGGGGCAAGATCAGCAGGCAGCAGGGCAGCTCAGCTAGTTGGGGCATCAGTTCCTGGGAGCAGTCAGCCTCAGCAGACAGTGGCAATCCTCCTGGCGCAGCAGTCTTTACTCCAGCAGGGTTTCTTCTTGTTCCAGTGGTGTAACAAAGATGTGTGGCGAGGACCCTCCCTTTTATACCCTGGTGCCTAGTCACTAGAAGGGGTCAGAAGCTTCTGGAAGGGTCCAGGGTGTTCTGAGGTGTTCCCTACCTTCCCTGTCCTGGCTCCTGGCTGTCTACAGTGACAAAGGCAGGGTCGTTAAGTCTATTGTGGGGCAGCCGGGCCCAGCCTATTCAGGTGTAAAGGTGTGAAAAACCCCTCCCTCCTCACAGCCCAGGAAGGCTATCAGCCTGCAGATGGGAGGGGGAGTCTGCAGTGCACGAACTAAGTGCAGGCAGGAAAATGTCCACTTTCTAAAAAGTGGGATTTCTAAAACAGTAGTGCCCAAACCACATATATCACTAGAGAGTTTTCCCCGCTACGATTCCAACTATACCAAACACAACATACTTTGTATGTCCCATTCAGAAGTTATCCCACAGGGAGGTTCCCAATGTTAGCCTATGGAGAGGTAGGCCTCACTGCAGTAGCAGGGGCCTGTGGCAGGTATGCCAATGTCACCATGTTTTTTAGGGGAGAGCACCTGCACCTTAGCACTGTTTGTCAGTGGTGAGGCGTCCAGAGTCCTAAGTCCAACAAAAATGTAGGGTCGAAGTGGGAGGCAAAGAGGGCAAAAAGGTAGGGGGAGACCGCCCTAAGGCTGATAGGTCCAACAATACTGAAATGTTTTTTATGTGTTTTTCAGCACGTCAGCAGAGCATCTTGCTAGCATTTTCAGTGTTTTGCTGCCCTGAGGGGCAAGATCCAGTATTTATTAAAAGCCTTGTGCTAGCGGTAAATTCGGATATTCAAGCATTTTATACAGCTACAAGCTGATAATATGACTCCTCCCAGTGGTACTTAATTGTTTGAACTTAAGAGGATTAAAAGTTGAAGCGGCCATGTTGGAATTGATATGACCTGGATTCAAGCACAGATCTCCATAGTGAGACCGTGCCCCAGGAATCTCTCTCATTAGCTAAACAAGACTTTAGAAAATGAATTGAGCCAGTGATATTGGTCAACACTTGATAGACTTTGCTAGCCGCCTTGCACGGGGAGAGGAGGCCTCTTACATAACATAAGGAGTAATGAGATGGTCGAGGACAAATGTACATTTTCTGGCCAAAAGAGCTTAAAGGTGTGTGGTCCTCCTCAAAAGAATTTATTGGAGCATTACTGTAAACTGTGTGCTAGAGGCACTTGCCAACATGTAATACAATTATAATACTTTTTTGGGGTAGATGGTGGTTTGCCACAAACAGATACAGACACATGCCTATTTGTCCTTTAAACATGTTGAAAGCTCCGACACTTTATAGAAATAAGCGCAAAATTTGTAGTTTCTGCATGCCGTGTATTCGGCAGTAACACGTTTCTCCCTCCCTTATCCTCTTCTGAATTACTTGACTCAGTATATGTCACGCCTTGACATTACGTCTAAGATAAGAGGACAATGATAATGATCACATTAACTCGTTCGTTTATTGGTGCTGAGGAACAGATGTATATTGAAACACAACTCCATGAAACACATTTTTTACCGACTTGTGTTGGAAGAGTGTCTGACAGCGCCATCTGGGATTCTAACTTGTGAGCAGAGATCCAGGCAGTGGATGAATTAGTGCTGAATGATCATATCAGCCTGCACTGGGAGGGGAGAATGGCAGTGGAGGCTCCTCGGCTGAGGCAGAGGAGCGTTGCCCCAATGCTTTTAGCAGTTAAATGAAGGAAAAATAAAATGATAATAACTGGACGTTATTATCATTTTATTTGTTACTTCGTCTTAGCGGGGTGGGGCTGCTCTGCTCTCAGAGCAGGGGAAGGAGTGGTGGCACTCTGTAAAGTGCGCATGACTGTTCGACCGGCCCTCTCTGGCCGGCCAAACAGTCATGTGCACTTTGCATGTTCTTTATGAAGGCTCCAGTACAGCCTGCATGGAGAACATGCCCAGGCCCCCATTCCAACATTGAGATTGGCTTAGGGGAGGAAAGGGAGGCTGCCTATTTCCTGTAAGGTGCAGAGAGAGGAGATGCGACGGTAGACCAGAGGCAAAGGTAAGTTTACATTTTTAAATTTTTTTATTAACCCCCCTCCTCCCCACTCGACCCCACCCATGAGTCATGCCGGCCGAGACTGCAATTAGAACAGCCCCAAACCCCACTGTTTCCTCTCTGTTCCCGTTGTCTGAGGAGAATAATGTATGGTAGACCTAATGCACAGTCAGATCTCAACAAAATTCTTTAACTTGCGCTATGACCAGTCTCTCCCTAAGCAGTTAGAACGATTTTCAAACCTCTTGCAGTACAAATGAAAAGTTCATAATGTTTTTCAAATGCCTGATTTATTACTACTTATTTGGCTGGAATTGGCTTGCTACTGTTGACACTGTCTTATCAGATGATCTAAGATGAAGTGCCTAAGTAGTGGTAACCTCAAGAACATATATGGCAATTTTTCCCTACAGATAACTTTTTGACAACAAATAAATCAGTATATTCAATTAAATAAATCTTAAGCCAAGAAGGGTCAAGTCCCGTAAGTTTAGAAACCATGAAAGTTTATTAAATAATTTAAGGGCAGTACTAAAGGAAAAAATAATAGTCAAAATGCATGGTAAATCAATACATGGAATTAGCATAAGGCTTTGTCAGATACAGAGAGAATAGTCTGACGTGAAGTCAAATCTCAGAGCAAAGTCCTAAGTAATAGTCATACTGACAAGGGTCCACTCTCTAAGTTGGGCAAACCAGACTCATGGATCACTGCCAAAAAGCAGCCCTTTTATACCAAAATAAACAGAGAAAATCATATTGTCAAAATAAAGTGATCAGATCATTATAAAGATGGACACATCAGAATATAAATGTAATGCATCAACATCTAACACCTAACACCATCCCAACACCATCACCAAAATGAATATTACTACAACCCCTTTTGACCTAGTGTCATTGGATGTCAGTACAAATCTAGTTCACATTTTGTTTTGTGCAATGTGAGGAGAAATAAAAACTGACATGGCTGTTAGGATTCAAAAAATGGAGAATAGGCCTGGTTCGGACACACTAAAGTCAAGCACTGAAAAATCCAGTTTCTGCAAAGTATAGTGTTTTTGTTTAGTGCAAGACTGTGCATTACACTAGGCACATATTGTTAATAAATCAGACTCATCGTTCTCGCTACTCATTTGGAAACATTGTGGATGCACGGACCGAGGAGTTATACTAATTCTGCCCCTCTTATAAGGGTCAGAAAACAGTCTCGTGATCCCACAGAGGGAAACCCCTGTGGAGGGGAACACGAGGGTGCCAGGGTCCCTCCAAGTATCGCGCTGCAGTCAGATGGGCTCACACACCGCACCCACCTTTGAATTAATCCCGTTCCCCCTTCAAAGTGAAGCCTGCAGGGAAAGCCGGATTGGTGACTTCAGCAGCGTATTTGTCGTTCATTAATGTGCTGTTCACACCTGCACTGTGAATACTACATTCACTGTTAAAGGGGGCGCTGTTCTATGCCCGGTGTACCCTATTAAGGGTGGCCTGTGGTGTTACAAGAGAAGATGAGCCCGAACAGTAATTCGGGCCCAGAAATTGAGGTCCAGGTCGCAGGAGGAGGTGTGTGGCTGTTCCTATCGAGACGTGTACTTTTCTCAGCCAACATTTTGGTCATGCCTACAGACGGTGTATTTGGAATAATTTTGAAGAATGAATCCGTGGTTGATGGGTGTCATGTTGGATTATAATCACCTGGAGTTGCTGAGATGTGTTTGTGGTATGTACTTTGCAACTCAAGTGTTCCCCGTGTGTTTGCTCGGTTGGTGCAAATCTGCAGATCCTTTGGTTAATGTTTGACAAAGCTCGACTTCAAACACTCTTTATGGCTTCAGACTATCTATGTTAACTAGGCTCTTAGGGGCATATTCACTAGAAAATGTCAGAGGACGGAGCTGCACTAAATTTGGCAGCACCCCACTCAGACATATTCACAACGCAGGAATGCGCTGTATTTCCGCAATACAGAGCACCCCTGTGTTTTCCCTAGTGCTGGCGCTAAAATGAGCTGCCTGCACCAACAAAGTCACCTTTGCACCATACTGCACGGGTGCCTATGTTGCAGGGAATTATGTTTATGTGCAGGAAGGCTCCCATTCCTGCACAAAAACATCCAGAATGGCTATTTGTTACTTCCATGTGTGGTGCATTCTGCAGCACACATAGAAGTAGCAAATTGTCATTATTAAATGATTTTTTATGTGCAGGAAGGGACACCTTCCAGCACACAGACCATCATTAATGGCTTTTTGATCTTTCTATGTGTGCTGCAGAATAAAATAATTTCTCCTTGTGCACCATTCGAACATCTGGTCTTATATGGCGTTGCGGTGGAACGCCCACAGCAACACCCACTGCATGCCCCTTTGCTGCAGAGGACTGCGGTGGAAAGGGGCCTATTTACAAGTTGGCGTTAAGCCAAGCTAAGTGGCTTAGCGCGACCTTGTAAATATTGAAAATGGCGCTGTGCCACCAGAGCGTCAAAAAATGTGATGCTGCGGTGGCGATAGGGGCTTGTAAATATGCCCCCTTGTCTCGAAGAAAGAATGTGCCCATGCAGGACTGAATAACTAAACATTAGGCAGCATTTTGCATTTATATATTTTTTTCCATTCCCATGGCCAGGACATACTACCATGCATACACTTCAAAACATGACAACGTACAAATAGTTCAGGGGTATTTTCTAATATTATTTATGTATCCTACTTCCATCTCTAGAAGAATATTAAACAAAATCCTGGCTCGCTTGTAAATGTGGTTTGTAAATATCTTTTGTAGGCATTTAAATATTGCCAGAGCTAGAGTATATGTGCAAGTGTTCTACAGCATCAACACCATTTAAACAATTCTCCCCAATTTTCTCCTATGTGCTTTTATTGTTCAAGACATGCTGAATCTTCAAACTGTTGTTTTAACCCTTCTCTTTGATGTCCATGTTTTTTGCAGGTGGCAGTTCCCTTTGAGCTGGTCCAGTATGACGCTGAAAAGGAAGAGCCTGCCCGGGATAACAATGGACGTTGCATCAAAGTACCAAGAGGTAACGCTGCAACTCTTTGGATAAAATGTTAAAGACCTAGACTTATTCCCGCTTGTGGTGAGCAGGTGTCCAGGGGAAATGGAGAACATTATATCTGTAAGCTTTGGACATCCCTAAGGGTGAAGGAAGAGTCTAGGTCAAACCCTGGCAAGAGCCTCCACACCTAAAGTCTGAATTCTCACATTGACACTGACTCGTTCACCAATCACAAACTGGGAGAAGGGTGCTGGTGGGCTGTGGGGATTGAGACCATACAAATGAAGAGTGACCATAGTACCTTTAGGATTTAAATTTCCCCACCCATTTGTACTGTGGTGTCTCATCTTCTCTTGACCTCATGCTGGTGAAAACAAGTCGTCCTCCTATTCTTGTTCTCTAAAGGATTGGAGCAGAATGTAAGGTGTGGGTTTGTGTACAACTAGCACTGTAGATTGCTCTGTGACATTTAATACTGTACTAGCGTTCTTGCTGTTTCTTGTCCGTGCTCACAGCAGGGCAGCCGTTCTGTTGTCGGCAGCGCTCATAGGAGCAGGTAGGAGGGATTGGTCTCTCGCTGTAGTATCAACCCGCCATCTTCCCCAGCCCAATCCTATTACTTTCTAAATATTAGGGGTCTGCATGTTTACAAACTGTTTTATTGGGCTGCTATATTGATTTCTTTCTTGCGCATTCTTCTTTTTCTATGATACACATGGTTCCCTAGGTGGCTGCGGGTGCTCGGGGGGACGAGGGCAGCATTGTCTGTATCTGTTAGAAACATCAGCAGCCCAAGGGTGGGGGAGGTTTCCCTAGCCAAAGACAGGGGGACATTCCTGCAATAGGCAGTGAATGATTTGGAATGGGGGAAGTCTTCATTAGAAGACCTATGCATCCATGTTTTGGCATATGGCAGGTGGGGGGATTAAAGGGGGAGGAAAATTAGTCAGATTAAGGTGTGGTTGTTCAGGGCAGGATGGGATGGCTAAGGGTGGAATTAATGCAACAATGAGTAGACTTACATGCATGTGCTGAAATGTATTAGGCCTAAAATCCTCCAATAAACGTTACGGGAGGAATTTAAATATATAGCCTACACATAGTTGCACTGACAGAGACACACTTGTCATACAAAAAACACATTTAACTAAACAACTGGGTTACAAATTGGTTACACACATGTTACAAACTGCTTCAATACGAGGGGTTGCTATAATGGTGGTTTAGAGTCTGGAACATAAGACTCTTGAGGGTCACATCTGATGTTAGGGGCAGATGTGCAATTGTTCAACTTATGGTATATGGCCAGAAATGTATAATTTGTGAGGTTTACAGACTGGATGTGGATGACCCGGAGATGTTGAACACATTTTGTCTGGAATTATTAGATTGGCCCAGTGAAATGCTGTTAATGGGAGATTTTAATTGAGTTATGGATTATGCTCTGGATTCTACTAATCATCTTGCTTCTTTCTCCGTGAATGGTAAAGACAAGGACTTCCATTTCGGTAAATATTTAGTTACATGGGCTTACAGATGCCTGGAGGGTGCTGTACTCTAGTTCACCAGGGTACGCATATTATTCATCCCTACACAAACACTATTCCTGAATAGACATTATTTTTATCAAGTTGGGAATTCTTTGAGAAGTTGAAATGGAAGTATGCCATAGGGTTTGACCGGACCGCAATCCTTTGATTTTATGTATTAGCTTATAAGCGATAGGGGTTGATGGCATCAGTTCTCATTTCCTAGACACCTTCTCACTAACTTGGAATACCGAAAAACAAGTTCTTTCACTGGATTTTGGGAGGACAACTTAGGCCAACAAAAAAGAGGGGGGGACCAGGATCCTATTCAGGTCCAATGTCCGTGCTCCACAAAGTACCGTTAAATCATTGAGGACATTGTTCCGAGTTGGAGGTGGAGAAACTCACCTGCTCAACGGGGGGGGGGGGATAGAAAGATTAAGAGTAGAATAGAAAACTGGAGAAGAATGAAATAGAGAGAGGCAGAGGTTTATCCCCGGTATCAAGGATCCAGTCCCGAAGGGGAGGGCCAAGTCTTGCCTCTTAGTTGACCTCTCACACCCGAAGGATGTCATGCTTCATCATCGGGCTTTTGCTCCTCGTCAGGCCGGCACTGCAATGCCCGACGGTCCTCCGAAGGGTCACTTTCGCGGAGATCTTTTAAAGAGAAAAGCAGTTAGGTGAGTGCGGGTGTGTGGGGTGGATCCAGGTAAATGGTAGTGGAGTGCGTGCAGTAAAAATACCTAGGGGTGTCCAAAGGAAATATTTTAATAGTGTGGTACCCCTGGTAGATTAAAAACCAGAAGGTTGGTGAGTTACTGTAGGGCTCAATGTGCCCGTGTAACTAATAAAAGGTCGACATGTTTCACGCCTAGTTAGACTGTAAGATCAGTGGCGTTTCTTCAGGACCTAGCCGATGTGATAGTTGTGCACAATAAGAGTTGGGTTCCGGAATAGAGTTGGTAACCCAGGTAAGTGTGAGGGGACTTGGGTGTGACCACAGGGCTACAACTCTTATCGTGCACAACTATCACATGAGCTAGGTCCTGAAGAAACGCCACTGAACTTACAGACTAACTAGAGTTTCTCCACCTCCAACTCGAGGACAACTTAGGTACAGTTACACCATTGGTGCAGTGGGATACTCTAAAAGCTATATAAGGGGCATTACCACACAGTGTATTGACACGCAAAAAAGGGGCATACAAAGCAGTGTCAATCAGCTGATGCAAGTGATTTTACTATTAGAAATATCCCATGCAGCAGCTATTAGGGTTAAGTCCCCTGATGAGTGGCTTCTGTATGTTGAGCTTATTAGAAACCAATCTAAATTGGGTCAAAGTTTTAGGGAGAAAATTGCAGCTACCTACTCTAAAAATAAATCTCTACAGTATAAATATGGGGACCAGGTCGGGTGAGCACTAGCCCATCAGATCTCGGATAGAAAGGCTAAATGTATGATCCACAGTATTAAAGGCAGTGAAGGATCGGTCCATACTTTACCTCAAGCCATTGCTGAGCAGTTCTCTTTAATCTATCAGACAACCTCAAGTTCCATGCATGTTGGAAGTAACGACATATGTTTAAGATAGTAGGTTGCCAGAGGTGGAGGAACTCCAGGCAGAGTTGTTGCAGATGGATATCACTACTGGGGAGCTAAAGGCTGCCATTACAGCTCTGCCCTCGAGGAAAGAAGCAGGCAAAGACTCAATTCCTGTAGAATATAAAATACATTTAAGGATAGAATAATCCCCTCACTCTTAAAGGTAACACAGCATATTTATGAGGTTGGCAAAGTCCAGGACATATTGAATATGAACAATATCGCAATATTTGTAAAGAAGATTCAGCCACCACAAGAAATGGGTTAATATAAGCTCATATCCCTCATCAGTGCAGATGCCAAGATCTATGCCAAAGTGTAGCCACACGGCTCGGCCTCTTTTACCAGATATAGTCTCCTAGCTGCAGCACAACTTTATTCCTGGCAGAGATAACAACAGTCATCTTAACACTGCAATCGCTGCTTTTGATGTGGCTACAAAGTTTGCTACGATTCTATTAGATGTAGAGAGGGTTTTTGATCGTGCAGCCTGGGAATGTCTTTGGAAAATAATGGATGCTTTTGGGCTTGACTATCAAATTTGCAAATTAGTGCAGGCTCTGTATAATTTGCCCTGTGTGAAGCTGGTATATGCCGAAATATCCTCTTGGGCCTTTAAAATCCAGCAGGGTACTAGGCAGGGGTGCCCGCTCTCCCCTCTTCTATTGCACTATATATAGAACCTTTTTTGCAATCGGGGTATGCGCATACGCTAACTATCTGGCATCATATTTTATGGAACCAGAAACCGCTATGAACTGCATAGTAGAGGAGGGTGAGACATTTGGGTGAGTATATGGTTATAAATTGAATATCGCTAAGACTCGGATGCTGTTGAATGATGAGTAGGCTACCCGAATATCAAGGGTACTGCTAAGCACTCTCAACACTGTAAATCAAAAGTGTTACTTTCATGCTATTTAATGGTACTTGTTAGGCTTGTAATCCTTAGTGTGGTCTTCCCCCAAACATTTTGCCTTCACAACTCCTGTTTTCTGAATTATATTTTTGTTGGCATTATGACTGTGCACTTTTCCACTGTTCGCCATCCTCATCCAAACTTTTTAAGAACCCGGCTATGGTGTCACCAAAAACATCAGTGAGGAGTTTATCCTTATCCACACAATCCCACCTCATTAGCACACCCTTATTTTTTGTAGACACCATTGGCAGTAGGGTCTTTCATGTCTTCAACTTAGTGGAGGAACAGGCTAAAGTAATTGACAGACAATTCTGATCACTTAAAACTTTGTCTAAGACTATAAAGTCCTTTATCCAGTCCTGAAGATCGAAAGAAAACAAAATAAAATTCATTATACTTGTGTGCCCTCTACCAGTAAAGGTTGGGATTAGCTCTGGCATTTATGAAACACAATCAAATGGGAAATCCAAACAAGGCTTTAATAAAAGCAAATTAAGAGCATCTCCATAAGAACTGGGACAAAAATGTGTAAGAGCGTCACCCTTCAGGCCTATTAAACCACAAGACACTGTGGTTGATTAGTGACAAAGACAACCTTCCATACAAAAGATAGAGGGCCACTGTGATTATCAATAAAGGACTCGGGTTCCCCACATAAGGAATTAATAATATTAGTGTTTTTCTGAATAAAATTGTTATTATAGAAATGTATTAATAAATTTTTTCTTGAGCAACAGTTTACCAAAATAACTTGAAAATTGGAACACATAGGTGCCGATCACGATCCGGTAAAAACCGGGTACGAACCGTCAGACGGAGCATATTCTCCGTCCGACGCGTACCCGGTCGTCAAAATATACAAACATGGAATTACGATTCGCACGGAAACACCATTTCCGTACGAATCGTACAAAACCCCGACCGACGAAAATAAACGTACAAATGCGATCCGGGAAAGCGCCGATGTGACGTCGGGACGCACGCAGCCTGCCATTCACGAACCAGGAATTACGATTCGCACCGACGTCATCCCGCACGGTGAATATTTTCCGGCTGCCAAAAACTGCCGGGAAATCAGGACGACGCGAACAAGGAGCACCGGTACGAGACGGACAGACAGGACGACGCGAACAAGGAGTACCCGTACGCGACGGACAGACATGGACCCGAACCTACGTGTCATCCCGGCCCTCATAGCAGTCGACCTCCTCTACAGGTTCCGACGCAGACGCCGCAGAAGGTCAGAACAACAAAGGGAGGGAGGAAAAGGGGGGGGGATGGCAGGACCAGGGCAGGCCACAAAACCCCCACCAAAGTCACACAGCACACATGCCCTGGACATACCTGACCCTCAGGCCCTGGTCACTACGAGGGGGTGGGGGCGTGTCCAGCTAAGCCAGCGACCGCCACAACGGAAGTTCTTGACGACGCGAACCGGCAACACAACCAGACAGGTACGTCCCGTACCCACGCCTTAAGAGCGTGGGTACGAGTCGTACCACGCCCACACCTACGTCACCCCAACAATGGCGGGACGGCTCGTACCCACGTGGCAAAGGCCTGGGTACGGCCCGCACAAGCATCACATAGCGTGGGGACGGATATGTACGGACCGTACCCCCACCCCGTATGCATGGAGCGTACCCCCAACCCCAACAGTGTAAGTACGACACGTCCCCCCACCCGCGTATGCATGGAGCGTACCCCCCACCCCAACAGTGTAAGTATGACACGTACCCCCACCCACGTATGCATGGAGTGTACCCCCCACCCCAACAGTGTAAGTACGACACGTACCCCCACCCGCGTATGCAAGGAGCGTACCCCCCATGCCAACAGTGTAAGTACGACACGTACCCCCACCCGCGTATGCATGGAGCGTACCCCCCACCCCAACAGTGTAAGTACGACACGTACCCCCACCCACGTATGCAAGGAGCGTACCCCCCACCCCAACAGTGTAAGTACGACACGTACCCCCACCTGCGTATGCAAGGAGCGTACCCCCCATGCCAACAGTGTAAGTACGACACGTACCCCCACCCGCGTACGTATGGAGCGTACCCCCCACCCCAACAGTGTAAGTACGACACGTACCCCCACCCGCGTATGCATGGAGCGTACCCCCCACCCCAACAGTGTAAGTACGACACGTACCCCCACCCGCGTATGCAAGTAGCGTACCCCCATGCCAACAGTGTACGTACGACACGTCCCCCCACCCGCGTATGCATGGAGCGTACCCCCCACCCCAACAGTGTAAGTACGACACGTACCCCCACCCGCGTATGCATGGAGCGTACCCCCCACCCCAACAGTGTAAGTACGACACGTACCCCCACCCGCGTATGCAAGGAGCGTACCCCCCATGCCAACAGTGTACGTACGACACGTCCCCCCACCCACGTATGCATGGAGCGTACCCCCCCAACAGTGTAAGAACGACATGTACCCCCACCCGCGTATGCATGGAGCGTACCCCCACCCCAACAGTGTAAGTACGACACATACCCCCACCCGCATATGCATGGAGCGTACCCCCCACCCCAACAGTGTAAGTACGACACGTACCCCCACCCGCGTATGCATGGAGCGTACCCCCCACCCCAACAGTGTAAGTATGACACGTACCCCCACCCGCGTATGCAAGGAGCGTACCCCCATGCCAACAGTGTAAGTACGACACGTACCCCCACCCGCGTATGCAAGGAGCGTACCCCCCATGCCAACAGTGTACGTACGACACGTCCCCCCACCCGCGTATGCATGGAGCGTACCCACACACGTGTATGTTCTAAGTGTACATATTGTGAAACAGGAGGGGTGGGTGCCTATCACTCCCAGCAGTGCCCAGTCACAAGAGTGGTGGGTGCAGAGTCCTCCCAGCAGTGCCCAGAGACAGGAGGGGTGGGTGCCTATCACTCCCAGCAGTGCCCAGTCACAAGAGTGGTGGGTGCAGAGTCCTCCCAGCAGTGCCCAGAGACAGGAGGGGTGGGTGCCTATCACTCCCAGCAGTGCCCAGAGGCAGGAGGGGTGTGTGCAGAGTCCTCCCAGCAGTGCCCAGACACAGGAGGGGTGTGTGCAGAGTCCTCCCAGCAGTGCCCAGACACAGGAGGGGTGTGTGCAGAGTCCTCCCAGCAGTGCCCAGACACAGGAGGGGTGTGTGCAGAGTCCTCCCAGCAGTGCCCAGACACAGGAGGGGTGTGTGCAGAGTCCTCCCAGCAGTGCCCAGAGACAGGAGGGGTGGGTGCCTATCACTCCCAGCAGTGCCCAGAGGCAGGAGGGGTGTGTGCAGAGTCCTCCCAGCAGTGCCCAGAGACAGGAGGGGTGGGTGCCTATCACTCCCAGCAGTGCCCAGTCACAAGAGTGGTGGGTGCAGAGTCCTCCCAGCAGTGCCCAGACACAGGAGGGGTGTGTGCAGAGTCCTCCCAGCAGTGCCCAGACACAGGAGGGGTGTGTGCAGAGTCCTCCCAGCAGTGCCCAGAGACAGGAGGGGTGGGTGCCTATCACTCCCAGCAGTGTCCAGAGGCAGGAGGGGTGTGTGCAGAGTCCTCCCAGCAGTGCCCAGAGTCAGGAGGGGTGAGTGCAGAGTCCTCCCAGCAGTGCCCAGACACAGGAGGGGTGTGTGCAGAGTCCTCCCAGCAGTGCCCAGACACAGGAGGGGTGTGTGCAGAGTCCTCCCAGCAGTGCCCAGACACAGGAGGGGTGGGTGCCTATCACTCCCAGCAGTGCCCAGAGGCAGGAGGGGTGTGTGCAGAGTCCTCCCAGCAGTGCCCAGAGGCAGGAGGGGTGTGTGCCTAACACTCATAGCAGTGCCCATGAAACGCAAAGGGTGGAGTAGCCACAGATACCATGCCCACAAATTGCAGTCAGGTGCACAAAGACCCTGCAGTACATGTACCACATGTGTGCGAGGCTGGGAGTATACGCATGCATAGCGCAGAAAAGAAAACATGTACACATGAAGTCATGTCAATAGTCCACATACACAAGTACAATGACTACCAAGAATGCCACGAATGATGCAGGTGGAGACATCGCTCAGCATGCATGTGCAAAGTAGAAGGAGTCCGTCACACACCCAGCTAATGTACACACAGCTCTGCGCTAAATATTGGGAACACCCTGCAGGGAAGATGGCAGGGTACACAGAGGAAGGAATACACCTTTGGACAATTTCACCATGCAGCAACTGCTTACATGAACACAGAAACCTAGCTAACACCGTGTGATGGTACACAGATCCCAGGGTCCCCCCTATGACCAGCACACAACTACATTTCCCACACAACCAACACATGATCACCACCCAAAATCATGTAGCAGCCCCACCAACAGCAATATCAGAAAAGCAGTAGTGTTCAAAGGAAACAAAAATGGCTTTAATCAGCATGATCACAAATTGTATGTTCGTAGAAATTTCAATATTTACAAAGCCCATAGGGCAGTCCAGAAGTCACAGCTGGATGGAGGACACAGTGGGATGCGTGTCCCCTAGATTGCCTGCACAGTTACATTCCGTCGTCTTCCACAGGGGTGAGGGCATCATGTGGGGGGGAAGAAACAGGAGGGTGAAGGGTAGGCGTCGTGGGTACAGGGATGGAGGACTCCACCACAGGGGGTGGGGCAGGGCCAAAGGTGGAGGCCAGGATCTCGCTGCACACCTTAGCAAGGTCCTCCAGGGAATCCCCTGCACCCGAAGGAACCACAGGCCCCAAGGAGGGGGGGGGGGTCAGAGGGATGGGTCACAGCCCCACTGGGGGAGGGTGTAGACAGGGGGGGGAATCAACCACCCTGACCGAGGACTTCCTTGACCGCTTGCGTGGTGGCGTCACTGTGGGGCTCAGGGACAGAGCGGCCATGAAGGAGTCTTTGGGGGAGATGTGGCCAGGAGAGCTGAGGGGAGGGGATTTGGAGGGAGTGGATTGGGTGGAATGCGGACTCCCACTCTGGCTGCGTATCACACGTTTGCCCCCCGACCCAGTGGGTGTGCCTACTTCACCCTGTGTGTGCGTGTCAGGAGGTGTGCGGTGGACCTTCCCTGCTGGTGTGGTGCCTGTGTGTGTTGTGGTGGGTGCATGCTGATGTCTGGGTGTACGTGGGACAGGCATGGGAGTGGGAAGTGTGGATGGGGCAGGGGTAGGGGGTGGGACGTAGCGCTGCAGGAGACCCACTGCTGCAGTCAGTGTTGAGCCTATCGACCTCAGCAAACTGCGTTGGTCAGCCTGCGATGAATGAATGCCCTCCAAGTATGCCTCCATGTTGTTGAGGACCTGGCTGTGGCCATGAAGGACATTAAGGATCGCAGCCTGACCAATCTGCAACTGCCGCTGGATGTCCACAGACTCGGCATTGGCGGCAGCAGTGGAGACAGGGGCAGGGTGTGCGGTGCCTGGCAGGAAGGAGACATGTAGTGACCGGGCACGTTGGGAAGGGACACGAGCAAGTGGGAGGCAGCTGATGGCAATGGAGGGGGCGGGGTGCGATGTTGTGCCGCTGTCAGATGGTGGTGCAGCCTCCGCCCACTCGGAGAGATCATCCTCGGACCCGTCAGCTTCATACTCTGTTGTGCCAGTCGACAGGTCCCCGGCTTCACTCTCCTCCGCCTCAGTCCCACTTGATGTGCCAGCCCCGATGTCACCGCTGGCACTGGTGCTCGGCCCCTCTGCTCCGTCTGTGCCCATGTCTCCCTCCGTGTCCCCCGACGATGCTGTGGGCAGGGTGAAGAGACAGAAATTAATCATACACCTGTATGCATATGTCACATAAGTCCAATCTACATAGGTTACAGTGCATGGCCTGAAACAAAAGAAGAGTTACATCTACAAAACAAGGTACATATGTAGGGCATGCAAGACACAGTTGTTTGACCCACCATGCCACTGAAAAACTATGGAGAGCATGACACAATAGCAAATGAGATGGAATGGAATTTTGACTGAGGAGCAAGGCCCTGGGGACAATCCAGCACTGCATCTGCACCACACAGCGTGGCAGGAAATAGGGATGAGCAGGGACCATATCCAGGAACAAGAGGCACATGCAGCATAGGTTATACTGAAAACATGCCCACCATGACTGGCCCACTGCACCTTGAGTGCATGTCCAGACAAACATCACACACTGGCCAGTCCTAGCAAGGAGATATCAGGTTGTGACATGAAGGCCATGCCCGCACCACCCACCCCCTACATGAGACTATTATTTGGAGACACAGGAAGCACTTACATCCCTTAGTCTGGGTGAAATACACATGGGATGCAACAAATCAAGGTTGCACACAAAATACCCAAGGTGCGCCTGTCCAAATAATCATGTACAAATGGGCATCATCAGATGATTATAACAAGACACACAGGCAATGTCCACCGTGAGTATGAACAAGGAAAATCAGGTCAGTCTGTACAGTGGACACTTGTACTACATTTCACGTCAATATACATTTGGCCAGGGGACAATGGCACAGAGCACAACCTATGCTGTAGACACAGAGATTGTCAACATATTCAGATTACACACATGATACCTAGGAAAATATGCCCCTGGGGACAGTAGTGGCCACACAACTCCATGCTCCTGAATGGGAATGACTGCAACACACGCTACCATCCCGCACTATGCGTACCGCACACTCATGCACATCATGTCACAGGCCACCACATAGGACATGCGGGCTGTAAGGCCTCACACTTGAGAGACTAACTCCCATGTCTGGACTCAGCATTAGTGCCAACTGACATGGAACCCACAAGACCAGAACTGTACAGGGCACAGGCAAGGTCCCAAAACCTGTTACACACCACCCCCACACATGATGCTGCAGGCATTGTACACGTGGAGAAGGTGCCAGGCTACATAACCTTGTGATGGAGTGACTTCACACAGACCAGGGAACACATTGCAAGGAGGGGAAGGGAGGCAGGAGAGCACTGCAATACTGTGGGTAACAGGATCTGCACAGCACCATTAAACCCTGGCAGTGCATCCATGGAACAGTGCACTTACAAATGCTGGTGAAACACAACAAACACACATGTACCTACCCCCTTCCTGCTGCTGCATCTCCTGTAAGCGCCTGTCCAAGTCTGGAAATACCACCGCCAGCACACGCTTGTGGATGTGGGAGAGACGGCGGCGCCCGCGGTTCTTATGGCTCTCAGGTGAGTCCCACAGCAGGACCCGTGCGATCCTCCGCGTCCAGCACCGGATATCCTGCCAGCGTTTCCTCACCTGGGACAGGCTCCGCTTCCGACCATCCGCACTCCTCACGGCACTGACAGCGGTCAGCCAGATCTGCTCCTTGGCAGAGGCGCCTACCTGTGAGGATGAACAAGTGACACTACATCAATACACCTGCAACATGTCACAGAGACACATATGGGAACAAATTAGCTGGTTACAAGGCATGTCATGCAGCCAACGCATTGCACCTTTGCCATAGGGACATACTCCTCTGGGGAAGGGCAAAAGCAGTACGTGCCAGTGAAAGTACACAGGTGGAATGAGGGCAAAGACACAATCAATTATCAAGGCTCACACTGTGCATCACACCCACCCCTCCTGACTCTGGGCACTGCTGGGAGGACTCTGCACACACCTCTCCTGACTCTGGGCACTGCTGGGAGGCCTCTGCACACACCCCTCCTGTCTCTGGGCACTGCTGGGAGTGATAGGCACCCACCCCTCCTGTCTCTGGGCACTGCTGGGAGGACTCTGCACACACCCCTCCTGACTCTGGGCAGTGCTGGGAGGCCTCTGCACACACCCCTCCTGTCTCTGGGCACTTCTGGGAGTGATAGTCACCCACCCCTCCTGTCTCTGGGCACTGCTGGGAGTGATAGGCACCCACCCCTCCTGTCTCTGGGCACTGCTGGGAGGACTCTGCACACACCCCTCCTGACTCTGGGCACTGCTGGGAGGCCTCTGCACACACCCCTCCTGTCTTTGGGCACTGCTGGGAGTGATAGGCACCCACCCCTCCTGTCTCTGGGCACTGCTGGGAGGCCTCTGCACACACCCCTCCTGTCTCTGGGCACTGCTGGGAGTGATAGGCACCCACCCCTCCTGTCTCTGGGCACTGCTGGGAGGCCTCCTGCACACACCCCTCCTGTCTCTGGGCACTGCTGGGAGTGATAGGCACCCACCCTTCCTGTCTCTGGGCACTGCTGGGAGGCCTCTGCACACACCCCTCCTGTCTCTGGGCACTGCTGGGAGACATCAGGCATCCCCCCCCGGGACCCCCCCCCCTACAGTACATAGCATGTGTGTCACACCTGGACACAATGGCAGAAGTCACAGTCACAAAAAAAGGGACACAGTCTGTGCTAGTAGCTCTGCACTCACCTGATACCCTGGTCGCCCATACAGCAGGGGGTACTGTGGGAGGATCACATCCAGCAATGCCAGGTTCTCCTCCAGGGTGAATGGCTGTGACCTCTCCACAGACCTTGACATGGTTCCAGGGAATCAGGAGCAGCAGCAGTGTGGTAGAATCGAAATATGTGCAGGCAAGTGCTCCCTCATGGGACCTGGCTGCCTTATATCTGCCTTGCTGGCCTGTTTCATGCACAGGAGTACAGAGTGATTGGTCACTCACCTTTGCATCCTATGTTTCCTCCAATCCCTTCAAACCTAGCACGGTCAGTGGGTTCTTATTGTGTTTTTTTCTTCAGCATGATGTCAACCCCACAAACACATTGCAACAAAGTAGATTCATTCCAACTGACTTCTGCTGTGCACCTTCCAGAACAAATTCAAACTTAAAACTTGGTCTCCATGACAACCACCATGCATGTAGGCCTTAATACTTGTCCCTCATGTGTCCCCTATGTAAAGTTGAGCTTCACCCACAGGTACGGTGTGTTCCGGGCGCCTAGGGCACCCCAAATGCATAGCAACGGCCCGTACACGCGTGCGTACGTTCACTATCACTATGGGTGTCCTCGCGTATGAGTACTCGTACTGGTACGGCCCATACACACGCCTGTACGTTCACTATCACTACGAGTACGCATACGCGAGAACACCCATAGTGGTACGGACCGTACACACGCCTGTACGTCCACTATCACTATGGGTGTCCTCGCGTATGCTACTCGTAGTGATAGTGAGCATACAGGCGTGTGTACGGGCCGTACCACTACGAGTACGCATACGCGAGGACACCCATGGTGATAGTGAACGTACAGGCGTGTGTACGGTCCGTACCACTATGGGTGTTCTCGCGTATGCGTACTCGTAGTGATAGTGAACGTACAGGCGTGTGTACGGGCCGTACCACTATGAGTACGCATACGCGAGGACACCCATGGTGATAGTGAACGTACAGGCGTGTGTACGGTCCGTACCACTATGGGTGTTCTCGCGTATGCGTACTCGTAGTGATAGTGAACGTACAGGCGTGTGTACGGGCCGTACCACTACGACTACGCATACGCGAGGACACCCATGGTGATAGTAAACGTACAGGCATGTGTACGGTCCGTACCACTATGGGTGTTCTCGCGTATGCGTACTCGTAGTGATAGTGAACGTACAGGCGTGTGTACGGGCCGTACCACTATGAGTACGCATACGCGAGGACACTCATGGTGATAGTGTACGTACACACACGTGTACGGGCCGTACCACTATGGGTGTTCTTGCGTATGCGTACTTACTGACCGTACACATGCCTGTACGCTCACCATCACTATGGGTACACATACGGCAGCACTCCCATAGTGATATGGGAACGTACACAGGCCCTCTTAGCAGCAGTACGGTGGTTTTCACACATCACAGTGGTGACAGGCAGCACACAGGAAGGAATAGGGCTGACATACTTGTCCATGGATGGACATCAAGGCATTGTCTGGGCAGTACTACATGTGTGGGGCACAGGTGTGACAGGCTGTGATGTGGAACATTACTCCTGAGTCGAGAAGGCACCAGATGTATGATGAGATGTGTACAGATGTAATGTGTGACGGTGCAATGTGTGCCAGGCATGCCCTTGACTCCTTTGACATGTGTGCATGTCGTACTGCACACTTGGGATGAGCGACACTGGCATGGCACGGACACCAACACACGGAAGTGTCCCCTGATGCCCGGTACAGGGGTTACCACACCTGACTTGTCACTACCCACGGTGCACGATGTGACAATTTCATGTATGTGTGGGAGGTTCCCATTAGGTTGATGTTGGAGCACCCTCAAAAGCTGCAGCTGTTGCAGCAACCAACATGTGTCTGTGTGTAGATTGACATTGCACACTGTTCCGCACACCATGCCACATGTGGTATCGGATGTGAGGTGCGTATGTATGCATGGGACACGGAGTAGCGTAACAAGGACATGTCTGCATCCTCTCTATGAATGTGTGGTGAGTCATGACATGTGCACCTTCATGGCAAGGTGTGTGGGCTGTCCTAGTGTAATGTCATGTGACCTGTGGCTCTAGTGTTCCGCTACCAGTCTCTGCAATCGACATCCTACTTCTGCTGATGTGTGGGTGTATGTCACTCATGTCTTGCGTCTGGCTGTTCACTTGCACTGGGACACAGCTAATCTCATGCCATGGCATGTGGAGGTTCTCAATCTTCGTGTGTAGCTGGGTCTTGGTAGGAGTGTCACCTGCCAGCCATACGTGTCCAGGGCATGTGGCACATACCTGACTCCGTATGTAGCATATGTGTATAGACAGATTAACATGTGCTCAGTACAAATTAATTGTTGTTGTGGTGCACTCACTCTTCCTTGTCACTTCCAAATTACTGCAGGGCGCCGCCTCTTCCCCGACCAATTCCGGACTTGGCTGCCATGCGGGAGAATGACTGTATCAGGTGCTACCGCTTCCCCCAACGGTTGATTCTGGATTTGACGGTGAGACTGGCACCACACCTGCAACCGCTGCACAGGTATCCTACGGCACTGACACCCAAGCTGAAGGTAATGGCAGCCCTACATTTTCTAGCCACGGGTACCTTTCAAAATACCATAGCTCATGTTGGTGGCATGTCCCAGAGCATGTTCTGCCGTGTGCTGCATGATTTCTTAGAGGCCATGTTGATTCACCTGGATGACTTCATACATTTTCCTACCCCTGAAATGTTGACTGGGGTCAAGCGTGGATTCTATGCCCTGGGAGGGATGCCCCATGTCATTGGGTCCATAGATGGGACACATGTTGCTTTGGTACCACCACAGGCACAGGAGGTAGCGTACCGGAATCGCAAGCACTACCACTCCATCAATGACCTTGTGGTGTGTCTGTCCAACATGGTGATTTCACATGTCTGTGCTCGTTTTCCAGGATCAGCACACGATGCCTACATCATGAGGCGTAGCAGGGTGCCTGAAATGATGACGCAGCTGCGCAACGAACAAGCATGTGTTGTTGGGTACAGTCTGTCTGTCCTGTATTTTGCGTAGACTTCCAGCACAACCGCTTCTCCTGTTCTAACGATGTCCATGTGCTTTCCATGTAGGGGACGCTGGCTATCCCAACATGCCATGGCTGATCACACCTCTCCGCAACCCCATCATGCCGGCCCAGCTCCGCTACAACACCGCCCATGGCCGGACAAGGCGAGTGATAGAGAGGACGTTTGGCCTGCTGAAGAGCCGATTCAGGTGCCTACACAAGACCGGCGGCGCACTCCCATATGCCCCGGCGAAGGTCTGCAAAATCTTCATGGTCTGCTGCATGCTGCACAACATGGCAGTTGAGAAAGCTGTGCCACTCATCCTGGATCAAGATGACGAGGACCATCCACCCGTGGAGGACGAAGGGCTTGGCAATGGGGCTAGTGATGTGGAGGATGTGGAGCCGCAAGAGGACATCCGGACTCGGCTCATACGTGACTTCTTTGCTTAGTGGTGAGTACCAGTGTCTGAGTGTGCACGCATTGGTCCCCGTGTGGCATGTGTTGTGATGTGTGTCTCCACCTGCATGTATGGCACGTGAGTCAGAGGTGTGTGTGGGTGTGTCACTGGAGTGATGGTGCCAGTGATGGTTGTATTTCCCCAGTCATAATTGTGACCTAGCATGTTGTCATCCATACATGTGTCGAGTAAATGCACATGCAAGTGGCAGTGCTTTTTGTGGCTGACTTCTTGTGTGTCTCTCTTCCCCAGGTACTTGCGCATGCCGTCTGCTGCTTGCATTGTTGTGGCACTGCTATTCCTCATGGACACGTCATCGTGTGCTGACTCAGCGTTACAGGCACGGACACGTTTGGAAGTCTCCTTAGGGTAAGGGATGCATCAGGGGTGTATTGGCTGTGGCAGTTGTTCACGATGTATGCACACTGCCCCTGTCGATGTTTGGTTCCTCTGCAGACATGTTGCATCACCATGGTACACATGACATGCAGCTGGGTACACCTGAATAGATGGTCAGACTTGTTGACAGTCATCAGTGATGGGATAGTGGATTGTGATGATGGCATCAATGTGTGTAACACTGCCCTCGGACACATACGGTTTGCATTGGCTTGACATGCTGTGGGACTTCCACATCAGCGGATCAATGGTGTATGGCAGGCTCTCCGTGAGCAGCTGGGGGTGTTTAGCTGTTAGCCGACACTTGTGTGCCACTTCCATGGCTATCAGGCATTTGTGCTGCAGAAGGGGGGTGCCAGTGTTGGACCCACATGTTACTCCACATAAACTGTTCATGTGTACTTCAAGTTGCCTCTGCAATCCCGTAAACATGACTAATAAAGGTGTCCCTATGCCTCCAAGGTGCCTCTTCTCAGTCAATGCTGGTGTGTTGCCACGGTGCATCCAGCATGTCTGGCATGGTTTTCCCTGATAGTGGCTATGTGTCTATGTGTCGAGTAGCAAGATGCAAGCTGTGTGTGTGGGATGAGACTGTGTATTGTGCATGATGTCCATGACTGTGTGGGTATTGTGACATGTGCCATCCCCATGCATCCAACGTTGGCCAGGCCTCCATTATCTGCATCCACTGGACTCAAGCTTGCAGGACATGGTTCTGCCACCTGTCTACACATACCTGGGTGCCCCCCAGGACACTGGACATGATCCCTGACCTCTGCGCATGACTGTTGCTGTACTCAATATGTCTGTCGGCACGGTTGTGCGGCCACCCCCTCAGCTGGTTGGGCCCATCACGGGTGTGTATGGTGCTCCATGTCTGTCTTGCCTAATACACTGTGACCCGTGTGTCCTGTGCCAGACTCAGGCCCCAGGGTGTGGATGGTTGAAGTCAAAAGAGAACTCAGGCATGTTTAGACTTTACAAGACACATGTAAGGTAATAATGCAACCAGCAGGCATCTTCTCTTCATGGTGTGACTTTTTATTTTAGTGGGGGGGGGGGGGGGGGGTTATGACATGAGTGGCTTTCCGGGTGTTTGGAATCAAAAGTTCAGTAGGAGAGTTGGTGTCCTTGCCATTTGAAATCCTCAGAGTCCATGCCACAGTCTTTGTCAACATTGGTCAGACAGTGACCAGCAAGGCCATGTGGCGGAGAATGTCTTTTGATGCTGTGCTGCTGTTGCTCCAGTGGGCCAGGTGCCAGGCCAGGTGTCCTGGGAGATGGTGCTGTAGCGCCGACCCTCACGTTCTTTTCCGTGGACGACCCGCCCTCCTGCGGGGACCCTCAGAAGCAGGCCGTGACGATGTTTGGGATGCTCCATCGTATGTTTCCTCCTCCTCCTCCTGATCCCTCCCTGTGGGTGGTGATGTTCTACGCCTTCTGGCACAGGGAGGGTTGCCCATGTTGTCGGCCATCCAACGGAGTGTGCTGTGAATTACCGTGAACACCGTCACGAGCTCAGCCTGTCTGTCCTCCATCCTCCGTTGGTGTTGCAGTAGACAGGCATGTTGCTCCGCATGTTGCTGGGCCTGCTGGGTCTTGATCTCATCGAGGGTCCCCTTCATCTCATTGAGGGTGGACACAACCTGGGCCATGCCCGTGGTGTCCTGCCGGTATGTGTCCAGGATGTTTCGGACATGGGAATATACCGGTTCCCCAGCCAACTGGTCAGGCTGGCGCCTCCGCCGTCCTCCACTCCCACCACCCCTGCCCACTTGCACCTGGCCTGCCCTTGTGGGCACATCGGGTCTCCGGGACCCCTGAGGGGTGGCATTGGCGTTGTCGCCTGCCTCCTCCTGGGTGCCCGGGACACCGTGTCCCTCCTGGCCAGCCTGGCTGCTTTGTGGTGGTGGGGCAGGGATCCTGGGTGTCTCCTGGGATGTGGCAGGAGTGGGGGCGGTGGTTGGCCCCGTTGTACCTGACGCAGGTGCAACAGGTCGTTGGACACCAGAGGGGCCAGGTTGGTCGGGTTCGTCCACAGAGTGGTGAGAGTCGTCGCTGCCGGTGGGATCGGCCTCCTGCAGAGCCCGGTCCTGTGAGTCTTCCCCCCCAGTGTTGGGGGGTGAACCACGAGGTTGACCTGTGTGTGAGAGAGACAATGTTAATTTTGGTCCATGCAACATCCATGTTTCATCAGTTACAAAGTTGGAACATTTCCTCTGGGAATTTGGATCTGTCTTGCATTCCACTCACAGTGCACTTGTGCATGGGTGTGTCCCTTGGGCACAGCTTTGCCGCCTTTAACTATGTGTGGCACAGTCTTACTTGCTGCGTCAAGTGTGACTGCAGTCAGCTGTGGAGTGGGCAGGTGTGGCGAGCCGTGCATTGGCGCCTTCCGTGTTGCACTGTACGTGGGCACATGAAGTTGTTCCACACACTTATTTGATGCAGGTAGCTGTCGTTGTGCTTGTGCACAGGTTGTGACATGGCCCTGTGTTTTGCCATTGAGGAGAGGTGGGGTGCTGGCACTGGCCACCCTTGTCTACATGCACGCAGTCCACCTGCTGACGAGCAGACATTCCCACACACCACATGGCTGATTTGCTCTCCCTGTGTCTCCCTCCCTCTCTGTCCCCCTCTCCCTCCCTCTGTGTGTCAGCCTCCTCCCTCTGTCCGTCTCCCTGTGTCTCCCTCCCTCTCTGTCCCCCTCTCCCTCCCTCTCTGTCCCCCTCTCCCTCCCTCTGTGTGTCAGCCTCCTCCCTCTGTCCGTCTCCCTGTGTCTCCCTCCCTCTCTGTCCCCCTCTCCCTCCCTCTCTGTCCCCCTCTCCCTCCCTCTGTGTGTCAGCCTCCTCCCTCTGTCCGTCTCCATGTGTCTCCCTCCCTCTCTGTCCCCCTCTCCCTCCCTCTCTGTCCCCCTCTCCCTCCCTCTGTGTGTCAGCCTCCTCCCTCTGTCCGTCTCCCTGTGTCTCCCTCCTTCTCTGTCCCCCTCTCCCTCCCTCTCTGTCCCCCTCTCCCTCCCTCTGTGTGTCAGCCTCCTCCCTCTGTCCGTCTTCCTGTGTCTCCCTCCCTCACTGTCCACCTCTCCCTCCCTCTCTGTCCCCCTGTCCCTCCCTCTGTGTGTCACACTCTGTCACCTCATCCCAGCTTCCTGGGCACACACTGTTAGCAGATCTTTGAATGGCCCTTGGCTTGTTGATGTGAGTTTGTTTCTGATCTCCAGGCACCCATTGGGTGTAGTGTGTGTCTCTGCGCTGCTGCTGTGGTGGTGTGTGCTGCCACTCTTTCACCGTGTTGGCTGTTCATTAGCTGCTGTCATGTGCAAAACTGCCTTCACCCCCATGTGTTAATGCAAGGCGTCCGTCATTTGCTGGCGAGTCTTTCCTGTGTGGGAACACACTGTTTGTCTGGCTGTGACCTAGGCCATATGGGCAGAGGGCATTGTTGTCTGCTTCTGAGTTGCACTATGTGATTTTTGGGGCCCACCCTCCCGCCATCCGGGTTACCGTGTCATGTGTTGGTGTCTTCTGTGGCCTGTGACTTGACATTGTCCAGCTGGGTGCATGGGGCATGGTGGCGCCAGTGGCATGTGCGTGTTTATGGAGTGTGGTTGAGTCATGCGATAGCTTGGGGTGGTTGCGTGTCTGTTTGTGAGTTTGGTTGTGGATGACGTTCCCCCATGTGAGGTGCGTTGTTTGTGTACTCACCCGGGTCTCAGAGTCCTCCTAATCCTTCGACTGCCTCCACCGGCAGTATGGCCATCACCCTCTCCTCCCAGGGATGGTAGTGTACGGGTCTGCGGGACGGCCCTCCTCCAGTGACGTTGGCCTGGTTGTGTTCATCCGTCATCTTGGCTCGGACCCTTCTCCGCAGATCGTACCACCTGGCTTGGCATTCCTGCTTGTTCCTTCTGGTGTCCGCAACAGCATTCACAGCATCGACGATGGTCTGCCACATGGCTGTTTTTTCTGAAATGCTGGTCTGTCTGACCAATGTTCCAAAGAGCTGTGGCTCGACTCTGAGGATTTCATCGACAAGGACCTCCAACTCTCGGTTACTGAACTTTGGATTCTTGTTAGTGGGCATGGTGAGGGGTGTGGGTGTGGATGGTGGGGGGGTGTGGATGGTTGTCGGTGTGTGGGTGTGGTTGTGCAGGTGTGTGTGTGAATGTGATGAGGGGGTGTTTGTGAAGGTGGTTGTGTGAAGGTGTGCAAGTGTAAGGTGTGGTAAAGCTTCTAGTTTGGTGCTGTAGGTTGTCTGTGGGGTCTGGCAGCAGTAAGTCTGTTGCAAAGGCTCATGGTTTGTGTGTGTGTGCCCTTTTTATTGGTCCATTGGTGGGTGTGGCTGTGTTCGAAGTTTGGGTGGGTGTGTTATAAGGAGTGGTGGTGTTTTGGTCCTCTGTTTGTTTTTGGCAGTTGCAGGTCAGTGAATGTGTTGTTTTAGTGGTTGTTGGACATGTTTAGTGGCTTTGTGCCATTCGAATGGTGTATTCTTGTGTTGTTTTGGTTTGTCCTGGTTGTGTACGTGCGTTTTTAGCGTGTGTACGGGGTGTACATGGGCCATTTTGTTGTACAGTGCTGTCCTTGTGTGTGGCTTGGTACGACTCGTACATGCGGTTGTGATGTTGGGGCCTGGGGTGCGCTCCGTACTTAGGAGGTTGTGGTGGGGGTATGACTCTGACGTACACGGGTGTACATACACGGGTGGGGGTACGACTCTAATGTACACGGGTGCACATACACGGGTGGGGGTAGGACACGTACAGGGGTGTACATACACGGGGGTACGACACGTACAGGGGTGTACATACACGGGGGGTACGACAAGTACAGGGGTGTACATACACGGGGGGTACAACACGTACAGGGGTGTACATACACAGAGGGGTACGACACGTACACGGGTGTACATACACGGGTGGGGGTACGACTCTAATGTACACGGGTGCACATACACGGGTGGGGGTACGACACGTACAGGGGTGTACATACACAGGGGTACGACACGTACAGGGGTGTACATACACGGGGGGTACGACACGTACAGGGGTGTACATACACGGGGGTACAACACGTACACGGGTGTACATACACGGAGGGGTACGACACGTACACGGGTGTACATACACGGGTGGGGGTACGACTAATGTACACGGGTGCACATACACGGGTGGGGGTACGACACATACAGGGGTGTACATACACGGGGGTACGACACGTACAGGGGTGTACATACACGGGGGTACGACACGTACACGGGTGTACATACACGGAGGGGTACGACAAGTACACGGGTGTACATACACGGGTGGGGGTACGACTCTAATGTACACGGGTGCACATACACGGGTGGGGGTACGACACGTACAGGGGTGTACATACACGGGGGTACGACATGTACAGGGGTGTACATACACGGGGGTACGACATGTACAGGGGTGTACATACACGGGGGTATGACACGTACAGGGGTGTACATACACGGGGGGTACGACACGTACACGGGTGTACATACACGGAGGGGTACGACACGTACACGGGTGTACATACACGGGTGGGGGTACTACTCTAATGTACACGGGTGCACATACACGGGTGCGGGTACGACACGTACAGGGGTGTACATACACGGGGGTACGACACGTACAGGGGTGTACATACACGGGGGTACGACACGTACAGGGGTGTACATACACGGGGGGTACGACACGTACAGGGGTGTACATACACGGGGGGTACGACATGTACACGGGTGTACATACACGGGTGGGGGTACGACTCTAATGTACACGGGTGCACATACATGGGTGCGGGTACGACACGTACAGGGGTGTACGTACACGGGGGTACGACACGTACAGGGGTGTACATACACGGGGGTACGACACGTACAGGGGTGTACATACACGGGGGGTACGACACGTACAGGGGTGTACATACATGGGGGGTACGACACGTACAGGGGTGTACATACACAAGGGGTACGACATGTACAGGGGTGTACAAACACGGGGGTACGACACGTACAGGGGTGTACATACATGGGGGTACGACACGTACAGGGGTGTACATACACGGGGGTACGACACATACACGGGTGTACATACACGGAGGGGTACGACACGTACACGGGTGTACATACACGGGTGGGGGTACGACTCTAATGTACACGGGTGCACATACACGGGTGCGGGTACGACACGTACAGGGGTGTACATACACGGGGGTACGACACGTACAGGGGTGTACATACACGGGGGTACGACACGTACAGGGGTGTACATACACGGGGGTACGACACGTACACGGGTGTACATACACGGGTGGGGGTACGACTCTAATGTACACGGGTGCACATACACGGGTGGGGGTACGACTCTAATGTACACGGGTGCACATACACGGGTGGGGGTACGACACGTACAGGGGTGTACATACAAGGGGGTACGACACGTACAGGGGTGTACATACACGGGGGTACGACATGTACAGGGGTGTACATACACGGAGGGGTACGACACGTACACGGGTGTACATACACGGGTGGGGGTACGACTCTAATGTACACGGGTGCACATACACGGGTGGGGGTACGACACGTACATGGGTGTGCATACACGGGGGTACGACACGTACAGGGGTGTACATACACGGGGGTACGACACGTACAGGGGTGTACATACACGGGGGTACGACACGTACAGGGGTGTACATACACGGGGGGTACGACACGTACACGGGTGTACATACACGGAGGGGTACGGCACGTACACGGGTGTACATACACGGGTGGGGGTACGACTCTAATGTACACGGGTGCACATACACGGGTGGGGGTACGACTCTAATGTACACGGGTGCACATACACGGGTGGGGGTACGACACGTACAGGGGTGTACATACACGGAGGGGTACGACACGTACACGGGTGTACATACACTGATGGGGGTACGACTCTAATGTACATGGGTGCACATACACGGGTGGGGGTACGATTCGAACGTACACGACACGTACACGGGTGTACATACACGGGGGGGTTCGACACGTACACGGGTGGACATACACGGGGGGTACGACTCGAACGTACGGGGGCTGGGGGGGTACGACTCGAGCGTACGGGGGCTGGGGGGGGGTACGACTCGAACGTACGGGGGCTGGGAGGGGTACGGGGGGTACGACTCGAATGTACAGGGGCTGGGGGGGTACGACTCGAACGTACGGGGGCTGGGGGGGTACGACTCGAACGTATGGGGGCTGGGGGGGGGGTCGGCGCGTATGCGGGCACATGTCTCCATGGTTGCTATGGGAGTTTGGTGCGGACGGTATTTTTTCCATACGGTTGTAACATCGGACGCACGGAATGGATCGTAATTCCTCGGTCGGACTTCACTTTTCACATTTGTACGGTAAATCGTCCGTGGACGTGTCGGACACATTTTCCGACCCGAGGACGTGTGGGGAATACTTCCCAATGCGATTCGTATGGACTTTTTACCATGCGAATCGTAATTGGCAGTTTGTACGGCACTTGTGCGATTCGTACGGTAAAAAGACCGGATACGAGTCGTACGGGGAATTTTTTTACCGGATCGTGATCGGCACCATAATATTAGACGAGACTAACCCTACCTGGAAATGAAAGAGATGCTAAAGTGATCAAACCAGTGGCGCAGCTAGGCACTTTGCCGCCTGTGGCGGTCTGCCTTTGCCGACGCGTGGCAAACTCATGTAAGAGTTGGGGGGGAGTCAGCCACTGCCACCCCCAAAACCCGGGCTGCCTGGGGCGGACTGCACCCCCAACCCCCCTTGCTATATGTGGTATCACGCTTTTATGTCTCTCCTTTCTGTGCCTTGTGTTGCACAATCTCCTTTTCTGAGTTTGCTAGGTAGTGTTCTATTGTGGAACTCTTCCCCTTGAGAGAGAATGTTATTATTGGAAAGCTTTTGTGAGTTGGCTTGGAGTGTTGGTGGCTGAGGTCCCTTGCATGAGATGGACAATAAACATATGCTGTTTATACTTTTGGTCTCCTGCCTGCGATTTATCCTGAGGAGAACACCTCATTTTGGCAACGTGGATGGGATACGAACCCACGCGTGCACAGCACAATGGATTTTTTGTGCAAGAAAGTGGTTGACTTTGTCTCACACAGGATTGGGAAGTGGGTTCTTGCCTTGCAAGATTTTCAATTTGATGTTTCTTATCTTCCCGGCTCTAAAAACATTTTGGCAGACTGTCTCTCCAGGCTTTGTAGTTAAAATGATATTGATGTGCCAGAGGAGTCTGAGTACTTTTCTGGCGAGGAGTTAGAAGAAGAGGTGTTATATTTGTGTTATCACTAAGGGTTTCTTTTCAGAGGACGTATGGAGAGAAAATGTTGATCAGGATAATGTCTTGAAACTTGTGTTGGCGAAAGTTTGTGATGGCTGGGCTAGCAAGCATGACTGTGATGAAAATCGTAACGGCTTTTGGAATGTCAGTGTTATTTTGATGCGAGTTAGAAAATTGGTAGTTTGAAATAAATTACCTCGAACACGAAATGAAGATCTGTTCAGTAAGTACGTTTATTTGAAACTATGCTGTCTGACATCCATGGCCCAGAATGACCGTTCGAATCAGGGAGCTCACCATAGAATCTTCACAACATTCTAGAGTGGCTCATGCACAGAAGAGGGGTGGGTGGAACGAACCATGGATGGAAGGAAATGTGAAATGACAAAATACAACACGTCTCCTTCCCTAGGGAAACACAACCTGAGCATTAACAACTCCAGACTAACAACTTTAAAGGACAAAGTTTATACCTAAAACATTTTGAAATCATTATGCCATAACGGTTTTGTGTATTGGTTCCTAAGAAACCCCTTTTCTGGTTGAATATTCTTTCCAACATTCATTTGTGCTCCATGTTCCTTGGAGACATTTTGTACATCTTCACTATTATCTCTGACAATCCTGTCATTGCTCCACACTTGTCCATCATCGAGAAGTACAACATTTCTGAACACTTTACATATTTTCTTCCTCTCTGAAAACTTTGAAGACCCAAAATATACAGATCTTGGCAGTTTAACCCTTACCACGTCCTCTTCCTTCCAAATCTTACTCCTCACCAACACTTTATTGTTGTACCTGTTGACGCATTTCCTTTGGTATTCTTGAACTCTATCTCTGATCTTGTTCCGATCTACTGCCTCCACCTTATTACCCACCAGCCACAGGGGACTTAACTTGGTGCCTAGTTCTCTTCCTTTGAGGGACTTAAATGGGCAAACCCCCGTGATGGAGTGGGGGGTTACAAGATAAGACCAGATCATTTCTTCTAACTCTTTCCTGACATCCAACCCTCCGTTAACATTGAGTTGGATACAATCTTTAATCATTCAGTTGACTCTTTCTACTAACCCGTTTGCTCTAGGACAATACAGAGCAGTTTGCAAATGGTTTACAGAAAATTTATGTAAAAATTATTTCATGAGCGATGAAGAAAACTGAACACCATTATCTGTTATCAACGTTTGTGGAACACCCTCATTTCTGAAAACGTCTTGTAAAAATGTAATGACAGTACTGGTGACAACATTGTCGACAATTTTTGTGACCACCCATTTAGAGTGAAAATGTCAATATGAATCTTCCTCCTAACCCCTTTACATTTAATGGACCAATGATGTCTAGTGCAAGTTTGTTTCAAGGGGCCATAGGTATCTCCACTGCAGAAATGTGACTTTTACTTACATGTTTGCTTTTGTCGCTGCATGAACAGCTTATGCATTGTCTGACACTCTTTTCAATCATGGGGTCCATGCTTGGCCACCAGTAATGTAATCTGGTCTTACTCTTTGTTAAACTACATCCCAAGTGACCTTCATGTGCAAAAAAATTTATTTTTTCATACAAACTTCCAGGTGGAACAAGCTTGTCCCCCCTATACAAATTTTCCTTATTTGTGTACAATTAATTCCTCACCTCCCAGAATCCCTTCACATCATCTGTTAATTCAGAGCACTTACTTGGCCATCCTTTCAAAATGTATTCTTTCAAACTCTGGATAACGGGATCATTTTTTATTCTGCTTTGCCATTCCTTCTCCTGTATACCTTCTGTGACAGCAGCGATCACGTATTCTTCAGCTACATTTTCTTCAGATTCTTCACTTGGTAGGGGAAGTCTTGACAAGCAGTCAGCTGCATGGTTGCTAGGTCCTGGAATATACACAACCTTAAAATTGTACCCTTATAGACCAAGGAACCACCTCGAAATTCTAGGTGCGGTTCTTTCCATATTTTTAATAGAAAACGCATTAACCAAAGGTTTGTGGTCGGTTTTCAAGGTGAAAGGAATGCCCCACTAGAACATCCAGAAATGCTTAACTGCCCAAAAACAGGCCAGTGCCTCTCTTTCCACCACTGAATATCTAGCTTCTGCTTCAGATAGTGCCCCTGATGCAAACGCCACAATCCTTTCCTCACCCTCCACCACTTGGCTGAGAGTTGCCCCTATACCTTTAGTGCTTGCATCAGTGGTGAGTATGGTACATTTGCTGGTAACAAATTGTCCTAGGAAAGGGGCATTTACAATGAGGCACTTTAACTTTTTGAACGCTTCTCTACATTCTACACTCCATGTGAACTTTACTCCTTTCCTTAACAAATTCCGTAAAGGATGAGTAATGTCAGCAAAGTTTTTTACAAACTTTGAGTAATATTCCGACAAACCAAGGAAGGATTTTACTTCTTCCTTGGTTGTGGGAACAGGAGCTGACCTTATTGCCTCGACCAAATCTACTTTAGGCTTTTTTACCCTCTCTGGATATAACATGTCCAAGTTACGTGACAGACCGCACTCCTACTAGGCACTTCTCTCTCTTCAAGGTTAATCCTGATTCCCTCAGCTTAGACAGTACAGTTCGGAATGTCTCATTGTGCTCCACCTCCGTTTTCCCAAAAATCAACAAATCATCCTGGAAACATAGCACTCTGTCTACTCCTTCCAAGATTCTTTGCATGGCCCTCTGGAATACCGCAGCTGCGGAAGCAAGTCCAAAAGCCATCCTACAGAATCTAAATGCACCGAACGGTGTGATGAAAGATGTCAATGCTTTGCTGGACAGGTGAAGTTTCACCTGATGGTAGGCGAAGGATAAATTGATTACTGAGAAAGATTCAGCATCTCCTACCCGACTCAGCATTTCATTTATGTTAGGCAAAGGATGCCTATCGATCCAAATGTTGTTGTTTAATCCTCTCAAATCTATGCATAGTCTGATGGCCTTGGTGTTAGCCTTAGATGTAATAACTATGGGAGCAACCCATTCCGCACTTTCAATTTCCTCAATCACACCTTGACTGATTAACTTGTCTAGTTCTTGTCTAAGAGGTTCCTTCAACATTATAGGTATGTTCCTGTATTTGTGAGCCACTGGTTTTGCATTTTCCTTCAATTTTATTTTATGCTCAAACTCTTTCAAACACCCTATTTTGTCTGAAAATACTTCTGGGAATTCATCCAATAATTCCATACCACATGCTGCTCTTTCCACCAACATGACAGGCTCTTCTGCGGCGGGATCTAGTTTCATACCTAAATCCTTTTGATGTGCCCATCCTAAAAGATTGGACCCTTGCTTGGCAATTTACACCTTTCCTACAGTGCTCCTGTCTTTAAACGTGATCCTCATCATGGCTACCCCTTCCAGTGGTATGGGATCTTTGTTATACCCAACTGGAACTACATCTGGTTCAACTAGGGGTGGTGCCTGATCATCAAGTTTGGAGTGGTAGGTTTCACTATTAATAAATGTCAACGGAGAACATGAGTCTGCGAAAACTTTCTACTTTCCTTCCATCCAATCCAATCTCACACTTGGGCAAATTTCCCATATATACATCCTTACTTCCATCCACATCAACTTGAAGAACATTTACTTTTGTCCTCATCACTGTTTTCAATGACATTTACAGTTCTGCCAGTTATCTTTGCAAACCCGTGCAAAATGTCCCTTTCAATTACAATTTCTGCACGTTGCTGTTCTTGCCCAACAATTTACACTGTTAGCAAGATGCTCAGACCCTCCGCACCTAAAGCACTTCATTCTGTTGTCTTGATAAAATCTACCATTGATGATCTCTTTTGCCATTTCACCTTTCTTTTGCTCCTTAACTGCCCACACATTTTTATCTTCTCCACATATTTCATTTACTTCCTTTTCACTGGTAACACACATCTCTTTTACACATTCCGCTGTATGCTCAACACTCTTGGCTATATCAATAGCATTCTTCAAATTGGGATTCCCCACTAATAACTTCTCCTGAATCTTTTTGTTATTAGTACAACGCACTGATTGATCCCTAATGAGGGAATCTGTTAACTCATTAAACTCACAAGTGTTTGCCAATCTTCTTAATACTGCTATGTAGTTTCCGACCTTTTCATTCTTTCCCTGACTTCTTCCAAATAATTTGTCTTTCTAAAACCATGTTTATCTTATCTGCAAATTGCAATTCTAACTTTCTAATAGTAATATCATACAGATCTCTTTCACCCCTTTCATCTTCCTCTTCTTCAAGTTCGGGAAGACTGTCAAAAACCTTCCTACCTTCAGCACCCAGGTTATGTAATAAAATATGCTGTCTCCTTATTGCAGAAAATCCACTTGCACCTATAGCAATTAAGTATGTTTCAAACCCCTTAATCCAATTTTTCCATGCCATTTGGGGTTCTCTTTCCTCCGTTAAGAACGGTGGAGGTTGGTTCATACTTGCCGCTGCAATGTTATTTCTCAAAATTAACTTCACATAAAATTTGAACTTTGTAAGTAAGAGTATTATGTCACTAATTCAATGTCGTACTTCAATTCCTAAAATTATTATACAGTACCTTTACAAAAATAAATACCCTCCAGCTCTAGAAAGATTCTCGTTTTACAATTCTTACTCAAAACTTAATATATTATAGGTTAATTTTCCCTTGTTCTAGTTCAAATCTCACACAAATAAAGTCGTATTCTCTTTTGAAGAGAGAATATTTGAGAGTCTGAAGCGGTTTTCACAGATTTCCCATCAAATATATTATGAGCTCCACATCCAAAATAATTTTCCTCAAGTTGGCTTATAGACAAGCACATTCACAAAAAGGCATCCCCTTGGCTGCAGTACATAGTGATGGCAAATCTCTTCAAAATGTCTCCAGTCAGTGTCAGAGTAACTTCTTTAACTCACCACTGAATATCTTTCCTAATAAATAGATTTTCCCAGACTCACACCATGAGGATGCTTACTCACGCGCGCACCACTTCTTTGTAAATTCCAACCCTGAACAGCGTCAGGAACATGCGCAAAATATTTCCTCACAGATATTTAGAGTTTTTAACTTGCAACGCTGCACTACAATTTTCCTTACAAATACCTTGAATTCCTTCCCTTACGATGCTGCTCATCTTACAAATGTTTGTTGCAGTAACATTTACATAATGTTCAGTTCTCTGTCGAGTCTTGTGCCTCCTCAGCGAGCTAGATTTACCTCAAAACCCTGAACAGCGTCAGGAATATGAGCTCAAATGCTTCCCCACAGATATTTTTGAGTTCTTTCTCCTAGCGAACCTGCGCTACAATTTTTTCACAGATACCTTGAATTCCAGAATGACGCTGCTCATCTTTCAAATGTCTGTTGCAAGTGACATTACGTAGTGTTGAGTTCCATGTCGAATCTTGTGCTTCCTCAAAGCTAGATTTACCTCACATCATTGCTGGAACTCCTCCCTTGACAGACGCTACTCTTATGACCCGGAATCGTGCGTGTACTTCCTCTTAACTTCAGCTCAGGAAGAAATCCTGCACACCGGATCCAGTAGCTGACGATATCCGCGATATCTGCTCACCACTCACACTCAAGATCCACAGGGAACGTGAAGTAGGAAGGCACTGGTTGTAGTTCAAAGAAGAAGTTTATTGTGAGATACAGAGAGCCGCCCCAAACACCGCAAAGGCAGAGGAGGCAACTGACGCTTTACCATTCAAAGACAGCTCGAGATAACATTCTTGGTGACATCATAATATACAGAGATTCTACAAACTAAACACATCACCACACCTCCCCCCTTTAACAAGACTTAAGAAGTAAGAAGAAAAAGAGAAAAAGAGAGACAAAGAACATGAGAATCAAAATAAACACAAGTTGAATGGATTTACATATAATCTTGCAACCTTCGTGGTCTAGCACAAATCCTAGAACTTTTCCTAACACTATCCTCCCCCACAGCTTTGGGTTTGACTTTACTGACCTCATGGGAAAAACAGGGATCCTTCGCAACACGCGAAGTACTCCACCAATTCCCATTGGACAATTTCACAGCATTCTTACGCATATCAACAATTTGTAACGAGTCAAGAAATTTTGAATAACCTTTTCTCACTGACACTGGATTCTTGATTCTAACCCAGTCTCCTACATTGAGCTTGTGTGTGTTACTAGTTGAGGAAAATTTACAAGATTTAGAAGACACTTCATTCGAGGTTTTCCTCGCAGAATCCCACATACACCTCATGTTGCAACCCAGATGAAATGATTTGACCATCCAAAAAGGATAAACCTGAGAAGAGGCTTTTCTACCTCTCATCATTTCAAAAGGTGAAAAATTAGTTGCACTATGGGGTGAAATGCGGTAAGACCAAACTAGATCCTTAACAGCCTGAAAGACACATGATCTCGATCTAAAAGCAGCCTGTACACATTCCACTATTACTCTGTTGAACCTTTCTGCCTTCCCATTACTCTGAGGATGATAAAGTGGGGTTCTTGTGTGTTTGATGTTGCAAGAATCCAAAAACGAAGTCATTTCGTGAGAAACAAACTGAACACCGTTGTCGGTGAGAATTTCCTCCGGGTAACCTTCCCTACGAAAGATATTTTCGAAACAGTTGATGACACTTTTGGAATCTGGTACTGAAATGGTTTCAACCTCTACCCATCTAGATAAATGGTCAATAAGAACTAAAAAATACTTTGAATTTGAAGGAAAGATGTGAAAAGGCCCAAGAAAGTCCATACCCAACTTTTGCCAAGCCCTGCTAGGAGATTGCACAGGAGAATCCACTGCACCTTCAAGTACCAACACCTTGTCACTCGAGTTGCATCGTGAACACTGTTTCACTATCTCCTCAATTTGAGTGTCCATTCTGGGCCACCAAAAATCATCTCTGACCTTCCTCTTCGTAATGGTTGCACCAAGATGACCAGAATGTGCAGCGAGAATGATTTTTTCTCGGTAACAGGACGGTGGAATAAGTTTATCCCCTCTAACAACTTTCCCATCCTCTACTGATAATTCATCATTAACTTTCCAGTACGTTTGAAGATCAAGAGGAAGACACTTTTCCTTTGGCCAACCCTTCTTGATCAAGGAAATGACTTCCTTGAGGATAGCATCTTCGTTGATTTTCATGACCCAGTCGACTTCTGCAAAAGATAAATCTCCCTTATTGATTGCTGCAATGAAACACTCTTCTACTTCAGTCTCCCATTCTTGGTCATCCATTTCAGGAACTGGGAGTCTCGACAGGCAATCTGCTCTGCAGTTTTTTCCCCCCAGGAATGTATTCCACATTAAAGCTGTATTCCAATAACTTTGTAGACAAACGAGCTAGACGGGCTGTCGTGCGCTTGATTTTTCTTCCTGAAAGAATGTCAACCAAAGGACGATGGTCTGTTCTGAGAATGAAAGATCTGCCCCACACGTACTGTTTAAATTTTTCGATGCTCCAAACACAAGCAAGAAGTTCTTTTTCAATTACCGAATACTTTCTTTCAACAGGACGAAGCGTCCTGGAAGCAAAACCCACAGTATCCTCTTTTTCACCAGAACGTTGAGAAAGAACAGCACCCAAACCATACTCGGAAGCATCAACGGTGACCACTGTTAGTTTACCCTCAACGAAGGCTTGTAAAGCAGGAGCTTGCACAATCTGATCTTTGATGGATTGAAAGCCTTTCTGACATTCTTCAGACCAAATGAAAGTCGATCCTTTCTTTAACAGTACTCTAAAACACTCTGTTGTCTTCGCAAAATCTTTCAGGAATTTGGAGTAAAATTCGCATAATCCAAGAAAAGACATGAGTTGTTCTTTATTCAGAGGAGGAGGAGCATCAATTATACTTTTTATGAGACCTGGTCTGGGTCTGATGCCATGTTCGGAGATAACATGTCCCAAATATTCAATTTCTTTAACTTTTAACGTGCACTTCTCCTTTTGTAAAGTGACTCCTCTGTTTGCCAGAACACTAAACACTTGGTCAAGTACAGAATCATGCTCATCTTCAGTTTGAGTAAATATTAAAATATCATCCTGAAAAACAACAACGTTAGGATTATTTTCAAACATTTCAGTCATTAGTCTCTGGAATATGGCCGCAGCCGAAGCAAGCCCAAAGGGAAGTCGACAAAATTGAAATACCCCATCTGGAGTGACAAAAGCCGTGAGATGTCGGGACTGAGGATGTAGTTCAACTTGGTGGTAGGCTGCCTTAAGATCAAGTTTTGAGTACCATGAGGAGGAACCTACTTTAGCAATAAGATCTTCAATACGTGGTAAGGGAAATCCATCTACCCAAATGGCTTCATTAAGGCTCCTCAAGTCAACGCACATCCTCAAGTCCCCAGACCTCTTCTTGGCTAAAACAATAGGTGAAAGCCATAGAGTAGATTCCACTTTTTCAATAATGCCTTGACTGCATAATGACTCTAGATGTTTAGACAGATCACCTCTAATTGATAATGGAACATTTCTAAGTTTATGCTTAATGGGAGTAACGTTTTCTTTTACCTTAATAAAATGTTGAAAATTTGTAATTTTCCCTAGGCGATTTTCAAAAATGGTACTATATTTTTGTTCCCAGAAGGAAACAGGTCGAGAATCAGATAAAGAATTTACACTCTTATTAGAGAGAGAGTGATTATTGTCAATAAAAACTGGATTGGCTAAACCAGGTTTGATAGTGAGCCCAAACTCGGCTTGATGAATAAGGCCCAGAACATTAATCCCACGCCTGGCTACATACACTTTCCCCTTAATAGATTTCTCAAATACACTTATGGTCGCCCAGTAATACCCAATTAAGTCTATTCTACTGCCTTCGAAAGCCACCGTAAGAATGTCAGGAGGCAGTAAGCTCTTAGTGGACTTAAATTTCATATACTTCTCATGAGAAATGATCGTTATACGAGCTCCAGTATCCACCAGAAGTTGAATAACATTACCATCAATCAAGACGTCAACTTCAGGATCAGGAATATGTGATGTGGTCCCCTTTTCCGAACAACTCCTGACAACAACGACATACTCTTGATTAACAATATCATCAGAGCATGGTTCTTCCAATTGTCCATTAGAATCATCAAGAACACAACTTACACCTCTTCTGTTCCCACTCATACACACTTTAGCAAAATGGCCCATTTTGCCGCACTGACCACATTGTTGACCCAAAGCAGGACAGTTTCTAAATGATGAAACATGCATATTAGACCCACATCTATAACAATTCACTCTGTAGTTGTATTGTCTATTAGTTGTGAAAGTTCTTCCTCCTCTATATGATCTCAAATTTCTTCCTCCCCTTGATATGGCAAACCCTCTAGAAGGAGTAGAAGAAAAAGGAAGAAAAGGAGGAGGTTTGCTTGACACAGCACCAGAAATGGAAACATTCGATAAAGCAGATTCGAGTTGTTTGGCATCCTCCTTTGATCTTTCGATGCTTTTTGCAATATCCACGGCTTCATCCAAAGTAGGATCTTTACAGGCGAGTAATCTCTGTTGTATTTTCTTGCAATGACATCGCGCAACCAGTTGATCTCTAACAAGTTGAGATGTGAACTCTCCGAATTCACACTTCGCAGCTAAAACTTTTAGTGCCGTGATGAAAGTATTTATGCTTTCATTAGGTTTTTGTGTTTTAGTGAAAAAATTGTACCTGTGAACAACAATGTTTTTAGTCTTAGTAAAATACTTGTCCAACTGTAAAACTGCCAATTCAAATTCATCTGGATCTGCTCCCTCAGCTGGCTCAAAAGGTGGAAGGTGATCAAAAACATTTTGACCTTCAACGCCCAGATGATAGTACATCAGGTTTTTTTTCCTTTCTGGTCTATATCTTAGACCATCGATAGCTCCTAAATATGCGTTGAATGATCTGATCCACAACTTCCATTCAAGTTGTGGTTCTCCAGGTTCCTGTAGGAAGGGCGCTGGTGGTATAACACTCTGCATCTTAGAAACTAAGCCAACAAGGATGACAGAAATGGTAGAGAATAGTTGCAAATGAATATTCAATAAAATAGACCACAAGATGGCAGTGTAGACTTAACTTCCTCCATTTTTGCCTAGGTGCAACAACAGCACAAAAAAAAATATGTATTGTAACCTTGTAAATATTACGTTCTTTTTTTTTTTTGAAAAGACGATTTATTGAGTTCCTTAGTTTTTTGGCAATTGCAGCAACTGTGTGTGCCAGTTTTCGCTCCGAAAATGAATGACACACAACATCTGTTTGTGTTAGTACAAAACGAGTTCTTTACAGGTTTCTAAGCAACCAGCGCGGCGTTTCAGCTCCAATTGTATCCTGTTGCTATGGCGACTTGATAAACGCTGCCTGCGTATGACGAACACTGCCTGCGTATGAAGTGCTGTGCGTGTCAGCGCTGCATTCCAGCTGTCTTCACGTAGCTCGAGGATTGGATTCTGCTTGCGTCTACCGGTTACACCTCGAGACTAGGTAAAATGTTAACTTTTCGTTAAAATATACTTTAATGTCTTTTCAGTTATGAAGCCTTAAATCCCCAAGTCAGCTTTGCTCCGCGGTGTGCGATTCCTTAGATCGGGGTGGCTCGGGGAAAATGAAAACACGGGCACGGCTCTCTGTCTGTACGAATCTCACGGAGTATGTAAAAAAAAAAAAGTACTCACAGTTGGCAGTCTCAGAGACACTTCTGTTCCGCTCACGAGACCGAAAGGAAACAAGACGATACGGAAATTTTTGAAGTCTTGTTAGAGATTACATTTCGGATCTTACAGCTTGTTGGTAGAGTTCGATATACAACGTGTAGACACGTATCCCATCCTGTCGCCAATTGAAGTAGGAAGGCACTGGTTGTAGTTCAAAGAAGAAGTTTATTGTGAGATACAGAGAGCCGCCCCAAACACCGCAAAGGCAGAGGAGGCAACTGACGCTTTACCATTCAAAGACAGCTCGAGATAACATTCTTGGTGACATCATAATATACAGAGATTCTACAAACTAAACACATCACCACAGAACGTTACCGCAGCTGGGCTAAATATGGAGGAGATGTCGGGTAGTTGCCCTCCACACAAGTTCCACTCGTCGCCAGTGAAATAAATTACCTCGAACACGAAATGAAGATCTGTTCAGTAAGTACGTTTATTTGAAACTATGCTGTCCAACATCCATGGCCCAGAATGACCGTTCGAATCAGGGAGCTCACCATAGAATCTTCACAACATTCTAGAGTGGCTCATGCACAGAAGAGGGGTGGGTGGAACTGAACCATGGATGGAAGGTAATGTGAAATGAGAAAATACAACACAGTTCCTGATGCTTTGAAAGATAAGCTGGTGGACAAAGCCCATGTGAGTGACATGGGAATAGCAAAAAAACAAATAAAGGGTTAGAGAGGCTTACTGGTGGCTAGCGATGGATGTTTTCATAGAAAGGGTTGTTTGCAATTGCCCCCAGTGTGCTGGGAGTGACAAGGTGCTGATGTGCAGGACGCAAACAATGATCATCTGGGAACAGTCTTCTGGTCCTTGGGTTGATCTTGCAATTGATAGTTTGGGACCTGTTAAGTTAAGGTCTCAGGATCGATTTGTTTTGGTTTGTATTGGCTTATTTTCTAGGTGGCCAGAAATAAAATTGCCAATTCTGTTGAATCTCAGGTTGTTGTGGAATTTTTGGAAAACCTCTTTGAGCGTGAAGGGTTTCCCATGTCTTTATTGTTTGACAACGGAGTTCAGTTTACTTTGAGGAATTTTTGTTGGAGGGGGAATAAAACATAAAAAGGCTGCCTTATATCACCCAGAGTGTAATGGCGCCATGGAACGGTTTGTCAAAGTGTTGAAGGATGCTATGCAGCTAGCAGTTGTTTCTGGTGATAATTGGGAGTTGGCCATCAAAAGAAAGGTTTGTGAATAAAGGTTTACACCTCATTCATCCACAAGAGTGGCTCCCTTTAGATTATTTAAGGGTAGGTCAGTCATTACTAATATAATTCCATCTTGGGTGGCCTCCTGCATGAAAATGTCTAACTGTGGGTCTGAAGATACTGCTGGTTGGAGGGAAAAGGAGTTGCGGTGTATGCAGAGGAGAAAGGATTTGTTTGAAGGATTTGTGAGGAAAGCTGCTAAGAAAACTTCCATAGTTGTTGGTGACTGGGTCAGAGAGAAATTACAGAGAAAAGGTGCAGCTGCCTCAAAGTATGGTAATCTATTGCAAATTATTAAATTATTCAACAATGCTGTCAAGACCAGTGACCATAGGATCTGGAACCTGGGTAGGGTTGCCAGGTGTCCTCCTTGTGTTTCCTTTGATACTGGGGTTCCTGCTGCTTGCTCTACTTCTCAAGCGCCCAGGAGGTGTTCTTCTCATTTGAGGACCACTCCTCGTCCCTTACAAGATTGTGTTCGCTTAGTATTTCATTATTTTTTCTGTTTGTTTTTCTTTCTCTGTATTGCTTCATGTTTATGCTATAAGGGGGAAGGTATGTGGTATTCTGCTTTTATGTTAATGTTAATGTTAATTGTAGATTGGAAAGCGCTTAATACCAGCAGGTCTCTAAGCGCTGAGAACAGAACTACGGAAATACAAGGGTGTGGGAGTATTGCGAGCAAGGGCATTAGGCCCAGGCTTCCGTGAATAAGAGGGTTTTTAGTTTTCTTCTGAAGGACAGGAGACCACTATCAGAGCGCAACTCGCCTGGCAGTCTGTTCCAGATTTGAGGCATGAGAGTGGAAAAGGCTCGACCCCCTTTCGAGGAGTAGTGGAAGCGTGGGCATTTTAATAGAGGCTTGTCCAAACAAGGCCTTATGTGTAATGCAGAGGCCTTTAAATGTGGCCCTCTGCTTGATGGGTAACCAGTGTAGTTGTTGAAGTAGGGGGGAGGCCTGAGTGTGTCTGGGTAGTTTAAAGATCAACCTGGCTGCATCGTTCATAATCACCTGCAGTCTGTGCAATAGTGAGGTTGGCAGACCAATATAAAGTGCGTTACCGTAGTCGAGCCGGGCCAGGATCAGGGCGGTCACAACCGTTCTCATTGATGAGGAGGAGAGGATGGGGGAGAGTCTCCTCAGACGCCTGAGTAAGGTCACGCAGGTCCCAAAGACGGAGGTGATTTGGTTTGACAGGGAGAGATTGGCGTCGATTTTAATTCCCAGGCTTTTTACCATAGCGGCTGGTGCGAGGATCGCACCCAGCTCGTCGGGCCAAAACTGGGAGTTCCATGGGTTGCTATTATTGGTGATAGCTAGCACCTCTGTTTTATCTGGGTTGATCTTGAGTGAGTTAGTGCTCATCCACCTGACCACAAATCTCAAGATATCTTTTACCCTTTCGTGTGCTTGAGTGCTGTTGTCTATTTGGACAATAATTTGTGTGTCGTCCGCATAGTTGAAGACTTGGCAGTTCATCGTGGCGAGCTTCTTGATCAGGGGTCCTAGGTAGATGTTAAACAGGAGGGGGGATAGTGCCGAACCCTGTGGAACACCGCAGGGGATAGATTCCCTCTCTGACGTCAGGTCCCCCATCTGGATTTTGTGGGTGCGATCTGACAAAAAAGATTCAATCCAGCGGAGGAGCGACCCTCCAATGCCGATGTCTCTTATTCTGTCCAGGAGTTGTGAGTGATTGACCGTGTCGAACGCTGTCGACAGGTCAAGAAGGACTAGGACACAGGGTTTTTTGTTATCAGCTTTGATCCTAATTTCGTCTAATACGGACAACATCACCAATTCTGTACTGTGATGAGCCCTGAAGCCGGGCTGCCTATCCTCAAGCAAGCTGTGTCTCTCCTTTCTGTGCTTTGTATTGCACAATCTCGTTTTCTGAGGATGCTAGGTTGTGTTCTATTGTGGAAGTCACCCCCTTGAGAGAGAATGTTACGATTGGAAAGCTTTTGTGAGTTGGCTTGGACTGTTGGTGACTGAGGTCCCTTGCATGAGACGTACAATAAATTTATGCTGTTTCTTCAACTACTTTTGGTCTCCTGCCTATTTATCCTGAGGAGAACAACTCATTTTGCCACGTGATCAAACCTCCTTTTGCCCTGCCTGAGCTTGCAGGAGTTGCAGGACTAAAATAATAAGTAAAAACATCTATGTATTCACAAGATGTAGCCCAGGTTTCTTAATAGCAAAGGAAATTATAACCTTTAATAAAAGTCAGCCATTCTGGGTTAGATACCTTGGAAGCCAAACCTGCAATATTCCTGGTAGTAAGTGTGCAGGATGAACTTGTTGCTTTGTGAGATGTCGCTATGTTAGTAGTATAGCTCGTATTCCGAGTGATAAGCTCTAGAGGTTTGGGAGTGGGCTGTGGACATATTAGACAGACTATCTCTCTCTATGGTACTAATAATGCCTGTTTGTCAAATGTTGTTTCTCTGTCAACCTACCACCCACCGAACCCTCCAACACTGACGATGCTGCCCACAGCCTCAGACGCTGGATCGAGGACTGCGCCAACACCCTCGCCCCGCTGTAGAAACCCCCCCACAGTGACACCAGCAAGAGGGCCAGCTGGTTCACCCCATAACTCCTTGCCTCCAAGCAAGCCTGCCGGAAACTAGAAAAGGAATGGCACAGTGAACAAACTCCGGACAGCCACGCAGCACACAAGGATGCCATCCGCAACCACCACCACCTCATCAGGGCAGCCAAGAGGACCTCCTACAAAGACCGCCTCGACAACAACACACACAATAGCAAGGAGCGCTTCAACATCGTGAAGGAACTCTCCAACCCCAGCTCCAACCAATGACATCCTGCTGTCATAAGCCCTGTGCGACTCCCTCGCCACCTTCTTCCACCGCAAATTAGCAGACATTCACGACAGCTTCAACACCCAGACAGCCCCAACAGACAGCAACACAACAGACCCTCCGCACATCATCGACCACGACCCCCTGCTAGCCTGGGCCAGCGTGAGCGTCGATGACACCATCAAGACCATGAGCACAATCCACTCCGGCTCCCTGTCAGACCCATTCCCGCACCACATCTTCAACAAAGCAAGCAGCTCCATCGCATCCCACCTGCGCAACGTCATCAACCTCTCCCTCGAGACCGCAACCTTCCCAGAGAGCTGGAAACACGCAGAGATAAACGCCCTACTCAAAAAACCTAAAGCAGACCCAAGAGACCTCAAGAACTTCCGGCCCATCTCTCTGCTCCCCTTCCCGGCCAAGGTCATTGAGAAAATCGTCAACAGACAGCCAACCCCATACCTCAAAGAAAACAGAATCCTGGACCCTTCCCAGTCAGGGTTCCGCAGCAACCACAGCACCGAGACTGCCCTCATCGCCGCCACCGACATAAGGACCCTGCTGGACAACGGTGAGACCGCATCACTCATCCTCCTAGACCACTCCGCCGCCTTCGACACCGTCTGTCACCGCACACTACGCGCACACCTCCATGCCGCAGGGATCCGAGACAAGGCTCTGGAATGGACCACCTCCTTACTCTCCGGCAGAACCCAGAGCGCCCGCCTCCCCCCATTCCCTTCCAAAGCCTCCGAGATCATCTGCGGCGTACCCCAGGGATCCCCCCTCAGCCCAACACTGTTCAACATTTACATGGCCCCGCTCGCACATGTCGCCCGACAGCACGACCTCAACATAATCTCCTACACAGACGACACTCAACTGATCCTCTCCCTCACCAAGGACACCATCACCGCCAAAGCCAACCTCCACGAAGGAAGGAAGGAAGGCCGTCGCCGACTGGATGAAGATCAGCCATCTGAAGCTGAACTCGGACAAGACGGAGGTCCTCCTCCTCGGCTCCAACCCTTCAGCCTGGGACGACTCTTGGTGGCCGATGGCACTGGGGGCAGCCCCGACACCCACCGTCCACTCACGCAACCTGGGAATCATCCTCGACTCAATGCTCTCAATGACCAAGCTAGTCAACGCCGTCTCCTCCTCCTGCTTCAACACCCTCCGCATGCTCCGCAAGATCTACAGATGGATCCCGACAGATACAAGAAAGACAGTCACCGAGGCCCTTGTCAGCAGCACACTCGACTACGGAAACGCCCTCTACGCGGGTGCCCCGACCAAGCTCATCAAACTACTACAACGCATCCAAAACGCCTCGACACAACTGATCCTGGACGTACCACAACACGGCCACATCACCCCCCACTTGAGAAACCTGCACTGGCTCCCCGTCAACAAGAGGATATCCTTCAAGCTCCTCAACCCCGCACACAAAGCACTCCTCAAGACCGGCCCAGCCTACCTCAACAGACAGCTCTCCTCCTACATCCCCAACCGCCAGCTACGCTCCGCTGACCTCTCACTCGCCACCATCCCGCGCATCCGAAGAACAACCACCAGCGGGAGATCCTTCTCCTACCTCGCCGCCAAGACATGGAACACCCTCCCACTGAGCCTATGATAGACCCAAGACCTGCTGACCTTCAGGAGGATACTCAAGACCTGGCTGTTCGATCAGTAGCGCCCCCCCCAGCACCTTGAGACCCTCGCGGGTATGTAGTGCGCTTTACAAATGATTGATTGATTGATTGAACCTAGGAAGTCAGGTTAAGATAAAACAGCAAATTAAGCAGAAACCAGGATGGAAAATACTGTGTTGAAAGGAAACTCTCTACCCAGATTTATTTGGGAAGTGGCAATCAAAGACAGACATTTGGCCTATAAAAATATCAAAAAGGTAAAGTCTTAATCCTGCTGTTGACATGAGATGAATATTTAAGCCTGATGAAGATGTTACAGACAACAAATTAATTTTTAAATCTGATAACAATACAGTCACCATCATCTGGTTTAGGCCTGTACTTCACGCCTGCAATTCTCCGCTCCATATTTATCAAGTTATGTAGCTGACCATTATCCACTCAACCTTCTTATTAACAAGTTGACCAAAGCTATCAATTTGCCTGACCTAAGAGGATTCACCCTGTTGAGTACTATGGTATAAGGTGTGGCTTTTGGTGGTAAATGCAAAATGGGGGGGTTCTCTGCTATAGCTGCTTGACAGCTAATAGAAACGTAAGCAGAGCTATCGCTGCTCTTAATTTTAGTAGGCAAAGGAGGTTCTGAAAAAAAAACCATTGAAGAGTGAGGATTAAACGGGGCTTGAGGTCGCTTTGAGGCACAGATATCATACCAGTAAGCACCCATTCCCTTGGAGTTGAGGTGGAAGCGTCTTTTATTACACCGGCTCCTATGTTGGACAAAGGATGGTTTTAAGCCCTCAATGAGGCCTTCCAGAGAACTCAGCCAGTTTGAAATTGAGTCCATGAAATTAGTAACCCGGTTTTCCAGCGAATCCAGCCTGGTGCGCAAGTCATTACTTGATTTAGCAAAAGACACACAATTGATGGACGGAATGCAAAACAAATCAAAACATTCTCCCCCAGACAAGAGATCTGGGTTAAATCCATCATTCTTTTGCTCACGATGCCACCCCAGTTTAGACCTGGCCATATGCAAATCAGTCTTGACCCTGTGCCTCATGGGAACAGTCCAGCCCGAACTGCCAAGCCAGGTCCTCCCTGGACCAGAAACAAGCATCCTAGGACCGGTTTCGGGGGTTTCACCCCTCTTTAGCCAGGATAGCTTGAATCCAGTGGCACAGTGAGCCCCTTCTCTTTCAGCAGTCTTGTCTGAGATTTAGGGACAGATTTACTCATGCCATGCTATGAACGTTGCAACTCTTTTTTTTCTTTTTAACCAGTGGAGGAAAACAGGAAGAATCAATACTAGGTTTATTACCAGCATTGACTTTAGAGTCCAGGATTACGTTTAAGTAATATGTCAGGACTTACTTCCGAATGGCAGAAGAACCGATATCCATGGGGGCGAAGATGTGTCCCCACTCTCCAACAAGGTATAGTCACCTCATGCAACTGATATGCCTATGAAGAATGACTAGGACCCCAAGGGAGCGAAGAGACGATAAAAGGAACACCAGGGGAGACCTCCAACAGGACTGGGTGGGATGAAAGACGAATTCTGCTGTCTGTGACTCAATACTGCATAAACAGAAAATAATAAAAATAAAAAGAGAAGAACAAGCGTTTAACACTTTTCCTAAAATTCCTCCTAAGAGAGTGTGAAAGATAACTAAAGCGCTAAGGGTCCCAGTTTGCATTGAATGTGTACCATCACATACTCACTCAGAAGATAAAGGTGAATCCAACCCAAAAAGAAGTCCCTTTGACAGGAAAAACAAAATGAACAACAGGTAATCCAAATGAGCTGCTTTTTTCAGCCAGCAGAGCGCTGGATGCTCCTTCATAGTACAGCCATAGACATACCTTGTGAGGTCTATGAGGATTATATCAGAGGGTAAAAGAAAAGGTAGCACAGTCTCAACAGGAGTAGGCTGTTTGTCAGGCTGCAGTTTGCTCTCAATAAAGTTTTGTATTACGTAGATGCAAGCATTAAGGGACACTAGGAAGACGAGTTCACAAGGCTCAGTGTGCTCTAACGCTGCAGGTAGAATGTTACTTTCACTGCTCCCACCCAGGTTTACCACAACCAGTCCCAGCGGTAAACCAGAAGGCAAACGGCGGAGCGTGGACTCCCGCAGGCAGGCCCCGGTGATTCCTTTGAAGGCAGCGTGTCTCGGTGAGGGGCCGATCTCCGATATGCGGTTTGACGCAGGCAGGAGATGCCGTTCCAAGCAGCGCGTCCTCACGCTGCTTGAGACTCCTAGTACAACAGGTTATAGTAGTGTGTAACAGAGAATCAGGGAGGCGGAAAGAGGCTGGGAGCCGTGCTACGAGATGGGGACTGCCGCGAATGAAAATTTGATGTGTCAGCGGTTCAGAGCACGGAAGGGAAAAAAAGGGGAACAGAAAGGTACCTCTCTCAGGGAGACTGATGTTATATTGCAGAGGGTCTTTTGAGTTACTAAAAATTGCAACGAGCTTCCACAACAGCAAACGTGGGTCCAGCAAGGTAGCAGGTTGCCACAGGAAGAGCAACCACAGCGTATCCAGGTCAGGGGGGTGTGGTCCTCTCGAAGGAAGTAAGCCAAGTGTCTGTGTTAGTGAGCAGGGCTTTTTATACCCATACCGACACCTGACCCTGTATCACGAGTGTAATATGTAATGGTACACAAGCGATGACGCGAAGTCTCATAAGGGGTGCATTATGGGGATAGTAGTGATCTTGGCTGTAGCACCAACAGGGCGCAGGGCGCTCGTCGTGTAACATAATAGATGCAAATATTAGTCCATCTCTTTCAGATCACCGAAAATAATGAGCACTATCCATTCTCAGTCTCCTGCCCCAGCCCCAACCACATTAACAGTTCCTTTAACAGTACTCAAGCATTCCTCAACTAAGCCACTTTACTGATCGATAGCCCCCATAGCGTTCATAACATAACTTAATATACAGTTGGCAATGGGGATGCTCCTGCGGCTGTCCTGGCGCCCGCAGGGTGCTCTAGAAGGGCGGGCCTCTAGTGCCAGCAAGGCACCAGCCTACACCCCTTCTACTAGGGGACCCCTCGGAGAGGAGTCCCCCCTCGCTGCAGCCAGTGGCTGCTGCGCGCAGGGCGCGTCACATCTGCGGCGCGAGGAACGGGGGGGTATACAGGCCTCCCCCACCCTCTTACCTTCCTCTTTTCGCGCCCTGGACACGCCGTCTCTACCCCTCGATCTGGAACTGACCCGTGTGGCGGTGACTGCAGGCCTTGCCCCCCACCCCAGCCATATCTCCCCTTTCGGGTGATTTGGCGGGCGGACCAGCATCGGCTGGAGGCTGCCGGGGAGGGGGAGGTAGCAGGGTGCAGCTCCAGTCAGGGCACACAGCCTGTCCTGCTTCAGGCCAGCCTGCATGCGGGGATGCGGTGCCATCCGCAGCCTTGCTCTGCCCGGGTGCACGGTGCCCCTGTCTGCCCCGGGGGTCGCGGTTGGGCCTGTGGGTAGTGGGCACACGGGGGACCTCGGGGGCTCGGCCACGCTAGTACTTGTGATAGTTCAGTGGGTAGAGCATGAAACTCTGCATCACTAGGCCGTGAGTTAGAACCTCATGTCGTGCACAGCAGTCTGTTTTGAATGATTCAAATAATCAGGAGCTGAAAGGCAAGCTCAAGGAATTGACGCTCACGGTGGACATGAGTTTGAATGTAGACTAACTAACTCAGTCCGCCATCTCTACAAGGGTGGTAAAACAGTATTTTGCCCGTGTGCCGCCCCACCCCACCCCTCATGGCCGCGTAGCTGCTGCTTGGTAGTGCTGCTGTGGCATGGGGCTCTAGCCTGCCTTCACCGAGGCAGGGAGTCCGGGCCGAGCCTGGCAGGATTGAGCGCTGCGGCCCAGGCGTGCGGAGACTTACGGCGAGCTTCCCCGGCCTGTCGCTCCTGGGCGGAGTTGGGTGCTTCTGGGAGCGTGGAGGGGCACTGCCTGTGAGCTGCGGCTCTGCCCTCGTGCTCTCAGTCTCCTGCTTTACTTGGGGCCCCAAAGGTGCCTGGCAGTGGTCCTGGAGCCGCGCGGGTCGCGGTCCGGCGCTGGCGGCCGGCCGCGGAGCAGGAGCTGCGGGGGCGATGCCTCCTGGGCGGTGGCGGTTATGGGGCGGGGCTCGGGCAACGTGCTGCGGGATGCGCCTCGGGCACTGTGTGGTGTTTTGGTCTGCGGTCCATTAAACGGAGGCCCCACCATGCAGTTACGGGCTCGGATGGCACAGGTTGCATGTGTGCCACAGTTGCTTAATGGATTAGGCACTGGCCTACTAAGCCAAGGATTGTGGTGTAGAAGTGGACCTCAGCTAGGCCTACCAGTGCAAGGGGTTCGGCCTTCTCTGCACAGAGTCCTCAGACCAATAGGAAGAAGTTGGCACAGAAACTGGAATAGAAAATACAAAGTTTATTAAACCTCATGAGGTGGAACTACATTCACACAGCACCCTTCGGTATTGAATGAAGTAGCACACCGAACAGAAGGAACATGGTCCTTTTCTACCCACACATCCTGACTTTTACATACTACTAACAGCTGCAAGGACAGCTGCAAACTCAACTGGGCATGTGCGAAGGTGGAAGATGCTAAATATAGTTCGTTTCTAGGCAGATTACAAGAGCAGTCAACACTGAGGGAGGACAGAGCACATGGTGAGCACGTGGCAGCACATGGCAAACAAAATGGCTGCCAGAAATACAAAATGGATTCCACAAAATGGACAAGATAGCCTCTAAATACAAGATGGATTCCGCTAATGCAAACCCAATCGCTGCCAATTTACAACAGACGACCCTTTTAGCATTAGCTGAAGACATTCGTTCCTCTGGGGTAATCTAAATATGCATCCCGTGCATCTATTAGCATTATTTTGGCCACCTCTTTATTCAACATTTGTTGGGCCTTTGTTTCAGCAACATTCCTTTTGACAGGTATACAGACAGAGATGCAAATGGAGCAAAGCATTGGACCAAATTGGATACATACACAGCATGTAAAAAGTATCTTAATCATTACACACAGGATAGTCAGTAGCTTCCTGCCCCAAGCAGAAACAAGAGTCCAAAACCATCCAGCAAAAATCCAAGTACCAGTCCCTGGATGAGTTTCTGCAGCAATCTTACGCAGTTTTGATATTGCGTCATATATTGAAGGTGAGTGATCCGGTATGAATACGCAACAGCTGCTACCGATGATGCGACATGCACCACCTCAATCAGCCAGAACCACATCTAGAACCATTCGGTTCTGGAGAGCTACAATCCTTGCAATTTGCAGCTCCTCCGTAATGTTCCCAAGTGCCATAGCTGTCTGATTTTGGTAACAGCTTCCACAACTCTAGTCAATCGTCTTATTTTCCTACTGTTTAATGCAGCACCCACAAAGAAGAACAAACCTAAATTAAAATCGACATATTGTTGCAGAGTGGTATCAGTTTGGTCTACTTCATCAGCACTTATTGTCCTTTTGTATCTATTTCTAGAGATATCGTCGAATAATTTAAGGTCCAGGTGGTAGAATGTGGGTGCTAGAAACACAGGGGGCAATAGGAAGGACACATAGCACACACCTGACCACCCAGCAGGTAGTTGATAATATCCATGGCTACCACAGATAAAGTAGGTATTATGTGAGGCTATAAAACGACTGTTAAGTATTACAGCACATTCGCTTTTCCCCACTGGAATTCTCCCAATACTGCTTATACATAGATCTGCTTTAGCTCAATTAACAGAAATCACAAATTGTTCATTACTGGTAAAAGTTCTCATATTTGTGAAGACATATGGTGTTGAAATATTGTCCGGTTGATACTCTTCCCATTCGGTCCCTTTGGCTTGAGGATAACCATCTTTATCTTGGTAGCATACTTTATTAAGGCGAAAAAGAAGCCCGCCTACTGTACGTCTTCCAGATGCAAACAAAAGTGCATACCAAGCTTGACAAGAACCATTATGAGAAAAGGGAAGAGGAATAAAAGGTGTTCCTCCTATCTTTTGATGTGCAGGTATCATCCCACACACCAAACAGTTGGTAGTATTTGTGGCATTATGAGTATGATGCAACATCTGGATAAAGGTATTATTTAAGTAGGATTGTCGATGCTTCTGTTCATGGTAGGGAAGCGTAAAGTAGTGGTGTTCAACTGATACTGGAGTAGTGACGATCAAAAGCTCTCGAGCAGGAGCCACTTTCTCAACGAACCAGGTTATTACTGCTACAGCCACCATAGCAACAACAAACCCTATAGCACAAATGATCTTTCTCTTAGCAACAGTTGATCTCATTGTGGATATGATCAGTTTGTCGTTGAAAACAATCGTTGGAGCTCTTATCCCTGGGCAGCCATTGGTTTCTTCACCGAGGGTCAAGACGGGTGTCGCTAGACTATACAAGACTGATCGCCCCCTTGCCACATCGGCATTCCGTTTCACTAACCCAGAGCGGTTGCTCAACCAGTCTATTTCGACGCTGCAGGCTCTTTCCGTTGTCTCAGTTGGTATCGGGATACTCCAGGAAACATGTGGTCCGGGAAGACTTCCTCAGGTTCGTCAGGTGATATGGCTTGGCCTCTCTCTGTATCCAGGATGTCCCGATGGTCGATCAAGGCAGCAGGATCCACCAAGGTAGACGGCACTTTCTTGCAGTGGGTCCGTTATCAGTCCATAAGAGTTTACAAACACCAAATCTAGGGAAGAATTCCTTCAAAAGTACCTTTGCTGTAGTGAGAGCTGTATTGTCCTTCGTAGGGTATGCCTCTATCCATTTACTGAAGGCACATACCACTACCAAAACATACTTTAAGTTATTACAGCGCTCAAGCTGGATGTAATCCATTTGCAAAACTTCAAAAGGTGCGGTTGGCGTAGCAAACCCTCCTGTAGGAGTTTGTGTCCCTTTACCAGGATTATGCTGAAGACAAATCAGACAAGACTGCACCATCTTTTTAGCTGTGCTGGCAATTTCTGGATGCTCCCAAACTTACATGAGCAATTTCGTTATCGAGGAGGCTCCAACATGTACCGGCCCATGTGCCATATGAATCATAGGTTGTAAATAGGCTGTAGACAATCTCCACTTGCTCATCTCTTTATTCCTCCAACAGCCCTCATCGTCCAATGTTCCCTCCTTAGACCATTGCTCAATTTCTTCTGCAGAAGCAGATCTCTGCATATCTAGCACTTCCTGTCTGGTATCATTCCAGCGTTCAGCCTGTGACTTAACTACGTACATAGACGTGATGCTTTGCTGCATGGCAGTTTCACGGGCTGTTTGGTCTGCAAAAGCATTGCCTTGTCCTATCTTATCAATTACTTTCTTATGTGCGCAACATTTAACAATTGCTATTCTCTTCGGGTATGTTAAAGCAGTCAAGAGATTATGTACTAATTCTCCATGCATTATTTGCATCCCGTGGGATGTAAGAAAGCCCCTCTCCTTCCAGAGTAGCCCAAAATCATGAGCCACTCCGAAAGCATAGCGGCTATCTGTATAAATGTTCACAGATAAGTCAGTACTAAGTTCACACGCTCGTGTCAAAGCTATTAGCTCAGCTGCCTGAGCTGACTTCTGTGGAATACGAGCTGTCTCAACTACCGTCTGAAGTGTTGTAATTGCATATGCAGCTAACGTTGTACCATCTGGTAACTTCAAACAGGACCCATCAACCCATAGTTCCCCATCAACACTTGAAAGGGGCGTGTCTTGCAAATCAACACGACCCTTTGTCTGTTCCTCAGTAAGGAATATACAATCATGAGACTCCTGTGACTGAGACTGAGTCACCGGGTATGGCAACAAAGTGGCTGGGTTTAGTGTCGCACATCTCTTCAGTGTAATGTGAGGGGCCAACAATGTCAATTCATATCCTGTCAGACGAGCACTAGTTAAATGCTGCGTCTTCGTCTGATTTAAAAGGGCATCAACCGCAGGGGTACTAGCACCAACAGCTTATGTGACAAAACTATCCCTTCACTCTGACGTATTGACACAGCTGTTGCTGCAACTAAACGGAAGCATCCAGGTAACGCACGAGCAACAGGATCAAGTACTGCTGAAAAATATGCACAGGGAGGCTGTTTGTCACCGTGTGTCTGCACTAAAACTGACAATGCGCATCCATCTTTCTCATGTACATAGAGTGTAAAAGGCTTCGTATAATCTGGAGTACCTAACACTGGTGCTGAACAAAGAGCTTGTTGTAACTGTCGGAAAGCAGTCTCACATTCATCTGTCCATGGGAGGGGCATTGGAGTATCTTTAGTCAAAAGTGCTAGCAAGGGTTTAACAATGTGTGAAAACCCGAATATCCATTGCCTACAAAAAGAAGTAAGACCAATGAATGCACGAAAATCTTTGAGTATGGGGCACTGGTGTGTCTAAAATGGCTTGAATGCGATCTGGTGTGAGTGCACGTCCCTCCTTAGACAGAAGGTGACCTAGGTAGGTTACCTTCGGTCTACAATATTGCAATTTCTTTCGTGGCACTTTGTGATGATGGGAAGAAAGCAAGGACAAAGCACATTTTTCACACTGTTCAGGGATATCGGCTGCCAACAAGATGTCATCGACATATTGTATGAGAACCACACCTTCAGGCAAAATGAAAGAATCAAGTTGTCTTTTTAATGCTTGACTGTAAATATTAGGACTCTCAGTATAGCCTTGAGGAACTCTACAAAATCTATACGATCGATTATTCAAAGTGAAACCGAACAAATATCGGCTATCAGGATGAATAGGGATTCTTCAAGTCTATCACAGAGAATGTAGTTGCTGTTGAGGGACCAAAGTAAAAAGTGTTGTTATGTCAGAAACCACAGGGTATTGTGGTACTACAATCTTGTTAACTTCATGCAAATCAATAATGAATCGGTAAATCCTAGTGTCAGTATCTTTTTTCAGAATAGGAAGAATCGGACTGTTACAAACATTGTGAGGAATTTCCTCAACAACCCCCACTTCAATGAGATCATGGACAATACGTATGAGTGCTTCTTTGCCTTCCTGTGAAATTTTGTGTTGAGGCAAACGTGGCAGCACAGCGCCCTCCTTGACACTAATATGTACTGGTGGAATAACCATTTGCCCTACATCAGTGTCTGAAGTAGCCCACAAAGTACTAGGGAGTGAAGCTAATGCAATATCCTCTTTAACAAGACAAGCTCTCTCCGTCACAGGATGGTTGTCATTTAAGATAACACGTACAACTTCTGGAGAACATCGTATCGTAGCCCTGAAATACGTGAGCATATCAAGACCCACAATATTGTCTGGTGTATTCGGGGAAAGCAAAAATGGACATGGAGCAGTACATTTATCCACATGGAATGCAAGTGGTTGTGACAGTGGGCTAAGGTAAGGGGTTCCATCGAAACCTATCGATGTAATGGTTAAGCCAGACAGGGAAGCCCTTGGAACCAATTGTTTAGACAAGGCGCTAAGAGTAGCTCCTGTATCAACCAGAAACTGATCAGTAGAACCCAAAACATGTGCTGTAACATAGGGACCCTTGTGATCTACCGGAACTTCAACCGATTCCTTACCCCATCCTAGGCAATCCTATGCATAAGCAGAATCTTGAAAATCAGACGGCACATAGTCGGACATTTGATATTGATTCCTTCTATCAAAAGTGTTAAACCCATCCTACCCTCGTATATTCTCATCAAACCTAGCACGATCACCTCTGCTTCCTCTAGGCCCTGAATATCCTGAACGATTTCTCATTTGTCCCCGACCACGTGGACACTGCTGAGCATGCAGTGCTGGACAATCGGAAGCCCAATGCCCAAATTTCTTACAGTACGCGCACTGGTCAACAGACAAATTCGAACGAGTATAAAAAGGGAAAGACGAACCATAAGATCCACGTCCACCTCTATCACTACCTCTAAAAGGCGGAACATAAGCCTGAGCCAACATAACCTTCGTTTTTAATTCTTTAGTCTTCTTATCCTCATTACCCTTTGCTTCTAATTCCTGGCGTTCATAATACTGAGCTATAGTCAAGAGAGAAACCGGAGAAGAGGTAGTCCATGAACTCTCACTGGCTTTTAGGCGACTAGCTATTCCTGGCAACAGGTTTGCGACATATTTATCGACAAACAGATGTCTTCCCGTGTCATCTGTCAATGACTGGCCACTAAAATCATGGAATGCTTCTTCAAAGCGTGTAAAGAAATCATAGACCGATTCATCTGCCTTTTGCTTACAAGACGCTAAAACAGTCAAATCTATCTTTTTAGGGGGAATAATCATTTTTAACTTAACTAATATATCTGCGGGAAGATCTAAAGTTAACCGACATGGCTTCTGTGCGGGTTCCCTTTCTACATCCATTTGTTCTAAGTCTTTCCATAACGCCCCAAAAGCTGCATGATCATCAATTTTACGAACAGTTCTCCACATATCAGGCGGTAATATCAATCCGAAAAATAAATCAATATCAGGCAAAGTCATAGTACAAGAGCTAATAGCGCCCTCAACTTCCTCATACAAAGCGGCTGGATTTTTCCGCGGATCAGGCAATGCAGTTTTAAGTGCCATGACATCCGTCCTATTCCAAGGAGTGTAAACCCAATTATAAATAAAATAACCCTTTGCATCAATAGAAGCCTTATCATCACTTGTACCCTGTCCTTTAGGTGGAACATACAAAGGCGCGGCCTCCCGCATAGGTTTCGCATGAACTATCATAGTCTTATCTGTTCCGAAGATAGAAGCTTGTTTAATGCCGGTCTGAGATGTCTGTGCAGCTACGTTTGCAACTTTTTTCTCCTCCCGCAAACGGACTGCATGAACACGCAGTTTAACCAAACGCCTGATTGTATCAGTCACCTGGGAGAAAACAAAAAGACCATCACGCATTTGCTTACAATTATCTGCTACATCTTCGGGCTCTAACTCCTCAGAATATTTCCTAAACAGCTCAAGGATCTCTGTGGCGAACACCTCAGTAAAATACAGCTGCTCCCTTTCCTGACACCCTTTCATACTATCTAGAAGTTCAGAGGTGGGGGCAGTGCATAGAACGAGTTTCTCGTGCCTTGTGTTCCTCCGAACCGGAGTCCTCATCTGACTCGGGGCAGAAGGAACAGTATACGGTGGTGGAGGACGATCTAATAATAAGAAATCATCTAGTGGTTTATTAAGTATAGGATAAAGGGGCCGCCGAACAGCGTATTGGCCAGTTACCTGTAAATTGCGCTCCCTATCTTCTCTCTCTTTCAACTCATTTATTTCTTTGTTTTTCAACTCTAATGCTCTCGCATAAATGTTCTTTCGCTGTTCTTTTTCAATCAAGGCTTGCTCACGCTTCATTCGTTCACGCACTTCTTTCTCCCACTTTCGTACACAGTCAAACATATCTTGCCTAGTCTTTCGCTTAAACATACATTGTTCAACATCCTCAATCTTTCGTAAATCAAATGACCCATGCATAGGCCAACGCAACTCAGGATCCTTACGAGTGTATTTATTCCATAATGTGCTGTACATTATAGAAGAAAGACCTTACTTAATATACATATCCCTATTAGGCGTCCCCTCTGGGGGGGCCGGTTGTGCTTCGAGTCTCAAATTCATACCACTACAAAAGCAACACATCCTACGAAGTGTGCTAAAAACAGGCATGCCAAAAATAGTGCAGAATATGCAGTATTATAATCAAAGTAGCACTTAAGGTACCTTTCGTACGATGTGCCGTTCAAATCAATACAGATAGAGAAAATTCTCCTCATTACCTGCCTATATAAATTGCAATTTATATATGAATCACATAGAAATCCAAGTTGGCCAACACAAATTCCAAAATACAAAAGCCGCAGTAAGTGTTACTAAACTACCTTATAAATCCCAGGCATAAAAACCAACAGCAAGCGCCGCAGAACGACTCTTACCAATCACTTGGTGTCCAGGTTCCAACTGCCAAGTTCTAAAATCGACCAAATGGTCACTGCACGGCGGATCAACAGAAGAGATCTCAGTCGAGGACCGGCACCACCTGGATGGTCAGATCAGAAAGAAAGGAAAAACGCCGTGGTTGCCAAGACTAGGGTCTCATCGGGCAGCGATCGCGTCCAGAGCGAGATTCCAATCCTTCGTCGCGACCAATCCTTTGGGCATCCGAGTCGCCGATGAGCCCCACTTGTCGGGCGCCAATTTGTAGAAGTGGACCCCAGCTAGGCCTACCAGTGCAAGGGGTACGCCCTTCTCTCCTCAGACCAATAGGAAGAAGTTGGAACAGAAACTGGAATAGAAAATACAAAGTTTAATAAACCTCATGAGGTTTAACTACATTCACACAGCACCATTCGGTATTGAATGAAGTAGCACACCGAACAGAAGGAACATGGTCCTTTTATACCCACACAGGGGCTCAAAAGAGGGCGGTACAAGTACAGGAGACGGTTTTATGTGCATATAAGGTCATATAGAAATGCACAGTCGACAAGTAGGAGGAGTTAGCAGATTGCCAGTGCTAGTAAACACATCCTGACAGTTACATACTACTAACAGCTGCAAGGACAGCTGCAAACTAAACTGTGCATGTGCGAAGGTGGAAGATGCTAAATATAGTTTGTTTCTAGGCAAATTACATGAGCAGTCAACACTGAGGGAGGACAGAGCACATGGTGAGCACGTGGCAGCACATGGCAAACAAAATGGCTGCCAGAAATACAAAATGGATTCCATAAAATGGACAAGATAGCCTCTAAATACAAGATGGATTCCGCTAATGCTAATCCAATCGCTGCCAATTTACAACAGTGGGTTCGGGTCCCAGCTGAGGTGAAAACGAATGTGCTCGCTCTTTCTTTTCCAGAAAACTAGATAGATTTATTACAGGCTCCCTCTCAGAAGCTTATGAGGGATTAGGTACTTTGAAACGGTCCCATTTTTCCTCCCGTGCCTGCATCCTCCCCCCCCCCCCCCCCCACCCCCGACAAAACAACAGTACGGGGAAGGGGAAGCTGGTCATGCCGGGTCTGCTGTGCTGGGCGGGAGGCAGGGTCTCGCCCGGCCTCGCACTCCTCTGGCACTGCTGGGCACCCCCTCGCGCTGAGCGTACGCTCGGGCCGGGTATCGTGCAGGGCTCCCCGCCCCCTCCTGTGCCCCCCCGGCCAACGGCAGGCCTCTGCCACCTCACCGTCACCTAGCCAATGGCGCTGACACGGGTCGCGTCCTCACCGGTGAGCCTGGGCTAATCACCCCCACCTCGTGCGGAATATGTTAGGCCAATATGGTGCCCGTGAACAGAGCTCAAGCTTACAGTCTCCCAGACCAATACCAACTAGTCATTGGACACGGGGCCCCTTCCCTAGGCTTTTCCAACCAGACTATGTGGATTATAGTACTCCTCCGGTACAAAGAGTCACCCTGGCCTAATGGTGAAGGTCTTCGACTCTTACTGCGAGGATCGGGTGTCCATTCCCTGGTCTTTCAATGGCACTGTTTCTCGGTCTAAAGTGTATGCAATGGTATTTCCTTTAGTAAGGTTGTGAAAGAATCCGGAAGAGGGCATGCCCTGCGTGTCTACAGGCAGACTCATGGGATCTGGGAGTAAAATAATAACTTAACACGAAACACACTATAAGCAGTTGAGTGAAGTCCCCCAGAAAGGGTGATAACTCCCCCGGGCAGATTCCGGGCCTGACTCTCAATCAATCAATCAATCATCACATTTGTAGAGCACGCTACTCACCCGTAAGGGTCTCAAGGCGCTGGGGGGAGGGGGAGCCGCTACTGCTCGAACAGCCAGGTCTTGAGTTGTTTCCTGAAGGAGAGATGGTCCTGGGTCAGCCGTAGGTGGGTGGGGAGGGAGTTCCATGTCTTGGCCGCCAGGTAGGAGAAGCATCTTCCTCCGGCGGTGGCTCTGCGGATACGTGGGACGGTGGCGAGGGCGAGATTGGCCGATCGGAGCTGGCGGGTGGGTGTTTAGAATGGGAGGTGGCTGTTGAGGTATTTTGGGCCCTGGTCGTGGAGAGCCTTGTGTGCGTGGGTGAGGAGTCTGAACGTGATCCTCTTGCTGACGGGTAGCCAGTGCAGGTCTCTCAGGTGGGCAGAGATGTGGCTGTAATGCGGGATGTCTAGGATGAGTTGTGCAGAGGCGTTCTGTATGCGCTGGAGTCTTTTCAGGAGTCTGGCTGTGGTTCCAGCGTAAAGGGTGTTCCCGTAGTCCAGTCGGCTGGTGACGAGGGCTTGGGTGACCGTCTTACTGGTTTCGGTGGGGATCCACCTGAAGATCTTACGGAGCATGCGTAGGGTGTTGAAGCAGGATGACGAGACGGCGTTGACTTGTTTGGTCATCGTGAGGGAGGAGTCCAGGATGAAGCCCAGGTTGCGTGCGTGATCAGTAGGCTTGGGGCGGTGCCCAGTGCAGGGGGCCACCAGGGGTCGTCCCAGGCGGAGGGGGATGGTCCTAGGATGAGGACTTCCGCCTTGTCTGTGTTCAGTTTCAGACGGCTGAGCTTCATCCATTCCGCGACGTCTTTCATTCCTTCCTGGAGGCTGGCTCTGGCGGTGGCGGGGTCGTTGGTGAGGGAGAGGATAAGCTGAGTGTCGTCGGCTTAGGAGATGATTTTGAGGTTGTGTTGGCGTGCGATGGCTGCGAGGGGGCTCATGTAGACGTTGAAGAGGGTGGGGCTGAGCGAGGATCCTTGAGGAACGCCGCAGATGACTTCGGTGGCCGAGGATCGGAAGGGGGGGTGGCGGACTCTCTGGGTTCTTCCGGCGAGGAACGAGATGATCCAGTCCAGGGCCTTCCCTTGGACTCCGGTGTTGCTGAGGCGCTGTGTCAGTGTGCGGTGGCATACGGTGTCAAAGGCTGCAGAGAGATCCAGGAGGATGAGGGCAGCTGTTTCCCCATTGTTGAGCAGGGACCTGATGTCGTCGATGGCTGCGATGAGGGCGGTCTCGGTACTGTGGTTTGCTCGGAAACCGGATTGCAAGGGGTCGAGGGAGCCGTTCGTCTCGAGGAAGGCGGTGAGTTGTTTGACGGTCTTCTCGATGACTTTGGCAGGAAAAGGGAGGAGCTAGATGCGGCTTAAGTTCTTGAGGTCCGTGGGGTCCGCAGTGGGCTTCTTAAGGAGGGCGCTGAGCTCGGCATGTTTCCAGCTCTCCGGGAAGGTGGCGGATGCGAAGGAGCTGTTAATGATGTCCCGGAGTTGGGGTGCGATGATGGAGTCGGCTTTGTTGAAGATGTGGTGTGGACATGGGTCGGTTGGGGATCCGGAGTGGATGGTGTTCATCACGCGGGTGGTGTCTTCGGTGCTGACCGAGGTCCAGGTGCAGAGGGTGGTGGTGGGGGGCGCTGGTTCGGTGGTTGGGTGCGTGGTCTGTGCGCCGAAGCTGTTGTGTATGTCGGCAATCTTGCGGTGGAAGAACGAGGCGAGTGAGTCGCAGAGGTCTTGCGAGGGTGTGATGTCGTTGTTGCAGGCACTGGGATTGGAGAGCTCTTTGACGATGCTGAAGAGTTCCTTGCTGTTGTGGGCGTTGTTGTCTAGTCATTCTCTGAATGCTGTCATTTTGGTGGCTCGGATCAGCCGGTGGTGTTCGCGGACGGCGTTCTTGAGGGCTGTCATGTTTTCTGTTGATTGGTCGTGGCGCCAGGTTTTTTCGAGGGTACGGCAAGTTTTCTTGGAGTTTTTGAGGTCGCTGGTGAACCATGAGACTTTCTTGCTGCCGGGTCTGCTGGGAGGATTCTTCAGCGGAGCAAGGTCATTGGCGCAGATGGTGAGCCACTGTGTTAGGTTGCGGGCTACTTCGTTGGGGTCCGTTGTGTTGGTAGGAGGGTTCTGGCTGAGGGAGGTGGTGAGCTGCTCGGCGGTGATCTTGCTCCAGCTTCTACGGGGAGCCTGTTGCGGGTGGTGGTGGGTTGTCGTTTTCCTGAAGCTGAAGTGGATGCAGCTGTGGTCTGTCCAGTGTAGTCCGGTGGAGTGGCTGAAGGAGACGTGCTTGCTGGAGGAGAAGACGGGGTCGACTGTGTGGCTGGCGTAGTGGGTGGGGGTGTTCACTAGTTGTTTGAGTCCGAGGTTGGTGAGGTTGTCCAGCAGGGTGGTGGTGTTGTTGTCATTGTTGTTCTCCAGGTGGAAGTTGAGGTCCCCAAGGAGTATGTAGTCTGAGGAGGTGAGGGCGTGCGGGCTGACGAAGTCTGCGATGGCTTCGCTGAATTGTGTGCGTGGTCCTGAGGGTCTGTAGATAAGGGTGTATCTGGAAGTGGAGGTGCTCGGCGGAGGTGAGGGTGTCCTCGGAGTTGGTTGTGATGCGGATGGTGTTTCTGTGGACGATGGCGATGCCTCCTCCGGTTTGGTTGATGCGGTCCCTCCGGGCGATCTTGTTGCCCTCCGGGATGGCTATGGCGATGTCGGGGGCTGAGGATGCGTTCATCCAGGTTTCCGTGAGGAAGGCGACGTCTGGCAAAGTTGTGTCGAGGAGGTTCCAGAGTTCGACTGTGTGCCTGTGGACGGAGCGGGTGTTGAGCAGGATGCACTTGAGATGGTTGTTGCCGGTGCCTGGCCTGGCGGGTGCGGTGCTGGTCCGGAGGCAGGTGAATTAGCAGGCTCGGCAGGTGAAGGGTCCGTGGGTGCGTTTCGGGCTGGCTCGGTGGCAGGTGGGGTTCCAGCCGGTGTTGAGTGCGTGGAGGGTGGTGGTGTCGAAGACCAGGCTGGTGGTCTGGTGTCCCAGGGGACCAGGGGTCCTGGCGCTGGGCGCGGTCCAGGCGCGGACGGGCGCAGACGGGCTTACCTTTGGCGCGCCTTCGGCGCGCCAGTGGCGGCCCGCTGCGCGCAGTCACGCAGCGGCCGCCATATGAGGGCAGGAGGGTAGGAGGGGCAGCAGGGAGGCGGGAGGTGAGGGCAGCCAATGGGATCCGGGGGCGGGGCCGCACAGGAGGCAGCGTCAGAGCAACGAGCCCGGAGAGCTCGCAAAAGTGTAAAAATGAAATAAAACAATCAGCAGGCACACGGGGAACAGAAAATAAGGGGGAGAGGGCAGGCACACGGGGGTACAGAAGGCAAGGGGCACAGGCAGTCAAGGGGGCTAGGCGGTGAGACCGAGGAGAATCTGCACCGACCAGATGAAGGAGGCAGCAGCAGGAGCAGTCAGGGCAGGCTGAGCAGCAGCGGTGGGGGAGTGACCTACCCAAGGGTCGCTGACTCCGCAGCGCAGCGGCCACCATATGAGGGCAGGAGGGTAGGAGGGGCAGCAGGGAGGCGGGAGGCGGGAGGTGAGGGCAGCCAATGGGATCCTGGGGCGGGGCCGCACAGGAGGCAGCGTCAGAGCAACGAGCCCGGAGAGCTCGCAAAAGTGTAAAAATGAAATAAAACAATCAGCAGGCACACGGGGAACAGAAAATAAGGGGGAGAGGGCAGGCACACAGGGGTACAGAAGGCAAGGGGCACAGGCAGTCAATGGGATCAGGAGGCAGCTTTGGAGCAACAAGCCCGGAGAGCTCGCAAAAGTGTAAAAATGAAATAAAACCATCAGCAGGCACACGGGGAACAGAAAATAAGGGGGAGAGGGCAGGCACACAGGGATACAGAAGGCAAGGGGCACAGGCAGTCAAGGGGGCTAGGCGGTGAGACCGAGGAGAATCTGCGCCGATCAGATGAATGAGGCAGCAGCAGGAGCAGTCAGGGCAGGCGGAGCAGCAGCGGTGGGGGAGCGACCTACCCAAGGGTCAAGGGTCTGCGACCATCATCTCCTGCAGAACCAGTAGATTTAAACAAACAAACTGTGTTAGCTGAAACGGATCTAAATTTATTGAAACACAGCAACTCGTGTTGCTGCACAGTGAAAAACCCTCCTTAAAGCTGACCGGTCATATTCCTGTTGCTTATTGCTGTATTGGTGTCAGACATGTACCAATGAGGGTAAAACCTTTGTCCTAAAAAAAAAGTTAATACTTTCAGAAATCAACGAGTATTGCCCGTGTGATGGATTTTGCCTGCCGCCCAACTCAGTATAGTTGAGTGTGGCGAGCGGCGGGTGCATCCCCCATCCAGTGAGGGCAGCGATCCAATTTGTTCCTCCCTGTTGGATGCGGGCGACGCGACTGCTCGTGGGTTGCAAGGAGCGGTAGGCGAGGCTCTACGAGCGTGTCCTTGGTAGGGATAGAGGCGTGTCGCGCCCTCATCCGGTGCACTGGGCAATTGCTTATTCCCATGCCTGAATGTACTATGCAAGCGCTGCGCAGGCCAGCACCCCAATACCGTGCCGTGCTTCGGGGCGAGGCACCCATCTCCTGTGCCGGTTCGGGCAGTGTAAGCTGGGCGCATGCTAGCGCTCCCATGCCGTCCTGCGCTTCCGGGTAATTCACTTACCTCCCAGGCCTCCTGTGCATTGGAAGCGGGGCACTGACAGCGCTCCTAGGCCGTACGGTGCTGTTGGGCATACTGACTCCGGTGCCCGATTGTGCAGTGTAACATGAATCGCGCGTTAGCACGCCAATTCTGTTGGGGCCCCCGGGCAAATCACTTTGTCCCGTGCCCAGGTGCTATGTCATGCGTTGGGAGGAAATGTGTGCAGGTCCAGTCCTTGCAATCATCGTGTTAGATAAGGGCAGTTAATGCCAAGCGTTTAGGTGTTGGTGCAGGGTCCTGCACCAGGTGGTGCATTGGCAGGGCCTGCCATCACTGGGGATCATAGGCGTGTGGGGCCAAAACAATGATTCATTTACGGCCCACTAATGTTATACCCAGCAGCAAGTTCATCTGGTTACAACTTAACGGGGGGTCCGGGTGCATGGCACCGGCCTGGTTTCCCACCACTGGCAACCGGACTGCCTGCCACAAGGGCGCTATCCATTTTAGAGATGTCAACACCAACAGGCATCAATCAACTCACTATGCATTGAATTCCGACTGCCTGCTGCAAAAGCCACGCTCACAGCGTCTTGTGCCGGCACGGCTGGAGCTAGGTTTGGGGCAAACGGAGGTGGCCGATGGTGGTGTGTGCAGGCATATAGTTGCACAACGGGCTGCAGCGGGCCGACAAGGGGCTAAGGAAGTTCCCAGGAGGGTCTCTGTCCCCTGAGGCCAAGGCAATGCGCCTAGGATGACAGAATAGAATACTCACACTGTTTGGGGCGACAATCCAGCACCCAATTTGTAGTCTCGGCAACGATGCACAACATCTTGGAACCTAGGCAAATCACTTTACCTCCCCGTGCCTTACTATATGTAGGGTCCTCAGGTCACGGAACTGGTGCTCATGCAAGCGCTCAGTTACCCGACGTCTCTGGTCGTAGTTCGCGCTATATAAACTCTATAAAGAAATCAAATAAACAAATATTCTTAGTCCAGCCCTGAGGGCATGCAAAGATCCAATGACCCAGCTGCCCACCGAAAGGCAGAGCTAGCACACAGTGGATACATGCTACCGATAACATGCAGGGATTTTATGGTTCCAGCCAGGGACCGTATTGTTGCTGCAGCTTTGCACTGGCCAATCGACATAGTACAAAGAAAGACTAAAGGCAGTCACTTGGGCAATATATAAAAATACATAAAAAGGCTTTCAATATCAGACACAAGCCCAGTGCTGAGTATCTACCTCAGGCGACCAACAACCTGTGACAAAGCCAAGAAGCCTGACGTGCAGGTTGCCGTTCTGGCTTTATCAATATATTTGGGTTGCAAGGGCAGAAACAGCAGCACACCTGGCGTGCGACACCACTGCCATGCACAGAATTTGGCTTGCACGGGTTAGCCATATCCTTACCCTCGTACGGAGGAGAGAACGTTTTGCGGTAACTGCTTCTGAGGGGCTTTTGATGTCTAGTTATCGTATCACAGCAAATGTTTTGGGCGGCTGGGGAAACACAGACGTGCCTGAGGCTGCCGGGGTGCACATTGATTGATTACCACCTTCTCCTTGCTGGCAATGCACTGTCTTCTTCAGGATGCGTGGAGGCTCTGGCGCGCTAACACGGCAATTTGTAGGTTTTAGATCAGGACTGCCCTCGCGCACCACAGCACATGCGGTAGTAGTAGCAGCCGCCTCTGGTAGAAAACTCTGGGGGCCCTGGTTTGGAGCAACGTTGTACTTGATACAGTCCAGCTTTCACGCCCACCTGGGTACATTACTGATAGTGCACGGACACACTCTTCCAATTTCTAATGAGTTTGCATCCAATATTCAGGGATGGTGATGGGTTTTCAACACGGTTACACAGCAGCAGCTCACTATTTTTCTGGAATATTAGGCCACTCCTCCACTTAGCATACAGGAGGTCCGGCTCTGATCAGAAGAAACCCCTTTTAGTGACGTTAAAGTGTGGAACACTTGGCCCAGGCAGCGCATGGTGAAGCTTTGCAGGTGGCATACCGGGGTCGGTAATTAGAGCATTGTGGGTCGGTAGTGCGACTATTGATGCTAGCTTTGCTCCCACAGGTTGAGAGGATCAAAAAGAAACTAGTTCTTGGTGGGCACTACATGGAGTTGGCTAACCGGTGGGTGGCTAACCTACAACCTAGGGACTTGTTAGTAATGTGGGCAATTGCAAAGGTGGCTATGCAGACTTATGCTTTGTAGGTTTAAAGCATCCTAGAAGGATATTAAGGGATCACTTGGACAGGCTCTGGTATCCAAACGTGTCTTGTCCCATGACTCCAGCTGCGAGCATAAACTCCTGAGGAGTTACCCCGGTCACTGGTCCTCAGTTAATTAGCTTTCATGGTAACTTGCGCAGAAGGTTGGGTTTGTGGTGCCTTTCCTTTGGAGTCGGGATGTTCGGTGTAAACCTCTGTGTCCTGTCTGGCGCCTGGGTGGCGTGCGCCATGAGTTATGTAATATTGCATTGAGCGAAGATTTTGCTGCTTGGGCAACTAGGTCCTTTTAGCAGTTGTGGGCCTGAACAACTGGGGGCTTGCCTTGCTACGCTCCGCCCTGAAAGGGGCGTGAGTAATAAGGGACCGTGATCCGGGAAGAGGATCACCGAAGGGGCAGCACAGACGGGGTTCACCTCAGTGCTGCTTGGCTCATCAGGCGGGCAGGCGGCCCAGTTGATTGCCTGCCCTTGCATCGCCCGTAAGATAACCCACCATATTACATAACGGTGTATGTAATAAACCTGCAGCAGTTTATTACCCAAACAAAAATGTGTGTGGTGTGTTTTATTTATGCGTACGAACATGCATGCTGTTGTGGGGGGGTGGGGACTGTTGCCTCCTGCTGGCGCTATTCTGTTAGACACGTTTCCAAACACAAGACCTTAACACCTAGAGGGATGGCCCAGGCGTTTCTGGGCTCTAACGGGTGCAGACGTACCTGTTCTTGGCCCAGTCCACACCCAGGGTGTGCCCCCGAGTGTCCCGCACATTGCGTTCCCGAGTCATGCTTTAAGCACGGTGCTCCACTGCCCCGCCTTCTCCACCTAGCAGGGGAGCATCACACAGGTGTTGAGGGATTATGGGCAATGTAGCAGCCCCAGATTTCACAGGAGCATCCTGAACAGTGGTATCCCAAGGCATGCTTGAAGCGTGGTATCCCGCTGCCCTACCTTCTCATCCTCACAGTGGGCAGCAGACAGACATTGAGGGATTGTGAGCTATATAGAGGACCCAAAGTTCACAGGAGCTTAGTAAATATTTGCAGGCGAGACTGGGAGGAAAGTGTTACGCACAGAGAGTGCAATGTGCACGCTGTCTTAAATCCAAGGCTATCCATCTGGTAAAAAAGAGCAGCTCTAGCCCACCTGCGACTCATAGCAACATTAAACAGACGTCATAGCCACACATCGATAGACAGAGCGAAATATTTCAGTGACCAGTATGTCCACCATAGGGTGTCACCACTGGCACAGTGGATAGTGGTCCTTTGCAAGATTCGAGCCCCTTGGTCATGGTCAACCAGTCCATTGACAGCATCGAATCATCTGGGGTACTGGCCTCATCCTTTACAGATGCCTTGTCTTAAACATGTGGGAAGCAGCTCACAAATGTGAACTGGGGAGGAGGTGCCATTCCTGATCGGTTGTGTGATGCTATCAGACATCTTCACAACATTCCCTCTAGGTCACACACAAAGAACATTGTCAAATAGTTTGATTCCCATTACACAAAGGCACACAACAATGTTTTGACTGCCCTAAAAACTGTTCCTAGGGGCCCGGACACTATGCATAGTTGCAGGCAGGAATATAAGATGACTCTAACTAATCAAACGAGAAGAGAGTTATACTTGAGGAAGCCTGCCCGTTCCTAATAGTTGCCAGTACACTTAAAGATAATAGAGTTATCAACGTTATTTTCATGAGTCTCCTGAATCTGATTTAGATTTTTTAATCCCTCCTGATAAACGAATAATGCACATTTCAAAGGTCTACTCTGGCCTATGCCAATTTGTCAAGACTCATGATAGTCCATCTTACCAATCCAATGCTTAAACTTTCAGGTTTTTATATAGCATTGGAAGGTGTAGTAGGTGCATTAAATAAGTGCCCTGGTGGCAAGGCTCATGGGCCTGATGGGTTTCCTTTTTAGGGACTGTTGGACTTGGCCCTTTTTGCAAGGTTATCCCCAAACTTGATTGGTTATCCATGATTGGCATATTGGATTTACTGGTAAGCCCCTAGTAAAGTGCACTGAGTGTGCCAGGGCCTGTAAATCAAATGTTACTAGTGGGCCTGCAGCACTGATTGTGCCACCTTCATAAGTATCTCTGAAAAGGTTATTCAAGCCTCCACTGCAGTTGTTAACTGCCATGCCGACTTTGCAAGTGCACCCACTTGCCAGGCCCTAACCTTCCCTTTTCTTACATATAAGGCACCCCTATGGTAGGCCCAAGGTAACACCCTGGGCAGGGTGCAGTGTATGTGAAAGGTAGGACATGTACTGATGTGTGTGACATGTCCTGATAGTGAAATACTGCCAATTTTGTTTTTCACTATTGAAAAGCTATCCTGCACCATAGGACAAAACGTGAGTTTATTTATAACATCTTATAAATATAACCTCTCATTGGAACAAGATAGAGTAATAAAGTTTAGGCTCTCTGAACTCAGAATTTAATAGCACATCTTTTAGTAAAGATGTTTTTTAAATTAAAATTTAGAAAGTAGGCATTTTCTTGTTTAACCATTCTGTGTGCCTCTGCCGGTTTGTGTATTGACTGTCTGGTCTTGGAGTGACAGGGGCTGGGGAGGTGCATTCTCTTAGACAGCCACCAGGGGTAGGGGAGGTTGATGTGGGTCCTGCCTTTCCAGAATGAGTCAGGGCTGGGCTGAATAGACCTAGGCTGCATTCAGAGTAGGGGCAGGAGTTCTCTCTAGCACCTGAATAGGCCCGGTCTGCATTTAGAGTGGTGGGAGGAGATTTCCCTTGCACCTGAATAGGGCCTGTCTGCCTGTCTGCCTTACCCAATGCTGTCTCCACTTCATGCCGGGCAGCTGCACAAGGGAGGACAGAACTGGTTTGGAGTGGGCTCAGAGACCCTTGCACGAAGATAACAAAAACATTTTGAGGTATGAGTATAAGACCTAAAACACCTAAACTTTAGAATTCTTCTGGAATCAAGAGGAACCTTTGCCAAGGAGAAGAGCTGGAGAAACTGAGGAGAAGTACTGCCCCTTTACTGTGTGTCTAGGGTTGGCCTGCAGTAGCTGTTTCTGCCAAGGAAAGGAGAAGGACTTTGCTGTGTTTCCTGCTTGAAGAAGATTCCAAGGGCTTGACTAGAGCTTGCCTCCTGTTGAAGTCTCAGGGACACACTGACTTCACCCCCAGCTCCCCTGAACTTCTTTGCTGGGAGTTCTGACCTGCCAGGAGGTGCCTGTGACTGTCTTGGGCCTCTGGAGGTTGTTTCTGCTGTTGGGATCTGGAAAAGCAACACAGCTACAAGAAAATCGACGCATATCTCTTTCTGCGGCAGTTTTCCCAACGCAGCACCGCGGTGCGAGAAGAATCTCCACGAATCGCTGCGCCACTGCTGAAACCGACGCAGCGCCTGTCACCACTGATCGGCGACGCATCCCGGATTCCCGCACATCGTACCTGTGCGGCCAGTTTTACTGACGCACCGCTTTCCCCCTACAGACCGGACCGAACACACCGCTCTCCTGCGTGCAGCAGAACTGTCGCATCGCATCCTCAAGGTCTCAGGAAACTGCGCATCTCTTTGTTTTTCGACGCCTCCCATTGCCACAGTTGTTTGACCTTGTGAATTTTGTCGCAACAACAGGTACTTAGTGAGAAATCATGCATCCATAGTTTTCTATGGACCCAGTTGCTTAAAACCTTTTGAAAGTCTTTTTGTTAATACTTGTATGTTGGATTTTTGTCGTTTTGGTCTTGTTGAGTTTAGATAAAGATACTTTATTTTTCTAAACTGGTGTGGTGTCCATTTGCTGTGTTATCACTGTATTACTGTGTGTTTTGAGTACAAATACTTTACACATTGCCTTTGGGATAAGACTGTCTGCTCGTGCCAAGCTACCCAGGGGTGAGCAGGCGTTATCTAAAGTTTGGATTCCCTTTACCCTGACCAGAAACAATATCCCTATTTGGACAGAGGTACCTACCTCTGCCATCTAGAAACCCCCATTTCTAACAAGGACTAAATGGCCATGTGGGCTATCCTTTTGAACAACATTTTGAAGGCCATTGCAAATGTTGGTCCCCCGCAAAATTGGTTCTATTCGATTATTGTGCCGCTCGCAGGCGCGGACTCTGTTTTAAATATCCATTTTACCTGTCATCACCACCGAGGAGTTGTTGGTAACTGCGTGGGGAGAGCGACTGGCGCGGCCATCACGGGAGGCTGCCACTAGCAGGGACTGCGAGGACCAGGGTGCATTGGGCTGCAATTAGTGAACGCACCTGATCCTCTTCCCGGACACACCTCCCACTGCCTCCCTCGCTACAAAACTCCTCGCGGCCCCCGCTTCGCGGGAGCCGCTCTGAAGTACTGGGTATTTTAGTCCCAGCGGTGCAGGGGCACACACCCTATGACTTCTGGGTTCACCCTGTTCCAGACCTACAGAAACACAGAGTCTTCTGGGTGAAGTCAAAGATTCGTTTATTGGCTGCAGACCAATTACAGGTATCCTAGAAGTACAACAGCGTGTATGTTCTCAGGAGACTGCTGAAAATCATAGGAACGGACTTCATCTTAAATACCCTTTTTCTTGCCTCAAGCATACATTCCTAGGTTTTATGATACGGCCATTATAAGTGTACATTACAAAGAAAAGGCAGAGTCATGATGACCATCCCACATTCCAGTTCGGCCAGCCCACAATGATTTACACAGTAAGGTTCAGATCCCACATTTGATATCAATAGGCCCCCCCCAATAAACATGAGCATCTCCTGTTTCGGGAAACAAGTCATAAAGCAGGAACAAGCAGGTGTGAAAGAGATTAGCCGGAGGATTGTGTAGAATGAAAGGGTTTTATGACGGGTCAAGCCCTGATGCTAATCACAGGTGGACGGAGGAAGGGGAGCTCGTGAGACCGGTTTGACCCGGGGCAGCAGAGCCAGCTGCCCAGGTCACAGAGAAGTCAGAGGAGAAGCCCATGTACTGTGAGGCCCGTATTTACTCCATTATAGCCTATGTGAGGGCAATGACAAGATGGCCACTGCTTCCAAAATGGAACCCGCGTAGTGAAGCAGAATAGCGTGTACACAGTGCATTCATAGCTAGAACAATATATATAAAGCACTCGTACATGCCGCATTTACCATTTGCGGTTTGCTAATACCAAGATAGACAGGGGTAGGGCCCTGTCCCCTACGCGGTGGGAGAGATTAAAGTACGACAGACCCTCCTTTTGCCCTTACATAGGCAATCACTATACTCATCTCAATCCGAGTCTAGGTCAATGTTTGCAAAGTCATGGAGATGTTGTTGTAGCATCATCCTATTACTTAGCTCGTCCCTCGATACAGGTTTACTTACACATAAGGTAGCACAGAGGCCACATATCGTAGGAGCACACTGTATACACAGACAGAACAGGAAAAGAATGGCTAAGATCATTCCAATGACCATCAGAACTTTCCAACCCCAGGAAGATATCAATTCCCAGAACCACCCCACCAGTGACCAATCTCCCTTATCCACGTGTATGGATTAAGATATTTTATGGAGTTTGGAGATGGCTTGATATACTGTTGGAGCGTTATCTGGTATGAAAATGCAACAACTAGATTGAATAACCTTACATACCCCACCGCGGTCTGCGAGAATAACGTCTAGAACCATGCGGTTCTGCAAAGTCATAAGGCGATCCGCTTGGAGCTCAGCTGTCAGATTACCAAGGGCACCAGCCGTTACATTGACAGTGGATTCAACCACACGTGTCAGCTGTCTCAGGTTCCTACTATTGACCATAGGTCCCCAAAACGGCAGGAAACCCAAGAAGAAGTCTCCCGCTTCCTGACCGGCAGTATCCTCCTTACTAATCACACCTCTCACAACTCTGGTCTTGTGATAGTCAGAGGCAGCAGTAAATGTAGGCGGTAGCAAGTTCGCAATATAACATGTGCCCAAGAAATCAGGGGGCAGCCATGTATATGCTCGGTCATTACAGATGAAATATGTGCCTTTGGCAGCCAAAAACGCAGGGGAGAACTGTGACGGGAAAGTGTATGTTTCAGTACAGTCACTTCTTCCCAGTTGAGCTCTAGGATTCTGACCATTACCCTGTAAGCAGAACCGACCCATGTGGGGTACGACCCAGATTGGAGATGAGATTTTTCGCTGTCTTTCACCCAGACTAATACTATACCCCGTCGCGTTCCATCCTACATAAGGTCTCAGCTCTTCTTTGGGAATGGATGAGTATGCATCAATATCCCTACTCATATCAGCAACTCCTTTCATCAAAGCCTTATTATTGGTGATAGGTCTAATGGAACGCGGTTGGCGAGGGGAGTACGTATCTAGAGCATAGAGAAACATGGTCTGGAATGCCCATGACGATCCATCGTAACTATACGGCAGCACCAAATAAGGAATACCCTTGTTAATGGTATGTGGCATTAACCCGCACACCCAGCAATTGGTCGTATTCATTACCAGTTGGTGCTGGTGCAAGAGCTGGATAAACGAGTTATTTACAAACTCTGATCGTCTGGTCTGTTCGTGCTCAGGCAAAGGGTGAAAAGAGTGAGAGGAGGCAGTAGAAAGGGGTATAGGCTGTTCGGTGGGTTCAATGGGCTTTTGAGCGGAGAAGAACACAAACCCTACAATAAACATCATGATACTACACAGTGTAAAAAGGCACAAAAATACAAAACATTTAGTTTTTACAATTCTACACATCCTTGCTTTGAAGTTCATTTCCTCAACGGGTCTCTCCATCTTAAAAAACTCCATCCTCTAATCGGGCCGCTCGCGGCGGATGAGTTTCTTCTGCTAAGGAGTACGCCTGTCAGTCCAGGGAAACGCCCTAGACCAACCAGAACCGTTGACCTAACGTCTTCGGCCTGTACCCCAAAGTCTTGGCACCGCGACCCTGCGGCAGAACCCGGATGGTGGTTCGAAAAACAAAAATCAAGAAAGTCTTTTAGATGGGAGAGCAAAAATATCAAAAAGGAAATAGTAAGGAAATCTTTATTTGTCCATGGGTCTTGGTCTCAAATTATAGCGGAGACGGCCAGGTGCTGTTTGGTCTTGGAACAAAAGTTCAGGCTCAGTGGTGTCCAGTCGATTTGGTGGTGGCACAGCTTCCTGCAGAATATTGTCACTCTCTAGGTTTGAAACTGTGTCTTTTAGGCGTGCGTCACTGAATGGTACAAAACGAGGCACAGTGTCTGTCTCAGTCGGCGATACCCTCCTGGACCCACCGGTCATATGGCAGAGGCAAGGGGACTACTTTGCAGTGGGTACCATGGATCCAGTGCTTCTTCCCTTTTACTCGCACCGCTGATCTTGTCGACAGAAGCACAAGGTGAGGGCCGATCCAGCGAGGCTCGTCGTTGCTCTTACACTGGAAATTTCGGATCAGGACCCACGAGCCAGGGTTGATAGGGTGTCCAGGAGTTTCAGAGGCTTGAGGGAGAGTATCATGTACCTGTTGGTGCAAAACACGCAGTTTAACAGTCAAATCATACAAGTAATCGAGTAGTACTGGATGCTCAATCTCACTAAACTTCGTAGGCCTCGGTACACCCCATACGTTGGCCGGGCGGCCAAAAACGACCTCGTAAGGACTAAGTCCCACTCGTGAGTGTATGGTCATTCTGGTGGACAGGAGTGCTAAAGGCAGAGCGTCAGGCCATTTAAGACCGGTGCTCGCCTGGATTTTGGCCAGCTTGAGCTTTAAGGCTCCATTGTAGCGTTCTACTAGTCCAGCTGATTGGGGGTGATTTGCAGCATGGAACTTCTGCTTTATCCCTAGCCCTTCACATACATTCTTCATCACTTTACCCACAAACTCACTTCCATTATCACACCACACCATTCTTGGCATCCCAAACCTAGGGAAAAATTCCTTCACAAGGGCTTTGGCTGTGGATAGGGCAGTGTTATCTTTCAGAGGATAAGCCTCTATCCATTTTGAGAAAGCACAAACAACCACCAGTACATATTTCAGGTTGTTGCATCTTTCCATATGAATAAAGTCCAGCTGCAAAACTTCGAATGGACATGATGGGGGTGCAAAGTGACCAGCTGGAGTTGGGGTTCCCCTACCAGGGTTATACTTCAAGCATACTATGCAATTCTTGACCACATTCTCTGCACACTTGGGAATCCCAGCATTCTGCCATACTGGAGCCAACAACTTACAAATTCCTTTCGTACTGATGTGTGCCATTCTATGTGCCATAGTAACCACTGGGAGCACATATGCGTCAGGCAACAACCATCGCCTATGTTCTGTCAGATCAATCCAACAACCATTCTCGTCCAACTTACCCATACTTTCTCTCCACTTGCTTAACTCTTTCTCTGTGGCTTCAGCTTGAAGCGACTTCACGCTCTCTATTGTGTTCTCACACATCCCAACATCGTCAACCCATTTTGCGGGGCCTGCAACATACATTCTAGTCTTCACATTCTGTGCTGTTTCTTTCGCCGTCTCATCAGCAAACGCATTCCCACGTCCAACATCATCTGTGACTTTCCTGTGCGCACTGCATTTCATGATCGCAACTTGCAACGGTAGGGTCAGTGACTCAAGGAGATCATTCACCAACTTGCCATTCTGAATTTTAGCTCCATGCGACGTCAGGAACCCACGCTCTTTCCACAAACGCCCAAAATTATGAGCCACGCCAAAGGCGTACTGGCTATCTGTGTATATATTCACTCTCATTCCTTCAGACAACACACATGCTCTCGTGAGGGCGATTAATTCTGCTGCTTGGGCCGAATTATGTGGCACTCGTGCAGTTTCCACGACCGTGTGTAAAGTCGTGATAGCATATGCAGCAGTCGTGTCACCATTAGGGAGTTTGAAACACGAACCATCCACCCATAAAGTACCATCACACTCAGTCAGGGGAGTATCTTTTAGATCTACTCTCCCTTTCGTCTCTTCTTCTGTCCTGAACAGACAGTCATGTTGCTCAATCTCGTCTGAGTCTGCTGGGACTGGCAATAACGTAGCTGGATTCAGCGTATTACATCTCTTTAAGTGTATGTGATTTGCTAACAGTGTAAGCTCATAGCCTGATAATCGCGCACTAGTCAAGTGTTGTGTCTTGGTCCTATTTAATAATGTGTCTACAGCGTGTGGAACCATAACAATCAATGTATTGTCCATTACCAAACCAGCAGATTGTCGGATAGACATTGCTGCAGCAGCTGTCGCTCTCAGACAGCTTGGCAATGCCTTTGCTACAGGGTCCAAGGTTGATGAAAAATATGCGCATGGGCGCAGTCTGTCGCCAAAAGGCTGTGTTAACACTGACAACGCACAACCATCTTTCTCGTGAACATACAATGTAAAAGGCTTACTGTAGTCAGGGGTACCCAACACAGGAGCCGAACACAATGCATTACGCAATTCCACAAAACTTTTCTGGCACTCTTCAGACCATGGGATAGGATTCGGTGTGTCTTTGCATGTTAAGGCTACTAAAGGTTTTGCCAACAAAGAAAAACTAGGGATCCAATGCCTACAGTATGAAGTGATGCCCAAGAAAGCACGCACTTCTCTCTGTGTTTTCGGCACACTCAACTGTGCAATGGCTTGAATTCTTTCTGGGGTCAGTTTCCTTCCCTCCTTCGATAAGAGATGACCTAAGTAGGTCACTTCTTGTCGACAATATTGCAGCTTAGAGAGAGACACTTTGTGATGGAAAGCAGATAAATGGCGCAACAATGACAATGTGGCTTCTTTACAAATCTTTTCAGTATCCGCAGCGATTAGTAAATCGTCCACGTACTGAATCAGGATAGCGCCACTAGGTAAAACAAGTGCATCAAGCTGTGCTTTCAAAGCTTGACTGTATATTGATGGACTTTCACAGTAGCCCTGGGGAGCGCGTTTGAAGCGGAAGCTTCGGCCTCCCAGACTAAAGCCAAAAATATCTCTGCTCTCTTCTGCAATTGGGATACTAAAGAAAGCATTCTTTAAATCAATCACTGAAAACCATGCAGCAGAGGCTGGAATCATCGTTAACAAGGCAGTTATATCAGGGACAACCGGAAACTGTGGCACAACAATCTTATTAACCTCTCTAAGATCGATCACAAATCTGTAAACAGGTGGCTGTGAAGGGTCCGTTCGTTTAAAGACAGGTAAAATCGGACTATTGCAAACGTTGCCTCTTGTCTCTTCAATCACACCCTTATTAATCAAGTCGCTGACAATGTCTAACAATGCTTTCTGCCCTTCATTAGAGATCTTGTACTGGGGAATACGTGGCAGTCTGACATTAGCCTTTAAAGTCACCACATATGGCGGTATCTCCAAGAGGCCCACATCATTGGGACCAGTAGCCCAAAGGGCATCCGGAAGGGATGACAATTCAGGCGGCATTGTGTTTTTAGACAAGTACATTGGGGAAATCACTTTCTTGCCTAATGTAAGTTGTACTCCTGAAGGAGAACAATACAGTGTAGCGTGCAATCTTTTCAACAAATCTAATCCCAGTAAATTCTCACCACAACCTGTTGTCAGAATCAGGGGTGCTTTCAGCTCGCAAGGTCCAACAGAGAGTGACATGGGACTAGAAATCGGGTTCCTAACTGGGGCGCCAGAAAAACCTACTGAAACATTTATATCGCCAGACAAAGGTGCGCCAGGAAGCTTTGAATGCATGATTGAACTCTTTGCAGCACCAGTGTCTAGCAGAAAAGGCTCCGTTACATTTGCTGTAGTCACCTCAACATACGGTCCACTCTGATCCACTGGCACTGAAACAACTCCCTCTCTCTGTCTATGGCTGTCCTAATAATCATTATTTTCTGCATCACCGTCCTCTGCATAATAATCATTATTATAATACTGGGCCGTAGTACTAGTCGCGTTAGCTTGCTGATCAAAGCTATTAATGGCGCTTTGGGACGGAAGAGGACGCGCGTTCTGGGGAACACTTTCACGCCCTCTGCCTCTAGGAGCTTGCTGACCACCCCTACCTCTTGCGCCATACGCATTACCGTTCCGCTGCATTAATTTAGGGCAACTATATTTATAATGACCTTCCTCTTTGCAGTATGAACATTGGTTGGGACCTACAGGGACACGTGGTTGATAATACCCATTCATTTGCTGGTTGTTCTGAAACTGTTGGGGTTGGTGATAGACACCTTGGGGTTGTCTATAATAATTCTGACCTCCTCGTGGTGGGTAAGCCTGCTGTAAAAGGACTTTTGTCTTTAATTCCTTCGTTTTCTTCTCTGTTCTATCTTTCTCGTCTTTATCTCTATTTTCATAATACTGTGCAGTAGCCAGTATTTGCGCTGAAGAAGAAACAGCCCAAGAACTCTCTGAGTCTTTCAACTTTTTACACAGGTCAGGAAGTAAATTCTGCACAAACTTATCCACAAATAACCGTTGGCCACCCTCAGTACTCATATCCTGCCCACTGTGGTCAATAAATGTTTCTTCAAACCTAGTAAAGAAGTCTGACACTGTCTCATCTTTCTTCTGCTTGCATGCAGATAACTTGTCCCAATTTACGCGAATCGCGGGCATTATTGTCTTCATATACGTGATGATTCTACCAGGCAGTTCAGCTACTAAAGGTTCTGGTTTCGCGCCACCAGTTTGTCTAGCATCAGCAGCAACGATGTTAGCCCATGTATCCCCTAGTTCTGCATCGTGATCTGCATCACGAATTGATCCCCATAGAGGCTGTGGAACAACATTACCAAATAACATGTCTATGTCGGCCAGATTCATAACGCATGACCCTGCCGTCTGTGACAACTCTTTATAATAACCTGCTGGGTTTTTACGGGGATCAGGTAAGGACTGCTTAAGTGCTAACACCTCAGAGCGCTTCCATGGAACATGCACCCAAACACGCTGGAAATGCGCTGGCACAGCGGCGATACCGGCACCAGCTGCAACTGCTTCCTTCCATACCGGGGGAACTTCTCTCATGGGGTATTGTCGCGCTTTTACCTTTTTCCCCGCAAGGACATCTTGTTCAAACAATGACTGTTGACAATCATCATTCCTGAAGGACAATACAACCGCAACGGCTTTATCTACTTCGCGGTCCACAATTATACCAGTTCCAAAATCAAACCTCACTCTACACAATTCCTGCGGGCTCGGATTTTTACCACTATCTTCCAACTCAACAAATGCGACATCAGGGGATCTTTCTCCTTTTCTTCTAACTCATTCTGCTTAGAATGTGGTAAAGCTGGGTAACATTTGTCAATCCCTAACTTACGCTGTCTGTGCAATTGCTCATTCATCTGTTCCTCCTCATTGTCTTTAAATTGTACAGCTGCTTGCATTACTGTCATACCTCTCTCTCTTTTATTCTTTTTCGCTAACTTAATTTCCTTTTGTTTGGCTTCCTTTCGCCATAAGCGGAAAGAGTCAAACATCGCCGGCCGGGCTTTCTTCTTAAACAATTTAATTTCCAAATTATCTAAAATATCGGTATCGAAACTACCATTTTGGGGCCATTTTAAAACACCGTCTTTCCTAGTGTAGTGGATCCACACTTCGTTATATGCAATGGGGCCTACGGCATGTTTTACATAGAGCTCATAAGTTGGAGTTCCAACCGGAGGAACCGGACATGATTCCTCTAGCTGGAAATCTTTTCCACAACCCAAACAGAATGTTCTACCAAATATTCCAGAACCAGGCATCTTCGCTCACTAGTCTAGATCCAAACGTCAAAGGATTATCGATTACGATAGTCTCGTGAATACACGAGTCCTCTGGCTTTGGCGTTTGCAAACTCCAAATTACCAAATTACCAAATCAAACGATCCCGAAGGATACCAAAAACAAATGGGAGACGCTCCACTTATACTTAACTGAATATTGCCGATCGATGACGTCACCAGAAGACTCTCTCGATTGTTTCGCTGTCTCAAACTCGTCAAGAGTCCAAAACAGGTCGATTAATCAGGGCAGCAGTCCTTCGTAGCCGTCGGGACGCGGAGAACCTCGCAGAAAAGACTTTCGGACCACGTCGACATGCAGGGGTCGATGAAGTGGCGGCCTTCCTCCGGAATTTCCACACGAAGCTCCTCACGAACCTCTGGCTTGGACTGGTACCGCTGAAATCGTCCCGAGTTGGGCGCCAAACTGAAGTACTGGGTATTTTAGTCCCAGCGGTGCAGGGGCACACACCCTATGACTTCTGGGTTCACCCTGTTCCAGACCTACAGAAACACAGAGTCTTCTGGGTGAAGTCAAAGATTCGTTTATTGGCTGCAGACCAATTACAGGTATCCTAGAAGTACAACAGCGTGTATGTTCTCAGGAGACTGCTGAAAATCATAGGAACGGACTTCATCTTAAATACCCTTTTTCTTGCCTCAAGCATACATTCCTAGGTTTTATGATACGGCCATTATAAGTGTACATTACAAAGAAAAGGCAGAGTCATGATGACCATCCCACATTCCAGTTCGGCCAGCCCACAATGATTTACACAGTAAGGTTCAGATCCCACATTTGATATCAATAGGCCCCCCCAATAAACATGAGCATCTCCTGTTTCGGGAAACAAGTCATAAAGCAGGAACAAGCAGGTGTGAAAGAGATTAGCCGGAGGATTGTGTAGAATGAAAGGGTTTTATAACGGGTCAAGCCCTGATGCTAATCACAGGTGGACGGAGGAAGGGGAGCTCGTGAGACCGGTTTGACCCGGGGCAGCAGAGCCAGCTGCCCAGGTCACAGAGAAGTCAGAGGAGAAGCCCATGTACTGTGAGGCCCGTATTTACTCCATTATAGCCTATGTGAGGGCAATGACAAGATGGCCACTGCTTCCAAAATGGAACCCGCGTAGTGAAGCAGAATAGCGTGTACACAGTGCATTCATAGCTAGAACGATATATATAAAGCACTCGTACATGCCGCATTTACCATTTGCGGTTTGCTAATACCAAGATAGACAGGGGTAGGGCCCTGTCCCCTACGCAGTGGGAGAGATTAAAGTACGACAGCTCGCAGGCGCGGACTCTGTTTTAAATATCCATTTTACCTGTCATCACCACCGAGGAGTTGTTGGTAACTGCGTGGGGAGAGCGACTGGCGCGGCCATCACGGGAGGCTGCCACTAGCAGGGACTGCGAGGACCAGGGTGCATTGGGCTGCAATTAGTGAACGCACCTGATCCTCTTCCCGGACACATCTCCTACCGCTATTACACTGATTCCATTCCACGCGTGAGCGGGACGCGTGTGGGGCGCAGTCCGGGGCGAAGCCCGGGCTAAGGGCGGGCTCGTCTGAGCTCGTCAGAGATCGGCTGAGGACGGGACGGGCCACTGCTCTTGGCTGTTGTGATACGTGGACACATATTCGTCCCCTGTTGCCTGTGACTGCTTGTGCTGTATTTGATCCATTGCACTATTGGCCCCACACGATCATTGTCCTTTTTCTCTGATACTGTTGCTGGCGTATTGGGAATGGCAACTGGAGGTGTGGGAAAGGGGAGGAAGTCCCTTACTGGGTCTGGAGTTGTTGGTACGCTCGATAACTTCATTACGAGAGCCTCCTCTGTTTTACAAAGAGAAATTGAGTTAACTGAAAAAAGGCTCTCTCTTGATCAAGTTTTCACTAAAAGGTCGTCTTTGGGAAAGATAGCAACAGTGTTGTCACCAACCAACATTCGCACTCACAGTAATCCGGCTAATACTCAGGGAAGACTATTGACAACCCCAGCCCTGATTCATAACACCAATAGCTCTACTGAGTGTGAAGAGTCTGCTGACCAGGCTCTATGTTCCCCTCCAAATACTGTAGGGTTCACTAGATCTGGCCAACCGATTCGTTCGGTAGACACAAATATCACTTCGACAAAACAGACTGTGAGACGAAAGCGGAGTGCCATAGTTTTGTCGAATAAAAGATCGAAATATGCCAAGCGGTCCAAACCTGGAGTAACGAACTGTGCAGTCAACACTGAACCGGTTAACTTGGCATCTAAAAGCACAGAGTGTAATCTACCTATGGAAGCTGGAGGAGAATTCTGGACAAAACTAGAGCAGTTACTTACTGCCACATGTCTTCCACTGCATAATAGACTTGTTGAAATAGAAAAAAAACTCTCTGCTTTCGAATTGCGGTTTGCTGATGTTCAGGGGGAAATTGAGGAGGGCATCCATATTAATACTAACCCCTCCCCTACTGTAATAAACTCTGCTGAACCAACCGTACTTGCAACAAAATCCCCTACCCGGAGATCAGGAGTTGCAGTTGATTCTAACATGCAGCGCGATAGGTTTGGTAACACTACTCAAACAACCTCCGACAGCCTTGGGCTACCTATTGTTACTGCAAATGCTGCGAGCAGGGGTAATTACGTTATCACTAACACACCTGTTGAAGTGAGCACTAAAAATCTGCCACCTGACACACTTACCTGCTCAAATTATGCCACTCAAATGAAACCCAAGTCGACTTGTTTGGACCTTCCCCCTGCATCAGTCCCGTTTGTGGTGGTACTCACAGGTGTTCCGATTCTGGACAAGGGCATTAAGGAGGATTTTAGTATGCTCAAGAATAAGTGTATCCATTGGCTGAACTGCCATAAACCCCTTCCAACTGGGTGTAAGAGCGAAATTCTCTTTGCAAGACGGCTGGATTGGGTGGGCCATAGAATAAAAGATATACAGGGTGATTGCGTTGTAATCAATTTTAGGAACTCTAGAACAGTTGGTTACATTTGTAACTCGCAGTCACGTACCTTAGGTAGTGCTGAAACATCTATCAAAGCCCTTCCGTTAACCTATTTCTATCCGGTCCCATCTACACTAGGCTGTGAAGCTTCTAGGAGACTTGTGGTGATGGGACCAGGTTGGGAACAGGTGGGCTCTACTTCTCGTTGGCCTAACACAACACAAGCTGACATGCAATTTTGCCCACCAGCTCTTGAATCCCTCTTTCATTTCAACAACTATAGTGTGTTAGATCAGGTGGACTGACGTCCAGTCCCCAGTGTTTCTTCTATCTCGAATTGGGCCCAGAAAGAGCTAAATAACACCAAGCTCGATAGGGGGATTAACTGCTTTTTGCCTGAGCCCCCTCTCCTTGCCCACATATCAACTTCCAAGGTAGCTTGTCACACGGAAAGCTCCATTGTCCACTTGGAAGACCCTCCCGCATTGTCTCTGTCGGGGGGGCCAGCACAGGAAAACGGAAGGGCAAACGTGGGCATAGATTGCAGCCCCCCTAGTTTCTCTCTTGCTAACCAGGAGCCCAAGGCTGATGTCAATCTCATTTCTTGGAATGTAGCGGGTTTAAAGAACAAACTGATTTGTGAAGACTGGGGCAGTTTTATGGATACATTTGATATCTGCATGCTACAAGAGACTTGGGCCACGGAAAACTACCAACGAGATGGTTTTGCCTCCTTTGGTATTTGTGCTTCCTCTAGTGGCAGGGGGAGGCCTTCTGGAGGTCTTAGTACCTGGGTTGCAATACACCTTGGTGTTACGGCCAGGCAACTACAAACGGGATCTGATGACATTTTATGTGTTTTATTAGATTTACCTGGGAACAAAAACCTAGTTCTTTTAAACGTTTATTCAAGACCCTCTCCAGGAGGTGGTGAATCCAAGGTTATCACAGCCTTGAATGATTTTATTTTGGCTTTAAACCCAGGATACTCTGTTATAGTCGGTGGCGATTTTAATTGTCAATATGAGCCACTTAGCCTCCTTGCTCAAAACGACCCTGCAGCGGAAGATACACATTTAAATATTCCCGAACCCATTATCACTCCGGTTAGAGCCTGGACCCCACTAGTGTTGCAAATTTTTTCTCTTTCCCTTTCCCTATCGTTGAGGGCTTGTAATGGCAGATTTAAATCTGACCAGCCTGGACAAACTACCTTCAACAGAGCTGGGCATTTATCGATTTTGGATTATATCCTGATTGATATAAAATCCTGGGATAAGGTTTTGGATTTTAGGGTGATCGCCCGTGATGATAGTGATCATAATGCTCTTACTCTGAAACTAAAACCAGATCAGTGGGGACTTGCAACCTATGACAATGGGATGCTCTCTCTCCAGCAACCTTTAATCCTCCACAATAATAACCGGAGAGTTAGATGGCCAAGTATTCTTACGTGTCCCGCGAAACTGGCAGAAATGTATAGTTTGGCACTTCCATGTCTTTCTGAAATGGCTGAAGTTGTGTTGAATTGCTCCTCTGCTGAAACTTTATCTAGCCCAGTTACCATCCACACCAAGTTAGCTACGAGACTTTTAGATGTTTTTTCTAGATCCGAGGCCCCTAAGGCCCATGTGGCTAACAAACATTCTTGGTATACCTCTGAGTGTAGGAAGTTAAAATCTGAGTTGATCTTGGCTATAAAAGCAAAAGACAAATCCAGAACTAAAATAGCCCGCGTGCAATATAAACAACAGATTGACAGGGCCAAGAAGTCCTGGGAAGATGATAAGTGGGAGGAGCTGAGATTATCACTACAGCATAAGGATTTTAGGTCTTTTTGGGCCATTGTTAGTAATGGAAAGAAAGATCCTGATACCATCACTGGCTCCAATATAGCTCCTGCAGTATGGGAGGGGCACTTTGGGGGTCTATATTCTATAGCAAATTTCGATTCATCCTCCTTAAGTGATTCTTTTTCTAACACAACTTTTTGTGCTGAACCTACTCCACGAATTACGATTCAGGAGGTCGAAAATGCCATTTCCACGCTCATTCCCAATAAAGCGCCGGGTCTGGACAAAATTCCAGGTGACCTCTTTAGGTCTGAACCCGCGATATGGGCGCCTTACCTATGTGTCCTTTTTAATTCCATTTTATTTGGGGCAGAACCACCGTTAACATGGCGAGGGGCTGAGATAGTGCCTATCCACAAAAAAGGTTGCCCCTTACAGCCTTCAAATTATCGCCCGATAAGCCTAATTGATACGACCCAAAAATTATTCGGGCGCATAATTCTGAATAGATTACAGGCTTGGGAAGAAGAAAATAATATCCTAAGCACTTTGCAGGCTGGTTTTAGGAAGGGCACCTCAACTCTGGACCAGATCTTTCGTCTCCAGGTCTTATTCTGGAAGTCTGTGAATGTAGAGGGTGGCAGCCTCTACCTCATCTTTGTCGATCTAAGATCTGCATTCGATCTGGTCCCTAGAGAAAAGCTTTGGGCTGTGCTCCAGACGTTAAATGTTCCCTCATATCTTCTAGAGGTCCTGAAAAACCTACATATGACCAACTTTGCCCAGGTCAGATGCGGAAAGTATGGCGAACTTTCCGAACGCTTTCCAGTTAGCCGCGGAGTACGACAAGGATGTGTGCTAGCGCCCACATTGTTCTGCCTTTACATCAACGGGCTCATAAACCATCTACTAGCTCTAAAAGACACTGATGTTCCCAGGCTTGCCTCGGGCAAGGTACCAGCGCTAATGTTTGCTGACTACACTTTGTTGTTGTCACGCACTCCAATGGGAATTCAGCGCATTTTAGATGGCTTTGTAGACTTCTGCAGTGATCGGGGCCTTGAGATCAATCTTGCCAAAACCAAATTTATGATCCTTAACCCTCCTAAACGTACTCGCCCCAACCCAGTTCTAAACGCCATCCCTTTGGAACGGGTGAAAACGTTTACCTATTTAGGGATCATACTGCAAGAAGACCTGGGCTGGGGAGGTCAGGTCATTAATTCTACCCTCAAGCTGACCCAAACTACAGGGGGCATGGCCAGATTATTCAAAGGTTCAGCTTTCAAACCAGCTTTACCAGTAGTAGAAATTTTTAAAACACAGGCCAGACCGGCTTCAACTTATGGAGCGGAACTATGGGGTCATTCTAAAATAGGTAGTCTATCGAGGGTAGAAAATTCCTTTATTAGGAAATTGTTAAGCTTACCCTCTAGCACACCGCTAGTCCCCATTAGATTTGATTTGGGACTGCTTCCAATTGAAGAAGTGGTGGCGGCCCGACCTGTGCAATACTGGAAGAGACTCTGGTCCAACTCGGACCTGGAAATTTATAGAGATGACTTTCTGGAGCTCTGGCCCGTAATAAAACACATGAATATCCCTTGGTTAATCTATGTCAGGGATATTTGCCGCAAGATTGGTCGCCAGGAACTCTGGGACACCCCAGAAATTTCTTGCCCAGCTGTTTCTAAAACCAATCTTGCTGAGGAAATTAGGCAATTTAATCTACTCCGCTTGCACACGAACCCAAATGTAGGTAGGCTGACTGAGCAGTTTCTTTCGGTTAAACCAAATTATGAAAGGGAGTCATTTTTGGATGTGATTTTCCCCCCTGTTGCTAGGAAGTTATACGTCCAATTTAGAATAGGTACCTTACCACTCAGATCTTTTACTTCTAGATGGGACATTAACAAAAGCATCTTATGCCCTGCTTGTGGCTATAAACAGGAGGACGAAAACCATGTGTTTTTCTTTTGCCCAACATACCGTGCACATAGAAATCGCTGGGTAAAATTAATCTGTAAGAATCTTGGTTTTCGTGATTGTGCTAACGCCCTGCGAGTTTTAAAATACGACACCCATCCCTCAATTGTATTTGCTGTCTCACGTTTCTTAAATGCTGTATGGTTGCAGCGTAGGAAATTTGCTACCAATTGTTAATCACTTGGATATTTCAATTTAATTGGTTTCTGTATTTTGCTTTGGTGGCTGAAATGTGTTGTGCTTTGTACAAAAAATTGTTGTTATGTTTTGTTGCTTTTATGGCCTCTGTGGTCGAAATAAAGTTTAAGAATGAATGAATTATTGTACCTATTTTTAAAAAGGACTGTAAAGCAGACCCTCAGGGCTATCATCTGGCAGCACTTATTAATTTGCTGTTAAGATAATGAACCGGTTTGTTTTAGAACGTTTAGATGGTTAAGTACATGAACATAATATTCTTTCTGATCTTCAATTTGTTTTTCGTGCTAGCCTTGGAATGATTGAACAGTGTCTCAACTGTTATCTTCAGATTAATAAATATTCTGTGGTCAAGGATGGGGAGTGCATTCAGCCTTTATGGATCTGAGCTCAGCATTTGGCTCCGTGAACCGTTCAAAACTCTGTAGTGGTATGACTGACATGGGGGGGGGATGGGGGTGGGGAGGATATTGTTAGCTTCCTTTGGGAAATCCATCTAGGTAACTGCCAGTCTTAGATATGGACCTGAGGGAGAGACTGAAGCTGGCGTTTAATTTAAATAGAAGTGTACGCCTGGGGTTTGTCCTGGTACTTTTTTAATTCACCCTAAATATAAATGGCCTGTAGAAACATTTGCTTAGCCACAATATTGTCTTGGCCTGTGTGGATGCACGCCCAGTACAGGTTCTATTTTATGCAGATGAAGAGGTTCTCATTTGCAGAACTCCATCAGTCATCCAGGGCTTGGTGGACCAATTCTATATTTTCATGGCAAACTTAAAACGATTTGTGCTATGTAATCTTTCCTGTATTTGTGTGTTTTATTTGACAATAGCCGACAAGGAGCTGTTTGCCATAATCTTGCCGGTATTCAGAGGGGACTCCAATCCCCAGCAAGCCCTGCTTTACGTGCCATAGGCACAGACGCTGCTGTGTGTGCCCGAAGACGTACAAAAACACTCGCGGCACCCGCTTCGCGGGAGCCGTTTGCCATAATCTTGCCGGTATTCAGAGGGGACTCCAAACCCCAGCAAGCCCTGCCTTACGCGCCAGGAGGCACCGACGCTGCTGTGTGCGCCCAGAGGCGTATAAAAACACTCGCGGCACCCGCTTCGCGGGAGCCGTTTGCCATAATCTTGCCGGTATTCAGAGGGGACACCAACCCCCAGCAAGCCCTGCCTTACGCGCTGGGATGCGCCGACGCTGCTGTGTGCGCCCGGAGGCGTACAAAAACACTCGTGGCACCCGCTTTGCAGGAGTAGTTTGCAATAATCTTGTTGTATTCAGAGGGGACTCCAAACCCCAGCAAGCCCTGCCTTACACGCCAGGAGGCGCCGACGCTGTTGTGTGCGCCCGGAGGCATACAAAAACACTTGCGGCACCCGTTTCGTGGGACGCACGCGGGCATGCGCCCGTCCACGGCTGACAGAGGCTGGGCCATACCCTTTGATTCTTGCTAACGGATTCAGCTATTTTTTTTTATAACTTCTTTTTATTGGCATTTATTATTACAGTTGTTACACATATGTATTTGTCTGCAATAACATGGTACATGTGTATCCAATCAGCTAGTATCATTTTAGGCATTTACAATTACTTCAAGTTCATGTAGATGCTGTATGCGCTGTAGCAGGTGTATGCCAAGTAAAGAAAAACCGTGGGGGGGGGGGAATCAAACTAGGGGTCGTCATGGAGTTTTAGGTGGTACAGCCAGACTAGGGCACGCATGGTCCTCCAAGTATCTGAGTGTTGGCACTAACGGATTCAGCTATATGGGGACATCCTGACCGGACCGCCTTCACAAAGGCATGATCAAGGTATAGTGTGTACTTCCTCTGCATATAGGACTCACGTCTCCTGACTGTGTTAAAAAACCCTGGTCTACATAATTGAGTATTTATAGTTGAATCAGGAAGTAGCTTGTGTTCCCTCTTTTGCAATCCCTGACCCTTGAAGATCTGTTTATTGGCATCCGAGATTTTATATGACAAAGTGTTTCTCTACTGATTAGCTATGAGTAAAAGGAAGCTACCTGACGGACATGGGGGTTCGCAAAGGATTAATGCAGCTGGCCCAGTCGGGACTATAGACTCCTTTTTAACCAAAGCTGCCAATGTTCTCACTAAGGAAACAGCCCTAACCGAAAAGAGGCTATCTATGGAGTCTGAGAAATTTGTTTTGGCATCGGTGAGAGAGGATGAAAGGTCGACTGCCACTGGAGATACGGCAGGAACAGTACTCCTGCCAATGTCCCGAATACCATCGACAGTAGGTCAATGTGAGGAGGAGGGAGCACCGAGTTGCACTCCCGCTGTAGTCTGGAGTGGGTGAGGATCTGGGCTGCCCGCCCCCTAAAAAAAAAGAGAACTGGCAGCAGAGGAGCATTGAGGAAATCACCGCGGCCACAAAACTTTAAACCCCCTGCTGATTGTAATTGTGATTGTAATACAGAATTGTTGCTGGACAATCTTATTGTCAAGCTGGGGAGTCTGACTAAGGACCCATATTTTTAAAATTGAATGAGATTTTTTTGTGTTTCCATGTATAAATAATGCCCCTCTGTAAGTGATATAAAAGCCAGGCGGAGGGGGGTCTCCTGTCTGGGGCCTGATGGTGTGATCCAAGCACCACAAATGAGCAGCTCCCAAGATAATACAGCACCATCTGAAATTAGCAAGTCTAATATTAATCATACCATCCATATACCTGGGGGGCCAGCCATCGCACCCCTGATATCCCCCATGGAAGGGCAGGTAAAAACTAAGGTGGGCCCATCACCCACATACCCCTTCTCAGCCCCGAACATGGTTACAGTTAAAAATCTTAGTATTATCGTTCTCCCTCCCCCCCCCCCCCATCAGCACCGTTAGTTGCCATCCTAACAGGGGTCCCCACACTTACTTTTGACACTTAGGAAACATCTTTGGATCTTATTCATAAGACCGTTCATTGGTGCAACAACAATGTGAAAAATGGCCCCCAGCTTACTACTGACATTATCATGGCTAGAAGGGTGGAGTGGATGGGCTATGGGACCAGGAAAACCGGTGAGAGAGAGACTGTATTATTGTTAACTTTAAGAATCCTATGCAGGCTAGTGCAATGGTAGGCTGTCAAGTTAGGGATGGCATTAAGTCCAGAATTAGAATAGTTTTCTTACTGTCTTTTTATCCCCCTAAGCCGCTCCTGGCAAATCCCGAATAGCAGTTTCCATTCAAGCTGGTCAAGCCCCCTCAAGAAAGAAATGTGAATTCAGGGTTAACCTTGACTAACCGTTTTTCACCCCTAGACTGTCCATCGAGCCTTGATGAAAATTACTGACTATTCCCTGTGGCTAAAAACATCCCGGGCAAGATGCCGTCATTAAATACCCCTATCAAGATATGCGTCTCTGTGCTCACACCTCCTCCACTACCACTGTTGGATAATTTATCTATCTCCACTTCTACCTTGGCCAACTCTGTAGACCCCATTGTGAAAGTATTGTCTTTGAATATAGCTGGCCTTAGGTCTCAACAGGGTAATATCCCTTGGGAACAGTTTCTTGGTACACATCATATTATTGCTTTACAGGAAACAGGGGAGTCTGAAAACAGTTTTTATTTAGATGGTTTTACTACTTTTTGTAAATATGTTGTCCCCTCAAATGTGGGAAGAGCCAGAGGGGTCTGCTTTTAATGTTCTCACTTAAGCTCTCTTATCAAGCAAAATTGATCGATTGACGTTCTCCTAATGTGTTAACAGTGGCACTGTCACGTAAGAATTTTCCCACTCTGTTAGTGGTCAATATTTATAATTCGCACACCAGATCACACGAGACAGAACATCTTTCAGTTATGGAGGATTTATTAGAAAGCTATGGGGAAGGAAGCCAAGCCTATCATGACACACTAATCTTAGGGGACTTTAACATCCATCAGTGTAGTCTTAATTGTACTCCCATATTGGAGGTGGATGACGGTTATGATCTGTTTAATCATTTTAAGCACACACCATCGGGCATTTATTTAGAAAGTTTTCTCTCAGACCACAATCTGTTATGTTTACAGCAATCAGATGCTCTAGCACTGGTCCCCACCTATGTAGCTAGTGGTAGCTCCAGTGTTATTGACTTCATAATGATATCTGCATCACTAGCATCAGCTGTCAATAACTTAAGTGTCACATGGAACTGTCTTAGTGATCATAATCCCTTACTACTCAATGCTTCTCTGTTGGCCGCCTTTAAGAGGGGGGCCTCAAGTCAAATTTCTAACAAAAATATTAGCACTAAACATTAAGCAAGGAGACTGAAGTGGGAAAGGATTACTCCGGTGAGTTTCTTAGACAATCTGTATTCTATCTGTGCACTGGAGTTCCAAGTGTCTATGGATTCTGCTTCACAAAACAAAGACACTCTTGAAGCTTTTGACAGAATTATTAAGCAGGTGGCATCTGACCTAACTTCTAAATCTAGAACCAGCTGCCCAAAAGTCAAAAGGTGGTTTGACAAAATGTGTTCGGCTGCCCATAAGGAATTAAAACAGGCCCTGCGGCAAAATCCAAGGGATGCTATATTGATTAGGTGTTGTAGGAAGGCCTATAAACTTGCAATCCAGGCAAGGAAGAAACAGATAAGGGAGCAGGCCTGCGAAGCACTTAGTAAAGCCAGCGTTTTGGCCGAGAGTACTAGATTTTGGTCGGTGGTTAACAGCCCTTATTTCTCAGATTCACCTAATTCTAGTAGCGATTGCATGATACCAGCTGAGCTCTGGGCCCAGCATTTCAGTAATATCTATAGCGATATAAATTTGGAATCTGCCGTGGGACAATCAGTTCCCGGCCTACCTCCATTTTAATATAGATGAGGTTCCCAAAGTTATAGTCTCAACCTCTGCAGGAAAGGCACCTGGTCCAGATGGGGTACCCGCTGACCTCTATAAGGCTGATCCTAAGGTTTGGGCCAAGATTTTAACCCATGTTTTTAATGCAGCGTTCATCAAGGGTTTTCTTCCAGCTTGGGCTAAGGCGGTTATCATCCCTATATTTAAAAAAGGAGCCCGGGATGATACTGCCTGTTGCAGACCCATCTCCCTTTTAGATTCCGTGGCTAAAATATTGGGAAAAGTAATTTTGGGATCGTTTTACAGGATATCTCGATCAGGCTAATATCATCTCTGATCTGCAGTATGGTTTCAGGCAGGGGAAAGGGAACCTGGACCAGTGCTTAAACCTGCATCTAGTCATTGGGAAGTACACCATTGCTAAGGTCATGGACCTAACCTCAGCCTTTGACTATGTCAACAGGTCTAAGCTGTGGCTAGTGTTACGTGACTTAAGGATAGATGCGGAGCTAGTGTCCTTTTTGCCTACCGCCCATGAAAACACCATAGCAGCAGGAAGGTACAACACAGGTGGTAGTTTGACAAATCCCTGGGAAGTAAAAAGGGGGGTTAGGAAGGGGTGCATGTTGGCCCCTTTGCTGTTCACACTTTACATCAATACATTGGGAGAAAGCCTAACAGCTTATTGTGAAGATATTCCCAGAGCCGGCTCCAAAATGATTCCAGCACTTCTGTATGCAGATGATGCAGTTCTGCTGGCTAGAACTGCATTGGGTTTACAACGTCTTTTAAACTGTTTCATAAGTTTTATGTAGCCACTAGATTTAACAACAAACTATAAGAAATCACACAGTATGACTATAGGTTCAGGAAAGGCGGCCAAGGCCAAATTTTATTGGAAAGGGGCCGAACTGACCAAGGTGCCTACGTTTCCCTATCTAGGGGTAGTTTTTGATGAAAAAGGTTCACGGTGCCCGCAACTTTTAATTAAAAACAACACCTTAGCAATAGCGGCGTGGGCTACCCTGAATTTTGCTAAAAGATTGGGGTCTAAACCACTTCCCGCACTATTAAAGATCTACAATGCAAAATGCATCCTGAAGGCTACGTACGGGAGTGACATTTGGGGTTACAAGGATGTGAAGGGGATCCAGGTAGCTGAGAATAATTACATGCGGAAACTCCTTGCGGTCCCCATTGCAACCCCTGTTTTTAACTTTCATGAAGAATTGGGAGCGGGATATATTTCAGACCAGATTGTGGTTGCCCCACTGTTGCACTGGCTTAGAATTTGGGCGTGTCCAACCCCAAATCTAAACCAACTCATAATTCATGATTGCAGCAGTCTGGATGGGGCTTTACGTATTCCCTGGTTGAAATATATAAAGGAGCAGACTGGATGGCTCGGCCGCCCTGACCTGTTCCTGAATCCAGGGGCATTGGTTAAGACTGCTATCAGAGAATTTAAAAAGCACTTTTTGGACAAGCGGCAGATGTGTAGGGAGGAGGTGGAATTAGAAAAACAGTCTGTGAGAAGATTTGTTATACTGAGTATTGGTCCACAGATGCAGCCTTATTTAACCTATGTTAACAAAGCATATTATCGATTTGTTTTGATCAGAATTCATTTGAATCTGGTCCCTTGGCTTTTGGCATTCCCCCTAGGCTATTCGAAACCTGATTCACTCAAACCCTGCCCCTGTGACGATTTTTCAGATCAGGACACATTATATTTCATGTTTTTCTGCACCTTTTATGACTCTCAGCGCAGGAACCATATTTTACCATTGTTTAAAGACGGCCAGTTTGCCCAAGTGAGGCCAGCTTTGACTTATCTTCAAATGCTATCCTCCCCACAGTCTACCTGGGGGTTGCAAGCTTTTTAATAGCAGCTATTAGATACAGGAAAAGATTGCTGGCGCTAGAGTCAGTCTGTTCTCTTACAAAGGTGCCAATTCGGATCCTGGAGAAACCGGGTACGAACCGTCAGTCGGAGCGTTTTCTCCTTCCGACTCGTACCCGGGAAATAAACATTACAAACATGGAAGTACGATTCCCACGGAAACACCATTTCCGTACGAATCGTAACAAACACCGACCGACGAAAAAATACATACCAATGTGATCCGGGAATGCTCCGACGTGACGTCGGGACGCATGCAGGCTGCGGTTCACGAACCAGGAAGTACGATCCGCACCGACGTCACCCCGCACGGATGATATTTTCCGGCTGCCAAAAACTGCCGGGAAACCAGGACGACGCGCACAAGCAGCACCTGTACGCGATGGACAGCCATGGACCCGAACCTACGTGACATCCCAGCCCTCATAGCAGTCCACCTGCTCTACAGATACACCGACGCAGACGCCGCAGAAGGTCAGAATAACACCCAGGGGCAAAGGGGGGGGGGCAGGGGCAGGACACATAACCCCCACACAAGTCACAAATCACACATGCCATGGACATACCTGACCTGCAGGACCTGGTCACCTCGAGGGGGTGGGGGCGTGTCCAGCAACGCAAGCGTCCGCCACAACGGAAGTGGATGTTGACGCGAACCGGCAACACAACAATACCGGTACGTACCGTACCCACGCCTTAAGAGCGTGGGTACGGGCTGTACCACACCCACCACTACGTCACCCCGACAATGGCGGTACGGCCCGTACCCACGTTCGAATGGCCTGGGTACGGGCCGTACCAGCATTGTTGGGGTGATGTGGGGGTACGCGTGGTACGACCCGTACCCACGCTCTGAAGGCCTGGGTATGGTGCGTACCCCTACGGCACCCCATTGGGGGTCTGCACCGTACCCAGGCCCTCAGAGCGTTGGTACGGGTCGTACCACGCGTACCCCCACATCACCCCAACAATGCTGGTACGGCCCGTACCCAGGCCATTCGAACGTGGGTACGGCCCGTACCGGCATTTTCGGGGTGACGTAGTGGTGGGCGTGGTACGGCCCGTACCCACGCTCTTAAGGCCTGGGGACGGTACGTACCCAGCCCTGCAAACCGTGGGTACTGGAATGTACGGAGCGTACCCCCACCCGTGTATGAATGGAGCGTACCCCCACCCCACCAGTGTATGTACGGACCGTACCCCCACCCCACCAGTGTATGTACGGAGCACACCCACACCCGTGTATGAATGGAGCGTACCCCCACCCCACCAGTGTATGTACGGAGCGTACCCACACCCGTGTATGAATGGAGCGTACCCCCACCCGTGTATGAATGGAGCGTACCCCCACCCCACCAGTGTATGTACGGACCGTACCCCCACCCCACCAGTGTATGTACGGACCGTACCCCCACCCGTGTATGCATGCAGCGTACCAACTCCCCACCCGTGTATGTACGGACCATACCCCCACCCGTGTATGAATGGAGCGTACCCACACCCCACCAGTGTATGTACGGAGTGTACCCCCACCCGTGTATGAATGGAGCGTACCCACACCCCACCAGTGTATGTACGGACCGTACCCCCACCCCACCAGTGTATGTACGGAGCACACCCACACCCGTGTATGAATGGAGCGTACCCCCACCCCACCAGTGTATGTACGGAGCGTACCCACACCCGTGTATGAATGGAGCGTACCCCCACCCGTGTATGAATGGAGCGTACCCCCACCCCACCAGTGTATGTACGGACCGTACCCCCACCCCACCAGTGTATGTACGGACCGTACCCCCACCCGTGTATGCATGCAGCGTACCAACTCCCCACCCGTGTATGTACGGACCATACCCCCACCCGTGTATGAATGGAGCGTACCCACACCCCACCAGTGTATGTACGGAGTGTACCCCCACCCGTGTATGAATGGAGCGTACCCACACCCCACCAGTGTATGTACGGACCGTACCCCCACCCCACCAGTGTATGTACGGAGCGTACCCACACCTGTGTATGAATGGAGCGTATCCCCACCTGTGTGTGAATGGAGCGTACCCCCACCCCACCAGTGTATGTACGGACCGTACCCCCACCCCACCAGTGTATGTACGGACCGTACCCCCACCCGTGTATGCATGCAGCGTACCAACTCCCCACCCGTGTATGTACGGACCGTACCCCCACCCGTGTATGAATGGAGCGTACCCACACCCCACCAGTGTATGTACGGAGCGTACCCCACCCGTGTATGAATGGAGCGTACCCCACCCCACCAGTGTATGTACGGACCGTACCCCCACCCCACCAGTGTATGTACGGAGCGTACCCACACCCGTGTATGAATGGAGCGTACCCCCACCCGTGTATGAATGGAACGTACCCACACCCCACCAGTGTATGTACGGACCGTACCCCACCCCACCAGTGTATGCACGGAGCGTACCCACACCCGTGTATGAATGGAGCGTACCCCCACCCGTGTATGAATGGAGCATACCCCCACCCCACCAGTGTATGTACGGACCGTACCCCCACCCCACCAGTGTATGTACGGACCGTACCCCCACCCGTGTATGCATGCAGCGTATCAACTCCCCACCCGTGTATGTACGGACCGTACCCCCACCCGTGTATGAATGGAGCATACCCACACCCCACCAGTGTATGTACGGAGCGCACCCACACCCGTGTATGAATGGAGCGCACCCACACCCGTGTATGAATGGAGCGTACCCCCACCCGTGTATGAATGGAGCGTACCCCCACCCCACCAGTGTATGTATGGACCGTACCCCAAGCCCACCAGTGTATGTACAGACCGTACCCCCACCCGTGTATGCATGCAGCGTACCAACTCCCCACCCGTGTGTGTAAGGACCGTACCCCCACCCATGTATGAATGGAGCGTACCCACACCCCACCAGTGTATGTACGGAGCGTACCCACACCCGTGTATGAATGGAGCGCACCCACACCTGTGTATGAATGGAGCGTACCCACATCCGTGTATGAATGGAGCGTACCCCCACCCATGTATGAATGGAGCGTACCCCCACCCCACCAGTGTATGTACGGACCGTACCCCCACCCGTGTATGCATGCAGCATACCAACTCCCCACCAGTGTATGTACGGAACGTACCCACACCCGTGTATGAATGGAGCGTACCCACACCCGTGTATGTCCCGACCGTACATGCCCAGACATAGGAGGGGTGTGTGCAGAGTCCTCCCAGCAGTGCCCAGACACAGGAGGGGTGGGTGAAGAGTCCTCCCAGCAGTGTCCAGACACAGGAGGGGTGTGTGCAGAGTCCTCCCAGCAGTGCCCAGACACAGGAGGGGTGTGTGCCTATCACTCCCAGCAGTGCCCAGACACAGGAGGGGTGTGTGCCTATCACTCCCAGCAGTGCCCAGACATAGGAGGGGTGTGTGCCTATCACTCCCAGCAGTGCCCAGACATAGGAGGGGTGTGTGCCTATCACTCCCAGCAGTGCCCAGACACAGGAGGGGTGTGTGCAGAGTCCTCCCAGCAGTGCCCAGACGCAGGAGGGTTGTGTGCAGAGTCCTCCCAACAGTGCCCAGACACAGGAGGGGTGTGTGCAGAGTCCTCCCAGCAGTGCCCAGACGCAGGAGGGGTGTGTGCAGAGTCCTCCCAGCAGTGCCCAGACGCAGGAGGGGTGTGTGCAGAGTCCTCCCAGCAGTGCCCAGACATAGGAGGGGTGTGTGCAGAGTCCTCACAGCAGTGCCCAGCCACAGGAGGGGTGTGTGCAGAGTCCTCCCAGCAGTGCCCAGACACAGGAGGGGTGTGTGCAGAGTCCTCCCAGCAGTGCCCAGACGCAGGAGGGGTGTGTGCAGAGTCCTCCCAGCAGTGCCCAGACACAGGAGGGGTGTGTGCAGAGTCCTCCCAGCAGTGCCCAGACACAGGAGGGGTGTGTGCAGAGTCCTCCCAGCAGTGCCCAGACGCAGGAGGGGTGTGTGCAGAGTCCTCCCAGCAGTGCCCAGACATAGGAGGGGTGTGTGCCTATCAATCCCAGCAGTGCCCAGACGCAGGAGGGGTGTGTGCAGAGTCCTCCCAGCAGTGACCAGACATAGGAGGGGTGTGTGCAGAGTCCCCCCAGCTGTGCCCATGGAAAGAAAGGGGTTGTGTACACACAGATACAATGGCCACAATTCTCAGTCAGGTGCTCAAAGACCCAGCAGAACAAGAAACACATGTGTGCGAGGCTGGGAGTACACACATGCAAAGTGCGGAAAAAGGAACATGTACACATGAAGTCCTGTCAATATACTCCACTCACAAGTACAGTGACCCCCAAGGATGACACAAATGATGCAGGTGGAGACCTTGGCCAGCATGCATGGCCAAAGTTGAAGGGGTCCGTCACACACCCAGCAAATGTAGACACAGCACTGCACAAATGTCTTCACAACACCCTGCAGGGAAGATGTCAGGGTCCACAGAGGAAGGAGCACACCTTGGGACAATGTCACCATGCAGTAACAGCTTACATGACCAAAGTTTGATAGCAAATACCGTGTGATGGCACACAGATAACAGGGTCCACCCCACGAACAGCACACTACAACATATCCCAGACACCTAACACATTATCGCCACCCCAAATCATGGAGCAGCACCACCAACAGCAATGCCAGAAAAGCAGTAGTGTGCCAAGGAAAATAAAATAGCTTTATTCAGCAATGTTCTAAAATGTATTGTATGAAAAGTTCCATATGCACAAGGCCCATAGGGCAGTCCATAGTTCCAATCCAGGTGGGGGACACATTGGGATGCGTGTCCCCTAGCTTGCCTGCACAGTTCAGACTACCTTGTCATCCACAGGGGGGGCATCATGTGGGGGGGAATGACCAGGCACCGCAGGGACAGGAGGGGCAAGGGTAGGTGTTGTGGGTGCAGGGACGGACGACTCCAACACAGGGGGTGGGGCAGCGCCAAAGGTGGATTCGAGCACGGCGCTGCACACTACTGCCAGGTCGCCCAGCGTCTCCCCTGCACCCGAAGGAACCACAGGCCCCAAGGAGGGTGGGGGGGCGCAGGGATGGGTCGCAGCGCTACCGGGGGAGGTTGTGGACAGGGGGGGGGGCTCAACTCCCCTGCCGGTGTCCTGCCTCCACCGCTTGCGGGGTGGTGCCACACTGGGGCTGATGGACACACTGGGCAGGACTGACCCTGTGTCCGACTCTTGGCCAGGAGAGCTGAGGGGAGTGGATTTGGAGGGTGGTGGTCGTGAGGAATGTGGACTCCCACTCTGGCTGCGTGTCTTCCGTTTTCCCCCCCGACTCAGTGGGTGTGCCTACTTCACCCTGTGTGTGCGTGCCAGGAGGTGTGCGCTTTGCCTTCCCTGGTGGTGTGGTGCCTGTGTCTGGTGGTGTGCGTGCATGGCTACGTCTGGGTGTGCTTTGAACAGGCATGGGAGTGGGAAGTGTGGATGCTGCAGGAGAAGGGGGAGGACGTAGCGCTGCAGGAGACCCAATGCTGCAGTCAGTGTCGAGTCTATGGACCTCAGAAAGTTGTGTTGGTCAGACTGCGCAGGTGAAATGCCCTCCATGTATGCCTCCATCTGGTTGAGCACTTGGCTGTGACCATGGAGGACATTAAGCATCGCAGTCTGACCAACCTGCAACTGCCGCAGGATGTCCACAGACTCGGCATTGGTGGCAGCAGTGGAGACAGGGGCAGGGGGTGCAGTGCCTGGCAAGAAGGAGACACGTGGTGACCGAGCACGGCGGGAAGGGACACGAGCAAGTGGGAGGCCAGTTATCGGAATGGAGGGGGCGGGTAGTGATGGAGTGCTGCTGTCAGCTGTGGGAGCAGCCTCCGCCCCCTCGGAGTGCTCAGCCTCAGACCCGTCTGCGTCATAGTCGGTGGTGGTTTGACTGGACAGGTCCTCCACTGCACTCCCGTCGGCCTCCGTGCCACTCGATGTGCCAGACAACTCTGCACTGCTGGCACTGGTGCTCGCTCCCTCCTCACGGTCCGTGCCAGTGTCTCCCTCGTAGTCCCCCGACGATGCTGTGGTCAAGGTGAAGAGACAGGAGAAATCAGGCACCTGTATACATATGTCACATGAGTCAACTCTACATAGGTCACAGTGCATAGCCTGAAAAGCTACTAGAGTAACATCTACAATACATGGTACCTATGTAGTCCCTGCAACACACAGTTTGATGACCCCCCATGCCACTGTTAAAATATGGAGAGCATGACACAATAGCAAATAACTTGATATCAAATTGGACAGAGGAGCCAGGCTCTGGGGACAATCTAGCACAGCATCAGCGACACACAGCGTAGCCAAGAAAGGGATGAGCAGGAACCATGTCAAGCAACTCTTGGGTAATACTGAAAAACATGGCCAACATGACTGGGGCACTGCACCTTGAGTGTTTGGCCACACAAACATCACACACTGGCCAGACCGAGCAAGGAGACTTCAGGTTTGGACATGTAGGCCTTGCCCGCACCAACCCCCCCCCCCCCACCTGAGACTATGTGATTGAGACAGAGGAAGTACTTACACCTCTTAGTCTGGGATGAAAACACATGGCCTGCAATTAATCCTGATCGCACACAAACTACCCCTGGTGTGCCTGTCCACATATATCACTGACAAACAACCATCATCAGATAGTTGTACCAAGACACACAGGCACTGGCCCCTGTGAGTATGCACCAGCTAATTTAGGTCACCCTGTACAGTGGACACATGTAGCACAGTATACGTGAATACAAATGAGGCCATGGTACTATGCCACAGGGCCCAAACCATGCTGAAGACACAGAGAATGTCCACATTGTCTGATGACACACATGATACCTAGGAAAAGGTGCCCCAGGGGACTGTAGTGGCCACACCACTCCATGGCCCTGGATGGATATGACTGGAACACAAGCCACCATCCCTGCACTATGCACATCTCACGCTCAAGCACATCATGTCAGAGGGCACAACATTCGACATGCAGGCAGTAAGGCAGTACACATGAAACACACACTCCCATGTCGGGACTCAGCATCAGTGCCAACTAACATGGACCCCACAATGACAGAACTGGCCAGGGCACAGGCAACGTGCAAAAACCTGTTACACACCACCCCCACACATGATGCTGCAAGCATTGGGCACTTGGAGTAACTGCCAGCCTAGATGACCTTGTGCAAGAGTGACTACACACAGACCAGGGAACACATGGCAAGGAGGGGAAGGGAGGAAGAACAGCACCGCTTTACTTTGTGGAACAGGATATGCACTGCACATTTAAACCTAGGCAGTGTATCCATGCAACTGCGCACTTCCAAGAGCTGGTCACACAAAACAAACACACATGTACCTACCCCCTTCCTGCTGCTGCTTCTCCAGTAAGCGCCTGTCCAAGTCGGGGAAGACCACCGCCAGCACACGCTTCTGGATGTGGTTCAGACGCCGGCGCCCACGTTTTTTCTGGCTCACAGGTGAGTCCCCCAGCAGGACCCATGCGATCCTCCGCGTCCAGCACCGGATGTCCTGCCAGCGTTTCCTCACCTGGGCTAGGCGCCGCTTCCGACCCTCCGTCCTCCTCACGGCACTGACGGCTTGCTTCCAGATCTCCCCCTTGGCACAGACGCCTACCTGTGAGGATGCAAAAGTGACAATACATCAATCCACCTTATCAATGATACAGAGACACACATATTACAAATTATGCATGTTTGAACTGGCCATAGTATGCAGCCAACTCATTGCACCTTTGCCATAGTGACATCATCCTCCTGGGAATGGGCGAATGCAGCAGGTGCCATAGAAAGTACACAGGTGGCATGAGGGGTGCAACACAATCAATGATGCAGGCTCACACTGTGCATCCCAAGCTACAACAGGAATCTGAACAGTACCCCTAAGCAGTCACATGCCCCAGCCCACTTACGCTACCTCAGCAGAGTACACAGACACACACAGGCACAGAACAATCACCTGGCATAGGCAACTGCCGCTACAAACCTCACTCTGCACATGTGCCACTAGACTGGGGGTGTCACAAATGTGGGGCTGTCTCAGCACGGCAGACATCCAGCACAGCTCCCTGCTCGCATCCAATGGCCAGGGTGTATCCATCCCACATGCAGCTGGGGTGCAACACTCCATATATGCACACACCCACATGACACGGGACTCACACACACACACCAATGTCCAGGGGACGACCACATCATTTGCACACTCTCACCACAGGTACACTGAACAGACACACATCAGTGGGTCCTGGCACCTATCACCCTGGGGGGAGCACAGACTCACATCAGGACTGTAGAAACAACATTTCCAGGAGGATGAGGCAGTCCGAAAGCGGCATGCACCATGCAGTGATCGTCACAGTAAGCACCATGCTAGTGCGTTGTGCACACAGGAACTACAGCATGCTCTGCATGGGAGACATGAGCCCTTCCCCCCCCCCCTGGGACCCACTATGAAGAACCCTGCATGTCTGTCACACCTAGACACAATGCCAGAAGTCACAGTCACTAAAAGGGGCACAGTTTAAGCTAGTGGAGTCTGCACTCACCTGCTCCCCTGGTCGACCATACAGCATGGTGTACTGTGGGAGGATCACATCCACCAACGCCATATTCTCCTCCATGGTGAATGGCTGGGCCCTCTCCACAGACCTGGACATGGTGCCAGAGGAATCACAAGCAGCAGCAGTGTTGTTGAATGCAAGGATGTGCAGGCAAGTGCTCTCTCAAGGGACCTGGCTGCCTTATATCTTCCTTGCTGGCCTGTTTCATTTACATGAGTACAGAGTGATTGGCTCAGTCACATTTGCATCCTACGTGTCGTCCAATCATTTTAAAACTACCCCAGTGACAGGCTTTGCATGGTCTTAAAATTGAGCATGATGTAATGTCAACAACCACATTGCAACAAAGTAAATTGTCTCCAACCGACTTCTGCTGGCCACATGATGCAAAATTCAAACCTGAAAATCGGTCTCCATGACAACCAGCATGCATTTAGGCCCCTATACTTGTCCCTCATGTGTCTCCTATGGCAATCCTATGTCACAACACAGGTACGGTGCGTCCCAAAGCCCTAGGGCACCCCAAATGCATTGCAACGGACGAACACGCGTGTGTACGGTCCCTATCACTATGGTGGTGCTGGCGTACGTGTACGCCTTAGTAGTCCGGACCGTACACACGTGTGTACGGTCCGTATCACTATGGCGTACGCATACGCCAGCACCACCATTGTGATACCGACCGTACACGCGTGTGTACGGTCCGGACTACTATGGTGTACACGTACGCGAGCACCCCCATAGTGATAGGGAACGTACACACGCGTGTGTATGGTCCCTATCACTATGGGGGTGCTCGTATACGTGTACGCCTTAGTAGTCCGGACCGTACACACGCGTGTACGTTCCGTATCACTATGGAGGTGCTGGCGTATGCGTACGCCTTAGTAGTCCGGACCGTACACACGCGTGTGTACGGTCCCTATCACTATGGTGGTGCTGGCGTATGCGTACGCCATAGTGATAGGGACCGTACACACGCGTGTGTACGGTCCGGACTACTATGGCGTACACGTACGTGAGCACCCCCATAGTGATAGGGACCGTACACACGCATGTGTACGGTCCGGACTACTAAGGCGTACGCATACGCCAGCACAACCATAGTGATACGGACCGTACACGCGTGTGTACGGTACAGACTACTATGGCGTACACGTACTCGAGCACCCCCATAGTGATAGGGACCGTACACACGCGTGTGTACGGTCCCTATCACTATGAGGGTGCTCGCGTACGTGTACGCCTTAGTAGTCCGGACCGTACACACGCGTGTGTACGGTCCCTATCACTATGGCGTACGCATACGCCAATCACCACCATAGTGATAGGGACCCCACACACGCCCTGGGAGCGTATGTACGGTGGGATTCACACCTGACAGTGGTGACAGGCAGCACACAGGAATGAATTGAGCTGTCATACATGGCCAAGGCTGGACATCAAGGCATCGTCTGTGCAGTACTACATGTGTCGGGCACAGGTGGGTCAGGCTGTGATGTGGCACCATACTCCTGAGGTGTGAAGCTAATTACAGTATGATGGGCTGTGTACACGTCACGTGTGATGGTGCCCTATGTGCCACAGATCCCCTTCACTCCTTTGACATGTTTGCATGTAGTACTGACTTGGTGGGCCATGCATCACTGGCATGGCACAGTCACCGACACCCGCAAATGTCCCCTGATGCCAGGTACACGGAATGTTACCCCTGACAAGTGAATGCCCGCGTTGCACGCTGTAGCTATGTCATGTGTGTGTCATGTGTTCCCATAGATTTGCTGTAGGTGTTTGGTCAAATGCATCTGCTGTTGCTGCAACCAACATGTGTCTGTGTGTAGATGGGCATGGCACACTGTTACGCACACCAGCACACATGTGTAATCCGACGTAAGGTGTGTATGTATGCATCGACACGGAGTTTCAAAACAAGGACATATCTGCATACTCTCAATGTATGTGTGATCAGTCTTGACATGTAATCCTTCATGGCAAGGTGTGTGGTCTGTCCTTTTTCTATTACATGTGACCTGTGCCTCTAGTGTTCCGCAACCTGTCTGTACAATAAACATCCTTCCTCTGCACATATTTGGATGTCTGTAACTCCTGTAATGCGTCTGCCTGCTCACTTACACTGGCCCACAGCTAGTTTCATGGCATAATGAGGTTGAGAATCAACGTTTGGAGCTGGCTTTTGGTAGGAGTGTCACATGCCTGGCAAACGTGTCCAGGGCATATTGCACAGACCTGACTCTGTATGTAGCATATGTGTATTGCCTGTTGAGCATGTGCTCTGTACATTGACATTGGTGGTGTACTGTACTCACTCTTCGTTGTCCCTTCTAATTCACTGCAGGGCTCCGCCTCTCCCTCGAGCAATTCCGGACTTGGCTGACATGCGGGAAAATGACTGTGTACGACGCTACCGCTTCCCCCAACGTTTGATTGTGGACTTGACGACACGGCTGGCAGCACACCTCCAAGCGCTACACAGGTATCCTGGTGCACTGACACCCAAGATGAAGGTGATGGCAGCCCTACATTTCTTGGCCACGGGTACCATTCAACATACCATTGCCCATGTCGGTGGGATGTCCCAAACCATGTTAAGCCATGTTCTGCATGATTTTTTAGAAGCCATGTTGGAGCACCTTGATGAGTTCATTAAATTCCCAACTCCTGAGCAGTTGACAGCTGTCAAGCGTGAGTTCTATGCCCTGGGAGAGATGCCCCATGTCATTGGGTTCATAGATGGAACACATGTGGCTTTGGTACCACCACAGGCACAGGAGGTAGCCTTCCGTAACCGCAAGCATTACCACTCCATTAATGCCCTTGCGGTGTGTCTTGCCAACATGGTGATTTCACATATCTGTGCTCGTTTCCCAGGATCAGCACACAATGCGTACATCATGAGGCGTAGCAGGGTGCCTGAAATGATGCTGCAGCTGCGCAACGAACGAGCATGTATTGTTGGTGGGTATACTCTGGCAGTCCTGTATTTAACGTCATCTTCCTGTCTTACTGCTTCTCCTGACCCACTGTTGTCCATGATGTTTCCATGTAGGGGACGCTGGCTATCCCAACATGCCATGGCTGATCACGCCTCTCCGCAACCCCAGCACGGCTGCCGATAACCGTTACAACAACGCCCATGGGCAGACTAGGCGAGTGATAGAGAGGATGTTTGGCCTCCTGAAGAGCCGATTCCGTTGCCTCCACAAGACCGGTGGCGCACTCCCATATGCACCGGTGAAGTTCTGCAAGATATTCCTCGTGTGCTGCATGATGCACAACATGGCAGTGGAGAAAGCTGTGCCACTCATCCTGGATCCAGATGAGCAGGACCATCCACCCGTGGAGGATGAAGGGCTTGGGCACGAGGCAAGTGATGTGGAGGAGGAGGATGCGGTAGAGGACATGCGGAGTCGGCTCATACGCGACTTCTTTGCTTAGTGGTGAGTTCCAGTGTCTGAGTGTGCACGCATTTGGCTGTGTGTGGCATGTGTTGCAATGTGTGTGTCCATCTGTATGTCTTCCAAGTGAGTCAGAGGTGTGTTTGGATGTGTCACTCGAGTGATGGTGCAATAGAAGAATGTTTTTCCAGAGTCATCATTGTCACCTCGCATGTTGACAACATAATACGTGTCGAGTACATGCACATGCATGCGGATGTGCTTCTTTTGGCTGACTTCTGGTGTGTCTCCCATCCACAGGTACTTGCGCATGCTGTCTGCTGGTGGCATTGTTGTGCTCCTGCTATTCCTCATGAACACAGCACCATGTGCTGAATCAGCGTTACATGCACGGACAAGTTCGAAAATCTCCTTCGGGTAAGGGATGCAGCACGGCTTATTGGGAGTTGTAATTGTTTTGAATGTGTGTGCACTGCTCCTGTTCATGTTTGGATACTTCACATACATGTAGATTCACCATGGGGCACATGACCTGGAGCAGAATTCACCTGAATTGATGGTCAGACTTGGTGACAGTCATCTGTAATGGGATTGTGATGGAGCCATCAATGTGTGTAACACTGGCCTCGGAAACATACGGGTTGCACCGGGTTGACATGGTGTGTGAATTCCGCATTAGGGGCTCAATGGTGTATAGCAGGCTCTCCGTGAGCAGCAGGGGGTGTTTAGCTGTAATCCGTCACTTGTGTGCCAGTGCCATGGATTTCCAGCATCTGTGGTGGTAAGGGGGGTGCCAGTGTTGGTCCCACGTGTTCATCCACATGACCTGTGTATGTGTTGACAGAGTTGCATTAGCATTCTGACACACATGAGTAATAAAGGTGTCCCTCTGCGTCCAAGGTGCCTCATCTATGTCAATGGTGGTCTGTTGCCACTGTGCATGCGGCATGTCTGGCATTGTTCTCAGAGATGGTGCATATGAGTCTATGTGTAGAGTAGCAAGATGCAAGCTGTTTGTCAGGGATTAGATTCTGTATTGTGCATGATGTCCATGGCTGTGTAGGTTTTGTGGCATGTCAGTCTCCACGACAGCCACTGTGCCGCATGTCAATCCATTGTGTGTGTGTGTGCCATGTTGAACCAGACATTCCTTCCTTGACATACACCTTTTGCATGGTTCCTTCCTGAGATCCTTGTCTTTGTGTGCTACTTGTGGCATTGTTTCCTTGACATGGCGCATGCTGCTGCAGGCCCTGCTGCAAGGGCACCCAGTGTCCACGCAAACGAGCTGGTGTTCATCATGGATTGCTTGCTGACATGTGCTATGCTGATCAGCAGCATCTGTGCCTCATGCGGCAGCACACTCTGCATTATGCACAAGATCCCCAGTTCCATCCACCGCAAGGCAAGAGGGAGACCATCCCCCAGGTCAACTATGACATCCGTGTCTACTCCTACCCTGCACTCTACGGACATGTGCGTTAGAAATCCCATGATACTTGTCCACATCCAGGGTGCATCTGCATAGCTCTGCTACTACATCCGGCGACCAGGCCACATCAACGTCCAACAGAGATGGGGGGAGTGGATCACTGCCAGCTGCAGGATGACCTTCTCAATCCACGCACACACTCAGGATGCAGCCCACAACCACAACACAACCTTGTGGCACTGTGATCCATCACCCAATTGTGCCATCTCCATGCATCCAACCTTGGCTGGCCCACCATTCTCCACATCCACCTGACTCAAGCATGCAGGACATGGTTCTGCCACGTGTCTACACATACCTGGGACTCCCACCTCAGGACACTCCACATGATCCCTGACCTCTGCGCATAACTGTTGCTCTTCTAAATAGGTCTGTAGGCACAGTTGTGCGGGCACCCCCACAGCTCTTGGGCCCATCACGGGTGAGTATGGTGCTCCATGTCTGTCTTGGATGGTACGTTGTGACCCATGTGTGTCCTGTGCCAGACTCAGACCCCAGGGTATGGATGTTTGGAGTTAATTCAGAAATCATGCATGGTTTGACTTTACAACACACACATGTAGTGGAATAATGCAAAATGACGGCATCATCTTGTGATTGTGATGAATTTTATTAGTGCTGGGGTACGTGTTTGGGGGGGGTGACAAGAGGTGCTTGGCAGGAGTGTAGAATCCAAAGCTCACAGGGGGAGTTGGTGTCCTTGCCATTGACAGTCATCAGAGTCTGTGCCACAGTCTTTGTCAACATTGGTCAGACAGTGACCAGCAAGGCCATGTGGCAGAGAATGTCCTTTGCTGCTGTGCTGCTGTTGGGCCAGAGGGCCAGGTGCCAGGCCAGGTGACCTGGGAGATGGTGATGTTCCGCTGACTCTCACGGTCTTTTTCGTGGACGACCCACCTTCCTGCGGGGACCCTCAGACGCCTGCCTTGACGATGCAAGGGACGCTCCATCAGATGTATCCTCCTCCTCCCTCCCTCCCTGTGTCTGGTGCTGCTCTACACCTGGTGGCACAGGGAGGGTTTGCCAGGCTTTGGGCGATCTGATGGAGGGATTGGCTCACGTCCCTGTGCACCGCCAAGAGCTCTGCAAGTCTTGCCTCCATCCTGGCATGATGCTCAACCTGCAGGGCCTTCATCTCATTGAGGGTCCCCACTACCTGGGCGATGCCTCTGGAGTCACGCCGGTATGCGTCCAGGATGGTTCTGACGTGTGCCATAGCCGGGTCCTGAGCCAACTGGGCAGGTTCGCGCCTCCGCCGTCCTCCACTCCCACCACCCCTGCCCACTTGCACCTGGCCTGCCGTTGTGGGCACATCGGGTCTCCGGGACCCCAGAGGGATGGCATTTGCGGTGTCGCCTGCCTCCTCCTGGGTGCCCGGAGAACCTTGTCCCTCGTGCACAGACTGGCTGTGTTGTTGTGTGCGGGCAGGGCTCCTGGGTGTCTCCTGGGATGTGGCAGGAATGGGGGTGGTGGTTGGCACAGTTGTACCTGATGCAGGTGCTGCAGGTGGTTGGACACCAGAGGGGCCAGGTTGGTCTGGGTCATCCACGGAGTGGTGAGAGTCGTCGCTGCCGGTGGTGTCCTCTTCACGCAGAGCCTGGTCCTGTGAGTCTTCCCCCCCAGTGTTGGGGGGAGATCGATGACGTTGACCTGTGTGTGAGAGAGACAGTGTTAATTGTGTTACATGCAACATCCATGTTTCATTCATTTTTGATTTGGCACAGTTCCTCTGGGTGGTTGGATTTGGCTAGCATTCCTCACACAGTGCACTTGTGCATGGGTATGTCCCTTGGCCACAGCTTTCGACACTTTACCTATGTGTGACACAATCTTAGTTGATGCATATTTTGGGAACGCAGTCAGCAGTGTAGTGAGCGGGCGTAGCAAGCCATGCAGAGCCGCCTTACGTGTTGCACTGTACGTGGCCAAATGGTGTTTATTCCATGCTATTTGAGAATGCAGGTAGGTAATTTAACAATTTGTGACAGGGTTCTGACGAACACAGTAGGTAGGTATACTGGGTGTAAGGTTCTGTTTGTGCCTGCAGCACGGATGTACTCGTGCACAGATTGACACATGGCCTAGTGTTTATCAAAGGTTGAAGGGGGGGGTTAAGGCACTGCCAAACCTTGTCTACATGCACACAGTCCACCTGCTGACGAGCGGACATGGCCACACCACCCAAGGGTGATTTGGTCTCCCTCTGTCTCCCTTTCTCCCTCCCTCTGTCAGCCTCCTCCCACTGTCCGTCTCCCTCTATCTCCCTTTCTCCCTCCCTCTGTCAGCCTCCTCCCTCTGTCTGTCTCCCTTTCTCCCTCCCTCTATCAGCCTCCTCCCTCTGTCCGTCTACCTTTCTCCCTCCCTCTGTCAGCCTCCTCCCTCTGTCCGTCTCCCTTTCTCCCTCCCTCTATCAGCCTCCTCCCTCTGTCCATCTCCCTTTCTCCCTCCCTCTGTCAGCCTCCTCCCTCTGTCCGTCTCCCTCTATCTCCCTTTCTCCCTCCCTCTGTCAGCCTCCTCCCTCTGTCCGTCTCCCTTTCTCCCTCCCTCTATCAGCCTCCTCCCTCTGTCCATCTCCCTTTCTCCCTCCCTCTGTCAGCCTCCTCCCTCTGTCCGTCTCCCTTTCTCCCTCCCTCTGTCAGCCTCCTCCCTCTGTCCGTCTCCCTCTGTCTCGCCTTCTCCCTCCCTCTGTCAGCCTCCTCCCTCCCTCTGTCTGTCTCCCTGTGTCCACCTCTGTCTCTGTCCCTCTCTCTGCCCCTCTCCCTCCCTCTGTGTGTTACCCTCTGTCACCACAGCCCAGCTTCCTGGGCACACACAGTTTGCAGGTCTTGCAAAGGCCATTGGCTTGTTCATGTGGGTTGGTTTCTTCTCTGCGGGCACCCATTGGGCGGAGTGTCTGAGTCTGCGCTGCTGTTGTGGCGGGTGTGTGCTGACACTCTTTCAGTGTGCTGCTTCTTCATTGGCTGCTGTTATGTGCAAATTGTGCCTTCATACCCATGTCGTCCTGCAACGCGGTCACCATTAGCAGGCGAAACAGTACTGTGTGGGGACACACTGTTTGTATGGCTGTGCCGTTAGCCATATGGGCTGAGGGCATTGTTGTGTGCTTCAGAGTTGCTCTATGTTGGTTTTGGGGCCCACCCTCCCGGCATCAGGGACATCCTGTCTTGTGTTGTGTTTTGTGTGGCCTGTGACTTGGCATGGCCTTGCTTGGGGCATGGGGCATGGAGGCGCTAGTGGCATGTGTGTGTTTTTGGAGTGTGGTTATGTCCGGTGCTGGCTTTGGGGGGGTTGCGTGCATGATTGGTATTTGGGTTGTATATGGCGTTCCCCCCATGTGAGTTGAGTTGTTTGTGTACTCACCAGGCTCTCGGACTCCTTCTACTCCGTCTACTCCCACCGGCGGCAGCGTGGCCATCACCTTCTCCTCCCAGGGATGGTAGTGTACCGGTCTGCGGGCCGGACCTCCTTCAGTGATGTCGGCCTAGTTGTGGTCGTCCGTCATTTTGCGGCGGACCGTCCTCCGCAGATCGTACCACCTGGCTTGGCACTCATGCCTGGTCCTTCTGGTGGCCCCAACAGCATTCACGGAATTGACTATCCTCTCCCACATGGCAGTTTTTTCTGATATGCTGGTCCGTCTGACCAATGTTCCGAAAAGCTGTGGCTCGACTCTGATGATTTCGTCGACAAGGGACTCCAGCTCGTCCTTTGTGAACTTTGGATTCTTGTTGGTGGGCATGGTGTGGGGTGTGGGTGTGGATGGTTGTGGGGGTGGGGGTGTGGATGGGTGTGGGGGTGGGGGTGTGGATGGGTGTGGGTGTGGATGGTTGTGGGTGTGCAGGTGTGTGTGTGTGAATGTGATGAGGGTGTGTTTGTGATGGTGGTTGTGTGAAGGAGTGCAAGTGTAAGGTGTATTGATGGTTGAAGTATGGTGCAGTGCGTTGTCTCTGGGGTCTGGCAGCAGTGGATCTGTTGCAAAGGATCATGGTTTGTGTGTGTTTGGCCTTTTTATTGGTCCATTTGTGGCTGTGGCTGTGTTTGAACTTTGGGTGGGTGTGTTATAAGGAGTGGTAGTGGTTTGGGCCTCTGTTTCTCTGTTTGTCAGTTGCAGGTCAGTGTATAGGATGTATTTGGCCTTGTTGGATATGTTTTGTGGTGTTGTGTGCCTCGGATTGACTCTCCTTGTGTTTTTTGGTTTGTCCTGGTTCAGTAGGAGTGTTTTTAGCGTCTGTACGGTGCGTACATGGGCCATGTTGTTGTACAGTGCTGTCCTTTGCTATGGCTTAGTACGACTCGTACATGCCCGATGTTGGGTGAGGGTGCTGGTGTGTGGGCCTGGGGTAGGGTGCGTACGAACACGGACAGGGTGTTGGTCCGCACCGTCCATCCGTGGTGGTGTTTCGCACCGTACATACAGGGGGGGCTGGGTGTAGGGTCCGTACATACACGGGTGGGGAGTTGGTACGCTCCATGCATACACGGGTGGGGGTATGGTCCGTACATACACTGGTGGGGTGGGGGTATGGTCTGTACATACACGGGTGGGGGTACGGTCTGTACATACACTGGTGGGGTGGGGGTACGGTCCGTACATACACTGGTGGGGTGTGGGTACGCTCCATTCATACACGGGTGGGGGTACGCTCCGTACATACACTGGTGGGGTGTGGGTACGCTCCATTCATACACGGGTGGGGGTACGGTCCGTACATACACGGGTGGGGAGTTGGTACGCTGCATGCATACACGGGTGGGGGTACGGTCCGTACATACACTGGTGGGGTGGGGTGGGGGTACGGTCCGTACATACACTGGTGGGGTGGGGGTACGGTCCATACATACACGGCTGGGGTGGGGGTACGGTCCGTACATACACTGGTGGGGTGGGGGTACGGTCAGTACATACACGGGTGGGGAGTTGGTACGCTGCATGCATACACGGGTGGGGGTACGGTCTGTACATACACTGGTGGGGTGGGGGTACGGTCCGTACATACACGGCTGGGGTGGGGGTATGGTCCGTACATACACTGGTGGGGTGGGGGTACGGTCCGTACATACACGGCTGGGGTGGGGGTACGCTCCGTACATACACTTGTGGGGTGGGGGTACGGTCCGTACATACACGGGTGGGGAGTTTGTACGCTCCATGCATACATGGGCGGGGGTACGTTCCATGCATACACTGGTGGGGGTTCGGCGCGTACATCCGCGGCCGGGGGGCATTTTGCACGTACTTGCGGGGTCTGTGATGGGGTGTTCGGCGCGTATGCGGGCACGTGTCTCCATGGTGCTATGGGAGTTCGGTCAGTACGGTGTTTTTTCCATACAGTTGTGAAATCGAAAGGACGGGAGTGATCGTACTTGCGCGGTTGGACTTCGTTTTTCCGATTCGTACGGTAAATCGTCCGGGGATGTGTCGGACACAATTTCCGACCCGAGGACGTGTGGGGAACTTTTCCGGATGTGAATCGTATGGAGTTTTTCCCATGCGAATCGTACTTGGCAGTTTGTACGCTTCTTGTACGATTCGGACGGAAAAAAGTCCAGATTCAATTCGGACGGGGGAAATTTTTCCAGGATCCGAATCGGCACCATAATGTGCACTTTATGAGATAGCTCTAATATACTTTAGTCTTAAATTTAGTGCTTTTTTTGTACCCTATAATTTTGCTCTATTTGTAGATTTATACGTGTATGATGAAATAGCTAATTGGAATACCCTTTTATTGTTTTGCATAGGCATTTTTAGAAAACAATCTTTTAGTGTGTTTTAAGGTTTTATGTATTAATATCCTTCAATGAATTGTGCTTTTATGACTCTTGGCTGTCGAATAAAGTATCTTTTGACTTTACTCGACTTGGCAATAGCCTTAGGTGAAGTCCATTGGGATAGGCTAATGTAGCGATTTTTTCAAGTAGTACTGAGGCTATTTGCAGTTTTGCTTCTGAACTTGATATTAAATCTCTTAAAGAATTGATTCTGGTGCATAATGCAAAATGACGGCCAATTGCTATCTATTTTGCTGGCCTGTGGGGCACGAAAGACACCTGCACTGAGGATTGAGAATGGGTTTATTAGAAGATTGCTGGCTGCGCCTTCGAGGATATGCTCCTTATCCGTGTCACTCAGAACTGGGGGCTGATGACATCAGTGACTTCATCAATCTTCAGTCTCTCCTGCTATGAGTGAAAATCATTCAAGATTCCGTGGCTGTAATATATTAAAAATTTAGCAGCTTCTTGCAATTACCCAATTTACTTGTTACATAGGAGTCTCACACCAGTCGCAGTATAATTTCTTTAAAGGCAACCTATTGTAATGCAGAGAGAGCACGCAGTTAGTTTCGGGAATGTGCAGTTTTAAATGATGATACGATATGTACATCAGCAGGCATTGAACCAGACCTTACTTGTGTCTCGAACATGAAACACAGAATTTTACTGATAAGACTGAGGTTGAATACTAAACACTTTTTGGTTGCCTTTTCAGAGCCCGGTTCTTATTTGCCTGTGTATCCCTGTGACTCTCTTTTCACTCAAAGCATGATGCAATTTCTCCTTTTTTGCAAACTTTATACTTTATTGCGAAAGCGCTACGTGTCGCCCATTATAAGACAAGGTAATTATGGGCAGTGTAGGATGGCAATGGTTTTTTTTCAATCTCTTTCCTCACTCTATTTTTATCATTTGGTAGCAAGTTATATGCAAAATGCTATACCACAGAGGGCGCTTTTATGATATTGAGATAGTAGATTGTTTTTAGATCAGTCATTCTGCTGAGTACTGTTTCTTGAATTATCATGAACTATGATTTTATTTTTATTTAACTGTTTTACTCTTTTTATCTCTGATGTCTGATGAATTCTTTTTGAGCCAGTTTGCATTCTCTTATGAATTTTGTCTTTTTATGTATTGTTTTAATTGTATTGCTTTTCGCTGTGTTTCTTTTATATTTTATTGTCGCTTTTTTGTGACCGAATAAAAATGAAATGCATGTAAGACTATTGTGGAAATTCTATTTTTGCACTGAATCATCTGTCACTAGGTTTAGATCAAGAAGAAGAGCAATAAGGTCACTCAGCTGTTCCACCTGAATATGATGAAGCCACTTCACTGTGCTAGGTGTCAGAAGATTTAATATAGGTAGCTTTAGTGGTGGGACTAACTGCCTATAGAAGACTGCCAAATATCATCCGCAGTTTATTAGACTGTTTGTTGACTCACCCGCAAAGGTCACATCACAAATATATATGAACATTTACATAGATTCATTAATATAGACGAAGGAAATTGCTGAGATGGATTGTCTAAGTGTATCGAGAAAGATATATTTGAAAAAAAAGGAACACAAATCAATCCATCAACACATGCCTTACTCAGCTCCATTCTCTGTAGGAGGCAATATTTTTCCATATATCAATTATATTACAACCCCACAAGACTGCATATATGCTTTAGTGGATATTTTAGTCTCTGGTACTGAGCTAGGGGACTGGAAGCACATTATGTGGTATTGCAGTGAACGAAAATATTACGGGAAAATTACTTTTTCAGAAATTAGCAAAATATGCAGCCGGAACATTCCTCCTTTTTTCCTGCATTTTTCTGCTGGGCCAGCCACTCACTCTGATTGCTTAAAAGATGCTACTGCAGTCCATCCTATAATTGATTTATTTTTATGTGAATCAATATGATTTTTACCTCTAATAATTTTCCATGTTTGCATGTTCCCATTATCTAAAAAAAAAAGTGTGAGAAATATTCTCTGATGAAGGCCCTAGGCTATGCAAAGTTCCTCTAATACAAGCCCAGTCTTACCAAGTTCTCAATTATTGGCCGAGAGCGGTGGTCTCCAACCTCCTCTATAGTGAAAGCTACTGCTGCTCAAGCAAAGTCCTACCATATTACTAGCAAATTTTAACATTGCCAAATAGTGACCACATGTGAGACATTGGGTTGTTGGCTGACTACGGTGTGAGCCCTGGTCAAGCAACAGCCACAAATTCCTGACACTAAATTCACTAAATTAACCTGTGCTTAACCCTGGGTACCTTGACACAAATAAACAGTCAGACTTAATTTAGAGGCAATTTGTAAAGTATTTATGCAGTACACAAACAGTAATAAAGAAAAAACGCAACACAAGAAAACTCCCACACCGATTTAGAAAAAAATATAGTAATATTTTAATTATTTGATACCAAAATTACAAAAATCCAATCAGTAGAACTGGAGTTATATATTTTTAAAGTTTTCAGTAAAACCTAGAACTTAAAGAATCAGAGCGCCAACCGCGGTCATCTGATTGCGCGAGACCTGGTTAAAGTCGAAACATATGCCGACTCTGGTGGAGCACCAGTCGGATTCAAGATGTGGATTGGGCCTGGGCGGTGCTCACCTTTGGACTTAGACTAAATTTTGAAGAACATGTTCTGAGAAGATAAAGTTCAGCGGGTTAAGGCTGAAGGTGGTGTCAGAGGAGGGAGGCTCATCATCTGGGAGCTTTGGGTTGAAGCAGCAGTGAAAATTTCTACATTTAGACTTAGGGCCTAATTATGAATTTGGCGGTACGGGAACGAGGCGGCATGCAGCTGCCCTGCTCTCGCACCACCAAGCTCGACTGCCGGCCGCACGCCAGAATATGAGTTTCCTCTTTGTCTGGTGGGTGTTCTTATGGTGTTCCCATGGCGGTGCCTTTAAAAAAGGCACCGCCATGGGAACACCAAAGCAAGTTCCAGCACGGCATGGACTGTTAAGACCATGCCGTGCAGTAACTGGGCATGCATGCAGACCACAGGAGCACACAATATGCCCCCCTGCATGCATCCCCATGGCCCGAGGCACCAGGTGGCCCTGTAGGGTCACCTTGGTTTCCTCACCACCAGGACATGTAAAATCTAAACATATATGTTCTACGTTTTAAATACATTTCATCCTGCCCTCTGAACTGTCCAGGGCCTACACTAGTGGTGACTTATGTGTATTCAAAAGGAAGGTTTGGCCTGGCAAACGGTTTATTTTGGCAGGTTGAAATGACAGTTTAAGCTGCACACACAGGCTTCAATGGCAGGCCTGGGACATGTTTTTTAAGGTGCTTCTTAAGTGGGTGGCACAATAAGTGCTGCAGGCCCACCACTAGTATTTAATTTACAGGCCCTGGGTATATGGTATACCACACTATAAGGGACTTATAAGCAAATTAAATATGCCAATCAGGTACAAGCAAATTAAACCATGTTTAGGAGAGTGAGCACAGGCACCATAGCACTGACCAGCTGCAGTCCTAAGGCCAACAAATATGAATTTCAGCAACAAAAATAGAGATAAGTAGTCAAAACATTTGGTGGAAGACCACCCTATGGCTGACCAGTCAAACACCACATATGTTGACATTACACTATGAATACCCTAAGCAATATTATCAGTAGTGTCCATCCAAGCAATTCAGGTGAGATTACCAGCAGAAACAGCAGGTAAAAATGTATTAGTATTAAATGCCTACACGTGACTAATGAAATAACAGCCAAAGCATCACTTGCCCTATGGTGCAAAGGACAAAACTACAACAATAGGTCTCCACACCCCTGCTTGAATTACCATTCAACTATCAACTTTAAATGTGTTTGGAATTGCAATCTTTTGTCTTCATCAACATATCAGTTTCTGAAAATACACATTTCTTTCCATCAAATACCACTTCCCATTTCTTACAAACTCAATTGTCCAGAAGAAAACAATTTTCCATAAAAACATAATTTTTGCCTTCAAAATATCAGTCTTAAGTTTTAGGAAATACACTGTCCTCAAACATCAGCTCATAATTTTTATTGAGGGCTTATATGTACAAACACCTTGCATGGACAGAGTCTGCTTCGAATGCCCAGGTGTAACAATCGTAGGCCACATATTCTCACCATAACACCAAGAATGCCTGGTATATGCCTAAAAAAGCCCACCTTAATACCAGCACCACTATTGTGCCAAGGCTGAACTCTATGATCGGCAAGATGGCCAGCATTTATCAGACATTCCTATTACTATGCGAGGGTTGTACACCAATATGTCATGGATGCCTATATGTAAGTAGGCCAGTCATGTTTTTTAATATGTGAATTATGACCAAGAATGCCAAAAATAGCCAAGAATGCACATTATTATGCCATAGGCACCACTATGACTTGAACGAGCATAATTGTGTCAGAAATTATCCCCTTATGATTGGATTTAGCTTCTACTTTTGGTGGTCCTTGACACCAGAATTTGATTTCAGGCAGCGACATAGTTTGTTAGGGAGTGAAACAATGTCGCAAACGCACACACGTAAACGTACACACATGCATAGACACACACAGGAGGGACTCTTAATTGTCTCAGCTCTGGATCCACACCTAGCCCTTTTCATCTCTTGGACCGATCATGCAGCCAAGTAACACATTTTCACTGTGGCTCTGTAGTCCCAGACTTAGGTGGATCGGCGCTGTTCACTGCTCAGGCTACCGCTGGCACTCTTCTATCATGGCCCCTTGCTCATACACCTTGTAGTACTGATAGAACAGCACCTACCAATGCCCACACTCCTTGTGACTTAGTTAGGTTGAAAGTGGTGACAGATGGTAATGCTACAGACCCCGAAAGATGAGTGTTTTTTTATTGTTATCCTGAGGTCGTGTCATTGGTTTTGGCTGGCTGTCATTCTAAGGGCATTGAGATGGCTAGTCCTGCATTCTTCTGACTCTCTAAATGAGGTACTAGGCTAGACTACACCTCTGAGAAGTACTTCAAGGTTGCTGGTGAGCTACCAGTAGCTCCCAAGCTACTATTAGGAGACCCCTGGCCTAGATCAATCTTTTAGAGTTTCTTGCTTTTCATCAACCTATGCACTCTCCTAGTTTTCTCTTGTGTGTGTTAACTAGTAGCTTGCAGGCATTTTATATTGTAGGGTATTCCTGGCTTAGATTTTTCTCAAAAGCACTCTGAAACTGTGTTTTTCCATGGTAATGTGCGTGTATTTTGTCTGTGTGCGTGTATTTTGCTTCACTTTTTCTTGCAGGTGATTAAAAAATATGTTCGCAACAGTCAAGGTACTAACGTCGAAGCACTTTTCGTGCAATAATATGAGGACTTAATATGATTTTTCTGTAATTTACACAAGAATTCTGCACACTTCGTGAGTTTAAGCAATGTGCAACCTAGCACACTCAGCATGCTTTGTGTGTGAACTCGTTTCGCACCTTTCCACTGTGGTCCTGTAATGTTGGAATTGATCAAGCATTAAGAATTCGATTGTACTTATCATTGGAAATAAATTAGCAAATGCCTGATTGCATTCAAATTCTTCATTTTAATATTTATGCCCTACCATCTGATAAGTTAAACAAGCATTGGCATAGCCAATAGGTCTCGCCTTTGGGACCTTATAAGTGTTTAGTCATGCAACAGTTGCATAACTAAACACTTATAAGGTCCCAAAAGCGAGACCTATTGGCTATGCCAAGCGGCCGTGCGGCCGCGAAAGTGAAAGTGATCGCGATCAAACATCAAAGCTGCCCTGCGGCCGCGAAAGTAATCGCGGTAAAAGCAGCGCGCGTGCCCGCGCACATGCACTGTAGCTCTAGGCTGGCCTGGTAGCACTTTTTGGAGCCCTCTCAATAAGTCTCGCCAGACCAGCGCATGCGCTGGGTCAGGCGAGACCTAAAAACGATGGGATATAGTGGTACTAAGTGGAATTCCACACCTTTAAATTAGTTGTCCCTGGCAATTGCGTTTACCACTGTTTTTGCTATCCTCAGAATGCTGAAGGTTTTATAAAGAGCAATGTCAACAGAATGCTTGTTACAGCATGGAAAAGGCTCCCCTCGTTGGGCCCTTTTAGTTCTTTTAGTTTGATTTGTCCATTTCTGCAGGTGAGACAGGCCTTCTTTTTGTGAAAATAACAAAGAGCTCCGAGTTCTTCGGCTACGCAGGAGACAAGCGCTTGACGGAGAGGAAGATTCTGACCGATGCCTTTCGCAAAGGGGACTGCTACTTTAACAGTGGAGACCTGCTGAGGTTTGATGAAGAAGGGTTCATATACTTCCAAGACCGAGTCGGGGACACATTCCGGTGAGAGATCATGTTTTATTCATAACTCATATTTTCATTTTACAGAAAACAGATTAAATGTAGCAATATGAGCATTAACAGATCGTTTCTCCATACAAAGACAAGACACAACCCGGTCATCACGTTATAGTTGGGTCAGATAAAAAGACAGAGTAACAAAGCCGTGGTTTCCGTAGCATCACCACCATATGGAAATAGTGAAAGTATCAGATTAGAGGACAAAAATATTAACACGAACCAAGCGCTTCCAAAAATGGTGACTAGGTATTTTCTAATGGAATGACTGCCGGTTGGCTTAACTAGTGTTGTGACTTGTAGTATTACCTTGCATCCTTTCCCTTAGTTACCTGTTCCCTGCTTCTCAGCCATGTGATGTGTGTGGGATGTTGGAATGTTTGATGATGTAGTGGAATGCTGGAGTGCCTGGTGTGGTGGACAGAGAGAAAGTTATCTGTTATTTACTTACCTTCCTAATAACCTGCAACTAAGCTTAATAAACCTTCTACTTCTAACCTACTCTATGGCTACCTGGAATTTTCGATTGCAACAAAGAGCCATCCTTTATGTTGCTAGCTGCCTACTACAATGTTCCTGCTAAGACTTAAAATATAGTTTGTCAGCCAACCTCCAGATTCTGAGCATAATTTCCTAGCAAACACTGTTGCTCTTGGAACGAAGCCGCAGAACCGAATGTGATGATAAAACTGTGAGAATCCCTAACATTAAACACCTCTTTGCAGAAATTAATGCTAACATATCAGATGTAGAAAATCTTGGCTCCAGGCACAGTAGTGTTGTTTCCAATACTAAACATCTGTTTATCAGCTGCTTGAATACCGTCCATTGGCTATAATTGACCCGCAGCCGTTGGAATGTTCCATTTACTTTAGGCAAGAGACAGTTTAACCAGTTCCACTTTCAAACAGCATAATATGTTGTTGCTTAATGGCCCAATGACTAGTGGATTCTCTATGGCTTTTCACTTGAAGGAGGAAGACAATACGCCTCTTGTGGGATTTGATCTATCTCATTACATCCATAGAGACTACATTAAAAGCATCTTCTAGTATCGGGGATTTCGAATCTATCCTGCTTGTCCACAACAATACCACAGTTGTGGTTCTCATCTGTATCTTCAGGCGTTGGGTGTACAGATCACCATTCTCAGGCCTCTCACAATATAGCAATTTTATTTGAGCTTGACCATCATTATATCCAATCAACCCCTTTGAGAGTGCTGGCCAGGCCAGTTGAAAATCCTCTGAGGGTGAATGCCCATCTTAGAGTGAGGTTGGTGCGTCTTAGCCACGCCACTGATCTCTCTTATGAGATTGGTCTTGATTATTTTTGTAAGTTAGTTAGAAACTGAGTTGCTAGCAAAACTGACTTCTAGTTGTGCTTTGTGTCCACAATGATTTTGCCCTGTCCATTTTCTCTCACTAGAAGAGTTGGAACTTGCCACCTCGAGAGGTCTATATTACAAATGTACTCCTAAATTAAATCAACAGTATGATTATCTAAAAGACTAAACAGAACGATTCTGGTTCGTTTGTGTCAGTTCTTGGAAATTATTGTGCAGCCAAACTCCCTCAGCACCCTCTCTTCCAGCCCGCGGGGCAGGACCCCCTTTCTATACGTTTCTAATTTGATGCTGTCCCGTATTTTGCACAAACAGGAAAAGGGGGCCCACACCTTTGGACTACAGAGGTCAAGTCAATCTTATATATTGGTACAGTGGTACTGGGATATTCCCAAGCATAACCACCAGACATAAGGTTAGCATGTATAAGCGGTTTTTAAAATGTAACTATCCATAAATAAATAGCAAGTCCCTTCAACTCTGTATTAAGCATTGTATTCCAACAAGCAACAGAGAACCAGAAACACTGACCACTCCAGTTATTTTAAAGTACAACTTTACAAACTGTAGTAAGGTTGGCAGCAAAGCGTCTCGAGTACATTGTCAAATGATCACCTCCATGGGATATTTCTCAGTCAACTAGAATGTTAAGTTCATTCTTGATGTAAACATTTCCCCATCCAACCTGTTATAAATACATGCCTCTACTACAGAATGCACTTTAGACAGCCCAGTGTTCGAGCATAATATTATCCAAATATATAGAGTATGTGGAATGAGGAAAACCATATTAGCAAACCCATCTCAAATATGTCTCTAAAATTACAGTTTTTAGCTAATCTGCTGGCTATGGTGCCATATTAATTATGTCTTTTGTTGCCCATGTGAAAGAAAAACAATGTCTCCAAGCGTTCTGCATGCTAAAACGTGTGTTATGCAAAATAACAAAATCGAAGCCCAGTGAGAAAGAACTTTGCCTTTCCAGGCACTCGAACATCTAATTCTAAACCCTCTCCAGCTTTCACCACCTTCTATACTTTTTCTTCACATAGACAGTTGAAACAGCATACTTGTGACAGAAACGTTGGGTAACGGTCCTAACTGGTTTCTCTTGGGAAGAACGAAGAATAATTGACAAATCCAATCTTGCCCACCATTTTATGAAGATTCACAATGTATCGACAAGTTCATGTATTTATTTAGAAATATATATTCATGTGTGTGTGTTTGTATATATTTATACATAGCAAAAACCAAAGGAAATGATGGACGGAGTGTTGAACATTGCAAGCACTCACCCACAGTCAACTGATCTGGGTTTAATCCATCACCGTTCTTAAGCCCACTCTGCCACCCCAGTTCAGACATGGCCATATGCAAATCAGTCTGACCCTGTGCCTCATGGGAACAGTCCAGCCCGAACTGCCAAGCCATGTGTTTCCTGGACCGGAAACAAGCTTCCTAGGACCGGTTTCTGGCTTTTCAGCCGTCTTCAGCCAGGCTTGCTTGAATCCAGTGGCAAAGTGAGCAAGGGACTCACGTCTGAGCATACACTGCCAACTTATGGCGAACAAAGCAAAAACCAAAGGAAATGATGGACGGAGTGTTGAACATTGCAAGCACTCACCCCCAGTCAACTGATCTGGGTTTAATCCATCACCGTTCTTTAGCCCACTCTGCCACCCCAATTCAGACATGGCCATATGCAAATCAGTCTGACCCTGTGCCTCATGGGAACAGTCCAGCCCGAAATGCCAAGCCATGTCTTCCATGGACCGGGTGATATCGGGTTTCCATTTGTCACTCCCTCGTTTTTTGTTATTTTCTCATCGTCTTAGCACCGGATTCTTTTATTTGTGTTTTTTAGGCCCACTCATATTGCCCACAGAACGCGTAATTTGATTGTGAATGCCTCATTTTAATGTGTTGGCGTTCAGACATTCGTCTTTTGGAGGGCACTTTCCATGCCTAGTTAGTTTATTTATCTTCGCTTTTGAAACTGTGTCCTACGCGCTATCTGTCATTGAGCTACTTATATGCTAACTCGACACTTTCTGTTCGAGTGTTACCGATGTAGTCACCCATGTATAGTCCCCTTTTTAGGTCGAGCCTAGAACAGCGCATGCGCTGTTGCTCGACTTTTTGTAAGGGGATTTTCAAAGTGCTGCCAGCCGCTGGCCTCAAGCCTGCGTGCATGTGAGCGTGAACGCGCGCAGCCGCCATCTGTCTTTTCTCCGTCACGGGTACTCTACTTCATGAAGGCGCTACATAAAGATATGTCATGGCTTGTTGCTGCACACACAGGGCAGTCACCTCTTTAGTGTATAGCAGCAGGGTGCCTGGAGCCAAGCACTTCAAAGCTTGCAGGCTTCTCTAACAAAAGAGATGGGGTCCAGAGCGCCTTGAAAATGCACATAAACTGAAGTCAGCTGCTAATCAAGTGATCAGCGCGCCTCCCCACCACAGAGCGTGGCCGCATTACTTTTACGGCCGCCCGGCAGGATGTCGACTTTGTTGTGTGCGCGTTACTTTTACCCATTACTTTTACGGCTCCCGGCAGGATGTCGACTTTGCTTTGTGCGCGTTACTTTTACCACGGCCAATGCTTGTTCACATAGCTCTCCGTCAACGCGACATGCCCATTAATACACGTAGCTGGCGAACCGGCTTGCAAGCAGGCTTCTAGCGTGCTGATGATTACATATATCTTCCCCAACAAACGGGTGTGTTCAGAGCCATGAGAGTTAGAACTACGCGTCGATCTTGCGGGAATTACTTACTCTTTGACCTACCTCATCGTTCTCGCGGCGGTTAGAATGGAAATGATCACAGGGGATACTTTTCCAACTTTCCTTGCTTTCTCTGAACTTCTCCACCCTGAAATTCGAGGGAGGCCGGGGCCATCACAGTCCTTGGCCTGCATTGGTCGGCAAAGCTGCCAGTCAACACAATTCCTGCTCTCTGGTAGACCTGTCGCTCTGGTGGAGAGCTGCGAGGAAGAGGGTAGTGGCAGGGAGAGCTTCCTGTAGGACCCTGTGTGTTTCTGGTCTACAGTGAGCGCTTTCCACGTCTCCACATTTAAGACCTGGCTCAGGAACGGAACAGCAAACACCAACAAGACGGATTCGGAACTTTTACCTATTTATTTGGAAATTTTCTAGAGCCGCACCCAGGACTGGGCACTAGGGGGTGTGTTTGCCTCCCCACCCCATGTGAGGTGCCACTCGCCGTGGCCCGCTAGAGTGCCTATGTGAGGAACGGAGCTCTCTGCCTGGACGGCCTGCGGGGGTGATAATTTCGCTGCCCTCCTCCCACTACAGCCCCAGCCTCCCGGCCTGGCGATGCCCGCTCCTGGCCTGGAACCCGGGCCTTCGCCGCTGCCCCTGCTACCCTGCTCGGGCGTCTCCTTCACCATCCAAATCGGCCTGACCCAGGATGTTGTCCTGCTGCCGCCCTCCTCCGACCTGGTGCACGTCAAGCAGCTGGCCTGCTCCATTGTGGACCACAATGTAAGGGGCCGGCGGCCTCACTTCCTGTTTACTGTCTGCTTAGCCCTGGGAGCCAGGTGCCATCAGAGTGGACCGTTACTGCACCCCTGAAGGCGACGGGCTCATTGCACCCACCAGTGCTTGTTGGTGAAGTTTACTGGGCCAAGTGTTTACTTTTACTGAGACTCGGGGGAGGCAGTGAGGTCTTTTATTTGCATACAGGGAGGTCCTTTTCTATACCCTGTGCGAGGATGAGGCGCTGGGGTAGAAAAGTTTTGCACACAGACCTGCATTTGTAAAGCAGAACCAGTTGCCGGGGAAGGAATAAGGGCTACTGCTGAACCCTACAGGATTTCCAATTTTTTGGCAAGAAAATTACCCGCTATTTGTTCAAATTTTGAGATTCTGGAATAACTGGTATTGGTATGTCCATTGTTTTGAAAATTTTAGTTTCTATTTTTGAATGTGTGTATCAAAGGTTATATTATGTTAGCTGAACTAACTATAACGGGGGAATTTCAATGGTTTTGTACGAGTGAAAAGTCCAGCTAACTATAACGCCCCTGAAACCTATGGTTTTTTAGTGAATTTCTAAGGTTTTTTAAATGCTAATTCCTAACTATAACGTGCCTGAAACCTATAGTTTTTTCAGTGAATTTCAAAGGTTTTTTAAATGCTAATTTCTAACTATGCCTACAGAGATAGGACATGTGAAGAAAGAAGAAAAAACGCACAGAAAGAAAAAAAAGAAATGCAGAAAGAAGCAATAGAAGTCCTCAAAGACGAAGAAAAGTGCAGGAAGAAGGATAACGTGCAGAAAGAACAAACAGAAGAGCAGAAAGAAGCCTTGTTGCAAAATCATCCTGTACCCTCAACTTTTTCAGACGGATACTGGTGGTAACTGAGTCTGACTAACCAGTCCTAGAGCCAATGCTATGTTAAAAGACACTCAGAATACAGTGAAAACACCTACATACACTAGGGAACACTATGCGTTGGGGTCCCCCTCTGATTAGCATGACCTCCTCTGTAAGCCCCTAGTATATAATAGGGAAGGGGATTAAAACTACCTCTTAAAACGCGCCACAGGGCGTGTTTGCACACGTCACCTCAGGCCCCGTCCCCTCCCTTCCCCACTGTGTAAAACGCCCTGTGGCCGTTTTAAGTTGGGAGATCAAGTCCCCTTCAATCCTGAGGGTCCCTAGGGTCCAACTAGACCACTAGGTACCTCCAGTAAGCACCACAGAGCTACATTGCAGAGAGATGTAAAAAGAGGCACGGCCTAGACCACGTCTCTGCAACGCAGCGCAGTGGCGCTTACTGGAAGCACCTGGTGGGCTAGTTAGCGGTGTAAATCCGTTCAGTAGTTCCTGAGAAAATTAGAGTTAAAAAGATAGATATATCTGGGCGGAGCCTAACCACACATCTCATCGTGAGATCCGATTGGCTGTCAGTACTTCATCCAATAAGTGTTGGCAGCCATCTTGGGACCAATATACATGATAGCACCTCATTAAAAAGCATTGCAGTTAATAGAAGGTTTTAAGACTTTAGTTACATTATAAATCATTTGTTGATGGTACCATACTCATTTTAGGAATTGTGGTGTGTTCTAAGGTGATTTTACCATGTGAAAAAGCCTTCTGCTCTGATATCATGAATCATGTTTGAGAGAAAACTGTGAGTTTTGTCTCCTTTCCAGAGAGTAAAATAAAAAGTATTACACATCCGGCGGTGGATGTGTGTTTTATTAACCGTAAGGGGGGTTTCTTGCATAGTTTTGTCGAAGTTTTGTCGAATCCCCTTTGAATGGCTTGGTGTGCGTGTGTATTAAATGTGCCCGTCAATAGCTACCCATGTTTGTATAAATAATCGACAAGGGTGTCTACTTGGAGAGTACCCACCGGCGGGGGCGCCGGGATTAGGCACGGTAGGGCGTCAGACACGTGAGAGCTTCACTAGCGCTGTAAATACATTCCATGTGGATTCATTCTATGCATAGTCGCCTTTTAATGAATATCACGCAAATCGTCATGGTGATAGGTACATACGGTTTGTCCAGCATGTCCTAGGTGTTCCTATAAATATATATTTTTTTTAAATAATAAAAAACAAAGGCCGGCCCCGGTGGATGGGGTCCCCCGGGGCCATAAGTGGCCTGAGAAGGGGGGCAACGCAGCTCCCTCCTAAAGAATTTTTTTTAAAAAAGGCCATGATCCGGGGGTTGGGGTCCCCGGGGCCGATTAAGGCCTTGGGAGGGCCAAATGTATTTTTTTCAACAAAAAAAATTAGGGTGCAGGCCCTGGGGGATGGGGTCCCCAGGGCCAGTAAATTAGAAAAAGAAGGGGGGCCACACAGCCCTCCTTCTTAAAAAAATAAAATAAATAAAAGACCGGCATCGTGCCGGAGGCCACGCCCCTTCCTTGCAGCACTCTGCAAACGCGCCCCCTGGCCAGTTGTAAGTTGGGGAATTAATTACCCTTCAATACTGACAGTCCCTGAGGGCTAACTAGCCCAACAGGTATCTCCAGTATGCGCCAGGGAGCTGCGTTGCAGACAGGTGTTCTGAGGCCACGCCCCTTTTTACACCTCTATGCAACGCAGCTCTGTGGCGTTTACTGGAGGTACCTAGTGGGCTAGTTTGACCCTAGGGACCCTTAGGATTCAAGGGGACTTAATCTCTCAACTTAGAACGGCCACAGGGTGCGTTTACACAGTGGTGAAGGGAGGGGACGGGGCCTGAGGTGACGTGTGCAAACACGCCCTGTGGCGCGTTTTAAGTTGGGGAAATAATTCCCTTTCAATCCTGAGGGACCCTGGGGGCCAATTAGCCCACCAGGTGCTTCCAGTAAGCGCCACTGCTCTGCGTTGTAGAGAGGTGGTGCAGGCCGTGCCCCTTTTTACACCTCTCTGCAATGGCGCTTACTGGACGTACCTAGTGAGCTATTTTGCCCCTAGGGATCCTCAGGATTCAAGGGGACTTAATCTCCCAACTAAAAACGGCCACAGGGCGTGTTTACACAGTGGTGAAGGGAGGGGACGGGGCCTGAGTTAACGTGTGCAAACAAGCCCCGTGGCGCGTTTTAAATTGGCGAAATAATTCTCCTTCAATCCTGAGGGACCCTGGGGCCCAACTAGCCCACCAGGTGCTTCCAGTAAGCGCCACTGTGCTGCGTTGCAGAGAGGTGGTCTAGGCCGTGCCACTTTTTACATCTCTCTGCAACGCAGCTCTGTGGCGCTTACTGGAGGTACCTAGTGGTCTAGTTGGACCCTAGGGACCCTCAGGATTCAAGGGGACTTAATCTCCCAACTTAAAACGGCCACAGGGCGTGTTTACACAGTGGGGTAGTGAGGGGACGGGGCCCGAGGTGACGTGTGCAAACACGCCCTGTGGCGCGTTTTAAGAGGTAGTTTTAATCCCCTGCCCTATTATATACTAGGGGCTTACAGAGGAGGTCATGCTGATCACCGGGGGACCCCAACGCATAGTGTTCCCTAATGTATGTAGGTGTTTTCACTGTATTCTGAGTGTCTTTTAACATAGCACTGGCTCTAGGACTCGTTAGTCAGACTCAGTTACCACCAGTATCCGTTTGAAAAAGTTGAGGATACAGGATGATTTTGCAACAAGGCTTCTTTCTGCTCTTCTGTTTCTTCTTTCTGCACGTTATCCTTCTTCCTGCACTTTTCTTCGTCTTTGAGGACTTCTGTTGCTTCTTTCTCCATTTCTTTTTTTTCTTTCAGTGCGTTTTTTCTTCTTTCTTCACATGTCCTATCTCTGTTGGCATAGTTAGAAATTAGCATTTAAAAAACCTTTGAAATTCACTGAAAAAACCATAGGTTTCAGGCACGTTATAGTGATGTCATTTGAGATGTCATCAGTGATGTCATGAGTGATATCACTGACCATGTCATGAGTGATGAAATATGTGACGTCATCAGCAGTGCATTGCGGGAACGCGCGAGTTATAGTTAGCTGAACTAACTATAACGGGGGAATTTCAATGGTTTTGTACGAGTGAAAAGTCCAGCTAACTATAACGCCCCTGAAACCTATGGTTTTTTTCAGTGAATTTCTAAGGTTTTTTAAATGCTAATTCCTAACTATAATGTGCCTGAAACCTATGGTTTTTTCAGTGAATATATATATCCATTTTGTTGTTCTTTTAGGTTTCTTTCTTCATGAGTCCCACTCTGTTTGACTTCATCCTGATGAAGGTGTGACCCAGACCCGGGTTAGACACCGAAACGCGCGTCGGCGCTGGAGCCACCGTGTCTCCCCCACAGCTATTTCCCTCCTGGAAAAGAAACTAACTTCTTGAATTGTGCGAGAAGTGAATAACTGTACCTCTCTTATGTATAATTGTTTGTTATTCTGACATCGCATTTTTTGTGAACATACCTCGGGGAAGACTCTTGGTATCCTTTGTATATTGTCATTGCTACTCAATGATTTGTTTTCTGTTGGGATGTTTGAGTATGTATGAGTATGTGGTTGTGTGATAGTCAGGTAGAATGAGTGTGTGTGACTCATGATGCAAATTGATATTGACCTCTTTGACACCGATTGGTATTTTTTTTGTACTATATGGATTGAACAACACTAATAATAAAAAAAAATTATTTTCTAATCTATTTGTATGCAGTGCATCTGGGAGGACATGGTTTGTAGGATCAAGTTTTCCTTACCGGTGACTTACTAGCACCAGTCTAGTTAAACTTGGGCAGAGGGGTGTGTTTTCACTGTGGTGTCTGCACCTAATCTGAAATTCCTCTAGCCTTCCTAAGCTGCAAGAACCTTGTCCCTCCTGCTGACCACTCCCAGATGGAGATGAAGTGTCCTCCCCTCTTCAAGCTATGGAACTGGAATTCTCTCCTGTTGAAAGCAAAAGACAGAAAGCCAAGGGTGGCTCTGGGAGTGAATGGTTTCAGTTCCAGAGAGCCCTCTTTAGGGTTTCCACTTTTTTTTTAATGACTGTTAATGCTGCCCTTTGTGTTGCCAATTGTTCATGCTCCCCTCACAAATGAGTAATCATTGCTAAACAAGCACGGTTGTAACCACTCCGGCCTTCTTGAGCTCTTAGGCAAGCCTATTGTCCTCCAGTAGAATAGACAGTCTGATATATGTATTCAATCTCTTGGACAGGAGTGCTGGGTAGACCTGTTCTAAATCGGTTTTCTCTCAGGCAGCACAAAGTACAGATTTTAACTGTTACTTTTTCGTTAAACGTATATCAAAAATCTACTTTCACCTTTAAAATTCGATTTTGAATAACAAGACGAATATACCTTTGACTGAGATTCTTTCATTTTCATAGGCGGAGTACAGAAGGTAGACTTTTATTTATAACTAGGCCTGTTCATTGAAAAAAGTAGCTTAATCTGCCTATGTGCCCTTGATTCTTAGCCTTTCCCTCTTTTATATATTAGACACCCTGCCCTGTAGGCTTAGAAGGGACAAATTAGGGGAGACATATCTAATAGTTACAAGTAGGTCTTGCAAAACACTTTTCAATACTGCTTTCCTTTCCACAAAGTTGTGCAAATGAATTGATGAAGCTTGATTTTTCAGTTAGTTTCAGAAGCCACTGAGCATTAGAAATCTGGTAATAGAACATGTAAATCATTATGTGTGCTATTGTATTGCTATATATGAATTCTTTGTAAAGGCTTGATTCGAGTTGGAGGCCAAAGCCGCAGGTGAAAATATTAACGAAGGAGAGTGCTTTTAACAGCTGGTATAATGCATGGCATAAGGGCTCTAATGCAAATAAAACATTACGCACACATGGGGTGTAGTCTTCTAAATTAAACAGGGAGAAAGCAATACAAGCCTTGGAATACTGAAACAGAAGTTCTGCACTAGGGTGTGGAAAATCAATTTTTTTCTGAAACTTTGCAACCTTCTATAAAAGTGTTTCAAAATTATGCTTTTAGAGTGAAATGTGGTTTGTTAGTATCTCACATTAATTCTTTCACGCAATAGCTCACGGTCTAGTAATGTACCAGCAAAAGAAAAGTTTGAGCAGGAAATGTCTCTCTGCAAGACATTTTCTTTATGAACGTGTCTCAGCCATGCAAACAATTTCACACAATTACATAAAAAAAGATTTTGAGGAACTTCCTGAATTTTCATAATATGATATTCATAAATTATGCAAACTTTGTCAGCATAATTAAAAATATGCCAGGGTCTAATCACTACCAGCCATGATTGGCAATTTTCTTCAGTGGCATTCCCAGCATTCCAATGTTCTAATTCCCTTTCAAGGTTTGAGTCATTGTCAATTGACAGACCTTAATGGGCCTGTTCATGCCCATACTCTGCCTACCGTGATGACTGCCAATGAGAAGGTCCGGTGAAATGGACTCTTTGGTCTACAGCAACGATAGCCTGCAATGACTGCCAATGTGAAGCTCCAGTGGTGACCGCCTGGGATGCCCAACCAGACCTTCGCCCTACTGCAACAACTGTCTGCAATGTCAGGCCTGCTCTTTTCTCTACAACAACAACAATCTGCAACAGTCTCCATTCTCACCGCAAATAGAACTCTTCTCGCGTGCACTGAAAATGTAACTTATTCAGTTGGACTAACGTGGACACTGTATCCGTCCCACGCTCCATTGCAGTCAGCCTGTACTTGTTACTTTCTCTCAGTCTAGCATGACCAGTTGATCACGAGCGGCACTTTGTGTTTAGTGTTCTATTTACCTAAAACTTTCAAATTGCATATTTCTGGTTCTACTTTGTTGTTCTGGTATCATTTTATTTATTAAAAGTTACTCTTTTTTCTAAATTGGTTTGGGATTTATTTTGTGTGTTTTCACTTTACTGCTGTTTGTGTGCTGCATTAATACTTTACATATTGCCTCTAAGGTAAGTGTGACTGCTTTTGTGCATAACTACCAGAGAGTTAAGCACAGGTAAATGTAGTGAGTTTTGTGATTCACTCTGACAAGTATTGTGGTTGTTGCTTGAGAGGGTTTTCATCCCCCTCAACCAATATTTACATTTTGGGTTCAAATAAAACCAGGTATCATGTCTCCAAAATGTAATAGCTTATTCACAAGAACCCAGCCCAGTTGCTGATAAGCCTTGCTTTAAATCTAATGTATGAAATATAAGAGGACCAGTAAAGAAAATGTGAATTGTGAATTGAAATAAATGATTATACACGTCCATGCTTCTAGTGTCTCAAGAATGAAAACAGAGGAGAATGATGAACTAAATGGAACCCGGCAGGGCAAGAACTTGATTTAGATGGGAAGTGTCCGAGATACAGTTTACATCTCCTCCCTGACATGAACGAAGTAGACTAGCCTAGAGCCAAACCTTCTAAATGAGACTGATGGAGACCACAAAGGACTGATTTCTGGTATTTTGGCCTAATTAATTCCGTGTAGGCAAAACAAAACTACAGCACCAAGAAATCATTAGGCTATCACACAAAAGTCCTGGTCTGGAAACAGGGTCCGTGATGAGATGATCACCCTAATCGGAATTAAATTTTAGTGAACGCCTGAAGCAGGGGCCTGATTTAGAGAGGGGAAGATGAATTGGTCGCCACCTACTATAGGACTGGATGCAAGTTTCCTTACTCTCCACATGCCTGATCACTAAGAGTTGTTAAATTCATTTCTACTCATAATAAGACATGGTTTCGATCTGGACTCTTAACTGTGAAGTCAGCTATTAACAATGCGTGACGCCATTTAGCAGGTATCAGTAGCTATATTTCCGCCAGCTGTGGTCAGTATCACTGAATATAAGTACTCTTTTAATTTCAGAATTGGTGTATGTATAAATGCTTATTGTGGCGGCATGTGTTGTAAATGTTGTAAGTACTGTCATCTACTTTTAACAAATTAAACCATTTTCATTTTACCAGGTATTTCAATTGATTCTCCGGTATCTGTTTATTCTAATAAATAAAAATAGAACTTTGAAAAAATGTAGAGATGGTACCTGGGTGCCCAAATTGTGCCAAGTTTATAGGCACGTTTTTAATTATTTCCAAATTATACGGCTTTGACTGATATGCAGACATTGGTTAACTGCAGGGGCGTATGGCAGGCTCCTGCAGCCCCTGAGGCCCAACCTTTCTAGTGGCCCCCAACCATTTAGGGGGGCACCATCCATCCATAGGCCAATATACTGTGAGATATGGGAAACTCGGAGGCCCTTCACCACATTCTCTGGGAGGATGGGGGTGGGCTCTTTATGTTGTGCCACCCACTGTGCTTAAGTACCATGTGGGAAGTTAAGGCATCTTTTTGTCACCAAAACAGCACTGGTCATGTTCCAACTCCGAATCCATTAACACAGCCACCTACGCTCGCTGGGTGAAATGCTGAGTCACTCCTCTTTCTAAACCTGCCATAGGAGCCTGCCTCAAGCAGCCTCCAGTCCTTGGTTTCTGAATCCTGAATCCACCCCCATCCCTCCCCCTCGCCCTGCAGCGGGAAGGGACACTGACGCGTTTGCCTGTCTTTCACGGTAAATGTAAAAGTCCAACTTTGCATATCACTGCAGTTAAACTTTTTCTGAGCACAGCAAATACGAGCAGCCAAACGTCCGAGACTGGAAAGATAAAGTGATGTGCACAGGATCACACTCACAAGTCAATGGAAAAGCCAGAATTGGAATCCGGATCTGTTGGTTCCATGACCGCCATGTCACCCTCCAGCTCACGTTTCTTTCTAGTGCAATTGAGAATGGCCGGACTCCCCTTCTTCTGGCCTTGTACCGGGTGTACACCTCATGGCTGGATGAGATTGGGGGGCCATGGTGGTACACCAAGTATCAATTAAACGTTCCGTTTCAGCATTTTGCAGTAGCACGCCCTCAAATTGGCTGGGCAGCATTTCAATCATTTGGGGGAAAGATGGGAATCTACCTCCGTGCTGTGTTCCTCACGATTAAGTAGCATGATACCATTCTTCTCCTCTCTCGACAGGGATGAGCCAAGCGTACCTGGAAGTATTTCTAACCAAATACCCACGTTTGAAAAGACCCAAAAAGGGACGGGCGTTTTTTCCCCTTCACCCACAAGAAACCAGTGGGGTTCATGATGCGCGTGACATAGGATAGATAGTGCGTGGCGGACATGCCCGTTTAACAGTATTGATGACAACTGCGAAAGCATTATGCTGAAAAAAGTGGCAGGCAGAAAGAACAGACAAACAAGCATTTGCAATACAATAGGACTTGCATTTACCCGAGACCTATTGCATTGGAAACAGGAGTGCGGGTGGGTGAGAAGGAACGAACAGGACTGTGGGAGGGGGTGGGGGTGAGACAGGGAAGAAAATACTGTTCGGTGTAAAGGGGCCAGTAGCCATGGAAAGATACAAATGAGGACATGGCCGTCATGAGGAGGGACTAATAAGCCTAAAACCAATTGGAAGGCAGCATTTAGGACCTAAGCCAATGAAAAAGATGGGCAGAGAGTGGGCAGAGCTTCCACAAAGCTTCCAATCTATACTGAATACAGCATGCCTCGCAAAGCGAGCAGCGCATGCGCCACAACGCTAGGCTCGACCTAAAAACAAGAATTAATAAAGTGAACTTAATTGCTGTGGTGAACATCCAAAAATGTTATAGAGTGAGACCAGCACTGATGAACAGCACTGACAGCCAATACCTCAACATGACTGGAAGAAACAAGCCAATGGTTGAGCGGGAGATCCAAAAGCCCCTATATCTGTCTTTATATTGTATAATGTATGTTGAATGTTGTGAATTAGTTACATGAGTTATTTTGAGATGACTAATGCTGTCCGTAGTGAGACCTAAAAAGGGCCATGAGAAAAGATACAACATGGAAAATCTGAGATTGCTAAAATAGCTGGTTCGAGGATTCTTGTTTTTGCCTTGCCAGGCATGAAAACTAGTCACACGCATTTCAGAAGTGAGAGAATGCAAACATTTAAGTACATCATGGACATGTAAAATTGATGCGGGTCAATCCACTAGGCAGTTGCAAATATAGTACTGATTTCTTATAACACAGCAGCAAAACATGTTCACTCCCACATACTCTGTACATATATAAATCACATTTTTGTATATATTCTAACTGAAGTTTTCTTCCACATCTATGTTTGTTGTTACTGTTTATGTGGGCAAATCACTGAATTCCATAAGAGATGCAACGTGTTCTTTAGTTAGTTACAGAGGACTGTACCTTTACTGAGAGTAACCTCCAGTGGACATCTAATGTATCTCACAAGATAACCCTCTCCTGGGCTACTAACCATACCAGAGTCTCCAACAGAACAAATACTTTTCCTCTTGCATATTTCCAGTTCATTATATCTTTGATAAAAGCTGTTTAAGCCAGAATCCTGGTGGTTCGCCTGTTATCCTGTACACACGGGGTCTGCATTACTGTATGAGGATGTTTTCAGCATATTTGGGTCAGATTCCAGTAACCTGAGACTTCTCCCCCGACCGGTCATCAGAGAAGTCCTTGTAAGGTTTATAAACAAAATCAGTATCCTGTGACCATCTCTACAGAAAGCTCTTCAAGGAGCAAAGGGTGTAGTTTATTCCAGCTTTCACTCACAAACCAGCTGCCTTTCCCAGGGCTTCCAGTCAGTCCCCCTCTCAACACTCTGTGATGTCATCACATTCCTGCTGCAGCTTCCGGGTCATCCTAGACATACCCAGTCCAAATGAAGACACCAGAAGAGACACATTAGGATTCCTGCTGCAAGCAGGGCCAGCTTTAGGGCAGTGCAACAGGTGCGGTCGCACTAGGCGCTGACCTGTTGAGGGGGCGCTGACCTCAGGGAGGGTGCTGTTTTTAGCAATAACTTATGATTGAAGAGTTGAGGGGTACTTTTGCCTGGAGGTAGTAAGAGAATCCAAGCAGGGGTTTTTAGGGGGGAGGGAGCGTAAAAAATGATTGTCGCACCGTGCGTCACCCGCGCTAAAGCCGGCCCTGGCTGCAAGCATGCATAGTATGACGATAAACTGGTGTACAGTTCAGCTTCAGCCTAGTCTACTGCTATTGAGCTATTTCCAGACACACACAGCCTGATTGCATGCATAATAGGTGCAACAACCTTACTGCTGGAAGCTGCACAAAGAAGCCCCTGTCTTCCTTAACCCTGGCATTAAGGAGGAGATGGGTTTTCTGTCTTACAAATGAGGTGCAGCCACACATAAGTCCAACAGATTGTTTGGTGGATACCAGGTGGTTGCCCTGAATACTATAAAGTAGAAGAGTTTTTCTGTTTCCTTTTTTATTTCAGATTTTTATCGCGCTGTCTTGTGATAGTCATCAAGGAGAGGGCAGTTGGAGGTTTTTTTTTTAAGAGTCCATCTATCTTGGTTTCAGGGGGGTTGCAATGTGCCTTGCTGTGATGACCTTTAAATACTTACGAATAGATTGAGGAACCAAAGTTTTTAATAAATCACTGAAGCACTATTTACAGTGTGAGGAGGTTGTCTCATCCAATCATAAGGCTCAGAATTCTATCATCAACTATTATTTCTGCCAACATTTTAAGTTCAGTGATGTTTGATTCAGGGATACGTAGACAATGATATTGTTAGTCAGCCTACAGGGGACACTATTGGAGTTCAAGGTTCTAATAGCTGAATTTCACATTTTGACCACTGTTAATTCCCGTTCCCTCTTGTCACTGCCTGTTGGTCAGATAGGGGGCCATAATCACGAGGCATACAATTAACATTAATTAACACCATACGAAAACGGTGTTCAGTCCTGCTCTAATACGTAGCCTATGACAATAGAGTTTAACTGAAACAAAACACTTTGACCACTGTATATTATATTTCCCTCTCAATATCTGCTGTACATTGGCTAGGGGCATAATCACTACGAATGCAGTTCACATCAGTTAACACCCTCAGCAGACGGTGTTAACTGCAGTTCTTACACACAGCCTTAACCATTAACGCTTAACAGAAATGATAGCAGAAGCATCCAGAAACACTTGCAAAATAGTTGATAGATGTTGTACTGATATATAATATATACGCTGGATAGATTTTAATTTGTTTAAGGCATGGGTGTTGGAAGCCGGAGTCCCAGTTCCGCACCACTGTCACCAAATGCGAGACCCGGGACTCCTCACTCAACGTTAGGCCAAGTAAGGACACCGTTTGAGATAACCCTGCTCACCCCATTAGTAGCTTGGCACGAGCAGCCAGGCATATCTCCAAGGCACGAGTGTACAGTATGTGCAACCACACTCACAGCAACCCACTGGTGACACCACAAATGGACTCCACACGAGTTTGATAAAACGATCAGACCACACAATACAAAAAACAAACATATAATAAAGGGTAATATTGATTCCGGCTGGATGGTAGGTTCAAATCCCAACAACCGCTTTCAAAATGCTATGCTGGTCACAATGCTAGAATCACACACGTTGCAATGGACAAACAATAGTGCGCTGCGTAATGATACAATCCTGTGCTGAGAAAAGGAGAAAAAATACAATGTGTAACGATCCACCCTGGTACCTTGCAATGGGAGAAATAAGTCAATGTGTACCGCTACAATCATGTACTGCGCAATGAAGGAATAATGCAATGCGCCACACCCCCAACCACGTACATTGCAATGAAGAAATAATGCAATGCGCACCGCTACAATCCTGTACTTTGCAATTAAAGAATAATGCAATGCGGCAGCTACAATCCTGTACATTGCAATGGAGAAATAATGCAATGTGTAGTGCTACAATCGTGTAACGTTATGCAGAAATAATGTCAGGCGTCATAAGACAGTCCGGCAGTTCGTTAGCAGCAATATTGGCAATGTGTATTATGACAGTCAGCCTCTTCGATAACAGTTGCCCCCCACACATATCAACGATGATATAAAGTACAGCTTCTCACTCTGGCCCCAGTACTGCCACTCCTTTGGTCAGTAGGGGCCCCAATCTGAGCCAAAGCAAAGGCACACGTCGCCTGAAGGACTGAGAGGCTGAGAGTGTTCCTCCGAGTCCACACCCCGCTCAGGCAGTGATCCACATTACCTGGGGGCACGACCCCACACTCCTCTCCTCCTTCAGCGAACTTTCTCAGTGGGCCTCAGCGGCTCGGCCTGGCACCTCAGCTCCTCCGGGGCTGCCGGTCCGGGCAGTGACTGTTAGGAAGGTCTCAGGAGGCCGCAGGGCACACATACCCCACGCCTCTGAGATTACGTTATTCCGGGTGAACGTTCACAACAACACCCTCCACGTCTCCTCTGGCACGAAGCCACACACACAATGCTGATGGGACTTCACGTCGACTCCGAGTGCACGTTCACCAGGCACTCCTTCCTGCGGTCTCAGTTGGCACCAAGACACCCACACCGGGCTGCAGAGACTCACTTTCTTCCAGTGCACACGATGATCAGCCAATCACCTCCACAGTCCCAGGTTGCACCAAAGCACGCACACCGCTTCACTGAGACTTACTCCAACTCCGGTGCCCCGATATCCAGGCGCTCTTCACCAATGCCTTCAGCCGTATCCTGACAGGTTCACCGTGTCCGAGCCTCACTTCTCCGGTGCACTCGATGACCAGGCGCTCATCACCAGTGCCTCCGGTGCACCCCGATACGCACCCTGCGTGTCCGAGACTCACTCCACTTATGATGCACACGTTGACCAGGCGCTCCTCACCAACACCTCCTGTGCACCACAACATGCACCCTGCGCATCCGAGACTCCCTTCACCTCCGATGCACACGTTGACCAGGCACTCTTCACCAGCACCTGCGGTGCACCACGACACGCACCCAGCGTGTCCGAGTCTTACTTCACCTCCGATGCACACGCTGACCAGGCGCTCTTCACCAACACCTGCTGTGCACCACGACACGCACCCAGCACGTCCAAACGTCACTTCTCCGTATGTCCATGATAACAGTGCACACCTTCTGAGGGTCCCAAGCTGCCACAACTCTCACCCACCGCATCGCTTGAAACTTCTCCGGAAACTTTCAAGTTCCTGTGTTTCCAAACAGGGAGCCAGCTCACCTTGGGCCTTTGGGGTAACAAGACACAGCACAAAGCACAGTCTTCTTCAAGCAGGGGGACCCAGCGCACAAAGCACAGTCCCAACAGCCTCTTACTTGGTTAAAACAGTAAACTGCAGACCAGCCCCAGATCACGAAGCAAGGCTCGGTCCTTTCCAGCAGTCTCTTCAGTTGTTCCTTCCTTAGCAGAGGTTCCTCTTGACCACGAAATGGATCCAAGCCTTTTCAGTCTCAATCCATTTCTATTCCAACGTTCAGAAGTCTCAGCTCTCATAGTTATACCCCTAAATGTCTTTGAAGTTCCTTGTGATCAGGGGTCCCTGATCCCTGCCTAAATCAGTTCTGAGTGTCTCCCTCCCAGTGTCACCTTTCTCCCTTTGATACTGGGGTTCTGGATCCTTAATCACTCAGCAGGAGACTGGTCAATTATTTTATAGCAGCAACCCAGGCCTCTTCACCTCCGGGGGCTTCTCCTCCGCCTACTCTCCAGATGTAGGTCAGCCTGGTGCCATCTCTACCCCTCCCTGGGTCAGGACCTCCCTCAGCTCCTCTCACCTCCCAGATCCAGACAGTCAATCCACATTCAGCAGAGACACACAGAAATGCTTAAAGCACAAAACTCAGCAACTTTCTAAAAGAGTGGTTTCTGAACACACAGTGACAAAACCACTTTCAAAGAAAGATGTGTTATGATATTGTGAGTTCATACATACTAAACTTCACTTCTCCATTTTAAACTTATGGGAAACTAGGCTAACAAACACAATACCCAGCCTCCCCCATTCTGTCCTAGGCAGGAGGGTCTTTCACCAGTGAAAAATAAAATGGAGTGTTTTCACTGTCAGGACATAGCTCACACCTCAGTATATGTCCTGCCTTTTACTTACACTGCACCCTGCCCAGGGGTTACCCGGGACCTACCTCAGGGGTGCCCACTGTGTACGCAAAAGGGAAAGTAAGGCCTGACAAGTGGATGCACTTGTCAGGACAACATGCTAACTTAGCAAACTGCGCGCATGCCCTCCACTGCAGGCCTGAGTTCCCTTCTCCGCACACCTTTGCATTACTAGCCCTGGCACACACAGTGTACATCTCTAGGGACTTTATAGTAAGGCAAACATACGAATCATGGCCAACCAATTACCATTACACTTTACACAGGAAACACTTGTATTTTGACACTGATCAGCAATGGCAAGGTACCCAAAGCATCTAAATTGGCAACTCTGTCAGGAAAACGGTCTAGGGGGAAAGCAAAAAGTTTAGGGAACTTTAGCCAAAAAGGCCAAGTCCTACAATGGGCCAGAAAGCCAGAGATTAAATACATTTAAAGTAACAGGAAAGTTTTTGCATATTCAGCCGGCTACATGAAGCAAGCTGCTTTTGTAATCACTTCAAAGCCCTTGTTCATAATCCCCTAACGCCCAGACATTAGAACATTTCAAATACATTTGCAGTGTAGGTTCAGGAGAGTCTGAACCACTATAGGTTTTAAGAATGTCCACATAAGATACAGTTTGATACAATGCAACTAAATGGAAATAATGTACTTAGTCATTTGTTATCATGGGTGGTATGTCAGAAAATTAATCACAGAAATCTTGTGCTACAAGAATATTGTAGGAAAAATATTGAGTACCAAAATATTGTCGGGAAGTATATGTTGGCAAGTATACATTTACTATTCCTAATTCCATATCCATGTACCAAGACAATATATGTATTGGTATCTTAAATATTTGTGGAGCAAAGGGTGACACAAGAAGGAGAAGCGAAGACAGGAGTAGGGAGTAGGAAAGAGGTAGCTGCCACTAGCGGTAGAAAGGAGAGTAAGTGAAAGGCAACTAGAGAACATGGTCAGATGCTGGGGGTTGTATGTGATCTTATTGTGATTTTCTGAAGTGTAAATACTAGCAACCACATCTTGCTGCCATGCAGTGGGATTTCGGCTGCTGCTCCAAGTCTCAGCTGTGCAGTGTTTCTCTGCCCCGGCTTAGCTGACTCTGCTGATGGCATAGTAGGGGCATAAACAATGACACCAAATTCCACAACGCCAGTGAGCGAAGCAAGCAACACAGACTTACTCATGGATTGCATCTTACAATAACATTTTCTATTAAATGTGTTGTTAACTACTGTTTTTCTAGCAGTGTTAAAAGGGCCACACATTACTATTGCGATAATTTACCAGTGTACCAAGGAAACAAATGGGGGTTGTTGGAAATGGCCCTTTTTCAGAGTTATTCTCAAACTTTTTGCTTCTTCCTCCTATTTGTCCTGACCTGTTTTTGTTGTCTTTAGTACTCAGGGCACCGTACCACTGTTAATGAGTGCTAAACTGCATATGTTCTCTGTGTAAATTGTGAACATAATTGGCTATTCATGATTGGCATATTTGATTTATTTGTAAGCCCCTAGTAAAGAGCACTGAGTGTGCTAGGGCCTGTCTATCAAATACTACTAGTGGGCTGCAGCACTGATTGTGCCCCCGACATCATTAGCACTGAAAATGCATCTCAGACCTGACATTGCAGTGTCTGTGCGCAGTTTTAAACTGCCATGTCGACCTGGCTAGTGCACCCATTTCCCAGGTCCTAACCTTCCATTTTCTTACATGTTAGACACCTCTCAGTTAGGCCCAAGGTAACCCCATGGGCAGGGCGCACTGTATGTGAAAAGTAACCCCATGGGCAAGGCGCCCTGTATGTGAAAAGTAAGACATGTTACTGGTGTGTGTGATATGTCCTGATAGTGAAATACTGCCAATTTCATTTTTCACTATTAAAAGGCTATCTGTCCTATAGGATAGCATGGGAGATACTTTGTAACATCTTACAAGTATAACTTCCCATCGGGACAAGATGGAGGTATACAGTTTAGGCTCTCTGAACTCAGACTTTAATAACACATCTTTTAGTAAAGATGGTTTTTAAATTGTGTGTTTGAAAAAAATGCCACTTTTAGAAAGTAGGCATTTTCTTGTTTAACCATTCTGTGTGCCTTTGCCTGTTTGTAGATTGACAGTCTGGTTTTAGAGTGAACGGGCTGGGGATGTCCGTTCACTGTAGACAGCTACTTGGGGGGTTGAAGTGTGCCTGGCTCTTCCTGGATGACTCAGAACTCAGCTGAATAGACCTTGGCTGCATTTAGAATAGTGGGAGGAGTTTTCCTTGCACCTGAAGAGTGCATGTCTCCCTTGCACAATGCTGTTTCCAGCCCCTGTGGTCATACTGCACCAGTGAGGATAGAACTGGTTTGGACTGGGCTCAGAGACCCTTGCAAAAAAAAAAACAACAAAGGCAAAATGGGATATAAGTAGTAGCCCTTAAACCACAAAACTTTAGAACACTTCTGGACTCAAGAGGAACCAAGTAGAAGAGCTGGAGTGCTGTGAGGAGGAGTCATGCTCCTTTGCTTTGTGCTGTGTGAGGATGGCCTGCAGTTCCTGCTTCTGCCAAGGAAAGGACAAAGACTGGAATGTTTCTGTGAACCTTCTTAAAGAAGAATCTCCAAGGGCCTATGTGTGCTGGTCTCCAGTTCTAAAGTCTAAGGGACACAAAGACTTCACCCTCAGTGCCCCTGAGGCCTATTGCCGAGAGTTCTGACCTGCCAGGAGGTGCCTATTCCAGTATTGGGCCTCTGGAGGTTGTTTCTGCTGTTGGGAGCTGGAAGCAACTTGAAAGAAACAAGAAAAGCAATATTCGACGCTGTCAGCGATGCCGCCGTGATGCTGTGACCTGCACTGAGGCCAGGGGCACCGCTCATGACGTGCACTACGCACCACCTGGCCTGCACCCCAGCTTTGACGCCCTTTGATGCCTACAGTTATCGGCATTCCCATTGCCAGCACTCGCTCTGACTCCGTCATTGCCAGCGCCTGCATCCGGTTATCGCAGCGCCAATAACTGGCTAGGGTGACTCAACAAACTCGCCGACTTCCCATCGCATCACTTCAGCGGAACTGATGCCTCACCGGAACCTATGCCTCACCGCCAATGCAACTGACTTCTCCTGTCCTAGATTCGACACAACGTCTCCTTGCGGACATGACGCCTCGCCTCCCCCGTGGCAGCAAAGAGAGCTGGCCTCGACATAGTCTTTGTTTCCAATGTACTGTTTGTTTGGGTGTCTGCGTGACACCATGCTTGACGCCATGCACCTCGCAGTCGGCGCCGTACTTTGGATTTATTGCTATCATGATGTCGCAATAGCCCCAGGTGGAGCTCTTCGATTTCTATAAGCTTTATTTTGGAAATAACTGTTCTGAAGTGCTATTTTACTACATGTATTTTGCATTTTTGTTATTTTGGTCATATTGAGTTTAGATAAAAATATTCTATTTTTCTAAACTGGTGTGGTGTTCCATTTGACGTGTTATCACAGTTTTACTGTGTGTTTTGAATACAAACACTTTACACATTGCTTTTAGTATAAGCCTGTCGGCTCTTGCCGAGCTACCAAGGGGGTGAGCAGGGGTTATCTAAAGTGTTTATCCCATTAACCCTGACTATAATTAAGGGTCCCTACTTGGGCAAAAGTACCTACCTCTGCCAATTAGAGACCCCCAGTTCTAAGAGGAGTTCATCAACAAAAAATAAACCTTGAAAGCCACACTAGACACAATTTAATTCTGATCTGATAGCACAGTCTTAAGATGAATGTGTCACTTGAGAGTTCTTCTTGATCTGTGAAAACTCTCAGGTTCTCAGCAGATGCTGGCAGTTGTTCTGGTCCCACCGATTGTCGTTTCTTAGGGTGGGTGTGATCATCCCACCCTGACATTCCTACGTCACCTGAGTTGTCACCCTAACTTGGCCTCCCCTTCTCCGACCGTTAGGGATTCAGGCCTTGGTAGCTTTTAGAACCATGATATGTTACAGGCCATTTACTGGTTACCCCTTTACTGTGCCCAGTGTACCATTAAGGACAACAACTCTCCACATGAATGAGAAATGAAGAATAACTCTACACAGTAGGCACCCAAACAGGGCACAGACTCTGCTCCTTGGATTCCTGTCTCTGAACAATACCTAGTCTCCCTCCTTCAGTATCAGAGCCTGGGCCCTTTTGTTGACTGGCTCTACAATTATTTCCAGCCTTCTCTGATGGGTTTCAGATGCTTTGAAAGTGTGAGGCACCCATGAAAAATCTGGGGGCAACGTATCTCCTACCTATCTCCCAAACATTAGAACTGCGGGGCAGCACTGGGTTATTCGCTGGTAGGTGCGGTGCGGATATGCTTTCAAAAATTGATGAAGTACAGCCTCAACATTTATCTGTTGCTCTACCCCAATCAGCATGGTCTTAAGGTACCCATGAAGCGTTCAAATTTCCCAGTGGCCGTATGATCTTGCAGTGTTTCACCCCAAGCATGTTGATGTATTTATGAAATTCCCAGCCTAAAAGCGCAGGCCATTGTCCATCTTTCACTGGTTGGGGACACAACTGAAAGGGTAACAATATTTTCCAGTTTGACATGCACTTTCTCAAATACCGTTGACTCATATATTTCAACCACAGGAAATTTTGGCTAAGTGCCTATCATCACAAGGAGTTGGCTACCACCTGGCGAAGTGCAGAAATCTGCACTCAGTTTCGCATGGTGCTGAGCAGGGCTCCTTGGTGGCCAATCGCACTGGTAATTCTGGACCTCCAGTAGCTTGGCAACATAAAAATGTTCTTATCACTTGCTCCACCTGTGCCCATATCAGGATACCAAAGTTTCTCTCTCAGTCAGGTCTTGTTTTTTACTAAGCCCAAAGTGCACTAGCTGGTTGACTTGGCTATGGGAAACCTTCAGAACAACAATGCGTGATCCCTTCTGCAAGACTCCGTAGTCCGATTTGTGGGGAACCCCTGGTAGTGCCATTGCTAAGCCCATGTGCATGTGTTACATCCCCTTACTGAGAAGCAGTGTCCACCAGTTGTCAGCAGCATATGCAGTCAGTGCTGAGATAGTCCCCTTCTCTCTTTCTTCCCCTATTTCCATATTCAACACCCCTTATTGACTGGGGAAACCAGTGGCCTGTGGGCCCAAACTTACACTGTCAATAATACTAAAGTCGGTCGGCCAGTTTGCTGGCCTGCCTTTGCTGTCACACTCGATGACGAAATGCGCCTCTTTTCAATTTAGAGTCAAGTCACCTCTCACCTGCTTCACGGCTTTTTTGGATTTTGGCTGTCTAATAGGCTACAAGAATTCTCTAGCTGTGGAGTCGGACAGTCGCACATGCCACGTGACTCCGCAAGAACCACCCCAAGTCCAGGAAGGAAAACCTTAAGATTACAAGCACCAGCTCGCTTCTTATTTAGCAGAACACTGAGCGCCCCTTCTTCATGGGGGTTGCAGTACAAAGGCCTACATGATCTGGTGGACTGCAGGCCTGTTCAGGCCTACAACCTCTACAGGCCATGCTCAGAATCACTCTAATGGGCGACTGTACTGGGTGTAAACAGTGCAGCTTTGCACTGTTATCTGTGACCTAATAATATTTTGTTAACGTTTTAGGAAGCTATTCAGGGGTTTGGTTCCTTAGCTCTGTTTGTAAAATCAGGCAAATGAGTGACTGACTGATGCAGTGCATTCCAGTTAGCAGGGCTTAGTTGTTGATAAAATTAGCGACTTGCGGTGCAAATGGAGAATATGGTATCTGTAGAATTGTATTCTAAATTAAACACAGGTTGTTTTGGATTGGTACATTTGTATAGCCGAAACTGCTGGTTATCTAAGAAACGTACCACATATGACATTGTTCTGCATTCTGTCCATCAATTGTTCTTTTTGCATTAGTCACCCCGAGTAGGACGGGTATGCTCAGACGTGGGTCCCGTACTCTCCATGCCACTGGAGTCAAGCTATCCTGGCTGATGAGGGATGAAACCTCGAAACCGGTCCTAGGATGCTTGTTTCCAGTTTAGGGAGGGCCTGGCCTGGCAGTTTGGGCTGGACTGTTTCCATTGGGCACAGGGTCAAGACTGATTTGCATATGGCTGGGTTCAAACTGGAATGGCATGATGAGCAAAAAAACGGGGAACAGCCGTTACAACGCGGTTTTTACCACGCACAGCTTTTACATCGCATGCGTTACAACGCATGCGATGTTACAACGCAATGCCATTACAACGCAAGTCTTTACATCGACTTGCGCTAGATGGCGTGCTAACATTACAAATAGTGTAGTTTACTATCCCAACACCTTCCCTACTGTTACGTGGACTGGAGTTGGAATAGTAAATTACACTTTTCTAATGTTAGCACGCCATCTAGTGCAAGTCGATGTAAAGACTTGCGTTGTAATGGCATAGCGTTGTAACATCGCATGCGTTTTAACGCATGCGATGTAACTGCACGCGTTGTAATGACACGCGTTGTAATGTCATACATCCCAAAAAAATGATGGATTTAGGCCCAGATCTCTGTACTGGGGTGACATAGTTCTGCATTCTGTCCATCAATTGTTCTTTTTGCAAGTACCACAGCACAAACACAGAAAGAAAATATATATTTTGGCATTGGTGGCCTGTCAGTTTGCTTATCTGTTTTTTTATCTCCCTGATTGAACATCGAACCATAATATCATTGCTTAAATGAATATACTGGCCTACTTTGTGACTGCACTGGTATTTGAATCTGGGTTACCAGTGGTTGCACACAATTATAGGATAGTGATGGGGCCAAATTCCCTATCCTAACTTTAACCAAAGGTGTCTGGCCGATGGTCTTTGTTGCTTGCTAAGAAGTGTGGAGGGAAGAAAACAATTTACCAATTATACTTTTCTCCTCCCATCAACCTAAATAATTACGCACTCCGAATTCAAATTTTTGTTAATTTATTACAATGCCAGAAACAGAATATAGACACACCTCCAATTAAGGTGTAAAGATACATGAAAACGAATACATAGCCCAATCTACGAATATAGTTCATACAGCACAATAGACACGGAACAATGAATTCCAAAATCAGAACACAGCTAAGTATAGACACTGTGTCCAAATCTCTTTTCATTTGTATTTCCGAATTATAAAATAATCTATCCCTACTCTAGGTCTAAGGTGACATCCCTTACTAATCTCCCAGAAGAATCTCCCAAAAGGTGTTGGCACTTGTTGACTCCCTAAGAAGTACAATCACGTCAAATGGGTCAAGTAGCGTAAAGCCACAGAGCTCATTCTAGAATGCTCTCCTTCCTCAGTCAAAAGCAGACGTCCTGCAAATCTGTCCCTGTGTCTAATACAAAAAGACAAAGTTACACCCCTAACATGTCACATGGTACATTATTCCGTGAAGACCTTCTTGAGTAACTGTCCACAAAGTCCAAATAATTTCACAGCCTTGTCTGTCGACCGTGGTTCCCAAGTTTCGCCAGGCATGGAAGGTGTCCTCCCTTCTCTTTGTCCGAACTCTTCAAAGGCATTCCTTTCCTCCCATGTAGCTCCTTAAATCTTGACTAATGAGGTCAAATGCCTAGACCTGCAGTAGGGGTGAAAAGAAAACTTTCTACACACATACATTTTAATTAGCTCCTGACCTGAGAGCAAACGAGGAGAAATGAAACTTTTAAGAAAAACAAAAGTTAGGCCTATAATTCTGGCTAACCTAAGAATTTCTTTTAATATGCACTCGTTATACAGGGCTTTATACGAATCTTATAACAGGGAATACATTTGATTTGCCTACTAATCACTATATACGTACACAATTACTTGTTTTCTCTAAACACGTGTAAAATACTAATCATTCCTGCAAAAGGCCATAAGTTCACTCTACAGATTTTAGCATGAGAATACATAAATTTGTTTTAATATGCACAAAGTTCAACCAAACATCGAATATATGCGAGTGCAGTTTGTACATGAGTATAATGCACCCCTTACAAATTTCAGAGCTTTGAGCTCTCTATCAGTCCTCCCCTCTGATGACAAGTGTCTTCAAACCATAACACTTTTCCCTGCTATGTTCTCCTCACAGGAAAGACCGAACTAAACAGAAGTTGTAGCTTGTCTTCCCTGCCTGAACCTTTTCAGATTCTTAAGGTAATGATAGTGACTGTCCTGCAGTCTTTCCATCTGCCTTTCTCATCTGCAAAGGGAACTTTCAGCCTGTCTTGCTCTGTACCACTTAAAAGCTCTAAAGGCACCCAACAATACAAATCACAACTATTATGATAGGTTTTAGAATGTAACCAAAAATTCCGTGTCCCAAACTTCCAAACCAACTTCCAACTCTTCCAAATCCTTGGCCAATTTTATCCCAAATCCCATCTGTTGCCAAATCATGTATGTCGTGATGTATCTCAGTGATGTTACTTATATACTTCTTTAAATCCTTGCTGTTATCCGTTATATAAGTACAGAACTGTTGAACCCTCAATAATTTACAGACTCCGCCTTCTTTTGCCAGTAAAACCTCTAACTTAAGGTGGTTCTGAAGCACCATAGGTCTTATGGAGACCATCTCTCCATCAACAAGCAATAAAGCTTGAGCTGTATTCACTGACAACATGTTCACCAATGTTGACAACCTTCTAATTTTTTTTTGCATCATTCAGAATCACTCCTAAACTAGGAATCATTGCACCAAACACATCACCAACAATTTCTCCTGCACTTGTACCAGGTTTTCCCCTATGTGATCTTTTCCGTTCCTATGGCCACAAATCGTCCACATGGAATATTTTTGACAATTCCACTGCCAAATAACATGTTAAATACCGATTTGGAGGCAGTCACACATATGCATTCCTTCCACATACGAAATACTCATTAGGCACTATGGTCAATGTATCCAATAGCTCCTTCTTTATTGACTCTTCAATCAGGAAGATGTGCTCACATTCACTTTCTCCTACGAATATTTTATCATAATATGTCTGTGTCTGTCTAATGCATAGTTTCCCTTTTTTGCTGCAAATCTAAAGCTATTGGACCAGAACTCCCCTTTGCCTTATGATCCAGTTCTTCTTGGGTCCATGGAATCACCTCATGCTTACAGTCAGGCCTAAATAATGCCTGTCTGTGTCAATCCTCTATTTGATCTACAAATTTCTTTTCTATGTCAGATAACATACAGGTCAAATTGTGTCTATGGGCATATGCTGTGTCTAGTATTACTGTGGGTACAAAATACGTTGACATCCTGTCTTCCTTCTCATAATAATCATATTTTTTTCAAATATTTCAGTACAGGAACTTCAGGGAGCACTACATCATAATTAGAGAAATAGTACTCAAAATGGGCTTTGCCGTAAAACATACTCAGCAGCACGCTGCTCGTGATGCCAGAAGTCAGGGGTAGGTGATGATACCTAATACCCTCCTCCACTGATGCTGGCAACTGCATACACACATAGCAATCCTTTGCTTCCATCGTGTCCCCATACTCATACAACAATCGTGCATATGCATTCAGACTAAAGTCACCCTTAGAAAGGTCTACATGTAATAGACGACTAGTTTTTTTTATCATCTTCTCATCTGACTCTGATGCACCCTCCCTTATCTCTGGTGTAGAAGGTGTAGGTGTCCCTTGTTCCCCTTCTTCCACAACCATGGATGTGATAATCACTACTGTAATAACTACGATTACCCCCACTATGAGTGTGCCTATCATGCATTTCTACCTATGGCTCGAATTTCCAGACTCCACTGTGATTCGGTTCTCCAATTTAGTGCATGAGTGAAATAACAAAGTCTCTTCCTTTCTTCTTAAGGGTTTTTGCACACAAAGTTCTTATTACATTCCCTTTGGATGTGGAATTCTTCTGTATTCAGTTTGACAACAATAGTCTTAAGCTCGTGAATAGCCATCCCTATCCCTCTTTCTTCTTCTACTAATAAGTCCATAAATGTATTCTTCTTCCTCTCGGACCTAGGTTATCTCCTTTACAGTGCAATTTCATAGACTTTCTTGTCACTTATTCAGTTCAGTTTTCATCATAGATCATATCAGTGCCCAGAGCATCAACAGCGAGTTCCAAGATTTCCATCCGAAACGCTGCCAATTCTTGAGCTGAAGGCTGGCGGCCAAACGTTGGGAGTGCAAGTTGATTTAGGATCAGGAGTCTCAATCCACTCAGTCTTGGAGGATGAGGTACCGTCAGGGTCAGAAGCCCAAGAGCCTCAACTCCTGGAACCAACAGTTCGATTTCAATAATCAAAATGGTCTTTCCACGTATCACTCTCCCAGACCTCAGTCTCCCAGACCTCTCCGGTCTCTGCATCTGTGACTAGGTATGAAAACTAAGAGAAAAACCTCAAAACTGACCTATCTAATTACATTATTGGCTCTAAGCTCAAACATAATACATGTCCCCACATACAAAGTCTTATCACATGTATTTATTTGGTAACATTAACGGTCACTAGATTCTTCAAACTGTCGAAATTTATTTTTAAGGTATTCTTAACATTTAGGTGCCGATTCCGATCCTGGAAAAATTTCCCCCGTACGAATCGTATCCAGAATTTTTTCCGTACGAATCGTACAAGTAGCGTACAAACTGCCAAGTACGATTCGCATGGGAAAAACTCCATACGAATCACATCGGGAACATTTCCCCACACGCCCTCGGGTCAGAAAATGTGTCCTACACATCCCCGGACGATTTACCGTACCAATCAGAACAATGAAGTCCGACCGCGCAAGTACGATCACTCCCGTCCTTTCGATTTTACAACTGTATGGAAAAAACACCGTACGGACCGAACTCCTATAGCAACCATGGAGACATGTGCCCGCATACGCGCCGAACACCCCACCCCAGACCCCGTATGTACGCGCAGAACACCCCCCCCAGCCCTCGTATGTACGCGCCGCACCCCCCCCCCCCCATCTGCCGCATGTACGCACCAAACGCCCCCCGGCCGCGGATGTACGCGCCGAACCCCCACCAGTGTATGTATGGAGCGTACCCCCACTTGTGTATGTATGGAGCGTACCCACACCCCACCAGTGTATGTACGGAGCGTACCCCCACCCGTGTATGTATGGACCGTACCCCCACCCGTGTATGAATGGAGCGTACCCACACCCCACAAGTGTATGTACGGAGCGTACCCCCACCCATGTATGTACAGAGCGTACCCCCACCAGTGTATGTACGGACCGTACCCCCACCCGTGTATGACTGGAGCGTACCAACACCCCACCAGTGTATGTACGGACCGTACCCCCACCCGTGTATGAATGGAGCGTACCAACACCCCACCAGTGTATGTACGGACCGTACCCCCACCCGTGTTTGTACGGACCGTACCCCCACCCGTGTATGAATGGAGCGTACCAACACCCCACCAGTGTATGTACGGAGCGTACCCCCACCCGTGTATATACGGACCGTACACCCACCCGTGTATGCATGGAGCGTACCAACTCCCCACCCGTGTATGTACAGACCGTACCCCCACCCTTGTATGCATGGAGCATACCAACTCCCCACCCGTGTATGTATGGACCGTACCCCCACCCATGTATGAATGGAGCGTACCAACACCCCACCAGTGTATGTACGGACCGTATCCCCACCCGTGTATGAATGGAGCGTACCAACTCCCCACCCGTGTATGTACGGACTGTACCCCCACCCGTGTATGCATGGAGCGTACCAACACCCCACCAGTGTATGTACGGACCGTACCCCCACCCGTGTATGCATGGAGCGTACCCACTCCCCACCCATGTATGTACGGACCGTACCCCCACCCGTGTATAAATGGAGCGTACCAACACCCCACCAGTGTATGTACGGACCGTACCCCACCCGTGTATGAATGGAGCGTACCAACACCCCACCAGTGTATGTACGGACCGTACCCCACCCGTGTATGAATGGAGCGTACCAACACCCCACCAGTGTATGTACGGAGCGTACACCCAGCCCCCCCTGTATGTGCGGTGCGAAACACCACCACCGATGGACGGTGGGGACCAACACCCTGCCCGTGTCTGTACGCACCCTACCCCAGGCCCCCACACCAGCACCCTCACCCAACATCGCGCATGTACGAATCGTACTAAGCCATAGCAAAGGACAGCACTGTACAACAACATGGCCCATGTACGCACCGTACAGACGCAAAAAACACTCGTACTGAACCAGGACAAACCAAAAAAACACAAGGAGAGTCAATTCGATGCACACAACACCACAAAACATGTCCAACAAGCCCAAATACATCCTATAAACTGACCTGCAACTGACAAGCAGCTAAACAGAGGCCCAAACCACTACCACTCCTAATAACACACCCACCCAAAGTTCAAACACAGCCACACCCACAAATGGACCAATAAAAGGCCCAGCACACACGAACCATGATCCTTTGCAACAGATCCACTACTGCCAGACCACAGAGACAATGCACTGCACCATACTACATACATCAATACACCTTACACTTGCACTCCTTCCCACAACCACCATCACAAACATCCCCTCATCACATTCACACACACACACCTGCACAACCACACTCACACCCCCACAACCATCCACACCCACACCCCCACAACCATCCACACCCACACCCCACACCATGCCCACTAACAAGAATCCAAAGTTCACCAAGGAGGAGCTGGAGGTCCTTGTCGACGAAATCGTCAGAGTCGAGCCACAGCTCTTTGGAACATTGGTCAGACGGACCAGCATAGCCGAAAAATCAGCCATGTGGGAGAGGATTGTCAATTCTGTGAATGCCGTTGGGTCCACCAGAAGGACCAGGCATGAGTGCCAAGCCAGGTGGTACGATCTGCGGAGGACGGTCCACCGCAAAATGACGGACGAGCACAAGCAGGCCAACATCACTGGAGGAGGGCCGCCCCGCAGACTGGTACACTACCATCCCTGGGAGGAGAAGGTGATGGCCACGCTGCCGCCGGTGGGAGTAGACGGAGTAGAAGGAGTCCGAGAGCCTGGTGAGTACACAAACAACTCACCTCACATGGGGGGAACGCCATACACAACATACCAATAATGCACGCAAACCCCCCAAAGCCAACACCGGACACAACCACACTCCAAAAACACACACATGCCACTAGCGCCTCCATGCCCCATGGGCCAAGCAAGGCCATGCCAAGTCACAGGTCACACAAAACACCAACACCAAGACAGGATGTCCCCGATGCCGGGAGGCTGGGCCTCAAAACTAACATAGAGCAACTCTGAAGCACACAACAATGCCCTAAGCCCATATGGCCTAGGGCACAGCCATACAAACAGTGTGTCCCCACACAGTACTGTGTTGCCTGCTAATGGTGGCTGCGTTGCAGGATGACATGGGTATGAAGGCACAATTTGCACATAACAGCAGCTAATGAAGACGCATCACTCTGAAAGAGTGTCAGCACACACCGCCACAGCAGCAGCGCAGACTCAGACACTCCGCCCAATGGGTGCCCGGAGATAAGAAACAAACCCACATGAACAAGCCAATGGCCTTTGAAAGACCTGCAAACTGTGTGTGCCCAGGAAGCTGGGCTGAGGTGACAGAGGGTGACACACAGAGGGAGGGAGAGGGGGAGAGAGAGGGACGGAGACAGAGGTGGACACAGGGAGACAGACAGAGAGAGGGAGGAGGCTGAGAGAGGGAGGGAGAAAGGGAGACAGAGGGAGACAGACAGTGGGAGGAGGGTGACAGAGGGAGGGAGAAAGGGAGACGGACAGTGGGAGGAGGGTGACAGAGGGAGGGAGAAAGGGAGACGGACAGAGGGAGGAGGCTGACAGAGGGAGGGAGAAAGGGAGACAGAGGGAGACGGACAGTGGGAGGAGGGTGACAGAGGGAGGGAGAAAGGGAGACAGAGGGAGATGGACAGAGGGAGGAGGCTGACAGAGGGAGGGAGAAAGGGAGACAGAGGGAGACGGACAGTGGGAGGAGGCTGACAGAGGGAGGGAGAAAGGGAGACGGACAGTGGGAGGAGGCTGACAGAGGGAGGGAGAAATGGAGACAGAGGGAGACGGACAGTGGGAGGAGGCTGACAGAGGGAGGGAGAAAGGGAGACGGACAGTGGGAGGAGGCTGACAGAGGGAGGGAGAAAGGGAGACAGAGGGAGACGGACAGAGGGAGGAGGCTGACAGAGGGAGGGAGAAAGGGAGACAGGGAGACGGACAGTGGGAGGAGGGTGACAGAGGGAGGGAGAAAGGGAGACGGACAGTGGGAGGAGGGTGACAGAGGGAGGGAGAAAGGTAGACGGACAGAGGGAGGAGGCTGACAGAGGGAGGGAGAAAGGGAGACAGAGGGAGACGGACAGTGGGAGGAGGGTGACAGAGGGAGGGAGAAAGGGAGACGGACAGTGGGAGGAGGGTGACAGAGGGAGGGAGAAAGGGAGACGGACAGAGGGAGGAGGCTGACAGAGGGAGGGAGACAGAGGGAGACGGACAGTGGGAGGAGGCTGACAGAGGGAGGGAGAAAGGGAGACAGAGGGAGACGGACAGAGGGAGGAGGCTGACGGGGAGGGAGAAAGGGAGACAGAGGGAGACGGGACAGTGGGAGGAGGCTGACAGAGGGAGGGAGAAAGGGAGACAGAGGGAGACGGACAGTGGGAGGAGGCTGACAGAGGGAGGGAGAAAGGGAGACAGAGGGAGACGGACAGAGGGAGGAGGCTGACAGGGGGAGGGAGAAAGGGAAACAGAGGGAGACGGACAGAGGGAGGAGGCTGACAGGGGGAGGGAGAAAGGGAGACGGGACAGTGGGAGGAGGCTGACAGAGGGAGGGAGAAAGGGAGACAGAGGGAGACCAAATAACCCTTGGGTGGTGTGGCCATGTCCGCTCGTCAGCAGGTGGACTGTGTGCATGTAGACAAGGTTTGGCAGTGCGTGAACCCCCCCTTCAACCTTTGATAAACACTGGGCCATGTGTCAATCTGTGCACGAGTACATCCGTGCTGCAGGCACAAACATAACCTTACACCCAGTATACCCACCCACTGTGTTTGTCAGAACCCTGTCACAAATGCTTAAGTTACCTACCTGCATTCTCAAATAGCATGGAAAAAACACCATTTGGCCACGTACAGTGCAACACGTAAGGCGGCTCTGCATGGCTTGCTACGCCCGCTCACTACACTGCTGACTGCGTTCCCAAAAGATGCATCAACTAAGATTGTGTCACACATAGGTAAAGTGTCGAAAGCTGTGGCCAAGGGACATACCCATGCACAAGTGCACTGTGAGAGGAATGCTAGCCAAATCCAACCACCCAGAGGAACAGTGCCAACTCAAAAATGAATGAAACATGGATGTCGCATGTAACACAATTAACACTGTCTCTCTCACACACAGGTCAACGTCATCGATCTCCCCCCAACACTGGGGGGGAAGACTCACAGGACCAGGCTCTGCGTGAAGAGGACACCACCGGCAGCGACGACTCTCACCACTCCGTGGATGACCCAGACCAACCTGGCCCCTCTGGTGTCCAACCACCTGCAGCACCTGCGTCAGGTACAACTGTGCCAACCACCACCCCCATTCCTGCCACATCCCAGGAGACACCCAGGAGACCTGCCCGCACACAACAACACAGCCAGTCTGTCCAGGAGGGACAAGGTTCTCTGAGCACCCAGGAGGGGGCAGGCGACACCGCAAATGCCATCCCTCAGGGGTCCCCGATACCCGATGTGCCCACAACGGCAGGCCAGGCGCAAGTGGGCAGGGGTGGTGGGAGTGGAGGATGGCGGAGGCGCGAACCTGACCAGTTGGCTCAGGAACCGGTAATGTCACACGTCAGCAACATCCTGGACACATACCGGCGTGACGCCAGGGGCAAGGTCCAGATTGCGTCCACCCTCACAGACATCAAGGGGACCCTCGAGGAGATGAAGACCCTGCAGCCCGAGCAACATGCCTGTCAACAGCGACTTCAAGGACGGATGGAGGCAAGACAGGCTGAGCTCGTGGCGGTGCAAACGGACATGACCCGTGTACTCCGTCGGATTGCCGAAAACATGGGCAACCCTCCCTGTGCCACCAGGCGAAGAACATCACCACCCACAGGGAGGGATCAGGAGGAGGAGGATTCATCTGACGGAGCATCACAAGCATCGTCACAGCCTGCTTCTAAGGGTCCCCGCAGGAGGATGGGTCGTCCACGCAAAAGACCGTGAGAGTCAGCGGAACATCACCATCTCCCAGGTCACCTGGCCTGGCACCTGGCCCTCTGGCCCAACAGCAGCACATCAGCAAATGACATTCTCTGCCACATGGCCTTGCTGGTCACTGTCTGACCAATGTTGACAAAGACTGTGGCATAGACTCTGATGACTTTCAATGGCAAGGATACCAACTCCCCCTGTGAACTTTGGATTCTACACTCCCGCCAAGCACCTCTTGTCATCCCCCCAAACACGTGCCCCACCACAAATAAAAATCATCACAATCACGAGATGATGCCGTCATTTTGCATTATTCCACTACATGTGTGTGTTGTAGAGTCAAACCATGCCTGATTTCAGAATTTACTCCAACCATCCATACCCTGGGGTCTGAGTCTGGCACAGGACACACATGGGTCACAATGTATCATCCAATACAGACATGGAGCACCATACTCACCCGTGATGGGCCCAACCAGCTGAGGGGGTGCCCGCACAACTGTGCCTACAGACCTATTTAGAAGAGAAACAGTCATGCGCAGAGGTCAGGGATCATGTGGAGTGTCCTGGGGTGGGAGTCCCAGGTATGTGTAGACACGTGGCAGAACCATGTCCTGCATGCTTGAGTCAGGTGGATGTGGAGAATGGTGGGCCGGCCAAGGTTGGATGCATGGAGATGGCACAATGGGGTGTTGGATCACAGTGCCACAAGGTTGTGTTGTGGTTGTGGGCTGCATCATGAGTGTGTGCGTGGATTGAGAAGGTCATTCTGCAGCTGGCAGTGATCCATTCCCCCCATCTCTGTTGGACGTTGATGTGGCCTGGTCGCCGGATGTAGAAGCAGAGCTGTGCAGATGCACCCTGGATGTGGACAAGTATCATGGGAGTTGTAACGCACATGTCCGTAGAGTGCAGGGTAGGATTAGACATGGATGTCGTAGTTGACCTGGGGGATGGTCTCCCTCTTGCCTTGAGGTGGATGGAACTGGGGATCTTGTGCATAATGCAGAGTGTGCTGAAGCATGGGACACAGATGCTGCTGATCAGCATAGCACATGTCAGCAAGCAATCCATGATGAACACCAGCTCGTTTGCGTGTACTCTGGGTGCCCTTGCTGCAGGGCCTGCAGCAGCATGCGCCATGTCAAGAAAACAATGCCACAAGTAGCACACAAAGACAAGGATCTCAGGAAGGAACTATGCAAAAGGTGTATGTAAAGGAAGGAATGTCTGGTTCAACATGGCACACACACACACAATGGATTCACATGCAGCACAGTGGCCGTCGTGGATACTGACATGCCAAAATACCTACACAGCCATGGACATCATGCACAATACAGATTCTAATACCTGACAAACAGCTTGCATCTTGCTACTGTACACATAGACTCATATGCACCAGCTCTGAGAACAATGCCAGACATGCCGCATGCACAGTGGCAACAGACCACCATTGACAGAGATGAGGCACCTTGGAGGCAGAGGGACACCTTTATTACTCATGTGTGTCGGAATGCTAATGCAACTCTGTCAACACATACACAGGTCATGTGGATGAACACGTGGGACCAACACTGGCACCCCCCTTTGCACCACAGATGCTGGAAATCCATAGAACTGGCACACAAGTGACGGGTTACAGCTAAACACCCCTTGCTGCTCACGGAGAGGCTGCTATACACCATTGAGCCCCTAATGGGGAATTCACACACCATGTCATCCCGGTGCAACCCGTATGTTTCCGAGGGCAGTGTTACACACATTGATGGCTTCATCACAATCCACAATCCCATTACAGATGACTGTCACCTAGTCTGACCATCAATTCAGGTGAATTCAGCTCCATGTCATGTGCCCCATGGTGATTCTACATGTATGTAAAGTATCCAAACATGAACAGGAGCAGTGCACACACATTCAAAACAAATACCACTCCCAAAAAGCCGTGCTGCATCCCTTACCCTAAGGAGATTTTCAAACTTGTCCGTGCATGTAACGCTGATTCAGCACATGTTGCTGTGTTCATGAGGAATAGCAGGAGCACAACAATGCCACCAGCAGACAGCATGCGCAAGTACCTGTGGATGAGAGACACACCAGAAGTCAGCCAAAAGAAGCACATCCGCATGCATGTGCATGTACTCGACACGTATAAGGTTGTCAACATGCTAGGTGACAATGATGACTCTGGAAAAACATTCTTCCATTGCACCATCACTCGAGTGACACATCCAAACACACCTCTGACTCACTTGGCAGACATGCAGATGGACACACACATTGCAACACATGCCACACACGGCCCAATGCGTGCACACTCAGACACTGGAACTCACCACTAAGCAAAGAAGTTGCGTATGAGCCGACTCCGGATGTCCTCTACCGCCTCCTCCTCCTCCATATCACTTGCCTCGTGACCAAGCCCTTCATCCTCCACGGGTGGATGGTCCTGCTCATCTGGAACCAGGATGTGTGGCACAGCTTTCTCCACTGCCATGTTGTGCAGCATGCAGCACACAAAGAAGATCTTGCAGACCTTCACCGGTGCATATGGGAGTGCGCCACCGGTCTTGTGGAGGCAACGGAATCGGCTCTTCAGGAGGCCAAACGTCCTCTCTATCACTCGCCTGGTCCGCCCATGGGCGTTGTTGTAGCGGTGATCGGCAGCCGTGCTGGGGTTGCGGAGAGGCGTGATCAGCCATGGCATGTTGGGATAGCCAGCGTCCCCTACATGGAAACATCATGGACAACAGTGGATCAGGAGAAGCAGTAAGACAGGAAGATGACGTTAAATACAGGACTGCCAGAGTATACCCACCAACAATACATGCTCGTTCGTTGCGCAGCTGCAGCATCATTTCAGGCACCCTGCTACGCCTCATGATGTAGGCATCGTGTGCTGATCCTGGAAAACGAGCACAGACATGTGAAATCACCATGTTGGCAAGACACACCACAAGGGCATTAATGGAGTGGTAATGCTTGCGGTTCCTATACGCTACCTCCTGTGCCTGTGGTGGTACCAAAGCCACATTTGTTCCATCTATGGACCCAATGACATGGGGCATCCCTCCCAGGGCATAGAACTCACGCTTGACACCTGTCAACTGCTCAGGAGTTGGGAATTTTATGAACTCATCCAGGTGATCCAACATGGCCTCTAAAAAATCATGCAGAACACGGCTGAACATGGTTTGGGACATGCCACCAACATGGGCAATGGTATGTTGAAAGGTACCTGTGGCAAAGAAATGTAGGGCTGCCATCACCTTCATCTTGGGTGTCAGTGCAGTAGGATACCTGTGTAGCGGTTGGAGGTGTGGTGCCAGCCGTGTCGTCAAGTCCTCAATCAAATGTTGGGGGAAGCGGTAGCGGCGTATACAGTCATGTTCCCTCAGGTCAGCCAAGTCCGGAATTGGTCGAGGGAGAGGCGGAGCCCTGCAGTGAATTAGAAGGGACAACGAAGAGTGAGTACAGTACACCACCAATGTCAATATACTGAGCACATGTGCAACAGGCAATACACATATGCTACATACAGAGTCAGGTCTGTGCAATATGCCCTGGACACGTATGCCAGGCAGGTGACACTCCTACCAAGAGCCAGCTACAAAGGTTGATTCTCAACCTCAATATGCCATACCATGAAACTAGCTGTGGGCCAGTGTAAGTGAACAGGCAGACGCATTACTGGAGTTACAGACATCCACAAATGTGCAGAAGAAGGATGTTTATTGTACAGACAGGTTGCGGAACACTAGAGGCACAGGTCACATGTCATAGAAAAAGGACAGACCACACACCTTGCCATGAAGGATTACATGTCAAGACTGATCACACATACATTGAGAGTATGCAGATATGTCCTTGTTTTGAAACTCCGTGTCGATGCATACATACACACCTTACGTCGGATTACACATGTGGGCTGGTGTGCGTAACAGTGTGCCATGGCCATCTACACACAGGCACATGTTGGTTGCAGCAACTGCAGATGCATTTGACCAAACACCTACAGCAAACCTATGGGAACACATGACACACACATGACATAGTTACAGCGTGCAACGCGGGCATTCACATGTCAGGGGTAATATTCCGTGTACCTGGCATCAGGTGACAGTTGCGGGTGTCGGTAACTGTGCCATGCCAGTGACGCATGGCTCAACAAGTCTGTACTACATGCACACATGTCAAAGGAGTGAAGGGGATGTGTGGCACATTGGGCACCATCACACATGACATGTGTACACAGCTCATCATACTTTTATTAGCTTCACACCTCAGGAGTATAGTGCCACATCACAGCCTGAACCACCTGTGCCCGACACATGTAGTACTGCACAGACAATGCCTTGATGTCCAGCCTTGGCCAAGTATGACAGCTCAATTCCTTTCTGTGTGCCGCCTGTCACCACTGTCAGGTGTGAAACGCACCGTACATACGCTCTGAGGGCGTGTGTAGGGTCCCTATCACTATGGGAGTGCTGGCGTATGCGTGTATGCGTACGCCATAGTGATATGGACTGTACACGCGTGTGTAGGGTCCCTATCACTATGGGAGTGCTGGCGTATGCGTACGCCACAGTGATACGGACCGTACACGCGTGTGTAGGGTCCCTATCACTATGGGAGTGCTGGCATGTGCGTACGCCACAGTGATACGGACCGTACACGCGTGTGTAGGGTCCCTATCACTATGGGAGTGCTGGCGAATGCGTACGCCACAGTGATACGGACAGTACATGCGTGTTTAGGGTCCCTTTCACTATGGGAGTGCTGGCGTATGCGTACGCCACAATGATACGGACCGTACACGCGTGTGTAGGGTCCCTATCACTATGGGAGTGCTGGCGTATGCGTACGCCACAGTGATTCAGACCGTACACGTGTGTGTAGGGTCCCTATCACTATGGGAGTGCTGGCGTATGCGGACGCCACAGTTATACGGACCGTACACACGTGTGTAGGGTCCCTATCACTATGGGAGTGCTGGCGTATGCGTACGCCATAGTGATACGGACCGACCCTACACACGCATGTACGGTCCGTATCACTGTGGCGTACGCCCTAGGGCCATGGAACGGACCGTACCTGTGTGTAAATATTGAAATAACATAGGGGACACATGAGGGACAAGTATAAGGGCCTAAATGCATGCTGGTTGTCATGGAGACCCAGTTTAAAGTTTGAATTATTGCATCAGGTGGCCAGCAGAAGTCGGTTGGAAACAATATACTTTGTTGCAAAGTGGTTGTTGACTTGACATCATGCTCAATTTTTAAACCATGCAAAGCCACTCACTGGGGTAGGTTTAAAGGGATTGGAGGAAACGTAGGATGCTAATGTGACTGACCAATCACTCTGTACTCCTGTAAATGAAACAGGCCATCAAGGCAGATATAAGGCAGCCAGGTCCCGTGAGAGAGCACTTGCCTGCACATCCTTTCATTCCACAACACTGCTGCTGCTCGTGATTCCTCTGGCACCATGTCCAGGTCTGTGGAGAGGGCCCAGCCATTCACCATGGAGGAGAATATGGCGTTGGTGGATGTGATCCTCCCACAGTACACCATGCTGTATGGTCGACCAGGGGAGCAGGTGAGTGCAGACTCCACTAGCTTAGACTGTGCCCCTTTTTTGTGACTGTGACTGCTGGCATTGTGTCCCTGTGTGACAGACATGCAATGTTGTTTCGAGTGGGTCCCAGGGTGGGGAAGGCCTCATGTCTCCCATGCAGAGCATGCTGTGGTTCCTGTGTGCACTCCTCACTTGCATTGTGCTTACTGTGACAATCAATGCATGGTGCATGCCACATTCTGCCTGGCTACTCCTCCTGGGAATGTTGTTGCTACAGTCCTGATGTGATTCTGTGGTCGCCCCAGTGTGACAGGTGACAGTACCCATAGATGTGTGTTTGTTTAGTGTACCTGTGCTGTGAGTGTCCAAATGATGTGTTCGTCCCCTGGACATTGGTGTGTGTGTAAGTCCCCTGTCATGTGGGTGAGTGCATATGGGGAGTGTTGCACACCAGCTGCATGAGGGATGGATATACTCTGCCCATGTGATGTGAGCAGGGAGCAGTGCTGTTTGACTGCCGTGCTGAGCCAGCCCCACACCTGTGACACCCCCCAGTCTAGTGGCACATAGGCAGAGTGAGGTTTGTACCCGCAGTTGGCAATGGCAGGTGATTGTCCTGTGCCTGTGTGTGTCTGTGTACTCTGCTGAGGTAGCGTCAGTGGGCTGGGGCATGTGACTGCTTTGAGGTGCTGTACATAACCCTCATGCCACCTGTGTACTTTCAATGCCCTATGACAAATGTGCAATGAGTTGCCTGCATACCATGGCCTGTTCAAAGAAGACAAATTGTTAATATGTGTGTCTCTGTGTCATTGCTCAGGTGAATTAAAGTATTCTCACTTTTCATCCTCACAGGTAGGCGTCCATGCCAAGGGGGAGATATGGAAGCAAGCCGTCAGTGCCGTGAGGAATACGGAGGGTCGGAAGCGGCGCCTAGCCCAGGTGAGGAAACGCTGGCAGGATATCCGGTGCTGGACGAGGAGGATTGCACGGGTCCTGCTGGGGGACTCACCTGAGAGCCGGAAGAACCGTGGGCGCCGGCATCTGACCCACATCCATAAGCGTGTGCTGGCGGTGGTCTTCCCCGACTTGGATAGGCGCTTACAGGAGAAGCAGCAGCAGGAAGGGGGTAGGTACATGTGTGTTTGTTGTGTGTCACCAGCTTTTGGAAGTGCGCAGTTGCATGGATACACTGCCAGGGTTTACATGTGCAGTGCATAACCAGTTCCCCAAAGTAAACCGGTGCTGTTCTTCCTCCCTTCCCCTCCTTGCCATGTGTTCCCTGGTCTGTGTGTAGTCACTCTTGCACAAGGTAATCTAGGCTGGCAGTTAATCCATGTGCCCAATGCTTGCAGCATCATGTGTGGGGGTGGAGAGTAACAGGTTTTGGGACCTTGGCTGTGCCCTGGCCAGTTCAGTCATTGTGGGGTCCTTGTCAGTTGGCACTGATGCTGAGTCCCAACATAGGAGTGTGTCTTTAAAGTGTACTGCCTTCCAGCATGCATGTCTAATGTTGTGCCCTCTGACATGATGTGCATGAGTGGGAGTAATGCATAGTGCAGGGACGGTTGCTTCAGTTGCAGTCATATCCATCCAGGACCATGGAGGTGTGTGGCCACTACCGTGCCCTGGGGCACCTTTTCCTAGGTATCATGTGTGTCATCCAACAATGTGGACATTCTCTGTGTCTTCGGCATAGGTTGGGCTCTGTGGCATTGTACCCTGGCCTCATCTGTATTGACGTAAACTGTGCTACATGTGTCCACTGTACAGTGTGACCCAATTTTGCTTGTGCATACTCACAGTAGGCAGTGCCTGTGTGTCTTGGAACGACAATCTGATGATAGTTGATTGTCAATGATATATGTGGACAGGCGCACCAGGGGTAGTTTGTGTACAATCAGGATTTAGTGCAGGCCATGTGTTTTTATCCCAGAGTAAGAGGTGTAAGTACTTCCTCTGTCTCAATCACATTGTCTCAGGTAGGGGGTGCTTTGTGCGGGCAAGGCCTACATGTCCAAATCTGAAGTCTCCCTGCTAGGTCTGGCCTGTGTGTGATGTTTGTCTGGACATACACTCAAGGTGCAGTGACCCAGTCATGTTGTGCATGTTTTAATGTATTAGCTTTGCAGCATGTGCAAAAAGTTAATAGACGGTTCCTGCTCATCCCTTTTTTGTCAACGCTGTGTGGTACAGAAGCTGTGCACGATTGTCCCCAGAGCCTGGCTCCTCTGTCCTATTTGATATCAAGTAATTTGCTGTTGGGTCATGCTCTCCATTGTTTCTCAGTGGCATGGTGGGTCAACCAGCTGTGTGTTGCAGGGCCTACATATGTACCTTGTGTTGTAGATGTTACTCATGTTGCTTTTCAGGCTATGCACTGTGACCTATGTAGATTTGACTCATGTGACATATGTATACAGGTGTCTGATTATTTCCTGTCTCTTCACCTTGCCCTCAGCATCATCGGGGGACTCCGAGGGAGACACTGGCACGGACCGTGAGGAGGGAGCAGGCACCAGTGGCAGCAGTGCTGTCTTGTCTGGCGCATCGAGTGGCACGGAGGCCGAGGGGAGTGAGGCGGAGGACCTGTCCAGTAACACCACCGACTATGACGCTGACGGGTCCGAGGCTGATCTCCCAGAGGGGGCGGAGGCTGCTCCCACAGCTGACAGCAGCACTCGATCTCTACCCGCCCCCTCGATTCCCATCACCGGCTTCCCACTTGCTCTGGTCCCTTCCCGCCGTGCTAGGTCACCACGTGTCTCCTTCTTGCCAGGCACCGCACCCCCTGCCCCTGTCTCCACTGCTGCCGCCAATGCCGAGTCTGTGGACATCCTGCGCCAGTTGCAGGTTGGTCAGACTGCGATGCTTAATGTACTCCATGGCCACGCACGAGTGCTCACCCAGATGGAGGCATACATGGAGGGCATCTCAGCTGCGCAGTCTGACCAACGCTAGTTGCTGAGGTCCATTGACTCGACACTGACTGCAGCAGTGGGTCTCCTGCAGCGCTACGTCCCCCCTACCCCGGCACCATCCACACTTCCCACTCCCATGCCTGTCCAAAGCACACCCAGACGTACCCATGCACGCACCCCACCAGACACAGGCACCACACCACCAGGGAAAGCCAAGCGCACACCTCCTGTCACGCACACACAGGGTGAAGTAGGCACACCCACTGGGTCGGGGGGCAAACGGAAGACACGCAGCCACAGTGGGAGTCCACATTCATCACAACCCTCTACCTCCAAATCCACTCCCCTCAGCTCTCCTGGCCAGGATTCCACCAAAGAATTCTTCATGGCCGCTCTGTCCCTGAGCCCCAGTGTGACACCACCCCGCAAGCGGTCGAAGGAGTACCCGGTCAGGGTAGTTGAGTCCCCCCCCTGTCCACACCCTTCCCCAGTAGCGCTGCGACCCATCCCTCCGACACCCCCCCCTCCTTGGGGCCTGTGGTTCCTTCGGGTGCAGGGGAGACGCTGGAGGACCTTGCAACCATGTGCAGCGCCATTCTCACCTCCACCTTTGGCGCTGCCCCACCCCCTGTGGTGGAGTCCTCTGTCCCTGCACCCAGAACACCTACCCTTGCCCCTCCTGTGCCTGTGTTGCCTGGTCCTTCCCCCCCACATGATGCCCCCCCCTGTGGAAGCAAAGGAGGTATGAACTGTGCAGGCAAGCTAGGGGACACGCGTCCCTATGTGTCCCCCACCAGGAATTGGACTATGGACTGCCCTATGGGCCTTGTACATATTCAACTTTTAATAACAATTCTTTTTTTTAATGCTGAATAAAGCTATGTTTTTTCCCTTTGCACACTACTGCTTTTCTGGTATTGCTGTTGGTGGTGCTGCTCCATGTTTGGGGTGGGGATAATGTGTTAGGTGTCTGGCAAATGTAGTAGTGTGCTGCTCATGGGGTGGACCCTGGTATCTGTGTGCCATCACAAGGTATTTGCGAAACACCTTTGTTCATGTATGCTCTTACTGCATGGTGACATTGTCCCAAGGTGTGTTCCTTCCTCTGTGGACCCTGACATCCTCCCTGCAGGGTGTTTCCTAAATGTTGTGCTGAGCTGTGTCTACATATCCTTGGTGTGTGACAGATCCGTTCTACTTTGGCCATGCATGCTGGGCAATGTCTCCACCTGCATCATTTGTGGCATCCTTGGTGGTCGCTGTACTTGTGTGTGGAATATATTGAAGTTACTTCATGTGGACATGTTCCCTTTTACACACTATGCATGTGTGTACTCCCAGCCTCGCACACATGTTACGTGTTCTGCAGGGTCTTTGAACACCTGACTGACAATTGTGGGCATTGTATCTGTGGGTACTGCACCCTTTTCTTTCCATGGGCACTGCTGGGAGGACTCTGCACCCACCACTCCTGTGTCTGGGCACTGCTGGGAGGACTCTGCACCCACCCCTCCTGTGTCTGGGCAGTGCTGGGAGTGATAGGCACCCACCCCTCCTATGTCTGGGCACTGCTGGGAGGACTCTGCACCCACCCCTCCTATGTCTGGGCACTGCTGGGAGGACTCTGCACCCACCCCTCCTGTGTCTGGGCACTGCTGGGAGGACTCTGCACCCACCCCTCCTATGTCTGGGCACTGCTGGGAGGACTCTGCACCCACCCCTCCTGTGTCTGGGCACTGCTGGGAGTGATAGGTACCCACCCCTCCTGTGTCTGGGCACTGCTGGGAGGACTCTGCAACCACCCCTCCTGTGTCTGGGCACTGCTGGGAGGACTCTGCAACCACCCCTCCTGTGTCTGGGCACTGCTGGGAGGACTCTGCACCCACCCCTCCTGTGTCTGGGCACTGCTGGGAGTGATAGGCACCCATCCCTCCTATGTCTGGGCACTGCTGGGAGGACTCTGCACCCACCCCTCCTGTGTCTGGGCACTGCTGGGAGTGATAGGCACCCACCCCTCCTATGTCTGGGCACTGCTGGGAGTGACAGGCACCCACCCCTCCTATGTCTGGGCACTGCTGGGAGGACTCTGCACCCACCCCTCCTATGTCTGGGCACTGCTGGGAGGGCTCTGCACCCACCCCTCATATGTCTGGGCACTGCTGGGAGTGATAGGCACCCACCCCTCCTATGTCTGGGCACTGCTGGAATTGATGGGAACCCACCCCTCCTATGTCTGGGCACTGCTGGGAAGACTCTGCACCCACCCCTCCTATGTCTGGGCACTGCTGGGAGGACTCTGCACCCACCCCTCCTATGTCTGGGCACTGCTGGGAGGACTCTGCACCCACCCCTCCTATGTCTGGGCACTGCTGGGAGGACTCTGCACCCACCCCTCCTGTGTCTGGGCACTGCTGGGAGGACTCTGCACCCACCCCTCCTGTGTCTGGGCACTGCTGGGAGGACTCTGCACCCACCCCTCCTATGTCTGGGCACTGCTGGGAGGACTCTGCACCCACCCCTCCTATGTCTGGGCACTGCTGGGAGTGATAGGCACCCACCCCTCCTATGTCTGGGCACTGCTGGGAGTGATGGGAACCCACCCCTCCTATGTCTGGGCACTGCTGGGAGGACTCTGCACCCACCCCTCCTATGTCTGGGCACTGCTGGGAGGACTCTGCCCCACCCCTCCTGTGTCTGGGCACTGCTGGGAGGACTCTGCACCCAACCCTCCTGTGTCTGGGCACTGCTGGGAGGACTCTGCACCCACCCCTCCTATGTCTGGGCACTGCTGGGAGGACTCTGCACCCACCCCTCCTATGTCTGGGCACTGCTGGGAGGACTCTGCACCCACCCCTCCTGTGTCTGGGCACTGCTGGGAGGACTCTGCACCCACCCCTCCTATGTCTGGGCACTGCTGGGAGGACTCTGCACCCACCCCTCCTGTGTCTGGGCACTGCTGGGAGGACTCTGCACCCACCCCTCCTGTGTCTGGGCATGTACGCTCGGGACATACACGGGTGTGGGTACGCTCCATTCATACACGGGTGGGGGTACGCTCCGTACATACACTGGTGGGGTGTGGGTACGCTCCATTCATACACGGGTGTGGTATGCACCGTACATACACTGGTGGGGTGTGGGTACGCTCCATTCATACATGGGTGTGGGTGCGCTCCATTCATACACGGGTGTGGGTACGCACAGTACATACACTGGTGGGGTGTGGGTACGCTCCATACACAGGTGGGGGTACGCTCCATTCATACACGGGTGGGGGTACGCTCCGTACATACACTGGTGGGGTGTGGGTACGCTCCATTCATACACGGGTGTGAATACGCTCCATTCATACACAGGTGTGGGTAGGCTCCATTCATACACAGGTAGGGGTATGCTCCGTACATACACTGGTGGGGTGTGGGTATGCTCCATTCATGGTGGGGGTACGCTCCGTACATTCCCGTACCCACGATCTGCAGGCCTGGGTACGTACCGTACCCACGCCTTAGGAGCGTGGGTACGGGTCGTACCACGCCCACCCCTACGTCACCCCAACAATGGCGGTACGGCCCGTACCCACGTTCTAAAGGCCTGGGTACGGGCCGTACCAGCATTGTTGGGGTGATGTAGGGGTATGCGTGGTACGACCCGTACCCACGCTCTGAAGGGCTGGGTACGGTGCATACCCCTACGGCACCCCATTGGGGGTCTGCACCGTACCCAGGCGTTTATATTGTTACACGTTGTGGGGTACTCTTTAGCATGTTTCCAACTCAGCATAGCAGTATCGTCATTAATAAACTCAAAGCCGGAGCCGTCATAACAGGGTACAAAAAGGAAATTAAACAAGTCGTCAGGATCTGTGACGATGGTTGTGTTTGACAAGTTTGTGCGTTGCGCAAATTTTCCCCATAAGGAGTTAAGGCATAACTTTGCCAGCTGGCGCTTTGCGGGGTTGACTTCTATAAAATCTGGCCTCAGGTTTATGCCCTCATGAGCATAGTACTCATCGATGTAGTGTTGTTTGGAGTCCTCATCAGTGCACCATTCTGGAAACCCCGATGCCTCCTGTTTGTCTCTGAGTAATAAATTAATATACTCGGAAAAAAGGTGGGTTGTTGTCCTTTCAAAGTGCCAAATCTCCAATATTTTTCCCAGCCGGTATCCTTTTTTTAGAGCCTCTTGAACCTCTATACTGCACCAGGTACCCCGCAACATCCGTTGTGCTTCACTGTGTAGGCATAAGGCAGCCTCCTTACTTTCAGCGCAGGTTCGACAAAGGGGAAACATGAGCTTTCTATCGACTCTGTAGGGTAACACTGGAAAGTAAAGACCCCGGGGCGGATACATTTCGCACTTAACTAATCCAAAGTATGTGTCTAAAGATTTAAAGTCCCTGTATATAATAGTTGGGTGCCCTTCGGGGTACAACTTCACTTTATTGACAAAGGGATACAGGCTTGTGAAATCATAGTAGTGTATTTTCTCACCCGGACCCACAGTTCGGTACAGCTGTATCGCATTTGTACGGCCCCCGAATAAGGCGTGGCGAGGTTCCATTGGTTCAGGTAGCTGCTGACTTTTAAGAAAAGGACCTAGCACGGCGTCTGATGCTAGCATGTCAGCCCACTCATGTTCCCAGAGGGTTCTCATAGTGAAACCCTCATTTTCAACATATTGAGCTTTCATCAGTGTACGCCTATAAAGATGCTCAAACTTGGTGCCCAGCAGTTTATTAAACTCATGGGGTTTGTAGCATCGGGGGCATCCGTGGTAAAAACAACCGTTGTATTCAAAGGCTGTTGGCCTGCCCTTGATCACGGCGTACCCATCCAGGTAATAAGGCCCTACACGATATTCACCACCCTGTAAGGCGTGTTGAATGTAGATGTTTTCTTTGTTAGAGATGTACATGAGCCATTGTATCGAGGGCGTGGAGTAGCGCTTTTGTTTACCGCTATAGAGGTCTGGGGGTATTAAAGCTATGCTGTCCGGCTGTAAAAACATGTGATTATAGATAGACATACACATGGAAGCCAACGTAATACTTTGAAAAGGATCAATGTACTCTATAGATTCGGTCTCCCGCGGCGTGTTTGGGTTAGTTACTTCCACTTGTTTAGTCATTTCTACAACTGCATCTCTGAAAAGACAAGCTTGGCGCAATATCATAACATCCGCCTGACAGTAGGCTTTTAACTCTGCTTGAAAATTAAAAGTTTTGTCACGGTTTTCAGCATACCATTGTAAAAAGTTATTTTTCTCATTAGGCATCATATAATCAGCTCCATAGCTGGGCGGCGGCGGCATGGGCCCCTCATAATTCTGATTAGCCCAAGTGTTAAAAAAATGGGGAAAATAACCTTTACACCCTGGAAAACCAAAAGCTTTTGGCAGCTTACTTAGCTTCATGGGTAGAAAATTTAAGGTATCTATAAAGCGTATTTGTAAGGTTACAGCCGTTACCAGCATTAACTTTGAGCCCTGGGTGATAAATTTTACAGGCATCTTTTCGCTAATCATCTTTTGTAAAATAAAACATGAGTCATACCCCTTTGAGTTATGAGCCATCATGGTATACCCCTTATATTGGGGCTGCATGAAGGTGGCTAGGAAATCACTCACACATGAGCGACCTTCAAACTCCCAGTTCTCATTCGAAGTTAGATGATGAGCGTAGATATAATTGGGCTTGTGTACCGATGTTTCTTGGGTGCACTCTATATCAAAAATGACATAATGCCCGCAGCGCGCACAGTCTGTTTTAATGCTGCACTGTACAACCCTGCTATGTATGCGCAGGCATTTTTGTGAGCGGCAGAATAGATTACATATGCTGCAGCGCACCTTAGGCTCTGCAACGACTTCGCATCCAACCGTCTGACACATTTTACAATACCTTGCACAGTCATGCTTTATCTGATTGCTGTAAATGTGATCACAGTATGGGCACACATACCTAGCTCCTAAAAATCCTTTTAAATTCAGGATACCTTAAAAATGCTTTTCATGGTGAAGAACATAAAGGGTCTTGTTTTTTAGAGGCTGCCCCGTTGTGAAGTACCGCCAGGAGCTGTTGTGGTACAGAATTTTCACTGTGACGTTAAAATAGTTCTCAAAAAGCCCCAGGTCTCCAAAACCAACAGGGTGATTTGTAGGTATTTTAAGCACTGTATGGGCTGCATTAGCTCTAGACAAGATAACAGCATCAGCGGTGTTACGGGCCGCCAATAGTCCTGCTATGCTAGCTGCCAGGCATGTATTAGATGTTGGGCTGTTAAAATCAAGCAGCCATTGTTGTTTTTTTCCTATGATTTTACTGTACAGAATAGTCTTTAAAGGTCTAAAACCACCCCCCGCACGACCTCGAACAACTAGAGCTACTATTCTAAAGGTCCCGTGAGCCATTATCTCCTTCTTACTCAGCAATAGACTAGAGAGGTTTTCTAAAAAATCTACAGCATCAAAGACATCGCGGGGTGCTCTTCTTGTGAATAAAGGACTATCGAGACCCTGTCCTTGGAACCGCAGCTGAAAAAATCATTAGGTCCCGCATCTTGTAACAAGCGTTCTATGAGTGCCTGTAGCCTGATGAATAGCTAGAACGCCTTGATCTGCGGAGTTTATGCAGTCAAGGTTGACAAATCTAAACTCCTCGTAATGTTCTACGGCGTTAAATTTCTCTACAGGGTGAGTGTACCTTCTGACGCTCTCTAAAAACACTGTCTCTTAAGTCTTCAGCTCGGGGGCTGGGGCTACGGGGAGAACTCGAAGGGGTGGGCTCCTGAGAGGTCTGTCTTTGGGCCTGCGCAACCAGTTTTTTATACCGTCTTGTGGCATGCATGCGGGCTTTCTTTAAGGTAGTTATTAAGCGACGGTTAAGCCGTGCTCTATTAAGCCATTTCCGGTTGTTATCACCCCGTGTGTCTTGAGGTATCCTACCACGTCCTGATTGAACGGGAAAACTTGTAGCCGTGAATGTTGTACCGTTATCACCCTCCGTTACATGATGAGACGGCGCTCCTATCGCAACTTCAGATGTACGTGGTCTACAGACTGGGGTTGTTTCAGGCTCAATAGGGTTGCTTTTACACCTTATTATCTGTGCCTCCTTGGTCGTTAAACCAGCGCTGACCTTTTCTAACGCCTTTGTGTTCTTAACGGCCCACAAGATGCGTCGAACCATATTAAGTATCTTACGAATTGTTTTTCTATATTTTGATATATATGTAGATTCATTCATAAGCCCAGAATTATACATTTTTAGGGGGACCTGTGGGCCTAGTCATAATGGTATGAGCATTAGGCCGGTAGCTGTTAATTCACAGGCTGATACCACATAGCTTTTGCACCTTTTTACCTCCTGATTTATTTCAGCCAACACGCTATTTAACGGTCGGTTATTGTTTTTTCCCTTCCCATGTTTTAAGATTATAGAGTTCACCCTAGCTTTTACTTGCTTGATAGCCTGTTGCATTTCTTTGATATCGGCCAGTAAAACAGTTTTAGGAACTATTTCAGAATTGCCGCTGTTGGAGGGTGGGTCTGTTAATGTAGGGTTTATATTGCTGTGGGTACTCATTAGGATTACCCCCTGATCAGTATTAACAGTTCTATGGCTGTCATCGGCTCTGCTAGGTGTTAAAGAGGGGTCCCCCTGCGAGCACCTCTGTGCATTAGTCCCGACTACTTGTTTCAGCGCGCCTCTCGGATTTTCAATATTATTGTCGAGAGGGTCTAAAGAAACAGGCTCCCAATGCGAACAACCCGGGGTGGATGCCTCGGGGCTAGATGCTAATTCATAATGCAGCTTTTTAACCCCGTTCAAAGCTGAACTATAATTATGGTCTTAAGAGGGGGAAGACAGTATTATTACACTTGAGGCGAGACTAGTAGGTTCATAGGACCCCTCGGGTGTAGAGGGTGGCACTTGCTGAGCGAAATTTAAATGCTGATCATAATAATCCAGGGCCGCAGAGGCGTGAGCTGAGAGGGGGCGGGACTCTGTATTTCGCATAGCTTACATTAGAAAGACTGTTGTGCGCTTCTGTTGGTGTTATTTCAGAACTTGCTGTTAACCCTGACATCTCCTGAAGAAGCTTTATACAACTTGCATACAATGCCTGCGCTGACTCATTACTTTCAACAACCTCCCCACCGAACCCCAGTTCATTATTTGGTAGAGGACTCCCATCCCCTTGGAGATCTAAGGATAGATGACCTAAGTCTTTGTTTGTTGCAGGCTTCTTGCAGCATTTAGCGCTCACTCCTCTAACTCTCTGTTTATTATCCATACTAAGCTGTGTGGAAAGGTCTCGGGAGGGGGTGTCTATTGGGACCTGTCCCGCCGCTAGAACTTTAGGCATCTGGGAAAAAAAGGGTGGCTGAGGCCTCTCTGCTGCAGTTTTTTTTTAAAAAGATGAATCTACGTGGCAGTTTTGAATCTTGGGGGCAGCTGGTAGATCCGTCTTTAACTTTTTCACATATGAAGGCTTTACTTTAGGTGCTTTACAACCGCCAACCGTCTCTTCAACAGGTTTACAAAAAATCTGTTGCTGCATCTGCGCTGGTAAATGTACGAACCCATTGTCTTTAACACCTTCGGCAATACAGTCCAGCAGCGCATCCCCTCTCTCACCAGCTGCTGCCTCTGGTTCATTTTGCCCCGCCTTCGTGATGTCCTTTAGATGTATTGACAATCGGCCCCCCATGAGCGACTCTTCTTTTCCCCCATGCTCCTGTACCGGTTCTGCACATGTAAACAAAAATATATATTAAAAACTAGAAAAGTATAAACTAGTGACAATGACCCACACTGAGCTTTCTTACAAACAGTTGTGATGAATACTGGGTCAATCTACTTTACACTGGGATATGGGTGCAACCGGCTTTTTAAAAACTTAGTATCCCCTTTGTTAAAAGCTCACCTGGTTGTTGCTTCTGTAGAACCCGATTCTCAGTAGGCGATCCGCTTTTAAGCACAGGCGGTGTTTGTAGAGCCCTTTTCTTGGTGGCGGCTCGGCTTTTAAGTGGGGGTACTGTTTGTCGGGCGCATTTCTCCAGAGGCGGTCCCTTTTTAAGAGTCTGTGCTGTCCTTTTCACTGCTCTCCCTTTAACACTCTCTTCAGTAGTACACTTGTACGCATCGTCAGGAACTGTCATGAAAAATAAATACATAAATAAATAAATAAACACACACACACACACACACACACACCACACACACACGCCACTTTTAAAAATGTTTATTTTTTATTTTTTACCTGTAATAGGGGTATTATGAGCATGTAGGTTCCCCAACTCCCCGTTGTCCAGTTGTTGTTGTATCGCGTCTACGGCTATTTGCAACTCCATGTCATAGTCTGTAAACAACCCATGCATAGAAAACCCATTAAGAAATGGCCCAAAAACTTTTTACTTGTATTTCTAAAACGCTGGCTCTTATACACGTAGCTTGTTCAAAATCAGCAGCTTCCGCATCAGACAGTGTTAGCTCCTCGAGGTGTTGCGTATAGAAAAAATAAATAAATAACAACCAAAATATATATATATATATATATATATATATATATATATATATAAATACATATATAATAATAAAGAAATATAAATAAAAGCCCGATATTAATTCAAATATATCTTGATATATTTATGTGGGAGGCTGACAAAGGGGGCTTCAGAGCACTTTACATGAGCACCAGGGGTATTATAGGCTAACATTTTGATTTGCCCAGGATCACAGGGTGCTTGAGCCGGCGCTATGATACCTCACGATCCCAGGGGTCACAGACACCGGCTCCAATATAGAACTACAGCCTCTCCTCGTGAGGCATGTTTCGCGGCATTTTTAAGTGGCCTGGGAGGTGTGCTTGTGAAAAGGGGGCTTAATACGCTGTGACACCATGCCTGGTGCACAGCGCGACCGTGATGGGGGCGGACGCACTGTTTAAGCCAGGGGTACTCATAGTACGGCCCGCGGGCCGCCAGCGGCCCGGCAAGCCTTCCCTGGCGGCCCGCGGACCTTGCAGACATCGTACCTGTGCACCGCCGGTTGCAGCAGCGCGGAGCTATGGGGGCCGGGCGATTCTTTTAAAAGCCAAGTCACTTGTTAATGAGGCTTTTTTGTATTTCACCTCTTCTTAGCGCCCCTGCATCTCCCCTCTGAATGAGTGGAGATGCAGGGGCGCTAAGAAGAGATGAAATACAACAAAGCCTCATTAACAAGTGACTTGGCCTTTAAAAGAGCTGTGAAGTACTTGGGTGCGGCGGCTGTTTGTGTTCCAGGGAAGCGCCGGGTGAGGTGACGGGCGGGGGGGGGGGGGGGGGGGGGGGACAGCAGCTAGTGAGAGCAGCAGATGAGTTTAAAGCGGGAGGGAGAGAGGGAAGACAGAGCAGGAGACAGGGAGGGAGAGACAGCGTGAGAGAGACAGACAAGTTGGGAGAGGGAGGGAGACAGAGGGAGGGAGGGGGGCAGAGGGAGAACAGATGGAGAGGGAGGGAGACAGAGAGGGACGGAGACAGAGAGAAAGGGAGACAAACTGATTGAGAGAGAGGGAGAGAGATAGATAGAGAGAGGGAGGGAGACAGGGAGAGAGAGAGGGAAGGAGGGAGAGGGAGAGGGAGGGAGGGAGACAGAGAGGGAGGGAGACTGAGAGGGAGGGAGACTGAGAGGGAGGAGACGGGGAGAGGGAGGGAGACGGAGAGGGAGGGAGAGAGGGGAAGAGGGGGAGGAAGGGAGGGAGACGGAGAGGAAGGGAGACGGAGAGGGAGAGAGAGAGAGGGGGAGAGAGGGAGGGGGAGAGAGGGAGAGAGAGAGGGAGGGAGACAGGGAGGGAGGGAGACAGAGGGGGGAGACAGAGGGGGAGACAGAGAGGGGGAGACAGAGAGGGGGAGACAGAGGGAGACGGAGAGGGAGGGAGATAGAGGGAGACGGAAGGAGAGGGAGGGAGGGAGATGGAGGGAGAGGGGGGAGACGGAGGAGGGAGGGAGACGGAGGGAGATGGAAGAGGGAGGGAGACGGAGGAGGGAGGGAGACGGAAGAGGGAGGGAGACGGAGGAGGGAGGGAGACGGAGGAGGGAGGGAGGGAGATGGAGAGATATGTGTATGCCGGGTCCGGTGGCTCAGTGGACGAAGGCGTCCGCTGCAGGGACCTATGTTCCACCTCATGGTCGCAGTTTTTTTTTGTTGCTCTAGCCCCGCCCCCTCCCCCTCCCCCTCCCCCAATGATCCCGCCCCCAAGGTGCGGCCCTCGGCCACAAACCGCACTGTAAATTTGGCCCCCAAGAGAAAGTTTGTGAGTACCCCTGGTTTAAGCGCTTCCGCCCCCATCGTAGCTATCGGGTTACTGGGCGGGGCTCAGAGTGGCTTGAAACCGGTCTGAGCCTCGCCGGCTCACAAGCTCCACAGTCCCCCGAGCGTGCAGTAGCACGCCGCCACCAGCCCCTCGGAGGCAAGTTGGGGGTTGCAGACGCCAGACCCCGTATGCTGCGCGGCGGAGGCATTAGGGGCAGCCTCCGCCGCTCCCACCAAGTCAAGAACGAAGCCGGCGGGCCCCTAGGCCGGCCATGCCGCGACCGGCTCACACGAGCCGCAGTCCCTCGAGCGTGCAGTAGCACGCCGCCACCAGCCCATCGGAGGCGAGTTGGGGGTTGCAGACGCCAGACCCCGTATGCTGCGCGGCGGAGGCATTAGGGGCAGCCTCCGCCGCTCCCACCAAGTCAAGAACGAAGCCGGCGGGCCCCTAGGCCGGCCATGCCGCGACCGGCTCACACGAGCCGCAGTCCCTCGAGCGTGCAGCAGCACGCCGCCACCTGCCCATTGGAGGCGAGTTGGGGGTTGCAGATGCGCGGCGGAGGCATTAGGGGCAGCATCACATACCAGGCATGCCCACATAATTCCAAAGACGCCAACCACCAAGTCCGAGCCACAGTTTTACCATTGCTGCCCACCATAATGCAAAGAAATCCCATTTTATGTCATCCATGAACATTATTATTCTAGGGATGGTAAGGATTTTGTGATAGATGGCCACAGCTAAGCCAAGCCTATTCATAATATGGAAGGCAGCTGCTTATATCAGTCCAATATTGCCCATCAAATGTCAAGATTTGCTATTATTATTCTAGAAATGGTGTTATATAAGAAATTGAAATCATTTTGTATGAAATGGCTGCATCGGATACATTTGGTGTTCCCTGACAAGAGAATGTCTTACAGGAAGATGGCTTTCCAGGGCATAATGCCAGACACATACACAACACATACATAAATGCAGAAATATAGGTACAGATGCACAGAAAAATGTACATGTACACTCCACTCACATCACCTGAAGCAAACAAGACCATTACCTGTCTCCACTCCTAATCCAGCCTTTGCTCTCCTAGGCTTCAAGGTTACTAATGTATGGTTCTCACACACTTCCACTCTGTCTCTGGCAGTACCACTCGAATCACTCAACTCTGACAATGCTGACTTTTCTGGCCCAGTTTTCACTAACACTGTGTGACTGATAGATTGGGGCTTGCAAAGTGACAATTCTCCACGTGACTTTGCTAAATTGATAGTGGAGGTATGAACTGCAGGCCGTATGTAGCAGGCCCTCTTCAATATGGCTAGCACCTCTGAATTACTCACTGTGCTGGATTGCACTTCACAGAGTTACTTCCAGGGCACTGGTGTGCCACCAGTAGTTTCTAAGCTACCAATTGGAGACCCCTGAACTAGTGATTGTGGGGCCCAGACGTCTGCTGTGTCTTGCAGACTCTTGCTTAGTGAAATAGGAGCAGGCCAGGAGTGAAAGCCACCTGCTGTCCGCCAGCTAAAGTAGAGCCTGCCAGACATGGGGGAATGCTGAGCCCAAAAGCCACCGGGGACTGGAAGCATGTTGTGGTCAACAGGCGTTGGGCCACGCCCTTCTGCCCGTTTAACTGCCTCTAAATTCCCTAAGCTGCAGTCTTCATGCTCTGGGTTGCATACAATTGGGCTTTTTCAGCTTCTGATGTCCTCTAAAATAGGAAGGAGAATAAATGGGTCACGAAATAGCCACTCTGTTACTTAGGTAGCTAGGTTATACCCCTCGAATATTTTATTCTTTCTTTTCTCCAATATGTTACCCTTTCACAATTCACTCTCACTTGACGTAAACAGCAGGTATTATAAGACATCACGGAGGGTCAGGGAGAGGACAGCTGTCACAGTTTCCGATATTGTAATTGTGCTGGTTTGTGTAATGCTCTTTTTGCATCTCTAGCTGGGGAGCACAAGGTGAACCTATGCACAAACACACATGCGTTGCCTTCAATTATGAAGTCACTGTTATACATTCACGTAGACTCCCTCAAACACTCACACTGGCCTACTGGTTCACATATCTGCAAACAATGCAACCACACTCACATGCATGCTAACAATAATATGGAAATATTCACTCATGGGCTAATTGACCGTAAATATATGAGGGTGGGTGTGTACACACATTCTTGCATGTGTGCTTAGCCCAGTATACATGTATGAGGGTGAGTGTATGATTTGATGTGTATGATTGCTAGGGGCTGTTGGAGTGTGAGTGATAGTGAGGCAGGGAGACATTGATCATGGACGTTTTGGTGTGCAGAACTATGTAGCATTGTCTGTCAACAAATATAGATGTATGTGTATGAGCAAGTGGTGTGCTAAATGGTTGTGGAGTATTTTGCCTTACTGCTCCCTGGCAAGCCTTTGAGAGAGCAGGGAGATGGCTGGACTGACATATTGGTCCACAGCACGTGTGCAAGTCAAGGAAACTAGTGAAGGAGGGTCCCCACATTGTTTACTAGTCCTGGGCAGGCCAAGAATGAACTATGGTGCTGGTTTATTTATATTTATCCTTACCTTGTTTATCATTTCATGATCCAGATGGTAGTAGCAGGTTGGGGGATCAGGTTGCAAGGTTTTGTGGTCACATGCCTCCTAAACCTAGCTATTATTTTTAACCTGTGATCTGTTCACTGGCCTCAAGAATTTCGCTGTGAATTTTAGTCACAAAAAGTATACTCTTAAAAAGGTCTAAATTATCATGTGAGGTTTATGAACCACATGACATGAGTCAGTTCATGGTTATGCCATGTTGTACCACTGTTTCCAAAAATAAAAATAGGATCATAGTCACTCCATAAGGGTGCAGTGTAGCATTGTGTTCCCCGTTTTACAAGCCTTTGTAAAAAAACTGCATGAAAAACAGCTGTATTGCATTTAGCAAACACCACATATATTTTACACGGTGATGAAGACATTGCCAGCACACATGCAATGAAAAAGGATCTGTACACCGTTTGCATCATCTAAACGATAAACAGTAATGGTGCCATGCATCCAGAATAAAAGTTACAAAACTGCAGAAAAGGGTGTGTTAAGTGGCCAGGACTTCTTCAACTGGCTGAATTGTGGAGCCAGGATATGAAAGGCAGGAGGAAGAAGATGTCATTTATATTCTATATGAGTTAGTTAAAACCCCCGAAGGTCAGGTCACCAATCATCAAGAAAAAGTATTTGCCATCATTATACATTCACTTTTCAAAAATGCTGCCCTGTGGAAATAAATGTCACGAAACCGAATTAAGGAATGTGGATGAGAGCAAGAAATGTTGACACAATATGAAGCTCTGCAGTAAAGAAAACGTGTCTCAGAACACATAGGTAGAGCAGGCAACAGGTGGAGTTCCTGACACCCAAAAACATTCAACACCTCTTCACAGCAGTGGAGGTGCAGGTGGTTGCTATTATAGTGTCAGATTTGGTTTATGGACTTCGTGGCCAGGTACAGCAGACCTTGAGGAAGAGCCAGGTAACTATTTGAACACAGTCAACAATGTGTAAATAAATAAGCACATTCATGTTGTAGTGACGAAATGAGGTTAACTGCAGACATTGCTAATTTAGCATAAGCTGGCCAGGCAGGGTTGTCTATTAGTTCCGTCATGGTTTATTCAGTTGGTGAATGACCTAAATATCGATTCCAAAATATAGAATGGACAGAATATCGACTCCAAAATATAGAATGGACAGAATATCGAAAATCAAAATATAGATAGGTCACAATATCGAAATTGGGGTACAAAATATCGATTTCCATAATATAGAATGTAAAAATATAGAATTCCATAATATCGACTTTAAAAATATAGAATCCCATAATATCGAATTATTTTTAGTGTTATGTATGGTAGTATATGTGTTAAAATTATGTATTATTTTTGTAATGTATGTTTAATTTTTTTAAACTAATGAATGTTATGTAATTTAATTTTTGCGTAATTTAATTCCGTAGCGGGTTGTGGGTTTATAGGGGAATAGGGTGGGAAGTAATTTAATTATGGTAAATTAAATATTAATTATATTTAGATGTTTTGATAATTAATTGATTGACAATTAATTATTAATTGGTCATTCATTTTTATTAATTGATAATTAATTTATATTAATCGATTAATTGATAATTATGTCAATTTTAATTTGGATTATTAGCAGCAGGTTGTGGGTTTATAGGGGAATTGGGTGGGAAGTAATTTAATTGTAATAAAGTAAATATTAATTATTTAATTTATGTGTATTGATAATTAATTGATAATTAATTATTAATTGGTAATTAATTTGTGTTAATGGGTAATTAATTTGTATGAATTGCTAATGAATTTTTATTAATTGCTAAATGATTTTTCTATTAATTGATTAATTGATAATAATGTTAATTGTATTTTTTTATTATTGGGAGTGGGTTGTGGGTTTATAGGGGAATTGGGTGGGAAGTAATTTAATTGTAATAAAGTAAATATTAATTATTTAATTTATGTGTATTGATAATTAATTGATAATTAATTATTAATTGGGAATTCATTTGTGTTAATGGGTAAATAATTTGTATGAATTGCTAATGAATTTTTATTAATTGCTAAATGATTTTTATTAATTGATTAATTGATAATAATGTTAATTGTATTTTTTAGTATTGTGAGTGGGTTGTGGGTTTATAGGGGAATTGGGTGGGAAGTAAATTAATTGTAATAAAGTAAATATATATTTTTTTAATTTATGTGTATTGATAATTAATTGATAATTAAATATTAATTGTAATTAATTTTTATTAATTGGTAATTATTTTTTTAACAATGGTAATTAATTGTTAATAATTGTAATTAATTTTAATTAACTTTTTATTGGTATTGATAATTAATGCAATCTTATTTTAAAATTAAAGCATTACTTTCCCTACTGTTGCACTCTCAGGAGTGGGAATAGTTTTTTTACCCTCCTGCTATCCAACCTTTTCCCTACTGTTGCACTCTCTGGAGTGGGAATAGTAATTTTTACCCTCCTGCTATCCAACCTTTTCCCTACTGTTGTACTCTCTGGAGTGGGAATAGTAATTTTTACCCTCCCGCTATCCAATGCTTTTCCTACTATTGCACTCTTTGGAGTGAGAATAGTAATTTTTACCCCTACGCTATCTAACTTTTTCCCTACTGTTGCACTCTCAGGAGTGGGAATAGTATTTTTTACTCTCCCGCTATCCAATTCTTTCCCTACTGTTGCAGTCACTGGAGTGGGAATAGTAATTTTTACCCTCCCGCTATCCAACACTTTCCTTACTGTTGCACTCACTGGAGTGAGAATAGTCATTTTTACCTTCCCGCTATCCAATGCTTTCCCTACTGTTGCACTCTCTGGAGTGGGAATAGTAACTTTTACCCTCCCGCTATCCAACGCTTTTCCTACTGTTGCACTCACTGGAGTGGGAATAATAATTTTTACCCTCCCGCTATCCAACGCTTTTACTACTGTTGCATTCACTGTAGTGGGAATAGTAATTTTTACCCTCCCGCTATCCAACGCTTTCCCTACTGTTACACTCTTTGGAGTGGGAATAGTAATTTTTCCCCCTACACTATCCAACGCTTTCCCTACTGTTGCACTCTCTGGAGTGGGAATAGTAATTTTTACCCTCCCGCTATCCAACGCTTTCCCTACTGTTGCACTCTTTGGAGTGGGAATAGTAATTTTTACCCCTACGCTATCCAATGTTTTCCCTGCTGTTGCACTCTGAGGAGTGGGAATTGTATTTTGTATACTCCCGCTATCCAACTCTTTCCCTACTGTTGCAGTCACTGGAGTGGGAATAGTAATTTTTACCCTCCCGCTATCCCTCACTTTCCCTACTGTTGCACTCACTGGAGTGAGAATAGTAAGTTTTTACCTTCCCGCTATCCAATGTTTCCCTACTGTTGCACTCTCTGGAGTGGGAATAGTAACTTTTACCCTACCGCTATCCAACGCTTTCCCTACTGTTGCACTCACTGTAGTGGGAATAATAATTTTTACTCTCCCGCTATACAAAGCTTTCCCTACTGTTACACTCTTTGGAGTGGGAATAGTAATTTTTCCACCTACACTATCCAACGTTTTCCCTACTGTTCAACTGTCTGGAGTGGGAATAGTAATGTTTACCCTCCCGCTATCCAACGCTTTGCCTACTGTTGCACACTTTGGAGTGGGAATAGTAATTTTTACCCTCCCGCTATACAAAGCTTTCCCTACTGTTACACTCTTTGGAGTGGGAATAGTAATTTTTCCACCTACACTATCCAACGTTTTCCCTACTGTTCAACTGTCTGGAGTGGGAATAGTAATGTTTACCCTCCCGCTATCCAACGCTTTGCCTACTGTTGCACACTTTGGAGTGGGAATAGTAATTTTTATCCCTACGCTATCCAACGCTTTCTCTACTGTTGCACTCATTGGAGTGGGAATCGTAATCTTTCACTTCCCGTTATACAATGCTTTACGTACTGTTGCACTCTCTGGAGTGGGAATAGTAATTTTTACCCCTACGCTATCTAATGCTTTTCCTACTGTTGGAGTCACTGGAGTGGGAATAGTAATTTTTCCCTTCCTGCTATCCAACAATTTCCCTACTGTTGCACTCTCTGGAGTGTGAATAGTAATTTTTACTCCCCCGCTATTCAATGCTTTCCCTACTGTTGCACTCTTTGGACTGGGAATAGTAATGTTTACCCCTACGCTATCCTACGTTTTCCCTACTGTTGCACTCACTGGAGTGGGAATAGTAATTTTTACCCCTACGCTATCCAACGCTTTCCCTACTGTTGCACTCACTCGAGTGTGAATAGTAATTTTTACCTTCACGCTATCCAACGCTTTCCCTACTGTTGCACTCTTTGGAGTGGAAATAGTAATTTTTACCCCTACGCTATCCAACGTTTTCCCTACTGTTGCAATTACTGGAGTGGGAATAGTAATTTTTACGCTCTCACTATCCAACAAAATCTACTTTTTTTTTTATTATGTTTACATTTTAAGCTTTTTAATATTATATTATGTATGTTTTTTATATTATTTTTAATACATTTAAAAAATTCGATATTTTGGCTATCTATATTTTAACATTCTGGTGCCGATTACGATCCTCGAAAACATTTCCCCGTACGACTCGTATCCGGTCTTTTTACCGTACGAATCGTACAAGTGCCGTACAAACTGCCAACTACGATTCGCATGGGAAAAAGTCCATACGAATCGCATTGGGAATAATTCCCCACACGTCCTCGGGTCGGAAAATATGCCTGACACGTCCCCGGACTAATTACCGTACAAATGTGAAAAGTGAAGTCCAACCGCGGAAGTACGATCCATCCCGTGCGTCCGATGTTACAACCGGATGGAAAAAACACCGTCCGCACCGAACTCCTATAGCAACCATGGAGACATGTGCCAGCATACGCGCCCAACACCCCCCCAGCCCCCGTATGTACGCGCCCAATCACCCCCCCAGCCCCCGTATGTACGCGCCCAACCACCCCCCCAGCCCTCGTATGTACGAGTCGAACCCCCACCCGTGTATGTACACCCGTGTACGTACGAGTAGAACCCCCACCCGTGTATGTACACCCGTGTATGTACGAGTAGAACCCCCACCCATGTATGTACACCCGTGTACGTACGAGTCGAACCCCCACCCGTGTATGTACACCTGTGTACGTACGAGTCGAACCCCCACCGTGTATGTACACCCGTGTACGTACGAGTCGAACCCCCACCCGTGTATGTACACCCGTGTATTTACGAGTAGAACCCCCACCCGTGTATGAACACCCGTGTACGTACGAGTCGAACCCCCACCCGTGTATGTACACCTGTGTACGTACGAGTCGAACCCCCACCGTGTATGTACACCCGTGTACGTACGAGTCGAACCCCCACCCGTGTATGTACACCCGTGTATGTATGAGTAGAACCCCCACCCGTGTATGTACACCTGTGTACGTACGAGTAGAACCCCCACCCGTGTATGAACACCCGTGTACGTACGAGTCGAACCCCCACCCGTGTATGAACACCCGTGTACGTACGAGTCGAACCCCCACCCGTGTATGTACACCCATGTACGTACGAGTCGAACCACCACCCGTGTATGAACACCCGTGTAAGTATGAGTCGAATCCCCACCCGTGTATGTACACCCCCGTATGTACGGCCCGTACCCCCACCCGCGTATGTATGGAGCGTACCCCCACCCCAACCGTGTATGTACGGCCCGTACCCTCACCCCCGTATGTATGGAGCGTACCCCCACCCCAACTGTGTATGTACGGCCCGTACCCTCACCCGCGTATGTATGGAGCATACCCCCACCCCAACCGTGTATGTACGGCCCGTACCCTCACCCGCGTATGTATGGAGTGTACCCCCACCCCAACCGTGTATGTACGGCCCGTACCCTCACCCACGTATGTATGGAGCTTACCCCCACCCCAACCGTGTATGTACGGCCCGTACCCTCACCCGCATATGTATGGAGCGTACCCCCACCCCAACCGTGTATGTACGGCCCGTACCCTCACCCGCGTATGTATGGAGCGTACCCCCACCCCAACCGTGTATGTACGGCCTGTACCCCCACCCGCGTATGTATGGAGCGTAACCCCACCCCAACCGTTTATGTACGGCCCGTACCCTCACCCGCGTATGTATGGAGCGTACCCCCACCCCAACCGTGTATGTACGGCCCGTACCCCCACCCGCGTATGTATGGAGCGTACCCCCACCCCAACCGTGTATGTACGGCCCGTACCCCCACCCGCGTATGTATTGAGCGTACCCCGACCCCAACCGTGTATGTACGGCCTGTACCCCCACCCGCGTATGTATTGAGCGTACCCCGACCCCAACCGTGTATGTACGGCCCGTACCCTCACCCGCGTATGTATGGAGCGTACCCCCACCCCAACCATGTATGTACGGCCCGTACCCTCACCCGCATATGTATGGAGCGTACCCCCACCCCAACCGTGTATGTACGGCCCGTACCCTCACCCGCGTATGTATGGAGCGTACCCCCACCCCAACCGTGTATGTACGGCCCGTACCCCCACCCGCGTATGTATGGAGCGTACCCCCACCCCAACCGTGTATGTACGGCCCGTACCCTCACCCGCGTATGTATGGAGCGTACCCCCACCCCAACCGTGTATGTACGGCTCGTACCCCCACCCCCACCCCCACCCGCGTATGTATGGAGCGTACCCCCACCCCAACCGTGTATGTACGGCCCGTGCCCCCACCCTCGTATGTATTGAGTGTACCCCGACCCCAACCGTGTATGTACGGCCCGTACCCCCACACGCGTATGTATTGAGCGTACCCCGACCCCAACAGTCTAAGTACGGAGCGCACCCCAGGCCCCAACACCAGCACCTTCACCCAACATCGCGCATGTACGAGTCGTACCAAGCCAGAGACAAGGACAGCACTGTACAACAAAATGGCCGATGTACACACTGTACACACGCTAAAACACACGTACACAACCAGGACAAAGCAAAACAACACAAGAAGACTCTATTCGAATCGCACAAAGCCACAAAACATGTCCAACAAGCACAAATACAACACATTCACTGACCTGCAACTGCCAAACTCCCAAACAGAGGCCCAAAACACAACCACTCCTTATAACACACCCACCCAAAGTTCAAACACAGCCACACCCACCGATGGACCAATAAAAAGGGCCCAACACACACAAACCATGATCCTTTGCAACAGACCCACTGCTGCCAGACCACACCGAGAAACAACTGCACCATACTACAACCTCCACTACACCTTACACCTGCACACCTTCACACTACCACCTTCACAAACACCCCATCATCACATTCACACACACACCTGCACAACCACACCCACACACCCACAACCATCCACACCCACACCCCCCACAACCATCCACACCCACACCCCTCACCATGCCCACTAACAAGAATCCAAAGCTCACTAGCCAAGAGTTGGAGGTCCTTGTCGACGAAATCCTCAGAGTCGAGCCACACCTCTTTGGAACATTGGTCAGACAGACCAGCATGTGGCAGACGATTGTCGATGCTGTGAATGCTGTTGCGTCCACCAGAAGGACCAGGCATGAATGCCAAGCCAGGTGGTACGATCTGCGGAGGAGGGTCCGAGCCAAAATGACCGACGACCACAACCAGGCCAACATCACTGGAGGAGGGCCGCCCCGCAGACGCGTACAATACCATCCCTGGGAGGAGACGGTGATGGCCATACTGCCGGTGGTGGCAGTGGACGGAGTAGAAGGACTCCGAGAGCCTGGTGAGTACACAAACAACTCACCTCACATGGGGGAACGTCATCCACAACCAAACTCACAATCATGCACGCAACCACCCCAAGCTATCGCATGACTCAACCACACTCCATAAACACGCACATGCCACTAGCACCACCATGCCCCATGCACCCAGCTGGACAATCCCAAGTCACAGGCCACAGAAAACACCAACACAAGACACGGTAACCCGGATGGCGGGAGTGTGGGCCTCAAAAATCACATAGTGCAACTCAGAAGCAGACAACAATGCCCTCTGCCCATATGGCCTAGGTCACAGCCACACAAACAGTGTGTCCCCACACTGGAAAGACTTGCCAGCAAATGGCGGACGCCTTGCATTAAGACATGGGAGTGAAGGCACTTTTTGCACATGACAGCAGCTAATGAACAGCCAACACTGTGAAAGAGTGGCAGCACACACCACCACAGCAGCAGCGCAGACACAGACACTACACCCAATGGGTGCCTGGAGATCAGAAACAAACTCACATGAACAAGCCAAGGGCCATTCAAAGATCTGCAAAAAGTGTGTGCCTAGGAAGCTGGGCTGAGGTGACAGAGGGTGACACACAGAGGGAGGGAGAGGGGGAGAGAGAGGGAGGGAGACACAGGGAGACGGACAGAGGGAGGAGGCTGACACAGGGAGGGAGGGAGAGGGGGACAGAGAGGGAGTGAGAAAAGGAGACACAGGGAGACCAATTCAGCCTTGGGTGGTGTGGGAATGTCTGCTCGTCAGCAGGTGGACTGCGTGCATGTAGACAAGGGTGGCCAGTGCCTGAATCCCCCTCTCTTCTCCATGGCAAAACACTGGGCCATGTCTCAACCTGTGCACGAGCACAACGACAGCTACCTGCATTATATAAGTGTGTGGAACAACTCCATGTGCCCACGTACAGTGCAACACGGAAGGCGCCAATGCATGGCTTGCCACACCTGCTCACTCCACTGCTGACTGCAGTCACAATTGACGCAGCAAGTAAGACTGTGTCACACATAGGTAAAGTCTCAAAAGCTGTGGCCAAGGGACATACCCATGCACAAGTGCACTGTGAGTGGAATGCAAGACATATCCAAATACCCAGAGGAAATGTGCCAACTTTGAAACGAATGAAACATGGATGTTGCATGGAATAAAAATAACATTGTCTCTCTCAGACACAGGTCAACGTTGTGGATCACCCCCCAACACTGGGGGGGAAGACTCACAGGAGCCGGCTCTGCGGGATGACGATCTCACCGGCAGCGACGACTCTCACCACTCTGTGGACGACCCGACCAATCTGGCCCCTCTGGTGTCCAACCACCTGCAGCACCTGCGTCAGGTACAACTGGGCCAACCACCACCCCCACTCCTGCCACATCCCAGGAGACACCCAGGATCCCTGCCCCACCACCACAAAGCAGCCAGGCTGACCAGGAGGGACACGGTGTACCGGGCACCCAGGAGGAGGCATGCGACAACGCTAATGCCACCCCTCAGGGGTCCCAGAGACCCGATGTGCCCACAAGGGCAGGCCAGGTGCAAGTGGGCAGGGGTGGTGGGAGTGGAGGACGGCGGAGGCGCGAGCCTGACCAGTTGGCTGCGGAACCGGTATATTCCCATGTAAGAAACATCCTGGACACATACCGCAGGACACCACGGGCATGAGCCAGGTTGTGTCCACCCTCAACGAGATGAAGGGGACCCTCGAGGAGATCAAGACCCAGCAGGCCCAGCAACATGTGGAGCAACATGCCTGTCAACTGCGACACCAAGGGCGGATGGAGGACAGACAGGCTGAGCTTGTGACGGTGTTCACGGGAATTCACCGTACACTCCGTCGGATAGCCGACAACATGGGCAACCCTCCCTGTGCCACCAGGCGAAGAACATCACCACCCACAGGGAGGGATCAGGAGGAGGAGGAGACATCCGACGGAGCATCCCAAACATCGTCACGGCCTGCTTCTGAGGGTTCCCGCAGGAGGGCGGGTCGTCCACGGAAAAGACCGTGAGGGTCGGCGCAACAGCACCATCTCCCAGGACACCTGGCCTGGCACCAGGCCCACTGGACCAACAGCAGCACATCAGCAAAAGACATTCTCTGCCACATGGACTTGCTGGTCACTGTCTGACCAATGTTGACAAAGACTGTGGCATGGACTCTGATGATTTCCAATGGCAAGGACACCAACTCCCCAAGTGAACTTTGGATTCCACACACCCGGAGAGCCCCTCTTGTCATACCCCCCCCCAACACGTACCCCAACACAAATAAAAAGTTACACGATAAAGAGATGATGCCTACATTTTGCATTATTACCTTACATGTGTCTTGTAAAGTCTAACCATGCCTGAGTTCTCATATGACTTCAACCATCCATACCCTGGGGCCTGAGTCTGGCACAGGACACACATGGGTCACAATGTATTAGGCAAGACAGACATGGAGCACCGTACACACCCGTGATGGGCCCAACCAGCTGAGGGGGTGGCCGCACAACCGTGCCGACAGACATATTGAGTACAGCAACAGTCATGCGCAGAGGTCAGGGATCATGTGGAGTGTCCTGGGGGGCACCCAGGTATGTGTAGACAGGTGGCAGAACCATGTCCTGCAAGCTTGAGTCAGGTGGATGCAGAGAATGGTGGCCTGGCCAAAGTTGGATTCATGGGGATGGCACATGTCACAATACCCACACAGTCATGGACATCATGCACAATACAGAGTCTAATCCCACACAAACAGCTTGCATCTTGCTACTCTACACATAGACACATAGCCACTATCACGGAAAACCATGCGAGACATGGCGTATGCACCGTGGCAACACACCAGCATTGACTGAGAAGAGGCACCTTGGAGGCATAGGGACACCTTTATTAGTCATGTATTCCGGAATGCAGAGGCAACTCGGAGTACACATACACAGGTCATGTGGAGTAACATGTGGGTCCAACACTGGCACCCCCCTTCTGCAGCACAAATGCGTGATAGCCATGGAACTGGCACACAAGTGTCGGGTAACAGCTAAACACCCCCTGCTGCTCACGGAGAGGCTGCCATACACCATTGATCCTCTGATGTGGAAGTCCCACACCATGTCAAGCCAATGCAAACCGTATGTGTCCGAGGGCAGTGTTACACACATTGATGCCATCATCACAATCCACTATCCCATCACAGATGACTGTCAACAAGTCTGACCATCTATTGAGGTGTATCCAGCTACATGTAATGTGTCCCATGGTGATGCGACATGTCTGCAGAGGAACCAAACATCGACAGGGGCAGTGTGCACACATCGTAAACAACTGCCACACCCAATACACCCCTGATGCATCCCTTACCCTAAGGAGACTTCCAAACTTGTCCGTGCGTGTAACGCTGAGTCAGCACACGATGACGTGTCCATGAGGAATAGCCGTGCCACAACAATGCAACCAGCAGACGGCATGCGCAAGTACCTGGGGATGAGAGACACACAAGAAGTCAGCCACAAAAAGCACAGCCACTTGCATGTGCATGTACTCGACACATGTAAGGATGACAACATGCTAGGTCACAATTATGACTGTGGAAATACACTCATCACTGGCACCATCACTCGAGTGACACATCCACACACACCTCTGACTCACGTGGCATACATGCAGATGGACACACACATGGCAACACATGCCACACGGGGACCAATGCGTGAACACTCAGACACTGGTACTCACCACTAAGCAAAGAATTCGCGTATGAGCCGACTCCGGATGTCCTCTTGCGGAACCACATCCTCCACATCACTAGCCCCATTGCCAAGCCCTTCGTCCTCCACGGGTGGATGGTCCTGATCATCTTGATCCAGGATGAGTGGCACAGCTTTCTCAACTGCCATGTTGTGCAACATGCAGCAGACCATGAAGATTTTGCAGACCTTCGCCGGGGCATATGGGAGGGCGCCGCCGGTCTTGTGTAGGCACCTGAATCGGCTCTTCAGGAGGCCAAATGTCCTCTCTATCACTCGCCTTGTCCGGCCATGGGCGGTGTTGTAGCGGAGCTGGGCCGGCGTGCTGGGGTTGCGGAGAGGTGTGATCAGCCATGCCATGTTGGGATAGCCAGCGTCCCCTACATGGAAACCACATGGACATAAGTAGGACAGGAGAAGCGGTCGTGCTGGAAGTCTACGCAAAATACAGGACAGACAGAGTGTACCCACCAACAACACATGCTCGTTCGTTGCGCAGCTGCGTCATCATTTCAGGCACCCTGCTACGCCTCATGATGTAGGCATCGTGTGCTGATCCTGGAAAACGAGCACAGACATGTGAAATCACCATGTTGGACAGACACACCACAAGGGCATTGATGGAGTGGTAGTGTTTGCGATTCCTGTACGCTACCTCCTGTGCCTGTGGTGGTACCAAAGCCACATGTGTCCCATCTATGGACCCAATGACATGGGGCATCCCTCCCAGGGCATAGAATCCACGCTTGACCCCAGTCAACTGTTCAGGAGTTGGGAAATGGATGAACTCATCCAGGTGAAGCAACATGGCCTCTAAGAAATCAGGCAGCACACGGCTGAACATGCTCTGGGACATGCCACCAACATGAGCTATGGTATATTGAAAGGTACCCGTGGCAAGAAAATGTAGGGCTGCCATTACCTTCAGCTTGGGTGTCAGTGCCGTAGGATACCTGTGCAGCGGTTGCAGGTGTGGTGCCAGCCTTGCCGTCAACTCCTCAATCAACGGTTGTGGGAAGCGGTAGCAGCGTATACAGTCATTCTCCCACATGTCAGCCAAGTCCGGAATTGGTCGGGGAAGAGGCGGCGCTCTGCAGTAATTTGGAAGTGACAAGGAAGAGTGAGTGCACTATAACAACAATTTATATGTACTGAGCACATGTTAATCTGTCAATACACATATGCTACATAGGGAGTCAGGTATGTGCTACATGCCCTGGACACGTATGGCTGCCAGGTGACACTCCTACCAAGACCCAGCTACACACGGAGATTGTGAACCTCCACATCCCATGGCATGAGACTAGCTGTGTCCCAGTGTAAGTGAACAGCCAGACGCAACACAGGAGTGACATACATCAACACATCAGCAGAAGTAGGATGTTGATTGCAGAGACAGGTAGCAGAACACTAGAGCCACAGGTCACATGACATTACACTAGGACAGCCCACACACCTTGCCATTAAGGTGTACATGTCATGACTGACCACACATACATTGAGAGGATGCAGACAGGTCCTTGTTACGCTACTCTGTGTCACCTGCATACATGAATGAATGAATACCTTCTTATATAGCGCATGGCTACCCTAGAGCATCCCAGCGCTGTCAAGACCAAGGACACTATCAAGCATTAGAGAGTGTTATTAAACAAGAATGTCTTTAGTTGCTTCCTAAAGGCAGTATGATTTAATTCATGCCTGATGTTGTCAGGGAGTTTATTCCATTCTTTAGCTGCTAGGACCGAAAGTCGGCGGCCACCCATGCGGACCAGCCTGACCTTTGACACAACAAGCAGATTGCGTTGGTTAGATCTAAGAGATCTGACCGAATGATAACGACGAAAGAAAGGATCCAGAATGGAGGGGCCAAGGTTGTGAATGGACTTATGTGCCAAACACATAGTCTTAAACACAATCCTTTCATGGACTGGAAGCCAATGGAGCAGTCTAATTGAGGGCTTTGCTGATGACCGTTTAGGGACTTTCATAAGTAAGCGAGCTGCACAATTCTGTACAGCTTGCAAAGTTTTTGTTGTAGTTGCAGAGGCCCCCAGATAGATAGCATTAGCATAGTCCAGTCGCGAGAGAACCAGCGACTGTACTAATATACGTCTGGCTTCAAAAGGAAGCAGGTCTAGGATTTTTTTAAGAACTCTCATAAGCCCATAGCAGGTCGCGGCTACTTTGTTAGCCTGATGCTGGAAGTTCAGGGCAGAGTCCAACCAGACCCCTAAACTTTTTATTTTGGTCTTAGGCTTCGGAGGGGGTCCAAGACACTGCGGCCACCAAGGGTCCAAATTGATTGGAGCTTTATAGCCCAGCAGCATGATGTCTGTTTTGGCTCCATTTAGCTTTAAACAGGACGAGGTCATCCAGTCAAGAACATTGGAGAGACACGGGGTAAGATTGTTAATCCCCTGATGTAAGGTATCGTCTCTCACAAGGGAAACAACCAGCTGCGTGTCATCGGCGTAGGTGACAAGCTGGATTCCCCAAGGAAGCACCACCTCAGCCAAAGGTCTCATATAGATATTAAACAGAGTGGGGCTGAGGGATGATCCCTGGGGAACGCCGTGACTCAGTTGCAGCTGGCTTGATGACACCTCATCCTCAAAGACGGAGAAATATCTATCTGATAGAAAGGAGTGAAGCCATTTAAGAGCCAAACCGGAAATCCCTGCATGTCGAAGCCTATGCAGCAGAAGAGAGTGATTTACAGTATCGAAGGCTGCGCTGAGGTCCAGTAGGACCACCGCAGCGCAGCCTCCAGCATCTACAATAGCCCTGGTCGCCTCCACTACCGCCACCAGTGCAGTTTCTGTTCCTTGCTTGGCTCTGAATCCAGTCTGGGATGAGTGTAATGCACCAGAAGACTCAGCAAAAGAGGAAAGAACCTGGTTGACGTGTTTTTCGGCTATTTTACCGAGACTCGGGAGAAGCGAGATAGGCCTGTAATTCGCCAGATCTTCCGGGTCTAAATTAGGTTTTTTAAGTAGGGCACGAACCTTTGCCTTCTTCCAATTGGGGGGCACTACTCCTGAAGCTAAAGAGGCATTGATGACCTGCATTATTACCGGGCAAACTGTTTCAGAGACCTGCTTGAGAACCGTTGGGGGGGCAACATCCTGAGGAGAGCCCGATTTTAGGTGGTTAAGGAGCCTTTCAACATTGGCCAGATCAAGCAGCGGAAAGATTTTGAGAGCTCCAGCTGAATTAGGGGTAACCACATCCGGCGTTTCAGGGCAAATCTCCAATTCATCTGGACTATGTGGAGTTGTTGCAAAAGTCGAATAAATATTGGAGACTTTAGATGCAAAAAAAGCGGCTAGATCCTCACAATGTTTTTGAGGATCCAAAGCCGGATTAGTAGGTCTATGGGTAGCCACCAGAGATTGGAAGATTTTGAAAATCTCTCTAGGAGCATTAGCTGCTTCTGAGATTTTACCCTGATAATATGCTGCTTGAGTAGATTTTAGTAAGTTTTTATAGGATCTGAGAGAGGCTTTATATTGGGTTTTCAAAGCTGGTGCAAAATCCTTTCTCCACTTCCTTTCCGCCCGTTTACACAGCCGCTTAAGTTCCTTGAGTTTATCGGAGTACCATGGTTGTTTGTTTTGGCCCTTCCGATGGTGTATCTCTTTCTTAGGGAGAGTGGTGTCAAGGGTGGAATTGAGCCAGTTGTCAAAGGCTTCATTAGCAACCACTGGATCTTCGTGAGGAGAAGGCGGACAGCTCTTCAAGGCAGTCTCCCACTCCCCAACTGGGAGTCTAGACCACACTCGGCTAACTTTCTTAGAGAGAGTAACTCTGTGGTGTTGTGTCTCTGGCAACCACCTAAAAGAAAGTAGGGCGTGGTCTGACCAGGGGACAAAGAGGGGCTGTTCCCATGCCAATTTCGAGAGATTAGTGAAACAATGATCTAATAAGTGGCCAGCAATATGTGTAGGCTCTGTCACAATTTGTTTCAGGTGTACTAATCCCAAGGAATCAAGCAGACATTGCGAGGCAGCAGCATCGCTGTCATCAAGGTGGATGTTGAGGTCACCCAGAATAGAAAAGTTGGGGGAATTACTGATGGAGTGAGAGATTTTGTCCACAAGGTTAAGGCAGAAATTATGATGGGCGCCCGGTGGTCTGTAAACCAAGATCCCCGAAAAGGTACATATGGGTGAAAGGGAAATGGAGAAGCCAAGACTTTCGCAATCTATAAGTGGGCTTTCATAGGTTCTACATCTGAAAGAGTTTTTATGAATGATAGCAACTCCGCCTCCCCGACCTGACAGGCGATCCTGTCTGATGATCGAATAATTGGGCGGGAGCGCCTGGACTATATCTGGGTCAGATGACTCGGTCAGCCAGGTCTCCGTTAAGAAGAGTATGTCAGGATCACGTTCCTCTAAAATCAGATGGATCTCCAGAGCGTGCTTCGGAAGGGATCTACAGTTTAGCAGGGCAAATGTATAACAGACATTATTGGCTTTCCCTGGATTAGCAGGCTTACAGTGGCGGCAGAAAGTGCATAAATCCTCGGGTAAAGCCTCTATCGGGCAATTGGGCCTCTCCGCCTTACTAAATGCCTTTAACCACTCACCATTGTAAACGAGAGTTTTGGGAGGGATAGAATCCATAGCGCTGGCCCTGTGCCCCGTCCTGATCCGGCCTGGCACGTGTGGTAAATAATTTAATTACCGGTACTTAATTTGATGCGGAAAATCTATAATAATAGCTCAGTAAAATAAGAGGCAGAATCCGTGGTATTAGAGGTTCGGAACGGGCTTTATTCCAAAATCAATTCGAATTGAGGACTCCATATTCCATCACCACGAAGGTTCAGGAAGTGAAGGACCATACTTTATTGACAAGTAATCATTTTTATACAATAGGCATTACAGTGAAACAGATGCAGGAGGCGTAACAATTGATAACTAAGATAAAACATCCATGCGTAACTAAAGTGGGTGTAACTGGGCGTAACTAAAGAACGTCATCAGGTATGATGTCATAAATGGGTGGTTCCATGAAAGAATTTCGCAATGTCAGCAGAAATACTTGGCAGAGATGCGCGCGCAGCAGTATGACGTGTGATTGACGTGCAACTAGGGGGTTGAAGGGGACTTGACATTTAGCTCTACATGTGGAGACAGAAGTCTGGGGTTATGTCAACCTAATCCCAAATCATATCTAACATCCTATGTTTAAAGAACTATGTTATCCACAAGGAAAGGTCTTTCGAACAAAATCTATTCTATACTGACTGTGAGTGCGTGTACAAGCGTCTAAGTGTCTACACTAGATGCGAGGGCAGAAATCTTCCATAGGAACAGGGCTATGAATTACTTGCATGAAGACAGAGAAGCCGGGCCCTTTGCTCGGTAGCTGGAAGAATGTTTACTTAAACTACTAGACAGGAATGCATTGGATAGGGAGCGGAGCAGATAATCTCGAAGGTGAAATACAGTTTTTGGCAGGCAACAGGCTGGAGTCAGGCACCGTTAGCCGCGCAGGGAGTAGGACAAAGTTCATGGATACAGATGCGGACTCAAACTGGAGCTTTCAGAGGGAGAAGGCAAGAAAAGGCTTGATGGCAGAATCAGGGCCTACTCGCCTGGACTGTAAAATGGCATAAATGAACCATATAAAGCCGGTGGCCTTTCATACTTAGGAATGGAATATCCGACCCATTCATGGCGGATCTGAAAGAGGACATGTTGACGGTGGACGCACATGTGTTTGCGTCTTCATAACTGGAGCTGGAGGAAACATACATGTACTTATGGTTTATACATGAAACCGTTGGAGTCCAAGATAGGGGACATAACTGACCATAAAAATCCATATTTCCACATTCCCTCCTTGTCCCCTACTTGCCCTTAAGAGATATCAATCTTCATCAATCCGTTGATCTGTTCATATAGCATCATTTGCTCTTCTTTCTTCTTCCGGGATGAATGAAATCTTGGTGGTGGAATACACGATGTGGCACACAGACCACAGATCGCTGGTCCACATTGTAGGCATAAACAGCAACTGAATAGTATGAGAAAGCCAATACCTAGGAAGGATAGGACCCTCCATCCAAAGGTAGATAATACACTCCAAAACCAACCGGACCAAGTCCAGGTGCCTGGATTCTGGTGTATCTGGCTTACAATCTTATGAAGGCGAGTTATGGCTTTATATACAGATGGCGAATTTTCTGGTATGAAAATGCAACAGCTTGATCCGATGACCCTACAAGCTCCGCCCCTATCGGCCAGGATGACGTCAAGGACAAGACGATTTTGAAGCACAACAATCCGCATAGCAGACTGCTCTTCTGTTAAATTGCCTAAGGCGGAAATAGTTTCATTTACTACTGCTTCAAGGGTTCTGGTTAATCTACGTATCAGCTTACTATTGGTAACTGTACCTATATAGGGAAAGAGACCTTTATTGAAATCTGTGTATTTTTCCCATGCTGTCTCAGTGTAATCGACTATTGGGAGATCTCTCCGTTCTCTATTGTGTACTAAATGAGTATTTCTATGATAATCAGGGGGAGCTAGGAAAACAGGTGGCAAAAGGAATCCGATGTAGCAGGTACCATCCCAATCTAGAGGCAGACGTATATATGCAGTCTGACCACATATGAAGTAGGAGTGGCGAGAAGCTCTGAATGTAGACTTGCCTTGATCACTGAATTCTATTACAGTGGTGCATCTACTATGGCCCATATGTATGGAACCATTCTTTCTTACACATAATTCACCTTTAACTGGAAATACTGACATGGCGGGCAAAATTGGTGCAGCTTCGGATTCAATATTCAGGATCATGATATTGAGCGTGAAATTCCCTAATCCATATACTTCATTTTCTAGATCAGTTCCTGTTCTTTTGGGAAGTCCCTTCTTGTCAGGGTAGCAGACTTTGAGTAAAACTAAGTTCAGGTTTCCCCATACCCAGTTGTCTTTATCAACTGCAGAATTCGAATCTAGGGAATTAATTAGACTAAACCATGCTCCACAGGAGCCCTTGTGTGTGAACGGATATGGAAAGAGAGGCAGAATTCCCTTATAGTTCTGATAGGGAGGGAGTCGGCCACATATCCAACAATTTGTAGCATTGCTAACCTGATGGGAATGATGTAACATACTAATAAAAGTGTTATTGCGCAGCGCAAATCTATAGGACAACTCATGCGGGGGTAATTCACTAAAAGAATGTTCAGCAGTAACATTGTAAACTTGTTAGAAATATATGTGCAACAATATACTTGCAGCGATTATTAAAAGACATAAGAAAAACAAAATTAATAACGTCACTGTGCAATGACTACGCAGTGATTTATAGTACGCATGTTGTTTCATTCGCTTCCTTCGGTGTCTCTCTCTATTCAGGTCTAGGGGATTCATGTCAGGGACAAATTCGACCGATTCACCTTGGAGAGGACTTAAACAATCAAATTGTCTGACTTGTTAGACCTTAGTTTTAGTCTGTATTGTTCCTTGTCATTCAGTTCAACCAAAGGAAGCTTTGAGTCAATCGGTGAAGACACGCAAGGTGTGTCGGTTACATCGGACGGTAGTCCATGAAATTTCTTGATATGACTTGAATGTATCCAGCCTTTTCGACCTTCGATCTTCACGGCTGTCCTCGTGGTTAACAGTACGAGTTGAGGCGATTTCCACCTAGGATCCAGCTGAGACTTCCGGTCAAAGTTCCTCACTAACACCAAGTCCCCTGGAATTACGTCATGGGGTTTCACCTCGGTGTTGTCGGGAAAGGCTGCAGCTACCTGTGAACGACAAGATTGTAGTGCAGACATCAAGGAAGCCAAGTAATCTGTCAGCATGTTACAGTCAACATCAGTTATTTTGCGTGGTATAGGCGTCCCCCACATATTTGGTGGTCTACCAAAGACCACCTCATAAGGGGATAGCCCTGTTCGAGAGTGCGCTACCATTCTCATGTAAAAGAGTGCAACTGGTAAGGCTACTACCCAGTCGACACCTTTCTCTCTACATATTTTGGACAATCTAATTTTCAGAGTTTGATTATGTCGTTCCACGAGACCTGCTGCCTCTGGGTGTCGGACACAGTGAAATTTCCACTGATAGCCTAACAAAAGTGAAACGTGTTTCATTAGTTCGGATGAGAACGGCTGGCCGTTATCTGAGTAGACAACACGTGGTAAACCGTACCGTGGGAAGAATTCTCGAACCAACTGTTTGGCAGTAGTCGGGGCAGTGTAATCTGAAACCGGGTATGCCTCTGTCCAACGGGAAAGAGCACAGACAACTACGAGAACATATTTGAATCCTCGACATCGTTCCATCTGGATATAATCCATCTGGAGGACTTCAAAAGAGTGATCAGGAGGCTGAAATCCACCTTGTTCTACGGGGATGCTTTTACCTGGGTTAAACTGACAACAGATCATACAGGTACGAACTTTTTGTTTAGCTGCTGCTCGTAAATGTTTGTTGAACCAAATGTGTTGAATGCTGTCTAGCATAGCTTTTTCTCCTAGGTGCGCTGGACTATGTACAGTGTTAATGATAACTTGGACCATTGAATCAGGAAGGAACCACACAGATTTTTCCTTCGTCATCCATCCTTGATCCGTTTGGATCCCTCCTAATTCAGTCCATTTCTTTATTTCATCTGGTGTAGCATGTGTCTGTATGTCAATTACGTCAAGAGCGGGATCCTTAACCGTCATGCAATGTGCTGGTGTCGGGACTATTGTCTTTGTCATGTCAGATATTTGAGTTTGAGCAGTCTGTTTAGCTGTTCTGTCAGCTAGGTCATTGCCTTGGGAAATGATATCAGTAACTTTCGTATGAGCTTTACATTTCATAATTGATATCGCAGTGGGTAGATGTATTGCATCTAATAAGGCATGAATGAGGGGTCCGTGCTGAATGTGGGCACCGTGAGAAGTTAAATAACCTCTCTCTCGCCACAGCACGCCGAAGTCATGTACAACTCCGAATGCATAACGTGAATCAGTATATATGTTGACTTTTTTATTCGTAGCTTGAATACAGGCTTGTGTCAGAGCGACGAGCTCTGCTGCTTGAGCGGACAAGGTATTTATGCGATTTGTTTCAATGATTTCGGTGTCTGTTGTGACTGCGTAAGCGGCCACTAGCTCTCCTGTACTTGTTCTCATACATGAACCATCTACATACAACGTCAGGTCTGGGTCTGACAATGGGACGTCTGTCAAGTCTTGTCTGGGTTTCGTCGTGATAGTGATAACTTCAATACAATCATGTGCAAGTGGGTCTGTTCCGTTTACTGGTAACAGTGTGGCAGGATTCAATGTACTACAACGTCTGATTTCTATATGTGGCTGAAACAATGTTAATTCGTAACCAGTGAGTCGTGCTATAGTCAAGTGTTGTGTTTGTGTGCGGTTCAAGAGAACCTCTACTGCATGTGGTACTTGTACTGTCAATTGGTGTCCTAACACTATGGCATCGCTTTGTCGTATTGCTAAAGCTGTCGCTGCCACTGATTTCAGGCACGCAGGCAGAGCCTGAGCTACGGGATCTAATGTACTAGAAAAATAAGCACACGGTTTGTGTGATCCTGCTTGTTCCTGTGTGAGTACTGACAAGGCAGTACCTTCGCGTTCTGTAACAAAGAGTGTAAAATGTTTATTGTAACATGGTGTTGCTAAAACAGGCGCTTGACATAAAGCTTTCTTTAGGCTTTCAAAAGCTTGTGTATGTTCCTGAGTCCAAGGGAGAACAGTCGATGTGGCTGCCTCCTGTGTTGTCAACTGAATGAGTGGTTTTGCTAGAAATGCATACTGCGGGATCCACTGCCTACAATATGAAGTGAGGCCTATAAAGGCCCGCACCTCCTTTTGTGTCTTGGGTATTGGCATGTTAGCAATTAACTGGATGCGATCGGGTGTAAGCTGCCTTCCCTCCTTGGACAGCGAGTGACCAAGGTAAACAACTCGCTGGACACAGAATTGCAGCTTAGAAGGGGACACCTTGTGCCCCTTTTCGGCCAAAAATTGTAAAACCGTCAGTGAGGCTTTTTCACATTCAGGTTCGCTTCTAGCGGTGATCAGCAGATCATCGACATATTGAAGCAGGGCAGTGTTGACTGGCATGTGGATACTGTCAAGTTCTCGTTTCAGTGCTTGGCTATAGATGCTGGGGCTTTCTGTGAATCCTTGAGGTGCGCGTGTGAATTTAAAGCTTCGTCCATTTAAACTAAATCCGAACAAGTATTGGCTTTCCGGATCTATTGGGACGCTGAAAAAGGCATTCTTGAGATCAATTACAGTGAAGAATGTTGCTTCAGAATCAATGGCTGTCAGTAATGAAGAAATGTCTGGGACTACGGGGTATTGTGGTACAATACATTTATTTAATTCGCACAGATCAATAACCAATCGATATACTGGCGGGGCTGTTGGATCAGTTCGTTTAAGAATCGGAATTATCGGTGAATTACATACATTGGAGTCAGTTTCCATAACCACTCCTTGGGTAATAAGTTCGTCAATGATTTGCAGTAAAGCCACTACAGCATCTGAGGGTAACTTGTATTGTCGCATTCGTGGTAGTACCACTCCTGCCTTTAGTGTGACTCGATATGGTGTAATGTTCATGCAACCAACATCTGTAGGGCCTTGTGCCCATAAATGTGTGGGTAAAGTCTGCAGTCGGTGATCCATGTCTCGGGACACATAGTGCCCTTTGAAATCACGTAAAAACAATCTTACTCCTTCCGGAGAACAACATATTATAGCTCCTAGAGCTTTCAAAGTTTTTATACCTAACAGGTTTTCTGGACATGATTTAGTAAGCAATAAATCTGTAGTTCGTGTCAAGGGACCAATCGTAAGTGGAAGAGGCTGTGATACTTCGTTAACGATAGGTTTTCCTGAAAAGCCAAGGGAAATATTCTGTGAGCCTGAGAGAGGTGCCCCTGGAACTTCACTCCGTTTTATAGTTGTTCGGCTTGCCCCTGTATCAAGTAAAAATTTTCTATCTTGGCCTAATAGTTCACTGTGTACATAAGGTCCTTCTTGATCTACAGGGACCTCAATAAGGGGTAAGCCAACTTCCCTCTCTAGGCTGCTTCATGAATATCGTTGATAATCAGGATAGTCATACTGCGCGGTCTGGTACATCTGTCGTGTCGTTGTTTGCGTGGCAGCAATAGGCTGCGGTGGTGGAGCTGGCATAGACTGTTGCGGAGCTGGCATGGACTGTGCATGCTGCGGAGCTCCTTGTTGGTTCTGATCCTGTCTAAGGGGCCGTGGTCTTTCTTTTGTATTACCTATGGCGATATTATGTTTTAAAACTGGACAATCGTGTACATAATGACCTGGCTGTTTACAATAGTTGCATGTCCCTTTTACAGGACCTGTTGAAACACTGGACTGTGTCATACCCTTTTTATGACCGTCAGCTGGAACTGTCTGGGAAACTAGCATTTTCATTTTCGTGTCTTTCATGCGTCTTTGTTCATGTTCTTGTTCCTCTCTAATTCTATTGTGATGGTACTGTAACATTTGTAACATTTGTGACGGAGTGTTACCTTGCCAGGTACTCTCGAATTTCAATACTCTATTCTTAACTTGGGGCAAAGAATTTTCAACTAACTTTGTCACAAACAGATGTGGATACGATTCGCTACTTGCTTTTATTCCACTATTTATACCAAAACATTTTTCGAATCGGGCGTAGAAATCACTAGTGTCCTCATCTGGTTTTTGTTTACAGGCTGAGATTGCACCCCAGTCTTCCTTTTTCGTAGTTAATAAACGTGGCAGTACCTGTACTAGTAAACCTGGTAGTGTTTTGGTCTTTTCCCCAAGCCCTGCACCTGGACCTCGAGCTTTTTCTTCGTTTTCTAATGCTGTCCAATCTATCTTTTGGTCTCCCACCTCCCAATCCTTTTCCTTGAGTTTTTCGTAAATGCCCGCAGGCATTAATACCTTCAATATTGTCATAATGTCGGGGTAGGTATATTCTCCCATGAGTAACATATCTTTAATTTCACGGTGGAAACCCGCTGGGTCTTTGTCATGACTGGGTACCACTTTCTTCATTTCTAATAGTTCTATTTTGGATATGGGTGTGTATACAAACACACGTTTAAACTGATTGTCCTCACCTTTTATCGGGTGCACTTCGCGTAAGGGATTCTGTCTATCCATATAATACGTCGTTCTTTCCTTGATGGGCAGTGAGACATGTTCGGGACATACAAAAAGAATGTACTGCTTTCTGGATTCTAGTATTTCTCTAATTAACTCAGTACCTGAACCTCTCCATTTATTCGTGAGTAATTTAGTCAATATATCAGGTAAGGGGCCAGGATCGGAGTGTTGGCTTTTATATAATATAAGGAGTTGTTGAATCATATAGATACCAGCCAAACGCTGTTCATCTGGGGCGAAGTTCAAAAACGTGTGCGCTAATGTATCATCACTATATTTTCCGGGACTATCAACCCACTGAACGGCTGACCTGGCTAATTCTTGCTCGTCCATAGAATCGAGTATATGATAACCCCTTCGTTCTCGGAGTAATTTGTCAGCGGCTTGGAACGAATGTTCGGGGGACCTTATATTTATTATAGGAGTCTGGAAAATTCTGCTATTATCTGGACGTATCGGACGTATCGGATCAGTAAGGCATCTAGTATTATTGCAAGATCTTCCTCTACCTACGTAGGCCATGGTTTCTAACTGTCCTGTGGGCAGTTCTAATTCTCCCTCCTCCTCGGTTTGTTCAGGCTCGTCTACTGCTAATCTTTCTTCGTGTATTCGTTCTATTTCTTTGCGGATCTTTCGGCACATAGCTACTATACATGATCGTTTATCATGTCTCCCCTCTGATATATTCTGACTCCATGTGGTAAGAATTTGCATTTCTTCCGGATTTACCCCTGGTCGGTCTTGATTTCTGATCACACAGTTTATGAGGAAACGTAACAGTTCCCCCTGTATTTCCACTTTTTGGTGCTCCATGGCTCTGTTAATACTCTCAGAATCTCGCCCTGACTGGACAAAGTGATATATATTTTCTAAATGTGTAGTCATTCCTGGTAGCTTCCCTAAATATATTGCAGCTCGTCGGATACGTAATGATGCCAGCATCATTTCGTCCCCTTTTCCGGGCACAGGGTCATATCTACAATCTATTAGAAGTTCCTTGAGCGTGTTGGGAGTTACTAGTTTGGGCGTACGTTGGTGGGCTAATTCTTGAAAGGAAAGTTTATTTACTCTGGGTGGCGTGGAAAAATTGTTTGATGTACCTCCGGTAGCCCCACCTGGGGTGCTGGATGTGAAAGGATTCGTTGAACGTGATATAGCAACTATAGGTGTGGATACAGATGTCGAAGCAGATGTGCTTGCCGGAACTTGTGTCGGAGTTTGCTGTTGCGGAGGTACAGACGGAAGAGGGTCTTGGCGTTGAACCCCCTCGGCAGGCAGTCTATGTGGCGCAGCATTAGCATACTCGGGAGCTGCGTCGTCTAAATAAGAGGAAAGGAAAACATCTTCTGCGGTTCTGGGATGCCCTTTGGGATGTACTTTTATCGGAAACAATGGGGGTGGCAAGTCTTTTGGTATCTCCGGAGTAGCCTTAGGTAACCCTTCGGCCAGAAGAGGATACATACCATTCATAAGGGCATTTCGTTGTCTGTCTACTTGTTCTGATTTTACTCGAGTACCTTCTTCAATTAATAGATTTTCTCGAACTTTATTTGAATTCTCCTTACTCTTCTCTTCCTGTCTACGTGCTTTTTCTGTACGTCGATACGATTCTTTACGCCATAATTCAATGGCATCTTTCTGTGACTGTCTAGCTTTCTTTTTCCATAATTCTTCCTCTACTTTCACGATGCAATCTGCATCCCAGGTCCCAGCTGCGGGCCACCTCTGACTTTCTGGTAATTCCTTGGTGTAGTCTACCCATAAATCAAGAAATAATATGGCGTCTAGGCCATGTTTATGATACATGAAGTACCCTGGAGTGTCCCTAGGAGGAATGGGAACAGCTTCTTCGAGTACCCCTTTTCTAGTTTTTATCTGTCTTAATTTCGAAAAGAGCGGCATTTTGAGAACTGATCTGATCTGATACCTAATTCTGAACACGTTTAATACAACAAAACACAATAATGAACAGTCATTCACACCACAATATGCAGAACGTATTTAAAACATTTTAACATTTAATATTTAATGAACAACAATGATGGCCATCTAGGGAACTAGTCACTAAGCATAATACTCGGCACTAACTAGGTAATTCTGAATTATATACTACAAATACTTGATATACTGCTAAACAGTACAGATACACTGCTGAAACAGTGCAGACCGGATTTGTGTACCCAAACCCGTCTTGACCGGCACAACCTATGTGCACGTCAGAACGCCTCCCCGACAATGGTACTCACCGGGTAGCTCGGAACGGAAAGCCTCGGAACTGAACTGAACTGGACTCGACTCGGAACTTCGGAACTTCGGAACCTGGTGGGCCTCTGTATACCTCGGATCTTGCTCTCTCAGCTAGGCTCTGGTCGGGATACTTCGCACTTCTCACCGCCTCGTCTGGGTGTTGATCGCAGCCTCAGTTACCCCCGCTCGGCAGGAGGGAGATACAGGAAATCCTGTGGGTACGCGTTGTTGTCCGTCCAGCTGTGACAGGAGACCGGGCCTGCAACGCACCTCCGGCGCGTGAGATGAGAAAGTGTCCCTGTTCGGGCGCCATATATGTGGTAAATAATTTAATTACCGGTACTTAATTTGATGCGGAAAATCTATAATAATAGCTCAGTAAAATAAGAGGCAGAATCCGTGGTATTAGAGGTTCGGAACGGGCTTTATTCCAAAATCAATTCGAATTGAGGACTCCATATTCCATCACCACGAAGGTTCAGGAAGTGAAGGACCATACTTTATTGACAAGTAATCATTTTTATACAATAGGCATTACAGTGAAACAGATGCAGGAGGCGTAACAATTGATAACTAAGATAAAACATCCATGCGTAACTAAAGTGGGTGTAACTGGGCGTAACTAAAGAACGTCATCAGGTATGATGTCATAAATGGGTGGTTCCATGAAAGAATTTCGCAATGTCAGCAGAAATACTTGGCAGAGATGCGCGCGCAGCAGTATGACGTGTGATTGACGTGCAACTAGGGGGTTGAAGGGGACTTGACATTTAGCTCTACATGTGGAGACAGAAGTCTGGGGTTATGTCAACCTAATCCCAAATCATATCTAACATCCTATGTTTAAAGAACTATGTTATCCACAAGGAAAGGTCTTTCGAACAAAATCTATTCTATACTGACTGTGAGTGCGTGTACAAGCGTCTAAGTGTCTACACTAGATGCGAGGGCAGAAATCTTCCATAGTAACAGGGCTATGAATTACTTGCATGAAGACAGAGAAGCCGGGCCCTTTGCTCGGTAGCTGGAAGAATGTTTACTTAAACTACTAGACAGGAATGCATTGGATAGGGAGCGGAGCAGATAATCTCGAAGGTGAAATACAGTTTTTGGCAGGCAACAGGCTGGAGTCAGGCACCGTTAGCCGCGCAGGGAGTAGGACAAAGTTCATGGATACAGATGCGGACTCAAACTGGAGCTTTCAGAGGGAGAAGGCAAGAAAAGGCTTGATGGCAGAATCAGGGCCTACTCGCCTGGACTGTAAAATGGCATAAATGAACCATATAAAGCCGGTGGCCTTTCATACTTAGGAATGGAATATCCGACCCATTCATGGCGGATCTGAAAGAGGACATGTTGACGGTGGACGCACATGTGTTTGCGTCTTCATAACTGGAGCTGGAGGAAACATACATGTACTTATGGTTTATACATGAAACCGTTGGGGTCCAAGATAGGGGACATAACTGACCATAAAAATCCATATTTCCACACACGGACGGGCACAGACGGGCTTTCCTTAGGCGCTCCTTCGGCGCTCACGGCGCGTCCGCAAACGCGTACGCTAGCGCGTAGGTGGACCGTATCAATTTATGTGCCTTCTGCCTGCGTGTCCCGCCCTACCTCCCAACAACTAGCGCGCCAACCTCGTCCTCCCCAAGATGGCCGCTGTGATGAGTTGGTCCCTCTACGTCCCGGCACCAAACTATCAGCGTTACGAGGATCTAGGATGGCCCCAAAGGTACAGCGCTATGCAGGTGTAGAGCGATGCTCGTGAGCGCGAAATGCAAGACAGGTAAAATTCTATTTTATGGAATTTAATTAAAAGGGTGCAGGTAAAAATCAACAAAGCAATTTCAAGGTTAAAATTAACTAAACTCCCGGCTTCCGCCTCAGGAGCAACTGGCGTCCCTACATCCGATACCACATGTGGCCTGGTGTGCGTAACAGTGTGCCATGGCCATCTACACACAGACACATGTTGGTTGCTGCAACAGCAGATGCTTTTGAGGGAACACCAACATCAAGCTAATGTGAACACACCACACATACATGACATAGACACATCGTGCACCGTGGGTAGTCACATGTCTGGTGTGGTAACCCCTGTAGCGGGCATCAGGGGACACTTGCGTGTGCTGTTGACTGTGCCATGCCAGTGACGCTCATCCCAAGTGTGCAGTACGACATGCACACATGTCAAAGGAGTTAAGGGCATGTCTGGCACATATTGCACCATCACACATAACATCTGTACACATCTCATCATACATCTATTGCCTTCACAACTCAGGAGTAATGTGCCACATCACAGCCTTTCACACCTGTGCCCCACATATGTAGTGCTGCTCAGACAATGCCTTGATGTCCATCCATGGACAAGTATGTCAGCTCTATTCCTTCCTGTGTGCTGCCTGTCACCACTGTTATGTGTGAAAGGCACCGTACATTCGCTCTGAGGGCGTGTGTACATTCCCTATCACTATGGGAGTGCTGCCGTAGGCCTACCCATAGTGATAGTGAGCGTACAGGCGTGTGTACGGTCCGTATCACTATGGGTACACATACGCGAGCACACCAATAGTGATAGTGAGCGTACGCGCGTGTGTACGGACCGTATCACTATGGGTACGCATACGCGAGCACACCCATAGCGATAGTGAGCGTACGCACGTGTGTACGGTCCGTATCACTATAGGTACGCATACGCGAGCACACCCATAGTGATAGTGAGCGTACGTGCGTGTGTACGGTCCGTATCACTATGGGTACGCATACGCGAGCACACCCACAGTGATACGGACCGTACACACGCGCGTACGCTCACTATCACTATGGGTGTGCTCGCGTATGCGTATCCATAGTGATACGGACCGTACACACGCGCGTACGCTCACTATCACTATGGGTGTGCTCGCGTATGCGTACCCATAGTGATACGGAGCGTACACATGCCTGTACGGGCCGTTGCTATGCATTTGGGGTGCCCTAGGGCCCCGGAACGCACCGTACCTGTGTGTGAATCTCCAAATTACATAGGGGACAAGTATAAAGGCCTACATGCATGCTGGTTGTCATGGAGACCAAGTTTAAAGTATGAATTTTTTTCTGCAGGTGCACAGCAAAAGTCGGTTTGAATGAATCTACTTTGTTGCAAAGTGGTTGTGGAGTTGACATCATGCTCAAGAAAAAAAGAAACAAACCCACTGACTGTGCTAGGTTTAAAGGGATTGGAGGAAACATAGAATGCAAATGTGAGTAACCAATCACTCTGTACTCCTGTGCATGAAACAGGCCAGCAAGGCAGATATAAGGCAGCCAGGTCCCATGAGAGAGCACTTGCCTGCACATCTTTGGATTCTACGACCCTGCTGCTGCTCGTGATTCCCTGGAACCATGTCAAGGTCTGTGGAGAGGGCCCAGCCTTTCACCCTGGAGGAGAACCTGGCATTGCTGGTTGTGATCCTCCCACAGTACCCCATGCTGTATGGGCGACCAGGGTTTCAGGTGAGTGCAGAGTCCACTAGCACAGACTGTGTCCCTATTTTGTGACTGTGACTTCTGGCATTGTGTCCAGGTGTGACACACATGCAATGTACTGTAAGGGGGGTCCCAGGGGGGATTGCCTGATGTCTCCCAGCCAGAGCATGCTGTGGTGCATGTCTGCCGTCCTCACTTGCATTGTGTTTACTGTGACAATCACTGCATGGTGCATGCCACATTCTGCCTGTCTTATCCTCCTGGGAATGGTGCCTTTACAGTCCTCATGTGATTATGTGGTCAGCCCAGTGTGACAGGTGACTGTACCCACAGATGTGTGTTAGTTCTGTGTACCTGTGCTGAGAGTGTCCACATGATGTGTTCGTACCCTGGACATCGGTGTGTGTGTAAGTCCCCTGTCATGTGGGTGGGTGCATATGTGGAGTGTAGCACCCAAGCTGCATGAGGGATGGATATACCCTGCCCATCTGATGTGAGCAGGGAGCAGCGCTGTGTGTCTGACGTGCAGAGCCAGCCCCACACCTGTGAGCCCTCCCCGTCTAGTGGCACATGTGCAGAGTGAGGTTTGTAGCTGCATTTGGCAATGGCAGGTGAATGTCCTGTGCCTGTGTGTGTCTGTGTACTCTGCTGAGGTAGCGTCAGTGGCCTGTGGCATGTGACTGCTTTGAGGTGCTGCACATAATCCTGGTGTAGCTTGTGATGCACAGTGTGAGCCTGGATCATTGATTGTGTCGTTGCCCTCATTCCACCTGTGTACTTTCAATGGCACATACTGCTTTTGCCCTTCCCCAGAGGATAATGTCCCTATGACAAAGGTGCAATGCGTTGGCTGCATACTATGCCTTGTTGTAACCAGCAAAATTGTTCTAATATGTGTCTCTGTGACATGTGCCAGGTGTATTGATGTAGTATCACTTGTTCATCCTCACAGGTAGGCGCCTCTGCCAAGAAGCAGATCTGGATGAACGCCGTCAGTGCCGTGAGGAGGACGGAAGGTCGCAAGCGGCGCCTGGCCCAGGTGAGAAAACGCTGGCAGGATATCCGGTGCTGGACGCGGAGGATCGCACGGGTCCTGCTGGGGGACTCACCTGAGACCCATAAGAACCGTGGGCGCCGCCGTCTGACCCACATCCACAAGCGTGTGCTGGCGGTGGTCTTTCCAGACTTGGACAGGCGCTTACGGGAGAAGCAGCTGCAGGAAGGGGGTAGGTACATGTGTGTTTGTTGTGTGTCACCAGCATTTGTAAGTGCGCAGTTGCATGGATACACTGCCAGGGTTTAAATGTGCTGTGCAGATCCTGTTACCCACAGTATAGCGGTGCTCTCCTGCCTCCCTTCCCCTCCTTGCAATGTGTTCCCTGGTCTGTGTGTAGTCACTCCTTCACAAGGTTATCTAGGCTGGCAGTTTATCCACGTGAACAATGCCTGTAGCATCATGTGTGGGGGTGGTGTGTAACAGGTTTTGGGACCTTGCCTGTGCCCTGTCCAGTTCAGTACTTGTGGGTTCCATGTCAGTTGGCACTGATGCTGAGTCCAGACATGGGAGTTAGTCTCTCAAGTTTCATGCCTTACAGCACGCATGTCCTATGTTGTGGCCTGTGACATGATGTGCATGAGTGTGCGATACGCATAGTGCAGGGATGGTGGCGTGTGTTGCAGTCATTCCCATTCAGGACCATGGAGTTGTGTGGCCACTACTGTCCCCTGGGGCATATTTTCCTAGGTGTCATGTGTGTCATCACAAAATGTGGACTCTCTCAGTGTCTACAGCATAGGTTGTGCTCTGTGCCATTGTCCCCTGGCACCATGTATATTGATGTAAAATGTAGTACAAGTGTCCACTGTACAGCCTGACCTGATTTTCCTTGTTCATACTCACGGTGGCCAGTGTCTGTGTGTCTTGTTACAATCATCTGCTGATGCCCATTTGTACATGATTATTTGGACAGGCGCACCTTGGGTATTTTGTGTCCAATCTTGCATTTTTCCAGCCCATGTGTATTTCACCCAGACTAAGAGATGTAAGTGCTTCCTGTGTCTCAACAAATTGTCTCATGTAGGGGGTGGTTGGTGCGGGCAAGGCCTACATGTCAAAACCTGAAATCTCCTTGCTAGGTCTGGCCAGTGTGTGATGTTTGTCTGGACATAGACTCAAGGTGCAGTGAGCCAGTCATGGTGGGCATGTTTTCAGTATTACCTATGCAGCATGTGCCTCAAGTTCATGGATATGGTCCCTGCTCATCCCTATTTTTGGCATCGCTGTGTGGTGCAGATGCAGTGCTGGATTGTCCCCAGAGCCTGGCTCCTCTGTCAAAATCCATTTCATGTCATTTGCAATTGTGTCATGCTCTCCATAGTTTTTCAGTGGCATGGTGGGTCAACCAACTGTGTGTTGCAGGGCCTACATATGTACCTTGTATTGTAGATGTTACTCATCTTTCTTTTCAGGCTATGCACTGTAACCTATGTAGATTGGACTCATGTGACATATGTATACAGGTGTATGATTAATTCCTGTCTCTTCACCTTGCCCACAGCATCGTCGGGGGACATGGATGGAGACATCAGCACAGACCGTGCGGAGGGACCGAGCACCAGTGCCAGCAGTGACATCTTGGCTGGCACATCGAGTGGAACTGAGGCGGAGGGGAGTGAGGCGGAGGACCTGTCCAGTGCCACCACAGAATATGAAGCTGACGGGTCCGAGGCTGAGCTGACAGCGGCACAACATCTCTCCCCGCCCCCTCCATTGCCATCAGCCGCCTCCCACTTGCTCGTGTCCCTTCCCAGCATGCCCGGTCACCACATGTCTCCTTCCTGCCAGGCACCGCACCCCCTGCCCCTGTCTCCACTGCTACCGCCAATGCCGAGTCTGTGGACATCCAGCGGCAGTTGCAGGTTGGTCAGGCTGCGATGCTTAATGTCCTCCATGGCCACAGCCAAGTGCTAAACAACATGGAGGCATACTTGGAGGGCATTTTCTCATCGCAGACTGACCAACGCAACTTGCTGAGGTCCATTGACTCGACACTGACTGCAGCAGTGGGTCTCCTGCAGCGCTTCGTCCAACCCCCTACCCCTGACCCATCCACACTTCCCACTCCCATGCCTGTCCCACGTACACCCAGACGTCAGCATGCACCCACCACAACAGACACAGGCACCACACCAGCAGGGAAGGTCAAACGCACACCTCCTGGCACGCACACACAGGGTGAAGTAGGCACACCCACTGGGTCGGGGGGCAAACGTAAGACACGCAGCCAGAGTGGGAGTCCGCATTCCACAAAATCCACTCCCTCCAAATCCCCTCCCCTCAGTCTGTCCATCAGCCCCAGTGTGGCACCACCCCGCAAGCGGTGGAGGCAGGACACCGGCAGGGGAGTTGAGGCCCCCCCCTGTCCACACCCTCCCCCAGTGGCGCTGCGACCCATCCCTCCGACCCCCCCCCTCCTTGGGGCCTGTGGTTCCTTCGGGTGCAGGGGAGACGCTGGAGGACCTTGCTAAGGTGTGCAGCGCCATCCTGACCTCCACCTTTGGCGCTGCCCCACCCCCTGTGGTGGAGTCCTCCGTCCCTGCACCCACGACGCCTACCCTTCGCCCTCATGTCCCTGCGGTGCCTGGTCCTTCCCCCCCACATGATGCCCCCCCCTCTGGAAGACAAAGGAGTCTGACTGTGCAGGCAAGCTAGGGGACACGCGTCCCACTGTGTCCCCCTTCCGGATTGGAGTCATGGACTGCCCTATGGGCCTTGTATATATTGACATTTATACGGATTATTAGTTAGATCCTGCTGAATAAAGCATTTATTTTGTTTTTTAAATAGAACACTACTGTTTATGTGGTATTGCTGTTGGTGGACCTGCTCCATTATTTTGGGTGGTGGTAATGTGTTGGGTGTGTGGGAATTGTAGTCTTGTGCTGGTCATAGGGTGGACCCTGGTATCTGTGTGCCATCACAAGCTGTTGGCTACATAACTTTGTTCATGTAAGCAGTTACTGCATGGTGACATCGTCCCAAGGTGTGTTCTTTCCTCTGTGTAACCTGACATCTTCCCTGCAGGGTCATTCCAATATGTGGTGCTGAGCTGTGTCTACATTGGCTGGGTGTGTGACGGACTCGTTAGACTTGGGCCATGCATGCTGAGCGATGTCTCCACCTGCATCATTTGTGGCATCCTTGGTGGTCACTGTACTTGTGTATGTAGACTGTTGACATGACTTCATGTGGACATGTTTTCTTTTCGGCGCTATGCATGTGTATACTCCCAGCCTCGCACACATGTGGTACATGTACTGCAGGGTCTTTGTGCACCTGACTGACATTTGTGGCCATTGGATCTGTGGGTACTCCACCCTTTTCTTTCCAGGGGCACTGCTGTGAGTGTTAGGCACCCACCCCTCCTGTGTCTGGGCATTGCTGGGAGGAATCTGCACCCACCCCTCCTGTGTCTGGGCGCTGCTGGGAGGAATCTGCACCCACCCCTCCTGTGTCTGGGCACTGCTGGGAGGAATCTGCACCCACCCCTCCTGTGTCTGGGCACTGCTGGGAGGACTCTGCACCCACCCCTCCTATGTGTGGGCACTGCTGGGAGGAATCTGCACCCACCCCTCCTGTGTCTGGGCACTGCTGGGAGGAATCTGCACCCACCCCTCTTATGTCCGGGCACTGCTGGAAGTGTTAGGCACCCACCCCTCCTGTGTCTGGGCACTGCTGGGAGGACTCTGCACCCACCCCTCCTATGTGTGGGCACTGCTGGGAGGAATCTGCACCCACCCCTCCTGTGTCTGGGCACTGCTGGGAGGAATCTGCACCCACCCCTCCTGTGTCTGTGCACTGCTGGGAGGAATCTGCACCCACCCCTCTTATGTCCGGGCACTGCTGGAAGTGTTAGGCACCCACCCCTCCTGTGTCTGGGCACTGCTGGGAGGACTCTGCGTCCACCCCTCCTGTGTCTGGGCACTGCTGGGAGGACTCTGCACCCACCCCTCCTGTGTCTGGGCACTGCTGGGAGGAATCTGCACCCACCCCTCTTATGTCTGGGCACTGCTGGAAGTGTTAGGCACCCACCCCTCCTGTGTCTGTGCACTGCTGGGAGGACTCTGCACCCACCCCTCCTGTGTCTGGGCACTGCTGGGAGGACTCTGCACCCACCCCTCCTGTGTCTGGGCACTGCTGGGAGGAATCTGCACCCACCCCTCTTATGTCCGGGCACTACTGGAAGTGTTAGGCACCCACCCCTCCTGTGTCTGGGCACTGCTGGGAGGACTCTGCACCCACCCCTCCTGTGTCTGGGCACTGCTGGGAGGACTCTGCACCCACCCCTCCTGTGTCTGGGCACTGCTGGGAGGAATCTGCACCCACCCCTCTTATGTCCGGCCACTGCTGGGAGGACTCTGCACCCAACCCTCCTATATCAGGATATGTACGCTTAGAACATACACGGGTGTGGGTTCGCTCCATGCATACGCGGGTGGGGGTACGGTCCGTACGTACACTGTTGGGGTGGGGGGTACGCTCCATACATACGGGGGTGGTGTTACGGTCCGTACGTACACTGTTGGGGTGGGGGGTACGCTCCATACATACGGGGGTGGTGTTACGGTCCGTACATACGCTGTTGTGGTGGGGGTTGGCTCCATGCATACGCGGGTGGGGGTACGGTCCGTACGTACACTGTTGGGGTGGGGGGTACGCTCCATACATACGGGGGTGGTGTTACGGTCCGTACGTACACTGTTGGGGTGGGGGGTATGCTCCATACATACGGGGGTGGTGTTACGGTCCGTACATACGCTGTTGTGGTGGGGGTTGGCTCCATGCATACGCTGGTGGGGGTACGGTCCGTACGTACACTGTTGGGGTGGGGGGTACGCTCCATACATACGGGGGTGGTGTTAGAGTCCGTACGTTCACTGTTGGGGTGGGGGGTACGCTCCATACATACGGGGGTGGTGTTACGGTCCATACGTACACTGTTGGGGTGGGGGGTACGCTCCATACATACGGGGGTTGGTGTTACGGTCCGTACACACGCTGTTGTGGTGGGGGTTGGCACCATGCATACGCGGGTGGGGGTACGGTCCGTACGTACACTGTTGGGGTGGGGGTACGCTCCATACATACGGGGGTGGTGTTACGGTCCGTACGTACACTGTTGGGGTGGGGGGTACGCTCCATACATACGGGGGTGGTGTTACGGTCCGTACATACGCTGTTGTGGTGGGTGTTGGCTCCATGCATACGCGGGTGGTGTTACGGTCCGTACGTACACTGTTGGGGTGGGGGGTACGCTCCATACATACAGGGGTGGTGTTACGGTCCGTACATACGCTGTTGGGGTGGGGGGTACGCTCCATGCATACGCGGGTGGGGGTACGGTCCGTACATATCCGTACCCACGCTGTGGAATGCTTGTGCGGGCCATACACAGGCCTTTGCCACGTGGGTACGAGTCCCGCCATTGTTGGGGTGACGTAGGTGTGGGCGTGGTACGACTCGTACCCACGCTCTTAAGGCGTGGGTACGGGATGTACCTGTATTGTTGTGTTACCGGTTCGCGTCGTCAACCACTTCCGTTGTGGCGGACGCTGGCTTTGCTGGACACGCCCCCACCCCCTCGTAGTGACCAGGGCCTGGGGGTCAGGTATGTCCAGGGCTTGTGTGCTGTGTGACTTGGGTGGGGGTTTTGTGGCCTGTCCCTGCTCCTGCCCCCCCACCCCCCTTTCCCCCCTCCCTTTGTTGTTCTGACCTTCTGCGGCGTCTGCGTCGGAACCTGTAGAGGAGGTCGACTGCTATGAGGGCCGGGATGACACGTAGGTTCGGGTCCATGTCTGTCCGTCGCTTGCAGGTACTCCCGGCAGTTTTTGGCTGCCGGAAAATATTCTCCGTGCGGGATGACGTCGGTGCGAATCGTACTTCCTGGTTCGTGAAAGGCAGGCTGCGTGCGTCCCGACGTCACGTCGGCGCTTTCCCGGATCACATTTGTATGTATATTTTCGTCGGTCGGTGTTTTGTACGAATCGTACGGAAATAGTATTTCCGTGCGAATCGTACTTCCATGTTTGTATATTGTTCCGACCGGGTACGCGTCGGACGGAGAATATGCTCCGTCCGACAGTTCGTACCTGGTTTTTCCAGGATCGTAATCGGCACCTCTATATTTTGGAATCGATATTTTAGTACTTACTTGTTTGTAGATAGGGAGTCGATATTCTGTCCTTCTATATTTTGGAGTCGATATTTTGAGTAGTCGATATTTTGTCCCTCGATATTTAGTCACTGAACCATTCAGTTATGTGCAAGCGACCACAGAATAAGGATGATTTACCTTACTGGCTTGCTGAGAAATTTGACCAGCTGGAAGCTGTATTTCCTAATACCTCTCCTGTGGAGAAACACTGGATCTTAACAATAAGTTTGCAGAAAGACTTAATACCAGAGGTAACCGATTGTGAGACTTGGGGTAAAGTGTTAGCAGCAGTGTATGTGAAGTGTTTTGGCACACCTGCTATGACTGTGCTGCCCTCCGTGATTAAGCGGGTTCAGGATGAGCATGGCCCGGAGGTTGCAGTGGAGTTGGGGATGAGGCTTGTCGGAGTGTTTGACGTAGTTGCTGATCTCATACTTGCGAACGTCAAGGGGGATGCGGGTAACTTTCAGGTGTCTAATGCTTTGCGTCCCAGAGACAGAGAAACCCCGAGTGTTACCAAAAATTATTGTCGATGCCTATAAGATCATTGGACACAATAGTTTGGGTTTTAAGCCTTTTGCTAAAATACCGGCACAACAGCAAACACCGACGGCGCAGTCTAATAAAGACGACCGTCCAATTTTTCATAAAAAGAATTGGAAAAATAAAAAACAGGGGAAGCAACAACAGAAACCAGGGTCACGTGCAGCGTCACCGGCACCCAAACCCTCTGAGCGCACTTATGATTTGCGCGACCGCACGAGAATTAGGTCTCCTCACAGGTTTCAGGTCCCTGACCAGCGTACTCCTCGTTCTTCACAGGAAACATCGGGTTCACAAGCCGGTGGAGGTGATCGCCAGGATCGCAGCAGAGGTCGAGGTGCCCCGCAAGGACGCGAGCAACCTCGACAGACTAACGGTAAAGGAAAGCAGGACAATTTTCCTCGCCAGCGCCCTCTGTTTCCAAAAAAGAAAGTTGCTGCTTTAACAGCGAGATATGCCATGGACTGTGAGAACTCGCCTTCAGAATCTAACTTGGACAGTAACGCTGCTAGACAGCGCAGCAGAGGTTACCATAGTGCGGCAAGCACTGCGTCCATTTCTGGAGGCGACAGCAACTGACACTTTCATCACAGTAGAAACTGCTGACACCCGAGTAGCTCCCCCTGATAGATTATATGGAATTGAATTTTTAATTGAAGGTGATATACAACGTGTTATTAAAGGGATTTTTGGGGAAAACCTGAATCCTTCATATGACATCTTGTTGGTTGAGGCAGACTGGCCCCGCCTTTTGTTTTAGCCGCTCCGGGTTGGGGGTGGAGGTGATCCTCCCTAGTTTTTCACTTATTGTAGCCAAGGAGCAAGCAATAGCTTTTGCGAAAGAGGGGGCTTTGGTGCTTGTACCGGCACTATACTGTACTCAGGTGTGCTGGGATAAAACCTCTCCGCCTCATGAGATACCATTGCGGTCAATACCACAACCACAACCCCAATATCCCTTCCGGCGGGAAGCAAAAGCTCCAGTTTCAGAAATTCTTGAACAGTTAGAGCATCAAGGAGTGATTGAGACATGTGTGTCACCGATGAATAACACTCTTTTTACAGTAACCAAACCAGATGGTCGTACCACTTTGTTTTGGATTACCGACATTTGAACTCTTATTGTTGTAACTGTGCGGTTCAGAATACCCATAGCTCAGGTCTTGGAGACAGTCTTATGCGTAAAAAATATAAAACTACACTTGACATTTCCAATGGGTTTTTTAGCCACAATCTGTCCTCTATAATTAGTCAATGGACAGCATTCACCTTGGGCGGTAAACAAAAACTATATACATGATTGGCCATGGGCTACAAAAACAGCCCGGGTGTTTTTGCCGCACGTGTTGTCTCTCTGTTAGACGATATAGACCCTGATGCGTACTCGTACGTTGATGATATTTATCTCATGGACGACGAATTATGGCCGCATCTTTGTCGCGTGGACCGCATCATAGTTTTGTTTGCAGACTACGGTTACAAATTTAACTTTGCAAAATCACACATTGCAGAGTACACAGTGTTGTTCCTGGGCTATGAGCTCAATAATGAAGGTAAAGGCCTGGCGCCTCACTTCTTGTAGAAATGCGCATGTTTGAAAAAGTATTGACCACAGTCCAGATGGCGATCCTGAAGGAACGTAAACTGGCGCAAGGAAAACGCATGACGGTTGTAACACCATATCCGGCTCTTGAAGCTGTGACAAAAGCCAGTGTAGCAAACTCAAAAGCTTTACATCCACGTTGGATACAATGGGCTACTTCGTTGACATCATCTGATGTCACCTATATCTTTGACTCCTCATTGTAAACTCAGAAGTTCTTACAGTATGAATTTGTTCATCCTGCTTCTCTGTCAATGTGCCCACTCGAGGACTACCATTGTATCATTTATACCGACGGTTCGGCACGACCGGATCAAAACATTCTTACTTGGCAGCATGCGCTATAGTGACAGGCACCATCGTGAACGGCGAGTTCAAGTCCAGTGTCGTGCACACGCAGGCACTAGGGGACTGTACAGCCCAGTTAGCGGAGCTGCGTGCTCTGGTGCTAGCACTGGAGTTTGCTGATCCTAATGTGACTACCTTGATTGTGAGTGACTCATACTACTGCATACAGTCTTTTAATAATAACTTATTCTTTTGGTCACGGAATGACTATCTACTGTGTGCAGTCTTTTAATGACAACTCATTCTTTTAGTCACAGAGCTACTATCGTGATTCTAAAGCCAGCGCAATTAAGCATAAAATGCTTTGGGTTCGAGTCGCAGAGCTTAAAGAACATCTGCCTCTCACACAAGAAATTCATACTCTTGGCCACCACAAGATCCATGACTAAGATAGCTGCTACAGAGAAGGGAAGTAAGTAACCACAGGGTTTTCCTTCAAAATCCTCTTATCATGTAAGCCCAGATAAAGTTCCCTATGTGAGAATTAATGACGTTGGTGACAGGTTGATTCCCAATGAGGACCGCAGACTAGCATTGATAACAGCTGCACACGAAGGAATGGCCTTGGCTCATGCAGGCGTTTCGGCGGCTGTCTCTATCTTGCAGCAACGTTACTGGTGGCGTGGGTTATATAAACAAACCCGTAATTATGTGCTTTCTTGAGACATTTGCCAGCAGATTAAACCTTCAACGGCAGCACGCCCGCCACAAGCACGACTATACATTTCTAATAAACCATTCAATTGTGTGTATTTAGATCACTGTGGTCCATTTTCTTCAGATACTGCATTTAAGTTTATCTTGGTTGCAGTTGATTCGTGCACATGTTTACTTTGGGTTTGGCCACAACGCAGTGCTGATGCACGAACTGTCATCAGGGATTTGCGTGTCTTTGTTGGAATTTTTGCATGTGGCACCTTTCATTCTGACCAGGGTCCCGCATTCGCCTCTAAGGCGTACAAGGATGCCATGAAGTCTTTCGGGGTGCAAGTCAAATGTTCGTCTCCATACAGGCCTGGCGGCAATTCAGTTGTGGAGTGAACGAACCGTGACTTAAAGCAATCCTTGACAGCTAGAGTTATAGGTACTGGCAGGAAATGGTTCGCTCATTTGTATAGCATTCAACATGCACTAAATAATCTCCCTAGAAGATCTCTGGGTGGGCGGACTCCATACGAAATGTTCTTTGGCATGAAAATGTTTGTTCTGGACCTTGATAGGTCTAGACATGGCAGCGACAGGCGCATCATTGACGTAGATAATCAGATAAGAGACTCGAGACGGTCTTGCAAAGGAACATTTACCCTCCGCCACTGAAGCGGCGCTGCGGATTCCGCAGGTCGGCTGGCTACCCAAGATCGGAGACCTGGTCCGTGAGAAGGTGGAGAACAAGAAAGAGTTTGGCCCCTCCTATCGTGCACCTGTCCCAGTGCTTGGCGTGAAGGGTACTCGTACAGTCATTTTAACGCCGCTGCCTGGTCGCAAAGATAACAGATACATCTCAGTGGACAATGTCAAACTACAATGCCTGGCCGATTCTACATAGTATGACACCTGCTGCTTCCTGTCCAACAATATCCAGGAATACAGTCTTGGCCAATTCCAACAACATCAGGCCTGACACTGCCATAGAGATGACCGCTGTTACTGATCCTTTGCTGAACCCTCCGGCTTGCAGTCTTCATGAAGAAACTGAATATGCATATCCGGCTACAGAGTCATTGCCTGGTTTGCAAGACAACACACTAAACCAGTCACGTTTTTCTTTTGAATCTAACTCCACATCATCGAGTCCTGCATCCAAATTTTCTGTTTTTGTCACCTGGTTTAGAAGAAATTATTTGGTTCCTCCTTTGGCATACATTTGGTTGGTTCTCATCGCCATTTTTTTGTTCATGTCGATTGGATTTGTGACATTTTTCTTCCTTTTAATAAATGGTCACTATCTCACTGAATGCTCTGCAGTAAAGGTAATTGATGGAACTTTGGCACCGCACTCCTCATCACACATCATGAAAAGGGACCAGACTTTTGGCAACATCTCTGCCTGGCCAGTTGCGGATGGAATAGTTTGGGATGCAGTAAACTTCCAAATTCATGGCCCCACAGAGATGGTAAATGTTCCCAATGTACTTCGTGTTTTTTATTGGGGATGTAGTGAAACATAACATACGCTGTGATTGGGACGTACAAGCCATTCAATCTTTATTTTCTGATTTAAATTATTATGCTGCATTTGATGCTGAGGATTTGTATTTAAATACTGCAAATTATGCTGATTTATTTTGTTACCAGCATTATGGCCATCATTACCTGCATACAGCTAATACATTTAGAAATGATTTTAATTACACACAATGGGAACATTGCCCAGCTCCCATTGAAGACAGTTCGAAATCTCTTTTGAAAAAAATTGTATATTTCACTGATTTTAATAAATCCAATCCGGATTCATTTTATTTTAAATTGAATACTGCATCCAATTCTAAAGTCATGCTCACCCACACTAAATTAGTGTATTCCAAATTCTTTATTGATCAACTGGCAGTGGGTGGCTATGGGCTGTGGAAGGATACTGTAGATCTTAAGTCTGTTTGGGGATCTAAATTCTGGCAGGTGCAAGGCTCTGAAGCTTTTCATCGTGCGTGCCTCATCCCCAAACAAATCCTATTTTTGAATAGTTCGATTTATCAAACAACCTGTTTGGGTTTGGCCACTGCAAAACAAATGAATGCACCTAAAATACCTGCACTGGCCCATTATGAGAACTGGAATAATCATACAGATTTGGCCGTTGATGATTAGCAGTTGTTGCTTACCAATGATACTTTTAATATTTCTAGCCTGGACCCCCAGAGTTGGTTGCTTTGGCAAATAAGGTCAGATTCTTGCCAACGCCGTTTTCTAGACAAGGTCCCAGGATACATTCAGGATAGACCTGAGCCACATTTTTCTGACTCCCATTCGGTTACTACCTATTCAGTAGGAAAATTATGTTACAATTGGTTGCAACACTCGACCTGTACGTCAGTTAAACGCCATTTGTCGTTGTCAAGTGACGTTGACTTGACAGATTTTATAAAAGGGCCTTCTGGTCCAAGATCAAAAAGATTTATTTATGATTTTTACAATTAAATCTGGAAGCTGTCCCAAATTGAAGCGGCTTTGCGTCTAAGGGCAATAGACAAAGCTAATTTAGAAAAAGTGTTTGCTGTTGTTGATAATAGTATTAACACTATTTCTTCCCATATTTACACATTAGACAATATTGTTTCATCTGTTGTGGATATTGTTCATGAGGAAGTATCTGTTTTGTATCATGGTCAAAATCAATTGCGTTCAATTATGCAGTTTGCATGGACATTGCAAACTTTGAAGATGGGGAAAGTTCCATGGGATTACATGAACAGGTCATTGTCATTTACGCCATTTAACTTAACAGATAAACAACAGTTTATGTCCATGAAGGATTCCACATACACTCTGTTACATATTGAAAAATAGGAACCTTTGCCATTTTCTGTTGCGAAACAAATTCAGCAGTGTGGCTCATCCATGGGGTAATAACCATTTTCCTTGTTTACATTTAGTTCATGTATGTATGAAACATTATCCCTTGGGCCGTTATGAACCTTTAGATAGTGCATTTCTTCACAAGGTGTGATCTTTACCATTCACTGGGGAGTCATGTGATTCCTCACCTGATCATTCTCTTTTGTGTAAGAATGTACAGTTGCATGGCGCATGTAATTTAAAAGCACCGAATTTGGTGTGTATTTTGAAGGGTTATCCAGTACCAGCTATCACACCTACGTTTACCCTGCTAGCAAACGGTAGCTATTTGCTTTTAAATAATGAAGATTGCTGTGGCAAGCTTGCTGGCATCCCTTACATTGCAACAGTCTCACAGCGTGTGGTTTGCTGTAAAAATGTGCTTTTTCCACCCCCACATGGGAGGCTCGACATCTCGATTTGGCCTTCCATTCCAGCCTTGAAGGCAGAGTTCAACAAATTGAGCATTATTGTCTCAAAAAGAAATTGCACTCACATCTGCCCATGAGACCTTCGTCCTTTACGTGGCTAACACCCGTACAGAGGTACATGCGCTTCTTAATACTGATCTCCCACTACATTTCAGTACGTTGATTCACATTATCTTCAATGCTTCTAACACTACAGGCATTGCCCATTTTTTTTAAAGCTGTGGGCTCTGGCCTTGTGACCTCATTTCAAACTATATTTGGTGTGATACTAACATTTATCCATTCTATTTTTTCCAGCTTCTTCGGTGGCTTGCCACTATTACTTGCACTAGCCGCTGGAATTCTGCTGTTAATTTGCTTGCTCCAAAATGGATGCTCTTCCTGTGGCACCAAACAGCCGGGACCGGCTGCTGCTGCTTCGTAGTCATATGCTTGAATGCTACGGTACTTTGCCACTGGCCACTCTAAGCATGGTTTATGGATTATCTTTTCGTTTTGGTTATTTCACTTGCGTACAACCAGTCTTTCACTGCCTAGAATGTTAATTTGAATGGGCATTGGATCTTTGCCTCTCCAATACGGTGTCTTCTGCCCCGGATTATGACCTGCTAATGAGTCCTCTAGTGGCGCATGAGCTGGAATGTTCTGGTGTTGGGATCATGGCCTGCGCGGCTGCGCTTGGAGTTTTAGCGGAATGGGATGTCTGTGCAGCTGCACATGATTTCCTACATTGACATTTTCTTGAGGAACATGCAAGTTGTCCACTGATGGTGCTAGAAGCTCCCATTGTTGATGAACATGTATGTTCATTCTCTTTGCTGGAATGGATGGCTATTCTCTTTTCTGACGATACCAATGACTTCCTCTTGGAGGCTGTTGCAACATACTGCTCATACACCTTAATGGATTAACCTGGATGACTTCCATCATCTGCTGGATATTTTTTTGTAATAGTATTTCTTTTCCACTTTTTCTCTCAAATCGAGTTTTTACACACAAATTAGTGCACCATTTTGACTCTTTGTCCAAATATGACTGCTGCTCGTAAATTCTTGCTCACTCTGACTTGAACTCTGTGTTCTATTGAGTCCACTGTCCGTTGGCCTGACCAAGGGGAGGTTGTAGTGTGGAAATTGGTTTAACTGCAAACATTGCTAAGTTTGCATAAGTAGTATATGCTTGGCTGCCATTCTGCCGCTTTTGCACACGACACTACATGGCTCTGTTCTCGTGAAATACTTTGCTGGCGCTGCTTCACATGAGAACTGTCTACCTTTCACATATCCAGTGGGGCACCGCGCTCTCTGTCTGCACAGCCTGTTCAAGGTCGAATAACAATGTATGCTGCTGATTCACTTTGGTCAGTCCCATGCACATAAACGTAACATGAAGCACAGCGGGCCAACTGAAACTCGGGTGCTTTTACTATGGCATTACATGCATTAGAAGGCACTTGGAGAAAAGCTTTCCTTCATAGAAGAGCTGTGCTGATACTGAAATGTAATTCATTGCATCTGATCTCGTAGGTATGGGGTCTCGCTGACAATGGCTTAAACGAGTGGGGTGATGAATGCAGCATGTATTATTGACATCTTTTATAAAGAGTATAAGAGGTGTGTTTTTGAAAGGGAAGTTGAAGTCCTACAATGATGTTAATTTTCATTAATGTTTTGTATTGTAGATACCCCTGAAGAAGGGATTTAATCCCGAAATGCATTGGGTTTTTTCAATAAAAATCGTGGCATTTGGATACCATCTGGCCTCCTGTGTTTGAATGAGCAATCCTCCATGCAAATGCAATGAGTATAATGAATTGAAGATTATTCGAAATAACGGAGTAAAAAGTATAAGATTAATGGAAGAGTTTAAGAATAAGAAGAATATTAGTACTTAATTGATTGGACTCATGGAAATGGCTGTGCTGCCGGTATTGGAGCTGCAATATGTTCCTTAGTTTCCTGTTCATATGCGGCGCATTTGGACGGAGCGTCTTCCTGGCATTGCACGCCTACACTGGATATAATTGCTGAACTTTAGATGAATTTTCACGGATACAAATTATGGTGTGCATCTCGCTACTTGTTGTTTTGTTGTACTAAATTACCGTCCTCTTGCGAGTTTGCACCCACGAAAGAATTTTGAGAATCATAATTAAGTGGAAGATTCTTCGATTTAAAAACAACGGATTGAAACAGAGACCATAGACACAGGAGGGTTTCTTTGTCACGTTTAGTCAATGACAACTAAGCAGTTTCGAACTACCCCGATGGACTTCAATCTTTCTTTTACAACAAGTTTCCTCCATTTGTCTGAGGTTGACAGTTCGTATGTGAATGTCATTTCTATGCCGATGTGATGTTTGTTTTTATGTTTCAGGTTTAGCACTGTAAATATGGGACACAAGCGATTTACGTCATGGAAGTATCGTGCTGGGTTGTGGGTAATGTAGTTGCTGGAGTAAGTGGGAGGTATCCAATGGTGATAGGTGCGATGTGGATCAGCTGGGAACCTTCGTGATGTTAGCAATTAGTTTGAGCACCTGTAGCTAATGCTGTGCTATAGAGAGTATAAAAACCAGCCGGGAAGCAAGTGTGTTCTTTGCTGCAAGGAGAAAAGAGGTGCTTCGTGCACGGTTTTAAAATCTAATGATGTGGAACACGCTGCTGTTGAATTAAGTTGGCAGCGAGAGCAGTTATGCAGTTTTCTGTCCTTCATGGATCACTTTGTTTGCCACGGTAAGCGGAGCAAGGCAGCATTGTTTGGGGCAGCTTTAATATCTTCTGTTTAAGCAGGTCAACAGGCCAGTTAAACGGAAGGAGGGGCAGCGAAAGGAAGGTGTAGGTCATGAGTTGGGAAGGATTCAGCAGGCAGGCTAAAGTCTCATGTCGTATTTGGGAGGGAATAACTGGTGTGTTTTTACGCTTCTTCCATAACATTGGGTGTGGCTTAAACGAGTGGGGTGATGAATGCAGCATGTATTATTGACATCTTTTATAAAGAGTATAAGAGGTGTGTTTTTGAAAGGGAAGTTGAAGTCCTACAATGATGTTAATTTTCATTAATGTTTTGTATTGTAGATACCCCTGAAGAAGGGATTTAATCCCGAAATGCATTGGGTTTTTTCAATAAAAATCGTGGCATTTGGATACCATCTGGCCTCCTGTGTTTGAATGAGCAATCCTCCATGCAAATGCAATGAGTATAATGAATTGAAGATTATTCGAAATAACGGAGTAAAAAGTATAAGATTAATGGAAGAGTTTAAGAATAAGAAGAATATTAGTACTTAATTGATTGGACTCATGGAAATGGCTGTGCTGCCGGTATTGGAGCTGCAATATGTTCCTTAGTTTCCTGTTCATATGCGGCGCATTTGGACGGAGCGTCTTCCTGGCATTGCACGCCTACACTGGATATAATTGCTGAACTTTAGATGAATTTTCACGGATACAAATTATGGTGTGCATCTCGCTACTTGTTGTTTTGTCTCGCTGACAAAGCCCAGAGGTCTTCTATAATTATTCTAAACTATCTCATGAGCACGGGAAGGGTGGTAAATGGAGCTATAGTCCTGTTTCCACTGTCAATATACTATGATTTCCTCTTTTGTGCATTATGGAATTGTAACAATGCTATTTATATTGTTTTTGTTCATTATGCTGCTCGTATTGGCTAGAGTACTGCACCTTCGAGCACGTTAGTTAAAAATAAACATTTTAAACTATACAGTGTCTCTGATTACTCACGTTGTGGACAAGTATGAGTGTGAACGAAAGAGTGTTCTTGTTTCCCACTATTCCTGAGAGTTTACTAAGTTGCATGTTCTAGGTTGTCTAATCATTGTTAGCTTTGCTATATTACGGAGAACGAATGAGACACTATTGCTAGTCGGATTGGGGTTCCGGGCAATGAGGTGGCTTTTTTGGTACACATTACACAGAGGTCCTGGTTTCCTGCGCATAGTTCTGTGCATGAGCAGAATCCCTGCAACACTGTGTATGTGTGATCTCCTGTTCATGTCCATTTGCACACCCTCCCTCATATAGGCTCATTCCCTTCAAAAGTACTATCCAACTCCTGGACCGGACACAACCATGGCAGAGAAAGGGGAGTTTAGAAAATATGCTAATTGTCTTGATGAAGGTGTCCATGACCATGTGAAATGTCACATGCCCTGACAGTAATGTTTAACACAAGTGTAATTCATTTTGGTGTCACTGTAAGATACATAGATACCATGTCTGTCTTTATAGTACTACACAACTGCAAAATATATATATAGCAAAGAGGTTCCTCCCAATTTTTCCTACTGCTTTTTTCCCATTTGACTACCCAGTTTTTGGACTTTTAATGTGATTGAGCCTCCCCAACTGAGTCTCACTCACCATAAATTCTGTGGAACTGGATTGAGAGTGCTAACCAACAGCATCCACCTTCTAAGAAAAGATCACTGCTGCGCAGCTAGGGTAAGAGGGTCTTTGCTTGTTACAAGTGAACATATGAGCACACGCATGTTCAGGCTGTGTGTGTGAGGCTACTATCATGCGGATCCCAGTACCTGCCCACAGGTAGCCTATTGTAAAAGGGATCCTTCAAGTATTGGTGCTAACCTGAGGTAGGCATTATAATGCGAGTGTCATGATATATTGACTCTGTTGGAAGCACAACAAATTGTAACTTAATAAAAGGCTAGAAAATTGTCCTATGTGTACCCAATGTATTGGGTGGTAAGAACATTGTATACATCAATCAATCAATCAAGTTAGCTTTATTCAACTTTTGTTGCAAAATCATAAAAGCACAAATTACAAAATACATTTGATAAATATGTAAAAACATTAAGTATATATTATTTTTTTGATAAAAAGCAATCGCCACGTATTTACACAGTTTTAAAAAATAATGAAATTTTCTAGTCTGGCCCCGAAGTTGGAGTAAGGCAAATGGAGTGATACGCATCTCTATCCCTCTAAATTTCCTTAAGCTAAATGATTGAACCAAATTAATCAAATTATTTACATGGCTTTAAAAAGAAAAATTTCCATAGTTTAATGAAAAAGTGAAGAGGAATAAAACAAAATAAATAAAATGCATCTTAACCTGAGTTACCCCGTTCCCATAGTGTTCCTCATGACAATTAGTGATCTCAAATAAGAGGAGACAGCTTTTACCACAAATACTGTTTCTAGCTGCTTCAATTTATAATAAACTGCCCTGCAACTCCTGATTCCCCAATTTGCAAGGATCGGCGTCAAAAACCTTCTCCTGGGAATGGCGTAATATTTGCAAAACAGAATAGAGTGAATATTAGATTGGTCCGATGAGTCATCGCAAGGACACTTCGCTAAAGTTTTTAACCAATCATTACAATTCGGATAAGTTATCAGACGAAAAAAAGTGTCTGCCCGAAACCTAGTCAACAACATTCTCGCATAGGAACTAGCTTCCAGCGATAAATATGGTTGTATGCCTAGATGAGAAATAGATGACTGGTATTCAGTAATTGTACGTTTTTTTTTTTCCACAAGCCACCTTTTATGGAGTAAGAAATCCAAAATCAATTTTTTAAGTGCACGTTTTGAAACTGTTTCCATGCACGTTGGATTTTCAAAGTATTCTATGTGCCCTATGTCTGATGCCAAAGTTTTAACATAATGTAGCCACTTAATATTTGCAACTCCATCTAGCGATAAGCAGTCTAAAACAACGTCTCTATTTAGAGCTGTTTCTGGGTTTACCCAGATTTTGTGCCATAAAAGCAATGGTAATGATTTAATCGTATCCTCTACAAACGGTGTCCCCAATTCTCTGTGACTAAAATAAATGGACATAGACTTGGGTGCTGCCAGTAAGTAACGAAAAAAAAGTTTTCAGCTCGTTGTATTTGATCCACATTGGCAATCCCCCAAATCCCCGCACCGTAGGTGCCAGCAGGGATACATTTAGCTTTATAAATCTGGATAGGTTCCATAACTGGACGCCCACCTAATTTCCTGGAGAAATTAATCAACGCACCATTGGCCCTACTAATGGCCAGTTTTCTAGCAAACACAGCCTTTTTCCATCTCCCCCTGCTGTCAAAAATTACTCCTAGATAGATCCCTTTGTAGACCAATAATGGTACGTGACATTATTGCTGCGTCATCCGCGTACAAAAGGATGGGGATGGGGGTTCCCCCGACAGCTGGGTAATCAAACTAGAAATCACTAAGATGTTGACCCACGCTGTTAATATATAGGGTGAAAAGAAAGGGTGCTAATATACACCCTTGTCGTACCCCTCTCATGATATTAAATTTGTCAGAACAAGCCCCCCCATTCCATAACGCACCCTGGCCCCCGCTTCCCTATACAATTCTCTTATGAATAGAAGGATCTGCTGGTCCACGCCCATATCACTAAGCGTCGTCCATAACGCGGAGTGATCAAATGCAGTCGAAAGCTGAACTTAAATCCACAAATGTAATGAATAGGCTTTCTTTCTTTGCTTGGGTATACTTTGCCGTGAGTAGCGCTAAATTTAGGCCCTAATCTATCGTGCCCTTACCACTACGAAATCCATATTGAAGGTTTGAGATAATGTTTTTATCCTCTGCCCAGATCTGGAGCCTGTTGAGAATAATCCTGCCCGCGACCTTCATTAAGGCATCCAGAAGGGATATTGGTCGATAACAAACGGGGCTATTCCTGTCCCCTTTTTTGAAGATAGGTCGACGACCACCGCTTCTGGCCATGTGGAGATAAAGCCAGACACATTTGCACAATTTAGAACATTTGTTAATAGGGGCGACCATAAAGATAATTCGAATTTATATAAGTCAATCGGGACACCGTCAGGTCCCGGTGCTTTACCAGGTGCACTATCCTTGACTGCCTTGATGACCTCCACATGTTCGAAAACAACCCCCAGTGGGAGTGACTTTGAGCATTCCTATTTATCTACAATGTTATCGGTCTCAGGGGCATTAGGGTTTTTGTACAAGTTAGAAAAGTGCTTAACCCATGTATCCCCAGATATAGCTAATAGATGATATCTGTTTCTCTGTCTGACAAGAAAGGGGCTGTGCTCTAGCCTCTCCCCGGGCCTGTAACTGACCCTTGCTTCTAGTAGTGAAGGACGTACTGTAGGAGCCGCTAGGTTTATGTGGGCGTAGTTTATTAAAGGTTTAGACAAGGTCCGAACAGAGGCTGCTGAAAACCTCTAGTAAATTAACAAAGAAACAAAACTAAAGTCCTCCAGGAAGGTAAATGAGCGAGGCCCCAGGTCCGGTGGTCGCTTCCTCGGGTCCCTCTCCTGTCCGCTTTACGTCAGCTTCTTAGGAGTTCTCTGGGAAAGGTGGCATCCCCGGGAGAGAAAGGAAACAAAAGAACATCCTCCCGTCAGTAATAGGACTTTCCTTGGATGTGAAAAAAACCCTCCACCTGCTTTTCTATCACCACGATTTGTGAGGGTGGGGAGTCGTGAGGGACAGGTCGGTCCTGGCTAGTGCCCCGTGTCCGGTGTTCCCCTTGCTTTCCCCCTCTCCGTTAAGATCTTTAAGTAACGCGGGAAAGGCACTGACCTGAAGCTACAGTCCTCCGGGACTGTAGCATGGGGTGTCTCGGCGTCCTGATTCTCCCCGGGACGACTGGACACTAGAGCGGTGTCTGCTGGAAGCTCACAGCGTCTCTGCTCTTCCTCTCCGGTCACCCCTTGCTGCTGCCTGCTAGCCTGGATTCTCTCTGGCTCTGCTTCGCGTTCTCCTCCTTTCCTCGCTGCTCCCTCGATCTCGTCCGTCCGCGTTTCTCTGGTCTCGGCGCGTGACGCCATCTCCACACCGGCCAGGAGGACTAGAGCACTGCCTTTCTCCCGATGGGCCTCCTCCACCGCCATCTTGAAGGGCACGGAAGACGAGTCTCCCGCAGTGCCCGGATCACACTGCCTTTCTCCTGGGGATGGACGATCGGGCCATTCAGAAACAGGACAACAGGAGAGGAAGTCCACATTACTTTGTAACCGCCCCGGGAGGTGGATAGTCTGAAAGTAAAAGGGTTGTAGTGCTAAAAACAATCTCAGTATTTTAGCGTTGGTATTCTTATTCGTGTCCAACCAGGTTAAGGGTGCATGGTCCGTTAGCAGAAAGAAATGTCTCCCTGATAGGTAGTATTGCAGGGATTCTACGGCCCATTTGATGGCTAAGCATTCTTTTTCCATGGTGGCATACCTAGTTTCTCTAGGGAACAGTTTCCTACTGAGGAATAACACAGGTCGTAGAAGCCCTTGGGTATCGGGTTGGGATAGGACAGCCCCTAGCCCTCTATCCGAGGCGTCCGTTTGTAGTACAAAAGATTTCTTGAAGTCCGGGCAGGACAAAACAGGGGCACTGCATAGGGCAGTTTTGAGGGAAGTAAAACTGTCATCTTGCATCTGTCCCCAGTCTCTTTCTACCTTTGTAGTTGTGTGTCTCAGTAGGTCCGTGAGGGGACTGGCCAGGTCAGAAAACCGGGGAATAAATCTACGGTAATATCCCACGAACCCTAAAAAGGCCCGAACATCTCTTTTAGTAGTGGGGCGTGGAATTTTCTGTATGGCTTCCAGTTTATTGTGCTGGGGTAGAATCGTACCATCCCTGATGGTGTATCCCAGATATTCGATTTGATGGGTCCCAAGGGTGGTTTTCTTTGGATTCAGGGTAAGACCAGCGTCTCTCAAGGTTTTAAAGATCTGGTTGAGATGTGTTAAGTGTGTGTCCCAATCGGAACTGTATACCACTATGTCATCTAAGTAGGCGACAGCATAGTCTCGATGTGCTTTTAACAGAACGTCCATAAGTCTTTGGAACGTCGCAGGCGCTCCGTGCAGTCCAAACGTCATTACCTTAAACTGGTAGAGCCCGGAGAGGGTGGAAAACGCTGTCTTTTCCTTCGCTGACTTGGTTAAAGGAATTTGCCAGTATCCTTTCGTTAAATCGATTGTGGACATGACTCTAGCCTCTCCTAATCTCTCAACTAACTCGTCCACCCGGGGCATTGGGTAGTTGTCAAATTTGGAGTGTGCGTTCACCTGGCGGAAGTCTATGCAGAAACGGAGACTTCCGTCGGGTTTAGGTACTAGCACAATGGGTGAGCGCCAGGGGCTGTGAGACGGTTCGATAATGTTGGCCTTGAGCATTGATTCCACCTCTGCTTCTACCGCCCCTCTCCTAGCTTGGGGTATCCTATAGGGTTTGAGGTTCACCACTACTCCCTCTGGGGTAAGGATGTCGTGAGCCACTATAGAGGTACGTCCGGGTTCCCCAGAACTCAACCCTGTGTAGTGGGTTAGCAGATTGTGGACCTGTACCCTTTGTTCGGGGGATAGCCTGGATCCCAACTGGGGTATTTCTTATCGGGATGTTCCTTCGTGCATCACGCATACGTCCAAGGGTTTATTGAGGGTCACTTGGCATACAGGCCGTATCCCACTCCCACCCCCGTTGTTCTCTCTCTCCTCCCACTTCTTTAAAAGGTTTATGTGGTATGTCTGTCCTCGATCATTAGTGTGAGGGACCGCTATTCGGTAAGAGACCGGGGTAACCCTTTGGGTTACAGTATATGGTCCTTGCCATGTTGCCAGTAGTTTCTTTTCCGAAGAAGGCAACAGAATCAATACTTTATCCCCCACGTTCAACTCTCTCATTTTGCTGGTCCTGTCATACTGAGCTTGTTGGTTAGCCTGGGCTTTCTCCATGTTTTGGTGAACCATGTCCCACAAGGTGGCTAGGGTTTCTTTCAAGGTGGATACATAACCTAACAGGGGTTTCCCTTCGTCCTCCTCTTCCGTCCACTGTTCTGTGGCCATCTCTAATAAGGTGCGAGGGGTACGTCCAAACAGGAGTTCGAAAGCACTGAATCCGGTGGACTTCTGTTCGTGCGTTCTAATGGCAAAGAGGACCAGAGGCAACTTCCGGTCCCAATCTTTTCCTGTATCCCCAATCAGCTTCTTCAAGATGGTCTTAATGGTGCGGTTGTACCGTTCCACCTATCCATCTGTTTGGGGGTGATATACCGAGGTTCGGATTTGGCGTACCCCTAGGATCTTGCAGATGTCTTTCATTAATTTGGCCATGAAAGGGGTCCCCTGATCTGTTAAGAGCTCTAATGGGAATCCTACACGGGAGAAGAAGGAGATCATAGCCTGGGCTACGGCTACTGTGGTCATACTAGTGAGAGGGATCGCCTCTGGATAACGAGTAGCATAGTCCACCAGGACCAAAATGTACTGGTGTCCCCTTGCTGACTTTATTAGGGGACCCACCAAGTCCATGCCTACCCTCTGAAAGGGAACATCAATGATGGGTAACGGGCACAGAGGTACTTTTCGGTCTTTGGAAGGATTGATCATTTGGCATTTGGGGCACTCTGCACAGTATCGGGCTGTCTCCCTATACACTCCTGGCCAATAAAACCTGTCCAGTAGGTATTTTAATGTATGTTCCTGTCCATAGTGTCCCCCCCCCCCCGTTTGGTTGTGAGCAAGCTGTAGGGCCTGTTCTCTAAATGCTACTGGGATGAGCAATTGTTCAGACCTTCCTCCGGGACCGTTAACGGGCCTGTACAGGAGACCTTTTTTTACAAAAAAAATAAGGGCCTACCTTGTTGGGGTCAACTTCCTGGACTTGCTTCCAGGCCTGTAACAAGGTGCTGTCATCTTTCTGGTCCGCTCGAAAGCTGCGGGCGGGAGTAGTGTTGTTGTCTGAGGAAGAAAACATACATGAAGATACACCAGAGCAGGCCTGGGGGGTGTATTGTTCCTTATCTCTTCTTTTCTCACTACGGGATTTTTTTTCCCTATCTTGGGGCCTGGATATGGGTTCGGTACAGAACGGGGCCTCTTGTAGCCAGTCTGCCTCTGCCTGCATGAGTCTGGATAAATATTCATGAAAGAGGGGAAGATCAGTTCCTAACAACACTCTTTCAGGCAGTCCCGGTACTATCCCTACTTTTCTTACTTGCGGATACCCGTCTATCTCCAGTACGATCTCAGCTAAGGGATAAGACCTAACATCGCCGTGTACACAGGACATCAACACCGTCTCCCCCTCACACCCTTTGTCCTCTGGAAGTATCTCCCTGGCTATGACGGTATGGTGACACCCTGTATCTAATAATGCCTCTATAGGTTTCCCGTTTATCCTGACCGTTGTCTTATACCGTTGGCTAGGGCTTCCTGTCACTAATACCCTTCCTCGGGACCACCCAACCTCCATGGGCTCTGAGTTGTCAGTGTTTAAAGGGCAATTCCTAGCTATGTGCCCCCATTCAGCGCAACGAAAACACTGGGGCCCCAGGTGAGCTGGAGGTTGTTTTGAAAGGGGTTTGGGAACTGGTTTTGACGTGGATAAGGGTCTCCTGTCCCCGTCACTGGGTGGTTTGGGAGGAGTCTTGAGAGAAAATGGCGGGACTCTTGCTGGTTGGGCTTTAAAGTCCGGAGACCGATGATAAGCACATGCTAAGTCGATGGCTGTCTGTTGAGTCAACCCCGGGTGCTGTTTTACCCAAGCTCTAGTAGTGTATGGTAGAGCTTCCAAATATTGTTCTAAGAACACCTTCTCTACTACTTCCTCCATGGAGGCGGTGCTGGGTTGAAGCCATCGGGTTACCAGATCCTTAATGCGGTAGAACAACGCTCTAGGGTTATCTCCGGTCACCCACTTTTCTTTACGAAACCTAGTCCTATAATACTCATGATCACAACCCAGTCGTTCCAAGATAGCCCTCTTGATTTCCTGGTAGGGCGTGGCGCCAGCGGGGTTGGTAGCTTGGTAGGCGGCTTGTAATTCCCCCGACAACAGCGGTGCGATATATTGTCCCCACCGTTCCGGTGGCCAAGCAGCGGTGGTAGCCACTCTTTCAAAATTCGTAAAGAAATAATCAGGGTCCTCTCCCTCTTGGAACTTTTGTAGCACATTTCCCGGTACATGGGGATGCACCCGGGTGTTGGCTATCACATCCGTGAGTCTCAATATGGTCGTGTCCTGTACTTGTTGGTTGTTGGTTAGTAGGGATGCCTGTTCGGTCATAGCCTTTTGGAATGACTCCCTCTCCTTCTGGGCGTTTTGGTTTTGCTGTTCTAGGACTATTTGCAAATGTCGCTGTCCCTCAGCTAATTGGGTGATTATGTCCTGTAGGGTCACGGGTTGTGTCATCTTTGAGCCTCAGACGACAATACCACTTCTGACACCACTGTGCTCTGGCCCCCTCCCCGGGCCTGTAACTGACCCTTGCTTCTAGTAGTGAAGGACGTACTGTAGGAGACGCTAGGTTTATGTGGGCGTAGTTTATTAAAGGTTTAGACAAGGTCCGAACAGAGGCTGCTGAAAACCTCTAGTAAATTAACAAAGAAACAAAACTAAAGTCCTCCAGGAAGGTAAATGAGCGAGGCCCCAGGTCCGGTGGTCGCTTCCTCGGGTCCCTCTCCTGTCCGCTTTACGTCAGCTTCTGAGGGGTTCTCTGGGAAAGGTGGCGTCCCCGGGAGACAAAGGAAACAAAAGAACAACCTCCCGTCAGTAATAGGACTTTCCTTGGATGTGAAAAAAACCCTCCACCTGCTTTTCTATCACCACGATTTGTGAGGGTGGGGAGTCGTGAGGGACAGGTCGGTCCTGGCTAGTGCCCCGTGTCCGGTGTTCCCCTTGCTTTCCCCCTCCCCGTTAAGATCTTTAAGTAACGCAGGAAAGGCACTGACCTGAAGCTACAGTCCTCCGGGACTGTAGCATGGGGTGTCTCGGCGTCCTGATTCTCCCCGGGACGACTGGACACTAGAGCGGTGTCTGCTGGAAGCTCACGGCGTCTCTGCTCTTCCTCTCTGCTCTTCCTCTCCGGTCACCCCTTGCTGCTGCCTGCTAGCCTGGATTCTCTGTGGCTCTGCTTCGCGTTCTCCTCCTTTCCTCGCTGCTCCCTCGATCTCGTCCGTCCGCGTTTCTCTGGTCTCGGCGCGTGACGTCATCTCCACGCCGGCCGGGAGGACTAGAGCACTGCCTTCCTCCCGATGGGCCTCCTCCGCCGCCATCTTGAAGGGCACGGAAGACGAGTCTCCCGCAGTGCATTAACAGCCCTCCAGAAGGCTACAGTGTCTTTTTGTCTACAAGCCCCGTGGAGGTTCTGCCAGATTTCATTTTTTAACACTTTTTTCCTTCTGACTAATGCAGCCCTATACTGTTTCAGAGTTTGTCTTATCAGTAACGGAGATCTAGGAATTTCGTGCAGGGCCGCTTTCAAATTTTGATGCGCCTTGGAGCAGTCTTTATCAAACCAGCTCTTCACTTTCTGGGTATGGGATTTATGTTCTCTGGTCAACAATATTTTGATTTCGGATGTTATTACCCCGAAGGCATCAAGGACTTGCTGTTTGTTTTCAGGCTGAGAGAGACAAATTTGGAACTGATCAAAAACTTTAGTAACCAGTTTATGCATAAAGACCATTGGGTCCACTTTAGCCCAGTTAATGCTATAGCCATTAGTGCTAGCCAAGTTTATCGAGGTGTTATAAATCACCTCGAGAGTTGGTTCTAATCCCTTTTTTGCCAAGCAAAAAGAAAGGGGATAGTTATCACTAAGGGCCGCATCAAGTGTCTCCCACGACAAGACTAATGATCGATATCTGGAGGATAGAAGGTCGAAATCAATTGTAGAGTTTGCCCCTCTCCTATTATATGTTGGTTTGAATTCCGCCGCTGGTGAGCAACTTACATTAATATAACACAAATCAAACTCACATATCAAGGAGTTTAGCAAATCCCCCAACCCAGTGTGACCGAAATGAGTTGGTATATCTTCCCTATCCTCAGCTAGATGACAAGTACCGGTAACATAACTGGTGCAGAGAAGGCAATTAAAGTCGCCCACCCATAAAAGGGCCAGATCCCCATCTCCGGTTTTTTCTAGCTCTCTTAATACTCTGCTGAGGCTAGTTATTAACTCTTCCCAATGCAATGCATGGGTGTTGTTATAAACATTTATAATGGCCATATTCTTTAAGCACGACCAGTTAACCAATAAAATCTGGTAGCATTCTGCCGAAATAAACTTCCTCACTGTAGTCCCTGATGCATTGGATATAAAGTGCATAAGCCCCCTTTATTTCTGCCGTGAGTACTAACAACGGCAGGAGTGTTGAAAGTTTGATATCCCAATAAATGGATCTCGTGGACCATCCAGGTTTCCTGAAAACACAGAATGTTGTGTTTATTTACAATCTCCAGCCATTCTGGGTGGGCCACCTTATCTTTAAGTCCCGCTAAGTTCCAGGAAATAATCGATTGGCCCTTATAGGTCGACTTCGCAGGGGTATCAAGTTGGCCCTCTCTGGGGTTGGTTTCAGTTTGACAATCTTCCCTATATATTCTATCGTCACCAGTACTTGCAGGTCTCTTATTTTCCCTCACATACTCTATGGTCTTGGTTGAGAGTCAATCCACCCCCTCCAAGCCAGAAAGGGAGGCGTAGCGATTAGAGGTGGCGATGTTTAACATGAGCGCCACCGTAGGCCTGGCCGTCTGATGTCTTGGTCTCAGAGGATTTCCTACTAGGGCACTCTGGTAAAAATAACTTAGGTCTCGGGTGGATATACCACTCTCGTGGCCCTCAGAATACCAATCTCTTAAGTAATTGGTCGCCCTAAAGTCCTTAAAATTAATAATAATGATGTCCCCATGTAGATCCTTGGGTCTTTGGCCCACCCATCCCAGTCGCCTAACATGAAGGATTTCTCCGTCTATATTGGAGGGTAACGGTCTATTCGCTCGTAACCAGGGCATACCTTATTTTTAAGGTTCTGGTGACCTTCAAATTTCCCCTCTGTTAACTCTGGAACCCCTGTGAGTACAATGACATAAGGTACTGCCTCAGGTGGAAGATCTATGTGGTGAACTGGGCTTTTAAAATGTTTAGCCGGATTAGGTCTCCTAGTGTTGTATCATTGCTCAATTCCCTGCTGCTTATTACCTTGCCCTCTATCACCTACTTCCCTGAATAATGTGGACTTCGAATTTATGATCGTAGGCTGTTTAGCTAAAGTGCTATCGTGTGTAGAAGGTGACAGAGCTGTACACAGTGCGGATTTAAATAAATTTGGCACGATCGTCGGGGCGGGGTGAGTTAAATTAGGCCTATTTGCTGACAGTTTCTTAAGTAAGTTTATATTGGTAATGCCGGTATCTTGAATGGACCCCAATAGCTCCGCCATTCTTTTTACTCTTTAGATGAGAGGTAACAGTAAGGATCTAACCAATTGTTCTATATTGCTCATTAGGTCTTGTTGAAACTGAGCAGTTAGATGGTCTTGGGCAGATTTACTGTCTGTAGGACCTGTGGTTTTATTAGGGTTTGAGAGTAATTTAGATGTTTTAACTCGACTTCCTTTTGAATTTTTCCTACCACATTTCCTTTTTATTGGGGAAACCGGGCCAGATATTTTTGCAGTAGCCTTCTTGTTAGGAGGCTTATTAAGTGTCCCTGGTGTATGTTCCTCATTGGAGATGTCAATTTGAGAGCCTATACTGGTATCTATGGGGTTTATTTCCCTGCTACTAATTAATGGCTCTGTTAAATCTTGTAACTGTGGGGGAATACCTATCTCGCTTGTTCGTTCTGTAGTAATAACATGATTAGATGGTGTAGTCGCTGACTTGAAGTGTCCCAGTGAGGAACGTTTATTTGACAGCTCGGCAGACAAGCGCCGCTCAGTGAGCGCAATTTCGTGTTCTAAAACTGAAGCGGCCCTTGCGATGAACTGGTCCAGGGTCCCTTGCACAAACCCACCCGCCAGCGATGATCTACCAGTTTGTAACCTGGTGATCATATTGTGTGTTACAGCTGGATTAGTATGCATAAATAACCAAATGTCCCGAGGTAACGACACCCAATACGCAAACTATGTATGATCTTCCTTCACTGTCCACAGAATACTGGAGCCAAGGGGGGTAGCCCAGCACAGCCTTAGCCAGCCCCGAACGGCCACAGATGGCCCACCCTTTGCCCGGTCTTAGCCCGGTGTCGCCCGCGCGCGTCCCGCGACGCGGGAGGGCGCTCACAGCTTGATGCGCCACCAGGCACGCTGGGGTGGGCGTGGGCAGCGGGGCTTCTGGGAGATATAGTTTCCCCCACTCGGCGACCGCGCGGGAATGACAGCAGCAGCGGCGGCGGGAGGAAACAAAGGGCAACAAACAGTCAGGGCAGCGAGGGTCGTGCAGGTACTTCCAAGATCCAGGGAAAAAAAGCCAGTAAGTAGCAAGCAGTCACCCGCTCCTCCGTAGAGCTCTCACAACTTTATGCGCCACCAGGCGCGTTGGGGTGGGTGTGGGCAGCGGGGCTTCTGGGAGATGTAGTTTGCCCCCACTCGGCGGCCGCGTGGGAATGACAGCAGCAGCAGCGGCGGCGGGGGGAAACAAAGGGCAACAAACAGTCAGGGCAGCGAGGGTCGTGCAGGTACTTCCAAGATCCAGGGAAAAAATGCCAGTAAGTAGCAAGCAGTCACCCGCTCCTCCGTAGAGCTCTCACAACTTTATGCACCACCAGGCGCATTGGGGTGGGCGTGGGCAGCGGGGCTTCTGGGAGATGTAGTTTCCCCCACTCTGCGGCCGCGCGGGAATGACAGCAGCAGCAGCTGCAGCGGCGGCGGGGGGAAACAAAGGGCAACAAACAGTCAGGGCAGCGAGGGTCGTGCAGGTACTTCCAAGATCCAGGGAAAAAATGCCAGTAAGTAGCAAGCAGTCACCCGCTCCTCCGTAGAGCTCTCACAACTTTATGCGCCACCAGGCACGTTGGGGTGGGCGTGGGCAGCGGGGCTTCTGGGAGATGTAGTTTCCCCCACTCGGCGCCCGCGCGGGAATGACTGCAGCGGCAGCGGCGGCGGCGGGGGGAAACAAAGGGCAACAAACAGCCAGGGCAGCAAGGGTCGTGCAGGTACTTCCAAGATCCAGGGAAAAAATGCCAGTAAGTAGCAAGCAGTCACCCCATATACATCAAAATGTCAAGGAAAATAATACACACAGGTCTGGCAAGGGAGCAACCAAATCAAGCTCCCTGACAAAAGTGTTGTTAAGAAATCAGGAGATCCAAAGCAAATGCTCCTGGTGGCTAGAGCACACCACCAGGAGCAAAATGAGCCCCAAATCGAGCCTATAGGGCAAGAGCAAAACGAAGGACAAATCCTATTCCCCTGGGGAAACTGGACAGAAAACGAAGACAGTGGTCTTTGCTTTAAAATTCAAAAATCCACAGGGACGGTCAAGCCCCGGGAGGTCAGTGCAGCCTCCCTCTGTAGAGCCTTCCTCTGGCAAGGGGCTCCATCCCGTGGGACCCAATGCAAACAACTACTGTCCTGGGGGACCCTTTCTCCCTCGGACAGTAAAGAGAAAGATGTTAGCATTGCTGCTCATCTGGATGTCAGTGTGCCTCCCCCTCTCCCAGTGCCTGTGTCTTGGGGGAGCAGGGATTACACTGCCAACACCTTCCCACCTCCTCTGACCACAGGCGGGAGACAGAAATGTGGAGCTAGTTTCCAAACACTGCACCAGAAATATGGGACACTTGTGGGAATCCTCCCACCCCGCACCCTCCAACAGAATCCTTGGTTGTGCATGCCAGTACCTATAGACCAATGTGGCTGGAGACCACATAACACCATAGAAAGAGCATTCTCACCCATTGTAACCCCACTTATCTTCTATGTACTCCCAGGATGATGGAGCACCTTATTAGCCCCTTTCAGGGGCACAAACATTAGCATGATGCTCTTTGTGTTGCTAAGGAGGGACATGGGCACTCTCAACGTTGTTCTCACATATTTGAGGACTGTCGGGAGGGCAAGAGACCCCCAGAAATGATTTCTGGAATCTTTCCCTAAGTCTACCAGGGGAATGAATCCCTAACCCGGGTAGAAGCTTTCCATTGTTTCAAGCAGTCCTGGAGCTAGAAATTTTGCTCAAAGGTTCTGGAGGGCGGGGACTCCTGTTGGTTGATCTTAAAGATGCAGTAGCAGCATAATAAATGAGACTTTGCGACATTTTTGTCATAATTCTTTATTCGCAATGCTGATGATTGACAAAGTACAATTTTATATTACCATGAATAGTACAGAGCATTGGCACAGTCCCCATTGATTTCAATGGTGGATTGTAACATGTTCTCTGCTTTACTAAAGTGGTGGTTCCCTTACAAAGCCCGTAGGCCTGACTTATTGATATTGCAACCCCCTCATATTGTGATATTACATCTAGAGTGAGGGGTATTGTGCCTATAGGATCCAGGATCCACTAGGGGTGGGTGTAACGTGTTCTAGGGCTTTCGCACATGTATTTCCATTTACCTAATTGTACATTTAATTTGTCGTATATATTAGTGTGACTGATGAAAGTATTTTCCTTTTTATAGGAATAAGCACTGAAAATGACATTGAGTGTTGTTGCGTATCAATGAGCGGGGATTCTAGTCTACACCACCTCCCCTTAGTAGACTTTGGACTGCTCTGCTTGCTACCCTGATATAGTCACATGCTACAATGAGGTACTTGGTTACCAGTAAAGAAAGAGTTTCAGACGTATTACTTGTGAAGGATTCACATTCATCACAACGAGTAACACAATTTCTTGCAGGATATGATCATAACATCTTGCACTTACCTGGTCCCAACCTTTGAGACGATATGGGAGCCAATGCTTGACCTCCTATCTCTCTCAGGCCCCACTAGATCAAGGGCCCAAACTCCTTAAATCGCTCACTGCCCCAGGGCGGAAGGTAGATAGGGATAAATTAAGAACAGAGGGACTTGCGGTACTGATTCTGCTCAGTGGCTGTGCAACACTGTGTCACAGGATTTGGCAGACCCGAGACCTTTGGTGTCGGTGAGGTAGATATGCACTGGACCAGGACCTCTGGTTTTGTGAAGATGCAATACACTGGAAATAGCAAGAGGAGGCAGATACCATCAGTGAACTAACAAACCTCACTATACAATTACCATACTTTTGACTTCAGTAACATACACTTACAGGTTTCATTCGGAAACACGGAATGAAAGCAGAATAACCAAATTCACAGATAGGAGTTTCTGGCACTCCCAAGGATCAACTCGAAATTCAGATTTCTTTATTAAACGTATACATATATCAATCACTATTATGTGCTTTCTCTTGTCACAACTGTTCATCAGAGAAACATTGGCATAGTGGTTTTAGTTCCTGTGCTATTACAGTTTAAGCGCCAAGTTCGCAAGAAGTGTTTGGAGCGTAAAACACATGAAGTGCTGGATGAAATCACAGGAATGGCCTGGAGATAATGTCTAAAGTCTTGAAGGCGTTGCTCACTCAGTCTTGCCTAACACTATTAGTAGGAATAGTGCACACTGACCTGATATCACGTACTTAGCCTTGTCCTCCAGTTTGTCAGAAGTTCGAAGAAGATCTTGAGGCCTTGACACTGGGAACCACAGGGGAACAGGAGTCACGGTGCAGGAAGTGGAGATGATGGCGACGTCGATGGTGCTGGGATGATGGGAACCACTGGTTCAGCTTGGATTGAAGAAGTCTAGAGCAATTCTCAGTTCCGACTGATTCCTAGGGTGAGTGGAGCACGTGAAGCGTGTTCAAGCAGAGATCAAGGTCAAGCCATGATTCAGGTTTATATACCATATCAGAACACCAACGGATGTAGCTAGCTCACGTGTGGCACATGGAGCACCTGGTAAACTGGAAGGTTCTCAACGATCCCCGAAAGGACACACGTGTTAGTATAATGGTTTGAACTTTAATGAAGAGCAGATGCAACAAGTTAACCACACAACGAATATCTCTTTCACTCAAATGTGTCCAATGGAAAACCACGTCAAAGCCCTAGTAACAGCGGATGTGAGTTACTCTATTGGATCACATGTTCTGGGGAAATGCTTGCCAGACACTCAAGTTCAATGGAACCTAGGGCTTTGCGGAATATCAGTCCGGGTATCTTAGCATGCCACTAATTGCCACACGGGTAATGCTACATGGGCCCTGCGCGATAGACCCACTATACAGAGGGCGCAGGTGGGGGTCGTGGCACATGAAATGTTCACCTAAACATCAACATTTCTAAGTCATATCTATTGCCACAAAAGATTAAAGACACTCTGTGTCACATCAAACTATATTACCGAAATAGTATTACACCAGCAGTACTGTTCTAGCCCAGAGGCACCTATTGCATGCATTATCAGTTATTTTGCACACCAAGTATTTTCAACCAGCAGTCAGATTATCTTGTTGCAAAAATTATTTTTGCGCATGAATGTTGATTGGCACTATCATTTGTGCTGCTTTGCATTATGCCTGTTTGTCCGAGCTTCTGTTTTGTAAATCTAGGTCTCTCAGTTTTGGGAGTGCCCTTCATAACCCACCATGGCCGTACAAATAATCTTTTAAGAAGCTGGGAGTGGCTGCTATAAGAATAAATGTCTGATCTACTCATCCAAACTAATTTCATAAGACTCAAGAAACAAGGGCATGAAATGGATAATGACTAATCAGCAAGACGAATAATCATTAATGAAATTCTATTTTTCATTCTCATTTATTTTCCCATTTGAAGAACCCATGCCTTGAGATACTACGGTTATATTCTACATTCTCTTTTTTATTTTACTCAAAAGTGCCTAACTTTTATACAGAATTAAATGAAGGGGTTAGATTCGGCCAAACTCTGTTTCAGTATTTTAATTCAGTGATTGGTACTATAGCGAACAACAAACTAACAATGCTGTAAGCAGTAAAAATAAAATAAATCTTTAATAAAATACGGCCATTAATTGAATAATAGTATAAGGGACTTGGCAAACATGCACCACATGCACACTTCACAGATATCACAGTATGCACAATATCCCATAAGCAATTAGTTCACAAAGCCACAAGTAGATATACATATAAACATTACTGGTGGTACTTTTTTGTCATATATTGTTATAAAATTTTTATGTTGGAAACATCAACCTAGGGAGTAGAAGATAGGAGAATATATAGGCACAGATATAGTATGGTATTTACTCACGATATCTTTGAAGATGTATAGATGCCTATTTTAGAATCTAGGATCAGTTGTGTTACAGTTATCCATCAATTTGCTGATGAATTTGGGTATGGGTGTGTTCATGGGACTTTGTCATCTGGAATATGCATATTCCATGAGAGAAAAAGTTATGTTACTAAATAAGGATTACAAACCCAAAAAGTATCTAGGAAACACTTGTCGGAGTCAGATGAAAGAGAGGAGATGAAAGAGAGGTGCAAGGTATGGATCAGTGTTGAATCACGGAACTAGGGGTAAAGTATTGTCTCTAAGGTTCTCAGACAATGCTGTCCAAAGCTCATCCCAATCCTCCGCTATAGGATGTTTCCACTAACCCCTGCCTTCCTCCATATGCAGGGCCGTGCAACCATCTCAGTGATGTCGATCGCCAGTATGAAACAGAGAGGGCTGTCATGGACTTTGATTGCCCTCTGTGCTAGGAGAAGGGCTAACTCGATGAACCATGAAAGTGATCTGCGTTTTTAGAGTTGTTGAAAGATTTCTAGCGCACAGTGCTCCCACATGGGTATTTACAATGTGTCAGGATTTGGAACACTTGCACCCAGAATGCCAACAAGGACGGGCAATCCCAGAGCATGTGATAGAAGTCCAGGGTATGATGGCATCGGGGGCAGGAGGCGGATGATCTGGGAAAGATTCTGTTGATTTGGGCAGGGGAGTGTAAGGCACGGTGGAGCATGAAAAATTGGATTAATTGAAAATGGGAATTCTATTAAATAGTGCGTGGGAATTCAAAGGATTTGGCTCATTCTTATTGTTCAAGACTCGTATAAATGTGTTCTCTGATGTTTCTCGGAGACTCTGGAAGGAGTCATCCGGATTGCAGTTTTTCAACGGATATAGCCAGGTCACACAGTGTCTGCTAATGCCCAAGTAGAAGGTGTGGGTCAGTTGATGAACAGGTGGGCCCTTGTCCACCACTGGCCATTTGATTTGGAGTATGTGTTAGAGTAGGCCACGAGTTAAGAATTGACCTTGGTAGAGTGAGTGGTCATGTTTGAGATCTTGGAACAACAGTAAGGGGCCGATTCCGATTCTGGAAAAATTCCCCCCGTCCGAATTGATTCTGGACTTTTTTCCGTCCGAATCGTACAAGTAGCGTACAAACTGCCAAGTACGATTCGCATGGGAAAAACTCCATACGAATCACATCGGGAACATTTCCCCACACGTCCTCGGGTCGGAAATTGTGTCCGACACATCCCCGGACGATTCACCGTACGAATCGGAAAAATGAAGTCCGACCGCGCAAGTACGATCACTCCCGTCCTTTCGATTTTACAACTGTATGGAAAAAACACCGTACGGACCAAACTCCTATAGCAACCATGGAGACATGTGCCCGCATACGCGCCGAACACCCCACCACAGACCCCGCAGGTACGCGCAAAACGCCCCCCGGCCGCGGATGTACGCGCCGAACCCCCACCAGTGTATGCATGGAGCGTACCCCCACCCGTGAATGCATGGAGCGTACCAACTCCCTACCCGTGTATGTACGGACCGTACCCCCAGCCCCCCTGTATGTACGGACCGTACCCCCACCCGTGTATGCATGGAGTGTACCAACTCCCCACCCGTGTATGTACGGACCGTACCCCCACTCGTGTATGCATGGAGTGTACCAACTACCCACCCGTGTATGTATGGACCGTACCCCCACCCGTGTATGAATGGAGCGTACCAACACCCCACCAGTGTATGTACGGACCGTACCCCCCACCCCACCAGTGTATATACAGACCGTACCCCCACCCGTGTATGCATGGAGCGTACCAACTCCCCACCCGTGTATGTACGGACCGTACCCCCACCTGTGTATGCATGGAGCGTACCAACTCCCCACCCGTGTATGTACGGACCGTACCCCCACCCGTGTATGAATGGAGCGTACCAACACCCCACCAGTGCATGTACGGACCGTACCCCCACCCCACCAGTGTATGTACGGACCGTACCCCCACCCGTGTATGCATGGAGCGTACCAACTCCCCACCCGTGTATGTACGGACCGTACCCCCACCCCACCAGTGTATGTACAGACCGTACCCCCACCCGTGTTTGCATGGAGCGTACCAACTCCCCACCCGTGTATGTACGGACCGTACCCCCACCCGTGTATGCATGGAGCGTACCAACTCCCCACCCGTGTATGTACGGACCGTACCCCCACCCGTGTATGCATGGAGCGTACCAACTCCCCACCCGTGTATGTACGGACCGTACCCCAAGCCCCCCTGTATGTACGGACCGTACCCACACCCATGTATGCATGGAGCGTACCAACTCCCCACCCGTGTATGTACGGACCGTACCCTCCACCCCACCAGTGTATGTACGGACCGTACACCCACCCGTGTATGTACGGACCGTACCCCCACCCATGTATGCATGGAGCGTACCTACTCCCCACCCGTGTATGTACGGACCGTACCCCCAGCCCCCCCTGTATGTACGGACCGTACCCCCACCCGTGTATGCATGGAGCGTACCAACTCCCCACCCGTGTATGTACGGACCGTACCCCCCACCCCACCAGTGTATGTACGGACCGTACACCCACCCTTGTATGTACGGACCGTACCCCCACCCGTGTATGCATGGAGCGTACCTACTCCCCACCCGTGTATGTATGGACCATACCCCCACCCCACCCGTGTATGTACGGACCGTACCCCCACCCGTGTATGCATGGAGCGTACCAACTCCCCACCCGTGTATGTACGGACCGTACCCCGACCCATGTATGTACAGACCGTACCCCCACCCATGTATGCATGGAGCGTACCCACTCCCCACCCGTGTATGTACGGACCCTACACCCAGCCCCCCCTGTATGTATGGTGCGAAACACCACCACCGATGGACTGTGCGGACCAACACCCTGCCCGTGTTCGTACGCACCCTACCCCAGGCCCACACACCAGCACCCTCACCCAACATCGGGCATGTACGAGTCGTACTAAGCCATAGCAAAGGACAGCACTGTACAACCACATGGCCCATGTACGCACCGTACAGACGCAAAAAACACTCCTACTGAACCAGGACAAACCAAAAAAACACAAGGAGAGTCAATTCAAGGCACACAATACCACAAAACATTTCCAACAAGGCCAAATACATCCTATACACTGACCTGCAACTGACAAACAGCTAAACAGAGGCCCAAACCACTACCACTCCTTATAACACACCCACCCAAAGTTCAAACACAGCCACACCCACAAATGGACCAATAAAAAGGCCCAACACACACAAACCATGATCCTTTGCAACAGATCCACTGCTGCCAGACCCCAGAGACAACGCACTGCACCATACTTCAACCATCAATACACCTTACACTTGCACTCCTTCACACAACCACCATCACAAACACACCCTCATCACATTCACACACACACACCTGCACAACCACACCCACACACCCACAACCATCCACACCCACACCCCCACAACCATCCACACCCACACCCCACACCATGCCCACCAACAAGAATCCAAAGTTCACAAAGGTCGAGCTGGAGGTCCTTGTCGACGAAATCATCAGAGTCGAGCCACAGCTCTTTGGAACATTGGTCAGACGGACCAGCATATCAGAAAAATCAGACATGTGACAGAGGATAGTCAATTCCGTGAATGCTGTTGGGGCCACCAGAAGGACCAGGCATGAGTGCCAAGCCAGTTGGTACGATCTGCGGAGGACGGTCCGCCGCAAAATGACGGACGAGCACAACCAGGCCAACAGCACTGGAGGAGGTCTGTCCCGCAGACCGGTACACTACCATCCCTGGGAGGAGAAGGTGATGGCCACGCTGCCGCCGTTGGGAGTAGACGGACTAGAAGGAGTCCGAGAGCCTGGTGAGTACACAAACAACTCACCTCACATGGGGGGAACGCCATATACAACCCAAATACCAATCATGCACGCAACCCCCCCAAAGCCAGCACCGGACACAACCACACTCCAAAAACACACACGTGCCACTAGCGCCTCCATGCCCCATGCCCCAAGCAAGGCCATGCCAAGTCACAGGCCACACAAAACACCAACACAAGACAGGATGTCCCCGATGCCGGGAGGGTGGGCCTCAAAACTAACATATAGCAACTCTGAAGCACACAACAATGCCCTCAGCCCATATGGCTCAGGGCACAGCCATACAAACATTGTGTCCCCACACAGTACTGTTTTGCCTGCTAATGGTGGCCGCGTTGCAGGACGACATGGGTATGAAGGCACAATTTGCACTTAACAGCAGCTAATGAAGACGCAGCACACTGAAAGAGTGTCAGCACACACCGCCACAGCAGCAGCGCAGACTCAGACACTCCGCCCAATGGGTGCCGGCGGAGAAGAAACAAACCCACATGAACAAGCCAATGGCCTTTGAAAGACCTGCAAACTGTGTGTGCCCAGGAAGCTGGGCTGAGGTGACAGAGGGTGACACACAGAGGGAGGGAGAGGGGGAGAGAGAGGGACAGAGACAGAGGTGGACACAGGGAGACAGACAGAGGGAGGGAGGAGGCTGACAGAGGGAGGGAGAAAGGGAGACGGACAGAGGGAGGAGGCTGACAGAGGGAGGGAGAAAGGGAGACGGACAGAGGGAGGAGGCTGACAGAGGGAGGGAGAAAGGGAGATAGAGGGAGACGGACAGAGGGAGGAGGCTGGCAGAGGGAGGGAGAAAGGGAGACGGACAGAGGGAGGAGGCTGACAGAGGGAGGGAGAAAGGGAGACGGACAGAGGGAGGAGGCTGATAGAGGGAGGGAGAAAGGGAGACGGACAGAGGGAGGAGGCTGACAGAGGGAGGGAGAAAGGGAGACGGACAGAGGGAGGAGGCTGACAGAGGGAGGGAGAAAGGGAGATAGAGTGAGACGGACAGAGGGAGGAGGCTGATAGAGGGAGGGAGAAAGGGAGACGGACAGAGGGAGGAGGCTGACAGAGGGAGGGAGAAAGGGAGACGGACAGAGGGAGGAGGCTGACAGAGGGAGGGAGAAAGGGAGACGGACAGAGGGAGGAGGCTGATAGAGGAAGGGAGAAAGGGAGACGGACAGAGGAAGGAGGCTGACAGAGGGAGGGAGAAAGGGAGACAGACAGAGGGAGGAGGCTGACAGAGGGAGGGAGAAAGGGAGACGGACAGAGGGAGGAGGCTGACAGAGGGAGGGAGAAAGGGAGACAGAGGGAGACGGACAGTGGGAGGGAGAAAGGGAGACAGAGGGAGACAGACAGAGGGAGGAGGCTGACAGAGGGAGGGAGAAAGGGAGACAGAGGGAGACCAAATAACCCTTGGGTGGTGTGGCCATGTCCGCTCGTCAGCAGGTGGACTGTGTGCATGTAGACAAGGTTTCGCAGTGCGTGAACCCCCCCTGCAACCTTTGATGAACACTAGGCCATGTGTCAATCTGTGCACGAGTACATCCGTGCTGCAGGCACAAACAGAACCTTACACCCAGTATACCCACCAACTGTGTTTGTCAGAACCCTGTCTCAAATTGTTAAGTTACCTACCTGCATTCTCAAATAGCATGGAAAATACAACATTTGGCCACGTACAGTGCAACACGTAAGGCGGCTCTGCATGGCTTGCTACGCCCGCTCACTACACTGCTGACTGCGTTCACGAAAGATGCATCAACTAAGATTGTGTCACACATAGGTAAAGTGTTGAAACCTGTGGCCAAGGGAAATACCCATGCACAAGTGCACTGTGAGAGGAATGCTAGCCAAATCCAACCACCCAGAGGAACTGTGCCAAATCAAAACTGAATGAAACATGGATGTCGCATGAAACACAATTAACACTGTCTCTCTCACACACAGGTCAACGTAGTCGATCTCCCCCCAACACTGGGGGGGAAGACTCACAGGACCAGGCTCTGCGTGAAGAGGACACCACCGGCAGCGACGACTCTCACCACTCCGTGGATGACCCAGACCAACCTGGCCCCTCTGGTGTCCAACCACCTGCAGCACCTGCGTCAGGTACAACTGTGCCAACCACCACCCCCATTCCTGCCACATCCCAGGAGACACCCTGGAGCCCTGCCCGCACACAACAACACAGCCAGTCTGTCCAGGAGGGACAAGGTTCTCCAGGCACCCAGGAGTAGGCAGGCGACACCGCAAATGCCATCCCTCAGGGGTCCCGGAGACTTGATGTGCCCACAACGGCAGGCCAGGCGCAAGTGGGCAGGGGTGGTGGGAGTGGAGGACGGCGGAGGCGCGAACCTGCCCAGTTGGCCCAGGACCCGGCTATGTCACACGTCAGAAACATCATGGACGCATACCAGCGTGACTCTAGAGGCATCGACCAGGTAGTGGGGACCCTCAATGAGATGAAGACCATGCAGGTCGAGCATCATGCCAGGATGGAGGCAAGACTGGATGAGCTCCTGGCGGTGCACAGGGACGTGAGCCAATCACTCTGTCTGATCGCCCAAAGCCTGGCAAACCCTCCCTGTGCCACCAGGCGTAGAGCAGCACCAGAAACAGGGAGGGAGGAGGAGGAGGATTCATCTGACGGAGTGTCACTGGCATCGTCAAGTCCTGCTTCTGAGGGTCCCCGCAGGAAGGTGGGTCGTCCACGAAAAAGACCGTGAGAGTCAGCGGAACATCACCATCTCCCAGGTCACCTGGCCTGGCACCTGGCCCTCTGGCCCAACAGCAGCACAGCAGCTAAGGACATTCTCTGCCACATATCCTTGCTGGTCACTGTCTGACCAATGTTGACAAAGACTGTGGCACAGACTCTGATGACTTTCAATGGCAAGGACACCAACTCCCCCTGTGAACTTTGGATTCTACACTCCCGCCAAGCACCTCTTGTCACCCCCCCAAACACGTACCCCAGCACAAATAAAAATCATCACAATCACAAGATTATGCCGTCATTTTGCATTATTCCACTACATGTGTGTGTTGTAAAGTCAAACCATGCCTGATTTCTGAAGTAACTCCAAACATCCATACCCTGGGGTCTGAGTCTGGCACAGGACACACATAGGTCACAATGTACCATCCACGACAGACATGGAGCACCATACTCACCCGTGATGGGCCCAACCAGCTGAGGGGGTGCCCGCACAACTGTGCCTACAGACCTATTTAGAAGAGCAACAGTCATGCGCAGAGGTCAGGGATCATGTGGAGTGTCCTGGGGTGGGAGTCCCAGGTATGTGTAGACACGTGGCAGAACCATGTCCTGTATGCTTGAGTCAGGTGGATGTGGAGAATGGTGGGCCAGCCAAGGTTGGATGCATGGAGATGGCACAATTGGGTGTTGGATCACAGTGCCACAAGGTTGTGTTGTGGTTGTGGGCTGCATCCTGAGTGTGTGCGTGGATTGAGAAGGTCATCCTGCAGCTGGCAGTGATCCACTCCCCCCATCTCTGATGGACGTTGATGTGGCCTGGTCGCCGGATGTAGTAGCAGAGCTGTGCAGATGCACCCTGGATGTGGACAAGTATCATGGGGTTTCTAACGCACATGTCCGTAGAGTGCAGGGTAGGATTAGACACGGATGTCGTAGTTGACCTGGGGGATGGTCTCCCTCTTGCCTTGAGGTGGATGGAACTGGGGATCTTGTGCATAATGCAGAGTGTGCTGCCGCATGAGGCACAGATGCTGCTGATAAGCATAGCACATGTCAGCAAGCAATCCATGATGAACACCAGCTCGTTTTCCGTGGACACTGCGTGCCCTTGCTGCAGGGCCTGCAGCAGCATGCGCCATGTCAAGGAAACAATGCCACAAGTAGCACACAAAGACAAGGATCTCAGGAAGGAACTATGCAAAAGGTGTATGTCAAGGAAGAAATGTCTGGTTCAACATGACACACACACACACAATGGATTCAAATGCAGCACAGTGGCCGTCGTGGAGACTGACATGCTACAATACCTACACAGCCATGGACATCATGCACAAGACAGAATCTAATCCCTGACAAACAGCTTGCATCTTGCTACTCTACACATAGACTCATATGCACCATCTCTGAGAACAATGCCAGACATGCCGCATGCACAGTGGCAACAGACCACCATTGACAGAGATGAGGAACCTTGGAGGCAGAGGGACACCTTTATTACTCATGTGTGTCGGAATGCTAATGCAACTCTGTCAACACATACACAGGTCATGTGGATGAACACGTGGGACCAACACTGGCACCCCCCTTACCACCACAGATGCTGGAAATCCATAGCACTGGCACACAAGTGACGGGTTAAAGCTAAACACCCCCTGCTGCTCACGGAGAGGCTGCTATACACCATTGAGCCCCTAATGGGGATTTCACACACCATGTCAACCCGGTGCACCCGTATGTTTCCGAGGGCAGTGTTACACACATTGATGGCTCCATCACAATCCACAATCCCATTACAGATGACTGTCACCAAGTCTGACCATCAATTCAGGTGAATTCTGCTCCATGTCATGTGCCCCATGGTGATTCTACATGTATGTAAAGTATCCAAACATGAACAGGAGCAGTGCACACACATTCAAAACAAATTCCACTCCCAAAAAGCCGTGCTGCATCCCTTACCCGAAGGCGATTTTCAAACTTGTCCGTGCATGTAATGCTGATTCAGCACATGTTGCTGTGTTCATGAGGAATAGCATGAGCACAACAATGCCACCAGCAGACAGCATGCGCAAGTACCTGTGGATGGGAGACACACCAGAAGTCAGCCAAAAGAAGCACATCCGCATGCATGTGCATGTACTCGACACGTATTAGGTTGTCAACATGCTAGGTGACAATGATTACTCTGGAAAAACATTCTTCTATTGCACCATCACTCGAGTGACACATCCAAACACACCTCTGACTCACTTGGAAGACATGCAGATGGACACACACATTGCAACACTTGCCACACACAGCCCAATGCGTGCACACTCAGACACTGGAACTCACCACTAAGCAAAGAAGTCGCGTATGAGCCGACTCCGCATGTCCTCTACCGCCTCCTCCACATCACTTGCGTCGTGACCAAGCCCTTCATCCTCCACGGGTGGATGGTCCTGCTCATCTGGATCCAGGATGAGTGGCACAGCTTTCTCCACTGCCATGTTGTGCAGCATGCAGCACACAAGGAATATCTTGCAGACCTTCCCCGGTGCATATGGGAGTGCACCACCGGTCTTGTGGAGGCAACGTAATCGGCTCTTCAGGAGGCCAAACGTCCTCTCTATCACTCGCCTGGTCCGCCCATGTGCGTTGTTGTAGCGGTGATCGGCAGCTGTGCTGGGGTTGCGGAGAGGCGTGATCAGCCATGGCATGTTGGGATAGCCAGCGTCCCCTACATGGAAACATCATGGACAAGAGTGGGTCAGGAGAAGCAGTAAGACAGGAAGATGACGTTAAATACAGGACTGCCAGAGTATACCCACCAACAATACATGCTCGTTGGTTGCGCAGCTGCAGCATCATTTCAGGCACCCTGCTACGCCTCATGATGTACGCATCGTGTGCTGATCCTGGAAAACGAGCACAGACATGTGGAATCACCATGTTGGCAAGACACACCACAGGAGCATTAATGGAGTGGTAATGCTTGCGGTTACGGAAGGCTACCTTCTGTGCCTGTGGTGGTACCAAAGCCACATGTGTTCCATCTATGGACCCAATGACATGGGGCATCCCTCCCAGGGCATAGAACTCACGCTTGACAGCTGTCAACTGCTCAGGAGTTGGGAATTTAATGAACTCATCCAGGTGCTCCAAGATGGCCTCTAAAAAATCATGCAGAACACGGCTGAACATGGTTTGGGACATGCCACCGACATGGGCAATGGTATGTTGAAAGGTACCCGTGGCCAAGAAATGTAGGGCTGCCATCACCTTCATCTTGGGTGTCAGTGCAGTAGGATACCTGTGTAGCGGTTGGAGGTGTGGTGCCAGCCGTGTCGTCAGGTCCTCAATCAAGCGTTGGGGTAAGCGGTAGCGGCATATACAGTCATTTTCCCGCATGTCAGCCAAGTCCGGAATTGGTCGAAGGAGAGGCGGAGCCCTGCAGTGAATTAGAAGGCACAACGAAGAGTGAGTACAGTACACCACCAATGTCCATGTACAGAGCACATGCTCAACAGGCAATACACATATGCTACATACAGAGTCAGGTCTGTGCAATATGCACTGGACACGTATGCCAGGCATGTGACACTCCTACCAAGAGCCAGCTACAAACGTTGATTCTCAACCTCAACATGCCATGCCATAAAACTAGCTGGGGGCCAGTGTAAATGAGCAGGCAGACGCATTACAGGAGTTACAGACATCCAAATATGTGCAGAAGAAGGATGTTTATTGTACAGACAGGTTGCGGAACACTAGAGGCACAGGTCACATGTCATAGAATAAGGACAGACCACACACCTTGCCATGAAGGATTACATGTCAAGACTGATCACACATACATTGAGAGTATGCAGATATGTCTTTGTTTTGGAACTCCGTGTCGATGCATACATACACACCTAATGTCGGATTACACATGTGTGCTGGTGTGCGTAACAGCGTGCCATGCTCATCTACACACAGACACATGTTGGTTGCAGCAACTGCAGATGCATTTGACCAAACACCTACAGCAAACCTATGGGAACACATGACACACACATGACATAGCTACAGCGTGCAATGTGGGCATTCACTTGTCAGGGGTAACATTCCGTGTACCTGGCATCAGGGGACATTTGCGGGTGTCGGTGACTGTGCCATGCCAGTGACGCATGGCCCACCAAGTCAGTACTACATATACACATGTCAAAGGAGTGAAGGGGATGTGTGGCACATAGGGCACCATCACACGTGACATGTGTACACAGCTCATCATACTGTAATTTGCTTCACACCTCAGGAGTATGGTGCCACATCACAGCCTGACCCACCTATGCCCGACACATGTAGTACTGCACCAAAAATGCCTTGATGTCCAGCCTTGGCCATGTATGACAGCTCAATTCATTCCTGTGTGCCGCCTGTCACCACTGTCAGGTGTGAATCCCACCGTACATACGCTCTGAGGGCGTGTGTGGGGTCCCTATCACTATGGTGGTGCTGGCGTATGCGTACGCCATAGTGATATGGACCGTACACGCGTGTGTAGGGTCCCTATCACTATGGTGGTGCTGGCGTATGCGTACACCATAGTGATAGGGACCGTACACGCGTGTGTACGGTCTGGACTACTATGGCGTACACGTACGCGAGCACACCCATAGTGATAGGGACCGTACACGCGTGTGTACGGTCCAGACTACTATGGCATACACTTACGCGAACGTGTGTACGGTCGGACTACTATGGCGTACACGTACGCGAGCACCCCCATCGTGATAGGGACCGTACACACGCGTGTGTACGGTCCGGACTACTATGGCGTACACGTACGTGAGCACACCCATAGTGATAGGGACCGTACACACGCGTGTGTACGGTCCGGACTACTATGGCGTACACGTACGCGAGCACCACCATAGTGATAGGGAGCGACCCTACACACGCGTGTGTACGGTCCCTATCACTATGGTGGTGCTGGCGTATGCGTACGCCATAGTGATACGGACCGTACACGCGTGTGTAGGGTCCCTATCACTATGGTGGTGCTCGCGTACGTGTACGCCATAGTAGTCCGGACAATAAACACACGCGCGTGTAGGGTCGGTCCCTATCACTATGGCGTACGCATACGCCAGCACCATGGGGACCGTACACACGCGTGTACGGTCCGTTGCAATGCATTTGGGGTGCCCTAGGGCTGTGGAACGCACCGTACCTGTGTTGTGACATAGGATTGACATAGGGGACACATGAGGGACAAATATAGGGGCCTAAATGCATGCTGGTTGTCATGGAGACCGAGTTTGAGGTTTGAATTTTGCATCATGTGGCCAGCAGAAGTCGGTTGGAGACAATATACTTTGTTGCAATGTGGTTGTTGGCATTACATCATGCTCAATTTTAAGACCATGCAAAGCCTGTCACTGGGGTAGTTTTAAAATGATTGGACGACACGTAGGATGCAAATGTGACTGAGCCAATCACTCTGTACTCCTGTAAATGAAACAGGCCAGCAAGGAAGATATAAGGCAGCCAGGTCCCTTGAGAGAGCACTTGCCTGCACATCCTTGCATTCCACAACACTGCTGCTGCTTGTGATTCCTCTGGCACCATGTCCAGGTCTGTGGAGAGGGCCCAGCCATTCACCATGGAGGAGAATATGGCGTTGGTGGATGTGATCCTCCCACAGTACACCATGCTGTATGGTCGACCAGGGGAGCAGGTGAGTGCAGACTCCAGTAGCTTAAACTGTGCCCCTTTTTGTGACTGTGACTTCTGGCATTGTGTCCAGGTGTGACAGACATGCAGGGTTCTTCATAGTGGTTCCCAGGGGGGGGAAGGGCTCATGTCTCCCATGCAGAGCATGCTGTAGTTCCTGTGTGCACAACGCACTAGCATGGTGCTTACTGTGACGATCACTGCATGACTGCCTAATCCTCCTGGAAATGTTGTTTCTACAGTCCTGATGTGAGTCTGTGCTCCCCCCATGGTGACAGGTGCCAGGACCCACTGATGTGTGTCTGTTCAGTGTACCTGTGGTGAGAGTGTCCAAATTATGTGGTCGTCCCCTGGACATTGGTGTGTGTGTGAGTCCCCTGTCATGTGGGTGTGTGCATATGTGGAGTGTTGCACCCCAGCTGCATGTGGGATGGATACACCCTGCCCATCTGATGTGAGCAGGGAGCTGTGCTGGATGTCTGCCGTGCTGAGACAGCCCCACATCTGTGACACCCCCAGTCTAGTGGCACATGTGCAGAGTGAGGTTTGTAGCGGCAGTTGCCTATGCCAGGTGATTGTTCAGTGCCTGTGTGTGTCTGTGTACTCTGCTGAGGTAGCGTAAGTGGGCTGGGGCATGTGACTGCTTAGGGGTACTGTTCAGATTCCTGTTGTAGCTTGGGATGCACAGTGTGAGCCTGCATCATTGATTGTGTTGCACCCCTCATGCCACCTGAGTACTTTCAATGGCACCTGCTGCATTCGCCCATTCCCAGGAGGATGATGTCACTATGGCAAAGGTGCAATGAGTTGGCTGCATACTATGGCCAGTTCAAACATGCATAATTTGTAATATGTGTGTCTCTGTATCATTGATAAGGTGGATTGATGTATTGTCACTTTTGCATCCTCACAGGTAGGCGTCTGTGCCAAGGGGGAGATCTGGAAGCAAGCCGTCAGTGCCGTGAGGAGGACGGATGGTCGGAAGCGGCGCCTAGCCCAGGTGAGGAAACGCTGGCAGGACATCCGGTGCTGGACGCGGAGGATCGCACGGGTCCTGCTGGGGGACTCACCTGTGAGCCAGAAAAAACGTGGGCGCCGGCGTCTGACCCACATCCAGAAGCGTGTGCTGGCGGTGGTCTTCCCCGACTTGGACAGGCGCTTACTGGAGAAGCAGCAGCAGGAAGGGGGTAGGTACATGTGTGTTTGTTTTGTGTGACCAGCTCTTGGAAGTGCGCAGTTGCATGGATACACTGCCAGGGTTTAAATGTGCAGTGCATATCCTGTTCCACAAAGTAAAGCGGTGCTGTTCTTCCTCCCTTCCCCTCCTTGCCATGTGTTCCCTGGTCTGTGTGTAGTCACTCTTGCACAAGGTCATCTAGGCTGGCAGTTACTCCAAGTGCCCAATGCTTGCAGCATCATGTGTGGGGGTGGTGTGTAACAGGTTTTTGCACGTTGCCTGTGCCCTGGCCAGTTCTGTCATTGTGGGGTCCATGTTAGTTGGCACTGATGCTGAGTCCCGACATGGGAGTGTGTGTTTCATGTGTACTGCCTTACTGCCTGCATGTCGAATGTTGTGCCCTCTGACATGATGTGCTTGAGCGTGAGATGTGCATAGTGCAGGGATGGTGGTTTGTGTTCCAGTCATATCCATCCAGGGCCATGGAGTGGTGTGGCCACTACAGTCCCCTGGGGCACCTTTTCCTAGGTATCATGTGTGTCATCAGACAATGTGGACATTCTCTGTGTCTTCAGCATGGTTTGGGCCCTGTGGCATAGTACCATGGCCTCATTTGTATTCACGTATACTGTGCTACATGTGTCCACTGTACAGGGTGACCTAAATTAGCTGCGTCTGGGCACTGCTGGGAGGACTCTGCACACACCCCTCCTGCGTCTGGGCACTGCTGGGAGTGATAGGCACACGCCCCTCCTGTGTCTGGACACTGCTGGGAGGACTCTGCACACACCCCTCCTGTGTCTGGGCACTGCTGGGAGGACTCTGCACACACCCCTCCTGTGTCTGGGCACTGCTGGGGGGACACTGCACACACCCCTCCTATGTCTGGGACCTGCTGGGAGGACTCTGCACCCACCCCTCCTGTGTCTGGGCACTGCTGGGAGGAATCTGCACCCACCCCTCCTGTGTCTGGGCACAGCTGGGAGGACTCTGCACCCACCCCTTCTGCGTCTGGGCACTGCTGGGAGTGATAGGCACACACCCCTCCTGCGTCTGGGCACTGCTGGGAGTGATAGGCACACACCCCTCCTGTGTCTGGGCACTGCTGAGAGGACTCTGCACCCACCCCTCCTGTGTCTGGGCACTGCTGGGAGGACTCTGCACACACCCCTCCTGTGTCTGGGCACTGCTGGGAGGACTCTGCACCCACCCCTCCTGTATCTGGGAACTGCTGGGAGGACTCTGCACCCACCCCTCCTGCCTCTGGGCACTGCTGGGAGGACTCTGCACACACCCCTCCTGTGTCTGGGCACTGCTGGAAGGACTCTGCACACACCCCTCCTGTGTCTGGGCACTGCTGGGAGGACTCTGCACACACTCCTCCTATGTCTGGGACCTGCTGGGAGGACTCTGCAACCACCCCTCCTGTGTCTGGGCACTGCTGGGAGGACTCTGCACCCACCCCTCCTGTGTCTGGGCACTGCTGGGAGTGATAGGCAAACACCCCTCCTGCGTCTGGGCACTGCTGGGAGTGATAGGCACACATCCCTCCTGTGTCTGGGCACTGCTGGGAGGACTCTGCACCCACCCCTCCTGCATCTGGGCACTGCTGGGATGACTCTGCACCCACCCCTCCTGTGTCTGGGCACTGCTGGGAGGACTCTGCACACACCCCTCCTGTGTCTGGGCATGTACTGTCGGGACATGCACAGGTGTGGGTACGCTCCATTCATACACGGGTGGGGGTACGCTCCATTCATACACAGGTGTGGGTACGCTCCATTCATACACGGGTGTGGGTACGCTCCGTACATACACGGGTGGGGGTACGCTCCATTCATACACGGGTGTGGGTACGCTCCATTCATACACGGGTGTGGGTACGCTCCGTACATACACTGGTGGGGTGTGGGTACGCTCCATTCATACACGGGTGTGGGTACGCTCCGTACATACACTGGTGGGGTGTGGGTACGCTCCATTCATACACGGGTGGGGGTACGCTCCGTACATTCCCGTGCCCACGATTTGCAGGCCTGGGTACGTACCGTACCCAGGCCTTAAGAGCGTGGGTACGGGCAGTACCACGGCCACCACTACGTCACCCCAACAATGGCGGTACGGCCCGTACCCACGTTCTAATGGCCTGGGTACGGGCCGTACCAGCATTGTTGGGGTGATGTAGGGGTACGCGTGGTACGACCCATAACAACGCTCTGAGGGCCTGGGTACGGTGCAGACCCCCAATGGGGTGCCGTAGGGGTAGGCACCATACACAGCCCTTCAGAGCGTGGGTACGGGTCGTACCATGCGTACCCCTACATCACCCCAACAATGCTGGTACGGCCCGTCCCCAGGCCTTTAGTACGTGGGTACGGGCCGTACCGCCATTGTTGGGGTGACGTAGTGGTGGGCATGGTACGGCCCGTACCCACGCTCTTTAGGCGTGGGTACGGTACGTACCGGTATTGTTGTGTTGCCGGTTCGCGTCAACATCCACTTCCGTTGTGGCGGATGCTTGCGTTGCTGGACACGCCCCCACCCCCTCGAGGTGACCAGGTCCTGCAGGTCAGGTATGTCCAGGGCATGTGTAATTTGTGACTTGGGTGGGGGTTATGTGTCCTGCCCCTGCCCCCCCCTTTGCCCCTGGGTGTTATTCTGACCTTCTGCGGCATCTGCGTCGGTGCCTGAAGAGCAGGTGGACTGCTATGAGGGCTGGGATGACACGTAGGTTCGGGTCCATGGCTGTCCGTCGCGTACAGGTGCTCCTTGTGCACGTCGTCCTGATTTCCCGGCAGTTTTTGGCAGCCGGAAAATATAATCAGTGCGGGATTACGTCGGTGGGGATCGTACTTCCTGGTTCGTGAACCGCAGACTGATTGCGTCCCGACGTCACGTCGGAGCATTCCCGGATCACATTGGTATGTATATTTTCGTCGGTCGGTGTTTTTTACGATTCGTACGGATATGTTGTTTCCGTGGGAATCGTACTTCTATGTTTGTAATGTTTATTTCCCGGGTACGAGTCGGACGGAGAAAACGCTCCGACCGACGGTTCGTACCCGGTTTCTCCAGGATCCGAATCGGCACCTAAATGGTTGTTATAGAACAAATCTCGAATGGGGTCTCGTCCTGCTGTCGTCCAAAGTGTCAAGCGTCGGGAGTATGTATGAATACTGATCAGGTAGGACCAGGAATGGGATATTGGGGACATAGAGAGTTTTACAGCTGGTAAGAGTGCATAGTTGGGCGAGAAAGTTAAGAGCCACCTTGACTAGTCAGGGAAGGCTACTAGGAATATGAGTCCCGGGGAATACTAAGTTATCTATCGCAGCTGGGGGTAGGGGCGGGAGAATTGCCTCAGCTTCTTCCAATGTATACCCTGGGAGCCACCTCGAAAGTCACTGCAGCTGGGCTGCCAAGTAGTAGGCCTTGAGATGCAGGGCCCCCAGGCCTCCCTGGTTAGGTCGAAAGTGCAAAAGTGGTAATACCGATAGTGAACCATATGAGTTCCACTAACAATGAGTCCAGTTCCAAGAAAAAGCTGTACAGAGGAAGTAGATGAAGATTGACAAAATAATATAGGTTCTCCACATCACCATCATTTTAGAGATTGCGATATGGGCCCTGACCAAAAGGGGGTGTGTCTTCCAGAAAGCCACCAAGGCCCTAATGGAGATCACAACCCTCGTAAGTTACACTTGGCATCATGGTGGTCATCTTCCCTGTAAAATGTGGATCCCTCCTATCTCAATGGATTAGACCCAACAAAATAATCCATCAAGGGGGGACCTTCTGACACAGGAGGAAGAGGCAAGATTTGCCGTTATTTACTAGATGGCCCGAGGCTCTTCTAAATGCCTCAAGGGTATGTACAATTAGGTCTAGTCCTACTCTGATATCCTGGATATTCATTCATTCATTCATTTGATAACTTTATTTCGGCCAAAGACCATAAAAGCACAGAATAAATTACAAGGAAAATTGCACATTTCATTAAAACAATAAATAGAGACAAGTTAATACAATGATAAAAAATGAATTAAACTGGTGTTATCAAGAAAGCTAGTTTAGATAAAAAGACAGAACATTTTAAAGAAAGCTTTTCCTTCTACGCCAAAAACCATGTAAAAAACGGGACATAGCAAAGACAATTGGGGGGTGAGTGTCATATATTAGGACCCTGCATGCGTGCATGCAGTGTCTAAACCCTAGGTTCTTACATAAGGGGATGAGACACTTTTTCCTCATTAAGTGGTATGCGGGGCAGAAAAACAGAACATGGCATATATCTTCGAGATTGTAATTGCAAGCCGGACAGGCTGCGTTTTCTGATCTTGCCCATTTGTGAGTGAATGCCCTGAGCGGTAAGGTACCATGCCTTAACTGCAAATAAAGCTTCCTAGCAAGAGATGGATAAATTACATCGAGGAAGACCTCTGCTCTTGATTCTGATTTTATTAGGAGAAACTGTTTAGTGAGTTTCCCCAAGGAGCTTGAACCATGTAGAGTAACTAATCTCAGCTGCCTTATATGGCCTGTTAAATCAGATTTGGAAGTCCTTTTGCAGGCTACCTCCGGAGATTCCCAAAGATCGGTCCTGCCGATCTTTGTGCTAAAATCCTTAATATGGGATAACCATGGGATGCTCTTGCTTTTAATTAGGGCCCAAACCTCCATGAATTCCTCTCTATAAGGTGCCAGTTCTTGCACCGTCCAGAGCCTTTTCCAATAAAGTAAGGGCCGAAGGACTGCCAAATCTTCAATAGGTTCTATCCCCAGATCAAGACGTAGGGAAAGGAGTGGTGTACTTACAGGCAAGCTCACAAGACTTCTCATGAAGCCCTGCTCAACCAGGGTTAATTTGGCGATGTTTTTATGACCCCATAATTCGACCCCATGCAATGAAGCAGTTCTGGCTTGCAGCCGGTATATTTCAACTGCCGGGGCTGCTGGTTTATAGACCGAGGCTCGCTGGACCTTACAAAGACCCCCTACTATTTGGGACAACCTCAGCCATGATTTTGTAATTTGTGATCCCCAATCAAGGTTCTCGGTCAATGTGATTCCAAGATAAACAAAAGTCCTGACTCTCTCAAGGGGGGAGCCATTAAGGGTAGGATTTGGGCGGGTTTGTTTGGGAGGATTGAAGATCATGAACTTAGTCTTCTCTAAGTTAATCTCCAAGCCTCTGGCAATACAAAATGCCAGAAAACCATCCAAAATGCGCTGAATGCCCGATTATGTTTTAGATAACAGCAGAGTGTCGTCAGCAAACATCAGAGCGGGCACTCTGCCAGTAGCCAACCTTGGGGCATCGTTGTTAACTACGTCAGCCAAATGGGTGACAAGGCCATTGATGTAGAGACTAAACAACGTTGGAGCCAAAACACACCCTTGGCGCACCCCCTTCCTAACGGGAAAGCGTGAAGAGAGGTCGCCATGCCTCCCACACCTAACCTGGGCATAATTGCCGTTATGAAATCTGATTAGAATGTTCAACAGGTAGGGGGGGAGGCCCATATCTGCCAGAACTTTCCATAATTTTCCTCTTGGGACAAGATCAAAGGCAGCGCGCAGGTCAACGAAGATGAGGTAGAGGCTGCCACCCTCTACTCTCACCGTTTTCCAGTATAGGACCTGTAACCGGAAGATCTGGTCTATGGTTGAGATCCCAGATCTAAACCCTGCCTGTAATGTAGTCAGAATTTTGTTTTCATCCATCCATCCCTGGATTCTGTCTAAGATAATTCTGCCCATTAATTTCTGAGTAGTGTCAATAAGGCTGATTGGTCTATAATTAGCCGGCTTTAACGGACAGCCTTTCTTAAATATAGGGACTATCTCCGCGCCCAACCAAGTGACTGGCAAAGCAGCCCCCTTGAGGATAGAGTTGAATAATACCACCAAGTACGGGGCCCAAATTTTTGGTTGAGAGCGGAATAAGTCCGGGGGCATTTTATCTAAACCAGGGGCTTTGTTAGACAGGAGCCTTAATATTGCGGTCTCTACTTCTTTGAGAGTGATAGCCACAGGGAGTTCTGGCATAAGAGTGGCCGCACCCACCAAAGAAGGACACAACTGGCGCTCATGTAAGGGCACCGGGATAGGGAGGGGGGGACGAGTCTCAATATCACGTGTAATAGGGTCACTTCCTCTCATCGGGCTGCACTCCAGAGGCACCCCCAGGCCTCCCTGGTTAGGTCGAAAGTGCAAAAGTGGTAATACCAATAGTGAACCATATGAGTTCCACTAACAATGAGTCCAGTTCCAAGAAAAAGCTGTACAGAGGAAGTAGATGAAGATTGACAAAATAATATAGGTTCTCCACATCACCATCATTTTAGAAATTGCGATATGGGCCCTGACCAAAAGGGGGTGTGTCTTCCAGAAAGCCACCAAGGCCCTAATTGAGATCACAACCCTCGTAAGTTACACTTGGCATCATGGTGGTCATCTTCCCTGTAAAATGTGGATCCCTCCTATCTCAATGGATTAGACCCAACGAAATAATCCATCAAGGGGGGACCTTCTGACACAGGAGGAAGAGGCAAGATTTGCCGTTATTTACTAGATGGCCCGAGGCTCTTCTAAATGCCTCAAGGGTATGTACAATTAGGTCTAGTCCTACTCTGATATCCTGGATATTATAAGAGAACATTGTCAGCATGAAGGGATATGCTCTGGTAGCCATTTGAAAGAGGAATTTCTAATGCCAAAGCCCCTGTTGCATCCCAGCAGCAAGGGTTTCATGGCCAGGGCAAATAAAATGGGAGAGGGGGCAACCCTGACGAGTTCCCCTACTGATTGATATTGGAGAAGTGACAGTGCCCTTGAGCTTAACCCTTGCCACTTGGGCCGTGCAAAAGAACTGGACCATTTGAATTGAGTACAGCAAACAGAACCAATCCAACATATTGAAGGCTATCTCCAGATCAAGAATGAATGCAGCTGTCTGGTACGCATGGGTAGGGCTGAAACGGTTGATTGACGGAGGCAATGCGGTCAGGAAGGCACTTTCCTACACATCATATGGGAATGCGACTATATACAGTCGTATTGGCGCAAAATCCATGACACTCTAAACAAAACACTCACCCTCCGCCCGGAAACACGTAGATGCATATTGAACATATGGGATCCCACTGACCTGAACAATCATCACACGCAGTGGGTTACATTAGGATACATGCTGGCCAAAAAGAACATTGCACGATTGTGGGGAGCGTCCCACCCACCTACAGTAGAGACCTGGAAAGAAGACCTAGACTGGTGTATGTATAGAGAAAAGACTATTTATATAGCCCGGGGCTGCCCCATAAAGTGGTCCAAAATATGGGACCCGTGGAACTCCTACCGAGGGTATATTTGTGACCCGCCTCACAGCATTGACTCGGAAGAACCCCTCACCCTATAATCTGTTCCCATAGTACTCTAATGAAAACTTGTCCACGGTTGCGCTCTGTGATTGAACTGTATTTGATTCCTCCGTGTTGTATGATACAAGTCGATGAATGTTTAATAAAAATAATTTAAAAAAAAAAATGAATGAATGCAGCTGATAAAGGCCATCGAGCTGTAGTTGCATTTTATGATACGGAATACTCGCCGGATGTTAAAGGAGGTCAACCTGGTTAGTATAAACCCATTCTGATCAGGATGGACTAGACGTGAAAAATCTTTGAATAGTTGGTCGCCTAAAACGTAGCCGAGTACTTTATAATCCGCATTTAGGAGCACTATTGGCCTATATGATGCAGGGTCAAAGGGGATTTTACAGGATTTTACCGATTGGAACCTGGGCAGCCTCGCTTAATTGTGGGGAAATCATTCCTGAGTCTATGGCCTCCTGATAGAGTTGGGATAGTTTAGGGGCAAGTGTTGTTGACTAAGTTTTATTGAATTCGATCTGGAGACTGTTGAGGCCAGGGGTCTTACCTGAGGCAAGGGTTTTGAGTGCTGTTTTTATTTCTTGTGGGGTGATGGGATCCTTAATTTCTGCAGGGAGGTCAGGTGGGAGAAGCAGAAGGTCAATCGGGGCGAAGCAGACTATCAATTGGTGCTAAGAAAGCAGGAATCTTGTTGGTTTGTGGATATCAGGGGCCCCTATAAAGCCACTTGTAGGATTGAAACAGTGTATGAAAAATGTCTTGTTGGGTCTATATAGTGTTGACTGTCTGATCACAAAGTGTGGGGACGGGGTATTTGGCCAGTCCTCCAAAATAATCCAGGCTAAAACACATCCCGATTTATCTGTTTCAGAGTGGACAGAGTGCGCTCTGGCAGTGTAAGCTTACCAATCTAAACAGCAACTCTTTTCGAATAATACCACCTCCTCTGAAGAGCACCAAGGTCTTGGTCTCAGACACTATTCTCCAGTCGAAGTCGATATTTGCTCAGACCACGACTTTCATTGATTCCCATTTTAGAGCTCCTGTTGAGGCAGTATCATCATTTTGATTGAAGTATTCTATCTGTATGTGCCCAGGGTTTCTTGGAGAGGGTTGTCTTCAAGTAGGGAAGAGGGAAGTCTCCGTGTTGGACTGGGGAGGACGAGAGAGGTAATAGACCAAGGAGTAAAAGGAATACAGGCGTAGGGTGGGATTATGCACCTGCCATCTGCAAGAGACCAGTGGTTAAGATCTATGGAAACCTTCATCCAGGACGGAATTAAAATTACCTCCGAAGAGCCCTGGAAGAGACACCCAGTCTGCCAAGTGAGTAGATACAGAAGCAAGTATTGGTGGATGTGAGGATCATGAATGTTACAGAGAACCAAAGGTAGGTCATCAAGTCTGTTCTGAAGAAAAATAAATCTGCCATTCGGGTAACATTAAACAAGATCCCAGCTCCTATCCATACCTGTAAACTTCTGGCAAAGGAACGGAAGTCCCTAGTGAATACCTGTCCCCACCAGTGCCTCTGTAATTTCAAACCCTCGTCCTAGTTCCTGTGGCACTCCTATAAGAATGCCATATGAACTTTGCGAACCTGCTCTAGGGAACGAATTTTATAATGTTTAGGCGGGTGTGACATGCCTCCTACATTCATCTGATTATCCTGCATTTATTGGCCACCATTATCGGCTGAACTTAATGCAGACCACCTTCCCCTATGCTAAACAAAACCCACAAGCACTCCTCCACAGCCTCCCCCCCCATGAACAAGAGAAACAGCAAAATAATTCAAACCAGTAACAGCAAAAAAAAAACCAGAAAAAGAAATGGAACCTAAAAAGGGCAGATAGCAACCGGCAGACTGCTCAGAGGAAACTTGTGTTATCTCAGACGATCCATGGAGGAGAATGTCAGCTTAGCATCATGAAGGGCCAATGCCTGTGGTAGTGAAAGGATGAAATTGTCAGAATGAGACTAGAAGTCTGGGTTATCGCCCACAACACCACTGATGTTGAGGGCACATGAAAGACTAATAACCATTTCCACTGCATGTCCCAACAGTCATCGCCACTCCTTTAATAGATAACTTCAATATTTTGGCCCCTCACCATGTTCCTGTTAGGATGGAGTTCATCCTTTGATCAAATGGCAGATACAATAAGATGAAATGCTTCAGTAAGTCGGATCTGTCACGGTATGCTTCCAGCAGTTGACTCCTGTCATCACTCTTAAGCGTGTTGCCCTCTTTAATGTTACATTGCCTGCCTCTGACAGAATTTGCCATCATGGCTACCACTGCTGTTTATGCTTTTACAGTTTGCTGTCTTTCATCCTCACACTCTGAATAAAGACACTTGACGAGGAAGCAGCTGTGTCCCTTCCATACCTACAACTGCAAGGTAGATCTCGAACAACTTGCATCAAATAAACAGCTACAGCACTTTCTAGCTCTTTGACCGTCAATATGGACTTAATTAAAAGTGCCTAAGCTCACATGTCTAAGGCGCTGATTATGATCTCTGATTATTTTTCTGACCCCTGCCCAAACCCTGGTTGGCGCTGGGGTAATAACTGGGTGTGATAATGTCCGCAGGATTCATTACATTTTGGCAGGTTAAATGCGCCTGAATTTAAGAGGAGAAAAGAATATGGGGGCTCATTTACAAGCTCCTTGCGCCACTTTTGTGTCATTTTTAACATGGGAAAAGTGACGTACAAAGGGTCTTGTAAATAATAAGCCCCATGGTATTTGCTGTGACATGCAGAGTTTGGTGCTGTGAGCCCTGGGAGTCTGACTTTATCAGATACAATAAATAGCACACACCTTCTTGAACACTTGTAATCAGGACCTCAGTAGTAGAAACATATTAGACATGCTTGCCCTGAACTGATGGAAGTCTGGAACCTGGTATCTGTTTATGAGATCTACTTGATCCCTTTTAGGTGGAAAGGGGAGAATGTGGCAACAAGAGAGGTGGAAGCTGTTATTGGAGAACATGGCTCCGTGGAAGAAGTAAACGTGTATGGAGTTTTCGTGCCAGGTAGGAACATTCCAGAGCATTGACAATACATTGTGTGCAGCTTCCAGATCTGCATTATGTGTCCTCATTTTTATCCCAGCTATACCCTTTTAGTGATAAGCAAAGCATAAACACATATTGCCCTAAGGTTAGTGTGACCCCGCTGCCTGCCAAGTGCATAGTGTGATTGTATATTAATGCTACTTCAAGGAGATTGGAAAAATAAATTATATTTTAAACAGGCCATTTTAATTTTAATGAACTCAGTGGGTTTGAAAGTTATTTTCTCACATCGTCCCTATTTAGTACAAAGACGTAGGAAAACTATTTCGAGTATTCATTATTCCTGTAAATCAGTGCTGTTGGTGTAATTGTTCGCTCTGCATCATTGTCCAACCGATGCTTGAAAACTCCCAGAGAAATCTTCTCCTATGAAGCCTTTCCACACAAAGTTTCAATTCAACTCTGCTTGCCTCATCCTTCTGTGGCATCGATCAATGTACATCACACCAGCCCAGAGGTTGCAGCATTCGTTGCTAATTGTTGACATATTCAAATTAAAACATGAAATTGTGGTCCTTCGTTTTCCACTGAAAATCTTGTGCACTCAAAACAGACCTGATGACTGTATTTCTCAATTGCTGCACCAGTGCCCTCTATGTCTTCCCCATAACTTGAATACATCTTCTGGTACAAACCATGTTGTGAAAGAAGTTAAAATAAACTTTGGTTGAAAGTTTGTTTTTAGTTAAAAGGATTAGTGGCTGAAAACTAAATAAGATTTGAACCTACACCATTTGTAAATAAAGTATTACTTTCACCCCCCATTCAAGGCCGGCTGACCTACCGTGCATCAGGTGTTTCCCCGGGAGGCTGAAAGGGTGGGGGATGGTTTTGTCACTAGGGTCCGGTTTTGCAGTGGTGCCGTAATATCGGCCCCCAGTACTGAATGTAGCAAGCAAGCTTTTCCAGCCTCCAAGGGACGCCTGTCCGAGAAAACATCCAAGGCGTCTTTGGGTTCCCAGTACGGCCCTGCCCCCCTTGCTTCAGAGCCATCCCCTAGGATCACTATTGTAGGGTCCAAGACTAGCACCCACATTGCCTTGTACTGGAGCTGGACTAGTGAATGAGCTAGGGAAATTTGGGGTGTGTTTTGGGGTCAATCATGAAAATTGGGGTGTGCATTTGGGTCAAATGACATTTGAGGTATGCATTTGGGTCAAATATGAAACTTTGGGTGGGTATGTGGGTCAAATATGAAATTTGGGGGGTGCATTTGGGTCAAATATGATTTTTAGTTGGTGTTTTGGGGTCTCAAAGATTAATTTTAGGGTTCAGGGTTTGCTTTGGGGTGCAAGGGTCAGTTTTAGGGTTTCACCCACTAAAGTGGGAATGGTAATGTTTACATCTCCGCAATCCAACACCTTCCCTACTGTTGTAATATGCCTAGCATTAGTATGCATTGTAATGGAATGCAATATAATGGTATGCGTCGTAACTTGTGGAGGAGTGTGGCTCACTGGTTAGAGCGGCAGACCCTGAAGCAGAGTTCTGGCCAGGGACCAGGGTACGATTCCCGCCTCGGCGGGGCTCGGGCTCAATTTTCTCGGACCTGTCTATTCTCGCCTCGGTGCCTATTCTAATCACGGGCCCCACGCTGCATCTCTGGGCAATAGCTTGCTTAGCCTCCACACCGGCCCCAACAGCGCTAAGGATGCCTGGCTTCACCCTGGGGGTGCCCAGGAGTGGACACTTCACAGGGAAAGCCAGGAGGGGTTCCACAGCGGTATGAGTATCAGCGCCAGGAAACCGCAAAGGCGACACCGCAAGGTGGCCGTCTGGTGACAGTGCGCTCTATAAGTACCTTGACATTTACATACATATATACCTTCGGCACACCAGTGGTGCGCCCACTGCGCATTGCCGGACATCGGCCGCCATTGAGAAGTGCTGGGGGAGTGGGGGGGGGGGGGACAGCTGGGAAGTGGGAAACACCGGAAAGAACACTGGATGGGGCGTGGATGCGGGGGGTGTGTGTGAGCGGGTGTTGTAAATATTTAAATGAGAAAAATCTTACCTCGAGACTGTGTCCCGTCTTCGTTGCTCCTGCTCTCCTGAGTCTGCTTCCAGGAACAGGAAGTAGGCATTCAGGCTCCCTCCAGGCTCCCTCCCCTAAGCCAATCGCAACACTGCAATGTGGCGTTGGGATTGTTCATTGGCGCTGGGACGAGGCGTTCAGCCAGGGGCTGGAGGTGTGGGCATGTTCTCCATGCAAGCTGTAATGCAGCCTGCATTGCGAACAGGACAGTGCTCATGACTGCTTTGTGCGGCCTGAGCGGGCAGATCAAACAGTCACTGCACACTTAAGTGGGCATGCCACTCCACCCCTGCTCCGTGGGTGGAGCAGCCCTACCCACCCTCTCGCTCACAAAGGTAACATGGCACGATAACATCAGGAAGTTATCATGTGATGATTGTTCCTCTTCTTGCACTGCTTGGAAGCAGCGGGGCAACGCTTTTCCGCCATAGCGGATGAGCCAACACTGGGGGTGCGTCATATACTGGTGCTAGGCCTGGGCATCTCGACCCCCTGGCCTCCTCTGCTATGTGTCCCACCTTCTCCTTACCTGGACATTGACACAGTGGCGCAATCCGCTAAACTCTCTCCAATTCCTCACTCAGCAGGTGGGATTTCACAAGTGTGGGTACAGCAGTCGCCGCCAAGTCTGCTGGTGAACCTCTTGATGCAGTTGATGCAGCAGGGCCCCCTTAGGCGTGAACTTGCAGCGCTCCCGCAACACAAGTTTTGCGCAGCTCAAGGGCCTCACCCTCCACAGCGTCCGGCCAGCGCAACCTCATCCGGCCTGTGATGCAGAGGTGCCGCACACCGTTGGTAATCCTCTCTGTGCACCCCGTAGTGTGCGATGCAGACCTCCCTACGTTGTTGCACAGGAGTGCCTCTACCATTTACAGCTCCAAGGGGCGCAAGGCGGTCTTCTCACACAGGTCAGCAACTTGTCTCCATGCGACCGGCCAGACTTCACCACCAGGTACGGGTGATAGCTGTGCCTCAATGTCTACCACCACAGCTCATCGACTCCACAGCTCCTCCGCATCCCACTCCATGCTCCAGACGCAGGTCCAGTAAGCCATCCAGGCTCCAAACGCAGGTCCAGCAATGCATCCAGGCTCCAGATGCAGGTCCAGTGAGGCATTCAGGCTCCAGACGCAGGTCCAGCGAGGCATCCAGGCTCCAGATGCAGGTCCAGCGAGGCATCCGGGCTCCTGACGCAGGTCCAGCGAGGCATCCAGGCTCCAGACGCACGTCCAGCGACGCATCCAGGCTCCAGACGCAGGTCCAGCGATGCATCCAGGCTCCAGGCGCAGGTCCAGTGATGCATCCAGGCTCTCATCCTGGTCATCCTGGACGTTGGGTGGCTTGAGGGGGTTGTTGATGTGTGCTGCACTTGGCCTTGGCTGCTCAATTCTGCATTTAATTTTTTTTGCCTATTTTCTATTGGAGGTCAACTGATAGGCTATTTTTTCGATTAGAGGCAAAAAAAACACGTTGGGCTGACGTGCGTTTTTTTGCCGCTAATGGGTCTTTTGTTGGTTTTTGCCCGCTAACGCCAGAATTCCTATCGCCATTACGCTAATGTTAGCGGCAGGTTTCACCGCTGATCCCTGAAGCTATCGCCATGCATCGATGTCTTGTGCATACGTCGTTAACAAGGCGATAGTTTTCAGTGGTACACAGCGGTAAGAAAACCGACTGTTTTCGCCAGTCCTTTTACATATAACCCTTAATCTATTCTTGACTGAGAGCATGTCCAGACCCAAATGAAAACATTTTATTTAGGTGTTTTCAGCATTTGTGATCTTCGTACAACTAAAACAATCACCACTAAATACATACTTTCATTAGAAAATTAAAAGACTAGGTTTAGTAACAGGAGAATCTAGATTTTATTAACAGTGTGGCTTTTGTGGATGCCACTCTATTTTGTTACCCAGAATGCCCTGCAAGAGTCAAACTTCCACACAGACTGCATAGTTATCTTACATTTTTGGAGGGAAAATTTCAGAATCTGGGGCATCCACAAACTTCTTACCACCCAGCATTCCCACACTTCTCCTGATAAAAGCTATACCCCACCCCACCTATGTGGCTGGGCCAGTCGCCATAAGGATTTTTGCCGCATATGCAGATGACAAGAAGTTCACATCCTGTACACTGCAAAGGTTATACAGGAGATTTGATGATCTCATCCTCTGCATTGAAAAAGTTCAACATTTATCAAAACGTTCACTTTCTTGTGCTTGTATAGCTGTGCAAGGTTGAAATGTATAAGACTGAAATGAATTAGAAATCACCTGTTAATACTAAGATAACCACTATTGCTAAAATAACCATCTAATCTCCAGCATAATGCTGTCACAAATAAAAAGGAATATCCCACATCTGTTCTTATCATACTGTACCAGTTAGCACCCTTCTTTTCTACTCAAAACTCCTCTATTATACTCTTTCCCAGAGGTTAACTCCAAGATAGTAAACTGTGGAGGAGCTTTTAAAGGAGAATGTTGGACAGCAGGGTTATTATAAAGCCAGAAGTCCTGTAACCTTGACTATATACTCGAAGAGAAAGTGTCCTTTGCTCAACAATTTTCTCAATTTGTACCTCACTGACATATTTTCTCTGCAGGGAGACTCAAAATTGATCACTCGAAGTCCACTACAAAACTTAAGAACTAAATTTTCCTCACTAGATCCAACAGTCAATTCTCTATGTTTACTATATATTTTAAGGGCCCCAGAAGACAGACAATCATTTGCATCTTTTGCAACAAAACCATCCAGTCCTGAGCCATTAACAAGATAGCATCCAAATAAACAGGGGTGTGACAACTTTGAGTAATTGGCTTTAACGCAGTTATGCGAAATTCCAGCAAAACTATGCAAAATTATACTAAATACAAATCTGGAATTTTGCACTATATTTAGTGAGGAAGCGTTTAAACAAGAGCAATGCAAACCACAGTAGTTGTTCCTGTGTGTTCATGGTAAATCTTCACAGCAAATTTCCTCAAATTGCACCATTCACAACAGTGCATAATTGCGAGAAATGGCATAGAGGCGTAATTTGGGGAATTTTGCATTGCGTGAATTACGCAGGTGTAATTAACATTTTTCCCAGGCCTACAAATAAACAATCAATCATTTGCCACAAGAAACCCATAACAGGCTTCAACAATGTATAAAAACATCATGGTGCAGATGAAAGACAAAAGGGCAACAAATAAATTGCCACTACCTGTCTGCTCATCCAAACTCTAAGAACGCGCAAATGCTCCCTCTGTACTAGAATTGTAAAATAGGTATCTTTGAGAGCTATTGTGTCATGTAATCTTCGGCTCAGAGGATACCCATTAACAGATGTATCCCCTCCATTTTGAAGTGTCAGTACGCAACCTATTGATTTGGGACAGGTCCCATTCCTGAATTTTTACACCCTTTGTTTTTCTTCTTCACTAAGAACACATTGCTCATGAAAGCCATTTCTGCCAAACAAACATCATCTATAGCTCCTATCATTACCATATCCAAAATCTACTAACGTATCAAAAGTCTTTCTTAATCTGAAATATTAAGCTGTGGAAAAAGTCATTTTGTAGCCCATCGAAGTCTCTAGCACCCAAGTGTCTCTTCTTCTTCCACACATTTAAATGCTATCTCAACCCACCTACTACCTTTGGTGGATGGGAACTGGAAAAGAAAGTTACACTCACCTGAAGAATTTTCTTGGTTCCTCGCTCTGCCCTGTGTGAAACTTGTCCTGACACTTCATTTTCGCTGAGGGTGGAAACCAGTAATTATCCCCATATAAAAAGCCTTGTCCCCTTTGGCCTCTCTGAACTACTGCTATATCCATGAATTTATGATTAGTACTCATAAGAATAAATTTCCCTCTTTCTACCACAACAGCGAATTTAGCATTTCCAATGAAACACGCTGTTCATTGGTTCAATTTTCTTAGGCAAACAACATCAATATTGACCTCTTGGGCCAACGCTTCTTCTTTCATATTAAAGATACTTGCCACCAAGCCAACAATAGCCAGTATTGTATCTTGACAAATTTTAATGGCTATCTCTTGCTCTGTCTTAGGATCGTTTCATTTATTTCACCATTTTAGGCTCCAGCTCTGGCATAATGCACATTTTGTCTCTGATAACAGCCTCAAACATTGATACTTAAGAAGCATTTCCTTCATTTGGCTCAGAGGTTACTTAAAACAGTAATGGAAATACTTCAATACTTGATCTATTGGCCAGAACTCCCAAATCCGGGTTGGATTCCTTAAAGCTTTAACAGCTCTCCATGTTGGGGAACACTATGGTGCAAGGAAGTCTGCGTCGGCACTTAGCTGCTTAATTAGGCGCCAGGGCTGCACCATATTGTTGTAAATATGGTGCAGTCCTGCGTTTCAGAAGTGGCGGAGTGCAGCTTTAAGCCAGGAAGCCTAATGCCGCACCTAGTCACTGCTTAGTAAATATGCCCCAAAATTATTTCAAAACAACATCCATCTATAACCAACAGCTGTCTGACCCCTTCACAATCTGACTAAAAACGAGGAGAGAATCTAATTGCCTCTCCGGGCCAAATCTAAATGGATAGTGCAATCTAAAATTTACATTCCCAAAGACTAAAGTGCACAAACATGACCCCCACAAGCTTGAGGAACTCAGTCCTTCCTCTGTCATGACCCACAGTGACCACGACTCAAGACACACAACATCCCCAATGCACAGAGCCTGTGCTCCCACAGTAGCAGTGAAATACTTTGCTTGCAGCAGCAGATGGACTGAGATCCCACTTGAGCCTACGCTTCTACCCAGAGCCAGAGAAATTAACACCTGCGCCCCTGAGGAGATAAAATGAATACATGAGTAACTGGCATTCACAGCCATCAGAGAGTCGGAATTAACCTGCCACCACTGGCTGTCAAACCCAGCAAAGAAGTATCAACTAATCACCTCACCACAACTCCCAGCACAATATAAGTATTCCTGAAACCCGCTAAAGGCAACAATAACAAACTATCTCATACAGAAAACAATTTATAAAGGTCCATAGTGCCCCATTTACTCAGATTACCAAACTTGCACATTGGTAAAAATTCCATTCTAGAACAATCTCACTTAGCAATTTTCTCAACTCAAATTAGGAAACGAAACCACACGAAAAGAGCTGCATTTACAGTGAGATAGAATGTTCTTGTAGGGATAGTTCTGTTTCTGTGATGTTGTGCTGCTTGAAGGAGACTGCATTAAAGGAGACTGCACAATCAAACTGGTCCATCATCTGGCATTTCCAGGCGATGCCATTTTATCTGAACTGCTAGATCTGTGTTTTATTTATGTATTTATTTAATGAGTTTTATATACCCTGGCTAGACCCAAAGGTTTCAGAGCGCTTTACATAAGGATCCACAAAGTTCCAAAATAACATCCGTTACAGGTTACATAGTATAGAAGTAAACATTTAAGTAGCATAGAGAACAAGGTTCATGGAGTGAAGGGGGAGATGCATTGGAGAGACAAAGGGAAACTCTGTCCAAGGGCCGGCTGGGTAGGTGAGGGCCGAGTGGGAAGTCCATAGCCCATCTCCTCAATAACTATCAGGTAGCTCCACCGGGCATCGGTGCCCACTGTGTAATGTCTCTATCCTCAATAGTTTGTATTTTTGCATTGCATAAAACTGCATGGAACACACCAAGCCCATGATTTCGAGTGGTCCAGAATTAAATTAGGTATTTACAACTCTCTCTGTAAATACTGATAACCCGGTTCGAGTTATTTATCGAGTGTGATAAATACCTAGTTTCATAAGTTGGCTCTTGAAAAATGACAACATTCTAATAAAAGTAGCTTCTTACTGGATCCATTTCTGCGTGAATTGGGGTTTTGCCTAGTACATTTTGATGGGTTAGACCAACCGAAATTTAACAGGAGAAAAATGCAGGGCGTGGGTCTTCCTTCTATTTTTTGCTGTTGCCTCCTGTGTTTTTGCTATGTTTTTGCTGGTCTAGATGATTTGGGCACTTTGCCACTGCTATTCAGTGCCAAAGTGCAAGAGCTCCCTATTGTAAATTGTTGTAATGGATTAGTGACTCCATGATTGGCTTATTTGATTTACTGTCAGACCCTAGTACAGTGCCCATGTGTGCCCAGGGCCTGTAAATCAAATGCTCCTGGTGGGCTTGCAGCACTGGTTGTGCCACCCACAGAAGCAGACTGCCATTGCAGAGCCTATGTGCAGTCTGGGGCTGCCATGTCCACGTGGCAAGTGTACCCACTTTCCAGTCCCTAAACCTTCCCTTTTCTACATATTAGTCACCCCTAAGGTAGGCCCAAGGGCAGGGCTCATTGTATGTGAAAGGTAGGACATGCCCTGATGTGTGTGCCATGTCCTGATAGTGAATTACACCCAATTTTGTTTTTCACTATTGCAATGCTACCTGTTCCCATAGGCCAGAATGGGCAGTTTGATTATAACATTTTATAATCCTAACTGACCCAGGGAACAAGGTAGAAATTCGAGTTTAGTATGCCTGAAATCAGAATGTTAAAATACATCTTTTAGTGAGGGTGATTTTTACATTCTGTGCTTGAAAATACCACTTTTAGAAAGTAGGTATTTTCTTGCCTAACCATCCAGCATTTCTCTGCTAGGTTTGTGTATTCCATGTCTGGTTTGTGAGTGACAGGGGGCTGGAGAGGGCCTTGGCTCCAGCAGTAAGATGGGACAGGGCTGGGCTGAATAGGACCTGCATTGAATAGAGAGTAGGGGGCAGAGATTTCCTTTCACTGACCTCAGCCTCATAGAATAGAGAGTAGGGGGAGGAGATTTCCTTTCAGCTACCTGGGCCAGGTCTGCTCTCAAACATTGCTGTCTCCACCTCCTGCCAGGAAGCTGCACCCAGGAGGACAGAACTAGTTTTGACTAGGCACAGACACTCTCTGCCTTCAGAGAAGAAAGGATTTTGCAGTATAAATATTGGGACCCAGACCCCAGAACTTTAGATCACTTCTGGAAATCAAGACAAACCCTTTGGCAAGGCGAAGAATCGGAGAAGCAGAAGGAAGATTACTGCCCCTTTGCTGTGGCTGTTTGGTATTGGCCTGCAGTGGATACTTCTCCAGTATTGAATTTTTCATAGATTCACATGCTTGTATCTTCCCCGTCGTCATGGTGGGAGTCTCACGGTAAAAGAATAACCATAGCAGTAAAAGAAAAACTGCCTGGAAACCATAGAGAGTAAATATTTGTGTAACCACTTATCCTCATTATATGGTACAAACCACAGCCAATCAGCAGCCAGCCCAGAGATACACCATCCCCAGCAGAGCCACCATACCTCAGATTTCCAACCGCCATCGTGTGAGAAGGAGTCTCCCTGAGCCTAGCTCAGTTTGTATCTTTGCTGAACTTTTGACCTTCAACAATTGGAAGTGAGGTACTGATTTTTACATCTCTTTATCATTCAAGTTGTCTGAAAGCTCTAAAAAGAGACTCTTCAGATCATGCAAGTCCTGTGGAAAACCCAGATTGGTTTCTGAGGATCCACACAAGAAGTGCTTGTACTGTTTGTACCCCAAGCATGTTCCTAAGGAATGAAAGCATTGTCGTACCTTCTCTGCTAAGACACTTAAGGACAGAGAAGCACGTCTCCTATTATGGCTTCAAAAGAAGAAAACCACAGACTCTGAGTCTGATGGAGATTCTAAGGGACATACATCTAAGAAGCATAAGAGGGATTCTTCTGATGAGAAAGGAGATCAAAAAAGGCAAAAATCTGGGAAATCTAGAGAAAAAGAATCCTCTTCTTCTTTGCCTCAAACTCCTCAAAAATCTTCCTTGGAGACGAAGGCTCCGTCGTCATTGCCGTCGACGTAGTCTAAACACATTCCTGTCAGCTCGTCGGCGTAGGCGTCGACGACTCGACGATGATTTCCTCGTCGACGATGACGATCTCGACGACGACTGCGTCGTCGACAGCTGCCACGACTACGACCCCGTCGATGGTGAGTGTAAGGCCATCGTCGACGCCAACACCTATCCCGTCGACGATCCCGTCGACGACCCCATTGACGATTAGACTGTCGTCGAGCAAGCCGTCGACGGTGACTGTGTTTAAATCTCTGTCTACGAAGTCTTCCACTTTCATTTCAATGAAACGTTATGCTCCGTCGACGGGCTCGTCGACGGGCAAGAAAGCAGAGTTTTCTACACCTAAAATTTCACTGCTTCTCCAACCCACTATTCTGAATTGTCAGGAATCTGAAGACAAAGGGCCTTATGGTGTAGCCTATAGTCAACTACACATTAAAAGTCAAGATTCTGATGATGAAGAGTTCCAGGAAGTACAGGAACAGTTCTCTTTTAAAGATCGTCCCATTCAAGGTTTTACTCGTTATGAATCTTTCCATCAGGCTTATAATTATGAGGAAGAGAAAGAAGCGAATTCCAATGTTCAGGAGGACTCTATGTCAGTGCCGATGTCCTTAATAACTGATTTAAGACATATGATAAACAGTTATTATCGGCATTTCCCAGAGGATAATGCTCCGGCCGCCACCTCAGCAAATATACCACAGACAGTGGTTCAGACAACAGTGGTTTAGACGCCTCCAGTGCAAAAAGTAGTTTCTCCGAAAATAATTACTATTCGGGATGATTTGGTAGAGAGTGATCATGAAGATCAAACAGAAGAAGGGGAGATACCACAAGATGACGTAGAAGGAGATGAGTGGGATCAATATATTGTGCCAACTTCGCCCTCATCACCCCTGCCTCAGGCGAGCTCCCCGCCAGAAGACATTGCAAGTTTCCATGATCTGGTTGAAAAAGCCTCAAAGAGGTTTGAACTTTCATTACCTGTAAAGGAGAATGAATGTTTTCTTTATGATTTTAAGGAAACTTCTCGGAAATCTATAAGGGCTATCCCGATTCTATGTCAAGAGCGGAGGCTTCTGATTAGGCTTATCTTTCTCCATTTTATTACTCCAACAGCTTTTTTAAAACAAACATCATTCATCATTTGAACTACATTTCCCATGGACACAGGGGAAAAGTGAAAATTGAAAATGTCCCAAACAGCATTAGCCAATCCCGTGTCAGGGCGCCTCATATCCTCCCCTGCGGGATCTCTATCCTCCTCTTTCTTCGCTGCTCCAGCAGCATTCAGATGAGTGTTCCGTTATTTCTCCTTATGATTTAATCGTTTTGTAGTGATATTGTTGGGTAATGACCTAATAGGCATTTATTTGTCTTGACAAATGTTTAGCGATTGCTGCTGACTAAAATTGCCCGCTTTGTGTGTGTTTCACCGCGGGAGAGTCTCCTCGCTCCTTCGCGGTGCCGGTTATCTCTTCAGGCTCTTCGCGCGGTGCGGAATCCTGCCGCTAGGGGACCGCGTGCCTGATCGCTCAAGCTCTGTGGAGAGCTTTATCCCCCAGGCGGCCGCGAGTCGTCTAGTTCCACTCCAGTGATCTCGGCGATACAGACGGACTCACGCGCCGCGGGGAAAGATACGTTTGTTTGTTTTTTGATCGCTTGGGCTAAGTTCTACTTAAAAGAGCCCCTGCCTGGAGCCTGTACACACGCGCTGCGTGTAAGATATAATTTTATTCCTAAAGGGACTGGCCCAGGCAGGTTGCAGGTGCTTTCCCTCAGAATATAGAGGGTGTTCGGTCCTGATTTACTCAGTGCTCCCATTAAGTGTGGGCTGATTGTTTAAGGGTACTGCCCTTTAGTTTATCCCCTGATTGTGTCCGTTTGGACGTCTACCACTCACTTTATTATGGAATATGATGAGTATTATGAGGAGGTGGAAGAGGTCATGTACTTACCAGTCGATGACCATTTTTGCCATGTTATGGACTCATCTATCTTTAAAGCGGTGTCTCAGGTGGTTGCGCCACTGGAGAAGAGGATAGACATGATTCAGGCACAATGTCAACCCCTCTCACAGAGGGAAGATCTCTCGGGGTCCTCAGCCCCCTTACCTCTAGGCCAACCTTCCGCTAGTATAGTACTGCCCAAACGGAAGCGTTCTGGGGCCGCGGGGTGGATTTGGACGCCTTTTTGCGCCTCAAGAAAGCCTTTCTGGAAACCAAGGCCCCTGTACCCCCTAGTACTCCGGAGAAGAGTCCGGCTGGCCCATCTGCGGTTCCTGATGATGGGGCTACATTGGATCCGGCCGACTCCCCTCAGACTTCTGATGGGGAGGGGGAGTCGGATCGTCCATGGCGCCCTTCTCATCCTGAACAGTCCACGCCTTCAGACCTCAGTGCAGACATGCTCAATCCCGGTCGCAATGGGTCCCGCCTCCAAGGTGGCGGCCAGATTACGTAAACCCCTAGATCAAGTGGTGCGGAGCTGCCTGCGAGCGGAGTGCCCGCGTCCTACCCTGAAGGGTAAGGTCGCGGTTACTCCTGAAATAAACACTAAGATCACCACCTATTTGTCAAAGTTTCAAAAAGACCCCAAAAAAGGGATTGATCGTTCGTGGAGAGCGTGCCAAGATAAACTCTTGGACACGGCAGGGCCTTTGGCAAAGATTTTAGACATGGCTGAGGACGCCAAAGCCTCAGGCACTCTAATTTCCCTGGACACGCTCTCCGGTTGGGCTCAGAGAGCGATCATATTTCTGGGGAATGCAAATTTGGCCATCTCTACGGAGCGTCGCAGGTCCATTCTCATTAAAATTGACCCCAAGTTAGGGGAGTTAGCCACTTCTGAAGCAGGTCCGATTGCAGAGGGTAATCTGTTTGGAGATCCCTTCGTTAAGGAACTTGGCAAGTTCGTCAATACTTTTAACTCCTTGGACAAAGCCCAATCATCAATCAAGCGCATTTTTTCCCCGCGTGTTTTTGGCACAGCCGGTTGTGGCAGGGGGCGATCGGCCGGCCGACTCTACAGTAGAGCCTCGTTCAGACAAGGCGAATCCCACAGAGAGCAGTATCAGGATCCAGAAAAATTCTGGAACTTCTACCCGACTAGGAGTTTCCCCCGTCGCCGAGGTGACAGAGGCAGAGGAGACGCTGGTCACAACTATCAGAGAGGTGAGAGTTCAGCCTGCGAAGGCTGTGAGGTTGATGGCAGACTCCAATTTTTTCTTCCGAGATGGTCTTTACTTACCTCCGATGCTTGGGTTTTGCAAACCGTAAAAGGGTTTCAAATCGAGTATTCAGACATCCCCGTCCTGTCCCTTCGACCCAGACCTATAGCCTTTACTCCGGCTCAGAGAGTGTTGATAGACAACGAAATATCGGACCTATTGATGAAAGGTGCGATTGTTCCCTCCACTCTACACCCCCGGGGGTTTCTCAGCAACATTTTCTTAGTGGAGAAGCGAGATGGGGGCTATCGTCCAGTGATAAATCTAAAAGAATTCATCGGGTGGCTCACTTACCGCCATTTCTAAATGGAGGGCATACACCTCCTACGGGATTTGCTACATGAGAGAAACTGGATGGTCCGTCTGGATCTGAAGGATGCTTACCTTTTGATCCCAATTTTTGCGCCTCACAGATGTTTTCTTCAGGTCCAGTGGGGCTCGCAGATCTTCGAGTTCACCTCCCTTCCTTTTGGGCTGTCTTCCGCTCCGTGGTGTTTCACCAAGGTGATGAAGCCGGTGGTGGAGCGCCTCCGATCGGAGGGCATCCGGTTAATAATTTATTTGGACGACATACTCATCATGAGTCAATGTCCGCGAAAGTTGGTGACTTACGCCATGCGGTGTCCCTCTTGGAGTCGCTGGGGTTCGTCATCAACGAGACCAAATCGGATCTTCTCCCTTCACAGAGGATGCAGTTTCTAGGATTTATGATAGACTCGGTGGCGGCCACCTTGTCCCTGCCCTCCCGGAAGCTGTCCAAGATCAGACACGAACTGAAGCACACTCTAGTGTGGCCCACAATTCTGCTACTTCACTTGGCCAGAGTGGTAGACCTTCTATCATCATCAATTCAGGCGATATTTCCGGGCCCTCTACACTACAGGGCCCTTCAGCGTCTCAAAACCTTCCACTTACGCAAGGGTCTCACCTACTCCCAGGCTGTACTTCTCACGGAAGAGGCAAGAACGGAGTTGCAATGGTGGGTCGAGCATATGCAAGCTTGGAACGGCAGAACGATTTTCGGTGCCAAGCCGGATCTCGTAATCGAGTCCGATGCAGTGGCTCGGGTTGGGGCGCTCATTGCAGCGAGGTTTCTACAGGCGGAAGATGGTTCTCTTAAAAAAAAACCCTGCACATCAACTGTTTGAAGTTGATGGCTGGTTCATTTGCAGTGAAGTGTTGGACGAAGGACAAGATCCAAAGTTGTGTTCTACTCAAGATGGACAATGTGGCAGCGGTGCGCTACATCAACAATCTCGGGGGGACTCGGTCGAAAGCGTTATCCAACCTAGCCCGCGATCTCTGGGAATATTGTCTGGCCAATCAGATTTTCCTGTCGGCGGAACATCTTCTGGGATCGTCCAACCAGGTGGCAGATTGGTGCTCTCGCCACTGGAAGGACACCAGCCTATGGCAACTTCAACCCAGTGTTTTAAAAGAAATCCAGGCCCGATGGGGTCCGTTCTCAGTAGACCTCTTTGCCTCTCGGTTGGACACACAACTGACGAGGTATTACAGTCGGCGTCTGGATCCGCATGCATTGGCAGTGGATGCGTTTCTTCAGGATTGGAGCAAGGAGCGGGGGTATGCGTCTCCCACCTTTGCAATGATCATGAGATTGTCCACCCAGGTGAGGAGACAACAGGCGGACCTAGTAGTGATTACCCCGATATGGAGGTCGCAAGCCTGGTTTCCGGTTCTGATGGAACTTTCCTGGGATTTTCCAATCACTCTACCCCTCAGTCCAGATCTTCTCAAGGGAATCCTCACCGCCTTCTGACCACAGGCAGGGTACGCCTGATGGCCTGGCGGGTTACAGGCAACGTTGGAAAGTCCCAGGCCTTTCAGAACACGCTGCCATGTTGCTCGCTAAATGCTGGGCTGACAGCACCAATAAGAGATACCGTTCAGCCTGGTCTCGATGGAGTGGTTGGTGTATGCAACAACAGGTGGATCCGGTGGGGGCGTACGTTGTCCACGTCCTTAACTTCTTAGCCTCCCTGGCAAGAGAGGATTGGCTTATCGGTCAGTTAATACTTTTCGTTCAGCGATCTCGGCTGGCCATGTTCCATTGGACAATCGCCCGGTAGGGGAACATCCTTTAGTCTGTAAATTGTTGAGGGGTATCAGATTGTCAACTCCCCCAGAGCCACGTTACTCAGTCTTATGGGATGTGAACAAGGTTCTGCTCCTGTTTCGTTTGTGGACTTCTAACAAATATCTATGTACTCAAACAGATGTCGGCCAAGCTAGCAATGTTGCTGTGTTTGATTTCTTGTCGAAGGGTTTCGGATGTGAGGGCTCTGGGCCTCTCAGGTCGAGTTTTCACTCCGGAAGGAGTTACCTTTCACATTTCCATACGTACAAAGTGCAATTCACGCTCGGTGTCCTATCCTGCATTTCCCGATGATCCCAAACTGTGTGTGGTTTGAGCTCTCAAAGCCTATGAGGTTGCAACGGTAGATATACGCCCTCGGGGTGTCAAGCAGTTGTTTATTGCTCTTACAAAGCCACACGGGGCGGTGTCGTCCCCTACTATTACAAGGTGGGTTCGCTGGGTTATGCAGGAAGCTGGTATTGATATCTCCCGTTTTGGGGCGCATTCTGTCAGGGGTGCAATGGCATCGAAGGCTTTTACCCTGGGAGCACGGCTGGAGGACATTTTAAATGCCGCGGACTGGTCCTCGGACTCCACCTTCAAGAGATTCTACTTTAAACCAGTGGTATCCTTGGGTTCTTTAGTAGTGGACAAGCTTTAAACTAGCCTAACCAGAAGCCTCCGCTCCTGACATAGAATGCAAAATTTCCTAGCTAACGTGCAGGAAAGTTTCAATTCTATTAAGGAGGCGGAAGCGAAGACTAGCCCACCCGGTCTTCATTCGAACCCTCCCAGAAATCTACGTTGCTATGGTGAGTAAACTCTTTATGGAAGGATTTTGTTACAGACTGTGGTAATGATGATATTGTTGTTCAATACCGTTGGCCTGATGAAATGCTGTGTAGTGATGTCTTAGGAGATTACTTCCATGAGCTTACTTAGCTTTCTTTTCCGTAGGATCTGATTCTGGCAAGCAGGAATAAGTGGAAGACTATCATGAAAGAGTCGCAGGAAGAAAGAGGAGGATAGAGCGTTCTCAGGGGAGGATATGAGGCGCCCTGACACGGGTTTGGCTAATGCTGTTAGGGACATTTTCAATTTTCATTTTTCCCCTGTGTCCATGGGAAATGTAGTTCAAATGATGAATGATGTTTGTTTTAAAAAAGCTGCTGGAGTAATAAAATGGAGAAAGATAAGCTTAATCCTCGCCTCCGCCTCCTTAATAGAATTGAAACTTTCCTGCACGTTAGCTAGGAAATTTTGCATTATTCAACATATATGGGATGTAGTCTTGAAATTAATGAGAAATCCGGCCTCAGTACCAGCCTCAATTCCAAAAATAGAAAAGAAATACCATGCTCCTGAGACTTCACCAGCGTGCCTGATTGGACATCCACGTCCTGAGTCTGGCTCAAAGACGTTCCAAGAATTCAGTTTCCTCATGTTCGGTTCCCCCTGACAAGGAGGGAAGAAGGTTGGATAGCGTTGGAAAGCGTTTTGCGGTCATGGCAGCAGCTTCCATCAGGGCAGCAAACGCTCTAGCTCTCATCAGCAGGTACAACAGACAAATATGGTCGGATTTAGCTCCAATTCTGTCCCGCCTTCCGGACGATAAGAAAGAGGAAGCTTCTACAATTCTCCAGGATGGAGCCAGAGCAGCCTCGGAGTCAATTGATATTGCGATGGACATTGTGTCAGTGAGCTTCAGACAGATGGCAGGTGCGGTCGCACTTCGTAGACAAAGATGGCTGAAATCAACATCTTTCAGACCTGAAGTCCAGACAAAAATCATGGACATGCCTTTTGATGGGGAGAGTCTTTTCGGTAAGCACATTGATGAAGCGCTTCAGGGAATAAAGGCAGACACGGCTAGAGCTCTTTGGTCCTTACAACAGGGCCGTTATCATTCTTTTTGTGGAAGAGGATCAGGAGGACAATTCCATCAGCGTTCCTCTTTTCAATCAAATAGGTACCAACCTTACCAACAGTAGGGGTACCGCCAGTTCTCCAACAATCAGCAGTATCTGTCCTCTAACACCAGCTATCAGCAGCAGGCTAGGAGGAAACCTGCTACAAGAGGAAAGACACAGGATTCTGGTTGGAGGCAGTGACATTCTTGAGGCGCCTCCAGCCCCATATAACATCAAGCAGGTCCATTACCTCTCTCATTATCTCAATCATTGGAGGTCAATAACATCGGACAAATGGGTGTTGGATATTGTAGTACAGGGCCACACCCTAGAATTCTTATAAAAACCTCCAGCTCAACCTCCTATTCACAGAATTCAGAAACATCTTACAGCCCTCAAGGCAGAAGTATTAGCAACAAGGGAAAGGATTCTATTCTCACTTCTTCATTATAAAGAAAAAGCAGTCTACCAAATGGAGGCAGGTAATGGACCTCAGGGATCTAAACAAATACAGAAAGAAAATTTCGTTCCGCATGCTGTCTTTGCAAGAAATTCTTCTCTTACTATGCAGAGGAGATTACATGACATCTTTAGACCTCTTGGATGCGTACTTCCATATCCCAATTCACAGAAAGCACAGACGGTATCTGCGGTTCGTGGTGGCAGGGCGCCATTACCATTTCAAAATATTACCCTTCGGCCTAAGATCTGCACAAAGTATTTTCACAAAGTAAATGGCTCCGATTGCAGCACACTTGAGGCAGCAAGGTCTCCAAATTTTTCCGTATTTGGACGATAAAAGGTGCTTCGAATCAGGAAACGCAACAGTCCCTAATAAGTTGCATGGATCTATTCCAAAAACTAGGGCTTCGGATAAACAAAGAAAAGTCTTCCCTTATTCCGGCACAATCACTTCAATTCCTCGGAGCAATGTTAAATACTCTGGAGGCGAAAGCATACCCTGCGGAAGAACGAATTCAAAAGATTTCGCATTTAACAACATCAATAAAATAAAAAAAGTCCACTTCAATCAGGATATTCAAATCTTTGCTGGGAATGATGTCATCCTGCATCCCATTGGTTCCCAATTGGAGATTCAAGGTCATTGGTCAGCTCAAGAGGCAACGCTGCACATCAATCTTTTAGAATTAAAAGCAGTATTCCTGGGTCTTCAAGCTTTTCTCCCCAGAATTCGTGGCTCGCCGGTGCTTGTCAGAACCGACAGTATGACAACAATGTTTTACCTTTTGAAGCAAGGTGGCACAAAGTCAAAATCCCTGTCAGCACAGGCCTAGAAAATTTGGAATTGGCTCTTACTACACAACTTCGCTCTGCAGGTAGAGCACATTCCTGGAGTTCTCAATACAAGAGCAGACTGCCTAAGCAGATCACCTTCCCTTTGCCACGAATGGGAACTGAATCAAGATCAACTCCTATGAATTTTCAGTCTATGGGGCAAACCAAAATTAGACTTGTTGGCGAATCAAAACAACAAAAAATGCAAACATTACGCAAGCAGATTTCCGCAAAAAGGATCAAGGGGAAATGCTCTACACCTTTGCTGGACAGGAATGTTTGCATATGCATTCCCCCCATTCCCTCTAATTCCGAGGATTCTGAGAAAGATAAGGTCGGAACCATGCCACATAATTTTGATAGCCCCGCTTGGCCGAGACAGTTCTGGTACACGGAACTTCTCCAATTGTCAGTGGAGCCCAGGGTACAGTTTCCAATTATTCAGGATCTAATCTCCATGAAACAGGGACAGATTCTTCACCCGCAATTGACCTCTCTAAAATTGTCAGCTCGGAACCTTATGAGCATGAATTTCAATCGCTAGATATTCCTCAAGAGTGCCGAGAAATTTTAGCAAGTGCTAGAGTAACTTCTACTAACAAGACCTATACAGCAAAATGGAAGAGATTTTGCAATTGGTGTTTAACAAGAAATCTGCATCCTTTTAAATCTTCTGCGGAGCAATTACTTCCATATCTTCTTCACCTAGCCAAGGCCAGTATTTCTCATGCTTCTATAAAGGTTCATCTGGCGGCTATCTCTAGGTACCGCAGATCACCGGATTGTCCATCACTTTGGTCTCAAACACTGATTAAAGATTTTTAAAAGGTTTGTTCAGACAGTTTCCACCAATTAAACATCCACCACCTCCTTGGCAGCTCAACACGGTTTTGTCTCAGCTTATGAGGACTCCGTTCAAACCAATTCACAAAGCTGAATTACAGTTTATCTCATGGAAAGTGGCTTTGCTTCTTGCCCTCACCTCGGCCAGAAGGGTCCGCGAGATCCAAGCATTTTCGGTTGCGGAGCCCTACTTACAATTCAGGCAAGATAAAGTAATTCTTAGGACAAATCCAAAATGTATTCCTAAAATTCCTACGACTTTTCATCTCAATGAGCCAATTGTGTTGGCCTTCAACTGCAGCAGAAAAATCTCTGCACACGTTGGATATTAAAAGATGCCTCAAGTTTTACATAGAAAAAACTAAATCTTTTCGTAAAACGAATCAACTACTTATAGCTTATTCTGGACCCAGGAAAGGTTTGGCCATTTCAAGAACTTCCATTTCTAGATGGATTGCATCTGCCATTGTTTTATGCCATGAAAGAGCAGGAAAACCTTTGCAAACGAGAGTGCGCCCTCATTCTACTAGAAAGATGGCAACTTCAACAGCGTTGCTGGCTGGTGTCTCGCTCCCGGACATTTGCAGGGCGGCAACTTGGTCAAATGTGCACATGTTTACCAGACATTATTGTCTGGATACACAGTGGAAAGCAGATTCAGCAGTGGGTCAAGCAGTTCTGCGGCACCTGTTTCACTAAGGTACTGGTCTGTCTCTTTATAATTTGTTTAATACATAATTATGTATGTATATATATATATATATATATATATATATATATATATATATATATATATATATTTTCACAACTGTTAAAGTCCGTTTTGTAAGTATTTTAATGAATCTTTTCTGTATATGCAGCATAGCGTTTAAATAAAACACAATGCAGAGCCCTGGAGACAAAGGGGTCTATCCTAGAAACGCTATGTATAATAAGAACTGCTATCTATTCTGATACAAGCATGTGAATCTATGAAAGATTCAATACTGGAGAAAAACGAGTTACTTACATGTACACTATGGTTCTCCAGTATTATCTTTCATAGATTCACATGCGGCCCGCCCACCTCCCCGTTTCTTCTTAGGTAGACAGCCTTTATCTCTGGTTTCATCCATAGCTCACTCTTGGGCTGTTGGAAATCTGAGGTATGGTGGCTCTGCTGGGGATGGTGTATCTCTGGGCTGGCTGCTGATTGGCTGTGGTTTGGACCATATAATGAGGATAAGTGGTTACACAAAGATTTACTCTCTATGGTTTCCAGGCAGTTTTTCTTTTACTGCTATGGTTATTCTTTTACCGTGAGACTCCCACCATGACGACGGGGTAGATACAAGCATGTGAATCTATGAAAGATAATACTGGAGAACCATAGTGTACAGGTAAGTAACTAGTTTTTTTTATTGCCAAGGAAAGGAGAAAAGGAACTTTGTGTGAACTTTTACTATCTTGAGGAAGATCTCCAAGGGCTTGTGACTGAGCTTATGTTTATGTTTATATGTTTCTAAAGCGCTTGAATGCCAAGGCGTCTTGGCGCTGTGGGTGCTGTGGCAGGGAAAGGCAGGGTCTGGCGGCCTATGTGTCTGCAAAGAGCTTAGTTTTTAGATTCTTTCTAAACATCTGAAGGTTGGATTGGAGCCTCATGGACTGGGGTAGCTTATTCCAGAGTCTGGCCGCACAGTATGTGATCGTGCGGCCCCCGCAACCTTCTCTTTTGATCTTTGGTACTCTGACTAAGCCTTGAGTGGCCGATCTTAAGGTGTGCAGCGGGACATATGGTGCAAAGAAGCTTACCAGGTCTTCAGCCGCTCCACCGTAGAGTGACTTATGCACGTATGTAAGAGCTTTAAAATGTATGCATTGTTTTATAGGCAGCCAGTGTAGGGAACGTATCCCATCTGAAATGGGTTGCCCTCTGTGTAAACCCAAAGTCAGCCTGGCTGCCGCGTTCTGCAAAGATTGTAGTTTCAACAGTTGGAACTTGTTTATCCCCAAGAAGAAGGCATTTGAGTAGTCCAGCTTTGAAAGAAAAAGAGCCACCATTACCGTTTTTTGAAACTCCTGAGGTATGAAAGGGAAGATTTTTCTTAACGTCTTCAATAGAAAGAAGCACGAGGACGTCAGGCTGTTAACTTGAGCAGCAAAATTGAGCTTGCTGTCAAAAAGGACCCCCAGGTTTCTAACCTTCTCTACAGGGGACGGACATTCTCCTGCCTCCACCGGCCACCATGATTGGTTCCACAGGGGTAAGCCTGGTCCAAACTCCATCACCTCTGTTTTGTCAGTATTTATTTTTAAGTAATTCTGGCCCATCCAGGACATGATTTCCGTGAGGCATGCATGAAATCTGCATGCAACGGATTCAGGCTGATTGATGGTAGTTATAATTAATTGGGAGTCATCAGCATACGATATTATCGTAAAACCATGTTTCCTGACGAGGTCAGCTAGAGGTGTGACATATAGATTGAACAGAGTAGGAGATAGGGCCGACCCCTGTGGCACTCTGCAGGGAAGGTGGAAACTGTCAGATCTCATACCTTCCCAGAACAGCCTGTGCTCTCTGCTCTCTAGGAAGGAGGCTAGTAGGGCAAAGGCGGCTCCTCCCACTCCCAGGTCCCTCAGCCGCCGCACCAAAACGATGTGATTAACGGTGTCAAATGCGGCCAATAGATCTAGGAGTACCAGGACCGCCCTCCCACCGCCATCCACTACCCTGCGGATCTGTTCAGCAGTTCTAACTAGAGCTGATTCAGTCGAGTGGCGTGGCCAGAAACCATGTTGAGAAGAGTCGAGCAGGCCAGTTGTATCTAAATGGGCAGTAAGGGATCTATTCAGATGTTTCTCTAGGACCTTGGCTACGAGGGGGAGTCCTGCAATAGGACGGTGTTTGTTGGGGTTGCAGGGATCCAAGCTAGATTTTTTTAACAGGGTGGTGATAGCTGCCTTTTTCCAGATGGCAGGATATTGTCCAGAGCACATCATTTGATTTAAAATTGGGGTAAGGTGTTCAGTGATTGGGCCTACAGCTTGATGCATGATGGTCGTTGGGCATGGGTCAGTAGGTACCCCAGACTTTAAAGAGAGGAGAGTATTCTTAACCTCTTCTTTGCTCATCGGCTGAAAGCTAGTCAGCGTGCAGCTGGAGCATATAGCGGACCCAGTCGGATCCGTAGGCTTCATTGTGTGCAAGAAGTTATTGTATATTTTGTTTACCTTCTCTTGAAAGTGGTCTGCAAGTATGTTACAGAAATGTTGGGCTGGCTTAAAGGTACTAACCTGATGGGGTTTTGCCAGTAGGTTGACCGTCTTAAACAGTTCCCTAGTGGAATGTCTTGCGTCCTTGATTTTAACTGTGAAAAAAAGTTTTTGGGCGTCTACTATCGCTTCTTTATATATTTTAACAGAGAGGCTGTAAACGGTTTTCTTTTGGCTGTCATAATCTGTCCTCCAATGCCGTTCCGCCTTTCTGCATTTAGTCTTTAGGTCCTTGAGTTCGAGGGTATACCATGGAGCTGATGTTTTTACTCTCTTTATTTTAACTATTTTTATTGGGGCAACCCTATCGGCTGCTGCCAGAATCCAGTCGTTAAACTGCTGTACAGCCTTGTTATTGTCATGTTCTGGCTTAATTGGACCTTGGTCGAGTGCTAGTTCGAATATTCCGTCCTTAATTTTACCACATCGTCTTATTGAACGTTTGACTGAACTTACTTGTGCTTTAAGCTGAGATTGAGATTTTTTGAGATTGAAATAGATGGCCCTGTGGTCGGACCACGGAATGTCTAGTAGCCGAGAAAAGCTGATATCTGGGTCATTGGTAAAAAACCCATCCAGCGTATGACCCGCTGTGTGGGTGGACCCAATTATCAGTTGTTTTAGGTCGAGGGCCATAAGGTTGTCTAGAAGTCTGGTAGTGTCTTGGTTACTATTTAATTCCAGGTGGTAATTAAAATTGCCCAGGATCGTAAGTGAGTGGGAGTCCGTAGCTTGCCTCCTGTTCTGAAGTCTCAGGGACAGAAAGACTTCACCACCAGCTCCCCCGGAATTCCCTTACTGGGAATTCTACCTGCAGTGAGGCGCCTGCTGTTGTTTGGGCCCTCTAAGAGACTGCGTGTCGCTGGGAGCTGGAAGCGTGACGCAACGGGGATAAGCGTATCGCCGCCGCAGCAGTTGCCGTTGTATCGCCGAAGAAACGTGCTGCCACAGCTGCTGATCTCCGTCGCATCACAGACGAATCGTGTCGCATCACCGGAGAAGTGTGCTGCCACCGCAGAGGTCACCGTCGCATCACCGGAGAAGGGTGTCGCAGGGCCTGTTGTGGCTCCAAAGTTCATCGATTTCGCCGCACGGCCATCGGGTGTGCATGCATCACATCCACGTTGTCGCATCACATCCAAGACGCCATTTTGTCTCATCGCACAAGATCGTCACATTGCATCGAGGTGCCTTCAGTAAGGAACCAACGCATCACCTCCCCCGAAGCAAGGAACCAACGCATCACCTTCCCTGCGACCCTTTTGTTTGTTTTGGGTGACGTATCCAAGGCACTTTGAGAGTAAAGTGTCGCATCTACCATCTACATTGAACTAAGCTATCTCTACCCTTTGTTAAAGTCACATTTTTATTACAGTATTGTGGATTTTTGTCGTTTGGTCTTGTAAAGTGATTGCAGTAATCACTGTATCACACATGATTTAATCCCTGCACAATTTCCTCTTTCCCCAGATATTGAAATTTATCTCTGTACTACTAACCAAGGCCCCAATGCTTTACATTACTAAAAACACGTACAGCAGACAAAAAGTATCCTGGCGGTTAATATATGTTAAAGACATATGTGACTGTAGATACACATGCTTTGCATATGCGACTTCAGTTGTTCTTCCCCACCTGGCAACATGTCACCTCAGACCAGTGGGTACTAGACACCATTCAACACGGTTACTGTCTGGAGCTCACTTCCACACCACCCTGCATACCAACTGGCAGACACGTCATTTCCTCAGAATACCAACACCTGCTTCGGGATGAGGTTCAAGTACTCCTTCTCAAAGGGGCCATAGAGCCCGTGCCATAACACCTACAGGGCTCAGCTGTGTATTCCCTCTACTTTCCCATTACCAAGAAGGACGGATCTTTCAGGCCCATTCTGGACCTCAAACCCCTCAATGAGTGCATCCTGTCATAGCATTATCACCTGGTCACTCTCCGGGATGTAATTCTAGTTCTACAGCAAAGCGACTTCATTACTGCACTCAACCTCAAAGACACCTACTTCCAAATCCCGATTTATTCAGTGCATCGGTGCAATCTCCAGTTTGTGTTCAGTTTGAAGTGTGGTTCAGCTCAAAGTGCTGCCCTTTGAGGTCACCACAGCACCTCACGTTTTTACAAATTCCCTAGCACTTTTGGCTGTGCACCTGCATAGACAGGGCATCCATCTATTCCCAAAGTTTGAAGATTAGCTGATAAAGAGCGCAATGCACCAGCAGTGTTGAATCCACACTCAAGCCATTATAGACCTGCAAGATGAAATGGGCTTTACCATCAATACTTTAAAGTCCCTTCTTGAAAGCAGAAATTGGCAGGGTCCATCCCTGTCCTGCAAGATTCCAATCGTTCCATGCATTACTCCCTTTTGTTCATGCAGATCAACAGGTCACAGTACAGACAGTCATGTGCCTTCTTGGCATGATAGCCTCCTTCATTGCTGTTGTTCACCACGCAAGGTTACACATTTGTCTACTGTAGGAATGCAAGGCACTAATGTTCTCTTGCGTAGGGTCATTGAGAAGATCTAGTGTTGATCAGCCACCACACTCATCGTTCTCTACAGTGGTGGAACACCAACAATTGTTTGCAAGGGCAGCCAATTCTCGACCCAGTTCCACAGATTACCATCACAACTGACACATCTCTCAATCGGTTGGGGTGGGGGGTCACCTCCACAAAACTTGATTGTCCAGGATCAGCGAGATCCCAGTCATAAGTGTCTCCACATCAACTCCCTAGAGCTGTTAGTTGTCCGTCTAGAGCTCAAGGCCTTCCTTCCCCACATAGTGGGCAAGGCGGTCCTCATCAAGACAGACAACATGACAGCACTGTATTACCTACAGAAGCAGGAAGACACATGCTCTCCACAGCTCTTTCAGCTAGCCCAGTCCATCCAGCACTGGGCTGTCCATCACAGAATCCACCTGCTGGCCACCTACTTTTCGGGATGGACAGTGACTTTGCTGATCTTCTCAGCAGAATGCAGCAAAAAGTTCATGAGTGGGAAGTCCATCCAAAAGCCCGTCTCCGGTACATCCAGCGATTGGGTTTTTCAGATGTGTACCTCTTCACCACAGCAGAAAACACAAAATGCCCAAGCTTTACTTCCAAATTCCCTCAGCCACAGTCCATGAGCAATGTACCATGGATGAACTGGTAACGTATATTTGCCTACACCTTTCTGCCTCTCCTCCTACCGTTTGTAGTCAGGAGGCTTTGGCAAACCTCCCTCACCTCGAAATGCAAAAGCCCAGAGGCTCAGGAGTCTAATATGTAGTCCCAGTGAGGATGAGCGGTAGGAGGTATAGGATACTCCCTCCCTGGTTCTACAAAAGGCATCCTACACACACTGGTTAATCCTCCTGTGGATAATGGAAGATTACTAACATAGATAAAGTGAAGCTATACCTGTAATCAGGACATCACATTGTGTTGTTAGACCCTCGCACACCTTTCTCACCCTAAGTGCACCAGGTATGCCCAGATGTGGGTTCCAGGCACACTAAGCCACTGGATTCAAGCTAGCCTGGCTGATGAGGGGTGAATCCCCAAAACCAGTCCTAGGATGCTTGCTACCAGTGCAGGGAGGGCCTGGCTTGGCAGCTTGGCCTGGACTGTTCCACTGGTCCCATGAGGCACAGGATCATGACTGATTTTAATATGGCTGGGTCTAAACTGGGTTGACATTGTGAGCAAAAGAACAAAGCATTTCACCCAGATCTATTGACTGGGGTGAATGTTTGATCTGCTCTGCATTCCGTCCATCATCTGTGTGTCTTTTGCATTCTCGCTCGGAGTGCACCGGGTATGGCCAGACGTGGGTTTCGGGATCACTGTGCCGCTGGATTCAAGCTAGCCTGGCTGATGAGGGGTGATGCCCCGAAACCAGTCCCAGGATGCATGTTTCCGGTCCAGGGAGGGCCTAGCTTGGCAGGTTGGTCTGGACTGTTCCCATGAGGCACAGGGTCAAGACTGATTTGCATATGGCTGGGTCTAAACTGGGGTGGCAAGGTGAGCAAAAGAACAATAGATTTAACCCAAATCTGATGACTGGGGGTGAATGTTTGATTTGCTCTGCATTCCATCCATCATCTGTGTGTCATTTGCTTTCTTGCCCTAAGTGGTCAGGGAATGCCCAGACATGGGTTCGGGCTCACTATGCCACCGGATTCAAGCTAGCCTGGCTGATGAGCGATGATGCCCTGAAACCAGTCCCAGGATGCTTGTTTCTGGTCTAGGGAATACCTGACTTGGCAGTTTGGTCTGGACTGTTCCCATGAGGCACAGGGTCAAGACTGATTTGTATATGGTGGGTCTCAACTGGGGTGGCATGGTGAGCAAAAGAATGATGAATTTAACCCAGATCTATTGACTGGGGGTAAATGTTTGATTGGCTATGCATTCCGTCCATCATCTGTGTGTATTTTACAGTCTATATACAGTATCTGTGTTTACAGCAACACATGCCTCGAATGGAATATGTTACTTATCCTGTAAATATCTGTTCATGTAGTGCTGTAAATTCACATGCTTCCACCCTCTTTCCCGGAGGCCTCTGGCCATTGCAGGTAGCATTCTTTTTACTTCTCTTGTAAAGGTCATCTTTCTTTCTCTCTCCTGGATTGCTTTACTCCAGCTCCATCCTCACACACCTTGCCGGAATCAATCTAACAGTGGAGCCGATGGCCATGCTTATTACATGAAGAGGTTGAGTCACATTACTTCATGACTCAAGAAGAATTCTCTTAAGAAAAACAACTTGCACACATCCAGGTCCAACACTAGATGGCAGGACTATGCACTGCATGTGAATCTACAGCACTACATGCCACAAACAGATGCTTAGAGGCTAAGTAACATTTTCCTTTGATGCAAAGCTCACGTCTTGGATTACATCAGTGATATTCACAAAACTGTCTTTATGGTAATAAAATCCTAATAGAATGAAATGATTGATTAGGCATTAAAAGACAAATAGCCTTACTGGTGGAAGTCCACAGGAATGTTTGTTTCAGAGAGAGTTGCATTTAACATAGTTTTTAAATTGTCAGCAAGATTAACTCCATCTGAGACATCCGAGACTAACAAATAGTCCTGGAACCTTCCACTATTTAAAGGCACCCATTGTTTTTGTTAAAATTCTCATGTTGTCTTTTGGTCTGATAGTGAAGTAATGGGCATCTTCCTATTCTTCTCACCATGGGCCAACAAGACAGAACTCATTTTTCTGTCGACATAGCCTCTTGTCATATGGCTCAGTTAGGCCTGGTAAGAAACATTGCTATTTTAACATGGACACGCTTCTTAAGTTGCCTTCTCTTTTATACAATGGCATTTGACACGCTTTTGCTTGTGTGACAGTGCAAAGTTAGTTTCTTCAAAACTACGTTATTTACGAAATCACTTCACAAGAACACTTTCACAACACCTAGAACATTTTGTACAAGGCCCTGACATACATTGTGAAACTGTTGTTGCTTGTTATTTTGTTCATGAAGCGACTTTGCTTTCACAGAGACCTGATGAATAGGAAGAATAAAAAGTTAAAACAAAGACAAATAGTGTAGAAAGGTAGCTATGTGTTGCAACGTTGGCCAACTAATTGAACCACACAGACTACTCAGATTTTTGAAGCCGTGCCAAGCCACTCTGCGTGGTTCTGAGTGGCTTCCATAAGATGGAGTTTCACAACCCAGCGCAAATCTCTGTGTGATATTACTCTGACCTGGTTAGGCGTTCCATGGGCATTGCGTGGGTGTTCCCATGCAACTTCCATGGATTTTGACGCATACCCAGATTTACAAGAACTTGTAAACCTGGGGATGTGCCAAAATCTTATACCTACTCAGGGGAGGTTTAACGAGGAGGCACATCTCTATTTCCTTTTCTTTCTATGTATGCTTCATTCTGCAGCACACATAGAGGAATATGCTTCTCAGGGTAAGGTTTGGTGCAGGAAGGCACCCCTTCCTCCTCAAAAACAATCCTGCATGCAAAACAGGCACGCCCCCTCCCTGAACATCTTCAGGAAGACACTCAAGACCTGGCTCTTCAACGGAACGGAGTTGCTTACTCCTCTCCCCCACAGCGGCTTGAGACCCTTATGGGTGAGTAGTGCACTTACAATTCCCCTGATTGGTTGATTGATTGATGCCTAAAGTGCAAAACCACCAAAGCTTTTCATGTTACACAGCCCGAAGTGATCCAAAAACCTCCCACTGCCACACCCCGGAACTTTATAAAACCAACAGAAAAAATGTAAAATAGCAGCACAATCGATTATAATGGCCATAACTCCAAAAAGTGTCTATTTTCCTAGACAAACGAATTAGCAGATTGTATAGAACAAAATTTGGTTAGGGCTTAATAAACAGACACGAGAGAGAGACGTGGAGATAAATGAAAAGATGATACAAATTGAAAATGAAAGGAATAAAACCAAAAAGGATTGAAGGGAGATAAGTAATAGTGAGACAGAATGTATGCATCATCAGTGCACATTAGCGTCCATCTTGGAATGTTTTTTTTTTTTAATGGAAGACCAACTCAACAGCTGCCAACCATGCGTGCGCATGTGTCACATCATTGGGAAAAAAGCACTGGCAAACCTAATCACTCTGCCATTTAGAGCAGAGACCTATTGGCTTTGTCAGTGCTTGTTTTGATTAGTTTATTGAGTGTGCCTTCTTAACTGGGTGAAAAAACATTAGCTCATCTCTTGGTCCAACTTTATAAAATGTACCATTTGGTCCTAATTTAGAGAAATATTTCTCAGACTAGCACCAACCCAGAGCCCTTACAGGGAGGATAAGACACAGCTGCTTTGGTCATTCTGTGCAATTAGGGATGTGGTTGTAAGTATAAAAGAACCTTTTATAGCCACTCTCTTGAACAATGTATGTATTCGTCTAGTACCTAGTGATTTATACTCCATAAACGAGCTGAATCAAAGGAGCTGTGATAACTATTGTCTATGAATCCCCCTGGAGAAAATTGCTGTGTAGTCAGCTAGGATGTGGTATGTCAAATAGTGTAGGGATAGGTGGGTGAGTAAGTGGAGCTGGGCAGGGACCAGCCGTCTGTATAAATTACTGAATTGTTTATTGTGTTAATGATATTTTCTGTAAATTAGAAATATCAGTTAGATCATTTGAAATCATTTGAAATAGAAGTCTGAATATAGGGAAGAATCCATTGATAACCCTTGTGTCACTTGTGTCAGGTGTCTTGAATGCACACATTACACACTGTTTTTATGGTTTGCATACATTTCACCTTTCCCATGTCAGCATTCCCTTTAACGAGTGTCTTATATTTCTCAATCATTAATGATTTCTTCTATTTCTGTAATATTGTTTGATGCTCAATACTGGAGTCTTGCGACCAAAACAAATTAAAAGAGTACCTGGAAAAGTTGAACCATTAACCAATTCACAAAAGACCCACTAGACTGAGACCTCTTGTTTGTGTTGGATCCTTGCCCATGTATGCATGGCTCTCTCTCTAAACCTAACTGCGTTCTGTCTTTTTTCTAGGGCTCAATCGAGGTCACAGTGACATACAAACAATGTAAGGGGAATCTAGTGAAGGAGGGCTTCAACCCGTCTTTGATTACTGATCCTCTCTACTTTATGGATGACAAAATAGCTTGCTATGTTCCAATGACGCACAAAATTCATGACTCCATTCAGCAGAAGAGACTGGAGCTCTGAGACAATGGGATTCAAAGTCTGCTTTTGAATCTTCCTTTATCTCCCACTTTATGTGATGTCAACCTGGACAGTTTGTCAGCAATGGGTACCCTCCTGTTCCTGCATGAATAGTTTGTTCACTTGATGTTGTTGACTGGAGGCAAAGTCATTCACAGTATTAGTCTGAATCCTCTAATTATAGGTAAACACATTATCTGGAAATTTACCATCTGGAATATTCTGTACGGCTACTGGGAGGTGGTGCCAACAAGTAAACATCGAGTAAAATGACACAATTCTGCTATCTTTGGGGAGACTTGTGCACCAGTTGTTGGTAAATTCATATTACATATTCAAGTATCATTAAAACATGTTCAGGCGGCAGAAAGTTCTAAGCATAATCACTACTAGGGGGGCGATTCACAAAGCTAAACTTACAATCTTGAATAAGTTTACTCTTTTTCGGTATTCATAAACCAAACCATTTAATAGTAACTTTATGACTGTGTAGACACCACAGTTGGGGTGGAGAACTCCGCACATGAAAATATAGGCCTGTCCAAACAAACGATTTAATAGTAACTTTGATTGTTGAGACTCCTCAGTCAGGGCAGAGAACTCCACACAAAAAGATAGGCTTGTCCTATCTTTTTATGTGTGGAGTTCATTGCCATTACTGCAGAGTCTCTGCAGTCGTAAAGATACTATTAAATTGTTTGTTTAGACAGGCCAATATTTTTATGTGCAGAGGTCTCTGCCCTGACTAAGGATCCTCAACAGTCATAAATGTACTATTAAATTGTTTGGAAATACCGAAAAAGAGTAAACTTACACAAAAGAGGAAGTTTACTTTTGTGAATTGAATCTAAGCCTGGGCGAAGCACTACGCTACGCTCGCGTAGTTTGCGAAGTACGTGCTACTTCGCACTACGCGAACTGCACGTAGCACAGTGCGAACACGCGTAGCGTAGTGTTGCGTAGTGCTGCGGTCATTTTTTGCTTGCTCGCGGTCCTCAACGTCAAATTGGCGACCGCGAGCAAGCAAAATGACATCCCGGCGAGACTTTTTCCTTGTTCGCGATCAGCAACTACAAGTTGGCAATCGCGAACATGGAAAATAAACCTCCCGGCGAGATTTCCAACGCGAGGAGGTCAGGTTTCTCATTGCGAGTGGTCGCGTATGCCCGCGACCGCTCGCGATGAGAAACTACCAGTTCGCGTTGAGAAAGCTGAAGCTCGAGTAAAAATCTACTCGAGCAGCAGAAAACTACAGCTCGCACTGTGCAAGATGCCATTTTCAATGATTGCACAGTGCCGGTTGCTTGTCCGCACTGTGCAATCATTGAAAACGACATCTGGCACAGTGCGAACAAGGTACTACGCAGTTCGCGAAGTGCTACGCGTAGCTCGCGTAGTGCGAACTTCACTTTGTGTAGCTTCGCGAAGTGCTACTTCGCGAACTACGCCCAGGCCTAGAATAGACCCTGCCAGCTGCAGAGGGGCCCTGCTCAGGCAGAGGCACCCCCTCACATTGTAAACCAAGCACCCTGCTCTCAGGATTGATAGCGCCTGCCATAGGGGTGGCTGATAGGTTTATATGTGTGTGTATGGTGAGATATAGGAACCTATACCTCTGTGAGGAGTGCTAACACTACCTCACCAAGGCTGCAGTAGCAGGCCTGAGGTGTCAGATTTAGTCTGCTTCCCAGGGGTGACATAATACATGCTTCAGCCCCTGGTAGGCCTGTAAAGTACCTATGCCCTTGGTACCTAAGGTACCATATACTAGGGTCTCATCAGGCACCACAGTAACCAATCACTAGTGCATCTAACATGCACTCCAAGTCGTTTAGAGAGAACAGAGAGACTGGGGCCCTGATTAGCAGGGACCCAGCCTGACTATAGCCAGAAACCAGTGTATACATCAGAAAAATAGTGGGGGCAACATAAGTGCAGATCCTACTCTCCTACACAACCCCCCCAAACACAGGGACATTAAACTAATGTGGACCAGTTGAGTCTTCATGTTCTAATTGGAAATACCTTGAGAGTCCATCTGCATTGGCATGTTGGGTCCCTGTAGGGAAATGGACCACCTGAGCAGTTTAGGATTTTCACCTTTCATCTGTTTGAGCCATATGAGGGGCTTGTGGTCAGTCTGAACTATGAAGTGAGTGCCAAACAAGTATGGCCTCAGCTTCTTCAGGGCCCACACCACAGCAAAGCCCTCCCTCTCTATAGCTGACCAACGTTTCTCTCTAGGGGTCAGCCTTCTGCTTATGAAAGCTACTGGCTGGTCTTGACCTTCATCATTAAGTTGAGACAGTACAGCTCCCACACCCAGCTCTGAAGAATCTGTTTGAACAATGAACTTCTTTTGGTAGTCTGGACTCTGCAAGATGGGGCAGTGCACATTGCCTGCTCCAGGTCATCAAATGCCTTTTGAGAGCTAGCTGTCCACTGAACCTTTTTTGGCATTTTCTTAGAGGTAAGATCATTTAAGGGGGTCACTATAGATCTATATCCCTTAACAAACCTCCTATAGTACCCAGTCAGGCCTAAAAAGGCTCTAACCTGTGTCTGGGTTGTTGGAGCTACCCATTCCATTATGGTCTGGATTTTACTCTGCAATGGTTGAACCTGGCCTCCACCTACGAGGTGGCCCAGGTACACAACCTGACTCTGCCCTATCTGGCACTTGGTGGCCATGATAGTGAGGCCTGCTTTTTGCATTGCCTCCAAAACATTTCTGAGGTGGACCAGGTGATCCTGCCAGGCGGAACTAAAGACAGCAATATCATCGAGATAAGCTGAACAATAAGTTTCCATACCAGTCAGAACTTACTCACCAACCTCTGAAAAGTGGCAGGTGCATTTTTCAAACCAAAGGGCATTACCACAAAGTGATAGTGCCCACCAGGGGTTGAAAATGCTGTTTTGGCCTTGGCATCATCCCCTAACTTTATTTGCCAGTAGCCAGCTGTTAGGTCAAATGTACTCAGATATTTGGCTGAGATCAAAGTATCAATGAGCTCATCTGCCCTTGGAATTGGGTAGGCGTCAGTCCTGGTGACTGCTTTAAGGCCTCTGTAGTCTACACAAAACCTCATCTCTTTCTTACCACCCTGGGTGTGAGGTTTTGGCACTAGGACCTCTGGACTAGCCCAAGGGCTATCTGAAGGCTCAATCACTCCTAATTCCAACATTTTCTGGACTTCAGTCCTGATACAGTCCCCGACATGGTCAGGTTGCCTGTAGATTATACTCTTGACAGGCAGACTGTCTCCAGTGTCCACCTCATGGGTGCACCAGGAAGTCTGACTAGGGGTCAGGCTAAACATATGTCTGAACTGCTGCAGAACCTGTCTGCATTCAGTTTGCTGATGCTCAGTGAGGCTGCTTGCCAAAGCAACACCATCAACTGACCCATCATCAGGGTTCTGTGAGAGCAGGTCAGGGAGAGGGTCACTCTCCTCCTCCTGGTCCTCATCAGTTGCCATGAGCAAGCCCATGTCAGCCCTGTCCACATATAGCTTTAATCTGTTGACATGGAGCACCCTAAGGGGGCTCCTGGGAGTTCCAAGATCCACCAAGTAAGTGAAATCTCCCTTTTTCTCAACAATTGTATGGGGGCCACTCCATTTGTCCTGTAGAGCTGCTGGTGCCACAGGCTCCAACACCCACACCTTCTGACCTGGCTGGTAAACAGTCAGGACAGCCTTTTGATCATGCCAAGCTTTTTGCAATTCTTGGCTAGCCTCAAGGTTTTTGGTTGCCTTCTTCATGTACTCTGCCATCCGGGAGCGGAGGCCAAGTACATAGTCCATCACATCCTATTTGGGAGGTTTGAGAGGTAACTCCCAGCCCTCCTTCACCAAACATAATGGACCTCTGACAGGGTGCCCAAACAGAAGTTCAAAAGGGCTGTAGCCAACCCCCTTCTGTGGGACCTCCCTGTATGCAAACAGAAGGCAGGGAAGTAAAAGGTCCCATTTTCGCCTAAGCTTTTCTGGGAGGCCTTTAATCATTCCCTTTAGGGTTTTGTTGAATCTCTCAACTAACCCATTGCATTGTGGGTGATAGGGAGTAGTGAATTTGTAATTGACACCACACTCCTTCCACATTGCTTTCTGATACCCTGACATGAAGTTTGTACCTCTGTCAGATATAACCTCCTTAGGGAAACCCACTCTGGAGAAGACTCCAATGAGGGCTCTTGCCACCACAGGGGCTTTGGTGGTCCTGAGGGGAATGGCTTCTGGGTACCTTGTGGCATGATCCACTACCACCAGGATAAACCTGTGCCCAGATGCTGTTGGAGGGTCAAGGGGACCAACAATGTCAATTCCTACCCTTTCAAAGGGAACCCCCACAACAGGTATTGGTATCAGGGGGGCTCCAGGGGTAGGATCTCTAGCCTCAGAATATAGGAGTCCCTCATCCCAATAAACCTTATGGGACCCACTAGCACTCCCAGCAGCCCCAGCAGCAGCCTGCTGTCTGAGGGGTTCAAGAGAGGGGCAGCACTGTTGCTCCTTACTCAGTTCTTCCCTGGAAGGTCCCCCTGCCCCAAGAACTCAACCGGATCAGGCTCAAGTTCCTCTGGGGCAGTTCCTTCTTCAGGCTCTGCTTCTTCTCCCTCAGGAGGGGAATCTGAGATCTGAGACAGAGGGGTAGGCACAGCCTTAACCCTACTGCTCCTCCTCTTGGGTAGCATCTGGTCCATAGTTTCAGGATCCAGAGCTGGTTCAGTTTTATGCATCTTGGCCTGTGACCTGGTCACAGCAAATACCTCTGCAGGTAGGCCCAACATCTCAGCATGAGTCCATAACTCTACTTCAGACCAGGCTGAAGTTTCCAGATCATTGCCCAACAAACATTCAACAGGGAGGTCTGCACTGACTACTACCTTTTTGAGGCCAGTTACCCCTCCCCATGAAAAATTCACAACTGCCAGACTATGGTTGGTCCTGACATTGCTTGCATTGGTTACCTGGTACATTTCACCCAGGATGATCTGTGCAGGGTCCACTAGATCCTCTGCCACCATGGTGACACTAGCACCTGTGTCCCTGAATGCCAAAGACTGTTATCCATTTATTATAGGCTGCTGTTTTTACTTGCCTAGGTTACTGGGGCTCACTAGGAAGGACATATCAAGGTCTCCCTCACAAACTAGCAATGCCTGTGTTGGTACTATGACTAGGCCAGAGTCCACATCAGAACCCAGGGTCAACCTTACCACACCCTTATTCAGATTACCACCTCCACCAGTACTTGTACTAGGGGTAACAGTTGCCTTAGGGGCTTGAGTGATGGTGGTATGGTCTTTGGATTTGGTACAATCAGAAGTCCAGTGCCCTTTCTGTTTACAGAATTTGCACCAGGGCTTGTTTTGGCCTTTTCCCTTTGTTGACTGTGAATCACCACCAGATGCAGATTTTTGGGGCCCTTGTGAAGACTTCTGGTCTTTTGCCTTATCCCCACCTTTCTCAGAGCCTTTAGGATCTTGCTTCTTGGTGTCACTCCCTTGGTTCTGGGTTTTCTGCCTCACCCTGGTTCAGACCCATTTGTCTGCCTTCTTTCCCAATTCTTGAGGAGAGGTCAGATCAGATTGCACCAGGTACTGATGCAACAACTGGTTTTGGCAATTATTAAGGATCTGTTCTCCCATGATAAGATTATACAATCCCTTAAAATCAGTAACTCTACTACCACCCAGCCAACCCTCCAGAGCCTTGGTTGCACAATCAACAAAGTCAGTCCAGTCCTGAGTCTGTGCTTTCTGGGTGTCTCTGAACTTCAACCTGTACTGTTCAGTGGTTAAGCCAAACCCATCTATCAATGCACTCTTCAGGACTTCATAATCATCAGCATCCTCTTCTCTAACAATGGGGAGCTTGTCTACACCTTTATCAGAAAAGGAGAGTCACAAGATTGCTGCCCACTGTTTCTGGTGTACCTGTTGAACTTTACAGGCCCTCTCCATAGCAGTTATCCATTTGTGGATATCATCCCCACTCTGGCAGGGAGGAACAACCTTGGACAGGTTCCTATGGTCTGGAATGTAATCTCTGCCTCTGGGGACACTGTTGCTGCCACCAGGGGGTTCTAACCCCTCTTTTCTAGAAGCTCTCTGGAGCTCAAAGGCTTCTGTATCTAAGGCCAATTGCTTGGTTCTGAGGGCAAGCTTAGCTTCCTCATACTGGAGCATCTTGTACCTTCTTTCAGAGGAGGTCTCTCTATTAAAGTATGAGTTCCTCTGATGGACAGATTCTCTGCCAGAGTGATATGAGTGGTTAGATTCCCTTGAAGGGGACCTAGGCCTCTCTTCACTCCTGTCATCTCTCTTAGGGAGAATTCCTCTGTCCTTTACAGACCCTTGTGGGTCTGGCCCTTCAACCACAGACTCCAGGTCATCTTGACTTTCATCATCAGACCCAGAGACTATGGCTGACCCACCACCTGATCCAGATCCACTAGGTCCTAGAGCTAGTTTCAGATCATCTGCTGTTAGCAAATTTATCATGTGTTGTGTGGAGGGACTCTGTCCTAACCCCAGGTGTCTTGCAACACACATGGCCTTCAAGTCAAAGAAGGTCATGTCCTTATACTGAGGTTGGGTGGATCCACTGGGTCCATCCCTTGAGGACATTCTAGTGTTGTGCAGTGTTGTACTACCTACACTAGTTTGTGACCTACTGATCCTAGCTTGAGCTGTAGCAAGGGTGTGCTATCCCTTCACAAACAGCTTTAAGTTCAGTAGAACTTATTGATACGAAGCTTGACTTTATATGTACCTTGAGTACCTTAAGTGGTTTTCAGTTAGTAATTCTAATAGAGATTTTCTGGTAAAACAATGGCAAGCTGGAATCCCACACGCTGCCCACCAATGTGAGAAGTGGGCCTGGCATATGCTGGTCACTAGTTATAGTGGCCACCTTGCACCAGTCCAATTCGACTCTTATGGTAGATAAGTTTAAGACAACCTTTTAAAGAAAGCTATCCTAGTGGTAGCTGTGGAGAGCAGCCTTCAGGCTAAGTCTCAGAGGAATGTAAAGCAGCTTGTTTTACCTTATAATCTCTTGAATTACCAAATGAAAGGACACCACACAGGTATATATATCAAATATATATGTATTTATTTCTAGACACACTCTACTAATCTCTTTATGATATTAGAAGCCAGGAACACATTCAAATATCAACGTTTCACAATAAGTTAAGCACAAATATGGCTGGGGCCCTAGGGGCGTACCAGACCATATACTAAAAAAGAGGTTTAGGAAAGTCAACTTGCAGAATGACAAGGCCTATGGCCTGTAGAATCGCTGGGGCTTCACGACTGCAGTGATAGCAGGTAAGTAACAGACCCACGGGAGACGCATGCAGTGTGAGAACACAGCCGCGGGTTCCCTATTGGTTACAATAGAGCAAGTCGCGGTTTGATTTTTAAAGTTTTAGGGTATTTTTGAGGAAGTCTACAAGCAAGCCACTTACAAGGTAAGTAATTTGAGGGCCAACACACACTAGGGCACCGGAGTGCACGAGTTACCTCACCCAGGGAAGCCGCGTGCATAGGTGTCTTTTGGTGTCGGGTCGCGTCGCTGTTTTCTATGGAGACCAAAGAAGACTTGCTGCTTGCGGCGACTGAAGAAGTGTCCGGTGGAATCCAAGGCTGGATTCAAGATGTAGAAGACCTGAAAATTGAAGGGACAGTGTTCACAGTCACTTGCCAGTGACCTGGGGCCAGGAAGATGGATGCCCATGGATGTCGGGTGATTCCAGGTGATCAAGAGTATTTTGACTCTTTGCTCACAAGGTCCAGGAGGGATCGATGATGACCAGCAGCTGGATTCCGAGTGTCCCGTGATGTCTGCAGCTGACTGTAGTGTCAGCAACTGGATTGGAGTCAACAAGCCTTGGCAACAGCAAGTCTTGTGTGGAGTGAAGAAAGTTGATGGTGCAAACCAGCAAGGTCTGAGGGACTCACCCAGCAAGGGTGAGTGAGGGCAGGCCTGGAGCAACCAGGGGAGCCCTTTTAGTTGATAAGAAAGTCTTTGGGGGACCCACAAGCCAACAGGCAAGGGATCGCAAAGACGCCTCTTGAGGAAATGCTTCACAGGAGCCCACGGTCACTCGGGAGGGGGTAGGCTGCTGATTTTTGCTGCAAAATCTGCTGGAGGCTTGGGCCACAAATGGTCTAAAGCACAAGTTCGTAGAACTTTGTGAAGGGGTTGCACTCGACTATAGTGCATGGTTCCCAGGGATTGCGGTTCCTCGTCACTAGTGGGGTCCACTCTCCTCAGCTCTGCTGGGAACTCAGAATGGCTGTCGAGAAGTCAGGAAATCTACTTCTGGGGCGCAGGGACTTCGGACTTTGGCAGGAGTGGGACAGTTTGGGACCATTGATTAGAGTTTCAGGTGCCTGCCAAGTGGGGGAGTCACTCCTTGACTCGAAGGGAGATTCTTCCGTCTTCCAAAGGTAGTGGAATGTTGAAGGGCCAGGATTCTTCTTGTAAAGCGTCATCCAGGTTTATCTAACTTGCAATGGCAAGGTGTTCCTATCTTATAGTAAAAGAAAGGGAGGGACTAGCTCTATGACCACTCCTCTAGGAGGGTCAGGGGGGTGGGTGGTTACACCCACTTCCCTTTGTCCAGTTTCATGCCAGAGCAGGGGCTGGTAGCCCCTGAACTGGTGTGAGCTGGCATATGCACAGAGGAGCCTACTGCTCCCCCAGTGCAGCACTTCAAAGCACTCTAAGAGTGCACCCACCCAGCTCGAATACACTAAATCCTGACTGGAAGGTGGTGACACCTCCCTATGACAGGATGCCTATTGTTGGGCCTCCTCCACTGCGAGTTTCGGTCAGCAGCAGGAGGGCAGCCCAGTGTCAGTACTGGTGTCATCCATGTTGTGATGCCAGGGTTATTTCAGATTTCTACCGTGTTTCCACAGTGGGAACATGTCATCCCCTCTAGAAGGGTGGGATCATACTCCCACACCAGTTACTGGTGTGGGGGTATGATTCCAAGATGCAGTCATTCCAAAGTTAGCATTAACCGGGAGGTTATAATGCACTTAATATGGTTTAACCGCATCCACAAACAGCCACAGGGAATAGACTAAGCCTGGGCGAAGCACTACGCTACGCTCGCGTAGTTTGCGAAGTTCGCGCTACTTCGCACTACGCGAACTGCACGTAGCACAGTGCGAACACGCGTAGCGTAGTGTTGCGTAGTGCTGCGGTCATTTTTTGCTTGCTCGCGGTCCTCAACGTCAAGTTGGCGACTGCGAGCAAGCAAAATGACATTCCGGCGAGACTTTTTCCTTGTTCGCGATCAGCAACTACAAGTTGGCGATCGCGAACATGGAAAATAAACCTTCCGGCGAGATTTCCAACGCGAGGAGGTCAGGTTTCTCATTGCGAGTGGTCGCGTATGCTCGCGACCGTACGCGATGAGAAACTACCAGTTCGCGTTGAGAAAGCTGAAGCTCGAGTAAAAATCTACTCGAGCAGCAGAAAACTACAGCTCGCACTGTGCAAGATGCCATTTTCAATGATTGCACAGTGCCGGTTGCTTGTCCGCACTGTGCAATCATTGAAAACGACATCTGGCACAGTGCGAACAAGGTACTACGCAGTTCGCGAAGTGCTACGCGTAGCTCGCGTAGTGCGAACTTCACTTTGCGTAGCTTCGCGAAGTGCTACTTCGCGAACTACGCCCAGGCCTATGAATCCATAAATTCGCCCCTGCCAGTAGGTATTTCAGGCCTGCCATGTTGCTCCTCATGGTCTCACAAAACACCACGAAATGGCACGAGATTACGTAATGATGACTCTTGCAACTATTTGAACTTTTTTTATGATAATTAAAAATGGAATTTAGCAACAGTTGCATGTAGAACCCTGTAGCATATGAAACGCATTAGCAGTAAGAAATCTGAAGACCGTGCGAGTATCTTAAATCAAAAATGTTTTTACCTTCTTGTAATACTGTTAGCCCCGTACTATGTGTTTGAAAACAATAAAAGTCATTAGTTCTTCTCATGAGTTATCTTCCATTTAGCGTGGTGCTGGTTTCCTCTCAAGTAGTAACGTGCTGTTTTGCTCCATTTCTCCTTGTGATGGTCGGTACTGTATTGAGGTAGCAGAATCAGAGTTCAGATGTATTTCAGATGTTTTAAGTTTAAGTGTTAATGATAATGCCCGTACGGGATTTCAAGAAGGATGACATTATAGTTCTAGATTTCCAATCCAATACTACAGTGTAATTAAGATATGAATACTATTTCATCCAAATATGAGTTAAAGAAATAATGGACACCTAAGAGGAGCAATTCATACGTAGGCATATTCATGTTAGAACATACTAGGTAACCGTACTGGTGCACAATATCATGCTCACAAGTTAAGCATAAATATCCCTGAGCGATAGATCCGCCCGAAGAAGTCTTGCTTTTCTTTCAGTTTAAATTTCAGCTTTTCAAAAGCTGATAGTGCATCTGGTCGCTTGGCTCTTACATAGTAGGGTGCCAGCCATTCCCCTTTTACATCTATGCGTTAGGCACAGACACGGCACTGTATCTGGTTAACAGGAGAAGGGTTCTTACTTTTCTACAAAGTTGGGATGAGGGCCTTATGGCGATCGAGTGTAGCTGGCGAGCCTGGCCGTTATAAGGAGGGTTTGGGAGGGTTCTCTTCCCCCTGAGAACATTTTGAAAAAAGAGTGGGAAAACAAGAAGCTTAATAAGGCAATTGTGACATCAATAAAGAGATTTCATATGATAAAGGCGTAGGTATAGCCTGAGTTAATTACTGTCACCCTGGCCACATTCTCAAATTTACATCACAATGCAAACTACCCTAACAGTTCAGTGACAATGGGTTGCAGTTCAATAGAAAGTTCAAGTTGAGCCACAATTTCAATGTCAGAGGACAACGGAGGACATCCCTTAGTAAGAGACCCATACACATTTGTGCCTAAAACAACTGCCAGTGTAATGCTGTAAATTGAAACCACCTAAGGACTGGTTGCAAGCACAGCAGCAATCTGAAGTTAGCTGTATTGTTTCTAAAGGACATTCTAATAAACTTTCAAGTAGCGCTCATCCTGCTGTTTTGTGGGGCTTTAAATATAACCCATATATATCATCAAAACCAACCTTCACAATGCACAACTTTTTAACCTTGAAGGTTGAGTGGGCTTAGTGCAGGCTAAATTAATTACCGTTGCGCTAGCCACCTTCTCAAATTTACATCACAATGCAAGGTGCACTACCAGGTCAGTGGCAATGGTTTGCATTTCAATAGAAAGTTCACGATGAGCCACAATTTCAATGCCAGCGGACAACAGAGGACATCCCTTACACATTTTACATGTTGAAGCAGTTGGATGTAATTTTATAAAAACAAATTCACTGAGAAAGACCTATTGTTTTTTTAAAGAGTGAGAGGTACGATGCTAAGGAAGGGTTGACATCCCTGTAATCTGAGTACACATCACAGTCGGCCTTGTTTGTGGTGCTCCAAAGCACTGTGAAGAGGATGAAAAACATCACTTTTTCACTAAGCAAAGTTTAAAAAAATACATTACAATGAGAGTTCAGCACAACTTTAAAGGCTTAGGTGGCATTTGGTGCACAGTGCATAAAAAAACAAGAATTACTGAAGCACGAAAATGAACAAACCCTGACGTTCATTGCATCTGATATATATCCTTAAAATATATTAAAGCAGTGCCCCCATAGTGACATAGGCAGGAAGTATACAGCTACTGAAAAAAAACTTCCCTACATGAAAAACTTGTGTGTAAATAAAAAGGCGGCATGAGAAATGTTTAATAGTAATAAATGTGTCCCGTAATTGATTATATAGATCAGAGGTGGGGATGAAACAAGGCCTCAATGCCACAGATGGTCTTGGGTAATAAACACCCCTCTTGAGCACTCTGTTACTTCAAAGAACTGTTTTTGACTCGGGTTTCGTCAGGTTGTCTAGCGCTTTGCAAAGGCAGGCTCGCAAGAGCAGCATGGAGGTGGGGGAGAAGAGCGAAGGTTTGGGGTTGTTGTGACAGCCCAGAGCAACTGCTTCCCAACACTGATCAGGAGTTGACCGTCTGGAGCGATTACCGGAAACCGATAAAGGCAAACGGGAATGCGAAATGTGTGAATGAAATATTAGAAGCACCAAGAAATATCCATTTAGGTGCATCGAATGGAGGTTAGTGAACTTGTAATCTTGATTCATAGTTAAGGTTGTGTGTGCCACAATGACAGCCGTAATCATTTTGCTGACGCCAGTCAAGATCAGACAATAAACCAACCCAATGTATTCTTTCAGCTTCCTTTATCGCGGTGCTGTTGCTAGCGGCACGTTTGGGGGATTGGGCTAGTATTGGGCTAGTATTCACAACGTGTGCAGGACCTGGTTCGATTTGGGGAGGGGGGGGATTCAGGCAAGCGAGCACATACGAACCTGAACGGGGATAATGGTGATGCCCTTTCCCGATTTAATAGTAGTTTTACATATTAACATACGTACTGCTGGTTTAAAACGCAACACCTTCTTTATACAGTCAGTGTATGAAATATATACTGTAATGCTGTCGTGGCTCGCGCTCGCAATACGCGCGGGGGGGTCGCGCTGGGGTGGGGGCCTAAGGGGTTTAAATAAAGTTTAAAAAAACAACCTAAACTTACCTGACCGTGCCGTGTCCGTGCCGCCTCTGCTGTCTGATTGGTTGAGGGCAGGGATACTCCCTGCCCATTAGGAGACCGGGGGCTGCGCATGAAACAACCCTCGCTCTCCTAAGTGGAAGGCTAGTGCGCATGTTCGGGCTGATCGTAAAAATGATCAGCCCAAAAACGAACATGCGCACTAGCGCGCTGTCGCTCAACCTTGAGAGTGCTGCTGCAGCCCCACCCCTTCAGCGTCCTTGTTCTACTTCTGACGCTAATTCCACTCAGGAGCCCTGATTGCTGCAATTAGCGTCAGAAGTAGAACGATTTCCATGGCATTAGTGGGGCAACGCCCCCAATGGACGCACCGCCACTGATTAATGGCCTCGTTTCATTCGTGTTCACAACTACTGGGTGCTAGTGGTATGGAATGCCAGGGTTTTAACACTGGGATTTTCTCAAGATTGGGGTCATTGTAGTGACTAACTTAAGTTCCATTCATTCTGATGTCAGTGCCTCTACTTTGACTAAATTAAATTTGGAGTTTGGGAAAGATGTTCCCCTGATTTCCAACATTTTCCCGTCACTTTGGCACAAAATATTATGCACGCCTTGGCTGGGTGCACACTATTCCAGATTTTTTCCTAAACACAACCTGCAGCTAAGACTCCTTATACTTAATGCACAGGTTAATTTGTGAGATGACATGCTAGAACTTTACCACCTTATTCATCACATTGATATATACTGCTGCATCACAGGATAATATTTAGGTGGAATTTACTAAAATGTAATGTAACAAACCACAGCGGTGCAACAAAGCGAAAGTGAAATGCAGCACCATGTCTACCAAGATTTGGTGCGTTTTTTCTCGCCCCCAATGCAAGGGTATGTGATGTTGTCAAACATCATACATGCCCTAGGTGCGGCTCCCCAATGGCAGATTTTGCACACATGGCTTGGACAAGTTGTAGGGTGGCCCAGTTTTGGACGGCGGTTTTCGAGGAACTATCCTGCATAACTGACCTGAGCATTTCCCCCACACCCCTACAGGCATTACTGGGATATGTGCATGACCTTCCCAAGTTGTCACAACATTTTTGTGCACTTGCATTATTATTCGCTAAGAGCGAGGTCTCATTACACTGGGAGGGTAAATACTCATCGACGCTGAAGAGCTGGCTACTCAGCATGACATACGGCAACACAAACCGCGTTCTGAATACCGAGCTGCAACCCCCAGCATCCAGACCACTGGCAGCTTTTTCGATCTTACTTGCACAGATATCCACGAGCTCACAGACTGGACTAGATTCCCCAGCCATGAGCATGGTAGGAGGAAGTGTATAGACATTCCCACTACAAAGTACTATAATTGTTCATAAGATGAAGGTAGGCTCTCCTCCAACTTGACCAGGACTCAAGTAGACGCAGCTATTTTGTTAGTCATTATGTACGGGCATGGACCACACTTGTATAACTTGTCTCGAGCATAACAGTCTTGTAATGTACATTTTATTGTTGTGAAACTTACAAATAAAGATTTAACAAATATAGGTTTTATGCTTTCAGTACAACAGCTATGTTTGAACACTTTTCCCTCTTTGTATGTGTGCTGTACAATGTGGTATATATACAAAGTTTGAAAAGTGTGGAGAAATTAAAATATTTCTCCTCCGTTACACTGTTTCGAGGAAGTATATGGTTTTAGGGCCAATCCTTGTCTACAGTTGTAAGTAGATATATTTGCGTCAAAACCCATTGGTGATTGCATGGAAATGCCCAAGTGCCACCCATGGAATGCCCTCTTGACATAAAATAGTGCCAAATATTGCATAGCACTAGCCTGTGTTACTTAATTTGTGCTAGAACGTTAATACCACCACAGCACTTTGCTCCGAGTTTTAGTAACAAAAGCAAAGATAGTATAATGTAACAACCCAACTTCTTAGATAATGTCCAAGCATTTGTTTAAAGTTTGTCTGAATAAACTCAGCAGTGGATAAACTTATATGAAAACCTTCCTGAAGAAAATAAAAATGTGAACTTCTTCCCCAGTCCATCCACACCTTTTCCTTCACCACTTTTGGAAAGAACTGCAATAGAGAGAGTAAGAACGAAGAGTGGATTGCCTCCAAGAGGCCTGCACTGCATTTGCCAATTCCCTAGTCAGTCCTTTATAACCTCCATGTCTTTCATTGTGATGGTTTCAGTGGTAAAGGGCAAACACTAAACTGGTGAACTTTTAGATGAGATTGGCACACTGCAATATGTAAATAAGCACCTTAGAGATCCATTAGTTGTCAGTGGAGTGATCTTCTGTAGGCAGTCCATGTCTAAGTGTTCCATCTTTACCCTGAAATTCAAACTTAAAAATTCAACACCGGGTGAGAATCCCTGTAGGTTTTCTCAACTAGAAATAGAATGAGTAATCTCCTTGCTCTTGCTCCTCAAGGGCAGGCTGCTGGAACTACAATATTCTTCTTAACCTCTTCAGTGCCCATGACGAGATAGTCTCGTCATGGAGCATGGTCGCGCTGTGCCCATGATGAGACTATCTCGTCATGAACCCCACCGACTAATGTAACGCCCGGCACAGGAGGGGGAAAGGGCGTGGCATTAGGGCTGCAATACCTACTCTGAGTGGTATTTGTTCTTTGGGTCAGGCATTGGGATAAGACTGGGTTCTGAAGAAGTTGAGTAAAATGCTTTAGCCTAACCAATCTGAATGAAATCTGAAACCTAGAGGTCTATGAAATCTTCATCCTAATCCTTCACAAAGCTTTGGATATACCTTTCAACAAGCGGATGGTTGTCCATCACACTTTGATTGTCCTGAAATCTGCGATTTCTGATCTGAAATCTGAGTTCCTGGAGGTGCTTTTGTCCCTCATTGCAATGGTGGGAACCTCCTCTTCTTGGACTTTAATGACTACTGCTGATATTTGTAGGGCTCCTGGGTCACTGAAATGCACATGCCTCCTGTCCATGTAAGAAAAGGAATGTTTCATGTTTTTTTTAATTCTTATATTTTTTTTAATAGCATTTCAACAGATACATCGCACTGTAAAATCAACAAATAGCAGACACGGGGAATAGATAAGGAAGGGAGAGAAGGTCTTACACATAAAATATGGTGAAGGGAGAGACAACATGCTGTATAATATATTACACATTAGCATTTGAGACATTACTCACAATTTCTGCACTTGACAAAGCAGTTTTAACGCTGGTCCCACGCACCAAGACATCACCAATATTGCTTAAGAACATATTATCAAATACTATTTATTCAAAGGTTGGTGATATTACATCTCTGGCCTTGAAGGTGGGGTGGGAGCTCGTGTAGGCATGAATGATAGTAATGGATCTCAAATGTCTCTTGGGCGGACCGTGAAGGCATCATCTCCCAGAAGTGGGCCAGCTGATCCTGACAATAAGTAGCATCATGCAGCCATGCCGACACGGAGGGAACTGCCCTCCTCCCCCAGTCCCTAGCCATGTTACCCTTAGCTAACATTAAAAGCTTTACAATTAGATGACGTGAGGTGGATGGCATCTCCCTCACGTGCCCAAGGAGACAGATCAGTGGGGTAAAGGGTATTTGATGTCCAATTATTTGCTGGAGGGTGCAGTGCACTTCGCACCAGTAATCCATGATCAGGGGGCATTCCTTAGCCAGGTGCAAAAACGAGGCTTGATGTGCAAAGCAGCGCAAGTGATTAGCCTCCTCGCGCAGTCTTATACGTTTGAGATGTAGGAGAGGGTGATACAGCCTATTTAAAAACTTAAAATGTATAAGGCGCTGTCTGTAGTTGGGCAACAGAGCTGCAGTTTGTGCGCAACAATATGACCAATGCTCATCAGTCACATCGTGGTCTGTGTCCGGTCTCCATTGAGCCTGAGCGACAGGGACGGACACAGGTGCTTTATCTCACATCACGGTATAAAGTCTAGTGACAGGTTTACGATGCAAAGTGTGTGAAAATATATGTTCAAGCGCATGAGCGTCGGGGGGGGGTGGAAAGGTGGCATGAAATGCACAACATGTGGCCCTAAGTTGAGTGCAGAGAAGAGTGTCCATCATGCTAGGTTTAGAGGTATCAGTTGGTGCCAGTGCTGCTAAGAACTGGTCATTCAGGTACAGGTCTGCAAGTGTGAAAAAGAGTTTTTCTTGGCCCGCTTGCACATTCCATGATCAATCATTGTATGCAGAGTGGGATTGTCTGCTATATGGATATAGGATATAGGAGGCATAAACAGTCAAGGGATGCTCATCACCGCAGACTGTCCCACACCCACCTCACGCATCCCACTGTGTCTGCTGCGGTACGTGCATGTTTGTTGGTCTGGTAGAGTGCTGTTGCAAGCAGAACCGGGGCAACCAAGTTTCCAACGCAACATGCAGCTGAAATTTGACCGGATAAAACCAGAAATGCAAGTATTGGGCCTGGGCACTGAAGGCATTCACCTACATGTTAGGTGCGTTTAGGCCACCCTGACTAAAGGGCAACATGAGAGTTTCCCACGCTATTCTAGGCTGTTTTCCTGCCCATGCCAGGGAAATCAAGTTGCTGTGTAAGTGGCATGAGGAGATTGAGAAATAGATATAAAAACTTGGGTAACACAACCATTTTGGCAATGGCCAGTCTGTCTGTCAACAACAATGGTAGGCGTATCCAGGCCAGGATTCTCTCTTCTAGCCAGGACATTGCTCTGCCATAGTTGGCCTGCCAGAGTTCGCTCATGTCGCGGCTAAGCCAAACACCCAGATATCTCACAAGTTCTGTCGCCCACTGTAAATTAAACTCTGATTGAAATGGTGCCGTGCTCTCAATTAAAGGAAATATTACAGACTTAGCCCAGTTTATGGCTCTGCCCGACAACCCTCCAAATGCAACAACCTTCCTGATGGTGGTGCAGATCAGGGCATATAAATTCTCCCTACTTCCATGGACAGAGTAATTTCACAGATACACGCACATACACTCACCATACACTTGGGCCCATTTCACTAATATACACTCAGATTACTCTATCGGTACCAACCATGGGAGAGGAAACCTCCTAAACACCCTGCATCTACAACGAGGTCAATGAGACCAAATTGATACTGTCTTGAGTCATGATTTAAACAACAATAATCACAATAGAGTACTCAATAATTGACAAGAAATAACCACCAACACTGTATTTAAAATTATGGTACTTTATCTAAAATTAGTTTAAATGGAAAGGCAATCAAAATAAAATCATTATTCTCATAGTTACCTATTCTAGCTAAATGTCATAAATGGATCAGGACAGGTCTCTTAGTAGAAGTCTCCCAAGTCGCCGTCCTCACAGCATTGATCCTCACCAACGCAAGTTTGGGAAGAAGTGGCCTCAAACATCCAAATGCAATGACCACGGACCCTCTCTAGTCTAGTATATTTATAATAAAAAATTACAAAATAAAGCAACATAAAATGTTCTGAATTTCCGTTGAGCCGCTGAGCAGAGCGAGCAGGAAAGGATGTAGCATCGCTACATTTGGAAAATCTCCGCTCAGAAAAATCACAAAAATAAAAAGACGGAAGAAGGAAACTCGAGTTTACAAATGTTTCTTTCGAAGCCGCTCTTCCTTGATATCTCTAGCAGAGCCACCGCAGCATTCTCATTGTTCATTGTAACCTTATCCTCGTCCAAGGCACTTGGACTTACGCCCAGAACTGCTGTCCTCACGGAAAACTTTTAAACCAGGCGAAGGCTGTGGTCAGGTGACTCTCGACCATGTTCAGCAAGGCCCTCTCATCAGAATTCGATCACTCGAATACAGGCTGCAAACGGTAGCCATTTTTCTTAGGCCAAAACGAACCATCTTAATCGAAAGAAATACAAACAACGTTACTACATCATCGCAATGATTAAACAGTGTTAATTCCCACTAATACCCTTATGTGTATGTAATTAACTAGCCATCTGCAACATATTTAAGCATTAGTACACGTTATTACAAAAGCGTTTTATGCTTTTAAACAAACAGCACTTAGCAACATTCATTTAATAAAACCAGCACATTATTATTAAGTAACATGTATGCATCCCACGTATAATTTCTCTTTGTTAATCGTGTTGGTTAATTAGAATTTTCACACAAGACAAATAATTACTAATTATGAATTAGTATTTTTTAATCACAACTTATAGACAAAACTGGAGCTTAAAAAACCCGATAAATTTTCAACAGAAAACTCTGCTCCAGCAATCCCCCCTTTGGTGATATTATCACCAAATAAACAACCCAAAAAAAAAAATTAGTCAAATTTAGGCCCATTTTAGGAGAAATTGGAAATGTCTTTTTCTTTTTTACAACACCACACACCAGACTCCCTTTCATCATCCCTCTTTGTCTCCAAGTAAACACTCTCCCTCAATTCTTCTAATTCTATTTCTTGTGGATCTCTTTTTGACCTTTTATTTCTCTTTTCAATATTTCTTATTTTTAATTTCTTTTTCCCTTCCCTGTTTTTACAACACAAACACCCCAATCTTAGTATCAATAAAGCAACAATTACACAAGTCAAAGGAAACAATATCTTACCTATAATAGTACTACCTATTTTTGCAATAAAACTCTTAACAGCAACTATTTTATTAGCTATTTTGGTCCAGATACTTTCAGCTTCCAGTGGTACTAATTCTTCATGCAAATCAGTAATATTTTTGATATAGACCTTTAGGTCCTTGCTTTCGTCAGGAATGTAAGTACAACAGTGTTGAACTTTCAGCATTCCACAAACCCCACCCTCCTTGGCCAATAAAATATCAAGGGCAAGTCGATTTTGCATAGACATGGCACGTACGGCAATCATCTCCGTATTCACCAAAAGAAACCCTCCAGCGGTACTTGTCGATAAGCGATCCACCACTGTTGACAATTTCCGAATTCCATATGCATTTAAAGAAACTCCCACTGCTGGAATTAAAGCTCCAAAGATATCACCAACTATTTCTGACCAAGTTTCTCTCTTAAATCGTGTTAGTAAATTAATATGTTCTACATCTTCTATTCTATCTATTTGAAAGATCTTTGGAAAGACCAGGCCCACATAACATGTGCCATACCAATGGTCAGGCAACCTGTAATAAGCCTTGTTCCCACAAACATAATACACTCCTGGGAAAACTGGATCCTCTCCTCCCTTGAAACCCCATCCTGTCGCAATGAAGTATGTATCATGACACTCACTAGTCCCAACAAAATATGTATCATATTGGGATTTCTTCCTTGTAATGCATAGTTTACCCTTCTGTGGTGCATCTAGAGCTAACGTTGGACTAGCCCCATTCCTCAACTCTTTCCCCATCTCAATGTCCCAAATTGTCTCACTCACTTTGTATTTCCCTGCCTTTTCATGCATGCTCATTCTCCTTTCCTCTACCATGTTTAGGAAAGCCTTCTCCTCTTCTTTCAAGCTGCAAGTTAAATTATTCTTAAAAATATAATCTAATGTTAATTCTTCTTTCTCAATAAAAATCTCACCAAAAATGTTAGCTTCTTTAGCTGGATTCAGCCTTTTGTTCATAGGCAATTGCCCAAAAATATTATCTTTGTTAGACATCACATAATCTATTTTCCCTAACAAATAGAAAACACTACTCAACACACTACATGAAATTCCATACGTAGCTGGTAAATGGTGATAAGTAACACCCTCCGAAACGGATGCAGGTAACTGCATACATACGTAGCAATCCCTTACTTCCATTGTCTTCACATATTCATATAGCAATTTTGAAAAAACATTACTAGAAAAATCATGAATTGACCTATCTTTATGCATGAAAGTATTACTAATTCTAGTTGGGACTACTTTTTGTGAATTCTTCTCTACATTAGTCTCATTCTCAGTATGTATCTCAAATGTACCTATTGTAACTCTAAATGTAACTAATAAAGCTAAAACACCCCATAGTAGCATTATTAATCCAGTACAGCAACAGCACATTCTACACCATCTTTTCAAAAAGGCACATCTACTTTGATTATTTTCTATGTTAGCCATTTTACTACTTAGACCGTGTCTTTTGACTTAGCCTCTACTACTCCACTACTGCTATTCTTTATTTCTGGATTACTTCAGACAGCTAAATTTCAGACTTTCTCTTTTTCACTTTTCTCCAAGTGATTTCTTCAGTTCACTCAATTTGGATATTCATCACTTTTCACTTCTTCTTCAGCAATATCAAATTGTATCAGATCATCAACAACATCCTGTGCATCCGACTCTTCTCTAATGTCAGTCAGGATAACTTTTAAGATTCCAACAGAATTTTCCTTTTCCTCAACCACTTTTCTCAAGATCCCCTCCGGATTGTCTCGATTCACTGTTTCTTCTTCTTCTCCTTCAGACAGTGCTACAAAAGACCATTCCGGTGATCTGTACTTTTGGTTGGGTCTTCTAATTCTCTTTATCTCCTCGGGTTCTTTTGATTTCTTTTGCTCCTTTTTCTTCACTTCATTTTGACTCGACACCTCATTCACTTGTTCAGCTTTCGATGTATTTGCTCTTATCAGTCTGTATCTCAGCTTCTTTACTCTGTTATTAGGCCAAAGATCTCCTCTTACAACCTTTTTTGGTCTTGTTTCTTTATTATTTCTTTCTCCAATCCAAGTTCTCTTTCTCAGAACTCGACCCTCTGATTTTCCATTCTCACTTTCATCCGATTCTGTTTCAAATGCCTCTTGTTCTTCAGCAGTTTTCTTTTGCTCCACACTCTTTATCACCACTGTTTGAGACTTCCCTATTTCTTTCCCTCCTGGGGTCTCCGACACGCAATCTTCTTGCTGTCTACTTGTCCCTTCACCTAGCTTATCAGGAATGTTCCCTACACCTCCTCGGGGGTCTTCCGCAATCTGTCCCTCTCTATCTTCTTCTGACCCTACTTCTTCAAGTGTAATCTCAAGTGGAATTTCAACCTCCTCATCTGATTCAGGAGTAGTCTCTGTGGAACTGCTCTTTTCTCTTCTTTCTTCTTCACTGCTTATTGGAACTTCAGGCTCTCTTACAGAATCTGATCTCCCTTTTGAAACTCTCAATGTTTCTCTTGAAGCTTCTCCTGGAAAGAAAGACTCTCTTTCTCCTTCAGCTCTTCCAGAATTTTGATTTCTCCTTACTGGTTCTGTTTCTTCATCATCACTGGAATCTGACTCTTCAAAATACTCTTTACCAGTCCCGTCTTTTGGGTTTGGAACTCTCAGAGTATGACTTGCATGTACCCAGTTTTTCACACCAGCACACTTCACTGCAGTTGTCGTAGTCAGAATGACTTGTCTTGGCCTTCCCCACCTTGGAACCAAGCAATTTCTTCTTCTGTGCACTTTAATCCTCACCCAGTCCCCTGGACTCAGATCATGAGCTTGCTTCTTCTCAAGTGTAGTAGCGTCTTCTCCAACCTGGTGAAACACAGAATGAACTGCGTCAGCCAGGCCTTTACAGTAATCCAAAATCATGTCATCAGTTATTGTCATCAACTTATTGACAGGTACAAATGCATGACGCATTGCACGTCCCATCAAGATCTCATGTGGACTCAAACCAGTAGTTCTATCTGGAGTAGATCTAATAGTCATTAGCACTAGAGGCAAGACATCAGGCCATTTCATTCCAGTGGCTAAACACATCTTACCAATCCTGTTCTTGATTGTGCCATTTATCTGCTCCACAACACCAGAAGCCTCTGGTCTGTAAGCACAATGTAGCTTCTGCTGTATTCCCAATGCTTCACAAATCAAACTCATGAGCTCATTATAGAAGTGTCCACCTCTATCAGACTCAATCGTTACTGGAAATCCGTACCTAGGAATCAACTCTCTTAACAGTAACTTTGCCACTGTTATTCCATCATTTCTCCTAGTCGGATAGGCCTCCACCCATCTTGAGAACAAACAGACTACCACTAGAACATACCTCAATCTGTTCACATTTCAATGAAATCAATCTGCATTCTGGTAAAAGGACCACCTTCTCTGCCTATTGTTCCTAGACTCACCACTGTCTTTTTCCCAGTGTTAAATTGCTGGCGAATCAAATATCTTTGACAAATGCTTTCTGCAATCGTCCTGAACTTTGCATTGTACCAAGTCTGTTTAAAAGACCTGATCATCGCATCCCTTCCCAAATGTCCCTGGCCATGATACATTCTTGCCATTGCTGACAACATAGAATTTGGCATGACTGGTCTACCATCTCTATAGATCCAGACATGATCTGTTTCTCTTGGGGCACAACCTGCCTTGATCCAGTCTTTCTTTTCTTCCTTTCCTGCCTCATCCTGCAACTGTTTCACCTCATCCCACGTTTCTAGGACATTAGTAAATATCACAGAACAAAAATACATTTCCCCTTCTCGTTCCCTATTAATCGAGTGATTATTTTTAGCACAATACTGTGCAATGTCATTTGCAAATCGGTTTCCAATTGTCACAAAATCATCTCCTTGTCCATGAGCAGCACATTTTACAACTGCTAATTCCTTAGGCAGCTGTATCGCCTCAAGCAATTTTCCAATCACCTCAGCATTCTTTATTGGAGTCCCACTCGACGTCAAGAAACCTCTCTGTAGCCAAAGCTGGCCAAAATCATGCACAACTCCAAATCCATACTGACTATCAGTCATCACAGTCACTCTCAGATCTTTCCCAATTTCACAAGCTTTCGTCAATGCCACCAATTCAGCAACTTGTGCAGATTTCACTCCTTTCAATGGTGATGCTTCCATAACTTCTGAAACCTTGCACACTGCATATGCTGCACTCAGCACACCATCATCATTCCTCAGACATGATCCATCCACAAACAGTACATGATCACTCTCAGGCAATGGAAGATCTCTTATGTCTGGTCTCGGTTTTGTACAGTAATCCAGCACATCCAAACAATTGTGATCATCTTCTTTCACACCCACATTTTCATTATCTGGCAACAATGTTGCTGGATTCACATTCACACATCTCTCAAGAGTCACATTTGATGCTCCCAGAATGACTTTCTCGTATTTAGTCAGCCGACTATGTGACATATACTGAGTTCTGCTTATTGTCAAAATAATTGCCACATTATGAGGTACAAATACCCTTACAGGATATCCCATTATGATTCCTTCACTCTGTTCCAGACTTTTACATGTTGCAGCTACAGATTTCAGACAACCTGGTAAACCCACAGCTACAGGGTCAAGTGTTGATGAGAAGTACGCAATAGGCCTTCTCAGTAATCCATGTTTCTGAATTAACACTGAAAGTGCACATCCATTTCTCTCACTGCAGTACAACTCAAACTCTTTTTCATAGTCTGGCATACCTAAAGCAGGGGCTTCACACATTCTGCTCTTCAACTCCTCAAATGCTGCCATTTGTTCTCCATCTAGTTCCAATGGGTCTTTCATCTCATTTTTTGTCAGCTTAATCAGGGAAAAATTAATTATCCACTGACGACAATAACCCACCATCCCCAGAAACATCCTCACTTCTCTCTGGGTCTTTGGGGCTTTCATTTCTCTGATAATTCTGATCCTGTCATCAGTCACTTTTCTCAGACCCTTTTCAATATTGTGTCCAAGATAATGCACCTCTTTCTTGCAAAATTTCAATTTGGCTGGAGATACCTTTAACCCTCCATCTGCCAGATGATTCAGTAAAGCTATGGTATCTACTTCACAAGCTTCACGTGTCTTTGATGCCACGAGTAGGTCATCAATATATTGCACTAGTACTGAGTTTTCAGGCATGATCAAACTCTCCAATGACTTTTTCAATAACTGATTGAATATCGAAGGACTCTCTGTATACCCCTGTGGGATTCGACACCATGCTAAAATACGCTGGCCAAACCTAAATGCAAAAATCGGCTGGCTATCATGATGCAATGGAATTGAAAAGAAAGCATGACACAAATCAATCACTGTGTACCACTCAGCATCATGTGGAATCTGATACAAAATCACTGACGGATTTGGCACAATCGGACAACATGCCACCACAATTTTGTTAACTTTTCTCAAATCCTGTACAATCCTGAACTTCCCATTAGGTTTCTTTAGCCCCATCATCGGTGAATTACATGGACTACTCAGTAGTTCTCTCAAAACTCCTTGCTGAATCATTTTCTCAATTATAGGAGTTATTCCTTCAATTATTTCTGGTGTCATTTTGTACTGAGGAATGTTAGGATAAGTAATTCCCTCTTTCACTGAAATTTTCACAGGATCTACATTATTCATCAATCCCACATCCTCTCCAGTAAAATCCCAAACTGTCTTTTTCACTGTGTCTCTCAGCTCTTGAGGCAAATCCTCTGGATTAAACACAGCATATGTACCAAGCATCTCACTTTCTCTATTATCTAGAGTCATTCGGTACAAAACATCTTCATCTTGTGTTTCAAAAGCTATTCCATCCGGAGTACAAAAAATTGTACAGTTCATTTTACATAGCAGATCCCTGCCCAACAAGTTCACCGGACTAGTGTCACAGACTACAAATCTGTGCATATCTGAAAATTTCCCTATTTGTACCCTTACTGGTTCAGTAAGACGTGTCTTGATTTGTGTATTTGCTACACCAACTACTTGGATTGCTTCATCCGAGAGAGGAAGATTTCTAATATCTGCTGACCTGACAGTTGATCTTGTCGCACCTGTGTCTACTAAAAAAGTAACACTTTCTTCATTTATTTTTCCATCTACAAATGGTCCTGCCTGGTCTATTTCTAGAGTTGCACCAAGTATGCACTCTTCCTCCTCTCCTCGGCACCGTCAATAATCACCTTCAGACTCACTCCCTTCATTCTTTAACAAATACTGTTGTACCTGGTTAGAACGCCTTGGTTTGTTTACCTGCTCCTCATTGTAGAATCCCGAATCCTGATTGTACTTTTGTGACCCTCTACTCTGCGGCAAGGGCGGTTTTGGCTCTTGGCTCTGCTGTCTCACAACCTTCTGTTGTTGCTGCTGTTGATTATTCCCCTCGTTCTGCACCTGTTGATTTAAGGTTTTACTCTCGTTATTCACTAATGGTGGATTGGTACATTCAGATCTCCAATGTCCCAGTTGGCCACAGTTGTGACAAGGGAACTTTTTCTTCGCTTCCTCAAGATTCCCCTTTCCTTTCCCTGCATATCTGGGCCTATTCCCTGGATTATTTGCCTGTTCCACCAACTGTGCTTCTTGTCTCTCCGCAACCTTCACTTGTGCCCACATTGCTTTCTCTTTCAGCTTTCTCTGTTTTGCTTCAATTTCATCACTGAAGTACTTTGCATGTCTCAGAATCTCATCTATTTTCTTACTCTGCCAATCCACTGTATGCTCACGAATTCTCTCACTAATCTCAGGTCTCAGGCCATATACAAATCTGTATACAAAATGACTCAAATCTTTGTCACCCAGGTGCTCATCCCCACTGAATTGTTTAAACGCCAGTATCAGCCTCTCATAAAAAGCATGAACTGATTCTTTTGCTTCCTGATGTGTTCGATCTATCTTAACCCAGTCTGTCTCTTTTGGAGGTACTTTACTTTTCAGGTATACAATCACCTGATCATACTTCCTCATTACCTCTGGATCTGGTGCTCCTGTTCTCTGATCTCTTGGATATTCCTCAGTAGGCCAACTTACAACTATTTTACACTCAGCCCACAAGTCTGCTGGAACAATTATATCAAACAGACTATTCAGGTCAATCCACAGCACTTTTGACAATTTCACAAACCTGTCTACCTGCCTATACCACTCGACGGGCTTTTCTCTCAGTCGAGGGAAATCATTCGTAAATGATAGAATATCCTGTCTGGTCCATGGAACATGTACATATCCTCCTCCAGGTATTTCTCTCATAGGATAAGCATCCACTGTTTTCTCTTTTTCTCTCACAGGAAATGCTGAATAAGTCCTGTCCACTGATTCTTCCCTTTTCTTATACCACCTATCCTTCCATTTTTCTACGTCACCCCATTTTCGCAATAAGGCGATCATCTCTTTAATCTGTCCTGTTCTACCATTACCATTCAAATTTTCAATATCCTTGTCTGTAAAATCCATCCTGTAAGACCTCTGCAATGCTTTCACCTTATCAATGTCAACTCCTTGCTCACTCGCTATTGCTCTTAACCTATCATGCGTATTTTTAGCTCTCCAGGTAATGTTTTTACACATGAATAACAATTCTCCATCATGATGACTTTTTAGAATGTCTGTAGGAACTGTCCCTACAACAAGCTCCTCTAATTCTATGCGAAACTTGGCCACATCAATTGCCTGGAAATCTTTATCCCTCTTTTGAAGGACTCTCATCCAATCATTCAAATCTTCAGCTGTTATTTCAGTAGTTCTTTTCACTGGAACCACCTTTTCTGGCATCCTCTGTGGTTCTAACATTGGCATCCCTGAACAACTAGCATCACTAGTATCCAATCTCGAATTAGACTGTACCTCTAATCCTCCACTGCATGTGTCACGTCTGAATTGTCTCAAATCATCATTACTTTCTGTACTTTTTCCTGAATCTCCTGAGGGACCAGCCAAACTTGTTATCTTATTCCCAACATATGGAACCACCAAACCATTTTCACCCATCCTCTGTTTATCAAAAACAGGCATAACCGGACCTATAGTTACAGGCACCGTAACAGCTTCTAGATTCTTCGTCAGTTCCCTAATCTTTTCAGTCAGTTCTGATGTAGTTCTGGCTAATTCTCTCGTATTCTCATCACCACATCTTTTCTCTCCCTCTTTTTCTCTGAAAGGGTTACCACTTCTTAATTCAGGTGTCACAACTTCTGTCTCAATGATACGCAATGTATCTCTTATCGGAGAAACAACTGGTGTGCTCTCTTCTGGTTCCGGTCTATATGGAGGTGGTCTCTTGTAAATCATGTCATTCAAGACCTCATCCTCATAATCGCTAACTCCATATCTTCTCACTTCTGCCTCAGGAACCCTCTCCATACCCTTCCTTTCTTCCTTCTCGTCAACTGTTCTCATAGGATATAATCCCTCTGACATACTAGCATCTCCCCATCTCCTCATTCGATCATGATGAGTTTCACGATCATGTTTCCTCCCAAACATGTATCTATAGTTGCCTCCAGACCTCTGTTTTTCTCGCTCATGTACTTCCTCTTCCCATTCCACCAAAGCCTCAAACTGTGTCGGCCTTGGTCTAGGCTCTAGACCCATCATTTTTTCTCGCAAATTTCTCAACACGGCCAGATTAAATGAACCATGTTCCGGGAATGCTAAGACACCATCTTCCTTAGTATATCTAGCCCAATTCTCCAACCATATACAGGTATGATACCCATATCTCGCAACCATAAAGGATGCAGGCGTTTTCGTTGGAGGTAACAATTCACCTTCTCTTGTTTTAACATCTTTATCCTTGTCAAACCATCTCTTTATTTTTCCGAACAAGGATTTCTTCTTTTTCTCTTCTTGGTGATACATTTCTGCGTTTACCAAAACTTTCTAATCCCTTCTGTAATACAACTGTACAATACAATATTTTATCCAATAACAGCGCGGCTCACACCAACGCACCAATCCCAGCGCGAGCACTGTTCTGATTCACTATCCAATCAGAGCGCGGTCTGTATTACGTCAGCAGTCGCTGCAGTCGCTCCTGCTCCTGTCTCCTGTCACTCGTCTACCCCTCCTTTACAAAATCTTCTCAGTAGACTTTGTGTCAAATTTTTACTATATCTATTAGTTACAACATATAAACATCTCCATTTTCTGCTTCGCTAACCATAGAATAGTAAAGAAAATCTTTTTCACAAGAATCCCGTTTTTTCCCTGAAACAGCACTCACTTCTGCTCCACTACGGAATTAATACTCTCGTTGACACAGTAGCACATTCTTCTACTCTGCCCTTCTAACATGCATCCGATAACTGCTTCCTCCTGGACTGTTCCTAGGAGCTTTCACAATTAACTAAATGCTCATACATTCACGCACTTTCATACAAGAAAATATAATACATACACACAGAATCCTGCTTTTCCCGAGAACAGCGAACAGTCTGTCCCACTACAGAATTATATCACACATTAACCAAGCAGTGTTTACCTCTGCCCAGTCCTTCAAACAAGCTCTGAGAATACCTATTACTCCTCCCGTGATAAGCTTTAACGGCAAACCTTACGGATCCCTGGGACTTAAGACCAGAGTTTCACAGATAACCTTCGCTATCATACACACTCCTTTTATACTAGAAATATATCCCTAATAGTAACACACGACGATGTCACTGATTCCGAACCCAGACAATGTGACGCGCAACTTCAATTGTCACACGTTTTTCCTGCATACGTACAGGACCAACAATCCCGTCTTTCCTGAGAGCAGTATATACTTCCCTCTGCCCTACTACGGAACTGCTACCAGCTCCCAAATTCCAGAAGCACTACGTAAAACTCAACACGACGACTCCAACATATAGTATTAGTACATATACCAACATCAATCAATAATCAATAAATCAAAAGCCAATGTACAAGCAATCTAATCAGATCAAGACAATAATCAAAACCATCAAATTCTGCTACCAGGAAATTGGTGCAGATCAGGGCATATAAATTCTCCCTACTTCCATGGACAGAGTAATTTCACAGATACACGCACATACACTCACCATACACTTGGGCCCATTTCACTAATATACACTCAGATTACTCTATCGGTACCAACCATGGGAGAGGAATCCTCCTAAACACCCTGCATCTACAACGAGGTCAATGAGACCAAATTGATACTGTCTTGAGTCATGATTTAAACAACAATAATCACAATAGAGTACTCACTAATTGACAAGAAATAACCACCAACACTGTATTTAAAATTATGGTACTTTATCTAAAATTAGTTTAAATGGAAAGGCAATCAAAATAAAATCATTATTCTCATAGTTACCTATTCTAGCTAAATGTCATAAATGGGTCAGGACAGGTCTCTTAGTAGAAGTCTCCCAAGTCGCCGTCCTCACAGCATCGATCCTCACCAACGCAAGTTTGGGAAGAAGTGGCCTCAAACATCCAAATGCAATGACCACGGACCCTCTCTAGTCTAGTATATTTATAATAAAAATTTACAAAATAAAGCAACATAAAATGTTCTGAATTTCCGTTGAGCCGCAGAGCAGAGCGAGCAGGAAAGGATGTAGCATCGCTACATTTGGAAAATCTCCGCTCAGAAAAATCACAAAAATAAAAAGACGGAAGAAGGAAACTCGAGTTTACAAATGTTTCTTTCGAAGCCGCTCTTCCTTGATATCTCTAGCAGAGCCACCGCAGCATTCTCATTGTTCATTGTAACCTTATCCTCGTCCAAGGCACTTGGACTTACGCCCAGAACTGCTGTCCTCACGGAAAACTTTTAAACCGGGCGAAGGCTGTGGTCAGGTGACTCTCGACCATGTTCAGCAAGGCCCTCTCATCAGAATTCGATCACTCGAATACAGGCTGCAAACGGTAGCCATTTTTCTTAGGCCAAAACGAACCATCTTAATCGAAAGAAATACAAACAACGTTACTACATCATCGCAATGATTAAACAGTGTTAATTCCCACTAATACCCTTATGTGTATGTAATTAACTAGCCATCTGCAACATATTTAAGCATTAGTACACGTTATTACAAAAGCGTTTTGTGCTTTTAAACAAACAGCACTTAGCAACATTCATTTAATAAAACCTGCACATTATTATTAAGCAACATGTATGCATCCCACGTATAATTTCTCTTTGTTAATCGTGTTGGTTAATTAGAATTTTCACACAAGACAAATAATTACTAATTATGAATTAGTATTTTTTAATCACAACTTATAGACAAAACTGGAGCTTAAAAAACCCGATAAATTTTCAACAGAAAACTCTGCTCCAGCAATGGTTGGGTCTAAATTATCCTGTGGGTGTCTAATATAAAGTGCAACGTTATCTGCATACCTGGAGACCAGGATTCCACGCTCATGAAACTGTATTCCCCGATGAGCATGGTGCTGACGTAGCCTGGCTGCTAGTGGCTCCATGGCAAATGCAAATAAGAGGGGTTACAAGGGACACCCCTGCCTCATGCCACGAGAAATTTAGAAAGGGTCGGATAATAGCCCATTCACACGCAGCCTAGCAGTGGGGAGATGTATAGTAGCTTGATGAGATTCAGAAAATTCCAGCTAAGACCCAACAGCTGCACAGTTGTAATAGAAAGGTCCACTCCAAAGAATCAAACACCTTAGTGGCATCTAGCAGGGCGGCAATCGCCGGTAGGCTCTGGTCTACGCCGTGCATGACCGCTAACAGGGTTAGAATATTGTGTGCTGTGGCGCGGTACAGCACATACTCCGACTGATCCGGGTAAATCATGACAAGGAGTAGTGGGGCCAGTCGATTCGCAATTAATTTTGCTGAAATATTGTTATCATTGAGAGCGGTCTATAGGAGTCACATGATGTGGCAGGTTTACTGGGTTTAAGGATGGGGACAATGACTGCCTCGTGGAGTGGCGCGGGGAGTTCTCCTGTCTCCACAGATGCTTGATACATAACGAGAAGATGTGGGATCAGTATGGAAGTGAATTCCTTATAGAAGGATGTCGTGAGGCCATCCAGACCAGGTGCCTTATCGTTCGGGAGGCTGCGGATAACCTAGTGGACCTCTTCCTCGTGAGCTACTGGTAGCTCTCCAGCTGCTCATAGGTTGCTCTCCTTTTTGCATCCCGGCCAACTAAATGAAAAGCTTTTCTTGGGTGAATTAATATATGTGGATCAAAATCGAAAGTGTGTACTCAAGACAAAAACGTGTGTATATTCATAACTAATGCATTCATGTTTCGAGAGACTTATTATTAATAGTGACTTGGTTCCAGTGGCATTGCTGTTATGTTTCACCCATGTAGAATTGACAAAGCATTTTTTACATTACTGCTGGGGACCGTGCCTGATGCACTCACACTGCTGGTAATCTTGCATATGAGGGCCACTAATGTAAACTTGACATGGCCCATATTAAAACTCTAATCATATTAGTAGCCCATGATGATTTTCATTGAAGATAAGAAGCTTTCACTACAGAACAGGTTGGAGACCCCTGCTCTAGATATTGGCGATGCATTTCATCTAGCCACACTAACTGTATGGTTTCCAGGTACTCTTTGGTTTGATCAGAGCGTAGATGTGATTTGGTTGAGTAAAAGTGAGAATAAAAAGTAGTCATTGTGTTCAGTATTTCAGGGAGGTTTGTGTGGTGTCTTGGTTGCCCGTCAACAAGACCTACTATATAATCATACACTTTATATGGCTTGATAAGTTGGGCTAAAGTCTTACCCCGACGCTCCCCCTCACCATATCTAATGGATTTTGCCTCCTGGCCCAGATAACAAACCTCACAGTCTGCCTCCTCATTATATTCCAATAGCGTGACCCGTATTCTCGCCCAACTATACCTGTTATTAGTTTGGAGCAATTCAGCTCTATTGTTCACAGCTCGGACTCCAGGCGTGCGAGTCGCGCACAGATGGCCTTCAATATTCCCACTTGTTTCGTAATGCAGACCCCCAGATAACAGCCCGTAAGGCCTCCCATAGCACATATGGGGACTCGACTGAGCCAGCATTCAGTGCAAAATAATCAATGATATTGGTCCGTATCTCTGAGCGGAAGACCTGATCTTGCAGGGTGCCAGCCGACAGGCACCAGGAGAAGGCCTGCGGGACCGTAAGGGGCAACACTAACTCCAGCAGTACCAGGGAATTGTCGGAGAGTGTGCGGGGGAGTATCGAGGTGCGGGTTGTCCATGTAAGAATCTCCCTAGTGACAAGCCAGCTGTCGATGCGCGACCATCCCCCTGTAGCAAACCTGATGCATGTGCTCTCCCTGAGCGTGCCATGTAGGGATCTCCTGCCAGCCAGGTTTTGATCTTCTATTAAGGTGTGAAGTTGTGTCACTGCCTTGGGGTGCAGGTAGTGGGGTGCTCCAGACCTATCCATATCTGGGTCCAAAAGAGCATTAAAATCTCTTCCCCAGATTATCGCCCAGGTCCTAGGTTCACAATGTGGTGCCATACCTCACTAAAAAATTGAGGGTGATCGGTATTGGGACCATAAATGCAAGCAAGTATGATTGGGTGTTGATGCAGAGTGCCAGCTAGAAGCACAAGGCGACCTTCCGAATCCAAATTTGCTTGTGTGTGTCCATGGCAATTTTTTATGAGTGCCAGCTAGAAGCACAAAGCGACCTTCCGAATCCAAATTGGCTTGTGTGTGTCAATGGCAATTTTTTATGTCTCAATATGGCTACTCCACGAGCATAGTTAGAGTAGCAAGAGACGTGTGTCCCTGTGCACCATCCAGCACGTTAGCGAGCAGTAGGGGAGGAGGTCAGGTGGAGCTCCTGCAAGAAGCATATGTAAGCTTGATGTCTTGCGAGGTATGCGTGCACAAGACAGCTTTTCTGGCGTCATTTAGCCCACGGACATTCCAAGTCAGACATTTCATGTCTGTGGTCATGCTGCTGTATGGTGATGGTGGCTGGTCTGATTGCCTCTAGTGTTGTAGGTGAATGTGTGGGGCAGCTGCATAGTGTGGTGATTGTCGATTATGCTTTCAGACTATGCAAACAAAATCGAGGGCGATGCTCTCATTCTGCCAATGGAGAGAGGAGGACAGGGGAAATGTCCTGTGTTAGGTGGTGTATGTGTTCTTAACAAACATAACAATAACTCACTGTAAAGCAAGAATCCACCCCCACCCACTCCAACCCCTGAACTCAGTTAGCACCCATAACCCACCCCAGACCCCAATATCAGCAACAATACTTGCGTAACAGATGGCCAATAGCTCAAGTTCAAACCCACAGATATAGGGCTCATCCCAGGGGGGACAGAGGAAAGCCAGGCAAACACCCCAGCCAAATCTAGGTTGGGTGGCTGAACCGACAACTGTCGCTCATAGTGTTGAATATCAATTACATTCAACATTCAATAATAATTAGCCACATGTGCCCTGCTGGCAACAATCATAGGGCACCGTGTAGCAGAGTGTCAGCCAGATGAGCCCCAGTATAGGTTACATATAGGGATAGCACTTATCATTCTCATTAGCGATGCCACCTCCTCACGGCTTGGGATCCCCTTGGCATGCTTTTGTCCAAGTTTTTAGCACATTTTTGGGCTGCCTTTGCACTGGTAATGAAATGTGTCTTTTCTGCGTGTTCAATTCTGTTTGGCAGGGTACAGGAGGGCTTATCTAATCTCTGCTTTTTGCAACAACAAAAAAATTTGGCGGGTAGAAAATCCTTACGGGCTGTCTGAACTGCAATAGTGAAATCCGGGTAAAAGAAAATAATGTTGCCTCGGAATTGTACCTCTCCCCGATTCCTAGAGAGGTGCAGCACCACATCCCTGTCTTTGTGGTTAAGGGAGGCACACGAATATAGGGCGCACCGGAGCGCCCGGAGGAGGCAGCGACGCTAAGGACTTGTGCGCCCGCTCCATGATAAACACCGGGGACAGAGCGGCACCAAAGAGTTCCTTGAGCATTGTTGTGAAGTAGTCCTCCATATTGTCGATAGCTGTGGACTCTGTAAGACCTACGATACGCAAATTATTGCGCCTAGACCGGGCCTCTAAATCTTCTTTTTTAGCTTTGATGGTGGCTAAGATCCTGTCCATGCGGAGCAGTTGCTCACTGCTCGCAGTCTGATTTTCATCAATATCTGAGACCCTGGTTTTAAGTTGGTATAGGTGATCCCCATGTTTGTCTACCCTCTTACTCATTCTTTACAGACGCTGTGCCATCCCATCTAGTTTAGCATCAATGACTTTGAGGCTGGTTTTTACATCCACCAGGATCTCCTTTAGGTCATCATCTCAACTAGTTGCCCCTGTGGAATGGTCTGGGCCCTGAACCCCATGCTGCTCCAGCTCTGCCCAGCTTATAGTGTTTTTATTTTCAAACAGGAGCTTTTTTGGGCACATATCAGGCTTGCCCATCTTGGAGGGTCGGGCAGCACCTGGTCGACAACAAGCTATGTAGGCCTGAACAGCCTGAAATAATAGCAGGGACCGCAGTGATCGGGAGTGGCCGGCTATCGCACTTCACAGCTCAGTGTTTGTAGATTCAGGACATCAAGGCAGTCCAAGCAGATGATCACAGGCCAATCCCACCTCAGATGCCCAGGCTCAGATCTCCTTCAATAGGGCTCCCCGCTATGCAGAGGCTACAGCAGCCGGAGTGGGAGGGTGCCGGCATGGGACTTACCGGTCGTGGCCCTCGCTGTCCCCACAGGTCTGACCGATCTCCTCTTCATTAGGCCGTACCTGTGCGTGGCAGGACACAGGCGCAAGATGTAGGCGGCCAGCACTCGTTCCAGGTCGCACCTCGAGGTCATTGCCACGGACCCGGGGATCCGCTGACCGAGCGGACAGCATCAGTCCAGCAGGCAGCAGGATCTGCAACTCACCCCACGGGCTTAGTTGCAGCCCTGACAGCCTAGGCTAGGCCCGATATCATCCACCGCTGCTGTCTCCGCCACAATGTCAGGCCCCCTGCAATAAACTGCACAAAGGAGTGCCCCCGTGTCAACTTCACGTAGGTGAACGCTGGTTAATCCCCGATGTGCACGGATTAGGGAGGATGATTGATTCAACGGGCGGAGCCCCTCTATCGAGTGGCCATCTCGCTGCACAACAAAGCTCCACCCTCAATGTTTCATGTTTTTTAAAACATTTTTGCCCATCTCTTTTAGTTGGTCGTTAAACAGATTGACCAGTGGCGGTTTCTCTATTAGGTAATAAGAAGGGAACCCCAATATTCGAACCTGGGGTGATTCTTAGTATTTTGGAGAACAATGGTTCTTATAGGGCCAGTTTGGTCCCAACAGCATGAACGATTAAGTTTAGAGCAATGTCAATCAGTATGGCTATCCCATAGGGCATCTCAGGTGCAATTGATGCCGGATGGAGCAAAGCAGTAGAAAGTATTCAACTGTACACAGGGACTCAGATGGGCTTTTTTTAAATATGCAATATTTATTTATAGCCAATAAATAAAAATGCAGCGTATTTACTTAGAATGTAGTTCAGGTGCTCACAAAAAATAAGTGACAGCAACCGTGATGTGGAGAGTGAGTGTGACTTTTAAATTATATACATTGACAACAAAAGATAGAGACTCCTGGGTGCAATTTAAACAGTAAAAGGAGTCTCCTGTTGTATAGGGGTCGACGACGTTTCGATCTCACTGATTTGAGATCATCATCATTCTGGCAGCCGAATTCTTCATGCTTACAGACATCTGATGATGATCTCAAATCAGCGAGAGCGAAATGTCGTCGACCCCTATACAACAGGAGACTCCTTTTACTGTTTAAATTACGTGGTGAATTAAGCTCTGGAGCAATCTATTTTTTTTAATAACTTTTATTTTGCATTTTCAAAAAACAGAACATGACACAATACATTTCAAAATGAAGTGGAAAGCATGGCCTGAGTCCCCCACCTAGGCAATTAGCAACCATGAATTACAGTTTTGCTCAGAGCGCATACTGAAAACATCATTCCCTTCATACAACTCCAGTAGAACACTGTTGGAAAGTCAGTTCCTGATGAGCCTCTGTCTGTGTCAAATGGTGAGATGTTGTGCATATCAGACGCCCTTAGAGTTCTAGACGTTGTTATGTGGAGCCCTCCCACCAGTTGCAGGTGTCATATGTGAGTCGTGAAGGGGCATCGTTTGACATTGAACTTGGGCACATGATCTTGTATAACAGCAGTTAATTCTTCCATGGCTTAATGTGACCAGATCTTTCTCCACAATTTATTCAGAGAGGGAGTAAATACTGTTTACACATCTGGACCACACACAGTCGTGCTGCCTACAGTAAGTGAGAAACAGGCGGCCCTGTTGGGTCTTTGAAAGAAAATGCCTATATGACCCAGGGTCCCCTAAGAAGATCATGAGTGGATCTAGCAGTAGCAAGAAAATCGTGATGGTCAGTATTTCTCTGCCCCAAAAGTACGGATAAGTGGGCAGGACCACCAAGTGTGCGAAAATGTGCCTTGTTCACTACACTCTTTCCAACATAGGCCGGAGCCCCTGAACATTTTTGCAAGTCTGATGGTCATGAGGTACCAACGAGTCAGTATCTTATAAGCGCTCTCTGTGTAACAAATACAAATCAAGGACTTCTCCACTCTCTGCCATATGGCGCCCCAAGTGTCGTCAGAAATCTCGACATTCAGTTCTTTTGTCCATTGTAGGACATAAGCATGTTTTTTTGGGGGGAGGGACGAATTGTAGAATGTATTGGTACAGCCACGATATGCTTTTTTGGCAGGTACTATTAAGATAAAGGGACTCTGTAGGGGTAGCCTCACGCTTGAGGACCAGTTGTGTCGAGGGCCTTCCTGCCCAGTGGAGGTCCTGGCTATATGTGTTTTGCCTGGTCATTGTCATGTTATAAACATTTATTAAGCGATCGATTACCCAGCAGGGTGTATTGGCGCTAGTCAGAGTATGGCAATGATGTACTGGGTTAAGAAGGCCTATAGAAGAGAGTTGAATAGCCAGGTCTTGAGGGATTTTCTGAACCAAGTGGCCAAGTCTCCCCGTGAACGTGAGTCGCCGTCATCATAAAAGCCATATAGAGCAGGGGCTCGGCCCTGCATCCAGTTAAAGGAGCCTGGATCGACCGAGCCTGGCAGGACATCTGGGTTGTGTCAGGGGGGTAAGCTGGAAGGGATAGCACAGAAATGTTCTACGCTGGTGCAGGAACAATCTCCTTTTGAGATTGTGCACCGTGGCTAATTTTACTTCCTTTAAATACTCCATGAAATGTTATTTGCTCTTTTAGGTGCTGTTTTCATCTGCTGTTGGTTCTTAATGGCAATAAGCTTTGGGGGGAGGGAGGTGGTTGTGTGTTCAATTAATGATAAAATAAGATTACTGATTCAAGCATTTCTGTAACTAGTTTTGCAATACATACCAGAGCTACCCTTGACGAGGCAGGCCTCGAAAAGTTATAAAATTGTTACTCGACCTCCAGGTCCAGTGATTTAAATAATCTACTCGGCCTGATTATAATTGCTCTTGACCCATAAACTGGTTTAAAATTATGTGATCATGGGCAAATATTTGAATTCAATGAGCTGCCTTTTTCTTCTTTATCGCATATGAGAGCACCTTCAATACACAAGTACAGCTTATCTGCTGTACAAAAAACACGTTTGTGTGATATAATAGACTAAGCATTTGCTCCATATAGAATACAAGTTTAGCCACATGCAGTATACACATGACGGCTGAATTGGCTCTTAGTTCGTTAACCACATTGTCATCAGGGTGGGGGCAGGAATGCTTCTCAAATCATGTTTAAAGCTATCATTTATAATAAATAGATACCGAAAGCATGAAGTGATAGCACACTTATTTTCAATCAGCAGATTTTCCATTGAAATGGCCACAACATTTCCTACTGACATGGTTTTGTAGCTTAAACTATATAGTGTACAATGTTTGAAAATTTAGTTTCTGCAAATTTCTCATTCGCACATCACCAAGTAAAGTGTTCTGATTTGTTTTGCTTCTACTTAAATATTTCATTGCATCACACTTCTAAATTAAAAAAAAAAAATTGTGATTCCTGATCTATTCTTAAATACTTGTACAATTCATTTACAAGCTGTTTAAATAATTTGTGTTAGAAATAAAACATCTATCAGCCTTTTGTTTCTCGACGATTGTCAGACAAAAACCTCCAGGATAAGTTAAGAAACAAAAAGTAAAAAAAAAAACTGGCATTTCACCTCTGTCCTTAGACAGATAGCAAATATGTCATTATAAAAACAAGATTTAAAGTTGTCTTTATTGCTCATTCACGATCTGAATGAACAGAACACGTTCCTTCCAGCTTAAATTTTCTGGCCAGAACAGATGAGTAGGTGCTAAAAATAGCTAGACCTGATCAAATCTGATACGCCATAGCGAGTGAGTGAGTAGATTTTTCGAGGTCTGCAAGGGATGCCCAGTTGATTGAACTGTCCATTTGTTGTGTGAATGTGAAAATAACCCTTTCTAGACTCTCCCTTACTCTACCCCTCCTTGCATCATCTGACACCTCTTTTTCTATACCAATCCCACAAAACAAGCCTTTCTAAACTCTTCCCTCTGACTCTTTACACTCCACATAACTTTTTACTCAACCCAAGCCTCCTCCCACTGCTATGACCTCCAAAGAAAAAAAAGTCTAAATCCTTCACTCTTCTATCCCCCCACTATCCTTTTCAATCAAAATAACGGACTAACATGTCCACTTCTCAAATTTCATTTTTCACTTTACTAATTCAACACTAATCCTTTATGGGTTCCAGAATAGCGTGCTACTCGCCCAAAAAACGCTTCAACACCTCATCAGGGGTAGCAAGCACTATATAAACGCAAACGATTTTTCCACCTTCTATCCTTCCGCTACCCTTCTCTATCCAAATAACTGAATAACATATCCACGACTCAAATTACTTTTATATTTCACTATACTAATTCAATACTAATCCTTTATGGGTTCCGGAGTAGCATGCTACTCGCCTATAAAGCGCTTCAACACCCAATCAGGGGTAACAAGCGCTATATAAATGCAAAAGATTTCCCCTCTTCTATCTCTCTGCTATCCTTCTAAATCCAAATAATTGACTAATATCCACCACTCAAATTACTGACATATTTCACTATACTAATTCAACACTAATCCTTTATGGGTTCTGGAATAGCGTGCTACTCACCAAAAAAGCGCTTTGACGCCTCGTCAGGGGTATTATGCTCTATATAAATGCAATTACAGTACAATACACTACAATGGAATGAGTTAAAGCTGTATATGTTACAATTATGTGGCTAAGGCTTAGTGTTTAACTGTGCTACAGTAGACTAAATATAAATTACAAGCCAGTTTATTGATCAACAAGCATGTGAAGAATCCGATAGAAAAAGACATACATAACTCTTTTTATTTACACTTTAAAAAAAAGGATGTGTTAGACTTGGCATCCTTGGCATGGTTTCCCCTGACCTTTTGCCTCTACCTCCTGAATTTTTGACTGAGTGTAGGATTTAATTTATGCTGGCTTAGATGCTTTGGGCACTTTGCGACTGCTGATCATTGTCAAAGTGCAAGTGCCCCCTGTGTACATTGTGATTATGATTGGTTATCCATTATTGGTGTATTTGATTTACTAGTAAGTCCCTAGTAAAGTGCACTGTGTATGTCCAGGGCCTGTAAATCAAATGCTACTGGTGTGTCTGCAGCACTGATTGTGCCACCCGCACAAGTAGCCTTTAAAATGTGTCTCAGACCAGCCACTGCAGTGCCTGAGCACGCGATTTTAAACAGCCATGTCGACCTGGCAAGTGCACCCACCTTCCCTTTTCTTAAATGTAAGTCACCCTTAAGGTTGGCCCAAGATACTCCCATGGGCAGGGCACAGTGTATTTGAAAGGTAGGACATGTACTGGTTTTGTGTTACATATTATGATAGTGAAATACTGTGCATTTCGTTTTCACTATTACAAGGACTGGCTCTACCATAGGTTATCATTAAGGTTGCACTGTAACCTTTTACATGTGTAACTTTCAATTGGGAACAGCTAGAGGTTTGGAGTTGAGGCTCTCTGAACTCAGAATTTAATAACGCACCTTTTAGTAAAGGTGGTTTTTAAATTGTGTTTGAAAATGCTACTTTTAGAAAGTGGTTGTTTTCTTGTTTAACCATCCTGTGTTCCTCTGCCTGTTTGTGTATTCACCGTCTGGTTTTGGAGATACAGGAACTGGGGATGTGCATTCACGCTAGACAGTCACAAGGGGGGCGGCGAGATGTGTCCTCCCTTCCCTGGGTCACTCATAACCAGGCAACATAGACCTTTCTGCATTTAGAGTGGTGGGAGGAGTTTTAACTGGTACCTGAATAGGCTGTCTGCTCTGCACAATGCTGTCTCCATCTCCTGTAGTGAAGCTGAGCCAGGAAGGACAGACCTGGTCTTTACTGAGCTCAGAGACTCTTGAAACAAAGACTACAAAAAGAAAATAGGGTATAAGTAGTAAACCTTAAACCCGAGAACTTAGATTACTTCTGGACTAAGATGACCCTGCCAAGAAGAAGAGCTGAAGAGCTGTCAGGAGTAGTACTGCCCCTTTGCTGTGTGTTCCTTTGCTGGTTTGGCCTGCAGTTGCTGCTTCTGTCTGTGGCGTAACAAAACTTGTGGGGGCCCCACTGCACAGTGCATTGACGGGGCCCCCCACGCTCTGGGCCCAGTCAGAAGCTCTCAGGTGCGTCCATGCACAGTGCCAAATGAGGCCCTCTGGAGCTCGGGGGCCATCCCGCACTGCGGACTGCAGAAGATATTGTTACGCTACTGATCTGTGGGCAGTGAAAGGGACTGGACTTTTGCCTTGCTGTGGTATTCTGCTTAAGAAGATTCTCCTAGGTTTTGAAGTAGAGCTTGCCTCCTGTTCTGAAGTCTTATGGACACAAAGACTTCAGCTGCAACTTGCTAAACAGCACCTGGACTCCTCTCTCCTGATTGCCAAAGGGCACCAATTCCAATTCCTGGGCCCTTGGAATTGTGTGGTTGGTGCTGCAACCCAAGAAAAACAATACCGATGCCTTCAGCGCTGCTGCCAGTGATGCCGTGACCTGCAACGAAGCTGTGAGCACCACTTGTGAAATGCACGATGCACCGCCCTGCCTTCGCTGCAGCTCCGATGCCTGCTGACGACTGCAAGATATAGACGTGGGTGACTTCCCAAACTCATCGACATCGCACTGCTGAACAGAACCGCCCCCTCACCGCCGCCTCACCCCCCCTGCCAGCCCAGACTTGACGCCTCGTCTTCTCGTGGAATCGATGCCTTGCCTCCCCTGTGGCAGTAAGGAGCCGGCCTGCCTTGGCCCATCGAAGCCTCACCTACGTGATGCAGTGCACCATCTTTTGACTTCGTTTTCCAAGGTACTGTTACTTGTGGGGGCCGTGTGACTCTATGGCTGATCCGTGCACTTTGTGGTTGGGGCATACTTAGGATTTATGGCAGTCACAACATTCTTTCTACAAGCATTATTTTTGCAATAATCATTATAAAAAAGTGAGATCTTGATATATGTACTATGGATTGTTGTCATTTTGGTCTTGTTTAGTTTAGATAATCATACTTTATTTTTAGGTCTTGTGTGACGTAAGCAGCGCATGCGCTGCTCTCGTCTTACGAGGCTTCTTGGAATCGATACGATTCCAGAAGATTCGTCCTAGCTCTGCCTTCAGCTTTAATTTGTGCGCGTCGTTTGACGCCACGAATTATGCTAAAGGCAGTGCAATGATTGCACTGAAGGCATGGCAATCATTGCTTGTTGCCACCTTGTCTCCTTTTAGCCACTCTTACCCGCGGCATGACACAGTAGGGATATTAGCAGCTTGCCGCACTTTTTTTGGTTTTTGTCACCCTTCCTCTTTGTCTGTTTCGCCTCACTTTTGTTTCCGGTCCTCTCGACTGTTTTTCTCTCCCCGTCTGTCTTGACGTGAAATGATATGCAGGGCTCGTAGAGACGTGGATGGCAGGCACTGGAGTGCTTGTTTTTGCTTGCAGCCTACAAGACTCCCAATGGCTGTCTCCGCAGCTCACTTGGTAAGGAGGTTTCTGTTTTCGTCGTGTCGCGTTTGTTTTTTTAGTTCAGAGTAGTTTCCTTTCTCTCAGGCCCTCACGGGCTCATCATGAATTGGTGGATGCCGACCTCTGCTGTGTCTCTTTTTTCCTCAATTACTTCGCAACATATGGACGTATTCTTGTTGGAATAGGATGGACAGAATATTTGGTAGCATTCAATAAACTTTAATGAGTTTATCAAAATTAATTATGTGTATTCACAGTAAATCTGAGGTGGTGGGGTTTGAACAGGCCGTCATGCAGAGGTGTCCTGGGATCCCATAAGGCGTTACAAAGGTAATCTGCAGAATGTACAGCCGGGTGCACGTGCACGTTGTTGTCACAGTGGTCCGACAGGAAATCCTTTCCCGCTGGGCCTCCGTAGGTGAAATGGAGAGGACACCGGAAGAGGGGAAAAAATCTAGATGTAAAAAAAAGTTGTGTTAATGCCCATTCAGTCCTTGGCCTCTTGGTTGCCGAAAGAATGCCCTTTTGGTCCATCTAATGGCTGACGTGTAAATCAACAGTGAGAGCTGTAGTGTGACCGAGTACACATTCCTGCATGTGCTGATAATTATTATAGAGGGATCAGAAGAGTGCTGCGGGTTAGGTTTTTACTAGAAGGCGAAATATAGACGATCTTATATTGGAAAGATGGGAGACTCGGCAACTTGTCTTCTCTAAAAGTTAGTCAAAGTATGTTCCCGCCTCTCAAAAAGAGGGTGAAACAGTAACGTTAATTACATAGTACTGAGAAATCAAGCGCAAGCTTGAGCTGTGTGTCATGATGATGAAGGGAATAGGCAACGTACATGGGACCAGTACTTCACCTGCTCTCGCATTTTAGATTTCTATGACTAAGCGTAACTCTTGCAAGTCCAGGGCCCTTGCAGAAAAAAACGTGCCAGCAAACACAGATGGGCTGCTGAGCTGGCTGGAGGCTTCACTTGTATGAGGAAGATTCATACTTCATGGACTTGCATACGTCACCCAGAGCTAGAGCTCCATGTACGCTATGCAGATAGTACTAGGCTTTAGTTTTACTAGGTGCACAACACTTCTCATGCACTGGCTGTACTTAGATATATATTCCACACAAACCAAAAGTTTGCCTGATTTGCCTCCTTTTGAAGAATGCATGCGTTTTGGCTTGATGAAACAAACAAAAACTCAAGAACATTCACTGTGCTGAGGAATCAAAGTATCTAAGAGGCTAGGTGTGTCTACATCCACATTAGACAAAGGCAATAAACATTTGTAAAAGACACGAGGTGTTCCACCGTCCTTCTTACTACCATTGAGTTTTGGGACAAGAATACCAGAAACAATCGGAACCCAGGGTCTACTCCAGTACTATTCAACCCAGTCACCTTTTTGTAAAGTGGGTGAGAATTCTGGGACAACAAACAATATTGATAGATGGCACTAACACCTCTCAGTACCTGGCTGCTGTAATCAGGAAAGCCCGAGGTCTGCCATTATGGATCTCAGCAGACCTCATCACAGTACTTGTAAGAATTGGTTCTTTCCCGCATGCACTCCCTACAGAGAAGTAGTTGCTCACAAACAACTGGGACAGAGTCATTCCCTACTGAAACAAAACAATGTTAAACAGAACTTACTACATGGAAATGCACACAAAGAAACCACCACCACCACCACCACCACCCTTGAGAATCTGCCAAATACGAAAGGTTCTCTCTTTTACCTCCTGGAAAGATGTTTAGAGAACTCCAGTCTACTCCAAACCAGCCGAACCTTTACCAAAAGGTGTTCTGAGGTTGATCCATTGAAGCCCAATACAATTCATAAGATTTAAAATGAACAGCTGGACACATAGATGAGAAGCATCTTGGTATTAATAAAGGTGAGGAGTTGGCCTAACGGCTAGGGCTAGGGCGCTCGACCTGGGGAACTGGGTTCGATTCTCGGTAATGACGCTGAACATCCTGTGATTCTGGGCATATCACTTAATCTCCCGTGCCTAACAAAAAAACCAAAAAAAATGAATGTGTGTCCTCATGTAACGTAACTGGTGCTATGTAAAGCGCTCTGATACCTGATTGGATTCAGGTCAAGTTCGCGCTATATAAAACTCTGCAAAAAAAAAAAGGTTAAGGACCACAGTCAGCAAATGGCTGAAGCTTGCCGACATGTTGAGCCCTGCTACCACTGAAGGCAGCTCTCCGAAACATCATTGCAGCCCAGGGTAACATTAGAATTTCACTGTATGACCAAAAGCCACACTTTAAAACAGTAAAATAATCATCTTAAATTAATGTAAATAATTTGAGATTCCTCACTGCTACATACATACACACCCCATTATTTCACAACTGCTGTGCTACTGCCTGCAGTAAATCACCCCAACCATTAATCATTTTACTTAGGACTTGGGTACCCAAATGCTGGAAAATAATGTTCTGGGCATATTGATCCAATTGGTCATGTCCACGGGGCTACCATACTTTTGAAGTATTTAAGGATTTTAGAAATCTCTCTTATTTTGAAATTCCCTAGGTCACTTACGAGCCACCAGACATTTGTAGATTTGCAAGGATATGTTAACTTGATTTATCAAGCGCTTGTACACAAGCTTTATGGCACAGTCAGAATAACACAACCTAAATCCGTTCCACTGGAGACTGATTTACGGATTAGAATACCAACTGAAAAGTCAGGGTTTAAACTTTATTCTTAAAACAGAGATGTTCACACCTTAGGTGAAGAGGCCTCGAATTCTGTTGCCTAACTTCTGCAAGAGAAAAAAAAGCATTGAAAATGCAATAGGTCTCGCCTTTTCTTAAGTTAAAGCCATTTGCTTTGCTAATGGTATTGTATGGCAAAGCAAATGGCTTTAACTTAAGAAAAGGCGAGACCTATTGCATTTTCAATGCTTGTTCTAAACTGGTGTGGTGTCCATCTGTGGTGTTTTTACTGTGTTACTGTGTGTTTGGGTATACACATTCCCTTTGGGATAAGGTACCAAGGGGTGAGCAGGGGTTATTTAAAGTGTGTAAATCCCTTATCCCGACTAGAAGGAAGGGTCCCTACTTGGACAAGGTGCATATCTCTGCCAACTAAACAGTGTCACCCCAATTCTAACAGGATACATTTTATCCATGCTGAAAGTTGAGAAAGTACATGTTTACTATTTTATCCTCCTTTTCAACCATGGATAATGGTGAATGCAGGGTCAAATTATTGCTCTTCAAAAATAACACGTTTTCAGTTTGGAGTGTCTTTAATCATATTTTTAAAAGTTCATATTGTGTTCGCCTCACGCACTAGTATGAATAGTGGTTGTTTCATCTTTGCTAGGTGTAAGAGGGGTGCTGTCTGAAATTTTATAATACCATCCGCCATGACTCAGATTATCTCAATGGGGGTAACTATTATTTCAATTAAAATAAAGGTCTGCTCTGTGTGCTTCGAAAGGCGCATGCGTGGTGCATACATTTCAGAGCTCTGCGTCATTTGTGACTTACTCACATGCTTCACACTGTGTAGCAGTGGTAAGAACCATGTGGCTAAGGCCCTGGTACAGGCACACTGCCCTTCCCAATTTCGTCCTCATTTTAAAAAGTGCCCGTTTGAAATGTGAAGCAATATGAATGAGTTTGCCTCAGTTTTCGATGTCGCTTGGCAGCCTAAATTAACGTCACACCTTGGCATGAAATTTCAAAAGTGGCTGGTTTATTTTTGCGAGCATAGTACTGCCAGAGCTAAAAAAAACTCCACCATGATTCAAACTGATTATCTCAATGGACCGACTATTACCATGAAGGCAGCATGTAACTGTTAAGTGCAACATGTTACCATTTTTGACCAAACCATAAATTACATTTTAATTTTACAATACCTATGCTTTTTATAAGATAATCAAAATGGCATGAAGATTTCTAGGTTTATCAACCAGATGCAGAATCTGAGAAAACCCTGTGTGCAGGGAAGATAATTAAAAACCTTGCGTGTCCCACTGTACAACTTGCAAACTATAGTAACTGTCGAACAAGTTTAGATCAGTAAGATATAGAAATATTTTCATGTGTTTAAATATTTCATGTCTACACTTTCACAATTGCTTTATACACCATTGTGCATTCTTTAATTTGCTTTAAAATGCACCATTTGCTCACTCTTTTATCAAAATTTCCCAGGGGGGGACTCCCTATACTCCCATTTGACGGTCAGGCTTGCCCGCTTCGCGACACTTGCCCCCAAGTTTTACGCCTCTCTGCTTTCAAATGTTACCAGCCGCCGCTGAGATTCACCCCAGTAAACAGCATCTTTAGAAGTGCAGCTTTCGGCATGCCTCCTACCTAACAGCCTCTAAACCACGTTATGATACGCCAAAAACATCCCCAGGAGAAGCCATGGCAGCAGCTCTTAAAACTTCACATGCCATATCGGTTAGACAGCTGACTTGTTGCATTTCACTAAAAGGTCAGAGTGGTTTCCCTCTCTTACAGTGCTTCTGCCAGATTATCAAACCCCATTCATCAGGAAGCAGTGTGAGCTATATAAGCACTCGTCTTTATTGCCAGATTATAACTCGCATGTCTCTACTTAAGGCAACTCTCAACCTTCTTGTGCATGGCATTTTTTGGTGTAAAATCTTCCAGATTTTCTGATGTCCTCCTATGCAAAGTGGCCAACATGGAGTAACATTTCAAAGTGTGTGGTAACACCCGCCCTGCAACCACCAAAACGTTTGTCTTCTGCGTGAATCTAGGTATGGCTAAATGTTCCAGAACTTACTCTTCTCACACAATGAGCAGCTTGATCTTCTCATGTAGAGGAAGGGATTGCCTTGAATGTCATCACATTGGGGAAATAAGGATTTTCGGTGAGTCCTCATGTAGCTGTGCCAGTGGAATCCATAGACCAGATTCTCTAAAAAATGACGCACAATCTATACTTCCTCTCAGCAAACGTACTTTCCTCCACCGGAAGGGCATGCCATTTCTGCTGATGCTGACAGAGAAGAAAAAGAAGGTGGTGCTTCCCGTCTTCTGTACCTTCTACTCTTCACCCGCCTACTGACCCCATCAGTTTTTTAGGTCGAGGACCGTCCGGTCTGCCTAAGGCAGAACCGGAAGTCGGAGATTTAATGTTTTGGAGAAGAGGGGCTTGAACCCGCCCCTCTTCTCCCCTCTTCTCCATTGGCTGGCCTCTTGAATGCTGGCCAGCCATTGGAGAAGAGGCTTTGTCACTCCGAACAGGCCCCGTCCTTTTCGGATTCGGGGGCGTGTTTTTTGTTACTTTTCTAATTATCTCCTCCAGCAAATGGCAAGAGGAGAGAAAAGCAAAACACGCCCCCGAATCCGAAAACGCCACTGCGTTTCTCCGAGGCATTTCTGCTCTGCCTCGGAGAAAGGCAGTGGTGTGCTTGTTAGACTGTGGTTTGAGGCTTCCTCCACTGTCAATCTAGTGATGATTTAGAGTCTAATTTCTCGGCTACTCTGAGACATACTCCTGCTCCTATTAGCGTGTGATTTTTTGAGGCAGGATGCATATTGGTTGTAGCGCCCAGAAGCATTCTTTGGCTTTCGCTTACCGTAATAAATACACCTCTCGGGGTTGGCTTTTCTGTTGATCTTTCGGTCTAGTCTCAACTTACTTCAATTTTGAGAAGCCAGGCTACCCATCCAAGCTGAGGCACTTGCTGTAGCTTTTCCAGTCGGCGGCCCGTGTTTACGTTCTGCGGTCGAGGTGACATAAGGCAGCAGCGCTGCTTCAAGAGCCGCTCGCAGACTTTAAAAGGGAAACGGTCGCGCCTTTAAATACACAAACTGGCACCCTTTTAATTTATTCAAAAATTCGCCGAGTGCGCGCTCGCTTCTGTTTACGATACCTCCCTGCGTGAAAAAGCGTGTATAAATAGGCAGCACGGGACTCCCTCCGCACGTTGATAACTACACACGCCATACAGGGCTTTGACGCACAAGTGCCTCGTATAATAATGCACTTAACGCGGCATATCGTGTTAGTGGGTTTACATTGCATTACACCATGGCATATTTGAATAATGGAAGGCCTGCACATCCTTCTTGTGCGCACATTGTGTGTGCGCTCTGAGGGGTGAAGCAGAGACAGTGAACAGTGACCGTGTCCCCCCCCCCCATGCTCCCAGTCCCCCCAGAAGCTTGTGTCTTCCGCTGTAGCGAGGGGGTCGGGGTCGCAGATGGCACCAGTCGCTCTCTAAAGGAGTTCGCATGCACTGAAATGTCTGGGAAGTGGAGGCGGACTCGCGGTTTCTATGGAGGAGGAGGGGAGAAGGGCAGCCCCTCGTTTGGCTGGAGTGCCGATCCGCTCTCCCCCCGTCCCCAGGCCCGCTCTGGGAGTCAGGGACACCTTGCTGCTGATAATGGCGCCCATTGTCCCCCAGCAGTCAGCTGAAAACCCGCTCTGCAGAGCCCGGCTCTCGGCGCATTGTCCCCGAGCGGTGGCACCTCGCGCCGGCCTTGAGCACTGCCCGGGAACATTCTGTGGGGCGGATAATCTCCGTGCCGCCAATATGTACCCTTCAATAATGTTTAGCTGACTTTTGGGCCGCATTTACATTGGGCGGCCTGACTTGACACCAGCCACGGGGTTTCCACAGCACTCTGCTTTGCACTTCCCGTTGCCGATTTTAGCGTGCCCACTGACATTATGCGCCCACGTTTCACGCAGAGATTTCACACTGAATGACCGCTCAGCAGCATCGACAACATCTTTCTTGAATCGGGGACAGAACAGCAACTATAACGTTGTGCCCCAACGCTGTAAAGGGCAGGGACACATACCAAAAATGGTGCAAAAACAACTAAAATAATATGTTTGACACCCAAAGTACATGATGCGGTGGGTTTTAAAAATGCACGAACAGATTTGTTGAAAACTCACTTTCGTGTTCTTATTACGGTTTGTGCACATATTTTTGCTTTTTCTTTTACGTTGGTGTTTACTACAAATGTTGGTGTTATTCCTTGGCACGGGATTGGTTCTGAAAGGTTTAGCCCGCCGGTCGAAAGGGCCTGGATTAGACTGGGGGGGGCGGGGGGAGGAAAGGTGGTGATTGTTTATCTCCAGAGTAAACAGCCCATCCTTCAACAAGGCGCCGATAACATCGACCCCGCGGCCGCGGGGAGGGCTCAAATTCCCGCAGCAGCAGACTCCAAATAAACCAACCCGGGAATACCTTGCACTTCAACGCACTAAAAGCACACAGTGGCTTTGAGTGGACCACCAGACTCCACACGGGCTCTGTCCCGCTAGCCCCATGTCCCTGGGGCGTAAAGTAGGTCTTTTTTTGGGGGGGGGGGGGGAAGGGGGGGAGCATTCAGCCCAAGGCTGATGAATAGCCATCTATGAGATAACGGAAGCTCGGAGCCTGGCCTCGTCACATTTGGGGGGCATCGTTTTGTGTTACGCCATTGTCATGTACCGTTCTCTCTGCCCAAGAACATATTGTTATATATGTGACATCTGCAGCCCCTCCTCTGTCCCGCCAAGCCCAACCTTTCAGCCAGTCACGAGAGTCACTCCTTCTCCCTGCCCGCGCCCCTTATGGCCTCGTCTGTCTCGCCCCCCTGTCTCTGCCCCTCCTATAAGCCTGTAAATTACCCCCCACCCCCCAACCCGCGCGTACTTCAGAGTGTCACCGCTTTATTAATTCATGCTCTGTCTGGAACGGGCCCACAGGATTGTCTCATATATTTATGGATTACTGTCGAGGGAAGGGGGGGGGGGGGTCCCCATTATTCAGATGTCTGCAATTAGTGGTTGGGGAAGTTCCGACGCAAGAGAGACTTCTTCATGGAAAACCCACAGGGCAAAACATGAGAGCTTCCTCCCGCCCCTCCCAGCTCCGAAAAGTAGGACAGCCATGGGCCAGCTGACCCTGCACTTCTAGCCAAGGACTGGCGAGAGTTTCACTTTCTCACTTACTCCTGCAAGGAAGCTACTTTCTCGGGGCCGGTCCGCACTGGTACAGCGCAAGTGATTTCGCGGTGTAAACAGTGCCAAGGAAGAGGATGTGTCGGTACGGCCATTGGTGCCCACTTTTGAACTGGGGAACCGGGAGAGTCTCGGCGCCTGCTCAACATCCTTTGACTCTGGGAAAATCACTTAATTTCCCCGTGCCTAAAAAAACAAGCATTTACAATGCAATGGTCTCGGCATTGGTAAAGTTAGAGCTATTTGCATTGCTCATGACATTATTTTTGTTTATGTTTTTGTTTTTAAAACATTTAAAGAAACTGCATTGTCATGAGCAATGCCAATAGCTCTAACTTTAACAATGCCGAGACCGTTGCATTGTAAATGCTTGTACTACTTCTTTAACCACTGCAGTTCTGAAATACCAAGGGCCTCATTTATGAGAAGTGACGCATCGCTGCGTGAAAGCAGCGATGCGTCACTTCTCAGTGCGCCCTCCTTGCGACATGATGGATGCGTCATATTTACTGTAGGGCGCATCATGTCGCAAGGAGTTACAGATATGTCTGTATTTCTGATGTATCTGCAGGCGCAAAAGGGACGCATTGCTGGAGTGTGTCACAAAAATGACGCAACTGACTGACTGAGGGTATTTGTAGAGCGCACTTATGCCGAGGCGTCTTGGCGCTGGGTAGAGTGATCTGAGAGTTGCACTATGATTAGTATTGTGTAAAGAGCCTAGTTTTAATAGCTTTCCTGAAAATGGTGCGTGAGGATTGAAGTCGGAGCGAGACGGGGAGGGAGTTCCATAATTTGGCTGCCAAGAATGAAAAACTTTTCCCTCCCCAGCTGACCCTTTTCATCTTGGGAGGAAGAACCAGCCCAGTGTCCATAGACCTTAAACATGAAATGTATCGGGGGGAATAGTAATTGTACGTCTTCCGCCCCACCTCCATTGAGGGCTTTATGCACTAGGCATAGAGCTTTAAACTCCACCCGTCGTCTCACCGGAAGCCAGTGTAGTTGTTTAATGCTGGCCGAAGTGGAGTGATGCTTGGATAGACCATACAAAACTCGAGCTGCAGCATTTTGAAGTGACTGACGCTTATTGAGCTGTTTCACTCCAGCACCTAAATAAAGGGCATTACAGTAATCAATCCTTGATAGGATAAGGGCGCCAACCACCGTTTTCCTGAGGGAAAACAGGATGAATGGGAGAATTTTACGCAGTATCTTGAGTGTAAAAAAGCAGGCAGAGATCACTTGGTTTATTTGGGGGGAACAAGTGAGATCTTTATCAATGAGAAAACCGAGATTTCTGGCCTTAGACACCGGCGACGGACATGTACCGGCTTCAGCGGGCCACCAACACTGGCTCCAGATTGAAGGTTTCTTTCCGAATTCCAGAATCTCGTTTTTTTCGGTGTTAAGTTTTAAAAAATTGACGTTCATCCGGATCACTGACAGAATATCGATGACAAGAATATCGACCTACAAAAATATCGAGGAAAAAATATAGAATGCCAAAGTATCGACTGCCTATCTACAAACAGGTAAGTACTAAAATATCGATTCCAAAATATCGTTGTAAAAAATATAGTTAGTCAAAATATCGAATTTTTTAAATATATTAAAAGTAATGTAAAATTAATGAAATAATAAATATAATTAACTAAAACATACTTACAAATACTTAAATAACTTTACAATTAATAAATAATTAATGTAAGTTTAAAAAAAATAAAAATGTAATACCTATATATATTAACGTAATATTAATAAAAAACTATTCTATATTTTTAGCGTAGGATAGCGGGCGGGTCAAATTTACTATTACCACTCCAGTAAGTCCAACAGTAGGGAAAGCATTGGCTAGTGGGATGGTAAAAATTACTATTCCCACTCCAGAGAGTGCAACAGTAGGCAAAACATTGGATAGCGTAGAGGTAAAAATTACTATTCCCACTCCACAGAGTGCAACAGTAGGGAAAGCGTTGGATAGCGTATGGGTAAAAATTACTATTCCCACTCCAGAGAGTGCAACAGTAGGGAAAGCGTTGGATAGCGGGTGGGTCAAATTTACTATTACCACTCCAGTAAGTCCAACAGTAGGGAAAGCATTGGATAGCGGGATGGTAAAACTTACTATTCCCACTCCAGAGAGTGCAACAGTAGGGAAAGCGCTGGATAGCGGGAGGGTAAAAATTACTATTCCCACTCCACAGAGTGCAACAGTAGGGAAAGCGTTGGATAGCGTATGGGTGAAAATTACTATTCCCACTCCAGAGAGTGCAACAGTAGGGAAAGCGTTGGATAGCGGGAGGGTAAAATTTACTATTCCCACTCCAGTGAGTGCAACAGTACGGAAAGCGTTGGATAGCGTAGGGGTAAAAATTACTATTCCCACTCCAAAGAGTGCAACAGTAGGGAAAGCGTTGGATAGCGTAGGGGTAAAAATTACTATTCCCACTCCAGTAAGTGCAATAGTAGGGAAAGCGTTGGATAGCGTAGGGGTAACAATTACTATTCCCACTCCAGTGAGTGCAATAGTAGGAAAAATAATGTCATATTTTATCAAAAATAAATTAATTATTAATAGTAATAAAAAAATGTATTGACATTATTTACCAATCACACAACCTTTAATAATTAATTATTTATAAATACCAATAAATATTTTTTTTAATTAATTACCTATTAATAATTATTTAACAACCAATTAATGTTCAATAAAAAAATAATAATAAATACAAATACAAATTAATAATTAATTCATAATAAATTATTTATCAATATACAAAAATAATTTCAACAAATTATTTATTTACAATTAAATAACTTCCCACCATATTCCCCTATAAACCCACAACCCACTACAAATAATAAATTGATACAATTAACATAATTATCAATTAAACAATTAATAAAAATTAATTACCAAATAATACACATTAATTACCAATTAATAATTAATCAACAACCAATTAATTTTCTATACCAAAAATTGATAAATAATAAAAAATACCAATTAATAATTAAGAGTAAATTAATTATTAATACACAAAAATATATTCAATAATTACTTAATTATAATTAAATTACTTCCCACCCTATTACCCTATAAACCCACAACCCGCACCGAATAATAAATTAGTACAATTAACATAATTATCAATTAACCAATTAATACAAATTAATTACCAATTAATAAAAAATTATTACCAAATATTACAAATTAATTACCAATGAATAATTAATTACTATAAATTAGTTATTACTAATTAATAATTAATGAATAACAATTAAATTAGTTCCCACCCTATTCCCCTATAAACCCACAACCCGCTACAGAAGTAAAACTCAAACTTAAATTACAAATAATTAATAATTCCTAAAATTTATTATTAATGTACTATAATTAAATTACTTCCCACCCTAATCCCCTATAAACCCACAACCCACTACGGAATTAAATTACAAAAAAATTAAATAACATAAAATTCATTACTTTAAAAATATTCAAACATACATTCCAAAATTAATACATACTTTTAACACATATACTAACACTTAAAACACTATAACAAAATTCGATATTTTTAACAACTATATTATGACTGTCAATATTACTGACTTCGATATTGTGCAAATCGATATTTCTTACCTGATTTTCGATATTCTTCACCACTATATTTTTGTATGTCGATATTCTGTCCATTCTATATTTAAAACTCGATATTCTGTCCACTCGATATTTTTTTTTCGATATTTTGGCTGTTTACCGTTCATCCATGACATCACAGAGGAAAGACAATCACAGAACCGCTCAGCTGAGATCCTGTCATTTTGAGTGACCGACACCACCAGTTGCGTGTCGTCGGCATAAGACACAAGCGCTAGACCATGACTTTTAATTAGTCTTGCCAATGGTGTTACATAAATGTTAAACAGGGTGGGCGAAAGTGCCGAGCCCTGGGGGACTCTACCCGGGAGGGTGAACCGTTCCGATATCAGACCTTCCCAGTATATTATTTATTCCCTGGAGTCGAGGAAAGATGTGAGAAGGGTCAGGGCCTTGCCACTGACTCCCACGAACTGTAGCCTAATTATTAACACGGTATGGTTTACAGTGTCAAAAGCAGCCGTGAGGTCTAGCAATATTAGGGCCGCCCTGCCACCCTCATCCAATACCCTTCGATTCTCCTCTGTAGCCATGATCAGAGCTGATTCAGTGGAATGCCGAGCTCTGAACCCATGCTGGGTGGAATCAAGAATGTTATTTTCCTCAAGGTAAGCAGTCAGTTCCAAGTTAATGGCTTTCTCCATGACCTTGGAGGGCAGAGGTAAACATGAGATAGGGCGGTAGTTTTTAGCCTCCAACGGTTCAAGTGATTTTTTTTTAAATAGGCCTAATACAGGCCATTTTCCATCCTGTTAGGAAGATCCCAGTTCCAATAACTAGATTTAACAGAGGGGTCAGCGATGTGCCAACCTCTTCGGTAGCTAAATGTAAAATGTATGGGGGGCAGGGGTCAAGTGGGAACCCTGACTTGGTTAGTGAAAGTATGTCTACCACTTGCTTTTCGTCCAGACTGGTGAATTGGGTTAGACTACCTTGGTGAGAGTATTTTTCCCATGTCTCTAGAAGGTTCGTACTGTTAACCTCCACTGAGTTCAGAAGTTCCTCATAGACCATTTTGACCTTGGTATGGAAGAAAACCGCTAGTTTATCCACAAAGGCTTGGTCAGGGGCAAAGACAGTGTCTCTCGGACGTCGAGACAGTGCTGTTGCTGTTTTGAACAGTTCTTTGGAGAAGTATGTGGATTCTAGAATTTTAGATGTAAAATAGGCTGTCTTAGCTGATACTATTGCTCCCCTATATTCTTTTAGTGCTGAGCCGTATTCGATCTTATGCGCCGAACTGTAAGAGGATCGCCAAATGCGTTCCTTGAGTCTGCATTTTATTTTTATTGTTCTTAGCTCTGCTGAGTACCAAGGAGAGGATACCAGTCTTTCCTTGGCCGTCTTAGTAACTTCCGGTGCCAACAGATTTATTGCCTTGGTTATCCAGTTATTAAAATCCGTGGCTGCCTGATTGGGTTCCACACTAAAAGGTAGATTCTCTTTCAAGGCCGTGGTCAGCTCTTGTTGGGATATTTTCTTCCAAGCACGTACCTTGCTCAGAGGGGTTCGATTTCTACAGCACAAGTTATTATTGGAGATGTTAATAATAAAATTGACAGCATAGTGATCTGACCAAAGTAATGGCAGCGAGCTGATCACTTCAATATGGGCACTGTTAGTAAAAATGCTGTCCAAGGTATGTCCTGCCTGATGTGTGGGTTCCCGCACAATTTGCGTAATTCCAAAGCTGGCTAGGGTATCTATTAAGCTTGAAGTATCCGAATTATTCGTTACCTCTAGATGAAAATTAAAATCCCCCAGCAGTGTAAAGGTATCCACATTAAAGCAGGACTCCATGCGAGTTTGCAAAGTGGTGATGAAAGGTAGCCTAGGACCAGGGGGTCTATATACTAAGATTCCTTGGAAGCATTCCATATTGTTTAATTTTAAACTCAAAAACATAGCCTCTGCGTCCAGTAGTGGCTCTGGTGTCATTCTCACCTTATAGCAAGCTCGATAGATTAAGGTGATCCCTCCCCCCTTTGTCCCCGTCCTGTCCATATTAGTGACAAAATAGTCAGATTGAACTACATAATTCCGGTCCGGATTACTCATGTCATTTGCCCACGTTTCAGTTAAAAAAATCAGATCTGGATTTTCGAGTTGTATAAGGCACTCCAGGTAATTTTTATGTTTCATTACTGACCTGGAATTAATCAGGACACAATTGATAGATTTGGAGCTGTTAGTGGTCGACTTTTTAGTTTGAGCATTGGGGTACAAGGCCGACCCGCCCTGCATAACATTAAACAGCCTGGTATTGTTAAACTGTATGTCTTCCCTAGGCCTGTTCGTATTAGAGGAGCCAAGCTTAGCTCTGCACCGATTACTGTGCACCTGAGGGATATTTTTAGAATCTAGCTTTACTTTTAATACAGGGCACTCACCGAGATTGAGGCTCAGGAGCTCATCACGAGTATAGGCCAGCCTAGAGATTCGAGCAGGGGTTCTGGCGCTGGTTGCGCTCCGGGCGCAGACGGGCTTGCCTTTGGCACACCTTTGGCACGCCACCGGCGCCCCCGCTGCGCAGTCGCAGCATCCGGTAATTTGTAGCTGGAAGGGAAGTGCAGAGATGAAAAGACTAGAGCGTTAACCGCTACACGGGTCCGCTCTAACAGACGGGCACCGTGGTCAGCGGGACAATGTCAAGCAACAAGTAGGCACTAACATTCAGTTTTCTTAAATTTTAGCAGCAATTTAGTTTTTGTTAAAAACTGTTTTTGTTAAAAACAGATAAAAGATTCAATTAAAACCAGGAGCAAGGCAACAACGCTCGTAGTCAGCGCTGAGCCCGAATCAAACTACCTATGCGCGGTTGCAGCATCCGGTAATTTGTAGCCGGAAGGGAAGTGCAGAGTAGAAAAGACTAGAGCGTGAACCGCTACACGGGTCCGCTCTAACGGGCACCGTGGTCAGCGGGACAATGTCAAACAACAAGTAGGCACTAACGTTCAGTTTTCTTAAATTTTAGCTGCAATTTCGTTTTTGTTAAAAACAGTTTTTGTTAAAAACAGTTTTTGTTAAAAACATAAAAGATTCAATTAAAACCAGCAGCAAGGTGACAACGCTCGTAGTCAGCGCTGAGCCCGAATCAAGCTCCAGCAATGTGTCCTTTCACATGGGGCAAGCCCCATGTGAAAGGGCCTGCATCAGACTTACGCCTGCTGTGAGGCAGGCATAACATATTGACGCATTTGCACCCTAGAAGTGGTGCAGTGAAATCTCGTAGATTTCACTGCGTCACTTCTACGAGGCTTACATACGTGGGAACACCTACCCTGCATACATTATACCTGACGCAGGTATAATGTAGCGCAGGAGTTTACAAAGTGACGCATCTTCGTAGATGCGTCACTTTGTAAATAGGGCGCAACAGGAGGCATGTTTTACTCCACCGATGCGTCACAAAACGTGACGCAACAGAAGCGCAAAACTGTCGCAAGGCCTCATAAATAAGGCCCCATATTTTGTGAGGGGGACAAATTTGGAGTAAACACCCTCATCCTCCCCCATGTGGCAAAAAGATGGAATAGTTGGGGCTGGGTGGGGCCAATTACTCTATAAGAAAAAAATCCCCAGGGGCAGATTTACAAGCCACTTGCGCCTCCTTATGTCGTCATTGCGTCACTTTTTTTGATGCGGCCAATTCAGAACGTGACACATCTTGGGAGATGCGTCACGTTGTAATGCCCTGCGTCACATTATACCTGCACCAGGTAGAATGTATGCAGGGTGGGCGTTCCCACGCAAAAAGCCATTTAGAAGTGACGCAGTGAAATTTACATTTCACTGTGTCACTCTGCACCTTCACTGCTTCAGAATCCATACGCCTGCTCAGACAAGGCGTCAGTAATGAAGCAGGGTTTTTTGTATGGGACTCACCTATCTGTTGTGTAACATTGCTGGAGATGCGTCACTTTCATGAGCAACTCCAGCAAACCACATTAAAAAGTTTCATTTCAAATCTTTGTTGTAGCGCGCACCACCAACTTCATCTCAACTCCAGCAATGCGTCACTTTTGTGACCACAGATGCGTCCGTATTTCTCATGCATCTGTTAATCCTTGCGGCATGGAGCACTGTATTGTAAATACAGCGCATCCATGGTGGCGCAAGGACATTTGGCACTGGCACAAGGAAACTGACACATCTATGCAGATGCGTCAGTTCCTTGTAAATCTGCCCTCTAGTGTCTAGTGGAAATGTCAAGGTATCACATCCTCTGCAGCAATGGAGAACAGGGTTGTTCATAGCCCCCTCTGCACTCGCAGAGAAACAAGGACGTTGTTTCCTGGGTGCTGGCCCTGCAACTGTTATCTCATCCCCTTAGGCCAGAGCAGGAGAGTCTCCTACTCTGAGTCAGAGGGGTGTGACAAGGACGGGCCACTAAAGCAGCACACAACAGCTGCTGCTCGGATGCCAGGTGCCTGGGCTGACCTCCATGTACCTATATCCTGGTTGTGAGTAGTTGAGGTCACATCCATAGTTCCCCAGGAATTAAATAGTCCAGCATTAATCCTGAGTGAATTAAAGAACGAGAAGCACAATTCTCAGTTGAAAGTAAACAATGCTGTCATCTCGAAATGTACTTGTTTGTGACTTAAATCTTTGTTAATATGCAGTATGATTTAAAATGAACAGATTCTAGAAGGAGCATGACACTAACCGATGATTTGGGGAGGACAGCAAAGCCACTCAGAAGGGAGTGGGGCACATACATACAGTAGAAAGGGGAAAATAAATCTATGCTGAAAGTGGCTGGATAACTAATTGGCACTCTAGAGAGGGGAGTGAACCCACACATTTGCGACATACTGAGAGAGGATGTGGCCTAACGGTCAGAGCTGCCGACTTTGAAACTGGATAACTAGGGGCCTCATTTACAAGGAATTAACCCAGCAGGGTGCCACAAGCTATTTGGGTGCAGCACGCTCCATTAATTCTCAAGCACAGGGATGCGTCATATCTACAATGATTTGACTGATCACTTTGATCTCCCCTTCGCTGGCTCACAATTTGCTGCCATGTGTTGATGCAGGCACCTTGCACCATAGTGCAAGGGTGCCTGTGTTGAGGGTAATGATTGTATATGTGTAGGAAGATACCCCTTCCTGCACATAGACAATCTGAAATGGCGTTTTGGATCATCCATATGTGCTGCTTGATGCAGCACACATAGAAGTTGAAAAATATAATTTTTATTTCATGATTGTTCATATGCAGCAAGGAACACCTTTGTGCACATAAACAATCACAAGAGGTGATTTGCTTCTGCTATGTGTGCTGCAGAATTCAGCACGCATAGAAAGAGGAAAAAAACGAGGAGAAATCAAAACATTTCTCCTCGTTGCACCTCCCTATGCCTCCTCTTGGGAGCCGTAGCATTCTGACGCATTTCTAGGTCTATGATTTCTCGTAAATCTGGAAATGTGGCAGTAGTCATGGGTTTTGCGTGGGAACACCCACAGTAACACCCATGGCACACCCTTTTCACACAGTGTGTTGCATGTAAAGGGGCCATATTTACAAAGACATGAAAGGCCGCGCAGGGTGGCTTTACATGTCCTTGTAAATATGGGGCAGCATGTTGCACAGCCGGTGCATCACAAGAAGTAATGAACCTTGTAAATAGGCCCCTAGGTTCAAGTCCTGGCATCGACTCAAAATCCTGTGATTCCGCCCAAATCGCTTAATCTCCCCATGCCTACCAAAAAATGAATGTGTCCTTTTGTAACATAACTGTGTACAGCACTTCAATACCTTCGTGTCGAGTATTCGCTATATAAAATTACGAGAAAAAAAACGTTTGACTTTTTTAGACGTTGAGGTCTATCCTTCAGATGGCAGTTTGGTGACGACTCTTTCGCAAGCCAACAGATAGAAACAAGGCTCTTCATTATACGAGCAATCATCCTAGGAGCTTGAGACAAAACTTGCCCTATGGACAGTATCTAAGAATCCGTCGCAATTGCTCATTCAAAGATGAATATTTCCAGCATGCCAACAATTTGTCAAACAGACTTATTGACCGTGGTTACCCTAAAAGACTTCTAAATAATGCCAAGAAGAGAGCATGGTGGACACCACGTGACTCACTCTTGCAGAAAAAAGAAAAACCACAGACGGACAGACTTGTCTGTGTTTCTACATTTTGCCCAAATTCTAACCAATTAAAGAAAATCATTCATCAAAATTGGCATTTGGTAAAAAATCTAGATCCAACATTGATGCATGCTCCCCTTTTTGCATTTAAAAAGGATAAAAGTATTACAAATCATGTTGTACGCGCAGAGTTACCTAAATCTCCTAAACCAACAGTGAGGGATTTTGTTGGGTTTGCACCTGTAAGAGGTCATCATAAATGTGGATTGTGTTCCTGTTGTGACCAGACAATTGAAGGATCACTTTTTTCACATGAAGGCACATATTGGAAACACAACACTTTTACTAATTGTAAGTCGAAGGGTGTAGTCTATGGAATTATATGCCCATGCCCTAAGCTCTATGTGGGCAAAACCAGTCAGGAAATTCGCCAGAGAATCATCCAACATAAATCAAGGATTAAGAAAAATGTTGAAACTGCCCCGCTGGTCAACCATTGGAAATCTAAAGGTCATAGCGAAAGAGATCTGAAATGGACAGTGATTTCAAAAATTGAAGTAGACCCAAGAGGTGGCAACCTTGAGCTGATATTAACTCAACGTGAAGCCATGCTTATTGTAAAGTTCAATACTGCGGTAAAAAGTCTGAACGAATTGTCTGAACTGTATAGACTTTAATTATCTTTCTGATACATTGAACTTTTTCACTTATGCATTGGTTTGTAATCCCTTGTTAAACTGTCTCGATTCTGTGGAGCGGTATCATTTTTCTGATGTATTCTCTCATCTCACTTTGGACTACATATCCCATGATCACTTGCTCCCACAATGCTCTGGGAAGGAAAAGGAAGTTTAAGCAGTTGAGATTTGGCGTGGCTCATACGCTCTGTCAATAGTTACAGATTGTGGAGGAAGAAAATTGCTGCGGCATTAAGATGCGATCTGCCAAGGTATGCGATACCTAAATCCATTAACGATACGCGCACGTGATGCTCGGTTCTGCTGTTCTGGCTGCTGACTGACTGTCAGATATCCTGAATATTCTCTGTAATAAAACTGGCTCATTCGGGCTTTTTCAGAGACGCCGTGAATGAATTGCCGCTTTCTACTAGATGAAGGACGATCTCTCCTTATCTGCGATTCACTGATTTATTTCTGTTTCTTAAGGTATGTCGTACTTTCACATAATGATTTTCGCCATTTCTAGAGTAAGCTGGCATATTTCTAATTGCACGCTTTGGTTTCTAATAGAATTCATACTTAGTGAGAATCCCACAGATTTCCATTGACCTCCGCGCCGTCTGATTTACATCTAACTGACTTTACAACAATCTACTTCAGCCATCATACTCCCCTGTAAGTTCATAGAGACTATGACTGTCGGCAACCTTATTTCTTTTAATTTGGGACTTTTTTGTAATTTTTTTTTTTTCTATTTCAGAGATTTTTTACAAACGCTCAGTGATTTCGAATTTGGTTTTGATAGATTAAGGTAAGCTGAGAGAACGCCGGGTTTTGTGATTCTATTGGTTCTAGTATGGTGGTCTGTATAGTAAGAGAATTGTTTCTCGTTTTTTTCAGATATTATGGTCCTGAAGAGAACCCTTATATCAATTGGGTTCGAAACGCGTCGACCTAGCGTTGTTAATGCCCAAAAATGTTTTTATATTAATTTTGGCTTTTTGTACACTGTAAATATTATCTTTCACTGTGTTTCTTGATTTTGACTATCTTATTGTGTACTAAAAAGACTGTGGCTAAATTATTGTTGTTGTTTGGTGCTGGGGCACCCAGTCTGGTTTGCCTTAGAGAGCCAAGCACGATGGTATAATCAGTTGGGGCCTGATGTGGTTGTTTGTAGTATGGTATATAAATGAGTTTGAATGGAATGGATGTGGTGAGAATAACAATTGAATTGTGAGTATGGTGTCTTGTTGAGTGAGTTTTGAGGACTCTGTTTTGTATATCATTGTTGAATTGAAAAAAAACAAAGTGTTTTCACTTATTGAAAGGAAAAAGAAAAAAGTTGTTCAAAATAAAATTGAGAATTGACAATTCAGAGTGTCAGGTGTCACAGAATTTTGAGCTATGACCTGATAAGTAAGTTCTGAAGTATTTGTCAGTATTGGCATGGTTGTTTGGTTTTCTTGCCTTGTAAATAAGGCACCCTTTCACGCTGTATTTAGCATGAAAGGGAAGGGTAACGGGTGTTGCAGTAGGCGTTCCAGCACAACACCCATTGATTTTTGAAGCTGCCACCCTTAAACAGGCAAAACAAGGAGGAATGCTTTATTTCTTCTATTTTTACTGTTTCCATGTGTGCTGCCTTGTGCAGCACACTTAGGAACAGAAAATTGCCTATGATTGTTAATGTTCAGGAAGGTCCTCCTTCCTGCACATAAACCATAATTTAAAAAAAAATGCTGTTTTGCAACTTCTATGTGTGCTGCATTAAGCAGCACACATAGAATGTACAAAACGGCATTTAAAGAATGTTTATTTGCGTGAAGGGGGACCTTCCTGCACATAAACAATCTTCCCCTCAACACAGGCACCCTTGCACTATGGTGCAAGTGTGCCTGCGTTGGCGCTAGGCAGCTATAGTTAATGCCAGCCAGGGCTGCACCATATTCTAGTAAATATGGTGAAGCCCTGCGTTTCTAAAGTGACAAAGCGTGTTGTTAACTTTCCTGGCTTAAAGACACGCTTTCCTGCTTGTTTGTAAATATGCCCCTTAGATCTACTACTGCAAAATGCAGAACCACAACAAAAGAGAAATGCTATACTTCACATAAGGCTACAATTTCTCTAACAATGTCCTGGTGCACATCAATTACCCACCGACTTTAAAAGACAAGAATACAAATATAGTCTTTCTAATTAAAGATCCATAATCGTATATAATAAAACTAAATATGAATTATTAGATCAAATGGATAGATTACAAGTGAGTCCACTGACACTAATCTTAGATTCAGTTCTTACTAGCAACAAATGTCTCAAAATATACTCTTGCAGTACAAAATATTTAATATATCTGAGAGCTAATATAAATTCACACAGTCCCTTTAGACAGAGAATAACAATGCACATTTTTTTCTATCTTGTCTGGAGAGCTCAATGGACTATGTGATCATAGATGAGTTTCCACTACCTGAATTTGTACCTAAATAAATGAGGATGCTAAACGATTTTTACAGGCATCCAAGAGGGCAGGCAAGAAAAGTGACTTTATTAGTAATATGTAGGTAAGACCCAACAGAGGGACATCAACAAAACAAAAAATTCACCAGCATGTCAAAACGGGTTGGAAGAAATATTAAATACATTAAATTAGGCATATTAAGTAAAAAACTAAGTTTCTCGCTTCGATTTACCATTTGTGTTTTTATCTCTCAAATACTGTTATATCACTTATATTAGACTTAATTAAAAAACTCTAAAACTCAGTTGTATTCGGGCATTTTGTCCTTCCTATGGCTTCTTACTTATCAATTTCTGAATGCTTTGAAGGCTCATGTACTTCTTGAAGTTACTTCTCCATGGCTGTTAGCTGTAATGAAGGAACAGTTGACTTGACTTGCTGAGGAATTTATCTATAATCTCCTAGCTACATAGGCTATGTTCTTGTTTGTGTTTTTTTGTTTTTTGTTTTTACGTTACAAGATACATATGCACTGTACTGTGGACGCTCCAGAAGTGGACTGTCTTTATCTTTGGTGTGTGTTATTGACATGGAAAACATTAATGCAAACTACATGTTCTCAAAATGATCTTCTTTAGGGCATCTTTCACTTTCTTGTTTCTCAAACTGTAAATCAGAGGATTTAACATTGGGACAAAGATTGCATAGAATACGGATAGCACCTTATCTTGCACGATGGTGTGGGTCGAAACAGGTTGTAGGTAATAAATGAAGAGCGTCCCGTAGAATATTGAGACGGTGGTGAAGTGGGACACGCAAGTGGAGAAAGTTTTCTTCCTCGCCTCAGCAGAACGAATTTCAAATATAGCTCTAATAATGCATGAGTACGATATAGTAATGAGAAAACCAGTGGTAATTAGGTTGAAGCCTGATGACCAAAATACAGCGAATTCTTTTTTGCTTGTTTTAGTACAAGATAGTTTTATTAAGGGGGGATCAGAACAGAAAAAGTGGTCAATGGCATGAGACCTACAGTAGGATAAAGTCCAGGTAAAAAAGGTCTGAACGCCTGCATCAGAAACACCATATATATATGGGCCAGCGACCAATAAAATACAGATCCTCCAAGACATCCTTGTTGTGTATGTCAAGGGATAGCAAATGGCAACATAGCGATCATACGCCATAACCATAAGAATGTACTGCTCCGTAATCACAAAGACCAGGAAAAAGTAAAACTGAATGACACATCCAACATATGTGATGATCTTATTGCCTGTTAAGAGCTGGGCTAACATCTTCGGAGCCACCACCGAGGCATAGCAGGCGTCAACAAAAGAGAGGTTGCACAGGAAAAAGTACATAGGGGTATGGAGACGTGAGTCAATCACTGTTAGCACAATTAAGCCAACATTCCCGAGCATTGTGATTAAATAGACCACGGAAAATAAAAGAAAGAGGATAATTTCTATGACCCGCTCATTGGTCAATCCAAGCAACATATATTCCTGTGTGTTTGATAGATTTCTCACTTCCATGCTTCGCCAGTCCATCTTCTGTGGGGGAAAAATTTACACAATTAACAGAATTTAAAGACATAATTTAGTTTAGTCTATAGTAGAAGGTTGAAGACAAAGATGTTATAAATGATAGAAAGTTTATTTTTCAGTAGATGTATCTTTCGTAAGGTTTTATTGTAAAAAATATCAAAATGTGTACAATCTTTTGTTAGGTTGGGCATTTCTTTCAATGCACTTCGGGGAAATTGTGGACATTTAATCAAGGAAGTAGAGATTTCAGACCAAAGGTTTAGGAGGTCTCCAGAAAAAAAAAGATATTTCTCCGATCCCCCTTTTGAAGTTACCTTAATGGCAGGCACTGCTAACTCAGAGTAGGTGGGAATGTTCCTCACTCCTCATTACAAAATTGCAACTTTTTTGGAGAATAACATGGGGGAATTGTGTTTTCCGCACCAATCACCGACTATGGGACATATTTGTGAGCCCTGTCACATTGTTCTTGCACCACACAATGTGGTGAAAAGCAACACAACTCAAAAACGAGATTTATGAAGCAACGCACAGCCACCTTGCATGGCCCTGAGTTGGTTTGTAAATCTTGAGTAAAGCAACACAACTCAAATCACTGCATTGCCTTACTCTGCGCCAGGGAGGCATTCAATGAGTGTTGCGTGGGTGTTCTCATGCAACATTCATGGACTGTGATGCATTCCCAGATTTACCAGAAGTGGGAGACCTGGGAATGTGCCAAAAACCTAAGCCTCCCCAGGAGAAGCATAAAGAGGAGAAATATGCTTATCTCTCCTCGTTTGTTCCTCTTTCTATGTGTGCTGTATTATGCAGAACACATAGAAAGAGAAAAATGCTTCAGGGGATTGTTTTAGTGCAGGAAGGTGGCACTTCCTTCACAAAAACATTCCACCTTACAACACAGACAGCCAAAACGAAGCCAACGCAGGGGAAAAGGCAGGAATGCACTGTATTCTTTTAAATACGACGCATTCTGCCCTTTTCCTGTCATACAGTGCAGCACAGCAAGATGACTTGCTATGCAGCACTGTGTGACAATCTCATAAATCTGGCCCTGATTTTCCTTGCATTTCCCACAGACACTTTAACAGAATTCAGAAGACAAAGAGCCTGTGTGTGATTCCTAGACCTGCAGTGTTCCAGTGTGACTCTTCTGCTGCCGTCCCCCTTTCAACCAATCACAACTAGAAAAGTACTTGGAATGAAGCATAGAGAAGTAATATTATTATCTGATAAACCAACATTCAGGGCTGGTGCAAGGTTCTATGTTACATGTGCACATTGCCATTGTAACACCGCCTCTATATTCTGCTGCTTTTATGACCAAGGCGCACAATCCTGCTGCTGGCACTCTAGGTAGCTATTTATTACCTTGTCCTTAATTTGTAACAAGACACTAACTCTTGCTACTACCCCCAATGCACCTTAAATGGAAAATGGATTTGATTGAAAGCCTCTCTTTAAAATATACTTAGGGAAGAAAAAAAGAAAATGTAGGAAATTCCATCTGCGCAGAATGCTTACCCCATGTTTAGGTTTCGCATGCACAGCCCTGGCACTGAGCTTGTGAAAAATATTGTTTTTAATATATCTTAAAAGGACCTTCCTTTAATTTACTTTTTATTGATCTGTATGCTTGCCAGTTTACCTTCCTCTGTTTCTATTGGCCGTAAACTGTTCTCCCTTCTGTGTCTCTCTCATCAGTTTCCCGTGGTCTAAGTGCTCATTCCCATCTGCATTGGTGGTTCGAACTTTTTTCATTTGGTTAACGCTGCATACTGTTTACTGTTTACATTTTGTTATCTTACCCTCTAAACACTTAACATTGCTATATTTTATACTAAACCGTCATTCACAATTGCAGTTACCTTCTAGTTAAAAGGTGCTTGATTACAATGGTGCAGCAGGTGCAGTGATGCTGGGACCAAAAACTCTAGAGACACCACTGAACACCTAATATTGCTATATTTTACTAATAGGATCTGATCATTTCCATTTTCATTTTATACATGGCTGCTCTCCCTAGCAGCGTCAGGGGGAGTCGTTGTCACCTAGCAACATCTTCCCGGAATTCCGCCAGGACTCGCTTGATTTTGCGGGTGAGGCAGTCAGCCTCATTTGTCGAAATATATAGCCCCAAGTATTTAAAACCCTCTTCGGTGTAAATATTCTGGTATTAAGTGTGTATTAAGGAGGCCTCCATCAGGATAGAGGCTCGACTCCCCCCTGTTAATGTTGTATCCTGAGTGTTTACCATACTCCTTGACTAGTTGGAGGATCAGAGGAAGGGTCGTGTTGGGTTGGTAAAGTAAAGCAAGATATTGTCTGCTTATAGGGAGATCTGTTCATCTACAAGCTGACCTCCGGTGTCTTGGAAACCCCTAAGTCCTGGGTGCGGCCTGATTCCGCATGCCAATGGCTCCAAGAGCAGCGCGAAGAGCAGGGGGGATAGGGGCCAGCCCTGTCATGTTCCTCTCTGAATGGGGAAGTTACTGATTTTACCCCATTGACCCTAACACTGGCTCTCGGTTGAGTGTACAATAGTTCCACCCAGGTCATAAATTCTTGACCAAACCTGAATCTCGTAAGGACTTGTCTCATGAAAGGCCAGTAGACAGTGTCAAAGGCCTTCTCCGCATCTAGGGAAAGGAGCATCTGTGGGGTGCTACTGACCTTCACTGTATCTAGCCAATTGGCGAGCGGACGGAGATAGAGGCACCTGGCGTGGCCAGGCATAAAGCCTGATTGGTCTTGATCTAACAGTAATGTGATTACTGTTATGAGTCGTGCCACTAGGATGGAGGCCAAGATCTTTGTTTCAATATTTAATAGCGATATTGGTATAGGATCCGCAACTTTCTGGGGGTTTGCCTGGCTTTAGCATAATCACCACTGTGGCCTGATGAAGATCTAATGGCAGCGCCTCATCTTTCCGCTTCGCCTGAAACATATTTAAGAGATGGGGGGCTAGCAAACCAGCTTTTTACTTAAAGAATTCTGCTGGCAGTCCGTTTGGCCCTGGGGTTTTCCCGAGTTTTGTCTATTTAGGGCATCTTGTACTTCGGTTAAGGTGATTTCTGTCTCTAAAGCTTCCCAATCTTCTCGCTCTAAGGTGGGAGTATCTATATTATTAAGGTATGATGCTATTTGTACGGCATCTGCTAGAGGCCTAGCCTCATGTAGCTCCGTATGAAGCATTCAAAGGCTTCAGCTATAGTGTGTGCAGTGGTGTATTGTTCTCCCTGTTCCTCTATTTGGGTCACTCAGCTTGCCTTTCCCTCCCTCCTGCCTAGTCTCCCGTCTCATAGAGTCTATGATGTGAGGCCTGAATTTGCCTCTGCACCTTTCACTCTGTCAGGGAGCGAAGTTCCCTGCGCATGACTGCTAGTTGCAAAAAGAACTATTGATGGACAGAATGCAGAACAATGTCATACATTCACCCCGGTACGGAGATCTGAGCCTAAATCCATCGTTTTTTTGCTCACCATGCCATTCCAGTTTGGACCCAGCCATATGCAAATCAATCTTGACCCTGTGCCCAATGGGAACAGTCCAGCCCGAACTGCCAGGCCAGGTCCTCCCTGGACTGGAAACAAGCATCCTAGGACCGGTTTCGGGGTTTCACCCCTCTTCAGCCAGGATAGCTTGATTCCAGTGGCATGGAGAGCACGGGACTCGCGTCTGAGCATACCCGTCCCCCTCGGGGTGACAAATGCAAAAAGAACTATTGATGGACAGAATGCAGAACAATGGCATACATTCACCCCAGTACAGAGATCTGGGCCTAAATCCATCGGTTTTTTGCTCCCCATGCCATTCCAGTTTCGACCCAGCCATATGCGAAGCCCAAACTGGGGTGGCATGGTGAGCAAAAGAATGATGGATTTAACCCAGATCTCTTCACTGGGGGAGAATGGTTTCATTTGTTCTGCATTCCGTCCATCAATTGTGTGTCTTTTGCTTTCTCGCCCTAAGTGCACCGGGTATGCCTAGGCATAGGTCCCGGGCTCACTGTGCCACTGGATTCAAGCTATCCTGGCTGAAGAGGGGTGAAACCCCGAAACCGGTCCTAGGATACTTGTTTCCGGTTCAGGGAGGACCTGGCTTGGTAGTTCGGGCTTGACTGTTCCCATGAGGCACAGGGTCAAGACTGATTGCATATGGCCAGGTCTAAACTGGGGTGGCATGGTGAGCAAAAGAATGATGGATTTAACCCAGATCTCTTGACTGGGGGAGAAAGTTTTGATTTGTTCTGCATTCCGTCCATCAATTGTGTGTCTTTTAGTTGTCTTAGTTGGGCATCTTCGGTGTCTGGGGTTATATTTCTCTCTAGCTCCAGAAGCTTATCTTCTAGGGTTTCTTTTTGCTGAGTTTCTTTCCTACGTTTGCGCTCTATAGTATCTTGTACATTACTCGAAGCACCGTCTTGTAGGCTTCCGAGAGGGTTGTGTGCAAAGTCACCGAGTCCTCGTTCTCTTGGAAGTATAGCTCAGTCTCTGTTCTTATTGCTCCTGTAACTCATTTGTCCCGGAGCTCCCATGAAGTCAGTATCCAGTCTGGTTTCTGTCAGTTACTTCTACCTCCCACTGTCAGACAAAGTGGTGAGTGATCTGATGTGACCCTTGCCCTCCTTATCTACTGATCGTATTTCAACTGCTGGAAAAGACTCTGTGCGCCCCAGAGAAATGAGAATAAGTGCGCTCTAGTGGGTGTTGTTTCTACCAGAGATCGGTCAATCCCAGTGACCTCGCAAAGTCCACCAGAGGGGTGGGGACGCACGTTCCTGTGGCAATGTGCGTACGGTGTAGACTTGATCGGTTACATTGTTAAAGTCCCCTCCAATAATGTGTGTGAATGTGCCTGATTCTAGTGTTATCTTAGCAATTGACTCTAGGGTTTGGGGTTGCAATTGTGGTGGGGCTAAACGCTGATTAGTGTGAGTTTACGTCATCCCCAGCACCCTTGGACGGCAGCAAAAATCACGATGGGGTCTTTCCAGGTTTTAGTTGTGCGGAAGCGGATAGTTTCCTAATTAGTATGGTGACACCGCGTGCCCCCGGGGAGAATCCCTCATGGGTGAGAGTTGTGTAAGTCCCCCTTCCAATGAAGGTGCACTGTGTGTCCTGAAGGTGGGTTTCCTGTAATAGGATGATGTCTGGTTTAAGCCTCTTAAGATATCTGGTGACCAATCCCCATATGATATTACTACCTGACCCATTTACATTCCATGTCAGTGCGGTGCATGTTCCGTCACTCGTATGCATAATTACTGTTTGTCGTTGTGTGCATAGGTGGGTCTGCCTGTTGGCCTCCTGCCCTCTGTTTCTGCCTGTCAATTCCAATGCTCCTGCTTCTGGCTGCATGAGGAAAATGTTTAACACGTGATCTGTAAAACTTTTTGTCCCTAACTCCATCCCTCCCTCCCTACTCTCTCCCACTTCCTACGCCTATTCCCTAAACTGTTAACATGACAACTTGGCGTACGTTCAGCTTGAGAGGTCTGTCGTCCCACCCCTTCCCCAATCCTGCTATGTTTTTATCAAATCAATAAAGGATATAAGTTTCAAGAAAAAGTTCCGCTCAGAAACATTGAGCATAATAGTGTCTGGGGAGGCTTTGTGGCAGCTCCGCAGTTCGTCTGCCACTGGCGTAGCCCGCATTTCAACCTTACTTGCCACTCATCCCCTGCTGCTGAAGTGGGTCCTCTGTGTTTTGTGTCTCTGTGCCCTGGTTTTCTATGCAATTAATATTCCTGAGGAGTTTGTGATCACTGTCCCTGTCCGCGAGAGATTCCTGGTCTGATTGGTCTGTGTGGGTGCTGTCGCTCTGGCTCGAGTGTTTTTCCTGGCCTGGGCTTGAAGTGAGGCTTCGTCCAATTCTGAATGTATCTGTGTTCCCGGTCTGTGCAGGGTCCCCTTCACTGGAGTCTCCATCCACTTGTTGCGTCCTCCTCTGACAATGTGCCGCTTTTTTACTCTTTGTTGTCTGGGCTCCCATTGTGCTGTTGTGTCTTTGGATTGTGACTCACCAATTCTCTCTTCTTGCGTTAACATGGGGCATTCCTCTATCCAGGCCCATACGTCTTATGGGGTCTGAAAGAATTGTGAAGTACCTTGGAAGATAACTTTTGAGCTTGGCAGGGAAGAGGAGCATGTATTGGATCTGCATGGCTCTCAGTTTGACCTTCAGTGCGTCAAATGACCTCATCTTCTGCACTTCCCTGGAGTAGTCAGGGAAGAGCATTATCTTGGAACTGGCAACCTTGAGTTCCCCTATATGCCATGACTCTCTGAGGATTGTATCTCGATCTTGATAGTTTAAGAACCTTGCTATTAATGGTCGCGGGGGGTACCAGGTGTTGGTCTCGCATAGGGCATCCTGTGGGTCCGTTCAATGATAAAACAGGATGAGAACTTAGTCACAGGGAGGGAGTCACACAACCACAACATGAAGAATGTCACAGGATCAGAACCCTCCATTCCCTCTGGGAACCCCATAAAGCGTAAATTGTTCCTGCGTGCTATATTTTCCATGCCGTCCCCTTTCCATGCGACCTCTCTTACGGTTGCCTTCAGGTCTTTGACATCTGAGTGTAGTTTGTGTGTCATATCTTCTGCAAGTTTCAGCGTGGGTCACCCTTTCTGTGATATTACACATGTCCTGGTGTGAGAGGGAGACTTCTGATCTTATTTCTGCCATTTTTCCCTCAATGGCAACTTTGGAGGCATGGATCACTTGAGGGATGGCTGTATTGTCTGGTGGTCCGGGGATTCTCCCGCCGTTTCCGTTGGGGGTGGGTGCACTTTCATGTACTTATTCATTTTGCCCTGCTTCTTGGTTTTTGGTTCTTTGTCCCTCACCATTGTTTAGGTGGAGGGGTTAAGTCTTCTAGTCGGTTAGTAATTATTTCTTTGTTCCCTGTCAGAGCTCCACAGTTGGGCGCTTTGGTGTCTCGTCTGCACCCTTCAGCGATCCAACAGTTCTAGCTCTCTGATGTCTGTGGGCTGCCAGGGGCGCAAGCTAGTGTTTAACGTTACCATTCATCCTCTTCCCCAGTTCTCAACATATTCATGTCTCCATTCTCTATACGGGGTGTCCACCATCTATCCTTCTCTCTAGCCAGTTCAAATGTGTGGCTCAGCCCTCTATTCACTGCCTGTTCACAACCCCTCTTGCCCGTGTATCAGCTTGGGTCACAAATACCGCATGGCACAGGGTGGGGCCGTCCTTTCCTCCAGGCAGGGTTTGTTCATTAATTGCAGGGGTCTCCAGGCCGCCGCTCGTTCCGGGGCTCTGTCCGCTACCCAACAAGGGAACACGGCACAACTCACTCCACAAGCCCTGTGCGCAACCCCTCTCGTCTAGGTCCAGATTCTCGGTATTCCTCCAATGGGGACCAGATCCCTGTTCTTCACCGCTGCGGCCACACATTATGTCTTGTGCCCAGCTCAGCTGCTGTCGGGGCTCCCCCGTCACGTAGATCCTTGGGCTTGCTCACGCCCCAGAGTTTTCTCTCACAGAATAAGTGGTCTGGCCTATTCTCCTCTACGAGAGCGCAGTCCATCTCACCTACGCACGGGTTAGGCCCGGACTGTCGTGGCCCCTCTGATGACGCCCAGTCTCTGGGCTTCTCCCGCTGTCGCTGCTCAATGTAGTCTCGGTCCAGAGACCACCGGAGCCTCTCTTCAGCTCAGGGCAGGTTCGCTTGCACAGGGGACACACTGTTTGATCCTTCTCCATTTGCTTCTGCGCAATCCCTCTCACCTGCACACGGGCTGGGCCCAGGTTCTCGTCACTCCTCCGGGCCATGTCTTCCGGCTTCCACTGTTCAATACCCTCTCGGCCTGGTCGCCACCGGGGTCTCCAGGCAGTTTCACTTGCACAGCGTAGGGGTCCATAGGATTTGAGGCTCCGTCCGAAATCTAGCAGGGGACCGCTGCTCAACCCTTCTCTACCTGCTCGTGGGCACAGGGTAGGCATGGGTTTTAGTGGCTCAGCCGCCCGGGGCCGCGTCTTGGGTTACCTGTGGTCGCTACCCCTCTATGCACTCCCCACGCCTGATGTTACATAGGGTGTACCAAGGGGCGCCAGCATCTAATCTCATCTCCAGGCAAGGTCATTCAGTTTCAGTTCAGCGCATCCAATCTGCCATCTTGCGCAGCTATGTCTCGCCGGATCGTTTCTTTTTTTTGGCTACCATTGAGTGCTCAGCTCATCCAGGACCGTTTTTGGCACGCTCCTTCATTGCCGAGAGCGAATGCCACCAGAAACGGGCAGTAGATGGTGGTTAGGAAGGCAGAATTATGTTCAGGATGAATGTCGGGCTGCCGTAGCTCTGGCAGAGGCAGCTAATCTGCCATGTTCCTGGCCACACCCGGACAGCCTTCTGTAGTTTCACTGCTATTTAATATAAAGAACACCAACTGCACATTCTTACAACAAGCAAAGTTCAGGGGCAAAGGGACTTAATATTACAAATGCCTAAAAAAAAAGGATTTTTTACAACATACACACTTCAAAGTATATAGCACAATAATTGAAAATGACACAATGTACAGTTTAGAAAAGAACATTGTAAATTATAAGTAGCAATGCCAATTACAATGAAAGTGCAATTATTTACTATATTTACTATATGCTTATTATAATTTCAGAGTTTATGTTCATGTTTTAGTTTTTTCAAATAAGTGCAGTGCTAAATAAAATTAAAAACTTCATAAGAGAAATATGTAATAAAAAAGTTTGCCATTCATCAATAAAACAATAATTTCACTGTGTTTTTCTTTCCCTTATATTGCACAAATGCTCATTTGAAAAATATAAAGTTACTTTTCATTTGTTTATCTTAACAATGGACAATAACCAAACATCACCTTTTCATCTAGTTTTCCTAATCTTTATTCTTGGATTTGCAAAAACAGCACTTATGCTGTATTTGTATAGTTTTCATCCACCCTTTACCTATTATCCCCATAGTTGCACCACTTTCAAGTCTACTTATCAGGTAATTTTTTTTTTTATCTTTGTCCTCCACCATTTACCTAATCTCCCCACTTTAAAATACCACTAGTAATAGCACAATATACTGCATTTCTGTACATAACAAAGTCAATACAGTTTAACAGACTTTCTGTAACATACATTGTACAACTACGCAGCAAGCTACAGCTTACAACAAAAATCAGCTTAATATTAATCACATAGGTGAAACCTATTGCATTTACTAATGCCTGTTTTTTATTTTGGGCTCGGACCTCTGGTGGGGGGACTGCATTATGCTGGATATAACAGTATAGCTTAAACACTGCTTAGTCACATGTGTAATGCTAAAATGCTGTGCTATTGATGTACCAGTGCAGATTATCTTACTATGGGACTGTCCTGGCTGCCTGTCAAGGGCTCACTGGGAATAATACAAAGGAGGTACCCCACTGTAAAGCCACAGTAAAGGTAAAGGCAGCATTACCTGTTTCATCTGGGTCAGTTACAGAAATGAGAAGTAGGATTTCTTTTTTCACATTTAAACGTGAATGGCATGCAATCTGAAAACCACACCTGGCAGAAATTCTGCAGAGCCAATGCCATATGAGGATGCATAAAAATGAAATTTTAGATCACAGCACTGGTCGTAGCAGTTACTATCAAATGCAAATCAAAATGAAATCCTCAGTGTTATGTGGTTTAAAATGTTTAAATATGCATTCAGATTTGAATGTTTATGTTCTGTAATATTTTGTACCTGGGCAAGCAAAGCTAAATGAATGAGGTATTCACACTTGTATTGAAGGCCCAAATTTACTGACCTCACGCAAAGGAGCGCTGAGTGAAAAACGGTTGTGCTTCATTGCAACAAGGACATACAATAGTGCAGCACCAGATTTATAAATTTGCCCACAGATGATGCCGACACTCGCTTTAAATCGGGCTGTTCTAGGTGACACAGAGCTTCACACTGTGCGACAAGGGTGACTCTGCACTGTCCAGTCTATTATATGCACTGAACTTATACACTCCAGTACAAACTTCTGTGTGTAGGCTCCAGTGTATTAGTCAGACAAATAAGATGCTTTAGGGCAAAGCATGTTACATACCGGTATATTCGAAGATATAACGCTTAATTTCTATGGCATTAGGATTTGGAGCAGATTAGATCATGTTTTTAGTAAATCTGGCTTTACCTCAAAACCCAATGTATTTGCTCTGAGCTAGCCTGACTACCCTAAACCCTCTGCTTTGTTGCTTGATGGGAAATACTTAGTGCTTCTAAATTGTTCTATCCATTTCAAAAGGTGTGAAATAGGATCAGCTAATAAAGCAGAGGAGGTGCATAATGTGGGAAGGATAATACAATGAAATCACTTGCCCACCAGGAAAACACCAGAAAGATAAACAGAAAACACTTACTTTTCTTAGTTGTGTTGTGCGCAGTGTAGGAAAGTGCCCTCTTGGTATGGACACCCATAATTCTTTACCAATGGTGATGGTTATGACTTTTAAAGTGTACTGGAGCCTGCAAACCAGGCCCCATGGCTAGTGCTCTCTCCCTAAATATGACTTATGTGAATTGGTAACCTCAATTGGCAAGGCTTTTAACCCCCTTATAAGTCCCTGGTAAGTGGTAACTATGTTACCCATTTCATGCGAGTTCTAGGGGTCACCATGGCCTGAAACCCTGATTCTGTCACCTGAGTGGCCCAAGTAATCAGATGTCTGCAGTCCTGCAATTGCAGACTGCATGATTCGTGCCTCGAGATATGGGGTCAGAACTTTTTCTCATACCGAGGGCATGGAACCAACTTCCTGGATAACTTCGTAGCTGTGTGGACTTAACCCAATTGTGAAGTGGCGAAGTCTCTTCCTCAGGTAATTGGGCCCTTTCCCTTGATGAGCACGGAAGGCAAACGTAAGGGCCTTAAATTCGATAAGTTTGGCTACCAGCAGCCAATGAAGTTGCCTAAGGTAGGGCGAAATATGGTGGCGGAGCAGAACTTTGCAGAGCAGCCTAGCTGCCGCATTTTGAATTATCTGCAGTCTATGGATCAAGGCCAGCGGCAGGCCGATGTACAGACCATTAGCGTAATCGAGGTGGGAAATTACTAACGCATGGACCGCGGTTTTGCGGACTGATTCTGGCAGAAAGTTGATAAATTTTCTAATGATTTTAATTTTGCCAAAGCAGCCCGTAGAGACCGTTTGAACATGGGTGGCGAGGGACAGGTCTTTATCCCATCTGACTCCCAAGTTTTTGACTGCGTCCTTTGGTGTGGGGGCAGATCCCAATTCAGCTGGCCACCATAAATTCGTTGGGGGGGTACAGTTTGGTTAAAGAACAAGACCTCCGTCTTGTCGGCATTAAGCTTTAGGAAATTGTGGCTCATCCAGCTTGAGATGTTTTTAAGGCACTCTTTTAGAGGGTCAAAGCTGGAAGCTGGGACCCCACTGAAGGTGAACAGCAATTGGGTGTCATCCGCGTAGGATGTCACCTTCATCCCTGTTTTGGCAATGAGCTCCGCTAGTGGTGTCAGGTAGACATTAAAAAGGGATGGTGGGATGGGATGAATAGAAAGGGATGGTGAACAGACTCTACTTTATAGATATGTACCCCCCTTTTTATAAGTAGTTAGTAGTTGTTGTAGGTCCTGAAAAAATGCCATGATCATTTTTGACAATATAGTGCATGAAACATGTCAACCGTCAGTTGCACATAAATACTTGACAAGACTATTAGCATCTCCTGAGTAGACCGAGCTCATGATGGGCATTGTGTCCTGGGGGGTGAGCTAGCTCCAGTTAGTGAGGCGGTGGTAAGGGCACAAATACATAATCAAAATAAATATGTAACAGAATTTAAAAATTCAGATTAATGATATAAATAATTTCAATTAATCCTGTTAAATAAATAAATGTATAATATACATAAAAGTAAGTTTTTAAAAGGTATAATTATATTATGAAGGATAACTTAGGAATTAAAGCTATCATGATTATTAAAGAAATACAATTCATCTAAAAGAATAATAGTTTAATAAAAGTGACATATTTTTTAATATGATAACCCATGAAGAAAAAATACAGACTATTAAAAAAATAATAACAATCAAAAATAAAAACACTAGATTGTTGGACTCAAAAAAGGTGTCAGATTAATACATTTGACAAGAATTTAAGTCAAATGCATGAAAAATATAGGCCTTTGGAGGGGTTAGATTTACGTTTACTTTTCCCACAGAAGAAGTGACAGTCTCAGACTTTGAAGGGTTTAGATTTACACCTCCTATCCAACATAATCACCAGGTGGGAAAATGTTGGTCTTTACTATTCCTACTCCAGTCTAAATAACAGTAGGGAAAGAGTTGGAGTTTGCAGTGGTCAGATTTCCTATTCCTACTTCAATGTAAGCAAAAGTGATGGCCTTTAAACGGATTAGATTTGCAATCTCCACTCCAAACTAAACAACATCAAGGAGAGTGCTGGATTTTGGAGGAGTTAGGTATATTATTCCTACTTCAACATTAGCAAAATCAGGGAAAGTGATGTACTTAGGAAGGATTACATATACCACTGCATATCCAAATCACTTTTACCAAGCATCTAAATATCTAACAAAATAAAAGTTTTAAACACATATTCAAAATAAGAAACATATACAACATAAATTAAAATGTTAAAAAATCATTTTGTCACAATAATATAACAAATAGAGCCACCCAACCCACCAAACAATAAAACGGTAATATTAAAATAGTAAATACATTAAAAACAAATTAAACAAATCTATAAACTGAACATATATATAATATATTTTACAAATTACATTATTAAATGCACAAATTAGTCAACAAATTATAAACACAACAGACATGTACCTAACAAGGTGCCGATTCCAATCCTGTAAAACCCGGGTACGATTCGTCGTACGGAGCATATTCTCCAGCAAGTACGATTCGTACAGAAATACAATTTCCGTACAAATCGTACAAAACACCGTACGGCTAAAAAATACCTACGAGTCTGATCCTGGACAGCGCGTACGCGACGCCGGTACGGAGTCAGGCAGCATTTTACGGACCAGCAAGTACGAATCGTCCCTACGTCACTCCGCACAGCTATTTTTTTATGGCAGCCAAAAAATTCTGGAAAACTGAGTCCGACGCAAAAACGGAGCCCCGGTACGCGACGGACAGCCATGGACGCCATCCTACGTGTCATCCCGGCCCTCTTAGCCTACGACCTGGTGCACCGAACCCAACGCACACGCCGCAGAAGGTGAGAACAACACCCAGGGGCCAAGGGGGGGTGAGGGGCAGGAAACATACCCTCTACCCAATTCAAAACCTACAATATTGAGGACATACATTGCCTCCAGGGTCTGGTCACTTCAGGGGGCGTGTCCACCAATCCCTGCGTCCCGCAACAACAGAAGTGGACGTGTACGCGTACCCCTACGGCAACACTACAATAGTGATACGCACCGTACTCACACATCCATAGCGTGGGTACGGTCCATATCACTATTGTAGTGGGGCCGTAGGAATACGCGTGGTACGGACCGTACACACGCTCTCAGAGCGTGTGTACGGCCCGTATCACTATAGTAGTGGTGCCGTAGGGGTACGGTTGGTACGGCCCGTACACACGCTCTCAGAGCGTGTGTACGGTCCGTATCACTATTGCAGTGGTGCCGTAGGGGTACGCGTGGTGCGGCCCGTACACACGCTCTCAGAGCGTGTGTATGGTCCATATCACTATTGTAGTGGTGCGTAGGGGTTTGCGTGGTACGGACCGTACACACGCTCTCAGAGCGTGTGTACGGGCCATACCACGCGTACTCCTACAGCAACACTACTATAGTGATACGGACCGTACCCACACATACATAGCGTGGGTACGGGCCGTATCACTATTGGATTGGCGCCGTAGGGGTACGCGTGGTACGGACCGTACACACCCTATGAATGCGGGGGTACGGTCCGTATCACACGTACCCCTACGGCACCAGTACATTTGGGATACAAGGCGTACACACGCCACGAATGTTGGCTCACGGCCTGGTGCAGCATATTACCTTTATATTGGTGTGTGTGTAGGCCCAGGACAGCAGTGTACTGCACCAAGGGGGTGGGTGGGTGTGTGGCTGCATAGGATTTCCAGCAGTGGACAGACGTGTGAGAGGTGGGTGCAGAGGACTCCCAGCAGTGGACAGACATATGTGGGTGGGTGCAGAGGACTACCAGCAGTTGACAGACATGTGAGGGGTGTGTGTATATGACTACCAGCAGTGGCCAGAGACATGGGTGTGGGTGCATATCACTACCAACAGTGGACAGAGACATGGGGGTGGGTGCATATCTCTCCCAGCAGTGGACAGAGACATGGGGGTGGGTGCATATCACTACCAGCAGTGGACAGACATGTGAGGGGTGGCTGCAGAGGAATCCCAGCAGTGGACAGACATGTGAGGGGTGGGTGCAGAGGACTCCCAGCAGTGGACAGACATATGTGGGTGGGTGCAGAGGACTCCCAGCAGTGGACAGACATGTGAGGGGTGGGTGTATATGACTACCAGCAGTGGCCAGAGATATGGGTGTGGGCGCATTTCACTACCAGCAGTGGACAGAGACATGGAGGTGGGTGCATATCACTCCCAGCAGTGGACAGAGACATGGGGGTGGGTGCATATCACTACCACCAGTGGACAGAGATATGAGGGGTGGGTGCAGAGGACTCCAGGCAGTGGACAGAGACATGGGGGTGGGTGCATATCACTCCCAGCAGTGGACAGAGACATGGGGGTGGGTGCATATCACGACCAGCAGTGGACAGACATGTGAGGGGTGGCTGCAGAGGACTCCCAGCAGTGGACAGACATGTGAGGGGTGGGTGCAGAGGACTCCCAGCAGTGGACAGACATATGTGGGTGGGTGCAGAGGACTCCCAGCAGTGGACAGACATGTGAGGGGTGGATGTATATGACTACCAGCAGTGGCCAGAGACATGGGTGTGGGTGCATATCACTACCAACAGTGGACAGAGACATGGGGGTGGGTGCATATCTCTCCCAGCAGTGGACAGAGACATGGGGGTGGGTGCATATCACTACCAGCAGTGGACAGACATGTGAGGGGTGGCTGCAGAGGAATCCCAGCAGTGGACAGACATGTGAGGGGTGGGTGCAGAGGACTCCCAGCAGTGGACAGACATATGTGGGTGGGTGCAGAGGACTCCCAGCAGTGGACAGACATGTGAGGGGTGGGTGTATATGACTACCAGCAGTGGCCAGAGATATGGGTGTGGGCGCATTTCACTACCAGCAGTGGACAGAGACATGGAGGTGGGTGCATATCACTCCCAGCAGTGGACAGAGACATGGGGGTGGGTGCATATCACTACCACCAGTGGACAGAGATATGAGGGGTGGGTGCAGAGGACTCCAGGCAGTGGATAGAGACATGGGGGTGGGTGCATATCACTCCCAGCAGTGGACAGAGACATGGGGGTGGGTGCATATCACGACCAGCAGTGGACAGACATGTGAGGGGTGGCTGCAGAGGACTCCCAGCAGTGGACAGACATGTGAGGGGTGGGTGCAGAGGACTCCCAGCAGTGGACAGACATATGTGGGTGGGTGCAGAGGACTCCCAGCAGTGGACAGACATGTGAGGGGTGGATGTATATGACTACCAGCAGTGGCCAGAGACATGGGTGTGGGTGCATATCACTACCAACAGTGGACAGAGACATGGGGGTGGGTGCATATCTCTCCCAGCAGTGGACAGAGACATGGGGGTGGGTGCATATCACTACCAGCAGTGGACAGACATGTGAGGGGTGGATGCAGAGGAATCCCAGCAGTGGACAGACATGTGAGGGGTGGGTGCAGAGGACTCCCAGCAGTGGACAGACATATGTGGGTGGGTGCAGAGGACTCCCAGCAGTGGACAGACATGTGAGGGGTGGGTGTATATGACTACCAGCAGTGGCCAGAGATATGGGTGTGGGCGCATTTCACTACCAGCAGTGGACAGAGACATGGGGGTGGGTGCATATCACTCCCAGCAGTGGACAGAGACATGGGGGTGGGTGCATATCACTACCACCAGTGGACAGAGATATGAGGGGTGGGTGCAGAGGACTCCAGGCAGTGGACAGAGACATGGGGGTGGGTGCATATCACTCCCAGCAGTGGACAGAGACATGGGGGTGGGTGCATATCACGACCAGCAGTGGACAGACATGTGAGGGGTGGCTGCAGAGGACTCCCAGCAGTGGACAGACATGTGAGGGGTGGGTGCAGAGGACTCCCAGCAGTGGACAGACATATGTGGGTGGGTGCAGTGGACTCCCAGCAGTGGACAGACATGTGAGGGGTGGATGTATATGACTACCAGCAGTGGCCAGAGACATGGGTGTGGGTGCATATCACTACCAGCAGTGGACAGACATGGGGTGGGTGCATATCACTCCCAGCAGTGGACAGAGACATAGGGGTGGGTGCATATCACTACCAGCAGTGGACAGACATGTGAGGGGTGGCTGCAGAGGACTCCCAGCAGTGGACAGACATGTGAGGGGTGGGTGCAGAGGACTCCCAGCAGTGGACAGACATATGTGGGTGGGTGCAGAGGACTCCCAGCAGTGGACAGACATGTGAGGGGTGGGTGTATATGACTACCAGCAGTGGCCAGAGACATGGGTGTGGGTGCATATCACTACCAGCAGTGGACAGAGACATGGGGGTGGGTGCATATCACTCCCTGCAGTGGACAGAGACATGGGGGTGGGTGCATATCACTACCACCAGTGGACAGACATATGTGGGTGGGTGCAGAGGACTCCCAGCAGTGGACAGAGACATGGGGGTGGGTGCATATCACTACCACCAGTGGACAGACATATGTGGGTGGGTGCAGAGGACTCCCAGCAGTGGACAGAGACATGGGGTTGGGTGCATATCACTACCAGCAGTGGACAGACATGTAAGGGGTTGCTGCAGAGAACTCCCAGTTGTGGACAGACATATGTGTGTGGGTGCAGAGTAATACCAGCAGTGGACAGAGACATGGGGGTGGGTGCATATCACTCCCAGCAGTGGACAGAGACATGGGGGTGGGTGCATATCACTCCCAGCAGTGGACAGACCTGTGAGGGGTGGGTGCAGAGGACTCCCAGCAGTGGACAGAGACATGGGGGGGGGTGTACATCATTATCAGATGACCACAACTCCATGGGTGTATGTATGCATCCCTAACTTTGGACTATGACGATAGTGCCATAACAACACATCACTGACAGCAGTGTCCCACTCCCAGGAGGATGGATGTCTTTCCCCCACTGCATGACACACCACATGTGGGTGTGAGGACAAATAACACATGCATACCCACCCCTGGCGGATGCAGCACAATACACACACTGAGATCATGCCACAAGACTGTATAGTCATGTCACTGCCTACTAAACTAAGAGAGCCAAAGGGAACACACACTGTCACGCACATCCCAGGACTGATAGGAATGTACAGGTGCTGGGCCACCCACCAAGATGTTGTCTCTCATGGAAGGAATAGGGTGGAGTTCCCACAGATACAACGCTCACAATTGTGAGTCAGGTGCCCAAATACCCTGCAGAACAAGTTCCATATGTGTGCTAGGCCGGGAGTACACACATGCATAGTGCTGAAAAGGGAGAATTTCTCCATTAAGGCATTTCAACATACTCAATACACAAGTACAGTGACTAGCAAGGACGGCACAGACGATGCAGCCGGAGACATTGCTGAGCAGGCATGGCCATAGTTGAAGGGATCCGTCACCAACAAAGGAAATGTAGACACAGGTCAGCACAACAATTGTGCAACTCTTTGCAGGGAAGATGTCAGGTGCCACAGAGGAAGGAACAGTCCTTGGGACAATGTCTCAAAACCAAAATAACACACACTACCAATGAATCTTTGCAGAGACCTTGTGATGGCACGCAGATACCATGGTCCACCTCATGACCATCAGACTAGAACATTTCTCAGAACCATAACACATTACCACAACACCAACTCCTGGAACCTCAGCACCAACATCAATACCTGAAATGCAATAGTGTTCAAAGTAAAAATAAAATGCTTTATTCAGCATAAAAAACACATTATGAAATCACACTATATACAAAGGTCAATGGCCAATCCATAATAGAAGTCCTTGGGGGGACACATGGGCACGCGTCTCCCCTAGCTTGCCTGCACAGTGGAACCCTCTTGTTCGTCAACCGGGGGGGTATCATGTAGGGAAGGACCAGGCACCGCAGGGACAGAAGGGGGAAGGGTAGGTGTGGTGGGTGCAGGGGTGGATGTCTCCACCACAGGGGGTGGGGCAGCATCAAAGGTGGAGGTGAGCTCGGCGCTGCCCACTGCTGCCAGGGCGTCCAGAGTAACCCCTGCACCGGAAGAAACCCCAGGGCCAACGGAGGGGGGTGTGGCCGAGGGATGGGGTGCAGCGCTCTTGGGGGAGGGGGTGGACATGGGGGGGACTCAACTTCCCTGCCTGGGGACTTCCTCGCCCGCTTGCGGGGTGGTGTCACAGTGGGGGTGAGGGCCAGCGCACCCATGTCGACCTCTTTGGGTGACAGTTTGGCAGGGGAGCCAAGGGGAGTGCTTTTGGAGGGACTGGGTTGTGAGGCCTGCGGACTCAGACTGTGGCTGCGTGTATGTCTTTTTGCCCGAAACCCAGTGGGTGTGCTTACATCCCCCTGAGTGTGCGTGCCAGGAGGTGTGCGCTTGCCCTTACTTGGTGGTGTGCTGCCTGTGTCTGGTGGGGTGCGTGCTTGGGAATGTCTGGGTGTGCATGGGACAGGTATGGGAGAGGGAAGTGTGGATGGGGCTGGGGTGGGGGGGGACGAAGCGCTGCAGGAGAGTCACTGCTGCCGTCAGGGAGGAGTCCATGGACCGCAGAAACCTGCGTTGTTCAGACATCGTTGCTGACATGCCCTCCATGAACGACACCATCTGTGTCAGCAGTGTGGTGTGGCCATGGAGGACAGTCAGCACCGATGCCTGCCCAACCTGCAACTGCCGCAGTATGTCCACAGACTCTGCACTGAGGGCAGCAGGGGTGACAGGGGCAGGGGGTGCGGTGCCTGTCCCGAAGGAGACATGGTGGGGCTCTGCACGGACAGAAGGGACCGGAGCAACTGCGAGGGCGGTGATGGGAATGGAGGAGGCGGGGGAAGATGTTGGGCTGCTGCCAGGTGTTGTAGCAGCCTCCGCCCCCTCGATGAGGTCAGCCTCGGACCCGTCTGCGTCGTAGTTGGGCTCGCCACCAGACAGGTCCTCCGACCGACTCCCCTCGCCCTCCGTGCCACTGGCTCCCGCAGACTCGCCAGTACTGGTGGCACTGGTGCTGGGTCCCTCCTCCAGGTCCGTGCAGGTGTCTCCCTCGGTTTCCAATGATGATGCTGTGGGCAAGGTGAAGATACAGAAAAACATCAGTCACCTGTATACATCTGACATATGAGTACAAAACCAATAGGTCACAGTGCATGTCAGGTAATGCATCATGAGTAACAGCTAGATTACTCCGCACATATGTAAGCCCTGTACTCCCCAGTTGGTAGACCCACCATGCCACTTGGACACAAGGAAAAATAGGAAACACCAGCCCAAAACTTGAATGAGAAATACACTGAGAAGCTAGTGTCTGGGAACAGGTGAGCACAGCAATACAAAGAAGTCATGTCACCTCTTGTTTACCCTGAAAGAAACAGTAGTGGTGCACCCGAGGCAAACTAACACACCTCAATACTAAAGGTGTCCCCACACTCATAGACCTGTAAGTACGTTGGAACACAAAACGAAATATTTTTGCTCCCTTGGGAATCACAATACTTTACACAATCGACATGTTTAGAATGTGGGAATGTGCCATTTTGTGGACAGAACACACATGTGCCGTCATAAGAGATGGCTCCCAAGGAGGTGCACACAAAACTACATTGACCCAGTCATTAAAGAAGCTGGCAGCCTTATTTAAAGAAGCCACTGTTAAAAAGAAATGGGGTTGCAGAAAGTACATATACATGGGCTCACGGAGGTCTTGATGACTTGACACTCGTAAGTTGGTATCACCAACAACCAAGGACTTACCCAAATTCCACAACACTGTGGGAACATGTATATTTATAATCCAAAAAACAGTCTTATTAGAACAGTGCCTTCTTTTAAAATGTGCCAGCGTGTTCCCTGAAAGTGTAAAGGTGGTTTGTTGTGCACTTCCTTGGGAGACATCTGTCATGCAGGCACATTATTGTTCTTAACAACAATACATCAAACTAAAGCATTTAAAACATGAAGACCTGTTGACAAGTGTTGTGAGTGCCAAGGTACAATACTTTTTGACTAACAACTTGAATTATGTCAGTTGTCACATGGCCATCCGTTACCTGATGACACAGTTGGCAACACATCTGACCCACTGCCTGTCATGTGGAGTGGCACACATGTCCAAACCCAGGACAATGCATAAGCTAATGGGCCTGCAATTGTGTTGTAAAAAGGCATACCTGCACTGAGGAGACACTCTCATGGCAAGCCAGAATGTCCACACAGATGTCAGCACACAAAGACCAAACTACGTAGCATCTGGACCACACACTGGTGCAAAAAATGTATGAGCAGGAATCATGTATTTAACCAATTGACACATGCTGCAAAGCACAAACATTAAACCCTGCACAACATCACTGGGTCACTGCACGTTGAGTCTCTGTCCAGCCAATTATCACACACAGGTCAGACCTGGCAAGGAGACATAAGGTTTGGCCATGTAGGTGTCGCCCGCACAAATCCCCCATACCTGAGACAATGTGATAGAGACAGATCAAGAAGTGACACCTCTTAATCAGGGTTTACAAAAATGTGCTGCAAGAATTCCCAAATGTACTCCACATCACTTCGTGAGGCTGGCAACACATATTTGTGACAAACAACCATCAACAGATAGTTGTGAATAGACACACAGGCACTGCCCAGTGTGAGTATGCACAAGTCAAATGGGGTCTCCCTGTCCAGTGGACACATGTAGCACACTTTGGATAAATACAAATGAGGCCAGGGAACAATGCCACAGAGGCAAACCTATGCTGAACACACAGAGAATGGGCACAGTGTTGGATGACACACATGATTACGAGGCAAGGGTGTCTCATGGGACTGTAGTGGGCACACTGCTCCTTGTTTCTAGAATGATCTGACTGTAACATGAGCAACCGTCCTGGCACTATGCATATCTCCCACTCATGCACATCATGTCTGAGGCCACTACATTGGTCATGCATGCTGCAAGTGTGTTCATTTGAAACCTCACACTCCTATGTTGAGACTCATCATCAGTGCCAACAAATATGGACCCCCAACAGAGTGAACAGGACAGGGCACAGGCAAGGTACCAACACATGTCACAGACCACCCTCCCACATGATGCAGAAAGCAATGTGCACTTGGATTCACTGGCAGCCTAGATGACCATGTGCAATTGTGATTACACACAGACCAGGGGACACATGTCAAGGAGGGGAAGGGATGAATAAGAGCACCGGCTGACTTTGGGGAACAGAATATGCACTGCACATATAAACCCTGGCAGTGTATCCAGGCTACAGAGCACTTCCAAAAGCTGGTGACACACAACACAACAAACAGACATGTACCTACCCCATCCTTGCTGCTGTCTCTCCTGGAACTGCCTATCCAGGTCAGGGAAGTCCACCGCCAGGACACGCGTCATGTAGGTGGTCAGGCGTCGGCGCCCGCCGTGGGGGTGTGGAGGTGAGAGCCCCAGCTGGACCCGGGCGATCCGCCGGGTCCAGCACCGGATGTCCTGCCACCGTTTTCGGACTTGGGCTAGGCGCTGACTGCGACCCCCCGCCGATCTCATGGGCCTGACGATCTCCTTCCAGATCCCCCCCTTCTCGTAGGCAGTTACCTGTGAGGATGACAAAGTGAGACAACATCACTACACCTGCTCCATGTCACAGAGACACACATTTGAACATCTTTGATATGTTGAACAGGGCATAGGATGTTGCCAATGAATTGCATCTTTCTCATATAGACATTGGCCTCTGTGGAAGCCCCAATGCACTATATGGCATTGAAAGTACACAGGTGGCAGGAGGGGTGCGACACACTCCCTGATCATGGCACACACTGTGCATCACATGCAACACCAGGCTGATGGACAGCACCTCAAAGCAGTTACATGCCCCAGGCCACTGACGCAACCTCAGCAGAGTACACAGACACACACAGGCACAGATCAATCACCTGCCATTGGCAAAAGCGGATACAAACCTCACTCTGCACATGTGTCACTTGCCTGTGGGGTGTCACAGGTGTCGGGCTAGCTCAGCAAGTCAGACACACAGCATGGCTTACTTCTCACATCAGATGGGTAGAGCTGTTGCCTCCTCCATGCAGCTGTGGTGCAACACTTCACATAGACACTCACCCACATGACAAGGAACATTCACACACATCAATGTCCAGGAGGGCGTACACATCACTTGGACACTCTCACCACAGGTCCACTCAACTCATATACATCTGTGGGTACAGTTACCTGTCACACCGGGGGGACCACTGAATCACCTCAGGACAATAGCCAAAAAATGCCACCAAGGATTTGCCAGGCTGAATGTGTCATGCACTATGCAGTGAATGTCACAGTAAGCACAATGCAAGTGAGGAGTGCACACAGGAACTACATCATGCTCTGCATGAGAGACATAAGCCTTTCCCCCCCCCGGGACCCACTCTAAACAACATTGCATGTCTGTCACACCTGGACACAATGCCAGAAGTGACAGTCACAAAAAAGGTGCACAGTCAAAGGTAGTGGAGTCAGCACTCACCTGCTCCCCTGGTCTCCCATACAGCTTGGGGTACTGTGGGAGGAGGACATCCAGCAATGCCTCATTCTCCTCAAGTGTGAATGGCTGGGCCCTCTCCACAGTACGCGACATGGTGCCAGAGGAAGCACAGACAGCAGCAGTGTGGTCGACAGGAAAGTTGTTCAGGCAAGTGCCCACTCATGGGTTCTGGCTGACTTATGTCTGTCTTGCTGGGGGCTTTCATTTACAGGAGTACAGAGTGATTGGTCAGACTCATTTGCATCCTATGTTTCCTCCAATCCCTTTAAACATACATCAATGACACGAATTTGCATGGTTCAAATTTTGAGCATCATAGCAAGGCAAACACCACTTTGCAACATTGTAATTTTTGGGCCAACTGACTTTTCAAGCCCACATGATGGCCACATTGCAACTGAAATCTCTGTATCCATGACAACCAGCATGCATTTTGGGCCTAATACTTGTCCCCTATGTAATTTTTGAATCCAAAAAACATGTATGGTGCGTTTCACACGTACCCGTACACGTACGGCACCACTACAATAGTGATACGCACCGTACTCACACATCCATAGCATGGGTACGGTGCGTATCACTATTGTAGTGGTACCATAGGAGTACGCGTGGTACGGGCCGTACACACGCTTACTCCTACGGCACCACTACTATAGTGATATGGGCCGTACACACGCTCTGAGAGCGTGTGTACGGTCCGTACCACGCGTACTCCTACGGCACCACTACTATAGTGATACGGGCCGTACACACGCTCTGAGAGCGTGTGTACGGTCCGTACCACGCGTACTCCTATGGCTCCACTACTATAGTGATACGGGCCGTACACACGCTCTCAGAGCGTGTGTACGGTCCGTACCACGCGTACTCCTTACGGCACCACTACTATAGTGATACGGGCCGTACACACACTCTCAGAGCGTGTGTACGGGGCGTTTCACATGCTTACACTGGTGATAGGAGGCGCACACGAAAAGAATGGAGGTCTCCGACTCGCACAAGGCTGTACATCAAGTCATTGTCATTGCAGACTTTCATGTGCAGGGCCTAGGTGTGTCAGGCAGTGATATTGCACATGTCTTCTCATGTAGTTGCACAATTGATGTGTGATGACCTGTGTACACATGTCATGTGTGATGGGGCACTATGTGGCACACTTCCCCTTCACACTTTGCACATGTGTGCCTGTAGTACAAACGTGTCAAGCGCAGCATCACTGGTATGGCACAGTCACCACCACCCGCAACTGTCCCCTGATGCCAGGGACAGGGACACTAACAACTGACATTTCACGATCAGCGTGCCCCGATGTGACTATGTCATGTGTGTGTCATGTGTTCCCATGAGCTTTCTGTTAGTGTTCCGTCAACTACATCTGCTGTTGCTGTATCCAAAATGTGTCTGTGTGGAGATGGGCATGGCACACATCTACGCACACCATGCCACATGTGGATTCCCACGTAAGCAGGGTATGTATGGATCGGACATGATATTTTCACATGAGGACATAGCTGCGTCGTCTCAATGTCTGTGTTTTCTATTTTCACGTGTACCCCTTCATCGCAATGTGTTTGATCTGTACATTTGACATTCCATGTGACCTGTGCGTCTAGCTTGCCGTCAGCTGTCTGTATGAGATGACATCCTTTAAATGCAGCTATGTGAATGTATGTCACTCCTGTGATGTCTCTGGCTGTTCACTCAGACTGGCCCCCAGCTCGTTTCAGGGCATGTCATGTAGACTTGCCAATCAACTGGTGTATCTGGCTTTTCGTAGGAGTATCACCAAGCTGGCATACATGTCCTGGATGTATTGCACAGACCAAAATCTGTATTTAGCTGATGTGTAGTAGCAATTTAGCATGTGCTCTGTTCATTGACATTGATGTTGGTATGCTCTCAATCTTCGTTATTCAATACAATTTTCTGCAGGGCACCGCCTGTCTCCCGACCAATGCCAGACTTGGGTGCCATGAGGGAACATGCCTGCATCCGACGTTACAGATTCACTGAACAGTTGATTGAGGACTTGACCGACAAGCTGGCACCACACCTCCAACCGCGACACAGGTATCCTACTGCGCTGACCCCCAAGATGAAGGTGATGGCAGCCCTACATTTTTTTGCCACAGGTACGTTTCAATTCACCATAGCTGATGTTGGTGGCATGTCACAGACAATGTTCAGCCGTGTCCTGCGGGATGTTTTGGCAGCCATGTTGGAGCACCTTGATGAATTCATCCATTTTCCTACTCCTGAGGAGTTGACAGGTGTCAAGGGTGATTTCTATGCCCTGGGAGGGATGCCCCATGTCATTGGGTCAATTGATGGGACACATGTGGCTTTGGTACCACCACAGGCACAGGAGGTAGCCTATCGCAACCGTAAACATTACCACTCTATAAATGCCCTTGTGGTGTGTCTTGCTAACATGCTGATTTCCCATGTCTGTGCACGTTTTTCAGGGTCAGCACACGATGCCTGCATCATGAGGCGTAGCAGGGTGCCACAAATGATGCTGCGGCTGCACAACGAACGAGCATGTCTTGTTGGTGGGTATACTCTGTTTGTCCTGTTTGTTGCGGTATCTTTGGCTCTTACGGTATCTCCTGACCCACTTATTTACATGATGTTTCCATGTAGGGGACTCTGGCTATCCCAACATGCCATGGCTGATGACACCTCTCCGCAACCCAAGATCAGCTGCAGATCACCGGTACAACACACGGGCAGACCAGGCGAGTGATTGAGAGGATGTTTGGCCTCCTGAAGAGCCGATTCTGGTGCCTTCACAAGACAGGTGGGTCCCTCCCATATGCACCGGCGAAGGTCTGCAAAATCTTCCTCGTGTGCTGCATGCTGCACAACATGGCAGTGGAGAAGGCAGTGCCACTCATCCTGGAGCAGGATGAGCAGGAACATCCACCCGTGGAGGATGAAGGGCTTGGTCACGAGGCAAGTGAGGAGGAGGAGGAGGATATCCGGAGTCAGCTCATACGCAACTTCTTCTCATAATGGTGAGTCACTGGGCCTGAGTGTGCACGCTTGTAGCCTTGGGTGGCATGTGTTGCAATGTGTGTGTCCAGCTGACTGTATGCTGAGTGACTTAGATGTGTGTTCTGATGTGCCACTCGAGTGATGATGTCATTCCACACATTTTAGCAGAGACACTTTCTTTTAAATTAGGATGGGGACAACATTGTTCATGTTTAGTAAATGACCATGTATGCGGAGAAAAATCTTTTAGCTGACTTCTTGTGTGTCTGTCATTCCCTGGTTCTTGCGCATGTTGTCTGCTCGTGTCATCGTTGTCCTCCTGCTATTCCTCATGAGTATTGCAACGTGTGCTGAATCAGCGTACCATGCACGGACATGGGGAAATGTCATTTTGGGTAAGGATTGCAGCAAGGCATTTTGTGGGTGGTACGTGTTTGGAATGTGTGGGGACTGCTTCTGTGCATGTTGTGTTACCATGCATACATGTTTACTCATCATGGGGCATATAACATGTAGCATGACTCCCATGAATTGATAGTCACCATTCGTGACAGTCATCTGTAATGGATTTTGGATTCTGATGAAGGCATCAATGTGTGTAAAACTTCCCTCTGAAACATACGGGATGCTACGGGTGGACATAGTGTGGGACATCCCCATAACAGGCTCAATGGGGAATTGCAGCCTCTCCGTGTGCAGCAGGAGGTGTTTGGCTCATCCCCTTAACTTGTGTGCCAGTGTATTTGGATTTACAACATCCGTGTTGTGAAGGGGGTGTCCAGCGTATGTCCCACATGTTCAGTCAAATGACCTGTGAGTATTGATGCATTTCCCTTAGTGTGAGTTTGAGTAATAAAGGTGTTCCTCACCCTCCAAAGTGCCTCATCTCTGTCAATGCAGGTCTCTTGCCACTTTGCATGCGTCATCTCCTGCATAGTTGTCAAAGATTGTGCATATGAGTGTATGTGTAGTTCGGCAACATGCATGCAGTTCTTCATGGCTAATAATCTCTATTGTGCATGAAGTCCATGGTTGTGTATGTATTTGGGCAGGTTGCTCCCCCCAACGGGCCGTCAACGCCTGCTGAGGGTGTGTCTCCTGTGCGCAGCTCGGCCTTCTGTTTCCTGATCCTGTGTCAGTCATCTTTGGTGATTGTTTATCCATTTTCTCTGGGTGAGCCATGAGTAACCTGACACTCCTTCCTTTACGTATGCCTGTTGCAGTTGTCCTTTCTGACATCCTTGTTTTTGTGTGCTACTTTTGGCCTAGTTTCCAGTACATGCCGCCTGCTGCTGCAGCCCCTGCGGCAAAGGCCCACCAAGTTCCCGGATTCTGCAACCCACACGCCTCCAAGATGCTCCTCCCTTCCTCCTCCCTTCCTCCCTCCACCCATTCATCAGGCTGTCATCAGCTTGTCTGTGCCACTGTTGCGGCCACGCCGTGCCAAAGGCAGGACCGTCAGCGCATGCAACGTGCACATTGCACGACCCTCATGTCCTTGCATGACCCACATCACACAACAGTCTCATGTTGCAGCCACCCTCCAAGCAATGTCCAACCGAAAATCAACCGCCTGCTCTCAGGCATACCCTAAGCGCACACTCGACACCTTCGCATGCTGAGTGTGCAACTCCAACTGCCTACACAGCGCTGCCCCGCCTTCCAGGCCCTGTCACACCAACCAGGTCATGTCCCTCCTACTCCACACCGGCTCCGTCCAACAGCACGCCATTGGACTCTGTTACCTCCTCAACACAACAGGCCCACACATCACCTTCATGACAGGGACCTGGATAAAAGCATCCTCAGCACACAACTTCTTCATTGCCATCTCAGACGGATACAAGAGCACCCGCAGGGACGGCACTAACAATCCCGGAGGATGAATTGATATCTATTCCCAAGTACGCACTCAGGGTCACAAATCCGGTTTGGCACAAACCCCCTGCAAACCCTCAGAGTAACACTCATCTACAGATCTCCAGGCCTACATCCACAATTCCGCAAAGCCATCAACACGTCCATCTTCACGCATGCCCTCACATCCACAGGATACATGTGGCTGTGGGCCAGGAACTTCTGGCTGGATGAGAACCACACCAGCATCCATCATTAGTCCATCCACATTAGCATCCACGTCTCCGACAAGCAACACGCTGCCACACACCCCGCTACCAATCCCCCAAAGATGCTTGATGTAAGTCAACACAGACATGCTGAGTGGGACACTGGAACCAACACCATCGCCACACCCTGCAACCTCACACACTGGATCAGCAACTGATCCAACAATCTAGCCACGTTGACGGACTTTCCTGTGATGCACAACAACAATTAAGCCACCTGGGACAAGGCAGACCTACTGGACTCATACACGTCTAGCAGGACTCTTGTGCACAACTTGCAACACAAATAACCATCAGTGGCCTTACAACCCTGGAAAACGGCACACACAGCCATCACCATATCATCAGCAAGGACAATTGGAGATCCTTCAGATGGGGCCGAGGCAAAAAAACGCACGACATCAAGGAGCTCATCAGCATTGTGAGTGCACTGACATCAGCTCTCCATCCAAAAGACACCCCACCCTTCCAAGGCTGAGCCAATCCCTTGCAACTTTCTGCCACTACAAGCTCATGGACATACACGCAAGCCTTGGCACACAGAGGCAGAACGCACTATTATACGTGGGACCAACCCCCCTCAGGTTTTTGACTTCCATCATCAGGAGATACAACACCCGGCTCATGTGCAACATCCCCTGGGGATCTCCATCAGGCCCCTTCCCACACAACATCTCAACCACATCATTCCCCATCCTTGTAGCCCCGTCCAGCCCGTCATGTATGTATCATTGGAGTTAGCCACATTCCATGGTAGATAGAGGCATGCATGACCCAGGCCCTTCTTAGACAACGGGCGGCAGGAACGCAGGCTCTCAAGGAACATCACCGTGCTTCCCTAGTCAGCAAATGTCATCAGGAAGACAGTCAACGAGCAACTGACAAACTTCCTCCACGCAAAGAGCTCCAGGCAACCTGCACAAGACCATCTTCCACAGTAATCACCCCACTGCAACCGTCATCATTGCCACCAACACCGACAACTTTGCCCTGCTCAACAATGGTGAGGCCACCCCCCTTGACCTCTCCACAGCATTATACACGATGTGCTCACACACTGTCAGCTCACACATCTCCAACACTGGTATCCAGGGGATGGACCAGGATGAAATCACCAAGTAGCTCACCAGCAAGGCCATGGGAGTGGGACTTAAGCCTTAAGCATGTAGTACAGTGGCGTCATCTGGCACATGGCCCAGGGCTCATCTCTCAGCATGTCAATCTTCAATGTGTCCATGACCCCCCTCTCCACCATCACATGCGCACACAACCTCATCATCATCTCGTATGCCATTGACAGCCAGCTGCTCCTCACCCTCACCAAATACACAGCCATTGCCAGTTCCAACCTTCAAGAAGGCATGAGGTCCGTTGATGAATGGCTGAACATCAGCCACCTGAGGCTGGACTTGGCCAGGACTGAGATAATCATCTGAGGATTGTCCCCTTACAGCTGGGTCAACTCCTTGTGTCCCACCGCCAGGGCACTGCACCAGCACCCAGTGGCCCCACACACAAGATGGTGTGCATCATGGACTCGTCACTTACAATTGCCATGCAACTCACCAGCATATGTACCTCATGCTGCAACACCCTCCGCATGATGCACATGATCCACAGATAGATCCACTCCAAGGCAAGACAGACCGTCCCCCAGGTCCACGACACCAGCTGTGTCAACTACAGCCCCGCCCTCTACGGAGCAAGAACAGCCAAACTCCCGGAAAACTTGTCCACATCCAGGGTGCATCTGTACACCTCAGCTTCAACATCCTGCGCCCCAGCCACCTCACCGTCCACCTGAGATAGCTGCAATGGATCACTGTCTGCTGCAGGATGACCTTCACACTCCTCACCCACACTCAGGAGGCAGTCCACAACCCCAGACCCCAAACCAACCTTGGACGTCTGTCATCCAAGACCCCGTTGGGCCAACTCCGTGCATCCAACCTTGCCCTGGCCACCATTTGTCACATCCAACGAACTCCAGCATGCAGGAGATAGTTCTCACACCTGGCCAAACATACCTGGGACTCCCTCCCCGGGAACCTCCACATGAGCCATGACCTCTATGCCTTAATGATACTCTTCCAAATTGGTCTGTCCGCACAGTATTGCAAGCCCCCTCTCTGCAGCTTGAGGCCATCACGGGTGAGTATTGTGCTCTATGTCTGTATTGGATGATACATTGTGACCCATGTGTGTCCTGTACCGGACTCAGATCCCAGGGTATGGATGGCTGGAGTTAGTTCAACACTCAGGCATAGTTTGACATTTCCCCACACGTATGTTGTGGACTCATGCAAAATGACTGCAACATCTAATTAAAGAAATTTAGTTTTATTCTCGGTGGGGGGCGTGTTTTGTGGGAAAAAATAGGTGCTATACAGTGTGCCTAGAATCCAATGTTCACAGGGGTAGATGGGATCCTTGGCATTTGAAGTCATCAGAGTCCAGAACACAGTGTTTGTCATCATTGGTCAGACTGTGACCAGCAAGTCCATGTGGCAGAGAATGTCAGTGAATGAGGTGATGCTGCTGCGCATGAAGGCCTGGTGCCAGGCCAGGTGACCTGGTAGATGTGGATGGTCCGCTGCCTCTCACAGTCTTTCCCGTGGACGACCCACCTTCCTCGTGGGACCCTCAGATGCAGGCCTTGACGATGTTTGGGACGCTCCGTCGGACAAATCCTCCTCCTCCTCCCTCCCTGTGGCTGGTGGTGGTCTTCGCCTAGTGGCACAGGGAGGGTTGCCCATGTTGTCGGCGATCTGACGGAGTGAACGGCTTATGTCCGTTTGCACCGCCAGGAGCTCAGACAGTCTTGCCTCCATTTGTCCTTGGTGTTCTTGTTGACTGGCGTGTTGCTCGGCCTGCTGGTTCTTAATCTCTGTGAGGGTCTCCACCACCTGGCTGATGGCCCTGGTGTCACGCCGGTATGCGTCCATGATGTTGCGTATGTGTGATATACCGGTCCCTTCAGCTGGCTGGTCAGGTTCTCGCCTCCGCCTGCCTCCACTCACACCACCCCTGCCCACACGAGCCTGGCCTGCCGTTGTGGGCACATCGGGTCTATGGGACCCCTGAGGGATGGCAGTTGCGGGGTTGTCTGCCTCCTCCTGGGTGCCCGGCAAACCTTGTCCCTCCAGGTCAGACTGGCTCAGTTGTTCAGTGCGAGCAGGGCTCCTGGGTGTCTCCTGGGATGTGGCAGGAATAGGGGTGGTGGTTGGCACAGATGTTCCTGAAGCAGGTGCTGCAGGGGCTTGGACACCAGAGGATCCAGGTGGGTTGGGGTCATCTGCGGAGTGTTGAGAGGCGTCGCTGCCGGTGGGCTCAGGTTCCTCCCGAGCCTGGGACTGTGATTCTTCACCCCCATTGTTGGGGGGAGATCCATCAGGTTGCCCTGTGTGTGAGAGAGAGACAATGTTAATGCTGATTCATTCCACATCCATGTTTCATACATATTCAAGTTGGCACAGTTCCTCCAGGTAGTTGTATGTGCCTAGCATTCTCCTCAATGTTCACTTGTGGATGGGTATGTTGCGGGGGACAGATTGATATGTTCTCCTGAGTGTTTGACATGTAGATTTTTGGCTTGGATGCTTCTTTGGCTATGGATTGATCTTGTTGTGTCACATGTCCATTGTGAGAGTGGGTAAATCCATTGCCTGCCCCGGGGGTGTGTGCTTGTGTAAGGGGTGTGTGTGACAGGGCCTGCTGGTGGGTGTAGAGTGATTTGGCAGTGGGTCTCCCAGGTGATGTATCTGTCCCCCATGGAGCATGCTGCCATGACAGTGAGTGTGAGTTCCTTTCCTAGATATCTGAGCTTGTTGTGTTGGTGTTTGAGTTTGCAGTGGTCACAGGAAGGCCTTGTGCTACCTACAGCAGGGCTAAGTGTCAGCTACCTTGTCAGTACTTTGCCAGTCCCTTAGCATTGAGCATGGTGCATGGGTATGTACCTGGGCCATATGGGCTGAGGGCAATGGTGTCTGATTCAGAGTTGAACAATGTGTTTTGTGAGCCCCACCCTCCCAGCATCCCTGAAATCCAGTCTTGGGTTAGTGCTTCGTGTAGCCTGGGACATGGCATGGCCTTGCTTTGTGAATGGGGCACACACATGTTAGTGGCATGAGCGTTGTTTTGAGTGTGGTTGTGTCCGGTGAGGGCTTGGGGGTAGTTGCGTGCATTTTGTGTAGTTGGGGTGTGGATGCCATTCCCCCCATGTTCCATGAGTTGTTTGTGTACTCACCAGTCTCTGGAAGTCCTTGAAGTCCGTGTACTCCCACCGGCGGAAGCAGGGCCATCACCTTCTCCTCCCAGGGATGGTAATGTACCAGTCTGCGGGGCAGCCCACCTCCATTGATGTTGCTCTGGGCGTAGTCCTCGTTTATTTTCCGCTTGACTGCCCTCCGCAGATCGTACCACCTGGCTTGGTATTCATTCCTGGTCCTTCTGATGGGTGCAACAGCATTCACCCTATCGATGATCCTCTGCCACAGGCGTGATTTTTCGGCTATGCTGGTCTGTCTGACCAATGTTCCAAAGAGCAGTGGCTCGACTCTGATGACTTCGTTGACAAGGATGTCCAGCTCCACCCTTGTGAACTTTGGATTCTTGTCTGTGGGCATGGTGTGGGGTGAGGGTGTGGATGGTTGTGGGTGTGTGGGTGTGAATGTGAAGGTGTGTGTGGGAATTTGAAGAGGGGGTATGTGTGAAGGAGTTTGTGTGAAGGTGTATATGTTAAGGTGTATGGGTGCAGTTGTTGGGGTGTACTCTGTAGCTGCAGTGAGTCTGTTGCAAAGGCTCATGGTTTGTGTGTGTGGGCCCTTTTTATTGGTCCATTTGTGGGTGTGCCTGAGTTTGAAATTTTGGTGGGTGTGTTATAAGAGGTGGTTGTGAGTTTGGGCCTTTGTTTGCCTGTTTGGATGTGCCAGGTCAGTCATTTTGATGTTTTTTCTACTGTAGACGTGTTTTGTGGTGTTGTGCGAGTCGAATTGAAGGTGAAGTATGAGTCATTTTTGCGTATGTAAGGTGTGTAGATACGCGATGTTGTTGTACCGTGCTCGCATACGCAATGTTGTTGTAAGGTCTGTACATACGCAATGCTGGGGGACGGGGCTGGGGTACGGTGCATCCAAGTACGGGGCTGGGGTATGGTGCGTCCAAGTACGGGGCTGGGGTATGGTGCTGGAGTACGGTGCGTACGAGTACGGGGCTGGGGTACAGTGCATCCAAGTACGGGGCTGAGGTACGGTGCTGGGGTACGGTGCGTACAAGTACGGGGCTGAGGTACGGTGCATACCAGTACGGGGCTGGGGTACGGTGCATCCAAGTACGGGGCTGGGGTACGGTGCGTACGAGTGCGGGGCTGGGGTACGGTGCATACGAGTACGGGGCTGGGGTACGGTGCGTCCAAGTACGGGGCTGGAGTACGGTGCTGGGGTACGGTGCGTACAAGTACGGGGCTGGGGTATGGTGCATCCAACTACGGGGCTGGGGTACGGTGCATACAAGTAAAGGGCTGGGGTACGGTGTGTCCAAGTACGGGGCTGGGGTACGGTGCGGACATGGGGGGGTACGGTGCTGACATACGGGGGGGTACGGTACTGACATACGGGGGTACATGCGGACATACGCAGGGGGTGGGGGGGCTGTACGACTCGTATCCGGGCACAAGTTTACCTGGGATACGAGTGTTACAGAGTTCGCTATGTACGGGACGTTTTACATAAGCTTGTGTATTCGGAAGGGCGGTACGGATCATACTTGTGCGCTCGGACTTCAGTTTTACGATTTGTACGTAAAACTGTCCGGGTACGTCTCGTAGACCTTTTCCTGATACGATTCGTATGTATTTTTCACGTACGAATCGTACTTCACCGGTGGGACGGAACTTGTACGAATCGTACGTAAAAATATACGGATACGAGTCGTACGGGAATTTTTTTTGCCCGATCGGAATCGGCTCCCAAATATTTAAATTACATCTTATTACCAATTAAATATTTAACTAAAATAAAAAGTATTTGGAACACACATAATTTAAATACATTCCCACAGTTTTTCCCTACAAACTGATAAACCCACAACCAAAGTGTTGTCTAGTAATTTATCTCTCCATTCAAATGACAAAATTCACTTAAATGAGTAAAATAATTAATGAAATAATAATTTTGCAGAATAAATTAGCTATTGAATATTTAATTGAAATAAGTTACAAATTTCAATGACATTAATCCAAAATGGAAAAAGCAATAATAACTTTCTCCATCCCCCTACAAACCCAACAACGGATTTCTAAATTACACATTTCTATTTAGGTGCCGATTCCGATCCTGTAAAACCCGGGTACAAATGGTCGTATGGAGCGTTTTCTCCGTACGACTCGTACCCGGGAATTCCACCGTACAAACCAGCAAGTACGATTCGTACAGAAATACCATTTCCGTACGAATCGTAAAAAACACCGTACGGCTAAAAAATACATACAATTCCGATCCTGGACAGCGCGTAGGCGATGTCCGCACGGAGTCAGGCAGCGTTTTACAGACCAGCAAGTACGATTCGTACCTACAGCACTCCGCACAGCTATATTTTTACGGGAGCCAAAAAGTGCCGGAAAAGCGAAGTACGCTGCGATGCACGAGGAAAAGGGGGCCCGCTACGCGATGTACATGCCATCACCCACATCGTATGTGTCATCATGTATGGTGCGTACCCCAACATGGCATATGTACGACACGTACCCCCCACCCCCGTATGTACGGCGCGTACCCCCCACCCCCCGTATGTACGGTGCGTACCCCAGGTGTACCCCCACCCGCGTATGTTCGCACCGTACCCCAGGCTTACACCAATCCTCGCGTATGTACGGTCTGTACATACGTGGGTGGGGGTACGCCTGGGGTATGTGCCGTACATACGGGGGTGGGGGGTACACGCCGTACATACGGGGGGTGGGGGTTACACGCTGTACATACGGGGGTGGGGGGTACGCACCGTACATAAGGGGGTGGGGGGTACGCACCATTCATACGGGGGTGGGGGGCACGCGGCGTACATACGGGGGTGGGGGGTACGGTGCGGACGTATGTGGGAGGGGTGGGAGGCTGGGGGGGCCGTACGACTTGTACCCCGGGCACAAGTGTACTCGGGGTAGGGCTCGTGCAAAGTTCGCTCCGTACGGAGCATTTTCCATGCGCTTGTGTTGTCGGAAGTGTGGTACGGATCGTACTTGCGCGCTCGGACTTCAGTTTTACGATTTGTAAGTAAAACTGTCCGGGGACGTCTTTTAGACTTTTCCCGAGGCGATTCGTATGTATTTTCCACATACGAATCGTACTTCGCCGTTTGTACGGGACTTGTACGATTCGTACGTAAAAAAATACGGATACGAGTCGTACGGGAAAAAATAAACCAGGATCGGAATCGACCCCTTAATGTAAAAAAAAATACAAATTAAAAACTATAGTTAAAAATATAAAACAGTTACATTAATATTATTTACTCCTAAAATTAGTATAGCTAATATATATCACATGAATTTAAAAAACATTTTATACACCTATATTAAAGTAAACAATATTTTATGTAAATTTATTTTGTAATAACGAACTATATACTTCCCGTCTATAATTTGTTACTTGAGATGTTTTTTAGTGGCAATATTTTTGACATGATATTTATGTGACACAATGCTTTTCAATCAATATTTTTGTCCTTTTCCCCAGGGGAATGTCATTTGCATAAAAGTACCAGTAAATTAAAACCCTTTGCTCAAATGCTTCAGTGCCACTGTACTACCAGTATATTTTGACCTCTCTTGAGATAAAATTGCACAGAAAATATGCATCATAACAGTAACACTTGGAATTAAAATCTGGGCATTAACCTTACCAAATAGTCGTCGGAGAACTTTTTTTGGACAAAGGAGTGAAGAAGAGCCAGATGTATTGAGATAGGATTCGCAAGAAGTGGTTGCAACTTGGGCACAAAACTTCTGCAAATCCTATGGTATTTTGTGAACTGACATATGTACTATTAGGTCTGTTCACAAATTACCAAATTGCTGAGGGGTTGCAATGTGGTCTGCCTCATGCATATTAGTGAGGTCAGCTGCAAACTGGCACTCACTAAGATTCAATGCCATTACAGGGAAGGTGACCTGCTGATGTCAGTAGACCACCATGTCTATGATCGCTTTTAAATAAAGCAATCAATATTTTTTAAGTGCAGCCTGTTAACCTTAAAGGAAAACAGGAAGCTTTGAACCAGGGACCACTGCCTATTCAAAGCAAATGTTTTTTTTAATCATTCACAAAGGGGAACGGTTCCCTTGGGGACCCCTTCCTGTTTGCAAATGGGTTAGAACTACCTTTCAGTAGTCATTAAGATATAAATGTTTTTCAACCAAATTTTGTTCACAAACGATTACTACTTATCATAAAGAATCTTTATTTCCAAATTACAATTCCTACCAGTTTCTTAAACCAATTTAGAGATCTTATAAGATGTTACTGAATTGCCAAATGGGTTTCGTACATCTGAAGATTACATATTCTTGCCACCAATCTGGATTACCAAATCGCAGGGTTTGTGACCAGATGATGCATTTGTACATCGGACCCAAATTATCTTACATAGGGGCTCATTATGATGGCGGGCAGACATCAGTTCGCCCGCCATCATAAAGGTGATGGGACCGACCGCAAGACGTGTGGCAGTACCACTGGCCCAATTAGGATGCGCACGCCATACTGGCGGGTCCATCTTGGCCTTTCACCATTGCAGACGGTGCTGCTGGCTGCTGCACCATCCGCAATGGTTAAAGGGCATGCACAGCATTTCCCTCCACGCTTTGGCACGCACCACGTGGTGCCTGCCACTTGGTGCAGTGAACTGCAGGGGTTACCATGGGTACCCCCCAAGTGTACCCCACATCCCCCCAGGGGGCCAACAACGGGCCCCCAAAGCCAATCCCTGCCAACCTTTCCATGGCGGCAACGCCGCCATGGAAGGGCCTTTAAACCACCCACATCTTAATATGGCTGGCAGTGCCTGCTAGGGACCACCACCATATTAGTGACTCAGTTCTGCCCGACCGGGAATCGTAACGATTGCCGACCGGCGGAAAAACGCCAGACGGACTTTGCGTCCGCTGCGATACCCACCGCCATCATAATATGGCAGTGGGTATTTCACATTAGGATGGCATAATGATCGCCACCACTGGCCCGACGGTGGCGATCGTTACACCATCCTAATGAGCCCCATAGTTCTCTCACAACTATTTATTGTTAATAGCTTGGATGGAACAATCTTTGATGCAATCTAGAACCTTTACCTGAATAGGTGCTACTTTAGATGAAAGGATATTGCTTTTTGTCAGGGTGCCAATTATTAAGCAGTATGTTAATGAGCTTCTATCAAACTAATTTATGATGATAAATGTTGATTGGAAAACTGAACCATAGTTTAGCAGGATGATTTGCACTAAATCTAAATGTGATAGGAAACTTCTATCCCTTGGTTATTATGTTTTTTTACTAATACCAGAGTGTTGGTATATATTTTTTAGATGTCTTTCCCTACCTACATAGGGCTGCACTAGCAATTGCTATTACCTATCAGAAGTGATCAGTTAAATACAATAAGCTATATTAGTTTAGAGATGTGTGTTGTTTGCAGTCTGTCATTGCTCTATACCACAATTTGTTCATCTGTACATGCTATATAATGTTTTATTGAGAAAATCTTGACAATTAATGCAGACTCGATTTGGGTTTTTCTGTAAGAAGTGAGGAACTTTGTAACATGTATTGGGCGTGTGATGTGATGATATTTTGGGATTTCCCAAAATCTTGATTGATTTAGTGATTGCTTGAATGACTCAACTGATGTATTTCTCTCTGATTGGTCCCCAGTTTTGTAGTGCGAGAACCTTGGAGGAATCAATCCCCAGGGATACAGTGTAATTGCCAAAAGGCCACCTGTAGGTCACCTCCATATTTGGCCCTAGGAACATAAATTACAGTGGAGGAATATTGGTGTATTTCCTCCGCTACTGGCCTGACGTCAGAAAAAACACAAGAATAAGTGAACTGAGGCTATCATCATCCCCTGGCTTCCCCCTCACTTTCATGGGAGGCAACAGTTTTTCGTCTGCATTGAAAGGCTGTCATTTCTCTCCTGGAGCATAGAAACTATTAGCATTGGCGTTTCAGAAAGTTCATGTCCACCTGCTGCCTTAATAGCTTCTGACTCTTTCTCTTTTACATGCCTTATGAAATGATCTAGCTCTATTTTTTGTCATCATCCCAAATTGCTCATGATAGTGCATCTAAGTTGTATGTGTATATATATATATATCACTGAAAAAAAACATAGGTTTCAGAGACGTTATAGTTAGAAATTAGCATTTAAAAAACCTTAGAAATTCACAGAAAAAAACATAGGTTTCAGGGGTGTTATAGTTAGCTGCCCATTTCACTCGTACAAAACCATAGAAATTCCTCCGTTATAGTTAGTTCTGCTAACTATAACTCACGCGCCCGCAATGCACTGCTGATGATGTCACATATTGCATCATTCATGACATGGTCAGTGACATCACTGATCACATCACTGATGACATCTCAAATGACATCACTGATGACATCATCCACTTGACAATCCGATACACCACATCATACACTATGTTTTTTTTCAGTGAATTTCAAAGGTTTTTTAAATGCTAACTTTTAAGTGTGATAGTAGTTATATCTATTTTTTGTACTGATTTTCTACAGTTTTTTAACTGTTTATTTATAAATATTTAATTCATTAAATAACATTATATATTTTTCTGAAGATTGCAAAAAACCATTTTTTTATTAAAACTGAAATATTGATTAATTTTCTTGTTTTCATTTTTTATTTTAATATATTTATATCATTTTCTTTAAAAAAAAATCCAATTTTTTTCGTAGTCGCGCACTCAAAGTGTACACATCACGGTGGGTGCGCGCATTCTAGCCACCATTTTAGAAAAGTCATGAAGGATCCGTGTATGGTGTGCGACGGCTGCGTGTTTTTCAGTTACATCATATACATTTAATATCACGTGATATGCGCGATTGGTATGCGACCAGTCTGCGACTCCTGCTCCCACGCATTTGCGACACATGCGCATTACGGTACGAGATGTTTGCACGCTTGTGGGTCCCGCGTGACATCATATACGTGCTGGGGCGCGCTGGGTGCGTGACTCCCGCAAAAAAAATGTATGTTCCAAAATGATATGTATGTGTCTTTAATATACATATTAAGGCAAGAGATTATGTAAGATATTCATCAAAATAATATATTTGTACTTATAAGAAACTTATATTATTTTTAAATATATTTTCGCGAAGTCGGGTGCGTGCGTCGTGAGTGCAGAAAACCAGGTCAGCAGAGCTGCTGTAGAGCCAGAGAACCAGGTCAGCAGAGCTGCTCTAGAGCCTAAGAACTAGGTCAGCAGAGCTGCTCTAGAGCCAGAGAACCAGGTCAGCAGAGCTGCTGTAGAGCCAGAGAACCAGGCCAGCAGAGCTGCTTTAGAGCCAGAGAACCAGGTTAGCAGAGCTGCTTTAGAGCCAGAGAACCAGGCCAGCAGAGCTGCTTTAGAGCCAGAGAACCAGGTCAGCAGAGCTGCTTTAGAGCCATAGAACCAGGTCAGTAGAGCTGCTTTAGAGGGAGAGAACCAGGTTAGCAGAGCTGCTTTAGAGCCAGAGAACCAAATCAGCAGAGCTGCTTTAGAGCCATAGAACCAGGTCAGCAGAGCTGCTTTAGAGCCAGAGAACCAGGTCAGTAGAGCTGGTCTAGAGCCTAAGAGCCAGGTCAACAGAGCTGCTCTAGAGCCAGAGAACCAGGTCAGCAGAGTTGCTGCAGAGCCAGAGAAACCAGGTCAGTAGAGCTGCTTTAGAGGGAGAGAACCAGGTCAGCAGAGCTTCTATAGAGCCAGTGAACCATGTCAGCAGAACTGCTTCAGAGCCATAGAACTGGGTCAACGGAGCTGCTTTAGAGCCAGAGAACCAGGTCTGCAGAGCTGTTGTAGAGCCAGAGAACTAGGTCAGCAGAGCTGCTCTAGAGCCAGAGAACCAGGTCAGCAGACCTGCTGTAGAGCCAGAGAAACCAGGTCAGCAGAACTGCTTTAGAGAGAGAGAACCAGGTCAGCAGAGCTGCTTTAGAGCCAGAGAACCAGGTCAGCAGAGCTGCTCTAGCTGACACTGACTGACTGACACTGACTGACACTGATTGACACTGACTCACACTGACTGACTGACACTGATTGACTGACACTGACTGACTGACTGACACTGACTGACTGACATTGACTGACATTGACTGACACTGACTGACTACTCTCTACTACTCTACTACTGACTCTCTACTACTCTACTACTCTCTCTCTACTACTCACTCTACTACTCACTCTCTACTACTCAACTACTCACTCTCTAATACTCACTCTCTACTACTCACTCTACTACTCTCTACTACTCACTCTCTGATACTTTCTCTACTACTCTCTACTACTCTCTACTACTCACTCTCTACTCTCTATTACTCGCGCTCTACTCTCTACCTCTCTACCTCTCTCTCTACTACTCTCTACCTCTCTACCTCTACCTCTCTACCTCTACACCTCTACCTATACACCTCTACCTCTCTACCTCTCTCTACATGCACACATATGCACATATATATATGCATATATATGCATATGCATTTATATATATGTATGTGTATATATACATATATAAACATATAAATATAATCTGCATATCTATATAAATATAAATTCATGCAAACATATACATTACCTACTGGCGGTTGCCAGTAGGTAGTTATAGTTAGGACCACGTTTCCATAGGAAATCCGCAACATTCTATTTTGAATAACTTTGGCGCCGGTCGACGAATCCTCGCGAATTTTTCAAAATAGGTGGGGCGCTACGCTCCGCTCCTACCCTGAAAGTCTCGGGGAGATTCGTCAAGCGGGGGCTGAGATAAAAGGGGGGTCCCAAAACGCGTTTTTCCCATGCATTTTTCCATAGGACCTTTAGACAGGGCTACAGCCCGAACGGCTGAACAGAATTACTAGAAATTTGGCAGAGAGGTAGTCCTCAGGTCAAGGAAGTGCCTTTTGTAGGTTTGGTGTAAATCTGTTCAGTAGATTCTGAGAAAATAGCCTTTAAATCAATATATATATCTGAGCCAGCTTACGGTGCGCTTACGGTACGCTTACCGTACGCGTACGGTGGCGTGCGCGAGCGCGATTCTGATTGGCTCTTAGATCTTAGTAAACATTCGAATCGGCCGAAACCAGGAAGCGGCGGCCGCCATTTTCTCTCTCGCACTGAGAGTGATGTTTAAAATATAAAGCACAAAAACATGTAAAGGGGCTGTTTAGACAGCTCCCACACACATAGCAATGTTGAGGGAGTCCCCAAAGATCCCCCAAGGCCAAAAACGGAATTTTAATTTTTTCGCTAATTTCGCCGATTACGCTTACCGTACGCGTACGGTAAAAAATTATAAAAAAAAAAAAATTATCCACACTCTCCTCACCCCGTGTGCAATTGGCGCCCGAAGGGCACCAATTGTGCATGGCTTATTGAAGATGAGTTAAACTAAAATATTTTAAAAAAAAAGAATAAAAAAAAAAATTATCCACACTCTCTCCACCCCATGTGCAAATGGTGCCCGAAGGGCACCATTTGTGCATGGCTTATAACATATACGAAAAATTAAAATATTACCTTTCAAAACGAAGTGCATCATATGTCCTCCATGTGCGCACGGTGCGCGAAGCGCATCGTGCGTACATGGTCCATCTAGCGTAACGTGGGCACGCGCACCGCGTGCCCACCGTGCGTGCACGGCACTAACTGCGTAAAGTGGGCGCGCGGTGCGCGAAGCGCTCCGTGCGCGCACGGAACGAACTGCGTTAAGTGGGCGCGCACGCCACGAATGGCGTAAAGTAACTTAGCATTTAAAAAACCGTACAAATTCACTGAAAAAACCATAGGTTTCACACACGTTAGAGTTAGGAATTAGCATTTAAAAAACCTTGCAAATTCACTGAAAAAACCATAGGTTTCACACATGTTATAGTTAGCGGAAATTTTACTGATAAAAAACCAATGAAATTCCCCCGTTATAGTTAGTGCAGGCAACTATAACTCACGCGACCGCAATCTTCTGCTGATGACATATGTGTCTTTATGAAAAAAAAATATTTGTAATATATGTATAGCTAAAAATGTATGGAAGAAGACATGGGCAAATAAGTGTCTAAATACAGTATTAGCATCAGCAGAGGATTGCGGTCGCGTGAGTTATAGTTGCCTGCACTAACTATAACGGGGGAATTTCATTGGTTTTTTATCAGTAAAATTTCCGCTAACTATAACATGTGTGAAACCTATGGTTTTTTCAGTGAATATACATATATGCATACATATGCATGGTATGTATATGAAAGTTTGAAAAACTCTAATACAAGCAAAGCCAAAAAGCCTCCTAATTACAAACAGAATTGCTTTAACTTAAACGAGGGCGAGACCTATTGCATTTTCAATGCTTGTTTACTTTGATTCCATCAAGAAGGCATTCAGATGTGTCACACATTTTCCATAAATTCTGAATGGTAGCACTCTAGTTGCTCATTAGATCACTGTAGTAAAGCTACTGCTCACCAGGGAAGTCTGCTGCTGGTATTGAAAGTGCATGTTTCAGTCTGCATGGCAGAATTTTTTAATGAAATAGAAGAGGATTTGAGAAGTCACTCAAAATGTGCCCTAATTTTTCTTTTTTCCTCACTAATTTCTATGGCAAAATGAACCTCCTCATTGTGTTCCTTTTCAATTAAACTACTCACTCTCTACTACTCACTCGCTACTACTTTCTACTACTCACTCTCTACTACTCACTTTCTACTACTCTCTAGTACTCTACTACCCTCTACTACTACTCTCTACTACTCACTCTCTACTACTCACTCTCTACTACTCTCTACTACTCTCTACCACTCACTCTCTACTACTCTACTACTCACTCTCTACTACTCTCTACTACTCTCTCTCTACTAATCCCTCTCTACTACTCACTCTACTACTCTCCACTACTCACTCTCTACTACTCACTCTCTACTACTCTACTACTCTCTACTACTCACTCTCTACTACTCACTCTCAACTACTCACCCTACAACTCTCTCTACTACTCACTCTCTACTACTCTCCACTACTCACTCTACTACTCTCTACCACTCACTCTCTACTACTCTCTCTCTTTACTACTCACTCTCTACTACTCACTCTACTACTCTCTACTACTCTCTCTGCTACTCACACTCTACTACTCTCTACTACTCACTCTCTACTACTCACTCTCTACTACTCTACTACTCTCTACTACTTTCTCTACTACACACTCTCTACTACTCACTCTCTACTACTCTCTCTCTACTACACACTCTCTACTACTTGCTCTCTACTACTCCCTACTACTCACTCTAATACTCATTCTCTACTACTCTCTACTACTCACTCTCTACTACTCCACTACTCTCTACTAATCACTCTCTACTACTCACTCTGTACTACTCTCTACTACTCACTCTCTACTACTCTCTACTACTCACTCTCTACTACTCTCTCTACTACTCACTCTCTACTACTCACTCTCTACTACTCACTCTCTACTACTCTCTCTCTACTACTCTCTACTACTCTATACTACTCACTCTCTACTACTCTCTATTACTCACTCTCTACTACTCTCCCTACTAATCTCTACTACTCACTCTACTACTCATTCTCTACTACACATTCTCTACTACTCTCTCTCTGCTACTCAGTCTCCACTACTCACTCTATACTACTCTCTACTACTCACTCTCTAATACTCACTCTCTACTACTCTCCACTACTCACTCTCTACTACTCTCTACTACTCACTCTCTAATACTCACTCTCCATACTACTCTCTACTACTCACTCTCTACTACTCTCTACTACTCCCTCTACTACTCACTCTCTACTACTCTCTACTACTCTCTACTTCTCACTCTCCACTACTCTCTACTACTCACTCTCTCCTACTCACTCTACTACTCTCTCCTACTCACTCTCTGCTACTCTCTCTACTACTCTCTACTACTCTCTCTCTACTCTCTATTACTCATCTCTACTCTCTACTACTCTACTACTCTCTACTACTCACTCTCTACTACTCACTCTCAACTACTCACCCTACTACTCTCTCTACTACTCACTCTCTACTACTCTCCACTACTCACTCTCTACTACTCACTCTCTACTACTCTACTACTCTCTACTACTCTCTCTACTACACACTCTCTACTACTCACTCTCTACTACTCTCTACTACTCTCTCTCTACTACACACTCTCTACTACTTGCTCTCTACTACTCACTCTACTACTCACTCTCTACTACTCCCTACTACTCACTCTAATACTCACTCTTCACTACTCTCTACTACTCACTCTCTACTACTCCACTACTCTCTACTAATCACTCTCTACTACTCACTCTGTACTACTCTCTACTACTCACTCTCTACTACTCACTCTCTACTACTCTCTCTACTACTCACTCTCTACTACTCACTCTCTACTACTCACTCTCTACTACTCTCTCTCTACTACTCTCTACTACTCTATACTACTCACTCTCTACTACTCTCTATTACTCACTCTCTACTACTCTCCCTACTAATCTCTACTACTCATTCTGTACTACACATTCTCTACTACTCTCTCTCTCTGCTACTCAGTCTCCACTACTCACTCTATACTATTCTCTACTACTCACTCTCTAATACTCACTCTCTACTACTCTCCACTACTCACTCTCTACTACTCTCTACTACTCACTCTCTAATACTCACTCTATACTACTCTCTACTACTCACTCTCTACTACTCTCTACTACTCCCTCTACTACTCACTCTCTACTACTCTCTACTTCTCTCTACTTCTCACTCTCCACTACTCTCTACTACTCACTCTCTACTACTCACTCTACTACTCTCTCCTACTCACTCTCTGCTACTCTCTCTACTACTCTCTCTCTACTCTCTATTACTCATCCTCTACTCTCTACCTCTCTACCTTTCTCTACCTCTCTCTCTACTACTCTCTACCTCTACCTCTCTACCTCTACGTCTCTACCTCTACACCTCTACCTCTCTCTACCTCTCTCTGTATTTATATAGATATGCAGATTATATACGCACATATATGCATATGCATTTATATATATGTATGTGTATATATATATATATACATACATATATAAACATATATAATCTGCATATCTATATAAATACAAATATAAATGCATGCATACATATACATATATGCATGTTATGTACATGAAATTTTGAAAAACACTAATAAAAGCAAAGCTAAAAAGCCACCTAATTACAAACAGAATTGCTTTAACGTAAACGAGGGCGAGACCTATTGCATTTTCAATGCTTGTTTACTTTGGTTCCATCAAGAAGGCATTCAGATGTGATACATTGGCCATACATTCTGAATGGTAGTTCCTCATTAGATCACTGTAGCAAAGCTACTGCTCACCAGGGAAGTCTGCTGCTGGTATTCAAAGTGCATGTTTCAGTCTGCATGTCAGAACTTTTTAATGAAATAGAAGAGGATTTGAGAAATCAAAATGTGCCCTAAGTTTTCTTTCTGCAGCACTAATCATAATTTCTATGGCAAAATGAACCCCCTCATTTTGTTCCTTTGCAAATTAAATGTTTTAAATGTTACCACTTTTTTCCAATCAAGATGGCTTCAGGTGTGCCATACCTTTGTCATAAGTAAGACTGTTAGCGCTCTAGTTGTTCTTTAAAACACTCTGGGATTTCTGTCATTGGGCTATACTTGGGCTACATCTCGGTGATATTTGTGCTACATTTGGGCTCTTTTGTCTCTGGTGGCCATCTTGGGAGACTTGTTATGAAGATTCCTAATTTCCTCATTTACTGCAGTCTCCTCAGTAGGCATACTGTCAGTTTTTTACTTTGATTCAATGAAGAAGGCATTCAGATGTGTCACACATTTGCCATAAATTCAGAATGTTAGCACTCTAGTTGCTCATTAGATCACTGTAGTAAAGCTACTGCTCACCAGGGAAGTCTGCTGCTGGTATTGAAAGTGCATGTTTCAGTCTGCATGTCAGAATTCTTTAATGAAATAGAAGAGGATTTGAGAAGTCACTCAAAATGTGCCCTAATTTTTCTTTCTGCAGCACTAATCATACATTCTATGGCAAAATGAACCCTCTCATGTTGTTCCTTTTTAAATTAAATGTTTTAAATGTTACCACTTTATTCCAATCAAGATGGCTTCAGGTGTACCATACCTTTGTCAAAAGTAAGACTGTTAGCGCTCTAGCTGTTCTTTGGAACACTCTGGGAAGCTGCAGTAGAACACAAAGGAATCAACTGACAGTCTCTGCTCTTGTTGGATGTACATGTTTTACTGAGAATGTCAGACTTCATTCTCACATGACTGAGAAAGATAATGTGAATTTACAGAAAATATGCTCTCAGTTTAGCTTATAGATCACCTTCCAAACCTCTGTGGTAAAAGCATGTGAAAATAGTTTTCTCTCAAAGATGATTCATGATATCCCAGCAGAAGGCTTTTTCACATGGTAAAATCCCCTTAGAACATACCACAATTCCTAAAATGAGTATGGTACCATCAACAAATGATTTATAATGTAACTAAAGTCTTAAAACCTTCTATTAACTGCAATGCTTTTTAATGAGGTGCTATCATGTATATTGGTCCCAAGATGGCTGCCAACACTTCTTGGATGAAGTGCTGACAGCCAATCAGATCTCACAATGAGATGTGTGGTTAGGCTCCGCCCAGATATGTATATGATTTTACTTTTGATTTTCTCAGGAACTACTGAACGGATTTACACCATATATGCAAAAGGCACATGCCTGACCTGAGGACTACCTCTTTGCCAAATTTCAAGTAATTCTGTTCAGTCGTTCGGGCTGTACCTTCGACTAAAGGTCCTATGGGAAAATGCATGGGGAAAACACGTTTTGGGACCCCCCTTTTTTCTCAGCCCCCGCTTGACGAATCACCCCGAGACTTTCAGGGTAGGAGCTGAGCGGAGCGCCCCATTAGTTTTGAAAATTTCACGAACATAAGTCAACCGGCGCCAAAGTTATTCAAAATAGAATTTTCAGATTTCCTATGGGAACTCGGTCCTAACTATAACTATCTACTGGCGACCGCCAGTAGATAATATACAAATATATATATATTGTGTATGTATACAATGTAGACATTGTATAGAGTTTTCCTATTACAATAAAGAACTGTGCTCTGCATACCATGATGTGCCTGGCACAAACACATTAAGCAACTATGCAGTTTATGCGAGAGTCCATTGACTGTTCGTCATCATACTAAAAATCTCATGCACATTTCCACTCTGTGGAAACTGAAATGAAAGGCCATGATACTCCATATAATGGACAGAGCAGATTGCACCATCCAGAGAGCTGTGCCAGTAAATGGCAGCTTAAACAGGCCTCACACAGGAATATACGTGAGCTGCACTAGCTTCAGCTGCATTCAGTCCGCCACATGTATGCAGATTCTGTATCTCTTGGTTCACTGGTAGCAATTAGAGTTATGTTGGGAATACATTATGTACTGGTGGTCGCCAGTAGATAGTTATAGTTAGGACCATGTTTCCATAGGAAAAGTTTTTTTTGACTTGCCTAAATTTTTGTCTAGGTTTGACAAATCACAAACTTTTCCCCAAAAAGTGTGCTGTGATTCTTGTTGCACATGGAATGTTTTGGGGCGATCTGTCATGCGGAACTGAGAAAAAGATGGGTGTCAAAAAAGTGAGTTTCCCATGTTAATATCCATGGGAACTTTAAACACGACTACAGGCACAACCGCTAGATGGAATTACACCAAATCTAGCAGAATGCTAGATTTGATTACCAGATCAGGTTTTTACTTATTCGGTGCAAATCTGTACAGTAGCTATTGAGAAATTTAAGGGCACGGGGGGCTGACACGTCCTGCCAAGTCAGAGCAAACACTGAGTGGGTGGGGGCTGTCAAGTTGCTCCTGCCGCTGGAAGCAGAGGTTTCATCTCTTTCCCTGCTGACAGTCATGCGGGTAGGGAAAGAAATGAAACAGATTACTTATGCACAAAGGGAGCAGCCTTTTCAGTTGCTCCCTCCATGTAGCAGCAATGCTGGCTCCCACAGGAGGCGGGGAGCTGGCTGGGACAGCAGGGTCTTTCAGGCTCCCTTCATGTCCCGGGGAAATGAGACGAAAGAGTAAAAAAAACTTGAGAAATGAGCAGAAGGAGGAGAACAAAGGTGAGAAATGAGTAGAAAGAGGCTGTATAAACGTCAGCAATGAGTAGAGAGAGGCACAAAAAAGATGAAAAACAAGCAGAAAGAGGCATAGTAAAGGTCAGAAACGAGCAGCTAGAGGCAGAATAAAGGTGAGGTGAGCAGAAAGAGGCAGAATAAGGGTCAGAAGGGAGCAGCAAGAGCAGTGGCAGCCAACACAAGCTGTGTAGGGGTGTGTGGAGGGGGCCGGTGAGTGCATGCAGCGGGGGGATTCCAAAGTGAATTAAACAAAATAAAAGACTTCCCTGGTGCTGCCAGCCACCATGCGCTCCTCTGTTCCTGGTCCCAGCAGTCCCTGGGACAGCATCACACACTCCTCATCCAATCCCTGCGCTGCTCTCAAGCATGACTGCAGCGTGTGGATTGGACTGAGTGGGCTGGATTGCCACTCCCTCAGGCACAGGGAGTCTGTGCTGTTTCTCCAACCCAGCAGTGGAAGGCAGTTAGGTTGAAGAAACTTAAGTGCGGATGTCAGTTTGGCAGGCATGAGATGGCCAGTCTAACTGACAGGCACACTTAAAAGTACACATATACCAATCCTCATCCTCCGCCGATGCCCTGGCCCCGCCCCTCCCTGCACACACTGGCTCAGCCAGAAGCTGTAAAATAAACCAATAAAAAATATTGCTTTATTTTTCAGCTGCTGGCTCTGAGCCAGTGGGGCGACGCTCCTCCACCACTGCAGAGGAGCCGCCGCTGAGCAAGAGGCAATATAAACGAGCAGAAAGAGTCAGAAAAAAGTTCAAACGGAGCAGAAAGAGGCAAAATAAAGCTGACAAACGATCAGAAAGAGGCAAAATAAAGGTCAACAATGAGCGGAAAGAGGAACAACAAAGGTTAGAAACAAGCAGAAAGAGTCGGAATAAAGGTCAGAAACAAGCAGAAAGAGGCAAAACAAAGGTCAGGAGCGAGCAGAAAGAGACAAAATAACATGAAGAATGAGCAGAAAGAGGTAAAATAGAGGTGAGAAATGAGCAGCAAGAGGTAAAATGGAGGTCAGAAAGAGGCAGAATGAAGGTCATAGAAGACACAAGCAATCAGAGAAGAGGCAGAAAAAAAAGCAGAAAATGAGCAGAGGAGGCACAAAACCAAAGGCATCAGAAGATAGTGGACAAGCGGACCATCTCAGGGGGACCTGACATGAGGACCTGCTCCTGTGTGCTCCTATGTGCCCCCTGCTATGCACCTACAGAAAGACCCACTCATACACTCATGCACCCTCTCACAGACCGACTTACATGCTCATACCCAATCACAGACCCACTCAGAGACTCATGCACCCTCTGACAGACACACGCAGACACTCACGTACCCAAGCACAGATCGATTAAAGCACTTATTTACCTACTCACAGACAAACTGAGAGATTCTCATACAAACTCACAGACCCACTCAGAGATTCACACACTCATGCACCCACTCAAAGACCCACTCAGAGACACACACCCCCACCCACTCACACACCCACTCACAGATCCACTCAGACACTCATGCACCCAAGTACCGACTCACTTAGGGACTCACACTCTCACAGACCCACTCAGACACTCATCCATCCACTCACAGACCAACTCAGACACTCATGTCCCATTCATAGACCCAGTTAGAGACTCATGCACCCACTCACAGATCCACTCAAAGGCTCACACACTCACTCAGAGCCCCACTCAGACACTCACACACCCACTCAGAGAGACACTTAGAGACTCATGCACCTAGTCACTAATCCACTTAGAGACTCATTCTCCCAATCAGAGATTCATGCAGCCACTCACAGACCCACTCAGAGACTCATATACCCAGTCTCAGACCCACTTAGAGTCACACACTCACAGACCCTACTCAGACACTCATACACACAGTCACAATCTCAATCAGAGAGTCATAAGCCTACTCACATTCCCACTCTGAGACTCACTCAATCACTAACAGATAGGATAGGATAGGATAGTCACTTGTATAGCGCGAACAAATGCCGAGGCGTCTTGACGCTAGTCCAGAGAGAGAAACTGCTTCCACTAACATCGGGTCACATCAAAAAGGCATGTTTTTATCAATTTTCGAAAAGCTTGATGACTGTCAGTACGTTTAACAAAACCAGGGAGATCATTCCATCGGCTGGCCGCCTGATACGAAAAAGCTCTGCCACCCCATTTAGCTTTTTTCACACGGTTAAGTTTAAGCAGGCTTTGAGTAGATGACCTGAGTGTCCGACCCGGAAGGTAAGGAGTAAAGAGCTTCTCCACTTCCTTGGCTCCCCCCCAAACACCGCCTTATGGACTAGGCATAGCGCCTTGAACTCTATCCGCTGCTGGACAGGGAGCCAGTGCAATGCCTTGATTCCCTCAGCGACAGACTGATCCCTAGGTACATCCAACAGGAGTCTGGCTGCTGTGTTCTGCAGGACCTGCAGTCTCTTCAGCAAGGACTTATTCAGTCCTAGTAGTAGTGCGTTACAGTAGTCCATTTTGGAAAACACTAAAGCCACCACCACATTCCTGCGAAGGTCAGGGTTGATAAAAGGGAAAATCTTCCGCAGTATCCTGATTAAATACGAGCAGGAGGAGGCAAGATTGCTGACATGCGCAGAGAAATTGAACTGGTTATCAAACACCACTCCCAAATTTCTAACCTTGCGCACAGGAGAGGGACATTCACCTGCCTCGGCCGGCCACCAGGAGCTATTCCATGTGGGCTTTCCTAGGCCAAATTCAATTATCTCCGTTTTCTCTGTATTAATTTTGAGAAAATTCTCTCGCATCCATCTCATAATTTCTGACATACAGCTATGAAACTTAATAGCCGTGTCATTTGTTTCTTGCCCAGCAGAGACTATAAGCTGCGAGTCATCAGCGTAGGAGATTATAGTGAAGCCCTGGGCCCTGATGAGCTTGGCTAGAGGGGCTACGTAGATGTTAAAGAGCGTAGGTGATAAAGAGGAGCCCTGTGGCACCCCACATGGTAGGTGGAAAGGGTCCGACTGTAGACCATCCCAGGACAGGCTATGGTCTCTACCCTCCAAAAAAGAAGCTAGTAGGGCCAATTTCATTCCCTGTACCCCAAACTCCTGGAGCCTTCGAAGCAGCACCTTATGATTGTCGGTGTCGAAGGCAGCCGAGAGATCTAACATCACCAGGACTGCGCGACCTCCCCCGTCTACTATAGCCCGCACCTTTTCCGTTGCGATCAACAGTGCTGACTCTGTAGAGTGCTGGGCACGAAAACCATGCTGAGAAGAGTCAAGTAGATCGTGGGCCACCAAATGTGTTGTAAGGGCACGGTTCAATTCTTTCTCCAAAATCTTGGCCCCCATAGGCAGGGCGGCAATTGGTCGATAGTTTTTTAAGACAAGGGGGTCTAATGTGGCTTTTTTTAGTAAAGGTTTACTTATAGCCCTCTTCCAGCAAGAGGGATAGCATCCGGATTGCAGTGCTATGTTAATTACCTGGGACAGCTCTTCCGCTATCACCTCAACGGCCAGGTGAAAAACTGATGGAGGGCAGGGATCTAGGGAAGATCCCGAGTTTGTTGAGATGATCAACCTCCGAGTTTCCTCCGCCTTGATTGAGGCAAACTCCCTGAGTCCCGTGTTGTTCCAGGAGTCTGCTTCCGGCACTAGCTCTTTCCCCTTTGTGCTGGAAGGCCTACTACTGAACTCATCGTAGATAACCTGAACCTTCTCTTGGAAATATGCCGCCAACGTTTGGCAAGTTTCTTGATCAGGACAATAGTTGTTGTCCTGCGGCGGTTTAGCCAGAGCTGTTATGGTCCTAAACAGCTCCTTAGCCGAGTTGCCGGCATCCATAATTTTGGTTGAGAAATAAGCGCTCTTGGCTGCCACTATTGTCTGTTTATAGGCTGCGAGGGAGGAGTTATGCTGTAATTTTCCCTCAGTACTATAATCCTTTCTCCAGGACCGCTCCGCCCTTCTGCATGTTGCCTTCAAGGTCTTAAGTTCAATGCTATACCAAGGTGCGCTTGGTTTGGTTCTCCTGGATCCAAGCAGCTTCTGAGGGACTACCCGCTCTACCGCCGCTTCCAACCAGTCGTTAAAGCGCTTTGACGCCACGGGGATATCATTAGTGTAGACAGGGCGTGACCCGGCCAGTAAGGGGAGTAGTTTCTCCGCAGTAACCTGGGACCATGGTCGGATCATGCGTTTCCCTGCTCTAAGACCCGAGGAAATGACTGATATCCCAGTCATAACATTGAAATTCACTGCCTTATGGTCAGACCAGGGAAGTGCCATGATGTTAACCCCCTTCAAAACTATATTATTAATAAATATACCATCTAAGGTATGTCCTCCACTATGCGTGGGGCTGGCCACTACTTGGTTAAAATCCAGCGCTGCTAAGCTATCAATTAGTGTGGCAACCTCTGACTGATTCGTGAGTTCTAAATGATAATTAAAATCGCCCAAGATCATAAAAGGGTGATGATCCAGCCGGGACTATAAAAAATGCATAAGCATCGCCGGAAAAGAGGACTTCGGGCCTGGAGGACGATAGACTAGGATTCCGTGGAAGTTGTACATATTAGCCACATAAATGGTAAAATACATAGCTTCTGCGGCAAGGTCTAGGTGGGTTTCCACCCGGATTTTGAGCTGTGATGAATGTACAACAGCTATTCCCCCCCCTTTCTTATCAAGTCTGTCCTGGGAAGAGACAACATACCCACTCGGTAGGGCAATGTTCCAATCCGGACCAGACGCTTCGTCTGTCCACGTTTCAGTTAGAAAAACTAGATCATACATGCCACTTTCTATCAGAACACGAATTTGGTAGCTGTGCTTATGGAGTGACCGAACATTCACCAGAACACAACTGAGCGACTGAAGAGAGTGAGACCTCGTCACGGGGAGGGGCACTGCCCTGCTCTCAATCGTATACTCTCCGGCCTTCTGCCTGTTCGTGGGGGGCTGCAGTCCACCCTCCCAAACATCGTTCCAAGGCTGGACATCACATTTGGGGCATGATCTCATCCCAGAGACCCTCTGACTTAGATCCCAGTCATGGGGCCTGCATGTGGAGTTATTCAGATCTAATAACTCCTCTCTGCTGAATTGGGTCAAGTGGCGAGGGGCAGGGGTCCTGGCGCTGGGCGTGGATCGGGCGCGGACGGGCGCAGACGGGCTTGCCTCTGGCTAGCCTTCGGCGCGCCGCCGGCACGCCCGCTGCGCGGCCGTCCCAGCGCCATTTTTATTTGCCAATGGTCACGCCCCCTGTCTGACGCGTCGATCCCAAGTGCAGTGCGGGCCTGCCTACAGCCGGGTCCGCTTGGGTCGACGGTCGGTGATTTAGCAGGGAGAAGTGCACAGAGGCACCTTCCCGGTAAGATTACTAACGTGCAACAAGCAGTGTGCAAAACTGATGCCAACAGCATTAAAAACCTGTGCAAAATTGTTTATATTTGTTTAAAAACGAACAGCAGCAATAGCAATTTTAAAAACCAGCAGCGTAATATATCCCAACAATTCAGTAATTTTTGTTAAAAGATAAGACAGTCCCTGAGAAATAATGAGGAGTCGACCCAAAGGCCAAGCAGAAGTCCTCTCTACAGACCACTGCGCGGCCGTCCCAGCGCCATTTTTATTTGCCAATGGTCACGCCCCCTGTCTGACGCGTCGATCCCAAGTGCAGTGCGGGCCTGCCTACAGCCGGGTCCGCTTGGGTCGACGGTCGGTGATTTAGCAGGGAGAAGTGCACAGAGGCACATTCCCGGTAAGATTACTAACGTGCAACAAGCAGTGTGCCAAACTGATGCCAACAGCATTAAAAACCTGTGCAAAATTGTTTATATTTGTTTAAAAACGAACAACAGCAATAGCAATTTTAAAAACCAGCAGCGTAATATATCCCAACAATTCAGTAATTTTTGTTAAAAGATAAGACAGTCCCTGAGAAATAATGCGGAGTCGGCCCAAAGGCCAAGCAGAAGTCCTCTCTACAGACCACTGCGCGGCCGTCCCAGCGCCATTTTTATTTGCCAATGGTCACGCCCCCTGTCTGACGCGTCGATCCCAAGTGCAGTGCGGGCCTGCCTACAGCCGGGTCCGCTAGGGTCGACGGTCGGTGATTTAGCAGGGAGAAGTGCACAGAGGCACCTTCCCGGTAAGATTACTAACGTGCAACAAGCAGTGTGCAAAACTGATGCCAACAGCATTAAAAACCTGTGCAAAATTGTTTATATTTGTTTAAAAACGAACAGCAGCAATAGCAATTTTAAAAACCAGCAGTGTAATATATCCCAACAATTCAGTAATTTTTGTTAAAAGATAAGACAGTCCCTGAGAAATAATGCGGAGTCGACCCAAAGGCCAAGCAGAAGTCCTCTCTGATCTAGTCAGAAATTAATGCATCCAGTCATTGAGAGACTCATGCACCCACTCGCAGATCCACAAAGGTACTCCTACAACCACTTACACAGCCATGTACACACCCATACAGTCACTCACATACCCACTCACAGGCCCATTCAGCCACTCACAAACCCACTCACACACTCACTCAAAGACCCATACAGCCACTCACAAACGCACTCACCTACCCATACAGCCACTCACAAACCCTCTCTCAAAGATTACAAGTTACAGTTAGGAAATACAATTTAAAAAAAGTTGAAATTCACTGGAGAAACATGGAAGAGTACAGGGACGTTATAGTCAGGAAGTAGAATTTGGAAAACCGTAGAAATTCACTGAAAAAAAACAAAGGCTACAGGGACATTACTGTCAGTCTCAAATATCACTCCTACAAAACCAGTGAAATTCAGCAGTTAGTTACCTGAGCTAACTATAACTTAAGCCCCCACAATGCACTGCTTATGACCTCATATATATTACTCATGACATGGTGAGTGATATACTACCACTCACAAACCCACACACCCACACTCAGACACCTACTCACACATCCATACACCCACTTACACACCCATACAACCACTCACATACCCAATTACACACCCAGAAAAGCACCCATCCACAGACCCATACAGCCACTCACACACCCACTGACAGACGTATACAGCCACTCACACAACCATACAGCCACACAGACACCCACTCTCACACTGATACAAGCAGTCACAAAGCCAAGCAGATGACATTTGTTAAAAATAGTGTCACTCATTAGTGGCACAGAAAGAATAGTAATTTACAGTATGCTGTAATTTAGTTTATATCTTTAAGTCTCAGAAATGTTTATGAAACACTTACACTCACTGGATGATGTCTTCAGTGATATAATCAATTATGTCACTGATCATGCCCTGGGTGATGTAATATGTGGTTTCATAAGCAGTGCATTGCAGGGGGCATAAGTTATAGTTAGCTCAGGTAACTGCTGAATTTCACTTGTTTGTATGATTGAAATCTGAGCCTAACTATAAAATATGTCATGTAACCTTTGTTTTTTTAACAGTGAATATATATATATATATTTAATCATAAAATATATATAATCCTTTCATATATATAATCATTTATAAATTTATTATATTCACTATTTACCAATACTATTGTCACTTTAGACTCTATTTAGCTACATATTCTAAGGAAAGAGAACTTTACCACATGAGTCCCTGATTTTTTGGACAGATGCTTCTGGAGTGAACAGGCCCCAGTGCATGTGCTCTGGACCCCTCTAAATGTATGTGCAATTGGCTAGTCCCTGATTTATAGATTTAACTTACCTATACGTCACTAGTAATAATAATAATCCACATTTGTAAAGCACGAACAATCACCCATAAGGGTCTCTAGGCGCTGGGGGCCGTCGGGAAGATTAAGCAAGCTATTGCCCAGAGTCACATGGTGCTGGGCTAATCTGCCGCTGGTGCCGGGGATCAAACCGTGATCTCCAGATTCCAGAGTCAGTCGCCCTGGCTGCGGTGCCACACCTCTTCCTTGACATGACAGTACATGATAGAACGTGTACCCAAGGCAAGTAGGTTGAACTCATAAATTAATTGCAGCACTTATTATGCCACCACTGCTGTGGCAAAGTGAAAACATGGCTCTAGGTCTGCCATTGACACCTGGGCAGGCAGGTTTTAAACTGCCAACACATCATGGCACAATAGCCCATATGTCATGTTCAGACCTTCCTTTATAATATTTGTAAGTCATCCTAAAGTCAGACCTTAGTAGCCCATAAGGCAGGGTGCCAGATATTAAAAAGAAGAAATGTCAAATTTAAATTTTGCATGTCCTGCCAGTAAAAACTCAAAGTTGACGAATTCACTGTACTAGGGCTAGTAGTCCCATTGGCTAGCATGGGGTTCCTCTAGCTCACGCGCTAAGTGCTAGCTTCTATCTGGGATCACTGAATATAGTACTTGAAGGTATCAAATTAATTCTTACATTAAACCTGACTTATTTCTGAAGTCGGATTTAAAGTAGCTTTTAATGCAGAGGTGACTTAAGAAAGTCACCACTTTAATGCTCCAAATGTTTTAATAGCCATTTATGATTATATACAGCAAGTGTCACCTGATACAGCCTGCTTTCCTCCTGTCAAAAAGTGTGAAACTCTCCCAGGAATGGGTAACAAAAGGACTCTTGGTGGGAGGTGGTGGGACCTCCTCCAGCAGGATGGCGAGAGAGCTATGGCCACAGATGCACCAGCTTCACAGGGGGTATCAACTCTGATAGGCAAATGCGAATCACACTGCAGCATGTCCTTCTCCTTGTGCAGACAGGCTGGCATCTCCTTCACTGGGAGAAACCGCGTTGCAGAACCAATTTTCCAGGAGGGGTAGCTAATTATATTGGACACACATCCGGGGTGTGCCCTTGGTATGCCGTTGACTCTGTCCCAGGGAAGCAGGGTCCTGACATCCTAGATATGGGCAGAGAGAATGCACTGTGGGAATGTTTAGTGCCAATCCACAGGTCATTAAATAAAGGTAGGCATGGTTGATGCGTGAAAATAGTGTCCCATTGCTTAATAAGTTCTTCTCACTAACAAATTGAAAATGTAAATAAATGTGGCATATCGCTGGACTGGGAAAGAATAGAAGGACTGCACCTGCTAAATCTATGGGCCGCAGGAAGAAAGGCAGTACAAAGGAAGACTGCACCCACTGCACCTACTGAGCCAAGACAGGACTTCATATAGAAGGGCTGCTACTGCTTTTGCACCAGTGGTGGCTCGCAAAGGTAATGCTGTGGGGCGGGGGCTGGGTGGGGGGTAGTGGAGTCTGATATACAAAGGCAGATATTTATTTATTTATGTTCAGCTTTGCCGTCGTATGTCGGACCCCACTAATCCCCCACCCAGCCCCGCCCCACCTCACTGCCCCACAGCGTTACCTTTGGGAGCCGCCACTGGGTTGAATCCATAGTGACAAACTCCAAGGACTGTATCTGCTCCAAATCATGCCAAGGACCAGGGAATTGACTCCAAGGACTAGTTGACTAGCCTCCTGTTCAGTTTGACGGAGCAAAAGCTAAAGAAGCCCTAGATCTGCAAAGAGCAAAGCTGACCAGTTTGCACTGGACTTGGGCTGGACTCCGTTGTTGTAGCAATGAGAGCCCCAGAGGTTGTTCACAGGTCTTGGAGCCCTGGTTAGTGCAGAGTGTACTTTTTCTCACCCCAGAATTGCAACTTGCTAACTTAAAGCTAAAGATAATTGTTGTTGACCACAGACTCCAATGTTCATAGACTACCACTAATTGCCAGTTTGCGGGTAGCCTCGAATGCCACTGAGAACCAAGGCTTTCATCAGACCACTAGGTTTTGCCTGTTTGCCAATGTCCAACTCAAAGTCAGACTGAAGCTGCAGAGGACCCCACCGACCTCACCAGCGATGAGAAAAAGAATCTGAAATGTTTCTAAGTACGTAGGTAAAATCCTGACCAGGACCAACATGGCACCTGAATCGGACACCGAATTCCATTGTGGGCCACCTGAAACTTTCACTTTGCCCTGAACCCTTGCGTTTAAGTCTCATAGGCCTATTATGATTTTGTTCAGAAACTGTTCCAAACGAATCGGTCTCAGAATCTTTTCTGAACGAATCGGGTCCTGAGAGCCATAAGACCGATTATGATGCTCATGCGAGTAGGGAAAGAAATGAAACAGATTGCTTCTGCACAAAGGGAGCAACCTTTTCAGTTGCTCCCTCCATGTAGCAGCAATGCTGGCTCCCACAGGAGGCGGGGAGCTGGCTGGGACCACAGGGTCTTTCAGGCTCCCTTCATATCTCGGATAAATGAGACGAAAGAGTAAAAAAAAACTTGAGAAATGAGCAGAAGGAGGAGAACAAAGGTGAGAAATGAGTAGAAAGAGGCTGTATAAATGTCAGCAACGAGTAGAGAGAGGCACAAAAATGATGAAAAACAAGCAGAAAGAGGCATAGTAAAGGTCAGAAACGAGCAGCTAGAGGCAGAATAAAGGTGAGAAGTGAGCAGAAAGAGGCAGGATAAGGGTCAAAAGGGAGCAGCAAGAACAGTGGCAGCCAACACAAGCTGTGTAGGGGTGTGTGGAGGGGGCCGGTGAGTGCATGCAGCGGGGGGGATTCCAAAGTTAATTAAACAAAATAAAAGACTTCCCTGGTGCTGCCAGCCACCATGCGCTCCTCTGTTCCTGGTCCCAGCAGTCTCTGGGACAGCATTAAACACTCCTCATCCAATCCCTGCGCTGCTCTCAAGCATGACTGCAGCGTGTGGATTGGACTGAGTGGGCTGGATTGCCACTCCCTCAGGCACAGGGAGTCTGTGCTGTTTCTCCAACCCGGCAGTGGAAGGCAGCTAGGTTGAAGAAACTTAAGTGCGGATGTCAGTTTGGCAGGCATGAGATGGCCAGTCTAACTGACATGCACACTTAAAAGTACACATATACCAATCCTCATCCTCTGCCGATGCCCTGGCCCCGCCCCTCCCTGCACACACTGGCTCAGGCAGAAGCTGTAAAATAAACCAATAAAAAATATTGCTTTATTTTTCAGCTGCTAGCTCTGAGCCAGTGGGGCGACGCTCCTCCACCACTGCAGAGGAGCCGCCGCTGAGCAAGAGGCAATACAAACGAGCAGAAAGAGTCAGAATAAAGTTCAAACGGGAGCAGAAAGAGGCAAAATAAAGCTGACAAACGATCAGAAAGAGGCAAAATAAAGGTAAAAAATGAGCGGAAAAAGGAACAACAAAGGTTAGAAACAAGCAGAAAGAGTCGGAATAAAGGTCAGAAACAAGCAGAAAGAGGCAAAACAAAGGTCAGGAGCGAGCAGAAAGAGACAAAATAACAGGAAGAATGAGCAGAAAGAGGTAAAATAGAGGTGAGAAATGAGCAGCAAGAGGTAAAATGGAGGTCAGAAAGAGGCAGAATGAAGGTCATAGAAGACACAAGCAATCAGAGAAGAGGCAGAAAAAAAGCAGAAAATGAGCAGAGGAGGCACAAAACCAAAGGCATCAGAGGGTAGTGGACAAGCGGACCATCTCAGGAGGAGCTGTTAGTTACCTGAGCTAACTATAACTTACGCCCCCACAATGCACTGCTTATGACCTCACATATATTACTCATGACATGGTGAGTGATATACTACCACTCACAAACCCACACACCCACACTCAGACACCTACTCACACATCCATACACCCACTTACACACCCATACAACCACTCAGATACCCAATTACACACCCAGAAAAGCACCCATCCACAGACCCATACAGCCACTCACACACCCACTGAGAGACTTATACAGCCACTCACACAACCATACAGCCACACAGACACCCACTCTCACACTGATACAAGCAGTCACAAAGCCAAGCAAATGAAATTTGTTAAAAATAGTGTCACTCATTAGTGGCACAGAAAGAATAGTAATTGACAGTATGCTGTAATTTAGTTTATATCTTTAAGTCTCAGAAATGTTTATGAAACACTTACAGTCACTGGATGATGTCTTCAGTGATCTAATCAATTATGTCACTGAGCATGCCCTGGGTGATGTAATATGTGGTTTCATAAGCAGTGCATTGCAGGGGGCATAAATTATAGTTAGCTCAGGTAACTGCTGAATTTCACTGGTTTTGTATGATTGAAATCTGAGCCTAACTATAAAATATGTCATGTAACCTTTGTTTTTTTAACAGTGAATATATATATATATATTTAATCATAAAATATATATAATCATTTAATATATATAATCATTTATAAATGTATTATATTCACTATTTACCAATACTATTATCACTTTTGACTCTATTTAGCTACATATTCTAAGGAAAGAGAACTTTACCGCATGAGTCCCTGATTTTTTGGACAGATGCTTCTGGAGTGAACAGGCCCCAGTGCATGTGATCTGGACCCCTCTAAATGTATGTGCAATTGGCTAGTCCCTGATTTATAGATTTAACTTACCTATACGTCACTAGTAATAATAATAATAATCCACATTTGTAAAGCGCGAACAATCACCCATAAGGGTTTCTGGGTGCTGGGGGCCGTCGGGAAGATTAAGCAAGCTATTGCCCAGAGTCACATGGTGCTGGGCTAATCTGCTGCCGGTGCCGGGGATCGAACCGTGATCCCCAGATTCCAGAGTCAGTCGCCCTGGCTGCGGCGCCACACCTCTTCATTGACATGACAGTACATGATAGAACGTGTACCCAAGGCAAGTAGGTTAAACTCATAAATTAATTGCAGCACTTATTATGCCACCACTGCTGTGGCAAAGTGAAAACATGGCTCTAGGTCTGCCATTGACACCTGGGTAGGCAGGTTTTAAACTGCCAACACATCATGGCACAATAGCCCATATGTCATGTTCAGACCTTCCTTTATAATATTTGTAAGTCATCCTAAAGTCAGACCTTAGTAGCCATATGGCAGGGTGCCAGATATTAAAAAGAAGAAATGTCAAATTTAAATTTTGCATGTCCTGCCAGTAAAAACTCAAAGTTGACGAATTCACTGTACTAGGGTTAGTAGTCCCATTGGCTGGCATGGGGTTTCTCTAGCTCACGCGCTAAGTGCTAGCTTCTATTTGGGATCACTGAATATAGTACTTGAAGGTATCAAATTAATTCTTACATTAAACCTGACCTATTTCTGAAGTCGGATTTAAAGTAGCTTTTAATGCAGAGGTGACTTAAGAAAGTCACCACTTTAATGCTCCAAATGTTTTAATAGCCATTTATGATTATATACAGCAAGTGTCACCTGATACAGCCTGCTTCCCTCCTGTCAAAAAGTGTGAAACTCTCCCAGGAATGGGTAACAAAAGGACTCTTGGTGGGAGGTGGTGGGACCTCCTCCAGCAGGATGGCGAGAGAGCTATGGCCACAGATGCACCAGCTTCACAGGGGGTATCAACTCTGATAGGCAAATGCGAATCACACTGCAGCATGTCCTTCTCCTTGTGCAGACAGGCTGGCATCTCCTTCACTGGGAGAAACCGCGTTGCAGAACCAATTTTCCAGGAGGGGTAGCTAATTATATTGGACACACATCCGGGGTGTGCCCTTGGTATGCCGTTGACTCTGTCCCAGGGAAGCAGGGTCCTGACATCCTAGATATGGGCAGAGAGATGCACTGTGGGAATGTTTAGTGCCAATCCACAGGTCATTAAATAAAGGTAGGCATGGTTGATGCGTGAGAATAGTGTCCCATTGCTTAATAAGGCCTTCTCACTAACAAATTGAAAATTTAAATAAATGTGGCATATCGCTGGACTGGGAAAGAATAGAAGGACTGCACCTGCTAAATCTATGGGCCGCAGGAAGAAAGGCAGTACATAGGAAGACTGCACCCGCTGCACCTACTGAGCCAAGACAGGACTTCATATAGAAGGGCTGCTACTGCTTTTGAATCAGTGGTGTCTCGCAAAGGTAATGCTGTGGGGCGGGGGGCTGGGTGGGGGGTAGTGGAGTCTGATATACAAAGGCAGATATTTATTTATTTATTTATGTTCAGCTTTGCCGTCGTATGTCGGACCCCACTAATCCCCCACCCAGCCCCGCCCCACCTCACTGCCCCACAGCGTTACCTTTGGGAGCCGCCACTGGGTTGAATCCATAGTGACAAACCCCAAGGACTGTATCTGCTCCAATTCATGCCAAGGACCAGGGAATAGACTCCAAGGACTAGTTGACTAGCCTCCTGTTCAACTTGACGGAGCAAAAGCTAAAGAAGCCCTAGATCTGCAATGAGCAAAGCTGACCCGTTTGCACTGGACTTGGGCTGGACTCCGTTGTTGTAGCAATGAGGGCCCCAGAGGTAGTTCACAGGTCTTGGAGCCCTGGTTAGTGCAGAGTGTACTTTTCCTCACCCCAGAATTGCAACTTGCTAACTTAAAGCTAAAGATAATTGTTGTTGACCACAGACTGCAATGTTCATAGATCACCACTAATTGCCAGTTTGCGGGTAGCCTCGAATGCCACTGAGAACCAAGGCTTTCATCAGACCACTAGGTTTTGCCTGTTTGCCAATGTCCAACTCAAATTCAGACTGAAGCTGGAGAGGACCCCACCGACCTCACCAGCGATGAGAAAAAGAATCAGAAATGTTTCTAAGTACGTAGGTAAAATCTTGACCAGGACCAACATGGCACCTGAATCGGACACCGAATTCCATCGTGGGCCACCTGAAACTTTCACTTTGCCCTGAACCCTTGCGTTTAAGTCTCATAGGCCTATTATGATGTTGTTCAGAAACTGTTCCAAACAAATCGGTCTCGGAATCTTTTCTGAATGAATCGGGTCCTGAGAGTCAGAAAGACCGATTAGGATGCTCATGCGGGTAGGGAAAGAAATGAAACAGATTGCTTCTGCACAAAGGGAGCGACCTTTTCAGTTGCTCCCTCCATGTAGCAGCAATGCTGGCTCCCACAGGAGGCGGGGAGCTGGCTGGGACCGCAGGGTCTTTCAGGCTCCCTTCATGTCCCGGGGAAATGAGATGAAAGAGTAAAAAAAAACTTGAGAAATGAGCAGAAGGAGGAGAACAAAGGTGAGAAATGAGTAGAAAGAGGCTGTATAAACGTCAGCAACGAGTAGAGAGAGGCACAAAAAAGATGAAAAACAAGCAGAAAGAGGCATAGTAAAGGTCAGAAACGAGCAGCTAGAGGCAGAATAAAGGTGAGAAGTGAGCAGAAAGAGGCAGAATAAGGGTCAGAAGGGAGCAGCAAGAGCAGTGGCAGCCAACACAAGCTGTGTAGGGGTGTGTGGAGGGGGCCGGTGAGTGCATGCAGCGGGGGGATTCCAAAGTTAATTAAACAAAATAAAAGACTTACCTGGTGCTGCCAGCCACCATGCGCTCCTCTGTTCCTGGTCCCAGCAGTCCCTGGGACAGCATCACACACTCCTCATCCAATCCCTGCGCTGCTCTCAAGCATGACTGCAGCGTGTGAATTGGACTGAGTGGGCTGAATTGCCACTCCCTCAGGCACAGGGAGTCTGTGCTGTTTCTCCAACCCGGCAGTGGAAGGCAGCTAGGTTGAAGAAACTTAAGTGCGGATGTCAGTTTGGCAGGCATGAGATGGCCAGTCTAACTGACATGCACACTTAAAAGTACACATATACCAATCCTCATCCTTCGCCGATGCCCTGGCCCCGCCCCTCCCTGCACACACTGGCTCAGCCAGCAGCTGTAAAATAAACCAATAAAAAATATTGCTTTATTTTTCAGCTGCTGGCTCTGAGCCAGTGGGGCGACGCTCCTCCACCACTGCAGAGGAGCCGCCGCTGAGCAAGAGGCAATATAAACGAGCAGAAAGAGTCAGAATAAAGTTCAAACGGGAGCAGAAAGAGGCAAAATAAAGCTGTCAAACGATCAGAAAGAGGCAAAATAAAGGTCAACAATGAGCGGAAAGAGGAACAACAAAGGTTAGAAACAAGCAGAAAGAGTCGCAAAAAAGGTCAGAAACAAGCAGAAAGAGGCAAAACAAAGGTCAGGAGCGAGCAGAAAGAGACAAAATAACAGGAAGAATGAGCAGAAAGAGGTAACATAGAGGTGAGAAATGAGCAGCAAGAGGTAAAATGGAGGTCAGAAAGAGGCAGAATGAAGGTCATAGAAGACACAAGCAATCAGAGAAGAGGCAGAAAAAAAGCAGAAAATGAGCAGAGGAGGCACAAAACCGAAGGCATCAGAGGGTAGTGGACAAGCGGACCATCTCAGGGGGACCTGACATGAGGACCTGCTCCTGTGTGCTCCTATGTGCCCCCTGCTATGCACCTACAGAAAGACCCACTCATACAGTCATGCGCCCTCTCACAGACCGACTTACATGCTCATACCCAATCACAGACCCACTCAGAGACTCATGCACCCTCTGACAGACACACTCAGACACTCACGTACCCAAGCACAGATCGATTAAAGCACTTATTTACCCACTCACAGACAAACTGAGAGATTCTCATACAAACTCACAGACCCACTCAGAGATTCACACACTCATGCACCCACTCAAAGACCCACTCAGAGACACACACCCCCACCCACTCACACACCCACTCACAGATCCACTCAGACACTCATGTACCCAAGTACAGACTTTCTTAGGGACTCACACTCTCACAGACCCACTCAGACACTCATCCATCCACTCACAGACCCACTCAGACACTCATGTCCCATTCATAGACCCAGTTAGAGACTCGTGCACCCACTCACAGATCCACTCAAAGGCTCACACACTCACTCAGAGCCCCACTCAGACACTCACACACCCACTCAGAGAGACACTTAGAAACTCATGCGCCTAGTCACTAATCCACTTAGATACTCATTCTCCCAATCAGAGATTCATGCAGCCACTCACAGACCCACTCAGAGACTCATATACCCAATCTCAGACCCACTTAGAGTCACACACTCACAGACCCTACCCATACACTCATACACACAGTCACAATCTCAATCAGAGAGTCATAAGCCTACTCACATTCCCACTCTGAGACTCACTCAATCACTAACAGATCTAGTCAGAAATAAATGCATCCAGTCATTCATGCACCCACTCACTGAGAGACTCATGCAAACACTCGCAGATCCACAAAGGTACTCCTACAACCACTTACACAGCCATGTACACACACATACAGTCACTCACACACCCACTCACAGGCCCATTCAGCCACTCACAAACCCACTCACACACTCACTCAAAGACCCATACAGCCACTCACAAACACACTCACCTACTTATACAGCCACTCACAAACCCACTCTCAAAGATTACAAGTTACAGTTAGGAAATACATTTTAAAAAAAGTTGAAATTCACTGGAGAAACATGAAAGAGTACAGGGACGTTATAGTCAGGAAGTAGAATTTTGAAAACCGTAGAAATTCACTGAAAAAAACAAAGGCTACAGGGACATTACTGTCAGTCTCAGATATCACTCCTACAAAACCAGTGAAATTCAGCAGTTAGTTACCTGAGCTAACTATAACTTACGCCCCCACAATGCACTGCTTATGACCTCACATATATTACTCATGACATGGTGAGTGATATACTACCACTCACAAACCCACACACCCACACTCAGACACCTACTCACACATCCATACACCCACTTACACACCCATACAACCACTCACATACCCAATTACAAACCCAGAAAAGCACCCATCCACAGACCCATACAGCCACTCACACACCCACTGACAGACTTATACAGCCACTCACACAACCATACAGCCACACAGACACCCACTCTCACACTGATACAAGCAGTCACAAAGCCAAGCAGATGAAATTTGTTAAAAATAGTGTCACTCATTAGTGGCACAGAAAGAATAGTAATTTACAGTATGCTGTTATTTAATTGATATCTTTAAGTCTCAGAAATGTTTATGAAACACTTACACTCACTGGATGATGTCTTCAGTGATATAATCAATTATGTCACTGAGCATGCCCTGGGTGATGTAATATGTGGTTTCATAAGCAGTGCATTGCAGGGGGCATAAGTTATAGTTAGCTCAGGTAACTGCTGAATTTCACTGGTTTTGTATGATTGAAATCTGAGCCTAACTATAAAATATGTCATGTAACCTTTGTTTTTTTAACAGTGAATATATATATATATATATATTTAATCATAAAATATATAGAATCATTTAATATATATAATCATTTATAAATTTATTATATTCACTATTTACCAATACTATTGTCACTTTTGACTCTATTTAGCTACATATTCTAAGGAAAGAGAACTTTACCGCATGAGTCCCTGATTTTTTTGACAGATGCTTCTGGAGTGAACAGGCCCCAGTGCATGTGCTCTGGACCCCTCTAAATTGATGTGCAATTGGCTAGTCCCTGATTTATAGATTTAACTTACCTATACGTCACTAGTAATAATAATAATCCACATTTGTAAAGCACGAACAATCACCCATAAGGGTCTCTAGGTGCTGGGGGCCGTCAGGAAGATTAAGCAAGCTATTGCCCAGAGTCACATGGTGCTGGGCTAATCGGCCGCCGGTGCAAGGGATCGAACCGTAATCCCCAGATTCCAGAGTCAGTCGCCCTGGCTGCGGCGCCACACCTCTTCCTTTATATGACAGTACATGATAGAAGTGTACCAAAGGCAAGTGGGTTAAACTCATAAATTAATTGCAGCACTTATTATGCCACCACTGCTGTGGCAAAGTGAAAACATGGCTCTAGGTCTGCCATTGACACCTGGGCAGGCAGGTTTTAAACTGCCAACACATCATTGCACAATAGCCCATATGTCATGTTCAGACCTTCCTTTATAATATTTGTAAGTCATCCTAAAGTCAGACCTTAGTGGCCCATGAGGCAGGGTGCCAGATATCAAAAAGAAGAAATGTCAAATTTAAATTTTGCATGTCCTGCCAGTAAAAACTCAAAGTTGACGAATTCACTGTACTAGGGTTAGTAGTCCCATTGGCTGGCATGGGGTTTCTCTAGCTCACGCGCTAAGTGTTAGCTTCTATTTGGGATCACTGAATATAGTACTTGAAGGTATCAAATTAATTCTTACATTAAACCTGACTTATTTCTGAAGTCGGATTTAAAGTAGCTTTTAATGCAGAGGTGACTTAAGAAAATCACCACTTTAATGCTCCAAATGTTTTAATAGCCATTTCTGATTATATACAGCAAGTGTCACCTGATACAGCCTGCTGTCCTCCTGTCAAAAAGTGTGAAACTCTCCCAGGAATGGGTAACAAAAGGGCTATTGGTGGGAGGTGGTGGGATCTCCTCCAGCAGGATGGCCAGAGAGCTATGGCCACAGATGCCCCAGCTTCACAGGGGGTATCAACTCTGATAGGAAAATGTGAATCACACTGCAGCATGTCCGTCTCCTTGTGCAGGCAGGCTGGCATCTCCTTCACTGGGAGAAACCGCGTTGCTGAACCAATTTTCCAGGAGGGGTAGCTAATTATATTGGACACACATCCGGGGTGTGCCCTTGGTATGCCGTTGACTCTGTCCCAGGGAAGCAGGGTCCTGACATCCTAGATATGGGCAGAGAGATGCACTGTGGGAATGTTTAGTGCCAATCCACAGGTCATTAAATAAAGGTAGGCATGGTTGATGCGTGAGAATAGTGTCCCATTGCTTAATAAGTCCTTCTTACTAACAAATTGAAAATGTAAATAAATGTGGCATATCGCTGGACTGGGAAGGAATAGAAATCCAATCTAATGTCTGCCAAAACTCACCCAAATGTCCCTGATACTTGGGCAGTACCAAGCCAAATAAATGACATCCGCCTTGTGGTGTCATATCTCTGACATACAGTGTCCACGTGCCGCCAACAACTATGCAGCCCAAAAGGAGTGTATGGCTCTGTAGCCTAACAATCTGTTTCTGATATTCATGGAGAAGTATCAAGTTTGTTCGCAACACTATGGCTACTGGCCAACAGTAGGAGGCAACCCACGTTTATGTCCCTGCACCTCCTAGGTGATACTTCTCCTGTTTTCCTAGCCTCATGTCACTGCATAAACTCGATACAATTCATCTGTTCAGTCTGTGACAACACTGTGCTAAAGTGGGGTTCTAAGGAGAAGGAAGAGTGCTGTATTCCAACGTAGGTGCACAACCCGAAATAGAGGAACAGATTAAGCACAGTGACCACCCACGTCTTCTTTAACTTATCCAGATATATGAAAAATCAATTTACAAACTGATCAACAAGGCAACTTAACCCTGTGGGCAAGCCAGGCTTGAATGTAAGTGGAAAAGCTGTGGTTATGGTAGGAGGGACATCTGGAGTGAAAAACATATCAAGTTGAGCAGTATCCAAGATCTGATATAAAGTCCAAATGGTGCATGCATCTCAGAGGACTGGACTGATAATCTGTTGATAGTACACCAAGACTGGACTGGACTAAAAGGACAACCAGTTCTTTAAATAAGAAGGTGGGGGCATAGGGCAGGGGGTGAGGTCAATAAGCTGCAAAGTGAGCTGGTGCATCATAGCAGTGTACATCCAGGCCTGGAGCTACCATGCTGCCTTCATTACAGAAGGACATCAATGTGTTCCAACTGACCTGGACTAACAGCCCATATTTTTCATGTCAGCTGAGCACTGATTTTCCCAAATAATTATCTTCTCAGTTGTACTGGAAAATCTAAATACAATTACAGTTACTCAGAGGAGCCCCCACTGCAGGTGATTACATCTCGGAACTCAGTCATCTTAATTAAAGCAATACAGCCTACAATGACTAGGTGTCAATTAGTAAGGCAGTGTAATTGTTTGTGTTATAATGATTGATATTCATTCCTGTAGCTGGAAGGTGGAGATACAGACACCAAAATGAGGAGGTTGAAGACAGAGCTACATTTAGAAACGTTATGAAGACTTTGATAGCAAGGGATTGCTGATTCATTCTTCCAGAGCAATCCTATTTGGTTGATTACGAGTGGGAGAGGGTGGGTGTAGGAGGGGGGGGGTTGGACTATAGTTCTGTTGTTCAAAATTAGGAAGTTTCTCAACCAGGCCTCTCCTTTTTTTTTGTCTCTGATTACTGCTTCAGGAGTGCAAAGAATTCACACTTAATTGTGCCCATGTTTGGGCTACTTCTTTCTTAGAGTCAGTCCCATTGCTACCAGTTTGGAACAAAAGTGAAAAAAAAGTGAAACCGACCAGCCATTCCGGCTGGATTCTGGCGGGCTCAATGAACCCATTGGCCAGTTGAAGACTGGCACTTAATCATTATGGATGGCGTTTCTGCCATAGGGATTACAATGTGGGTTTTCGACAGGCTTTCCATGTTGGGCTTTCCGACATGGAAAGCCTGTCGGAAAGTGAAATTTAGGGCCCCTAGCAGGGCCCCCTTCATCCTGTAGCCTCCAGTTGGGACTTGAGGGTGCACCATAGGTGCCCCCTATAAATCCCTGCACGTGTGACAGGTACCTTCAGGTTGAATGAACAGATTCTCCCATTTGTATATTAGAGCTTATGCTATGGCTGGTTTATGGCCATAGCACAAGCTCCCATAGACATGTATTACACATTATAAAACAACTGATTAGATACTAGTTTCAGACACTAAGGGCCTAATTACGATGTTGTACGGATGTAACCTTTGCGGTCTCGGGACCGACTGACCTCCAGTCGGTGGTCCCGCCACTGCGCTTACAATGTGAACGCACAAGGGGGTCAATTATGATGTCGGTCGGAAACGGTAGGAGGCTTTCTGACCGCCATCTCCTCTTTCAATTCCAACCGCCTAATAACAATGTAGGCAGTCGGAATTTAAACTGGCCAGTCATTCCGGCTAGATTCCGACAGAATCAAAGTGCCCGTTGGCCCGTCAAAGGCCCCAACATAATCCCTGAGGACGGAGTTCCTGTCGCTGGAATTATGATGTCGGTTTCCGACAGGCTCTCCATGTCGGGCTTTCCGACATAGAAAGCATGTCTAAAATTTACTTTGGGTACCCCTAGCTGGGCACCCATTCTTCCACGGCCTCCGATTGGGGGCCGAGGGGGCACCTATGGTGCCCCTCTTCTAATCCCTGCACTGTGTGGCAGGCACCTTGAGGGAACAGTGCAGGGATTAACAGAATGTTTAATTTCTCCGTGGGAGTTTGTGCTGCAGCCTGCATATGCGCAGCACAAGCTCCCATCGAGAAATGGCAGTATGCAACCTCATCATGTACAGTCGCATTGTAATGGCGGTGTCGGGACCGACGATCGGAGATCGGTCGATCCTGAGATCACGGCGATGACATCGTAATCAGACCATACATGTTGACTGAAGTTGAGGTTTCCCCTGGGGTTCGGAATGATATTCACATGGAATGCCTTCTTCTACAAAAGGAGTGCTTTCAGATAGTCAATGTATTTCCCTGCTTCTTCATGTGGTGCAGATCCGTATGAAAGTCACCTATGTTCAGTATTATTAATGTTTTCATATGGAAAGGATCTATAGCGACACCAGCTGAATGTATGATATACATGTAATTAGTAAGCTGATAATATTGACTGTAATTTTCCTTTTCATCGGTTTCTGGGTCTAAATGTGCTCTGTCACATCTGGCATGGAAATTCAGCAGTGGTAGCACTTACTGTGTCACTGTTGGAATCCGTGGATGGTGTGCCCGCCTAGATTTTGTTCAGGTGAATTTGGCTGATTGAAGGTTTCACTGTATGCTATAGTAGATGTAGGCGATCTCTGAGCAGAGGGGGATTCTCACTCTTCTCACAGCTCACTCAGAAAAGCAGACCAGCCCCCACAAGCAGGAATCACCCAGAAGGCAGCCAAATACCCTGTTGATAAAGCACTTCAGATCTGAAATATCGAAACAGTGATAAGTCACATTCAACATGACACTGCTTCAAGCTGCGGCAGGCTGTTACAGGGTGTTCCCATCCCCTATTGACCAAGAATGAATCACATGATGTAAATAAACACAAAGCTGCACAGAATTGCTCAGTGGAGTGCTGAAAAATTAGGGTAACATTCAGACAGAGGCACTGGCATATAGTTAAGCACTGGCTTTGGTTTCTCGAGTACCACTCTAGGTTGCAATCCAGCAGACTACTTACAAGATTGAGACTTCACCATGAGGGAAAGAGAAAATGGCAACACCTTAAAGCCTACTGCATGCAAAAGGATAGCAGGCAATCCGAGCAACCATATAGTGACTGGACTTCCGTTTCAGTTAGTGCCGCTCAGAAAGTGCGCAAGATTTACCTCATTCTGTTTCTGAGTTGTGCAGTATGAAAATCATGTACTTATTCAGAGAAAGATTGAGTTAAATAAATTCACTTTAGACGCTGCAGGTTCGTAAAACAGGAGCTCGACTCTGCTCTGTGCCAGCAAGGCCCATCATGATACAGCTCCCGACCTCCCAAGCTTTAAGATTGCATGTGTTTGTAACTTATCCACTGAAGTGTTTTTATTTGCATTGTTGAGCTTCGAGTCTACTTAATTTCAATAAAAATAAACTTCAAGTACAATAATGCCATAAAAGACTCAGGACCTTATAACAACTTTGGCTGTCCTCCTGCGGTGCCACCACCCTGCCATCGGCTGGAGGACCTCCAAAGCCGTGTTGCACCCCACACCAGATCATAACTTCAGTAAAGGTCTAGTTGGTGGTGCTGCAGAAGTGTTAGGCTAATAGGAGTGCTTAACATGCAGCCTGCTGCCTTAATAGTGCCTTCAGCATGTTCCTGCATGGTGTGGCATGCACGCCACACTGTGCAGAAATGAGGATGCAATTCCAGGTGGGCACAACAGGTACCCATCCTCCTCATGTATCCTCAGACCCTGATCCAGCGGGCTCCCTGTTAGGACCCCCTTAGTTGCCTCTGAGCCAACCTTTTTATGCCGGGCTCTCCGCCATGAAAAGGGCGGTGAAAAGGCAACTTACAATATGCTTGGCAGTGCCAGCAGCTTTGACAGCATATTGATGTTGCAGGCCACTGGCCCAGCACAAGCCTTAATCCTTGGTCTTGTGGCGGTCCAACCGCCTTTACTGAATACTGCGGGCAGGCCCGCAGTGTGGTGGTGGTCGGCCTCCCTGTGGTATCCTGGTTGTCATGGTTGTCATGGTGATCGTGGTGTCATGGTGTTCTGTGGTTGTGGCACCTAGATCTCTATGGCTCCTTGTTATGACATAGCAATGTTCTATGCTGGGTTTCCTAGGTTTGAGAATGTATTTGTATTTTAAGTAGATTCCAACTGGAGAAGCTGTTATGGAGTTAGAGCTGGCTGTGGTTTTGGATGGGTCCTTTTACACTTTGAATTAAACCTGCATGTTCCTGTTGAATCTCCTGAGTCAAGTGTCCTTATTTGATCTAAAGGAGATTCTCACACTCCCACCATAAGTGCAGCGGTCCTGTGGACTGCCGTACTCATAATAGCCCCTCACTCATGCAACTGGGAAATTGGAGAGCTTTGCTAGAGTGATATGAAACACCTGCAACCACCTTAGCATTTCTTTTGTCCTGTTTGCATGAGTAAGTGCAAGCTAAGTGGTCTGTGTATATGAATATCTATAGGTGTGTGTGTTCAGATGGCTGTTTGTCTACTGTCTGTGTGTGAGAGTGTTAGTAGGTGTATTGGTCTATGTATATGAGAATGCTTGAAGCTGTGTTGCTTTTTTCCATATATGTATTATCTATGTCATAGTGTCCATTACTGACGTATGCCTGTGTGCATTTTATGAGGTCAATATATAGTATTTGTCAATGTCTGTTAAAATCAGCAGAAGTTAAGGGATAGGGACTATATTTTATTTTCTGCCATGAGAAAAGCCACTACTCTACAGCTGGATGATAAATCCATAATTAATAATTAATACACAAATTCACTATTAATGTTACCTCTATTAGGAGCTGCAGCATTACACCAGGATTTAAGAGTTCAGAACAAATATGGGGCATATTTTCAATGAAATGGTGCAGTGTGGCACTGCAAGCAATTTAGCTGTGCCACACTGCGTCATTTAAAAAACATAGAGGTGCACCGTATTTACAAGAATATGGTGCACCCCTGTGTTTTCCCTTGCGCTAGTGCATAAAATATCTGCTTAGCGTCAGCACAGGCACCCTTACACTATGATGCAAGAGTACCTGCATTGCAGGGATGATGATATTTGTGCAGGAAGGGACACCTTCCTGCACAAAAACAATAACAATAATTAACGGCCTTTAGCTCCTTCTATGTGCGCTGCAGTATACAGCACACAAAGAAATTAGTTTTGACGCTGCCTCAGATTTATAGATTCTTGTAAACCTGGGGCTGTGTCAAAAACCAATGGGTTTTGCCCGAGAACCCACTGCAACATCAATTGCACGGCCCCTTGCAGCAGAAAACTGCAGCGAGGAAGGCAATATTTACAAGGCAGCGTCAAGCCACGTAAAGTAGTTTAGTGCCGCCTTGTAAATGGATCAGGGCATTGCACCACCGGAGTGTCGGAAAAAGTAATGCTTTGGTGGCACAATGCCCTTGTAAATATTCCCCTAAATGTGGTAAAATGTGCAATGTAATGAGTACTAATACCTCATCCAATATAGCACACATTCTATTCCATTTATTTGCATTTGTTACCAGCAACTTTTATTTCATGGTACATCCGTGCTTTAATGCAGTATTACAGCATTGAATGACACAAAAATCGATTCATAAACAGAACAAAAAACATTGGGGAACAAAATAGAGAATGTAAGAATATTGGCATTTATTGTATATAAATTTGCCACGGCATTTGACACGGTAGATCACAATCTGCTCCTTAGGGCTCTCCAAGAAAGAGCCGGCCTTGGCCAAGTGGTCCTCCAATGGTTCTCCTCCTTCCTGCACAACCGCACGCAAAAAATTAAAATCAAAAACTTCACTTCCGACCTCCACCAAGTCAACAAGGGTGTCCCGCAAGGCTCAGTGCTATCCCCACAACTCTTCAACATCTACATGGAGCCTCTCGCTAAACTACTCAAAAAAGCCACCGTCCGCTTCCATCTCTATGCTGATGATACTCAGATATATTTGGAAACTACCTCCCTCAAAGACATTCAAAGACTCAATGACGTACTGAGCGATGTTCAACACTGGCTATCTTGCAACCACCTTAAACTAAACCCGGACAAAACTGAGACACTCCTCATCTCGAATAAGGAAGAAAACCCCCAAATTGCCGAATGGCTAAAGGCTGTCGATGCGCTCAAAGGAAATCTCACTCTTGCAGATTCTGTCAAATCACTAGGCATCACTCTAGACCCGAAACTGAACATGACCAGACATATCAAAAATTCGGCCAAGAGTGCTTTCCTTAACCTCCGACTACTGGACAAAATAAAACCCCTCATTCCTCCCTCTGATCTCAAACAGGCCACCCAAACTCTGGTACTGTCAAGACTGGACTATGGGAATGCAGTCCTATCTGGAATTCCAAAATCGCACCTGGCTCCCCTCAAAACGACGTTGCATGCGGCAGCCAGAATGATCACCGGTATCAAGAAATTTGACCATATTTCTCCTGCACTCAGGGAACTTAAGTGGCTTCCGGTCGAAATGCGGATTAGCTTCAGAACAGCCTGCCTCACTCATAAAGCACTTCACACCGGCAAACCCGAATATCTGGCAAAAAAACTCAAAAAAGCCGGTCAGGCTAGGAATCTCAGAAGCTCAAACTCACTTCTACTCATCCCACTAAAAACTCGAAAACAAAAAACTGCAGATCGGTCCTTCGCCGGTAGCGCTCCAAAAATCTGGAACTCTATTCCACCTCACATCAGAACCATCCCCTCCTTTGCAAAATTCAAAAGCCAACTCAAAATCTTGTTTCTCAACCGTTCCCTAGTGAATGGATAGGATCAATCTGAGCAGCGAGCCGACACTGCGCTCTGCTCCAACGCCAAGGCCCCGAAGGACTACAAAGACTCAGTCTGTCTTTCACTGTTATTCTGACACTCTACTGTTTTGTGTTGTTGAATCTATGCAATGTTTCCCGCTGTAAAGCGCTCCGATACGGAGCAGCGAGCTGACACTGCGCTCTGCTCCTACGCCAAGGCTCCGAAGGACTACAATGACTCAGACTGTCTTGCACTATTATTCTGTCACTCTACTGTTTGTCTTGTTGAATCTATGCAATGTTTCCCGCTGTAAAGCGCTCCGATACCCTAGGGTCTGGCCAGCGCTATAAAAAACTTCTTAAATAAATAAAAAATAAATAAATAAATAAATAAATAAATATATTGTTGTTTTTAAAAGTATAGTTGTATATAATATTGTTTACTTTAATATAGTCACATTTAATATTGTTTTGTATTAATTTAATATATACTAATTATAATAATAATTGTAGGTGTAAATATTAATGCAACTGATTCATTTAATTTTACTGTAGTTTGTAATTTTTAATGAGTGATTATTTTTTACATTTAATTACTCATGCATAATTTAGCAGCTGTTTAGTGGGTTTGTAAGGTAACAGATTGGTAAGGTACATCATTTATACAATATGATATTTTATGTTCAATAAATTATTGTTAATTAAATATTTTTGCGAGTAATTATGTAAATTGTTTAAAATATTAAGTTGCATTTTGTGATTTTTTATATATATTTTATTTTTTTATAGTTTAATTACTAACTTATATTTTAGTTGTGGGTTGTTGGGTCTGTGGGGAAAAAAGGTCAAAAGTTAGGTAAATTGTAATAGTTTTTTTTTAGTAAGCGAGAGGTGTAGTGCAGTGGCCAGGGTGGCTGACTCCTGAGCGTGGTGCTTACGGTTCGATTTCTAGCGCTGGAAGCAGGTCAACTCATCATCATGCGACTCTGTGCAATAGTTCACTTAATCTCCAGATCGCCTTGAGACCCTTACAGGTGATTAGTTTGTGCTTTAAAAATGACTGGTTTTTATTTATATGGTAATTAAATATCTAATTGGTAACTTTTTTTATATTTGTATTGTAAATTATTATGTGAGTTGTGCATTGCATTTTTATTGATTGTTAATCTATTGCTTAGTGTATTTTATAATGAATATTATAAAATACACTAAGCAATAGATTAACAATCAATACAAATGCAATGCATTATATTTTAGGCATATAATTGGTTTTAATTATAATTGTGTTCATTATAATTACTTACTATTTTCTGGGTTTAAAAAAATTATATTTTCATTAGAACAGGAAAAATAGATAAAGTAAATAGTTTACATGTCAATTTACATATCAATAGCAAGACCAGTAAATTAATCAAGCATAATCAACAGTTATAAAAAGCATTCCACATTACAATTACTCAATGGTAACCTACAAGGAATCAGACTCCCACAGTCTCCAACTAATACATCCTGACTTAAACTCTTCAATAATAAATTATTACATTAAGCAGGATTAATAAACAAGCATTTGCAATGCAATAGGTCTCGCATTTATGCAAGTTTGAGCTATTGGCATTGTAAATGACAATACCTTTTATTTATGTTTTGGTTTTTAAAATTGCATTGCAAATGCTTGTTTTGTTTTATAGATTTTAGATTAACGCACCTGAAATCAATAATTTGTTGGTGAATATTTCAGGACTGGAGACAGTGGTCGGAGGGGGTCACCCTACACATTAGACTCCAAATAGAACCCTACAGCTAGCCATCTTGTAGCTGATTCACCAACAAACATCCAGTCAGCAGAAACCTGAAGGAAGATTATTAGGCATTAAGATCCCCAGACTCTTGATCCCTTTAACCCCACCTTGCCAACAGAATTCAACCATAGTCTTCAAGAATTGCTGGCAAAAACACAACTATTTGGGCTGGCTGTTTTTGAGACGTTGATTCTTCCAAGGCAGCATACAGTGTATACAGCAAAGGTGTGTATGCTTCGAATTCCATTGGATCCTTAACACAAATATCCTCAGCTGATAGTTCCCAGACTCTCTGGCACTCTCCAGTGGTGATAAGGTAGCGTGTGGCTATTTATAAAAGCTGCAAATAAATAAAAAATGCTTCGGCGTGGGTCCTGCTTGAAACGGGTGCCCCACAAATAACACTATGGTGTCTCCAGATGTAAAAAAATAAACTGGACTTTAATGCTTTTGCTACCGTGTAATGAATTTGTAGACCAATTTAAGCTTAAAATAAGAGCATACACGTTGGGCAGGCGTCTCATTGGGCGTTAATCACACGAAGCAGAAACAAGTGGTAGCGTTTGGTTGCATTCTCACTTATGCCGCACTGGTGCATTGCTGTCTCCTCTCATTTTATCACTGCAACCCCCTATGGAGAGAGCAGCGTGAGGCTTCATAGGCGCAGCGTAGATAAGTGCCGGCATAGATAGAGAGTTGGTTATCTTTAAGTAGCATGCACACAATGGGTGCGCTCAGACCCCGATTTCAAGCTCCGCGGGCCCTGCCTCCCTGCACTGGGTTGGTTAACGATGGTTGCGGAGACTGGCATCGATACAGTAGACTCACCCCTCCCGTGCGCACAATACACGCGCAATGTCCAGTGTGCGCAACTGCCAAAGGAGGAAGGCCGTGCAGAGCTCTGAGAATCCGATGAAATGAAGCACCTTCAAATAAATGTAACAGATAGTGGGAATGAAAACTCACGGGTATGCGTACACTCACACCACTTAATACACATTCTTGCAACCCGCACACCACATGTACTCCGCACATCAATCACACACAGTGCAACTATCGGCAATATATGAAATGCACCAATCACACATTAATAGCACACTCAGTAGACATACCAGACAATTAGTCATATAATGTACATATAACAAACTTGACGAATACACGCAAAAACATAAACAACTCACACGCAACGCCTACCACGCACACCCACCAGTCACACCTTGCGAAAACACATCATGAACATATAACAGGCTCGACGCACACACCCTACACCCACCAGGCATGTATTGCACACACACAGCAACCGCACACATCATGCACGCACATAAACTATGCCACACATACACATCAGTCAAGCGGCAAACACACCATTGTCATTAAGATGCGTGTCTACTGCCTGGTGACGTACACTTCTCTGCTGTTTATGGCACTTGGAGTTGTTACTGCACCCCACACCTCTTGACAGCAGTGCAGCTGGGCACCTTACCTTGGGAAAACCCGGGCTGTCACTCATGTAAATATAATAAAATATAAAATAAAGACAAAAGATAAAAGCACAGTCTATTGTATTTGCCGCGGTGTTGCTCCAGACCTATACCAAATTTTGAAGAATGTTTGTTTAATTTGCATATTTAATAGTGTTAACTGGTGCTTTGCTTCCACGGTGTGTTCGAGTACGGAAAATAGACCCCTGGCACCTGCAGGAAGACAAGCAGATGCGAGTCTGTAATTGACACAAAAGCGGCTTGAATTATCCACTTTCACACAGTGGACACGGGTGTAAACCCACGGTGTGGGGTGGAGGCATTATTTCGCAATGTGTAAGAGTTGCTTTTAGCCAAAGATGCTCAGGCCAGCAGCCAGACTTTATCACCCCTACCCGACGACAACAATGATCTCCCAGTCTAATCTGGTTCCTAGTTTGTAGTTTTAGGAGGGGAAGCTGAGCCTCCTGCACGACGCTTTGGCACCAATGCATCACAAGACACGCATGCGATGTAAACATATTTATTCTAGTTTAGTTGGCAACTAAAGAACCCGCAGCCTGAAACTTGGTGAATACACACACAATATCAAAAGAACAAGGTGAGCGTGTAGTTTGATTATATATTGCAGTTTGCTAACGCAGCTTAACTTTCAAGATGAACCACATAGTTCATAGGAAGATATAGTTAATCCGCATGCACTGCAGGTTTTGAAGTCATTGCTAAGCGGGCAGTGAAACACCCACATTATGTCACGTAGCGGAACAGATCCAGCAGCCCCGCAGAAACATGAGATGGAGGAATGACATAGCTCACGCACCAGGAGGAGTGTGCCGGACGGGGTTGGGGAACCGGGGAGCTCATTTTTTTCCGTTGCTTCCAAACAAGCCACCAGGCAGCAGCGGAGACTTTGCACCGCTGTGAAACCGAGCTCTGCCTAGAAGGTCTCTCCGTCTCCATGGACCAACAGCTGGTCCAGCACCTCCCAAAGAACTGGGCACCCACCCGATTGTGCCTGACGCAGGAGCTGCAAAGCCCAGTAACCTATGCAACTGCCATTGCTGAAGACCGGCTTTGAGCCGGACACGCGAGGCAGATGACTTTACATGGCAATGGCCACAATGCAGCATAGCCCGGCACCATGAAGGGCAAGGCAGGGGACTGTGGCTCTAGGCTGGCCTGGTAGCACTTTTTGGAGCCCTCTCAATAAGTCTCACCAGACCAGCGCAGGCGCTGGGTCAGGCGAGACCTAAAAATGTGCAAAATTCCAGACTAGCACTTCGCGTGATAACCTGTAATTACTTGCAATTTTTAGGCATTCCGAGTAATCTCCATAAAGGAAATAATAAAAGTTTTACTCGTCTAGTCTTTCAGCCAACAACAGCAGCACCACACTCACCCTCATAAGCTCTTACTTGTGATTGCAAATGTAAAACTACACGATCCAGAACGCCGCTAAAAAAAATACACTTTACTGTTTAAAGGTGCTGATGACGTCCAGGGCCGGACTGGGAACCAAAACCGGCCCTGGAAAAAGTGCTCGGCAGGCCTCCCAGGGGCTTGGGGGAGCCGCCGAGCTCTTTGCCAGGGCCGATTTTTGGCCGATTTTGTTACAGGGCTGCAAAAACGGCCCTGTAACAAAAACGGCCCCCAGGGGCTCAAAACCGGCCCCCACCCGTGCAGCGCACCGGGGATTGCCCGGTGCCCGCTACGGCCAGTCCGGCCCGGATGACGTCACGGGGTTAGCTGGCAACCATGGACTTCGCCTCACATCAATATTAGTTGACGGGTCGGCTCACTCGTGAAATGGGCGTGAGCATGGGAGAAAGAGTGGCCCTCCTCGTGCTCAGTGCAATACAACATGAGAGAGCTGCCTGCATGGTTGCCATGGCGCCGCCGCAGCAGCGTTCATCTTTGCAAGCAATGATCCAAAAGGCCGGCCACTTCAGATTTATTTTTAGGCCGAACAAGAGCCTTCCAGTGAAAAACACAACCTGCACCCATATAAGGCCGGGGAGTAATCAGACGCGCGTGGGTAACATTCTGTATAAAAGGAATAAAGTCTTCGAGGGCGACAGGAAGGAAACCACTTCCTGCGCAACCTTGGACGAATACACCCAGGAGCTCTTAATCAAACAATAAATCTATGTACCATTCGGGTGACAGGGGGCTGTCTCACTGCGTGCCCCAGGGCGAGTGCTGCGCAGGCCGGTGTGGCATGGAGCCGACGCAGCGTGTGGAATCTGCGAACTGCTGTTTACATGGCAACGGCGCACAACACGCTATTTTAAGAGGGGCCTGTGGATTTGGAATGAGCCGCGGCCCCCACCTGGCCCACCTTACGCTACCCGTGTCCTACAATGCTCTTTGGAGCCCACGAGGGTGCCTCAAGGCACTAGCCGCAAGAGCATGGCGGTATCTTTCAATAGAAGCACCGGCATATTTTTGTTACAAAAAAATAAATTAAAAAAGGCCTCAACTCCTTTGGCAAACATTTTGCACGGGCAAATGCTATCCGCCCAGAGGGCACCGGGCAGGCATTCCTGGCACTGGCCTCTTCCCAGACTTAAGTGTGAAAAAGTCCTGTGGAAGTGCCGCGTGTGGCATGCACGCTCTCTGCATTCAAGGTCTCGACCCACCGAGCTGACTTACAACAAGCCATTACTGGGCAAAACATACGCATGGCAAGCAAGGACAGAAGAGTACGTTAAAAAGTAGAACCCCAAAAATAACCAAACATATGAAAAGTAATTCAAGACAAGCGCTCGCCATGACGTTTCCGTTTGGCTTTTTCTGCCGTGGCCTCGCCTGCTAAAAGGTTTCTTTTCTTTATGGGGCCATGTGTTTGGCCCCATAAAGATAAGAAACCTTTTGCAGCAGAAGGAAGGCAGGCAAGGCCGGTCAAATGGGACGGCTCGAAAAGCCAAGCGAAAACGTCACCGGCACCTTTCTCCCAATGGCTGGCCGCCGTTTACCATAAACGGTGACGCCGGCCAATGGGAAAGAGGGGCGGGGCTTAATGCCCCTTACTGAAAATACCCTGTCAACACTAAATCTCGCCAGCGAGACTGCGTATGCGCGCAGCTTTACGCTAGCGAGACCTAATAAAGTGCCAAGTGTAAATTGTTTTTTTTTGTTTTTAACAAATATAGAGATACCATAATTTCTTCACAGTGCCTCGTGCATATATAACCTATTTTTAACTAATTCATCATCATCATGTTTCATCTATGAACCCGTAGGGAAAAAAAAAGTCGCCATATGCCCTTGAATCTTACCACAGCTCCTATACGTTTGGCATAGGCCTCTTCTAGTCTACAAGTCCTGGTAATTTTATTAAACCAATGTTCAATGCTAAGTTGTAAACTGATTCTCCAGTTTTGCAGAACAAGTGATCTAGCAACTGCGATGACAATTAATTTAAATATTGCTGATTTTCTTTGAAACATTTCACTTCTCCTGAAGAACCAAATAACACCAGCATGGCTGACAGACTGATTTCCAAGGATAGAATCAAGGAAATTTCCGCAAAAACCCTCTTCCAGAAATATTGTAAATCATTACATTAAAAAAATATATGTAGCCAACCGCCTTCACCCTCTTTATTACAGCGAAAACAATTATTCGGGCAGGTTTGAAACATTTTAGACAATTTCAGGGGTGTAAAATATAGTAACCATCTAGATAGAAAATTAATTATTTTTAAATTGGCACCTCTGAGAGCTTTATTTGCAAGATCACTACGCTGTTTCCACTCTCTGGTATTGAACTTACAGCCTGTCTCTGAATTAATTTTTTGGAGCTCTTTTGTCAGGATCTCTTCCGAGTTGGCTTTTTGATGAAGTAACTGATACCAACAACCAACCCCTACCATTTTATTTACAATCTGCTTAACAATTGGCCGTACCGTCTCATCTAGCATTGCGTAATTAATTTTAAGGAAGTTGGATATTTGTGCAAAGCTCAGGGCCAGCGCTGTATTCGGTGTAATGGCCTGGAAACAAACCGTTTCCCAATAAATTAAAGAATTATGGTTATAGAAATCCCCGAGCTGGAGATAACCCAGTTCTTGCTAATCCTGAAAAAGCCCTCTGGAGAGTTTGAGACCTCCTACTACCCCATCCTGTATAGGGGTGTAAGCGTGAAATAACTGCATTCTTTCAGCCAGTGTGAAGATAACCTTATATCGCGTTTTTTGGGGGAGTTTCGCCAAACGTAGGAACACGGGGAGTCCAATGGCGCTTTCAGCATACTTGTCAATTTTTTTTTATCAAAAACAGAATTTTCCTTACCCAATTGGGAAAATAAATTAAGTAAAGAAGCCTGATAATATGTTAAAAAATGTGTGAGTGCTAGTCCTCCTGAAGTTACATCAAGTTGCAATATAGAGAACTTAACCCTAGGTCGTTTATTATTCCAAACAAACTTCCTTATCAATTGATTCAGCTCCTTGAAATAATAATTCGGGATTTTCATGGGCAGATTAATAAATAAAAACAAAAACAGTGGAAGGACCGTCATTTTATCCATTGAGACCCTCCCAACTAAGGACAGTTGAAGCAGAGACCAGTTATCAAACAGCTTTTTGACTTTCGTGAGCAATCTATTGTAATTCAAAGAAAATAATTGCTCAAAATCATTAGTGACATGTATCCCCAAATATCTAATTGGGTGCGGAGGTTTTAGATGGATGGCAGGTGGAAAATCCAAAGGAGTCATATTAAATGCTAACATTTCAGTTTTACCATGGTTAACTTTATATCCTCCAACTTGCGTAAAGTTTTGAATTTCATCCAACACATTCTGTAGGTTATCTGCCCCTGCCTTCAGATATAGAATAATATCGTCTGCATAAAGCTTAATTTTTGCCATACCATCAATGTGAGGCACGATTATTATGCTCTTCCGGATCTTCTCAGCTAGAGGTTCGATAAACAATGAAAATAGGAGAGGGAGACAACGGGCACGCCTGATGGGTGCCACGTTTGATAGTAACCTTACCATTGACTAAACCGTTAATCATGATTGTAGCTTCTGCCCCTCTATACATTTCTGTTAACATCCGTATAAGTTGTTGTGGAAAGCCGAACTTCCGTAAAATAAAAAATAACGCACTCCAGTCTACCAAATCAAAAGCTTTTTCAGCATCCATCATCATAATCACCGCATCAGTCTGATTAATAGAAAAGTAATCGATGGCTTGCATTAAAACATACGTATTCAATGCCATTAAACTCCCAGGAATAAAACCATTTTGATCACTATGGACCACCTGTTGTGCACAGGGAGCTATCCTTTTTGTCCAGATTTTTGTAAGAAATTTATAATCTATATTTAGCAGACTGATTGGACGAAGGATCCTTATCCTTTTTAAGAAAAACTATTACCCTCGATTCCTAAAAACTTTTGGGAATATCTATACCATCCTTAATTTCATTAAACAATCTTACCGAAAAGGGAAGTAGTTCATCCTGAAAAACATTATACATTTCTACAGGAATCCCGTCTGCTCCACTAGCCTTGGCATTAGCCATACTTTTTAGTATAATTGTGTTTCACGTCTTCCTATTTGAGAGCTCAATGCCTCTGAGAGCTTTTGCGATAGCAAAGGAAGCTCCAATGAATAAAAATATCTCCCAAGATCTGCCTCATCCACCCCATGCGTTTCTCCATAGATATGGTTAAAATGTGCACAGAACACCTCACCAATAGCCTGCTTATCATCTTCTAGGAGACCTGTTGCTGGATTTTTTATTTGAGAGATTAATTGTGCAGCTTTTTGTTATTTCGTGGACCAGGCCAAAAATCTGCCAATCTGCTGGCTCTCCTCGTAGAGTTTTTGTTGGTAGCCTTACTTCCTGCAATTTCCTCTGTTAAGAAAAAATATTTTAGATTCTCTTTTGCCCTAGCTAGCTCTTGCTGCTGAGCCTTTATTATGGGCGCTGAAGAATCTGTAAGAATTATCTTCTAGCCTCCTCCATGGTCATTTGAAGTGTGGCAATCTTATGTCTCCGTAAGTTATTAATTCTTACCTTATAAGAAATAACCTGGCCTCTAAACGTAGCTTTAAAGGTCTCCCATACCGTAATTAAAGGGGCCGTATTTAAATTGTGTTGAAAAAACTCCTTGATAAACCCTCTGGTTTCTGTTAACCAGATCGTATCTTGTAGGAGGGATTTATCAAATTGCCATCTGGGTCTATTTTTCACAATCTTATTTAATAATAATGTAAAAGAGACTAGCGAATGGTCTGAAAAATAATTGGCGACTATTTCTGCCAGACCCCTAGCAACTAATTTATCCACTAAAAAATAAGCCAAACGTGAGGCCGATCTAAATCTACCAGAGTAGCAGGTAAATTGCGAGAGAGTAGGATGGGCTAATCTCCAGGGATCGGCTATGAGAAATGTTTTGTTAGGCTATTAAATAATTTTGAAGTTTTGGGTTTTAGTTGACGCTTCGCTTTATTTAATGAATCCAAGGCTAAATTCTGAATAAATTTAAAATCACCGCCCAGAACTAATACACCTTCCATACTTATTACTAATTGATAAATTTGGCCGAGTGCTGCAATATCATCCTCGATAGGGCCATAATAATTTACCAAATTCAGCGTTGTTTCCTGCAGCTTAACTTTTACCCACAGCCCTCTGCCTTTCCCATCTCGTTGGACCTCCTTAACTTTCCAGTCAAGTGTGTTTGCAAGTAGAATCCCTACCCCTCGAACAGCTAAATTGGCAGAAGAGAAAAATGCCTGTGAATACCTTTTGGGAAGTACTATCTTTGGGTTATTAGATCTGAAATGAGTTTCCTGTAATAAAACAATCTCAGGAGAAAGAGAGTAACCCAATTTAAAAAAGCAGCACTTTTCCGCATGTTAAGAAATCCATTAACATTACAGGATACAATTTTCACATTCTGCATTTAAACATTTCATCTGTAATTCTGAATATTCTTTTTGAAAGACCCAGGTAAAGTGGCCTACATTGAATGAAATAAATCTGTAAAGTCGATTACCTTTTTCCGGTTCATTTTTTCCTGTATCTATGCACCCCCAACAAAAAAAACCCCAGCAACCCTGAACCAACCCCCCCAGAAATGTGGTCAACCCTTCCGGCCCGCATCCCACATCTCTCCCTCCTTTAACCAATGGGGTGCCCTGTAGCTGCACCCTAGGTGATCTGCCCCCAACCCAAACAACAAAGGAGACCTAAGTACTATTTTCTGTTATTGTTTCATTTATAATTTATTTTAATTTTTGAAGAGTTAGTGGATTTTTCAGGGAGTAAGCAGGGAAGTGAATTCATTTTTCATTTATTTATTTTGTTTCCTAAAATATTTTTGTATGATATTTTCATTACATTACATTCTATTTATTCATATATTATATTCAGTGAAAAAACCATAGGTTTCACACACGTTATAGTTAGGAATTAGCATTTAAAAAACCTTAGAAATTCAGTGAAAAAACCATAGGTTTCACACATGTTATAGTTAGCTGGACATTTTACTCGTAAAAAACCAATGAAATTCCCCCGTTATAGTTAGTTCAGCTAACTATAACTCGCGCGCCCGCAATGCACTGCTGATGATGTCACATATTACATCACTCATGACATGGTCAGTGACATCACTCATGACATCACTGATGACATCTCAAATGACATCACTGATGACATCACTGATGACATCATCCAGTGAATGTGTGTTTTTCTGAAAATTAAATATGTTTTATATATGTATATCTCAAGGTCGATGGAAGAATAAATGGGTATATTACTGTCTAAATGGATGATTTCTTTTTGAAAAATTGATTGTGTAACTGACTGATTAAGTGTATCATAGTGAATACATGGCTTAGTGAGTAATGTTTAAATATATAAATATCTGTATCAGTCTCTCACTTTGTGTATAAGTGGCTGCATGGGTTGGTGAGTAGCTACATGGGTGTCTATATAGGTTATTAATTGGTTTTTTGAGTATAAGTATGAGTGTCTGCATGGTTCGGTGGGGGGTATGACGTAGTGCATAGGTGCATGAATGAGTGACTCACTGTTTGTATGTGTTGAACAGAGCATGTGTGCAGGACTGCATGGGTGGATGAGTGTGTGTATGGGTGTGTTAGTGAGTGAATGACTGTCTCAATAGTGTCTTTATGAGTAACTACATATGTTTAAAACTAGTATATGTGACTATTGGTTTATATATGTGAGTATATGTGAGAGTGAGAGATTGAAAGAATTCCTGTATGAATAAATATGTATTTCTATAAGTAATTGTTTAAAAGACTAAGTATGTGTAAGTTTCCGTAGAAGTAAGTGTGGTGGTGTGTGTATAACTGTATATGCAAGTAAATGTATGTTTGATTCTTTATTAGCATGAGTGACTATGTGTGTGAGTAGCTCTATGGATGAGTGGCATTGTGTAACAGGATGTATAGGTGTATGAGTACATATGATAAGTGAGTACATGTATGAGTGACTGTATTGGACTGTTGGTGAATGAGTGGATGTGTATGTGGATCTTAGAATTACTGAAGAGGTTGTTGTAACTGTTATTGGTATGTCCATTGTTTTGTAAATTTTAGTCTCTATTTTTGAATGTGTGTATCAAAGGTTATATTAGGGGAAGAGGAGGTCTGCTACTCTATCACAAGGATGATGTCATCAGTGATGTCATCAGTGATGTCATTTGAGATGTCATCAGTGATGTCATGAGTGATGTCACTGACCATGTCATGAGTGATGTAATATGTGACGTCATCAGCAGTGCATTGCGGGCGCGCGAGTTATAGTTAGCTGAACTAACTATAACGGGGGAATTTCATTGGTTTTTTACGAGTAAAATGTCCAGCTAACTATAACATGTGTGAAACCTATGGTTTTTTCACTGAATTTCTAAGGTTTTTTAAATGCTAATTCCTAACTATAACGTGTGTGAAACCCATGGTTTTTTCACTGAATTTCTAAGGTTTTTTAAATGATAATTCCTAACTATAACGTGTGTGAAACCCATGGTTTTTTCAGTGAATTTGCAAGGTTTTTTAAATGCTATTTTTTTTTTTTTTCTTCTATTTTTTTTAACATATTTTTATTTTAATTTTCTTACCTTTTATAAAGACTATGGTTAAATATTTAAAATTCTTTAATATGTTTTTTTTAATATATTTTTTAAAATAAACATGTAAAATTTATTTGCATTCCTTTTTTTCTATTTTTTTTTTTTTTTTTTAGTACGCGTACCGTAAGCTTACGGTAAGCGTACGGTTTACGCAACGCCCGTAATTTCCCTACGCTGCTTGCGTATAGTTACGCAATTTGCGTAGCCGCGCGTACTCCGCGTGGGACGCGTGCGCGCGTACGCTACACGCGCACGTTATGCGGAAGTGTCGGGTAGTGACTGTTATGCGCATGTGCGCGTGAGCGTGTCTTTTTTACGCGCATGCGTAGTTTTGCCGTAAGCGTACCGTAAGCATACCGTAAGCGTACGGTAGGTCATGTGATCATGAAACACAACTTTTGATTGGTTGAAACTACTTTCAGTTCTAGAACTCTCCTACACCACACCCATTCCTCTCATTTCTGCTTGTGATCCCTTAGGAGAAGGAGCTGGGTTGTCTTTGTGATACGATGGCAGAACAGCAGAGCTCTTCTGAGAGTGAGGCTAGCACTAGCAGCACTGTTTTGAGGCAGAGAGCGAGGAAACAAAAGCCCTCTTATGTATGGGATTATTTTACTTTTCCTGAAGGCCAGCAAAAGGTGAATGCACCCTTAGTAACTTGCAAGCTGTGTCAGCGTGTACTTTCAAGAGGTAATACTGACAGGAAGTATTCCTTTGGGAATCATACCATGAAGAGACACCTCAAGGATGTACACAGAAGGACACATGGTCATATTTTTGGAGGTAACTCTTCAGAAAGACAAGCAAGTACATCCACAGCAGCTCAGCCTGGACCATCATCTGCAGAGCTGACTCCTTCTTCTGCAGGTCAGGTGAGCCCTTCATCTGTGGGGGGAGCATCTCCTTTTGCTGGCCCTCTGGAAATGAACCCTCGATTGAGGGTTGATATTCGATGCGCCTTTTGTCAAGATCTAATTTGCCATAGGGAGACCAGTGTTTCCCTAGTGAACAACAAAATAGATCAGCACATTTGTCGCTTTGAATAATTTTCCCATTCTTTCTTTCCTCTGTCCCTGCATGAACACAACGGTTCTTTTAAGAGCCAACCTTATCTTTCATCTTTTTTTTACATGTTTTTAAAAACTTTTTTTAAATTTTTTTTTACCGTACGCGTACGGTACGCGTACTTTTTTTTTTTTTTTTTTTAAAAACACTAAAAATCAATTATCACATTACAAGGTCCTTGAGAGACTACAATTATTATTATTGACTTACCATACCCACTCAAAAAATATTTATTCATTTGTTTTTTAAAAAAATAGCTTTAAAAATGGTTCTAGTTTTCGAAATTTTTCTATATCAATCTGAAAAAAAAGAAAAAAGTATTAATATTTTTTAAAACATTTTATAATACAGTACACATATTTACATATTTTTCAAAAAATATTTTTGCCTTATTTTTGCTGTTTTCAGAATATATTGCATTTCACTATAAATTGTGAAAGCAATTGCATTCATCATTTTACAGCGGGCAAAAAAAAATAACAATCACAAAGATTGTATTAAAAAAGCCCAGAATCTCTTTTTACTTAAACTTAACATTATAGAAATGCATAATATTCTAAAAAAATATCATCTAATACCAATACTTATTTCTTTAAAATACCGTCTGATATGTTTGTTTCAGAAGTATAATCACAATATTATATCTCAAATAACTCCACAATACATCTGATTCCATTTCCTTTAGGCCAAATAGTAATTTTAAAATTTTTTGGGGAATAAATTTCCAACGGTAATCCAATAAAATTCTAAAGTTTAATTTGTCCAGATCTCACCGATTCTCTGTAACATTTTGGTTCACGAAAATTTTTTGAATAATTTATTAAGTCCACAATAGAATTGGTTACTTTTCCGCATGGCCAAATAGTAATTTTTTAAATCATTTTTGAAAAAATTTCCAATGGCAGTCCAATAACATTCCAAAATTTAAATTGTGCAGATGTTACCGATTATCTCTAATTTATTGGTTTTTGAAAGTTTCATTAAAAATTAAAAAAGTCCACATTACAATTGGTTATCTTTCCATTAGGCCAAATGATAATTTAAAAAATCTTTTTTTTACAAAATTGCAATGGTAATCCAGTAAAATGGTAAAATTATTTTGTCCAGATCTTGCCAAATCTCTCTAAAATTTAGGTTTCAGGAAGATTAGATAGGAATTTGCTCAATCAAAAGGCAAAGGTTGTTTGAAAATCAATTGGGAATCATTACACAGTGTCCAACCTTTTTCACATTTAAAATAAACTGTGTAATGTCCAGAAGTAACAGTAGGTCCATCATGGAAAATTATTGCAACAGTTACAAAAGTTTTTCCTGAAATTGATAATTGCTGTCCTGTAAACTTCTTTATTAAAGTATCCAATTTTGAACCATCAGCTCTACATTGTTGCATCATTAAAATTACATACTGTCCGTATTCCTTTAAAATGAATGTTGAAAACATGTCAGATTTACACTCACCACATTTCATGCTATGATTAGCATCTTTAACTAATTTTGCAAAAGTGACTGTTTTACTCTCTGGCAATGTCAAATAAATAAACCTTTCATTATCAACATTAGAGCCACATATATTATAACAATTTTCACAACTATGTTCCCATTTATAAGAGAGACCAAAAAAAATTTCAATGGGAACTCCTTCTTCTTCCACTACCTGAAGAAAATACATCAAAAATTCATGTGCATCTTGCTGTTCATTTTGAGAAAACTGTGTTCGTCCTGAACATATATCTAAAAGTTTTCTAATTTCAGTAGCACTTTCTATTTGAGTTTTATCTTTACTCAGCTTTTGAAAAAGGAGACTCAGCTCTGAACAGAATCTTTTTCCCTGATTTACTATTATCTGCTCTTGCAAACTTTCCAGATAAAATGCAACATTCAGCACTACATTTGCGTAGCAGTTGACACCAGAGCTATTTTCAAAATGACATCCTACAACCTGTTCTTCATTTTCCTTTTTCTTTTTGCTTGCAATTACATCACTCCTCTTTTTTTTCCTCTTCTCTACATCTTCATTACAGATATTCTCATTTTTTCTTTTACGAGAAACTACTCGTTTCTCCAACACAGGATACTGACCTAAATGAGGAGCATAGCTTCTTCTTAATCTATTATACTCCTTTACACAGTTTGTATCAGCACTAACTTTTGAATCATCAAAGTCTATCATGAATAAACCTGATAATGTTTTCACTCGTGACAAAGCAACATATGCCATACCTTCTTTGAACACAGTTGAACCAATGTTCACAAATGCACAATCTACAGTCAATCCTTAAGACTTGTGAATAGTTACAGCATATGCTAGCGAAAACGGAAACTGCTTCCTACGTACATATAAATCTTTTACAAGCATGAAACGAACTGAACAACGACAAATGTCTTTAACTTCTTCTATCTGATCAAATTTTATTTTTAAACATTCAATTCCTTCTTTTTTCTGATAATTAATAAAACCCACAACTCTTCCCATAGCTCCATTAACTAAACCTTTTTCAACATCCAAATTTCTTCTTAAAAATACTCTACAGTTCATGCAAACATATAGATTTTTTTCTAATCCAGCTGTTTTGGAGATGTTCTTCTCTAGTGAGTCCAATTTATTTTTCAGTTTGCCTGTTACTGTGACAGTAATTCTTCCATCCTCAATTTTGTCCACTGCTTCCAATTTCCTGATCTCTTCCTTTTCCAATTTCAAAAGCTCCTCATTACATATTGAGCATTCACGTAGAGTTGGCATTAAGCAGATGACACTTTTGTTTTCTGCAATATTCTTGTATATTTTCTCTGCAACTATTTCTTCCTTTGGAAATAAATTATGTAGCAGCCGACTCTGTAATGCTTTTTTGCCAACTTCTGTGAGTAGTCCAATCCTGATATCTTTCAGAATACTTCCATATTCTTCATCGCTTGCTTGCCTCATATTAGTAGTAAGTTCCTTGTACTCAAAGAAGGACCAAATATTTGTATTTCCGATGCTTCCCAATGACTTCTTCGTGTCTTCATGTGTGACAGTATTAAATACTGGTTGTCCTTTAACTGGAGTAAGTTGCAAAAGATCTCCAAAAATTATGACGTATTTTCCACCAAATAACATGTCATAGTCTGTCTTCAAAATTTGCTGCATTCTTAAATGCACAAAGGCAAGCATTAAGTTTGATACCATGCTCACCTCATCAATAATGAGAACTTGCATCTTCTTCAATACTCTTGAAACTTCCAAGGATGCTTCTCCAGTTAGCTTGTTGTATTGTATTTTGTTCTCATGCTCCACTGGTAACATTAGCAAATGATGTAAAGTGATTCCTTTTATGTTATATGCTGCTAACCCAGTTGGAGCAGTAACCACACAAGACAAAGTAGAATCCGTTTTTTGCTGTAGGTAGCTTCTGATGACTTTTATTAGGAAACTTTTTCCAGTTCCAGCTTGTCCGCTTACAAACATCCTGATTGGATGAAATGATGTGCATGAGCACTCTTTTTTTTCATGTAGAAATCCGTGATCAATTTTGTTTTTGATCTCTTCATAAATTTGTTGCTGCTCTTGATTCAGTTGTCTTTCCAAATTTTCTAAGTCTATAAATTCTTCTTGAGCTTGATTCATAGCCGTTTCCACTTCATTCATGGCTATTGATGCTTCATTTTCAACGATTGGTTGTCCTAGGGGATCTTGACTGAGTGTTCCTGAACTTTGGCTGTCCTGAGAACTGTCTCTAGCTATTTCTGCTGCAATTGTAGTTTCCTGTTCAATTTCTTCATTTAACATTTGCAGATAAGTTGAGAATGTACTGCATTGTATGCTGTCTTTGCAAGCATTAAAAGAATCTTCATAGCTTTGAAATTCTCCCAGTAGTTCATCCTCTGTACGCCATGGTTTAAACAACTGTAAAAGAGCCAAGTAGTAAAATTCCTTCTTGTCAGTAGTGTCACAACTCAGCTTCCGGTGATTTATCAAACTTCCTTTTGTTTGCTTCACCAAACATCCTTCTTCACCAACGACTTTATATTTTCCATTGTTGATGTCTTCTGCGGCTTTCCGTGAATAAATGTAGTTCTGCAGCACTTCATAGAGACACATGTTCTCCAGATGATGACTTCTCTTGGGATAATAAGTGTCCAACATGTTTGATTTCAAAATATCTGTACTTTCTGGGTCATTCTCGGCCAAATATTCAATTTCTCCTACAGATTTCAGTACCCGATTTCTCATTGCTGCAAGGCCTAAACTTGCCCAAATTATTCTTCTTGACTTCGAGTAGAGACTTGCAGAAGATAACCTATCTGAACATTCGTAGGATCCAATTTCTCGATGCGATAACATCTTCAAACTGAAACTGTACAGCTTCTTACTGACAGTCTTCTCGTGAGAAATCTCTTCCCACATTTCCTTCAATTCTGTTTTTTCTGATTTTGTAATGTAAGACGTTACATATCGAGCAACAGCAATGGAATTGTCAGCAACATACTGTATATCCATGTTAGCGTTCCACATGGATAAAATGACTGGGTTGTAGTCATTTATATTTTTTGATTCTTCTTTTCTTTTTAGGTTGTAGGTATTCTTAGGTGATTTTCTTGTGATAGTATGTCTCACAGCTGACATTAAAACTGTTGACTCTTCCATTTGAAAGAACAGGTCTTGGAAATCCAAATCGACATTTAGTGTAGTATTTATCTTTGCTCTTGTATTTCCGTCGACAGTATTTTCCACACCGATGACTTTGGAAATGTAAAACTTGCTCCTTTAACTTTTTCTCTTCTGTGCTTTTTGGTATAGCACATGTTGCATATTCTTCAATGTAAGATAACACTGCTTCATCAGTATCTGTTCCAAACTTTGGGGCATCCTTGATCCACAACAGCATATGAATATGAGGAGCACCTCTTGCCTGGTACTCTTTTCTCCAAAAGAAATCCTCTACTTCTCCAAGAGGTGGATTTTTTTTATTGCAGATGAAGGACATCATAGCCTCAAATCTATGATTGAAATATCTGCAAACATTAACCGGATCCAATGAGCACAGTTCTCCTGGTGTCTTGTATTCGATGTTTTTAATGTTTGAATTTGCCTCTCGTAGAAAATCCAGTAAATCATCCCAAGCGTACTCGGCACAGCTTAGGGTAAGGAACCATGTTGGTGTTCCTAAATTCCGTAACATGCATTTTAATTCACCATGGCGTCGGTACCAATATTCATTTGTCCCACGCTGACAAGCCATCAGATTGATCAGTTGTGTTTCCAAATGATCATCTCGGTGCTGCACTTTCTCCATAAAATCCTTAGCAGACACATTTTGTAAATGTACTCCACTTTTTAAAATGTGATTTACTGCATAAGACAGTGCAGACAAGTCGCTTTCAAATAAAAGATGGAACAAATAAGGAATACTTTGTCGAAATCTGGGATCTTCAGCATATAGTCTTGGAGTCCGATACTCAGAAGCTGGAATCTGTTCTGGACGTTCATCGTATCGTCCTCCTTTTCCTTTAGGAAACAGCTGGGAAAAACATCGAGCTTCCAAGCTCTCCTCCCATACACTCACGGGAGTTCCTTTTGCTTTCTTCATCTGAAAGAGATCAATATTGTCTCCCATAACTTCTTTTGAATGAAGAGGATGTATGCTAAAATGTTCATAAATTTCTTCTTCCTTTGACTTGTCCACTTTTTCAATTTGTCCAGTTGGTGTTTCTGTGTCTTCTTGTAAATCTTCTTCTTCTTCTTCTTCTATATAAATTGATTCATACCATTTGTTATTCCTTTTCAAATACAAATTTGCTTTTTGTACTTTCCGTACATCTACCAGCTCCTGCCAAATCTTCTTATTCTTTGTAGGTACACCATTAACCAGAATAATTAATGGTTCAGTTTCCAAAGTATCCGCATCAATAGTTTCCATATTTTTTTTCAAATCCAAGGGCAAATACACCACTCTACCTTTTAAACCTCTCAGTAAATCTGAAGGAGGTAATTTACCAGTTTTGGGCTCCATACGTACTATGGTCTGGAACGGATGAACACATTGAATGAGTATAGACTCATATGTATTTAATTCAGAAAGTTCAGCAGGAATAGCATCCAATTCTAAATTATTATGTACAGCTCTGGTCGGCATTCTATTTTCCTCTAACTTGTTGTAACAGTATTTACAAATACGCTGATCTTCACCCAAATCAAAACAATTTTCTAGAAATATATATGTGGCAAAATCCTTCCACTTATAATTATCTTCATTTTCACTCTTTCTGTAGAGATCAACATTCCTAGTTTGTTTTCTATAATGAGTTCTGCGGCAACAAATACAAGTAAAATTTGGTCTTTCATTAGAGACTATTGCAAATTTTGTTATGTGATCATTAAATGTGTTACTTACAGAGGGTTCTACATTCTCTTCCACTTCTTCCTCATTTACTGTGTCCTTCTCTGCACTGTTTTGTTCAGGACCAAAGTAACAAAACTGAATTTCATCAACAACCTTCTCTACATCTGATACCGTTCCTCGGAACAGAGCCCTATTCAATTCATTTAACTTTATTGCTGGACTTTTGGCAAAATACAACCGTCTCACAAACTTTCTCATTTCAGTATGATGAACAGCCAGCATCCTAAAATGATGGAAAACACTATTGCACACTTTTCTAGATAGACAAGCCAGAGAATGACCCTGCAAACCAGTATTCTCTCTCACTCTGCATGGATCCAGACTTTGAAGCACCTTAATCTTCTGTTTTATACTTTTTTTACTATATTCTCTTAGAAACTCTCGAAATTTGTCAATAGATTCCTGACGCACAGTGCAAATACTACTACAATTCCAAGTGTACACTGGGGCTTTAGGACGTCTCCCCATTGCCTCATCTGCCATCACTTGTACCTCATCTCTTGGAACCATTATCTCCTTCTCCATTATGCAACCATTTTTTACTTCGTATGAACTACCTCTGGTGTCAACTGCATGCAGCAAACTATTACTTTGAAAATAGCTCTCTTCATTAAAAAAAGGTTCACTACTTGAACTATGCATCCACTTTCCTAAAAACACTTTACAAAAGTTTGTTCTGTTCACTACTCTTTTCCTTTTGCTATGTGATTTCAGTACATTAACCATTTTGTCTAATGTACGCATCCTATTCAAAATTAATATGAATAGTTTCCTTTTTAATTCTAATGCCTTTGCTGCAATGGCTTCAATTTCTTTTTTTCTCTTATAAAACTTTGCCTTTTGCTTATATTTCTTCACATCCTTTATCAAATTGGACATAACTCTCCTCAGAAACATTTTTCTACGTATCTCTTTAAACGCTGTTTTTCTGTTTAAGTTTATCTTTTTAGTTGCAGAAGGTATATTTGCATTAACTAAATTCTCAATTTTTTCCTGTCCTTTTCGATTGAAATCATTCTTTCCAGTACAGACATTTTGTACATTTTTCCTTTTTTTGAATATGTTCCTTAGAAAATCTTTTTTTTGCTTACCAGAAGATTTTTTCTTCCTCCCAACATCAGCATCTTCTACTAACTTTGATCCTCTAGTTGTCTTCAAATATAGTTTTTTTTTAGCGTTTTTTGAACTCTGGATTTTGTAGACATCTTAAATTTTGTTCACTGCTCTTCAGCAATACCTGAAAAAAACTAAAAAAAAATGACCTTTATTTTATTTAAATATATTACTACATTTCTTTTCACAATAGTCACAAAACGAAATTTCTTTGCCAATTTGAATGCACACTTACTGCTCTTTTTTTTGGGCAAGTGAAAATCACTTTTACAGACTGACACATTATGAAACCACTTTTCAGATTTTTTTAAAAAGCCCATGTCCAGACTGCTACACTCCAGCAAGGGCAACCAGTCTTAGTGATGCTGAATGTATTTGCATTACAGACTGAAACCTCAAAACCCCACTCGCTTCTAAATACTGTGCATGATTATACATGGAAAGGAGCTGGGTGTGTGCTAAGAGTCTGCTTCTTCCCCCAAAAAATCGCTCCCCCTTTTTCCTACTAATGCAACTGTGAAATCACCAGAGCAAAACGCAATAAATCTCTGCCTGTAATTCCTATTTCCACACAGAGTCATGTTTTCACATTAGTCCCAAAACGAAATTTCTTTGCCAATTTGAATGCACACTTACTGCTCTTTTTTTTTGGCAAGTTAAAATCACTTTTACAGACTGACACATTATGAAACCACTTTTCAGTTTTTTAAAAAAGCCCATGACCAGACTGCTTTTTCAGACCACCACCATGTGTATCCTCAGTGACTGCCTACACTCCTTCAAGGGCAACCAGCCTTAGTGATGCTGAATGTATTTGCATTACAGACTGAAACCTGAAAACCCCACTCGCTTGTAAATACTGTGCATGATTATACATAGAAAGGAGCAGGGTGTGTGCTAAGAGTCTGCTTCTTCCCCCAAAAAATCGCTCCCCCTTTTTCCTACTAATGCAACTGTGAAATCACCAGAAAAAAACGCAATAAATCTCTGCCTGTAATTCCTATTTCCACACAGAGTCATGTTTTCACATTAGTCCCAAAACGAAATTTCTTTGCCAATTTGAAAGCACACTTACTGCTCTTTTTTTTTGGCAAGTGAAAATCACTTTTACAGACTGACACATTATGAAACCACTTTTTTGATTTTTTTAAATGCACATGTCCAAACTGCTTTTTCAGACCACCACCATGTGTAACCTGGGTGGCTGCCTACATTCCAGCAAGGGCAACCAGCCTTAGTGATGCTGAATGTATTTGCATTACAGACTGAAACCTAAAAACCCCACTCGCTTGTAAATACTGTGCATGATTATACATGGCAAGCAGATGGGTGTGTGCTAAGAGTCTGCTTCTTCCCCCAAAAAATCGCTCCCCCTTTTTCCTACTAATGCAACTGTGAAATCACCAGAAAAAAACGCAATAAATCTCTGCCTGTAATTCCTATTTCCACACAGAGTCATGTTTTCACATTAGTCCCAAAACGAAATTTCTTTGCCAATTTGAAAGCACACTTACTGCTCTTTTTTTTTGGCAAGTGAAAATCACTTTTACAGACTGACACATTATGAAACCACTTTTTTGATTTTTTTAAATGCACATGTCCAAACTGCTTTTTCAGACCACCACCATGTGTAACCTGGGTGGCTGCCTACATTCCAGCAAGGGCAACCAGCCTTAGTGATGCTGAATGTATTTGCATTACAGACTGAAACCTGAAAACCCCACTCGCTTGTAAATACTGTGCATGATTATACATGGCAAGCAGATGGGTGTGTGCTAAGAGTCTGCTTCTTCCCCCAAAAAATCGCTCCCCCTTTTTCCTACTAATGCAACTGTGAAATCACCAGAAAAAAACGCAATAAATCTCTGCCTGTAATTCCTATTTCCACAGAGTCATGTTTTCACATTAGTCCCAAAACGAAATTTCTTTGCCAATTTGAATGCACACTTACTGCTCTTTTTTTTTGGCAAGTGAAAATCACTTTTACAGACTGACACATTATGAAACCACTTTTTTGATTTTTTTAAATGCACATGTCCAAACTGCTTTTTCAGACCACCACCATGTGTAACCTGGGTGGCTGCCTACATTCCAGCAAGGGCAACCAGCCTTAGTGATGCTGAATGTATTTGCATTACAGACTGAAACCTGAAAACCCCACTCGCTTGTAAATACTGTGCATGATTATACATGGCAAGCAGATGGGTGTGTGCTAAGAGTCTGCTTCTTCCCCCAAAAAATCGCTCCCCCTTTTTCCTACTAATGCAACTGTGAAATCACCAGAAAAAAACGCAATACATCTCTGCCTGTAATTCCTATTTCCACACAGAGTCATGTTTTCACATTAGTCCCAAAACGAAATTTCTTTGCCAATTTGAATGCACACTTACTGCTCTTTTTTTTTGGCAAGTGAAAATCACTTTTACAGACTGACACATTATGAAACCACTTTTTTGATTTTTTTAAATGCACATGTCCAAACTGCTTTTTCAGACCACCACCATGTGTAACCTGGGTGGCTGCCTACATTCCAGCAAGGGCAACCAGCCTTAGTGATGCTGAATGTATTTGCATTACAGACTAAAACCTGAAAACCCCACTCGCTTGTAAATACTGTGCATGATTATACATGGCAAGCAGATGGGTGTGTGCTAAGAGTCTGCTTCTTCCCCCCAAAAATCGCTCCCCCTTTTTCCTACTAATGCAACTGTGAAATCACCAGAAAAAAACGCAATAAATCTCTGCCTGTAATTCCTATTTCAACACAGAGTCATGTTTTCACATTAGTCCCAAAACGAAATTTCTTTGCCAATTTGAAAGCACACTTACTGCTCTTTTTTTTTGGCAAGTGAAAATCACTTTTACAGACTGACACATTATGAAACCACTTTTTTGATTTTTTTAAATGCACATGTCCAAACTGCTTTTTCAGACCACCACCATGTGTAACCTGGGTGGCTGCCTACATTCCAGCAAGGGCAACCAGCCTTAGTGATGCTGAATGTATTTGCATTACAGACTACAACCTGAAAAACCCACTCGCTTGTAAATACTGTGCATGATTATACATGGCAAGCAGATGGGTGTGTGCTAAGAGTCTGCTTCTTCCCCCAAAAAATCGCTCCCCCTTTTTCCTACTAATGCAACTGTGAAATCACCAGAAAAAAACGCAATAAATCTCTGCCTGTAATTCCTATTTCCACACAGAGTCATGTTTTCACATTAGTCCCAAAACGAAATTTCTTTGCCAATTTGAATGCACACTTACTGCTCTTTTTTTTTGGCAAGTGAAAATCACTTTTACAGACTGACACATTATGAAACCACTTTTTTGATTTTTTTAAATGCACATGTCCAAACTGCTTTTTCAGACCACCACCATGTGTAACCTGGGTGGCTGCCTACATTCCAGCAAGGGCAACCAGCCTTAGTGATGCTGAATGTATTTGCATTACAGACTGAAACCTGAAAACCCCACTCGCTTGTAAATACTGTGCATGATTATACATGGCAAGCAGATGGGTGTGTGCTAAGAGTCTGCTTCTTCCCCCAAAAAATCGCTCCCCCTTTTTCCTACTAATGCAACTGTGAAATCACCAGAAAAAAACGCAATAAATCTCTGCCTGTAATTCCTATTTCCACACAGAGTCATGTTTTCACATTAGTCCCAAAACGAAATTTCTTTGCCAATTTGAAAGCACACTTACTGCTCTTTTTTTTTGGCAAGTGAAAATCACTTTTACAGACTGACACATTATGAAACCACTTTTTTGATTTTTTTAAATGCACATGTCCAAACTGCTTTTTCAGACCACCACCATGTGTAACCTGGGTGGCTGCCTACATTCCAGCAAGGGCAACCAGCCTTAGTGATGCTGAATGTATTTGCATTACTGAGTCCAACCTCAAACCCTTAAACTATTCTTTTTTTTTCCAGTACACCTTAATTTATCGTGAAAACATAGTCCATATTATTTTACATGTTCCTCACATTTAAATTTCTCCCGAAACAGAAAATGATAAACGCAACTTCAACAAAAAGAATTTCCATTTCTATTATTCATTTCTTAATTTACCATATACATCTCCTCTCAAACTCTAACCTCACCTTTAAAATTAGTTAGTTGTGAAAGAAATGTGGCACTCAAACAGCAGATTATCAGAGCCAGGATCTCTGTTCTGTTCACCTCTCTCCTCTCAGCAGAACCAGATAATGGCAAACTTTCCCTCTATTTTTCCACACATATCCATGTAAGTTTCAAATCTCAGTGCTTCCCCCTTTTTTTCAAATGTAATCACACATTTCTATTGGTTGAAAACCAACCCTTTTCCAAAAGTACCCTGCCCCCAACTTGACTTCTGCCTAGTACCCTTCCCCCAACTTGACTTCTGCCTGCTACCATAGCAACAGCTCATGGAACACTGCTGTGTGGAGTTAGGTCAGAAGTTCGCCACACAATGTTTCAATTCCACAGAGCAAGAGTGCTTGACTTTTCAAACCTAACAGCAAATCCATAGTACTGTTCTTTGGTAACACATTTTTTTGTACCAATACAAAACATGCTTCTATTAATTTACACATACAGCCTAGTTTTTATTCTAGAATGGTATGAAACAGCCAATCAGTTCTTTTTGTTTTGAAAAAAATATGTATGCCTCCATTTCCAAACTGTCTTTCTTTTCATATTGCCATTCTACTGAAAGACACCTCCTGAGTGCATCCAGTTCTCCTTTGAAGATGTTCACAGTGTGGATTGTAGGGCACAGCTATGTCTTCTGGAGTGAAAAGTTTGCAGAGAAAACAGATATGGTGAGAGACCTTGCTTTGCCAAATGTAGACATTAAATGGATTGGTCAGAGAGGGTTAAAGTGGCACCAATTGATGCCATTGGTGAAATCCTTCATGCATATCCAACACCCTGACTTCATAATAGTGCACTGTGGTGGCAATGACCTAGGCACTTTGACTGGGGTAGGTCTGGAAATGCTTATGAAGGACACCTTTGCACAACTGTTTTCACTTTTCCCTAAAACTGCCTTTGTGTTTTCCAACATATGCCAAATGCAAAAATGGAACTGGTCCAATCATTTCTGTCCGCAGATTGACAAAGCAAGAAAGCACGTCAACAAATCTGTTTCTGCTTTCCTCCGTGACTATGGTATGGGTGCCATTTACCACAACAACTTGCGTTATGACATGCAAGACATTTATAGAGGAGATGGTGTGCACTTCAATGATGAAGGGAACAGAGTCTTCCTCTTGAACCTTAGACTCTGCATCGGTACTTACTTGTAGGTACCACTAAAAAAATGACTTCATAAACACAACAGCTCTTTTTAGAGCTCCCTAATATCTAAACTCTTAAATCTGCATTTCATTTCTTTTTTAATTTCTTTTTTCTTCCGTACGCTTACCGTAAGCTTACCGTACGCGTACCCCGTGATTTTTTTTAAAATCAATAAATGTTTTTTTTGTACTTTACAGTCCTTCTTTGACCCCCTCACAAATGTAAGGGGGTCTGTAACTCTCCTCATTGCCCCCTTTTCTTGTTTTCACTCTTTTTTTTCTGAGTGAAACACACAAAATGGCGGCCGCCGCTTCCTGGTTTCGGCCGATTCGAATGTTTACTAAGATCTAACAGCCAATCAGAATCGCGCTCGCGCACGCCACCGTACGCGTACGGTAAGCGTACCGTAAGCGTACCGTAAGCGGGCTCAGATATATATATTGATTTAAAGGCTATTTTCTCAGAATCTACTGAACAGATTTACACCAAACCTACAAAAGGCACTTCCTTGACCTACGGACTACCTCTCTGCCAAATTTCTAGTAATTCTGTTCAGCCGTTCGGGCTGTAGCTCGTTCTAAAGGTCCTATGGAAAAATGCATGGGAAAAACGCGTTTTGGGACCCCCCTTTTATCTCAGCCCCCGCTTGACGAATCCCCCCGAGACTTTCAGGGTAGGAGCGGAGCGTAGCGCCCCACCTATTTTGAGAAATTCGCGAGGATTCATCGACCGGCGCCAAAGTTATTCAAAATAGAATATTGCGGATTTCCTATGGAAAAGGGGTCCTAACTATAACTACCTACTGGCGACCGCCAGTAGGTAATATATATATAAATATATATATATATATATATATTCACTGAAAAAACCATAGGTTTCAGGGGCGATATAGTTAGCTGGACTTTTCACTCGTACAAAACCATAGAAATTCCCCCGTTATAGTTAGTTCAGCTAACTATAACTCACGCGCCCGCAATGCACTGCTGATGACGTCACATATTACATCACTTATGACATGGTCAGTGACATCACTCATGACATCACTGATGACATCTCAAATGACATCACTGATGACATCATCCAGTGAATGTGTGTTTTTCTGAAAATTATATATGTTTTATATATGTATATCTCAAGGTCGATGGAAGAATAAATGGGTATATAAATGTCTAAATGGATGATTTGTTTTTGAAAAATTGATTGTATTACTGACTGATTAAGTGTATCTTAGTGAGTAATGTTTAAATATGTAAATATCTGTATCAGTCTCTCACTTTGTGTATAAGTGGCTGCATGGGTTGGTGAGTAGCTACATGAGTGTCTAAATAGGTTATTAGTTGATTTTTTGAGTATCAGTATGAGTGTCTGATGTCTGTATGGTTCGGTGGGGGGGTATTACGCAGTGCAGAGGTGCATGAATGAGTGAATCACTGATTGTATGTGTTGAAGACAGCATGTGTGCAGGACTGTATGGGTGGATGAGTGTGTGCATGGGTGTGTTAGTGAGTGAATGACTGTCTCAATAGTGTCTCTATGAGTAACTACATATGTTTTAAACTAGTATATGTGACTATTGTTGTATATAAGTGAGTATATGTGAGAGTGAGAGATTGAAAGAGTTCCTGTATGAATAACTATCTGTTTCTATAAGTGATTGTTTAAAAGACTAAGTATGTGTAAGTTTCTGTAGAAGTAAGTGTGGTGGTGTGTGTATAACTGAATATGCAGGTAAACGGATGTTTGATTCTTTATTAGCATGAGTGACTACGTGTGTGAGTAACTTTATGGATGAGTGGCGTTGTGTAACAGAATGTATAGGTGTATGAATACATATGATGAGTGAGTGCATGTATGAGTGACTGTATAGGACTGTTGGTGAATGAGTGGATGTGTATGTGGATCTTACAATTACTGAATAGGTTGTTGTAACTGGTATTGGTATGTCCATTGTTTTGAAAATTTTAATTTCTATTTTTGAATGTGTGTATGAAAGGTTATATTAGGGGGAGAGGAGGTCTGCCACTCTATCACAAGGATGATGTCATCAGTGATGTCATGAGTGATGTCACTGACCATGTCATGAGTGATGTAATATGTGATGTCATCAGCAGTGCATTGCAGGCGCGCGAGTTATAGTTAGCTGAACTAACTATAACGGGGGAATTTCTATGGTTTTGTACGAGTGAAAAGTCCAGCTAACTATATCGCCCCTGAAACCTATGGTTTTTTCAGTGAATTTCTAAGGTTTTTTAAATGCTAATTCCTAGCTATAACGTGCCTGAAACCTATGGTTTTTTCAGTGAATTTCAAAGGTTTTTTAAATGCTAATTTCTAACTATGCCTACAGAGATAGGACATGTGAAGAAAGAAGGAAAAACGCACAGAAAAAAAAAAAGAAATGCAGAAAGAAGCAACAGAAGTCCTCAAAGACGAAGAAAAGTGCAGGAAGAAATATAACGTGCAGAAAGAACAAACAGAAGAGCAGAAAGAAGCCTTGTTGCAAAATCATCCTGTACCCTCAACTTTTTCAGACGGATACTGGTGGTAACGGAGTCTGCCTAAGCAGTCCTAGAGCCAGTGCTATGTTAAAAGACACTCAGAATACAGTGAAAACACCTACATACACTAGGGCACACTATGCGTTGGGGTCCCCCTGTGATTAGCATGACCTCCTCTGTAAGCCCCTAGTATATAATAGGGCAGGGGATTAAACCTACCTCTTAAAACGCACCACAGGGCGTGTTTGAACACGTCACCTCATGCCCGTCCCCTCCCTTCCCCACTGTGTAAACACACCCTGTAGCCATTTTAAGTTGGGAGATTAAGTCCCCTTGAATCCTGAGGGTCCCTAGGGTCCAACTAGACCACTAGGTACCTCCAGTAAGCGCCACAGAGCTGCGTTGCATGGAGGTGTAAAAAGTGGCGTGGCCTCAGAACACCTGTCTGCAACGCAGCTCCCTGGCACATACTGGAGATACCTGTTGGGCTAGTTGGCCCTCAGGGACCCTCAGTATTGAAGGGGAATTAATTCCTCAACTTACAACTGGCCAGGGGGCGCGTTTGCAGAGTGCTGCAAGGAGGGGGCATGTCCTCCGGCGCGATGGCGGTCTTTTATTTATTTATTTTTAAGAAGGAGGGCTGTGTCGCCCCCTTTCTTTTTCTAATTTATTAGCCCTGGGGACCCCATCCCCCAGGGCCTGCACCCTAATTTTTTTTTGTTGAAAAAAATTAATTTGGCCATCCCAAGGCCTTAATCGGTCCCGGGGACCCCAACCCCCGGGTCATGGCCTTTTTTTTTTTTTTTTTTTTATTCTTTAGGAGGGGGCTGTGTTGCTGGACAAACCGTATGTACCTATCACCATGACGATATCACCATGACGATTTGCGTGATATTCATTAAAAGGCGACTATGCATACAATTAATCCACGTAGAATGTATTCACACCGCTAGTGAAGCTCTGACATGTCTGACACCCTAACGTGCCTAATCCCCGCAGCCCCCGCTGGTGGGTACTCTCCAAGTAGACACCCTTGTCGTTTATTTATACAAACATGGGTAGCTATTGACGGGCACATTTAATACACATGCACACCAAGCCATTCAAAGGGGATTCGACAAAAATTCAACCAAACTATGCAAGAAATCCCCTCACGGTTAATAAAACACACATCCACCGCCGGATGTGTAATACATTTTATTTTACTCTCTGGAAAGGAGACAAACCTCACTTGAGAGTCACAGCGTGCTCTTGGCTGAGCCCAATGCTGTGTTACACCCACCATTGCCTGCCGAGTGTCACACACCTCTGTGTTGTATTCCACCATCTAGTGCTTATGCTATGACACTCTCTAGCCCATGTGCACTGTAACACCACCCCGTGAATATGTCATGCCACACTTGCCTTCGCACGGGTTATATTGCCCCATCTAACGTGCCTTCCTCAATGCCTATGTTATAAAGCACAGTGCTATGCCATACTTAATACAATCTGGGATCCATATCTTTGTCACAGTGCATATGCAATGTTACACTACCCAGCACATATTTTGTATTACAACTTTAGAGGCTACTTAGGTTACACAACACTGCCCTGTGCATATTACACTCCAAGGCGCATATCACATATCACATAGCACGCGCTAGTGCCTGTGCTATCTCGCGCTCTCCAATGAATCTGTCATTGCGCACAATGTAATGCATATTATATTTCACGCCCCGGTTCATCTTATATCACACTTTTTGGTGCATAGTTTATACCATATACTATATCTAGTTTTCATTTTCAATCGTACTCTCAGGACTATGTTCTATATAACACTGCGTCCACCTACCCTTTTCACGGGCATTACATTTTTTGCGATGGGGGGTGGAAGGTCAAGGGATGTTTCTGCCAAGTGAGCCCGGAGTCACAGTCCCAAACGTCCTCTTCTTCCTGAATAAAAGTGAGATTATGCTGCATACTTGTTCATATTTTAAGTAGTTCGCACAGACACACATTTTAAAAACAATAAAGTTCCTAATACCCACCTTCTATGAACAGTTAGCTTGCTGCCCCATCCACCTCCTCCCTATCCTCTGTTGTCTGAATCCATGGACTAGCCTCCTCCCTCCTGCCATGCATGGTCTGATGTGCTGCCACTGCCCTCAATTTAGTATGATGTACCAGTCCACTCCTCCTGCCCTCCATTGCCCAATTCTATGCCCCATCATTGACCTCCTGCTTAGCCTCTGTGCTTAGCTTGCTGCCCCTATTCTCCTTCCCCCTGCCCTCCGATGTCTTTGTGCATGCCCCTGCTCCATCCTTTTTGACCACCATGTTCCATGGACCTGCCACTCCTATCTACTCTGAGTGTTCTGTTGAGCTGCCACTCCCCTCCCACCTGCCTAGCATTGTCAGATGACTGTAACCTGTCCCTGCTACCTCCACCCTGCCTGTCCACATGCCATGCCCCTATCCCCTTCATCCTGTCCTTCATGGTCCATTTTACTGCCACACCCTTCTGCCCTCCCTGGTCTGTTGTGCTGCAACTGCTCCTCCTGCCTGCCCCGCACGGTCTGTTGTGAGGTCCCTTCCCCTGAACTCTCTTGTCTGTGCCCAGGTCCTGACCCTCCCTTCTATCCTCCATGGTCCTTTGTGCATGCCCCTGCACCCTCCTTCTTGCCCATCATAGCCATTGTGCTGCCACTAACCCTCCCACTTGCCATGCATGGTCTTCTGTGCTGCCATGGCCCCTCCCACCTTCCCTGTGTGGTCAGTTAGCTGCCCCTGACCCCCTCCCACCTTCCCTCCATGGTCTGTGTGTATGCCATCACAGTCTCACTGTTGCTCTTCATGGTGTGTCTTGCTTCTAGTACCCATCCTGCCTGACCTCCATGGCTATCTTGCTGCTCCTGCCCTGCCCCTTTGCCCCCAGCCCTCTGTTTACATGTGCAGACCCCTACTCCCTCCCTCCTGGCTTGTCTGTTCCATTGTAATGCCCCTGATCCGTCCCTCCTGCCCTTTATGGTCTGTTATGCTGCAGCTTTCTCTCCTGTCTGTCCATTATGGTCAGCTAGCTACCATTGCCTCTTGCCCCTCTGTTCTCTGTTGTCCATGTGCATGGTCCTGTCCCCTCCCTCTTGCTTTCTATGGATTGTTGTGCTGCACTCCCATCCTGCATGCCCTGTGTGGTGTATTGTGCTGCTGCAAACCCTGATGCCTGCCCTGCAGGGTCAGTTTGGTGCACCTCTCCATGTCCCTCCTGTCTTCTGTTATCCAAGTCCATGTCCCTATCCCATTTCCTTCCATGATCCAATGTACCATACTTGCGAACATTTTGAACTTGGTAAGAGGGAGATTTTGAAAAAAAACTGGGGTATTGAGTTTCCCCTTTGAGTTACATTGAAAAAGAGGATATTGTAGACAGGAGACAGATCAAATAAAGCCCATTTGAGCTTAAAAACATTGGACGTTTCCTGGCTGAATCGGGTCTGTTGGCATGTATGGTTGTACTACCATTGCCTCTTCCTTCTGCCCACAATGGTCTATTACATTGCCACAGCCTTGAAGGAGGGTAGATTTTGTATCACAGGGGGCCCCTGGCCCGTTCTGCCCACACCTGAAGTATGAGACCCTTGTCCTTGCCCTGCCAGCCGCATTTGTAGGCCGTATTAAATTGACCAGCGGGTCCTGTGTTGCTATATAATTATCCTGAGACATCCTTACCACTCAGCCAGCATAAAACCCCTGTGTAGGCCCTTCTGTTCAATATGTAGGCCTCTTTGTTAAATTGACCATAGTTCTGCAATTTTAGTGTATAGCAGTCTGAAGGCAGGTCTGCGAGGCCTTCTGCTCCAAACTAGTAGCCCCCACCCTACCCGAGTGCTCCGTGCTCGGTATCAAAGTTCAACATCCCCCTGAAGCTGTCGACATACAGTAGGCTGCATCCTGGACTGGTACTTGCTTCCTGGGCAGGTTTCCCGCTTTTAAGGAAGTGGCAACCGCAGAGCGTCAAGTTAGGAGAACTGAGGAAATTTTATACATGAATATATTGAATTCCCGTACAATACCCATTATTTTCTGCTTGCTCTATGGAACTTACGATAAGCGATTGGCCTGAGAGACTGACCTTTTCACCCAGTCCATTGTCAGCATTAAGTGGGTAAATGACGAAATGTCTGGTAAAATCTGCAGACGAAGCTTTTGGGTAGCATACGTAGGTAGATGTAGCGTGCAAAGGAGCCCACAAAATGATATAAAAAGGGAGCACCCACAGATATCGACGGACTACCTCGCCGTCTGTATGTAGGTTAACAGGCTGTGCAGGTTTTCCCCAAGAGCTGGGAGCTCTTGTCTTCTTTTGCTTAAAATGTCTTGCTCTGCTTTGCTTGAAGTATCTTATTCTATTTTACCTATATGAAATGTCATGTTATGTTTAACCATTGTTCTCTTTACTTTTGCATTTAAAAGATTTTGTATTGTAATTGCAGGAATGCTTGCTCTAAGAGTAAACGTGAGTGTTCCTAGGTAACATTTTCCTTGGTGTAACTTGTTTCTCATGATGCATTTATAGATGTGTTTTCTCTCTCTCTCTCTGTCAGTACATTAATTGAGATACAGAGAATATCATGACAGCTGTATGATTCTGGATTCTGTATTTTGTACTTTATGTCTCTATTCTGCGGTTTCTTTGAAGTTGCATCTTCTCATTAAACTGCCATTGTATTCTGCCTCCAATTCCATGTCTCATATGTCTGTTTTCTTCATTTTTGGAGCAAGCGTTCCTAGGCACCCCGGCTCAAATTAAGGTGCCCCTTTTGTCCCTGACTCACTCTCCTGCTCAGTTCTGTGGTGGCTCCCGGGGCTCTAGGGACCGCCCCTAGCTTCCTTGACCCGTAATAGATCTTCCCTACAACAGCCTCTCTTGCAAGTCCTGTATTGTTGGTTTGTTGCCCCTGCCCCCCTTTCCACTGCCCTCCATAGTCTGTTGTGCTTCCACGGCCCTTTCTGCCTGCTCAGTGTGGTTAAATTGTTGCCTTTGCACCCTCCTACCTGCCTTCAATTTTCAGAGTCCGTGCCCCTGGCCTCTGCCTCTCAACAGTATCCTAATGAACAACTAGATTGCTAACATTCTATATTTATTACAAAAGTGTGAAACGCCTGACATCATCTTGATGTAATCAATACTGTGATACCTAGAGCATTTCCTTTAGAAATTACATATATGAGAGGGCCTTATTGGCATCAAAATTATGGTTAGTGCTCTAAAAGACTAAAATAAGGATATATTTTCTGAGTTTTCAAATAGCGACAAAGCACTTTTAAATTATTTGTTATCTTTATGTTTTTTTATCCAGTTGACCACTTGATTAAATGTTGCACTTAGGGGAGAGGATGTGGTGTTACTTCCAGAACTGCAGACTTTGCAACTGGGGAACCAGGTTGAAGTTTCTGCTTCAGCTCGACATTCTGTGATTCTGGTCAAATCACTTAGTCTCCACATGTCTACAACCAAAATGAATTTGTTCTTGTGTGATGTAACCAATGCTCATGTAAAGCACTCCAATACCTGACAAGTCTGCACTATATAACACTGCAAAAACACAAAATAATAAGTGTTTTGCACACTTCTGTCATTGGGCTATATTTGGGCTACATCTGGGTGATTTTGGGCTACATTTGGGCTCTTTTGTCTCCGGTGGCCATCTTGGGAGATTTATTTGTTATGAAGTTTCCTCATGTACTGCAGTCTCCTCAGTAGGAAATGCTTCCAGTTTTTTACTTTGATTCCATCATGAATGTATTCAGATATGTCACACATTTGCCATAAATTCTGAATGTTAGCACTCTAGTTGCTCATTAGATCACTGTAGGAAAACTACTGTTCACCATGGAAGTCTGCTCCTGGTATTAAAAGTGCATGTTTCAGTCTGCATGTCAGAATTTGTTAATGAAATAGAAGAGGATTTGAGAAGTCACTCAAAATGTGCCCTCATTTTCTTTCTTCAGCATTAATCATAATTTCTATGGCAAAATGAACCCCCTCATTGTGTTCCTTTTTAAATTAAATGTTTTAAGTGTTACCAGTTTATTCCAATCAAGATGGCTTCAGGTGTGCCATACTTTTGTCATAATGAATACAGTAAGCGCTCTAGTTGTTTTTAAGAACATTCTGGGACATTCTGTCATTGGGCTATACTTGGGCTACATCTGGGTGATATTTGGGCTACATTTGGGCTCTTTTGTCTCTGGTGGCCATCTTGGGAGACGTATTTGTTATGAAGTTTCCTAATTTGCTCATTTACTGCAGTCTCCTCAGTAGGAAATACTTTCAGTTTTTTACTTTGATTCAATCAAGAAGGCATTCAGATGTGTCACACATTTGCCATAAATTCAGAATGTTAGCATTCTTTTTGCTCATTAGATCACTGTAGTAAAGCTACTGCTCACCAGGGAAATCTGCTGCTGGTATTGAAAGTGCATGTTTCAGTCTGCATGTCAGAATTTTTTAATGAAATAGAAGAGAATTTGAGAAGTCACTCAAAATGTGCCCTAATTTTTCTTTCTGCAGCACTAATCATACTTTTTATGGAAAAATGAACCCCCTCTTTTTGTTCCTTTTTAAATTAAATGTTTTAAGAGTTACCACTTTAATCCAAGCAAGATGGCTTCAGGTGTGCCATACGTTTATCATAAGTAGGACTGTTAGCGCTCTAGTAGTTCTTTGGAACACTCTGGGAAGCTGCAGTAGAACACAAAGGAATCAACTGACAGTCTCTGCCCTTGTTGGATGTACATGTTTTACTGAGAATGTCAGACTTCATTCTCACATTACTGAGAAAGATAATGTGAATTTACAGAAAATAAGTTCTCAGTTTAGCTTATAGATCACCTTCCAAACCTCTGTGGTAAAAGCATGAGAAAATATTTTTCTCTCAATCATGATATCCCAGCAGAAGGCTTTTTCACATGGTGAAATCACCTTAGAACATACCACAATTCCTAAAATGAGTATGGTACCATCAACAAATGATTTATAATGTAACTAAAGTCTTAAAACCTTCTATTAACTGCAATGCTTTTTAATGAGGTGCTATCATGTATATTGGTCCCAAGATGGCTGCCAACACTTCTTGGATGAAGTGCTGACAGCCAATCAGATCTCAGGATGAGATGTGTGGTTAGGCTCCGCCCACATATATATATGCTTTTAAATGCTATTTTCTCAGGAAATACTGAACAGATTTACACCAGACCTGCAAAAGGCACTTCCTTGACCTTATGGCTACCTCTCTGCCAAATTTCAAGTAATTCTGTTCAGCCGTTCGGGCTGTAGCTGTGTCTAAAGGTCCTATGGAAAAATTTATGGGGAAAACGTGTTTTGGGACCCCCTTTTTTCTCGGCCCCTGCTTGACGAATCACCCCGAGACTTTCAGGGTAGGAGCTGAACGGAGCGCCCCATTAGTTTTGAAAATTGCGCGAGGATTCGTCAACCGGCGCCAAAGTTATTCAAAATAGAATTTTGAGATTTCCTATGGAAACTAGGTTGTAACTATAACTATCTACTGGCGACCGCCAGTAGATAATATATATATATATATATTTTCACTGAAAACAACATAGATTTCAGGGGTGTTATAGTTAGCTGGACATTTCCCTCGTACAAAACCCTAGAAATTCCCGTTATAGTTAGTTCAGCTAACTATAACTCGCGCCCCCGCAATGCACTGCTGATGACGTCACATATTACATCACTCATGACATGGTCAGTGACATCACTCATGACATCTCAAATGACATCACTGATGACATCACTGGTGACGTCATCCATGTGATAAATTACTGCATCTTCTCACACTCTAATTTAACCGTTGATACACCAACTCAAAATTTCAGACGTCCATTCTCAAAACCATAGATACTCCAATACCAATAACTACATACCCACTCATTAACTCTTAGGTCTACATACACCTCCACTCACTCACCTGTACAGTCACTCATACTTACAGTCACTCCGTGCAAGACTATCATATGCATTTATACACCTACAGACACTCACATACCACAAATCATCATAGAGGTACTCTCACACCTAGTCAGTCATGCAAATAATTAATCACACTCCCATTTTACTCACCTATGCAGTTATACACACTCAAGTTCACTTACTCATAAAAATGGTACCACATTCTTACACTCTTATACAATCATTGATACAAGCACACACTCATCCATACAGCCACTCTCACAATCACACACTCTCACATATACCCACTTATATACTCTTACACGCATATATACTGCCTTTCACATATGTAGTTAGTCACACATGTACCACTGAGATATACATTCAATCTCTAACACACACATATATACAGTCACTCAACCATACAGTTCATCACAGATGCACTCTAAAAACCATGCACCCATAGAATCACCCACTCACACATCTATGCACACACACCCTACCCACACAAACACTCAGGCACCCATACAGATAGTCAGACAACCAATCAATAACCCATATAGACACTCATATAGCTATTCACAAAACCATGCAGCCACTTATACACCAACAGACAGACACATACAGACATTCACACAGTTTAGTCACTAGTCTGCAGTAAGATACATATAATGACTCACTTATAGAGTCAGTTACGCACCTAGAAAATCATTCATTCACACACTTGTACACCCACTCATTCTTCAACAGGCCTTTCACTATAAATATATAAAACATATTTAAACTTTAAAGAAACACACAGTCACTGGATGACGTCATCAGTGATGTCATCAGTGATGTCATTTGAGATGTCATCAGTGATGTCACTGACCATGTCATGAGTGATGTAATATGTGACGTCATCAGCAGTGCATTGCGGAGTTCGCGAGTTATAGTTAGCTGAACTAACTATAACACGGGAATTTCTAGGGTTTTGTATGAGGGAAATGTACAGCTAACTATAACACCCCTGAAATCTATGGTTTTTTTCAGTGAATTTCTAAGGTTTTTTAAATGCCAATTCCTAACTATAACGCCCCTGAAACCTTTGGCTTTTTCAGTGAATTTCAAAGGTTTTTTAAATGCCAATTCCTAACTATAACGTGCATGAAACCTATGGATTTTTCAGTGAATTTCAAAGGTTTTTTAAATGCTAATTCCTATCTTTAACTTATCTCTGAAGATATCATGTTTAATGATTTTGATAGGATTTCTATATTTTTCAAATTCAGTGTCTCAATTTCATTAATTACGTTTTTTTTAAATACTTTTTTATCACCATTTTTTAAACTTATTTTTTCAATTAATTCTTTTAAAAATTAAAAAATATTATTTGAACTTAATGGGTTTTTCAAACATATTTTGTTAACTATATGTTCAAAACTTTATTTTATATATTTTTTCCCATGTTTTTGGATCCGCGCACCCTATGCGCACCGTTCTCGATCCCTACGCGATAGCATCCACGCATGGTAAGCGTTGGGTACGTGTTTAGTGCGCAATCGCAATGCGACCGGTACGCGACTCCCAGCCTATACGCGGCACGTTCGATGTACGTAACGCGATGTTTACGCGCTTCTGCGATGCGTCATCTGCGTCTATGATGCGGTAGATGCGCGGATCCCGCAAAATATTTAACATTTAAAAAAACATATATACGTATTTCATGTGAATATTAATTGAAGACAAACTATAAACTAGTCTTAAAACTAATATATTTTTACATGTAATCCTATAATTTATTTTAATTCAATTTCACGGATGCGCGCTGGGTGCGTGCTGCATACGTGCAGGGTGCGCGGATCCCATGTGACCTGCAAAAATTTGATTGGTTCATTACATTTCCTCTTCTAACTATTGAAAGACCCCACCAATTTCAATCATTCTTCTTTGACCTTCTTTGGAGGACCATCTCTTTGGAAAGAAGAAGATTTTTTAGACTAACTTTACACTTAGCTCTAACTTTTTTCATCCAAAAATGACTTCAGGGCAGCAGGCATCACCTGCATCTCCTCATATTTCTGAGGATGAATTTTTGGAGGAGGCACCACCCAAAGAACGTTTTTCTTCAGTGGTGTGGAAATGTTTTACTTTTCCCGAGGGGCAGAATAAGACCAATGCCACCTTGGTCACGTGCAAGATTTGCAAAAGAGTCCTGTCGCGAGGGGATCCTAACAAGAAATACTCGTGCGGCACGGCAAGTATGATGAAGCACATGAGGACCCTTCATCCAAACACGAGAAGAGTGCCGACGGATGAGAAACACTCCTGCTCCTGCGCCTTCCACCTCATCGCAGCCGAGCACATCAAGAGTGCATCCATCAGCCCAAACCTTGGACATCCGTCCTCAATTTCAATATTTAAAAATACTCTGCACTAAGTGCAATGCGACTTTGTGCTATGGTGAGCAGTCGATCGATCTGATCTGCCGCCGGCAAGAAAGTCACATTTGCTAGTTTTTTTTTTGTTCGTTTTTTTTATTGTTACCTGAAGTTCATTGTTTGGTTTCTCCTGTTTTTTTTATTCATTTTTTTTATTGTTACCTGAAGTTCATTGTTTGGTTTCTCCTGTTTTTTTTTTTGTTTGTTTTTTTGCAGAAAAACCAAAAAAAATAAAAAATTGTTCAGAAAACTCAAAAAAAATTATAAAAGAAGAAAGAAGAAAAAAAAAGTTCTTGTAAGAACTTACTTTCCTGGTTTAAAAAAAGAGCTACATTTCTTTGTTAGTGTGTCAAAGTTTGGATGAATGTATGTGTAGTACGTAATTGACTGAATGAATGCATTAGTAGCGTATGGTGAATGTATAAGTGCAGAGCTATGAGGAAGTGTTGCAGCATCACAGAGTAACCTCTTTAACTGCAGTGTGCTGTAGTACTTCCGAAGCACAGGGATGCAACATATGTACATAAATATGTTGCAAATCTATGCTTCTCTCTGCACAGCTGCTTAAATTGCAGCCATGTGGTGACACAGGCACCCTTGCACCATAGTGCAAGGATATCTGTGTCATGTGCTGCTTGTTTTTGTGCAGGAAGACACACCTTCCTGCACAAAAACAATCAGATAACGCATTTTTCTCCTTCAATGTATGCTGAACATTTTAGCATGCATTGAAGATATAAAAATGTGGAGAAATTAAAACAGTTCTCTTTGTTGTGCTTTCCTACACCAATTTTAGAATGGTGCACCATTCACACACATATCGAGATTCATGATTTCTGATAAATCTAGACATGTATCTTGTTGTATGAGCATTCAGTGCAATCATGCACAACAACACTTATAGAGCACCCTTTCAACACAAAGTGGTGTGTATGATGAGGTTATATTTACATGGAGTATAAAAAGTGCACAGAGTGCCTTTTCCTCTCTTTGTAAATATGAAAGAGTGTCTTGCGCAATAACTATGTTACAAAAAGTGACATATTTCCGGTTTCAAAATTCCTTGCAAATGATAGAAGGTAAGCACAGAGTTTTGTCTCCAAAGATGTCCAAAGAAGAATGATTGAAATGATTGCGGTCCTTCAATAGGTACAATGGGAAATAATATAAACCCCTCAAATCACTTTTTTTGCAGGTCACATGATATCTGATTATGGTCAGATTTGAAAACTACATACGTATAAACAGAGTGTTTTTAGAAACATGTTTCAACTTTGTAGCTTCTTGCAGACCTCATCATTCTGCATATTGAGACTTAGTTAAACTTACCTTCACAATAATAGGAATAAAAAATGGTATACATTTTTTTCATATATTCATTGCAATCTAAATTCATATAAATTGCTTGTTTTAAAATTTGGATCTGTGAAAGAAAAGAAAAAAAAAATTATAACATGTAATAATACATTTTTTATAACACAGCATAATTTCCACAAAGTAATTTGTTTGCCTTTTTCGCTGTTCAGAATATATTGAATTTCACTAGAAATAGTGATTTCAATCGTACTCATCACTTAACAGCGGGAAAAAAAAACAATCAGAAAGATTGTTAAAAAAAAAAAAACATACTATTCTCAGTAAAATACCAGAAAATACAAATCACACATATATGAAATGCTTACAGATTACAAAATTTTATAACTTTAACTTATAAAAACTGTAAATGTTGCCGCATTAACCCCTTCCATGCGGGGCGGATTCCCCCGCTGTGCTGACCGTTACCTGCGCGGGCGTGGTCATGACGGAACGGTTCCGTCATGAGCACAGCTCAACCGACGCTCATGACGGAACCGTTCCGTCATGAGCGTCGAAGGGGTTAAAATAATCACCGAATAAATGACCACCAAAAAGTCCATAATTCAAAAATATACCTTTCCTTGAGGCCAAATGGTATTTTTGCACTTCTTCTTTATGTAAATTGTCCAATGGTAGTCCTATTAAATTATAATAATAAATTCCTCAGAAAGTGAATTATCTTCCTAAAACTTTGGCTTTAAAAATATTAGGTAGGAATTTGGTAATTCACTAGGCAAATGTTGTTTGAAAACCAACTGAGCATCATTACATAGTGTCCAGCCTTTGTCACATTTTAGATAGGCAGTGTAATGTCCAGATGTGGTGGAAGGACCATCATGGAAAATTATTGCAATTGCTACAAAAGTCCTTCCTGATATTGATAGTTGTGCTGCTACAAATTGTTTTATTAAAGTATCCAATTTTCTTCCGTCAGCTGTACAACGTTGCATCATTAAAATTATGTATTTTCCATATTTTGTTAAGAATAATGTGGATAACATTTCTGATTTACATTGGCTACACTCCATGTTTTGAATTGCACCTTTCACTAATTTATTGAAAGACACGTATTTACAGTCTGTTAATGTTAAATACAGAAATCTCTCAGTGTCTACATTTGTGCTACATGTATACATGCAATTTTCACAATAATGTTCCCATTTGTAAGAAAGGCCAAAAATATTTTCTATTTCTACACCGTCATTTTCAAAAATGGAAAGCATATACATTAAAAATTCCTGAGCATCTTGTTGGATATTTTGTGTAAATTGTGTAGAACCAGAACACACATCCAAAAGACTACGAACATCTGAAACAGATTGTATTTTACTTCTATCTGTTGTCAATTTTTCATAAACAGAATGCAACAGAGAACAAAATCTTTTTTGCCGATTCTCCATAATTTGTTGTTGCAAACCTTCAAGATAAAAAACAACATTGACCACTACATTAGCATAGTAGTTGACACCAGAACTATTTTCAAACTGATAACCAACAATCTCTCCAACAGTGTCCAATTTCTTTTTACCTGCAATCACAACATTATCTTGTTCTTTTCTTTTCTTGACACCTTTAGAACAGATATTCTCCAACCTTCTTTTTTGACGAACCACACGCTTTTCAAATACAGGATATTGACCTAAATTTGGAGCATACACCCTTCTTAACCTATTATATTTATATACACAGTTTGCATCTGCAGTAACCTTTGTCTCATCAAAATCAATCAAAAACAAACCAGATAATGTTCTGACTCAAGACAAAGCAACATATGCCATACCCTCTTTAAATACGGTAGATCCAATGTTCACCAATGCACTTAATCCTTGAGATTTATGAATAGTCACTGCATATGCCAGAGAAAATGGAAATTGTTTCCTACGGACATATAAATCTTTGACAAGCAAAAAACGAACTGAACAACGACCAATTTCTTTAACTTCTTCAATCTGATCAAATTTAATTTTTAAAAATTCAATTCCTTCTTTTTTCTGATAATTCACAAAATCCACCACTTTGCCCATTGCACCATTAACTATACCTTTCTCTACATCCAAATTACGCCTTAAAATTACCCGACAGTTTACACACGCATATAGTGTCTTTTCTAAACCAGCAGTTTTAGTTATTTTTTTTTCTAAACAATCCAGTTTTGATCTCAACTTACCCATCAAAATAATAGTGATTCCTTCATGCAGTATTTTATCAATGGCTTCCATTTTTACAATTTCTTCATTTTCCAGTTTTAATAATTCTTCTTTGAATATTGAACACTCATGCAGTGTTGGCATTAAGCAAACCACTGACTTATTTTTAGCAATTTCCACGTACACTTTTGCAGGAACTGCATTTTCATTTGGAAAGACATTGCAAAGTAATCGACTCTCCAAAGCTTCTTTCCCTTGTTTTGAAAGAGTTCCAATTCTTATATCTTGAAGAATACTTCCATATTCAGCATCATCTGCCTGTCGCATATTTGTTGTCAGTTTTTTGTATTCAAAATTACTCCAAACGTTCACATTACCAACACTGCCAAGAGACTTTCTGGTATCTTCATGAGCAAGTGTTTTAAATACCGGTTGTCCTTTTACCGGAGTCAGTTGCAGTAGATCTCCAAAAACGATTACGTGTTTTCCTCCAAATAACACGTCATACTCTGTTTTAAGAATTTGCTGCATTCTTAAATGCACAAAGGCAAGCATCACGTTTGAAACCATGCTCACCTCATCAATAATGAGAAGTTTCATTTTCTTCAGGACTCTTGAAACTTCACAACAAGCTTCTTCAGATAGCTTGTGGTATTCCAATTTGTTCTCATGCTCTACTGGTAGCATTAGTAAACGATGTAAAGTAATTCCTTTAATGTTATGTGCTGCCAACCCAGTTGGAGCAGTGACAACACAAGACAAATGCGACTCAGTTATTTTTTGCAGATAACTTGTAATTACTTTAATTACTCACATACATTCGGATAGGTTGAAATGATGTACATGAACACCCTCTCTTTTCATGAAGTAATCCATGGTCAATCTGCTCTTTCACTTGCTGGTATATTTGTTTCTGTTCAACATTTCCTAACTGTAGTGCATCTTCTGCTTGATACATTGCTGTTTCCACCTCATTCATTGCAATCGCTGCTTCATTTTCAACAATTGGTTGTCCTAGTGGATCTTGACTCAGTGCAGCAGAACTTTGACTCTCTTGAGAAATGTCTCTAGCAATCTCAGCTGCAATTAAAGCTTCCTGATCAATTTCATCATTCAACATTTTGACATAATTTGCGAAAGCACTACATTGTATGCTATCTTTACAAGCATTAAATAAATCTTCATAGCTGGGAAAATCTCCAAGTAATTCCAGTTCTGAACGCCATTGTTTGAACATTTGCAAAAGGGCTAAATAGTAAAATTCCCTTTTGTCAGCAGTGTTGCAACTCAGTTTTCTGTGATTAATTACATTTCCTTTCCTTTGTTTCACCAGACATCCTTCGGAACCAATCACTGCATATTTCCCATCGTTGATGTTCTCTGTAGTATTCCGTTTAAAAGTGTAGTTTTGCAGCACTTCATAGAGACACATGTTCTCAAGATGATGACTTCTATTTGGATAGTATGTGTCCAACATATTGGTTTTCAAAATATCTGTACTTTCAGGGTCATTTTCTGCTAAATATTCAATTTCTTGAACAGATCTCAGTACCCGATTTCGCATTCCTGCAAGACCTAGACTAACCCAAATGATTCTTCTACTTTTGGAATATAGACTTGCAGATGATAACCTATTTGAACATTCATATGCTCCAATTTCACGATGCGATGACATCTTCAAACTGAAACTGTATAATTTCTTACTTAGAGTCTTCTCGTGAGAAATCTCTTCCCACATTTCTTTCAATTTAGTCTTTTCTGATTTAGTAATGTAAGACGTTACATATCGAGCAATAGCAATGGAATTGTCCGCAACATACTGAATATCCATGTTAGCGTTCCACATGGATAAAATAACTGGATTGTAGTCATTTATGTATTTTGATTCTTCGCTTCTTCTTAAGTTGTAGGTGTTTTTCGGAGACTTTCTTGTGATGGTATGTCGTACAGCTGACATAAAACTGTTCACTCTTCCTTTGGATAATTCAGGACGTGGAAATCCAAAACGACATTTGGTATAGAACTTATCCTTTGACTTGTACTTTCGTCAACAGTATTTTCCACACCTGTGGCTTTGAAATCGTAAGACTTGTTGTTTTAAGTTTTTGTCTTCTCTGCTATTGGGAAGTGCACATGTAGCATAATCTTCAATGAAAGACAAAACAGTTTCATCTGAATCTGTTCCAAATTTGGGGGCGTCCTTGACCCATAACAACATATGTATGTGAGGAGCACCTCTTGCTTGATACTCCTTTCTCCAAAAGAAATCCACAACTTCTCCAAGAGGAGTATTATTTTTATTGCAGATGAAAGACATCATAGCTTCAAATCTATGATTGAAATATCTGCATACATTGACAGGATCCAAAGAGCACAATTCTCCAGGTGTCTTGTATTCAATATTTTTTATATTGGAATTTGCCTCTCGAAGAAATTCAAGTAAATCATCCCAAGCATACTCAGCACAGCTTAGTGTAACGAACCATGTTGGAGTTCCCAAGTTCCGTAGCATACATTTCAGTTCTCCATGTCGACGGTACCAATATTCATTAGTCCCACGCTGACATGACATCAGATTAATCAACTGAGATTCTAAATGATCATCTCCCTGATGCACTTTATCCATAAAATCCTTTGCAGTTACATTTTGAAGATGCATTCCAGTTTTTAAAATGTGATTTACTGCATATGAAAGTCCAGACAAGTCACTTTCAAACAGAAGATGAAACATATAAGGGATACATTGACGAAATCTTGGATCTTCTGCATATAATCTTGTTGTCCGATATTCAGATGCAGGAATCTGCACAGGACGTTCATCATATCGTCCACCTTTTCCTGTTGGAAACAACTGCGGGAAACAACAAGCTTCCAAGCTCTCTTCCCATACACTCATGGGACTTCCTGTTTCTTTTTTCATTTGAAACAACTCAATCGTATTCCCCATCACCTCTTTTGAATGAAGTGGATGTACACTCTAATGTTAATAGATCTCTTCACAGCTGGACATGTCCACTTTTTCAATTTGTCCACTTAATGTTTCAGTATCTTCTGCTAAATATTTTTCTTCTTCTCCACATTTCTATTGTACTCATTATTTTTTAACAGATAAAATGATGCCTTTTGCACTTTTCTAACATCCACTAACTCTTGCCAGATTTTCTTATTCTTAGTAGGAACACCATTAACTAGAATGACTAGTGGCTCATTTTCTGCATGATCTACACCAATAGTTTCAATATTTTTCCTTAAATCTAATGGTAAATACACAACTCTTCCTTTCAATCCTCTTTGCAACTCTGATGGAGGTAATTTACTTGTTTTGGGCTCCATACGAACAATAGCCTGAAACGGGTGAACACATTGTATGAGAATAGACTCATACGTATTTAAATCTATCAGCTCTGGAGGAATAGCAACCAACTCTAGATTATTATGAATATCTCTAGCAGGCATTTTATTCTCATCTAATTTGTTATAACAATATTTGCAAATATGCTGCTCACATCCCAAATCAAAACAATCCTCTACCAACAAATAAGTTGCAAATTCCATCCACTTATCATTATCTTCTATTTCCCTTTTAAAATACACCCCTAGTATGATTTATATAGTGACTTCGCCGACAACAAATACAAGAAACATTTGGTCTTTCATCTGAAATTACCTTAAACTTTGTAATTTCATCCTCAAATTTTTCTGTAATTACGGGTTCTACATTGTCTTCAACATTTTGTTCTACTAATGTGTCAGTTTCTTCACTCTCTTGCTGAGGCCCAAAGTAACAAAACTCAATATCCTCAGAGACCTGCTTCACATCTGATACCGACCCACGCAAAAAAGCACTGTTCAACTCACTTAACTTTAGTGCTGGACTTTTTGCATAATACAACCTTCTCACTAACTTCCGCATTTGAGTATGATGTACTGCCAGCATTCTGAAATGGTGAAAAACACTTTGACAAACTTTCCTAGAAAGACAAGCCAGAGAATGACCTTGCAAACCAGTATGTTTTCTCACTCTGCAAGGGTCTAGTCCTTGCAACAGCGTAATCTTTTGTTTTATACTTTTTTTAGTATAGGCTTGTAAAAAACGACATAATTTTTCAATAGATTCCTATAGTACACTGCAAACACTACTGCAATCCCAAGTGTACACAGGGTTTTTAGCACGTCTCCCTAAAACTTCATCAGCTATCACTTCTTCTGCATTTCTTTCAACCATTTTCTCTTTCTCCATTGGACAACCGTCACTAACCTCATAACCTCTACCACTGGTGTCAACTGCATACAACAATTTTTCACTTAGTGAATAACTCTCTTCGTTAAAAAAAGGCTCTGAACTAGAACTGTGTTTCCATTCTCCCAAAAAAAATCACAATTTCTTTTTTATTAATAACTCTTTTCCTCCTACTTTTGGCCTTCATTACATATATTGATTTATCTAGTGATCGAATTCTGTTTAACACTAAAATAAACAGTTTCCTTTTTACTTCAAAAGCCTTTTCCACAATGCTTTCAATATACTTCTTCTTTTTATAAAATAAAGCTCTCTTTTTATATTTCTTCACATCTTTCAGCAAATTATGCACTATTCTCTTGTAAAATATTTTTTTGCGTAATTCCTTATACTGATTTTGCCTTCTTTTACCATACTTTATCTCCTTTGACTGACCATTTGCTTTTTTACTTTTCCTATTATTTTGAATTTTTTTCTTACTTGAAGAATTCTCAGTAGTTCCAGCATTATCTACATTCTGTTTGCTCCTACAAACATTTTTAATAAATTGCTTTGTGATCTTACCAGAAGATTTTTTCCTTTTAGCCACATTATCTTGTACATTCAATACTTGTGGTTGATGTTTCTTCAAATAATCCTCCTGTCTCTGTTCTTTTCTTTTTCTTTTTTTTCTGGCATGATTTCTCTATTTTAACGTTGAAAAACAGTATCTGTAAAAAAGAATCACAAATAAATGTATATTAATAACTTACAAATGTATACTATTCCATTACTGTACAAACACATTTTATATAAAAACTGACTAAGAAACTATAGCCCAGAACCACAAGTGTGACGATGGTTAAAACACTACATGCATAGTGCATACTACTTTGAAGCAGTTCATGCCCTAAAGCCTACCTCACTAAAAGACTACATGCTAACTGACTGAATGATTACAGTACTATAAGGAGACACACTGGGTGAGTGACAGGGTGTTTGCTAGAAGTGTATGAATACTGACTGGGGAATTGAGGGTGTGAAAGACAACTGTGTAGGTGGTTAGAGGCCTGCATGCATTGTGGATAGGGGTTTAAAGCAGTCCATGTGTTAAGGCCTAGCTCAGTGCATGAATACTTAGGCAGTGACTGAATAATTAGAGTACTGCAAAGAGAGTGTCTTGGTGAATTTATAAGTGTTTGGGTTTTGGCACAGTGAATGGATTAGTACATGGTGCTGAATGGGTCACTAGAGGACTGCAAAGGGAGTGACGGGATGTTTCCTGGAAGTGTATGGATACTGATTAGGGAATTGAAGGTGTGAAAAACAACTGTGTAGGTGGTTAGAGGACTACATGCATAGTGAATAGGCGTTTGAAGCAGACTATGTGATAAGGCCTGGCTCACTGCATGAGTACTTGAGTACTGACTGAATGATTAGAGTACAGCAAAAAGACTGCCTGGGTGAATTTATAAGTGGTAGGCTTTTGGCGCAGGGAATGGATTAGTACTTGGTACTGAATGGGTCACTAGAAGAGTGCAAAGGGAGTGACAGGATGTTTGCTGGACTGTATGGATACTGACTAGGGAATTGAAAGTGTGAAAGACAAGTGTCTAGGTGGTTAGAAGACTGCATGCAGGGAAACAGCCATCACAACGCAGGCATAACAACGCACTACAATTTCATCGCAACTTTTACAACGCAAGATCTATTTCAACGGATGCTATTACAACGCATGCTATTACAACGCATGCCAATACAACGTAAGTATGGGTAAGTATTTAATTTTAAAAATATTTTTTATCCAGCCCTTACCCTACTGATGCACCCACACTGGAGTAACAATAGCAATTAGTACACATGAACTATCCAGCCCTTACCCTACTGATGCACCCACCCTGGAGTAACAATAGTAATTAGTACCCCTACACTATCCAGCCCTTACCCTACTGAAGCACCCACCCAGGAGTAACAATAGTAATTAGTACCCCTACACTATCCAGCCCTTACCCTACTGATGCACCCCCCTGGAGTAACAATAGTAATTAGTACCCCTACACTATCCAGCCCTTACCCTAATGAGGCACCCACCCTGGAGTAAGAATAGTAATTAGTACCCCTACACTATCCAGAACTTACCCTACTGATGCACACCCCCTGGAGTAAGAATAGTAATTAGTACCCCTACACTATCCAGCACTTACCCTACTGATGTACACTACTGGAGTAAGAATAGTAATTAGTACCCCTACACTATCCAGCACTTACCCTACTGATGCAAAAACCATGGAGTAAGAATAGTAATTAGTACCCCTACACTATCAAGCACTTACCCTACTGATGCACCCACCCTGGAGTAAGAATAGTAATTAGTACCCCTACACTATCCAGGCCTTACCCTACTGATGCACCCCCCTGCAGTAACAATAGTAATTAGTACCCCAACACTACCCAGCACTTACCCTACTGATGCACCCACCCTGGAGTAAGAATAGTAAATAGTACCCCTACACTATCCAGCCCTTACCCTACTGATGCACCCCCCTGGAGTAACTATAGTAATTAGTACCCCTACACTATCCAGCCCTTACCCTACTGAAGCACCCACCCAGGAGTAACAATAGTAATTAGTACCCCTACACTATCCAGCCCTTACCCTACTGAAGCACCCACCCAGGAGTAACAATAGTAATTAGTACCCCTACACTATCCAGCCCTTACCCTACTGATGCACCCCCCTGGAGTAAGAATAGTAATTAGTACCCCTACACTATCCAGCCCTTACCCTAATGAGGCACCCACCCTGGAGTAAGAATAGTAATTAGTACCCCTACACTATCGAGCACTTACCCTACTGATGCACAACCCCTGGAGTAAGAATAGTAATTAGTACCCCTACACTATCCAGCACTTACCCTACTGATGTACACTACTGGAGTAAGAATAGTAATTAGTACCCCTACACTATCCAGCACTTACCCTACTGATGCAAAAACCATGGAGTAAGAATAGTAATTAGTACCCCTACACTATCAAGCACTTACCCTACTGATGCACCCACCCTGGAGTAAGAATAGTAATTAGTACCCCTACACTATCCAGCCCTTACCCTACTGATGCACCCCCCTGCAGTAACAATAGTAATTAGTACCCCAACACTATCCAGCACTTACCCTACTGATGCACCCACCCTGGAGTAAGAATAGTAAATAGTACCCCTACACTATCCAGCCCTTACCCTACTGATGCACCCCCCTGGAGTAAGAATAGTAATTAGTACCCCTACACTATCCAGCCCTTACCCTACTGATGCACCCCCCTGCAGTAACAATAGAAATTAGTACCCCAACACTATCCAGCACTTACCCTACTGATGCACCCCCATGGAGAAAGAATAGTAATTAGTACCCCTACACTGTCCAGCACTTACCCTACTGATGCACCCACCCTGGAGTAAGAATAGTAATTAGTACCCCTACACTATCCAGCCCTTACCTTACTGATGCACCCCCCTGCAGTAACAATAGTAATTAGTACCCCAACACTATCCAGCAATTACCCTACTGATGAACCCACCCTGGTGTAAGAATAGTAAATAGTACCCCTACACTATCCAGCACTTACCCTACTGATGCACCCCCCTGCAGTAACAATAGTAATTAGTACCCCAACACTATCCAGCACTTACCCTACTGATGCACCCACCCTGGAGTAAGAATAGTAAATAGTACCCCTACACTATCCAGCCCTTACCTTACTGATGCACCCCCCTGCAGTAACAATAGTAATTAGTACCCCAACACTATCCAGCACTTACCCTACTGATGCACCCACCCTGGAGTAAGAAAAGTAATTAGTACCCCTACACTATCCAGCACTTACCCTACTGATGCACCCACCCTGGAGTAAGAATAGTAATTAGTACCCCTACACTATCCAGAACTTACCCTACTGATGTACACTACTGGAGTTAAATTAGAAATTATTCTAAAACATTATATTAATTATAATTTAAATAAAAAAATAAAAATACAATGCATTATAAAATAAATAATATGATTTTAAATAATTATATTAATAGAAACAATGATTTATATTGATTGTAAAAATTTTGCATTAATTAAAAAAAATCCAAAATGTAATTTAGAGAAATTTTCCCACGCTTTGCCATTGAAGTGAATGGGAATAATTGTCCTTCTTTTATTTCTCTAGTTCACATTGAGACTGCCGCGTCAATGCAATTCAAGTTCATTTGAAGGGGGATCGCGGGAGTGAATACAAGCAGGAATGAATAGATAAACGGTAAGTAAGTGATTTAAAGGATATTACAATGTTAAAAAAGTAGTAGTTTGTTTAAAATAAATAGTTAAACAATGATTAAATAAATGCAAGACTGCGTTGTTTTTTTTATTTATTATTAACATTTTTAAACAATAATTTTAATTTTTAAAGCATATTAATGCTTACAAAATGTAGAAAATAAATATTAGGCATATAATTATTTTATACAATAATGATAATCATATTATAAACTAAAATTTAAAAGTCTGTTTTTCGTTTTTGTTGCTCCAGATGACGTTTACACGTAAACGTGAAACTTGAAGGAAACCATTTTGAGTAGCGTCGCAGGACATAGCAGAAGCTTGGGAGATCTGCGCTCAGGTAAGAAACTTTAAAATACATATATACAAGTACATGAGTGTTTATTATTGCAAGGAGAGTCGAGGGAGGTTTGTAGATGTTATAAATGAGAATACTTTGTTTTATCGTAACTTGTCACAAAGTATGTTGTTAGAGTAAGCCCATGTCGGGTCACGTGTTTACCTTTCGAAATTGTTTGTTTTAGAAAAATAGGATCTAGAAAGGTTTTATAATTCTAAAAACTGTTTAAAAGAAAAACTGCTAAAATGTTTGGAAATTAACAAATTAACAAAGCTGGCAAAAAAAGAACGATTTTCGTCATTTTGATTTTTTTGGATTCCGGTTGGACATTATGGATTTTTTTTTAGTTTACATCTATGCTTTTATGGATTATTATATAATTGACTAGGACTGCAGATTCAGAAGGATTTCGATTTTGGAAATTTATTTAAGAACGTTCGAATTGGAATTTTTGGATTAAAAACAATCTGGAGCAGGAGAAGATATACCAATGGATTTGCACGTGGAAAATCGACCTTTTTACATTTTGTGGAATTTCTTTGGAATCATTTTTTTTTGTTACTACTATTTTTCAAACGTATACGCATTTTTTAAAATGGCTTCGTACTTATGAAAAAGTACTTTGAAGAAGACTGAGGAGCCGATTCCAATCCTGGAAAAAGGCTGTACAAATCGTTGTATGGAGCATTTTTCCAGTACAACTCGTACCCGGTAAACTTTTCTTACAACCTAGGAAGTACGATTCGTACAGAAAGCCTCTTTCCATACAAATCGTACAAAAGACCATACAGCTAAAATAAACCAACGATTCTGATCCAGAACAGCTTGCACGTGACGTCTGTATGTATTTAAGCAGCGGTTTCCAGCCCAGCAAGTACGATTCGTCCCTACGGCACTCCGTACGGCTCTTTTCTTACGGGAGCCAAAAACAGCCGTAAAAGCAGAGTCCCCAGGGGTACGAATCGTACAGGCATACACCCCATGCATTGTGTATGTACGGTGCGTACCCCCAACATCGGGTACCCCAACATCGCATACCCCAACATTGCATATGTACTGTGCGTACCCCCAACATCGCGTACCCCAACATCGCGTACCCCAACATCGCGTACCCCAACTATTGTTAATTTTAGCATGAATGGTGAAACATCACTATTCTCTAACTTAACTAGATTACGGGGTGTGCTAAAGATAAGGATTCTTTTCAGAGGGTTTTTGTTGTCATGGGGTAAAAAAGGTTCGTTAGAAACAGAAAGTGAGAGTTCAGGAGGAAATAGAATGTCAGAGAAGGTTTGTGGTGTAACTCTTTGTGGGTTACTTGCCTGTTTTTGGCGTTGTATAATTCGTCTCAGATTGGGTATAATGGGCATACTGCTGGCAACATGAGTTGGGACATGTTGTGCAACCTCCCTCAAAATGGAACCACAGGAGTCATTGGAGGTGCTTGCAATTTCCTTCATTTCATTAATTGTTTCTCTCACCTCAATCTCCATTGCAGAGGCAGAGTGGTTATGGTCTGTGGTTTTTAAGACAGAGTCACTGAGAGTAACCGCTCTGCCTGTGCAATGGGTTTAGTAGTATTGCACACACCTCCAATGACACCTTGGTTCTGTTAGTCGCTCCTTGCAATAAATGTACCCTGCATGCTTTAGGAGGCGGTTTCCCTTCCTTGATGTAATGTAATTTGCTGTCTTATTTGTTGACATTATCTGAAATGAAAAGAAAATATAGGTAAAAAATGTAAGTTTAAATCTAATTTTAGAGATTTTCTTTATTTTTATTGATTCTTTTTAGAAATCTCTTCTAAAAACATTTATTAAAGATTAACTGCTTTGCTTGTTTCATTTGTTAAATTATAATTCCTCCTGTTTGAAAAAAAAGAAAAAATATGAATTTGATTCAGTAGAAAATACCTTTTGGATTGCTTCACTTTGCTTCAAGTTGGAATTTTTTGTTCCTAAAGTTGATCTTTGCAATGTTGATTATTCTAAGCTGGAAGAGAAAAGGAAATAGCTTTGGTATATATTTAATGATTATTTGGTGTGTTGGTCGTTTTGGAAAAAAAGGTGTTATTGATACTTTTTCTATCTTTTTTAAAAGAACTTACCTTTACAATTATTTGTTGTGGTTCTGAAGATGCTGTTTCTTTTCATTTGAAGGTCTGGCAAAGCTGGTGTTCTATGGATCTAGTGTGAGCTCTTTACTGACTGTTGATATCTGTTTAAAGTTATATGATATACCTGTTAAATATTTCTTTAAAATAGATATCCCTTTTTAAAAAAAAAAATGCATTTTTGGGGGGAAAAAACAATGTTATCATTATGCAATTATGTATGGAAATTTTAGAAAACATTACATTAAATACATTCGACTTGTGAGTTTTTCATACAGTTGCAGTTAGGTTCAAGACTTTTAGATGAATCTTTTCACTGTTCTCCCTCTTCGATACATTATTAACGCTTTTTAGAGAGGTGGACATCTATAACATTATGTTTTTCTCCACCATTATCCTGTTATGTACGTTGCACATGGTAATTTATTATTGGTTTACCAAGTGGTACCTCTTCTGTATTCTGCATCTAATATAAGTAAGAAGTACGTTCCTTTTAAAAAAATGATTACTAAGTCATCATTTTTAGAAGACATTTTCCTGCAGAAAAAATATTGATTAGATTTTGTATTTTCTATATTTTTATTTTACCTTTTTTTAATGATATCACTTCCTTCTTCTTCGTATCAAGTGTGGATTTATTCTTTAGATCTCCTAGAGTAATTAAAAAAAAGGTTAGAAACATTTCTATGGTTTTAAACTGTTTATTTTTTCCTGGTAATGATTTTGGGCTTAAATGAACTCACCTCTAAAAATTCTGTGGTAATTTGAAGAAGGTTATATGGAATTTGGATGTTTTTCTTTTTCCGAACAATAATTTGGGTTCTGAATTGTTTCTCTGATGGAATAATTATGATTAGAAATGGTTAGGAATTTTAAGAAAAGAATAGGTTTTTAAATTGATTGACTTTCAAACCTCGTTTTACATTATTTTCGTTTGTATGCACCCGTTTATAATTATATTTCTTATTAGCCACACACTATCCACCTATTTTTGCAAAACAAATATCAGACAACTTTTAAAAAAACACCACAATCCTCCTTTACACCCCTATTTTGACTATCTTGTGAATCTTTTAAAATTAATGCTCAGTAATACAAGTCTTGTTTATGACAGGTTTGCTACTTCTTAACATAAGAGCAAATTATTTTTTAAACTCATTTTTATAGCGTCATATTTTCAGTCACTAATTCATTTAGCAACATTTCCCTTTTATTCCACACTTATGTAGATGTTAGTTATCTAAACATTTATTTTCAACAGCACATTTCATTTTTTTCATTTAAAAAGAACCACGTTTAATTATTATAAATTTTTTGAAAATGTCATTTTCTGCACCAATATGGTGCCGATTCCGATCCTGTAAAACCCGGGTATGAACCGTCGTAAGGAGCGTTTTCTCCGTCCGACTCGTACCCGGGAAAACCACCTTACAAACCCGCAAGTACGATTCGTACAGAAATACCATTTCCGTACGATTCGTACAAAACACCGACCGGCTAAAATATACCCACAATTCCGATCCGGGACACCGCGTACGTGACGTCCGGACGGAGTCAGGCAGCGTTTTACGAACCAGCAAGTACGATTCGTGCCTACGTCACTCCGCACGTAGCATTTTTTACGGGAGCCAAAAACTGCCGGGAAATTGAGGAGGGCGCGAGGAAGGAGCACCTGTATGCGACGGACAGCCATGGACCCCATCCTACGTGTCATCCCAGCCCTCATAACCTACGACCTGGTGCACAGGAACCGACGCAGACGCCGCAGAAGGTCAGAACAACACCCAGGGGCAAAGGTGGGGGGGCAGGGGCAGGAAACATAACCCCCACCCAAGGCAAAATGTACACATGCTCTGTACATACCGTACCTCCAGAGACTGGTCACTCGGGGGGCGTGTCCACCAAGGCCTGCGTCCCACCATAACGGAAGTGGATGTGTACGTGTCCCGTCACCACAACAATTGTGGTACGCACCGTACCCACGCCTTAAGAGCGTGGGTACGGGTCGTACCACGCCTACCCCTATGTCACCCCAACATTGGGGGTACGGCCCGTACCCAGGCCTGAACAGCATGAGTACGGGTCGTACCACGCCTACCCCTACGTCACCCCAACAATGGTGGTACAGCTCGTACCCACGTTCTGTAGTCCTGGGTACGGGCCGTACCCCTACGGCACCCCAACAATGGTGGTACGGCCCGTACCCAGGCCTGAAGAGCGTGGGTACGGGTCGCACCACGCGTACCCCTACATCACCCCAACAATGGTGGTACGGCCCGTACCCAGGCCTGAAGAGCGTGGGTACGGGTCGCATCACGCGTACCCCTATGTCACACCAACAATGGTGGTACGGCCCGTACCCAGGCCTGAAGAGCGTGGGTACGGGTCGCACCACGCGTACCCCTACGTCACACCAACAATGGTGGTACGGCCCGTACCCAGACCTGAAGATCTTGGGTACGGGCCGTACCACCATTGTTGGGGTGACGTAGGGGTAGGCGTGGTACGACCCGTACCAACGCTCTGTAGGCCTGGGTACAGGTCGTACCCCTACGGCACCCCAACAATGGTGGTACGGCCCATACCCAGGCCTTCAGAGCGTGTGGGCGGGTGGGTGGGTGTCGTGCTATGATCCACATCAGTGGACAAGGACATAGGGGTGGGTGCCTATCACTCCCAGCAGTGCCCAGACATATGAGGGGTGGGTGCAGAGGACTCCCAGCAGTGCCCAGACATATGAGGGGTGGGTGCTTATCACTCCCAGCAGTGCCCAGACATATGAGGGGTGGGTGCCTATCACTCCCAGCAGTGCCCAGACATATGAGGGGTGGGTGCAGAGGACTCCCAGCAGTGCCCAGACATATGAGGGGTGGGTGCAGAGGACTCCCAGCAGTGCCCAGACATATGAGGGGTGGGTGCCTATCACTCCCAGCAGTGCCCAGACATATGAGGGGTGGGTGCCTATCACTCCCAGCAGTGCCCAGACATATGAGGGGTGTGTGCCTATCACTCCCAGCAGTGCCCAGACATATGAGGGGTGGGTGCAGAGGACTCCCAGCAGTGCCCAGACATATGAGGGGTGGGTGCAGAGGACTCCCAGCAGTGCCCAGACATATGAGGGGTGGGTGCCTATCACTCCCAGCAGTGCCCAGACATATGAGGGGTGGGTGCAGAGGACCCGCAGCAGTGCCCAGACATAAGAGGGGTGGGTGCAGAGGACTCCCAGCAGTGCCCAGACATATGAGGGGTGGGTACAGAGGACTCCTAGCAGTGCCCAGACATATGAGGGGTGGGTGCCTATCACTCCCAGCAGTGCCCAGACATATGAGGGGTGTGTGCCTATCACTCCCAGCAGTGCCCAGACATATGAGGGGTGGGTTCAGAGGACCCCCAGCAGTGCCCAGACATATGAGGGGTGTGTGCCTATCACTCCCAGCAGTGCCCAGACATATGAGGGGTGGGTGCCTATCACTCCCAGCAGTGCCCAGACATATGAGGGGTGGGTGCAGAGGAACCCCAGCAGTGCCCAGACATATGAGGGGTGTGTGCCTATCACTCCCAGCAGTGCCCAGACATATGAGGGGTGGGTGCAGAGGACTCTCAGCGGTGCCCAGACATATGAGGGGTGTTTGCCTATCACTCCCAGCAGTGCCCAGACATATGAGGGGTGGGTGCAGAGGAACCCCAGCAGTGCCCAGACATATGAGGGGTGTGTGCCTATCACTCCCAGCAGTGCCCAGGCATATGAGGGGTGGGTGCCTATCACTCCCAGCAGTGCCCAGACATATGAGGGGTGGGTGCAGAGGACCCCCAGCAGTGCCCAGACATATGAGGGGTGTGTGCCTATCACTCCCAGCAGTGCCCAGACATATGAGGGGTGGGTGCAGAGGACTCCCAGCAGTGCCAAGCCATATGAGGGGTGTGTGCCTATCACTCCCAGCAGTGCCCAGACATATGAGGGGTGGGTGCAGAGGAACCCCAGCAGTGCCCAGACATATGAGGGATGTGTGCCTATCACTCCCAGCAGTGCCCAGACATATGAGGGGTGGGTGCAGAGGACTCCCAGCAGTGCCCAGACATATGAGGGGTGTGTGCCTATCACTCCCAGCAGTGCCCAGACATATGAGGGGTGGGTGCAGAGGAACCCCAGCAGTGCCCAGACGTATGAGGGGTGTGTGCCTATCACTCCCAGCAGTGCCCAGACAAATGAGGGGTGGGTGCAGAGGCCTCCCAGCAGTGGACAGAGACATGGGGGTGTGTACATCATCCTCCCATTAGCAAAACTCCATGGGTGCATGAAGGCATCCACAATGTGCGACTATGTTGATAGTGCCATGACAACACATCACTGACAGCAGTGTCCCACTCCCATGAGGATGGATGTCCTTCCCCCACTGCATGTCACACCACATGTGGGTGTGATGACAAATTACACATGCATACCCACCCCTGGCGGTGGCAGCACAATACACACACTGAGATCATGCAACAAGACTGTATCCTCATGTGAAACCCCACTAAACTAAGAGAGCCTAAGGGAACAAACACCTTCACCCACATTCCAGGACTGATAGGAATGTACAGGTGCTGGGGCAGCCAACAAGTTGTTGCCTCCCATGGAAGGAAAAGTGTGGAGTACCCACAGATACAATGCCCACAATTGTCAGTCAGGTGCCCAAATACCCTGCAGAACAAGTAACACATGTGTGCTAGGCTGGGAGTACACACATGCATAGTGCGGAAAAGGGACCATGTCCACATGAAGCCATGGCAGCATACTCCATACACAAGTACAGTGACTACCAAGGATGGCACAGACGATGCAGGTGGAGACATTGCTGAGCAGGCATGGGCAAAGTTGAAGGGATCCCTCACACAGCAAGGAAATGTAGACACAGGTCAGCACAACAATTGGGAAACACCCTGCAGGGAAGAAGTCAGGTGCCACAGAGGAGGGAACACTCCTTGGGACAATGTCACCATACAGTAAGAGCTTACATGACCAAAGATTATTTGCAGAGACCTTGTGATGGCACGCAGATACCAGGGTCCTCCCCATGAGCAGCACACTACAACATTTCCCAGACACCTAACACATTATCACCACCCCAACTCAGGGAGCAGCAGCACTAACAGCTATACCAGAAAAGCATTTGTGTGCAAATGAAAAACAAAATGCTTTAGTAAGCATAAAAAAAGAGTGGATTTGAAATGTACAGTATATACAAGGCCCATAGGCCAGTCCATATGCGAATTCCGGGGGGGACACATTGGGACGCGTCTCCCCTAGCTTGCCTGCACAGTTCAGAGTTCCTTTCCATCCACGGGGGGGCATCATGTGGGGGAGAAGGACCAGGCACCGCAGGGACAGGAGGGGCAAGGGTAGGTGTTGTGGGTGCAGGGATGGACGACTCCACCACAGGGGGTGGGGCAGCGCCAAAGGTGGTGGTTATGATGGCGCTGCACACGGTTGCAAGGTCTGCCAGCGTCTCCCCTGCACCCGAAGGAACCACAGGCCCCAAGGAGGGGGGGGGGTCGGAGGGATGGGTTGCAGCGCTACTGGGGGAGGGTGTGGACAGGGGGGGACTCAACTCCCCTGCCTGGGGACTTCCTCGACCGCTTGCGGGGTGGTGTCACACTGGGGCTGAGGGACAGACTGGCCATGAAGGACTCTTTGTCCGACTGTTGGGCAGGGGAGCTAAGGGGAGTGGTTTTGGAGGAAGTGGGTCGTGAGGACTGCGGACTCCCACTGTGGCTGCGTGGCTGCCGTTTGCCCCCCAACCCAGTGGGTGTGCCTACTTCCCCCTGTGTGTGCGTGACTGGAGGTGTGCACTTGGCCTTCCCTGTTGGTGTGCTGCCTGTGTCTGGTGGGGTGCGTGCATGGGGATATCTGGGTGTGCTTGGGACAGGCATGGGAGTGGGAAGTGTGGATGGGGCAGGGGTAGGGGGGGACGAGCACTGCAGGAGACCCGCTGCTGCCGTCAGTGACGAGTCCATGGACCTCAGCAACATCCGTTGGTCAGACATCGCTGATGACATGCCCTCCATGTACGACACCATATGTGTCAGTAGTCTGGTGTGGCCATGGAGGACATTAAGCAGCGATGTCTGACCAACCTGCAACTGCCGCAGGATGTCTACAGACTCACCATTGACGGCAGCAGGGGAGACAGGGGCAGGGGGTGTGGTGCCTGGCACGAAGGAGACATGTGGTCGCCTAGCACGAACAGAAGGGACCCGAGCAAGTGGGAGGGTGGTGATGGGAATGGAGGAGGCGGCGAGAGATGTACTGCTGCTTTCAGCTGTGGGAGCAGCCTCCACCCCCTCTGGGAGCTCAGCCTCGGACCCGTCAGCGTCATAGTCGGTGTTGGGACTGGACAGGTCTTCCGCCTGACTCCCCTCGCCCTCCGTGCCACTTGTTGTGCCAGACTCCCCAGCACTGGTGGCACCGGTGCTGGATCCCTCCTCCACGTCCATGCCGGTGTCTCCCTCGGTGTCCCCCGACGATGCTGTGGGCAAGGTGAAGAGACAGGAAATAATCAGACACCTGTATACATATGACACATGAGTCCAAACTACATAGGTCACAGTGCATAGCATGAAAAGCATCATGAGTAACATCTACAATACTACGCACATATGTAGGCCCTGCACTACACAGTTGGGTGACCCACCATGCCACTTTGATACAATGGAGAGCATGACACAACAGCAAAGAACTTGATATCGAATTATACAGAGAAGCTAGTGTCTGTGGATAGTCAAGCACAGCATCTGTACCACACACCGTTGCCAAAAATGGATGAGCAGGAACCATGTCTTTTAACTTTTGACACATGCTGCAAAGCACAAACATTAAACCCAGCACAACATGACTGGGTCAATACTTGTTGAGTGTCTGTTCCGGCTATCATCACACACAGGCCAGACCTGGCAAGGAGACATAAGCTTTGGACATGTAGGCCTTGCCCGCACAACCCCCCCTACCTGAGACAATGTGATTGAGACAGAGGAAGGACTTACACCTCTTAATCAGGGATCACAAAAATGGGCTCCATTAAATCCTAATTGCACTCTAACTACCCCTCGTGGGGCGGACCACACATAATATTGACAAACAACCATCATCAGATAGTTGTACACAGACGCACAGGCACTGGCCAGTGTGAGGGTGCACAAGCTACATTGGGTCACCCTGTACAGTGTACACATGTAGCACACTTTACGTAAATACAAATGTGGCCAGGGTACACTGCCACAGAAGACAACCTATGCTGAAGACACTGAGAATGTCCACAGTTTTGGATGATACACATGATTCCTAGGAAAAAGGTGTCTCAGGGGACTGTAGTGGCCACACTGCTCCATGGTCCTGGATAGATCTGACTGCAACAGGAGCAACCGTCCCCGCACTATGCATATCTCCCCTCATGCACATCATGTCTGAGGCCACATCGGTCATGCATGCTGCAAGGCAGTTCATTTTAAGCCTCACACTCCTATGTTGAGACACTGCATCAGTGCCAACAATCATGGACCCCCAAATGACTGAACTGGACAGGGCACAGGCAAGGTCCCAACACATGTCACAGACCACCCCCACACATGATGCTGCAAGCATTGGGCACTTGGATTATCTGCCGGCCTAGATTACCTTGTGCAAGAGTGACTACACACAGACCACGGAACACATGTCAAGGAGGGGAAGGGAGGAAGAACAGGACCGGTTGACTTTGGGGAACAGGATATGCACTGCACATATAAACCCTGGCAGTGTATCCAGGCGACTGTTCCAAAAGCTGGTGACACACAACAAACACACATGTACCTACCCCCTTCCTGCTGCTGCTTCTCCTGTAGCCGCCTATCCATGTCAGGGAAGACCACTGCCAGGACACGCTTCATTTGGTGGGTCAGGCACCGGCGCCCACCTTGTTTGCGTGGAGGTGAGTCCTCCAGCAGGACCCGGGCGATCCTCCTGGTCCAGCACCGGATATCCTGCCAGCGTTTCCTCACCTGGGCCAGGCGCCGACTGCGACCCTCCACTGACCTCATGGCCCTGATGGCCCGCTTCCAAATCTCCCCCTTGGTGTAGGCGGCTACCTGTGAGGATGACAAAGTGAGACAACATCAATACACCTGCTCCATGTCACAGAGACACACATTAGAACAATTGGGCTTGTTTGCACAGGGCATAGTATGCAGCAAACTCATTGCACCTTTGTCATAGGGACATTATCCTCTGGGGAAGGCCAAATACACTACGTGGCATTTAAAGTACACAGGTGGCATGAGGGGTGCGACAGAATCAATGATCATGGCTCACACTGTGCATCACAAGCAACACCAGGATAATGGACAGCACCTCAAAGCAGTCACATGCCCCAGGCCACTGACGCAACCTCAGCGGAGTACACAGACACACACAGGCACAGGACAATCACCTGCCATTGGCAACTGCGGGTACAAACATCACTCTGCACATTTGCCTCTTGACTGGGGGGAGTCACAGGTGTGGGCCTAGCTCAGCACGTCAGACACACAGCACGGCTCCCTGCTCACATCAGATGGGTAGGGCATATGCATCCTCCATGCAGCTGGGGTGCGACACTCCACATAGACACTCACCCACATGACAGGGGACTTACACACACACCAATGTCCAGGGGCCGTACACATCATTTGGACACTATCACCACAGGTACACTCAACTCACACACATCTGTGGGTACAGTCACCTGTCACACTGGGGGGACCACATAATCACATCAGGACTATGGAAACAACATTCCCAAGGGGATTAGCCAGGCTGAATGTGGCATGCACCATGCAGTGATTGTCACAGTAAGCACAATGCAAGTGAGCAGTGCAGATATGAACCACATCAGGCTCTGCATGGGAGACATAAGGCATTCCCCCCCCTGGGACCCACCATGAACAACATTGCATGTCTGTCACACCTGGACACAATGCCAGAAGTGACAGACACAAAAAAGGGGCACAGTCACAGCTAGTGGAGTCAGCACTCACCTGCTCCCCTGGTCTCCCATACAGGCAGGGGTACTGTGGGAGGATGACGTCCAGCAACGCCTCATTCTCCTCTTGGGTGAAAGACTGGGCCCTCTCCACAGACCTGGACATGGTGCCAGAGGAATCACGAGCAGCAGCAGTGGTGTGGAATGAAAGGTTGTGCAGGCAAGTGCTCTCTCATGGGTCCTGGCTGCCTTATATCTCCCTTGCTGGGCTGTTTCATTTACAGGAGTACAGAGTGATTGGTCAATCTCATTTGCATCCTACGTTTCCTCCAATCCCTTTAAACCTACCCCAGTGAGGGCCTTTGCATGGTTAAAAATTTGAGCATGATGTCAAGTCAACAACCACTTTGCAACATAGTATATTGTCTCCAACCGACTTTTGCTGGCCACCTGAGGAAAAATTTTGAACTGGAAACTCGGTCTCCATGACAACCAGCATGCATTTAGGCCCTTATACTTGTCCCTCATGTGTCCCCTATGTAATTTCACTATCCACACACAGGTACGGTGCGTTCCACACGTACCCCTAGGGCACCATTACTCCAGTGATACAGTCCGTACACGCGTGTGTAGGGCCCGTATCACTTTGGTAGTGTTGCCGTAGGCGTACGCCATTGTGATACGGGCCGTACACACGTGTGTAGGGCCCGTATCTCTATGGCGTACGCCTACGGCAACACTATCCTAGTGCTACGGGCCGTACCCACGTGTGTAGGGCCCGTAGCACTATGGTAGTGTTGCCGTAGGCGTACGCCATAGACATACGGGCCGTACATACGCGGGTACGAGCCCTATCTCTATGGCGTATGCCTACGCCAACACTACCATAGTGCTACGGGCCGTACCCGCAGGTGTAGGGCCCGTAGCACTATGGTAGTGTTGCCGTAGGCGTACGCCATAGAGATACGGGCCGTACATACGCGGGTACGAGCCCTATCTCTATGGCGTACGCCTACGCCAACCCTACCATAGTGCTACGGGCCGTACCCGCGTGTGTAGGGCCCGTAGCACTATGGTAGTGTTGCCGTAGGCATACGCCATAGAGATAGGGCTCGTACCCGCGTATGTACGGCCCGTATCTCTATGGCGTACGCCTACGCCAACACTACTTTAGTGCTATGGGCCGTACCCGCGTGTGTAGGGCCCGTAGCACTATGGTAGTGTTGCCGTAGGCGTATGCCATAGTGCTACGGGCCGTACATACACGGGTAAGAGCCGTATCTCTATGGCGTACGCCTACGCCAACACTACCATGGGGATAGGACCAGTGTGTACACGTACGTGTGTACGGTCCTTGCACACACGCGTACTCCTACCCAAACCCCATATTGTGATACGACCGTACACATGCCCTCAGAGAGTGTGTACGGTGCATTTCACAGCTTACACTGGTGATAGGAGGCGCACAGGAAAGGAATGGAGGTGTATGACTCGCACAAGGATGGACATCAAGTCATTGTCAGTGTAGTGCATCATGTGTAGGGCCTAGGTGTGTCAGGCAGTGAGCTGGCACATGTCTCCTCATGTTTTAACCCAATAGTTGTGTGATGACCTGTGTACACATGTCATGTGTGATGGGGCACCATGTGGCGCACTTCCCCTTCACACCTTTTACATGTGTGCATGTATTTCAAACTTGTCAAGCACTGCATCACTGGCATGGCACAGTCCCCAACACTGCAACTGTCCCCTGATGCCAGGTGCACGGATGATGACACCTGACATCTCACTACCAGCGTGCCACGATGTGACTATGTCATGTGTGTGTCATGTGTTCCCATGATCTTGCTGTTGGTGTTCTGTCAACGGCATCTGCTGTAGCTGCATCCAACATGTGTCTGTGTGTAGATGCCCATGTCACACTATTACGCACACCAAGACACATGTGGAATAACACGTGACGCGTGTCTGTATGCATCTAACAGGGACTTGCGAGCTTAGGGCATATCTGCGTAGTCTCAATATCTGTGTGATCATATTTGACATGTACCCCTTCATGGCAAGGTGTGTGGTCTGTCCTTATTCCATGACATTCGACCTGTGCATCTAGCTTGCCGGCAGCTGTCTGTATGGGATGACATCCTTCAAATGCACATATGTGGATGTATGTCACTCCTGTAATGTGTCTGGCTGTTCACTCACACCGGCCCACAGCTACTTTCATGGCATGTCATGTAGACCTTGACAATCCATGTTTGTAGCTGGCTCTTGGTAGGAGTATCACCTGGCTGGCATACGTGTGCAGGATGTATTGCACAGACCAGACTCTGTATGTGGCATATGTGTATTAGCTGTTGAACATGTGCTCAGTTCATTGACATTGGTGTAGTAATGTACTCAATCTTCGTCATTCCTTCCAATTTTCTGCAGGGCACCGCTTCTCCCCCGACCAATGCCAGACTTGGCTGCCATGAGGGAACGTGACTGCATACGCCGCTACCGATTCCCCCAACGGTTAATTGTGGACCTGACAAACAGGCTGGTACCACACCTCCAACCGCGACACAGTTATTCGTCTGCGTTGATCCCCAAGATGAAGGTGATGGCAGCCCTACATTTCTTTGCCACCGGTACGTTTCAATTGACCATAGCTGATGTGGGTGGCATGTCTCAGACCATGTTCAGCCGTGTCCTGCATGATGTTTTAGAAGCCATGTTGGAGCACCTGGATGAATTCATCCATTTTCCAACTCGTGAGCAGTTGACAGGTATCAAGGGTGAGTTCTATGCCCTGGGAGGGATGCCCCATGTAATTGGGTCCATTGATGGGACACATGTGGCTTTGGTACCACCACAGGCACAGGAGGTAGGCTTCCGTAACCATAAACATTACCACTCCATTAATGACCTTGTGTCTGTGCACGTTTTCCAGGGTCAGCACACGATGCCTACATCATGAGGCGTAGCAGGGTGCCAGAAATGATGCTGCAGCTGCACAACGAACGAGCATGTCTTGTTGGTGAGTAGACTCTGTTTGTCCAGTATTCTGTGGTATCTTAGTATGTGACGGCATCTCCTGACCCACTTCTTTACATGCTGTTTCCATGTAGGGGACTCTGGCTATCCCAACATGCCATGGCTGGTGACGCCTCTCCGCAACCCGAGAACAGCTGCAGATCACCGTTACAACAACGCCCATGGGCAGACCAGGCGAGTGATTGAGAGGACGTTTGGCCTCCTGAAGAGCCGATTCCGGTGCCTCCACAAGACCGGCGGGTCCCTCCCATATGCACCGGTGAAGGTCTGCAAAATCTTCCTTGTGTGCTGCATGCTGCATGCTGCACAACATGGCAGTGGAGAAAGCTGTGCCACTCATCCTGGATCCCGATGAGCAGGAACATCCACCCGTGGAGGATGACGGACTTGGTCACGAGGCAAGTGAGGAGGAGGAGGAGGAGGAGGAGGAGGAGGACATCCGGAGTCAGCTCAGACGCAACTTCTTCTCATAATGGTGAGTCCCTGGGTCTGAGTGTGCATGCTTTGAGCCTTGTGTGGCATGTGTTGCAATGTGTGTGTCCTGCTGACTGTATGCTAATGTGACTTTGAGGTGTGTGCTAATGTGTCACTCGAGTGCTGATGTCATTCCACACATTTTAGCTGACACACTCAATTGACAACTGGCATGGTGTCAACCTTATTCATGTAGAGTACATGACCATGCATGCGGATGACTATGTTTTTCCTGACTTCTTGTATGTCTCTCATCCCCAGGTAGTTGTGCATGCTGTCTGCTTGTGGCATCGTAGTGCTCCTGCTATTCCTCATGAGTAATGCAACGTGTGCTGAATCAGCGTTACATGCACGGACATGGTGAAAATTCTCCTTTGGGTAAGGATTGCAGCAAGGCTTTTTAGGTGTGGTAGTTGTTTGTAATGTGTGGGCACTGCTCCTGTGCAAGTTATATTACTATGCATACATGTCGACTCACCATGGGGCACATGACATGTGGCATGACTCACATGAATTGATAGTCACACTTCGTGACAGTCATCTGTTATGGGATTGTGGTTTGTGATGAAGGCATCAATGTGTGTACAACTTCCCTCTGAAACATACGGGAGGCTACGGGTGGACATATTGCGGGACATCCCCATATGAGGCTCAATGGGGAATTGCAGCCTCTCCGTGTGCAGCAGGGGATGTTTGGCTCAACCCTTTCACTTGTGAGCCAGTACAATGGATTTACAGCATCTGTGTTGCAAAGGGAGTGTCCGGTGTGGGTCCCACATGTTAATCCAATAGACCTGTGAGTCTGTTAATGTTGATGCTTTTGCATAGGTGTGAGCCTGAGTAATAAAGGTGTTCCTCAGCCTCCAAGGTGCCTCATCTCTGTCAATGCAGGTCTCTTGCCACTGTGCATGCGGCATCTCTGGCATGGTTGTCAAGGATTGTGCATATGAGTCTATGTGTAGATTAGCACCCTGCATGCTGTTCTTCATGTATTTGATTCTCTATTGTGCATGATGTCCATGGCTGTGTATGTGTTTTGGCATGTTAGTCCCCCCCACGGGCCGTCAACACCTTCTGGGGTGTGTCTCCTGGTCGCAGCTCGGCCTTCAGTTTCATGATCCGGTGTCAGTCATCTTTGGTGATTGTGCATCCTTTGTCTCTGGATGTGCCATTGCAAACCGGTAACTCCTTCCTTGACATACACCTGTTGCCGTAGTCCTTTCTGACATCCTAGTCTTTGTGTGGATATTGTGGCATAATTCCCAGGACATGCCGCCTGCTGTTGCAGCCACTGCAGCAAGGGCACGCATAGTTTCCAGATTTGGCAACACACACACATCAAAGGTGCTCCTCCCTTCCTCCCTCAACACATTCATTTGGCTGTCTTCGGCTTTTCTCTGCCACAGTTGCGGCCACGCGGTACCAAAGGCTGGACCATCTGCACATGCAACGTGCACATTGCACGACCCTCAGGTCCTTGCATGACCCACATCACACTACAGTGTGATGTTGCTGCCACCCTCTAAGCAAGGTCCATCCACACATCTCCCGCCTGCTCTCAGGCATGCACTGATTACACACACAACACCTTTGCATGATGAGTGTGCAACTCCGACTGCCTACACAGCGCTGCCACGCCTTCCAGGACCTGTCACACCCACCAGGTCATGTCCCTCCTACTCCCCACCGGATCTGTACCCCTGCAAGGCCATGGGAGTGGGACTCAAGGCTTCTGCATGTAGTATGCTTTCGTCGTGAGGCACATGGCACAGGTATCATCGTTCAGCGTGTCAATCTACAATGTGTCCAGGACCCCCCTATCCACCATCACATGCGCACACGACCTCATCATCAACTCGTATGCCATTGACAGCCAGGCGCTCCTCACCCTCACCAAGGACGCAGACATTTCCAGTTCCGATATTCAAGATTGCATGGGATCCATAGATAAATGGCAGAACAGCAGCCACCTGAGGCTGGACTTGTACAGGACTGAGGTCAACATCTGAGGATTGTCCCCTTACAGCTGGCTCAACTGCTTGTGTCCCACCCACAGAAGCCCCGCACAGGCACCCAGTGTCCACACACACAAGATGTTGTGCATCATGGATTGCTTGCTCTAATTTGCCATGGTAATCACCAGCATCTGTACCTCACACTGCAACACCCTCAGCATTATGCACATGATCCCCAAATAGATCCACTCCAAGGTAAGACGGACCATCCCCCAGGTCCACGACAACATCCGTGTCAAATACTGCCCTGCCCTCTACAGAGCAGCCACATCCATAATCCAGGGACACTTGTCCACATCCAGGCTGCATCTGCACACCTCAGCGTCAACATCCCGCGCACTAGCCACATCCCCGTCCAGCAGAGATAGCTGCAATGGATCACTGTGTGCTGCAGGATGACCTTCAGACTCCTCACCCACACTCAGGAGGCAGGCCACAACCCTGACCGAAAACCAACCTTGTACCACTGTCATCCGAGACCCCGTAGTGCCATCTCCGTGCATCCAACCTTGACCTGGCCACCATTCTTCTGATCCACCGTACTCCTGCATGCAGGACATAGTTCTCCCACCTGGGAACACATACCTGGGACTCCCTCCCCGGGAACCTCCACATGAGGCATGACCTCTACGCCTTAATGTTGCTCTTCCAAATAGGTGTGTCCTCACAGTTTCCCTAGCACCCCCTCAGCAGCTTGAGGCCATCACAGGTGAGTATTGTGCTCCATGTCTGCATTGAATGATACATTGTGACCCATGTGTGTCCTGTACCAGACTCCGATCCCAGGGTATGGATGTGTGGAGTTAGTTCAACACTCAGGCATAGTTTGACATTTACACACACATATGTTGGTGAATAATGCCAAATGACAGCAACATCTCATGACAAAATTAAGTATTTATTTTTGGTGGGGTAAGTCTTTTGGTGGATGAAGTAAGGTGCTCTACCGGGTGCATTGAATCCAAAGTTCACAGGGGGAGATGGCATCCTTGTCAGTTGGAGTCATCAGAGTCCAGACCACAGTGTTGGTCATCATTGGTCAGACTGTGACCAGCAAGTCCATGTGGCAGAGAATGTCATTGGGTGAGGTGGTGCTGTTGCGCCAGAGGGCCAGGTACCAGGCCAGGTGACCTGGGAGATGTGGATGATCCGCTGACTCTCACGGTCTTTTCCGTGGACGACCCACCTTCCTCTGGGGACCCTCAGATGCAGGCCTTGACGATGTCTGTGATGCTCCGTCGGACGAATCCTCCTACTCCTTCTCCCTCCCTGTGGCTGGTGCTGGTCTTTGCCTGGTGTCACAGAGAGGGTTGCCCATGTTGTCGGCAATCCGACGGAGTGAACAGCTCATGTCCGTTTGCACCGCCAGGAGCTCAGCCAGTCTTGCCTCCATCCATCCTTGGTGTTGTTGTTGACTGGCATGTTGCTCGGCCTGCAGGTTCTTCATCTCGTCGAGGGTCCCCTTGATGTCTGTGAGGCTCGACACAACCTGGCTGATGCCCCTGGTGTCACGCCGGTATGTGTCCAGGATGTGGCGCATGTGTGCCATACCGGTTCCCTCAGCTGGCTGGTCAGGTTCTCGCCTCCGCCTGCCTCCACTCCCACCACCCCTGCCCACACGAGCCTGGCCTGCCGTTGTGGGCACATCGGGTCTACGGGACCCCTGAGGGATGGCATTAGTGTGGTCATCTGCCTCCTCCTGGGTGCCTGGAGAACCTTGTCCCTCCTGGTCAGAATGGCTGTGTTGTTCGGTGCAAGCAGGGCTCCTGGGTGTCTCCTGGGATGTGGCAGGAATGGGGGTGGGGGTTGGCACAAATGTACCTGACACAGGTGCTGCAGGGGCTTGGGCAACAGAGGGGCCAGGTTGGTCGGGGTCATCCACGGAGTGGTGAGAGTTGTCGCTGCCGGTGGGATCATCTTCACGCTGAGCCTGGGACTGTGATTGTTCCCCCCCATTGTTGGGGGGAGGTCGATGACGTTGCCCTGTGTGTGAGAGAGAGACAATGTTAATGCTGTTTCATGCCACATCCATGTTTCATACATATTCAAGTAGTCACAGTTCCTCCAGGTGGTTGGATGTGCCTAGCATTCCTCTGAATGTACACTTGGGGATGGGTATGTTGCGGGAGACAGATTGGTATGTGCTCCTGAGTGTTTGCCAGGTGATTTTTGGCAGGGATGCTTATTTGGCTATGGATTGGTCTTGTTGTGTCACATGTCCATTGTGAGAGTGGGTAAATCCGTTGCCTGCCCCAGGGGTGTGTGCTTGTGTGAGGGGGGGGGGGGGGTGTGACCAGGCCTGCTGTTGTGTGTAGTGTGATTTGTCATTGGGTCTCCCAGGTGATGTGTCTGTCCCCTCATGGTGCATGCTGGCATGACAGTGTGTGTGAATTCCTGTGCTGGGTATGTGAGCTAGTGGAGTTGTTGTTTGAGTGTACAGTGGTCACAGGAGGGCCTTGTGCTGCCTACAGCAGGGCCAAGTGTCAACTATCTTGTCATTACTATGCCAGTCCCTGTGCATTGGGCATGGTGCATGGGTATGTACCTAGGCCATATGGGTTGTGGGCATTGGTATCTGGTTCTGAGTTGCACAATGTGTTGTGTGAGGCCCACCCTCCCAGCATTCCGGACATCCAATCTTGGGTTTGTGATTGGTGTGGCCTGGGACATGGCATTGCCTTTATTTGTGAATGGGGCATGGAGACGTTAGTGGCATGAGCGTGGTTTTTAGGGTGTGGTTGTGTGCGGTGAGGGCTTGGGGGTAGGTGAGTGCATTTGTTGTAGTTGGGGTGTGGATGCCATTCCCCCATGTTACGTGAGTTGTTTGTGTACTCACCAGGCTCTGCGACTCCTTCGACTCCGTGTACTCCCACCGGCGGAAGCGTGGCCATCACCTTCTCCTCCCAGGGATGGTAATGTACGGGTCTGCGGGGCAGCCCGCCTCCAGTGATGTTACTCTGGGCGTATTCCTCGTTCATTTTCCTCTTGACTGCCCTGCGCAGATCGTACCACCTGGCTTGGCATTCATGCCTGGTCCTTCGGATGGGTGCAACAGCATTCACCTTATCGACGATCCTCTGCCACAGGCTGGTTTTTTGGGATATGCTGGTCTGTCTGACCAATGTTCCAAACAGCTGTGGCTCGACTCTGATGACTTCGTTGACAAAGAGCTCCAGCTCCACCGTTGTGAACTTTGTATTCTTGTCAGTGGGCATGGTGTGGGGTGTGGGTGTGGATGGTTGTGGGTGTGTGGGTGTGAATGTGACGGTGTGTGTGTGAAGGTGAAGAGGGGTTGTTTGTGAAGGAGGTTGTGTGAAGGTGTGTAAGTGAAGGTGTAGTTAAGGTGTGAGTAAGGTGCAGTTGTTTGTCTGTGGTGTCTGTGAGCAGTGGGTCTGTTGCAATGGCTCATGGGTTGTGTGTGTGTGTCCTTTTTATTGGTCCATTTGTGGGTGCGGCTGTGTTTGAATTTGTGGTGGGTGTGTTATAAGAGGTGGTTGTGATTTGGTCCTTTGTTTCCCTGTTTGGATGTGGCAGGTCAGTCATAGAGATGTATTTTGTCATGTTGATGTGTTTTGTGGTGTTGTGCGAGTCGAATTGACCCTCCTTGTGCTGTTTTACAGTGTCCTGGTTCTGTATGAGTCTTTTTTGCGTAGGTACGGTCCGTACATACTGGGTGAGGGTGCTGTGCTACGGTGTTGGGGTACGGTGCATACAGGTGCGGGGCTGTGCTACGGTGCTGGGGTGTGGCACGTACAGGTGCAAGCTGTGCTACGGTGTTGGGGTACGGTGCGTACAGGTACGGGGCTGGGCTACGGTGTTGGGGTACGGCGCGTACAGGTGCGGGCTGTGTTACGGTGTTGAGGTACGGCGCGTATAGGTGCGGGGCCATGCTGCGGTGTTGGGGTGAGGCGCGTACAGGTGCGGGCTGTGCTATGGTGTTGGGGTACAGTGCGTACAGGTACGGGGCTGGGCTATGGTGTTGGGGTACGCACGTACAGGTGCAGGCTGTGCTACGGTGTTGGGGTGCGGTGCGTACAGGTGCGGGCTGTGCTACGGTGTTGAGGTACGGTGCGTACAGGTACAGGGCTGGGCTACGGTGTTGGGGTACAGCGCGTACAGGTGCGGGCTGTGCTACGGTGTTGGGGTACGGCACGTACAGGTGCGGGGCTGTGCTACGGTGTTGGGGTGCGGCACGTACAGGTACTGGGCTACGGTGTTGGGGTACGGCGCGTACAGGTGTGGGCTGTGCTGCGGTGTTGGGGTACGGCACGTACAGGTGTGGGCTGTGCTACGGTGTTAAGGTACGGTGCGAAGGGGGGGTACGGTGATGACATACGGGGGTACGGTGCTGACATGTGTGGGGTGAGGGGGGCTGTACAACTCGTATTCGGGCACAAGTTTACCCGTGTACATGTAGGCTACAGCGTTCGCTCTGTATGGGGCCTTTTGCATGCGGTTGTGTATTCGCACGGCCGGTACGGATCGTACTTGCGCGCTCGGACTTCTGTTTTATGATTTGCACGTAAAAATGTCCGGCTCCCTATCGGACACTTTTCCCGATGCTAATCGGACGTAAAAATGTACGGCTCCCTCTCGGACCATTTTCCCGATGCAATTCGTATGTATTTTTCACGTACGAATCGTACTTTGCAGTTTGTACGGTACTTGTACGATTCGTACGTAAAAAATTACGGATACGAGTCGGACGGTAAATTTGTTTAACGGATCGGAATCGGCACCTATATGTCTTATCATCTGAGGATGGCTCATTAAAACATTTCACATTTTTTATTTAGAAATTTTTTCAAACACATTGTTCAATGGTTTTGAAATCATTTAAATAATGTATATTATTATTTGACTTTCTTTCGAGTTTAGTATGCGAAAACCAATTTTTTTCTCGGTTCAACAAATTCTCTTGAAAGGTATTCGATAAACTGTAAATTAATGAACATTTATAAAATTCATGTTCTGTGGATTTCAAATTGTGAGTAAGTTATTCATTTTTTTAAATGTAATTTACTTGCTTGATTGGAGAGGCTCTTATGTGATGTCACAGTGAGATTTTCTTTGAGAGAGAGTGAGGCAGCCAAAAAAGCGTGTGCTCTCGCTGGTAGTCAGTCGACCACTGTTTGCAAAATGGTGGACGTCTTCTTTTTATACTTTTTTTTATGTACCACAATTATTTTCATAAAATATGTATTGTGTTAATCACTTTTTTCTTGTTGTTTTCATGTGAAAACATATATTTTAATTGTAATTTTCATTTATGCCCGTTTATTTAGATTGTGTCTGTTTTAAACTCCATTTTGTGTGCTTGACGCTGTAGTTTATGTCATTGAAACTGTTGTAGGACTTGTGTTCGAGCTAAGGTCATAAAATGGTGGTCCGCTTGTTTTCTTTTAGGTCGTCTTCATTTTAAACTCTGTTTTTTTACGTTATTTAAATTTATTTATTATATTATGTTATTTCTCAATTGTTCCGAATTTTATAAAATTGTTATTACTTTTTTGCGTAATTTTAATACTCGAGAAATACTCGAGTATTAAAATTAATACCTGAGTATTAATTTTGTAATAGAGTATTTAAAACAAAATCTGTGTACAGTTTCGGCCCACATTTTAATACACTTACCCACCCAAAACCCCTATTTTCCCTGCATCCCGTGCCAGGTTGTATTTTACACATTTAAAAAAAATATATTTATGCGTTGTAATGGTATGCGTTGAATTGTCTTGCTAAGTTATGGCTCTTTTAATGCATTTAATATACTTTGCGTTGTAAAGGTTATCGTTGTAAAAACATTTGTTGAAACAGACTATGCGTTGTAAAAAATGCGTTGTAAAAGCATGCGTTGTAATAGCATGCCATGTATCGTCATACATCCCTGCATGCATAGTGGATAGGGGTTTGAAGAAGTCCATGTGCTAAGGCCTGGCTCAGTGTATGAGTACTTAAGCAGTGACTGAATCATTAGAGTACTGGAAAGAGAGTGTCTTGGTGAATTTCTAAGTGTTTGGGTTTGGCACATTGAATGGATTAGTACATGGTGCTGAATGGGTCACTAGAGGACTGCAAAGGGAGTGACAGGGTGTTTCCTGGAAGTGTGTGGATACTGACTAGGGAATTGAAGGTGTAAAAGACAAGTGTATAGTATGTTAGAACACTACATGCATACTGCATAGACATTTGAAGCAGTCTATTTGGTAATGAATGGTTCACAACATAAGTACTTAGAAACTGACTAAACCATCAGACTACTTCTAGGACAGTGCCTGGGTAAAACGTGTACATTTTCAGTTCTGCCACAGTGAAGAGAATAGTACATGGTACTGCACCTTAGTGTCAAACCCTGACTCATTTTATCAATGCATAAGCAAAGACTAGCTTCTAATGCTACTAAAACTTGACAACATGACCGGTTTTAAAAGAGTTATCTGTTAGAAAATACACAATGTTACCCAATCCTTCTCTCACGGTGGTTCCCAAATGCACACAGACTCACTGTGTGATTCTAGACAACAACCACTATCCCTAGAACTTTACCAAAACTCATTTACTACTGTGGAAGTGGTAAGGGAACTGCACACAATCTACACATTTCAGGACTGCACTTTTGTGTCAAAGCCTGACTCATTTAATCAAAGCATAAGCAAAGACTGCCTTCTAATGCTACTAAAACTTGACAACATGACAGGTTTTAAAACAGTTATCTGTCACCAAATACACAATGTTACCAAATGCTTCTCTCACAGTGTTTCCCAAATGCACACAGACTCACAGTGTGATTCTAGACAACAACCACTATCCCTAGGAGTTTACCAAAACTGATTCACTACTATGGAAGTGTTAACGAAACTGCACACAATGTACATATTTCAAGACTGCACTTTTGTGTCAAAGCCTGACTCATTTAATCAACGCATAAGCAAAGACTTGCTTCTAATGCTACTAAAACTTTGACAACATGACCGGTTTTAAAAGACTTGTCTGTCAGAAAATACACAATGTTACCCAATCCTTCTCTCAGAGTGATTCCCAAATGCACACACACTCACAGTGTGATTCTAGACAAGCACCACTATCCCTAGGAGTTTACCAAAATTCATTCACTACAGTGGAAGTGGTAAGGGAACTGCATACAATCAACATATTTCACGACTACACTTTAGTGTCAATGCCTGACTCATTTAATCAAAGCATAAGCCATAACTGTCTTCTAATGCTACTAAAACTTGACAACATGACATGTTTTAAAACAGTTATCTGTCAGCAAATACACGATGTTACCAAACACTTCTCTCACAGTGGTTCCCAAATGCACACAGACTCACAGTGTGATTCTAGACAAGCACCACTATCCCTAGGAGTTTACCAAAATTCATTCACTACAGTGGAAGTGGTAAGGGAACTGCACACAATCTACATATTTCACAACTGCACTTTAGTGTAAATGCCTGACTCATTTAATCAACGCATAAGCAAAGACTGGCTTCTAATGCCACTAAAACTTGACAACATGACAGATTTTAAAACAGTTATCTGTCAGCAAATACACAATGTTACCAAATGCTTCTCTCACAGTGGTTCCCAAATGCACACAGACTCACAGTGTGATTCTAGACAAGCACCACTATCCCTAGAAGTTTACCAAAACTCATGCACTACAGTGAAAGTGGTAAGAGAACTGCACACAATCTACATATTTCAGGAGTGCACTTTTGTGTCAAAGCCTGACTCATTTAATTAAAGCATAAGCAAAGACTGGCTTCTAATGCTACTAAAATTTGACAACATGACAGGTTTTAAAATAGTTATCTGTCAGCAAATACACGATGTTACCAAACACTTCTCTCACAGTGGTTCCCAAATGCACACAGACTCACAGTGTGATTCTAGACAAACAATACTATCCCTAGGAGTTTACCAAAACTCATTAACTACTATGGAAGTGGTAAGGGAACTGCACACAATGTACATATTTCAAGACTGCACTTTTGTGTCAAAGCCTGACTCATTTAATCAACGCATAAGCAAAGACTGGATTCTTATGCTACTAAAACTTGACAACATGACACGTTTTAAAAGAGTTATGTGTCAGAAAATACACAATGTTACCAAATGCTTCTCTCACAGTGGTTTCAAAGTGCACACAGACTCACAGTGTGATTCTAGACAAGCACCACTATCCCTAGGAGTTTACCAAAACTCATTCACTACAGTAGAAGTGGTAAGGGAACAGCACACAATCTATATATTTCAGGACTGCACTTTTGTGTCAAAGCCTCACTCATTTAATCAACGCATACGTAAAGACTGGATTCTAATTCTATTAAAATTCCACAACATGACAGGTTTTAAAACAGTTATCTGTCACCAAATACACAATGTTACCAAATGCTTCTCTCACAGTGGTTCCCAAATGCACACAAACTCACAGTGTGATTCTAGACAACAACCACTATCCCTAGCAGTTTACCAAAACTTATTTACTACTATGGAACTGGTAAGGGAACTGCACACAATGTGCATTTTTCAAGAGTGCACTTTTGTGTCAAAGCCTGACTCATTTAATCAACGCATAAGCAAAGACTGGCTTCTAATGCTTCTAAAACTTGACAACATGACAGGTTTTAAAAGAGTTATCTGTCAGCAAATACACAATGTTACCAAATGCTTCTCTCACAGTGGTTCCCAAATGCACACAGACTCACTGTGTGATTCTAGACAAACAACACTATCCCTTGCACTATACCAAAACACATTTCTTCATCTACAAGGAGTACTACATTTTAGTGCAGAAACACAACTCATTTCACAAATTCATAAACAATGACTGGTTTCTAATTATACCAAAATATAAAAACTGCATAGTTAACTGTCTACAAACACATGAAAAAAACAAATGCTTATCACAGAATGGTTTCTACATGCACACACACTGTCAATAAGATTGTAGAGAAAAAAAAGTACGCCCTACACTTTAGCAGAAGAAATACATTAGTCTGATTAAAATAAAAATAGTCTACATACATCCCCTCACAATTAAATAACTCACCTTTCAAGATGTTTTGTAGAGTAAGAAGTATATCAGTCACACACCAGATATCAGTCACACACCAGATTTTCTTATACAGAATCTCTGCACTGTGCACCTGTCAGCAGAACCAAAGAATGGCAAAGTTTCCCTCTCATTTTCCACACATAGACATGTAAACATCAAATCACATTCCTTCCCACATAAATTCAAAAGCAAACACACATTTCTATTGTTTAAACATTTCAACCCTTTCCAAATGACATAAATTTCAACCCTTCCCCCAATCTGCCTTCTGCCCGTTACCATAGAAACATGTCATGGAACACTGTACTGAGCACACAGGTCACAAGTTCATCACACACAATGTTGCTAATCAAGACAGCAAGTGTGCTTGATTTCTCAACATATCAGCTTATCATATATAATGTTCCTTACAATCAGTTTTTGTTCACCAATAAGAATCATGCGTTTAAAAAACAGAAATATACACCCTACCTTTCAGTGTAGAAGGTTGTCAAACAACAAATCATTTCTTTTCTTTTTTCAAAACTGCATCTTAGCCACCATTTTAGAAACATCTTACTTTCCAAACTGCCATTTCATTTACAGAGACCATCTGAGTGCATCCAGACCTCCTTACAAGATGCTTAGAGTGTGGATTGTGGGACACAGCTACATTTTCTGGAGCCAAAGGTATGCAGAAAACAAAGGCATTCACAAAGACCTAGGTCTGCCAAGTGTAGACATTAAATGGATTGGACAGAAAGGGTTAAAGTGGCACCAATTGATGCCATTGGTGAAATCCTTCATGCAAATCCAACACCCTGACCTCATAATGGTGCACTGTGGTGGCAATGAGCTAGGCACTTTGACTGGGGTTGGTCTGGAAATGCTTATGAAGGACACCTTTGCAGAACTGATTTCACTTTTCCCTAAAACTGCCTTTGTGTATTCTAACATATGCCAAAGGCAGAAATGGAACTGGTCCGATCATTTTTGTCCACAGATTGAGAAAGCTAGGAAACGTGAATAAATCTGTTTCTGCTTTTCTCCGAGACTACAGAATGGGGTCCATTTACAATAACAATCTGCGCTTTCATATGCAAGAGATGTATAGGAGAGATGGAGTACACTTTACTGATGAAGGAAACAGAGTCTTCCTCAACAACTTTAGACTCTGTATAGGTACTTACTTATAAGTACCAAAAACTCTGAATGAACACAACGGCTCTTTTTAGAGCCACTCAAGAACAAAACACTTAACCTTAATCTTTATCTCCCAACAATTTCATTTTTTTTCCCTTGGATCCGTGAACCCACCGCGAGAGAATCCGTGCATCCACTGCGATAGAATGCGTGCACCGTGCGCGCATTTCGCCGTTTAAAAAAAAAAATAGGGGGGCCCAGGGGGTCCTTCTGGGACCCCCTAAGCACCTCTAGAGGGTCAGAGTATTTCCACTCTGCCCCCTTTATATGTTTTACACACTTATTCCCCTTGCTACTTCAGCCTTGCTTCTACCGAGGCAGAAAATGGCCGCCAACAGTTCCTGGTTTCGAATGTAGACAGACACTCGACAGCCAATTAGCATTCAGCGCGCGATAGGGAGGGTGCGCGCTCGGTTCGGGGAGGGTGCGCTTACGGTGCGGGTAGCGTCCGCGGATCCTCCCCGGCCATAGATATTTATGTACTTTTAACTCAAATTTTCTCAGGAACTACTGAACGGATTCACACCATTTATGCAAAAGGCACACATCTGAACATAGGACTACCTCTTTGCCAAATTTGGTGTAATTCCGTTCAGCGGTTCGAGCTGTAGCTGCGACAACAGATCCTATGGGAAATTGCATGAGGAAAACGTGTTTTGGGTCCCCCCTTTTTCTCAGCCCCTGCTTGACGAATCACCACGAAACTTTCAGGGTAGGAGCGGAGCGGAGCTGGCCAAAAGTTTGGAAAATTTCGCGAGGATTCATCAACCGGCGCCAGACTTATTGGGAATAGAATGTTGCGGATTTTCTATGGAAAATAGGTCCTAACTATAACTATCTACTGGCGACCGCCAGTAGATAAAATATATATATATATATATATATATATATATATCTTATCTACTGGCAGTTGTCAGTAGGTAGATATAGTTCGAACCTAGTTTCCATAGGAAAAGCATTTTTTTGATTTGCTAAAAACTTTGGTGTCGTTTGACAAATCTTCGCGAAATTCTCAGAAAAAAAGTCTATCCAGTTCAGCTCCTATCCTGAAAGTTTGGGGGTGATTCGTCAAGCGGGGGCTGAGAAAAAAGGGGGGTCCCAAAACGCGTTTTCCCCATGTTAATTTCCATCGGAAATTTTGAGACGGGCTACAGCCCGAACTGCAGAACAGAATTACACCAAATTTGCCAAAAAGATAGTGCTTGGATCAGAAAGCGACCTTTTTTTTTTAAATGGTGTAAATCCGTTCAGTAGTTGCTGAGAAATTAAAAAAATAAACATATCGATATCTAGGGGCAAGGTGGATCCGCGCACCCTCCCGACCACGAGCTTTATTCTAATTGGCTTTCAACACTCCAAACCAGGAAGTGTTGGCAGCCATCTTGTGACTCGGTAGAACCGAGTCACAAGAAAAGAGAAAAACAAACACAAAAAACAAGAAAAGGGGGCAGGGTAGAAACCCCCTGACCCTCTAGGCCTGCTCAGGGGGTCCCAAAAAAACCATATTTTTTTAAAAACAATCGCCCGAATTCGCACTGAGGGCGCGAATCCGGTCGAGAAAATGAATACAAAACAAAGCGCAGGCTCACACGCTTCGTTGTATTGAAGCCCCCAGGTGGGCCAGGTCCCGGGGGCACTGAAAAAATGTGTGGGGGGCCCCAATCCCCCACACTGCCCCAGGGACTGCCAACCTGGAGCTAATTTTTAAATGTGTGTGGGGCCTCCAAGGCCCCCCAATCCCCGGGGACTGCCACCCCGTGGCTTTTATTAATTATTTGCGGGGGGCACACGGCCTCCCCGCTGCCCCACTGACCGCCACCCCCTGGGGATTTTTTAATAAATAATTAAACCTGTATGGGGGGCTCAAGCCCCTCAACACGCCCTGGGGACCGCCACCTCCCCAGGGCACAAAAATGCAAATATGGGGGTCCATTATGGACCCCCGAGCCCCCGGGGACCACCACCCCCGGGGCTTTGCAAATGTTGGGAGGGGTCACGCGGCCCCCCTCCTGGAGCCCTTTATGACTTTTTGGACCACCACCCCCCAGGGCTGGCTCCTGCAGTGTCCCGGGGTACTCACTCCTGGGACACTGCTGTTTGCTATGGCAGGGCTGGAGCCGTGCGGCTCCCGCCCTGTCATAGCAAACTGTGGTTTGGATTTTGTAAGCAAGAGCAGGTTTCAAACCAGATTGCTTTTCCACAAGGGGAGCTGCATGTCAGCAGCTCCCCTTGTGGAACAGCAATGCCAGCTCGCGCAGGAGGCGGGGAGCGGCAGGACTGTGGGGGATATGAGGCTCCCTCTATGGTCCCCAAAGAAGAGGCCAGGCCCTGGGGGATGGGGTCGCTGGGGCCATGAGTGGCCTAGGAGGGGGGCCTCGTGGCCCTCCTCCATCAATGTATAAAAAAAATAAAAAAAATGAGGCGCAGCCCCGGGGGATGGGGTTCCCGGGGCACTTGAGGCCGAAGGAGGGGGGCTATGCAGCCCCCCTCCTTTAAAAACATTTAATTAAAAAAAAAATGTGGCCATGCCCCAGGGAATGGGGTCCCGGGCCGAAATTGGCCTCGGGAGGGGGGCCGCGCGGCAGCCTTCCCAATTTTTCATTTTTTTAAAAGCAGCCCCATGGGGATGGGGTCCCACGGGGCCCCAAATAATTTAAAAGGAGGGGGGCTACACAGCCCACCTTGATTAAAAAATAAATACATCAAAAATTCTGCATCGCGTCTAGGCCCCGCCCCCTCCCTGCAGCACTCATCAAAAGCACCCCCTGGCACGTTGTAGGTGGGGGAATTGATTTCCCTTGAATACTGAGGGTCCCTGGGGGCAAACTAGGCCACCAGGTACCTCCAGTTTATGCCAGGGAGCTGCTTGCAGAGAGGGGTTCAGAGGCCACGCCCCTTTTTAAACCTCTCTGCAACGCAGCTCTTTGGTGCTTACTGGAGGTACCTGGTGGGCTAGTTGGCTCCCAGGGACCCTCAGGATTCAAGTGGACTTAATACCCTAACTTAAAATGCATCACAGGGTGCATTTGCACACTTGTCACATCAGGCCCCGCCCCATCCCTGCACCAATGTGCAAACGCACCCCGTGGCCCATTTTAAGTTGGCGGATTAAGTCCCCTAGAATCCTGAGGGTCCCTGGGGGCCAACTAGCCCACCAGGTACCTCTAGTAAGCTCCAGGGAGCTGCATTGCAGAGAGGTGGTTCAAGGTCACGTCCCCTCTTTACACCACTCTGCAACGCAGCTCTGTGGCGCTTACTGGAGGTAGCTGGTGGGCTAGTTGGCCCCCGGGGACTCTCAGGACTCAAGGGGACTTAATCCCCCAATTTACAGCGCACCAGGGGGTGCGTTTGCACAGTGGTGCAGGTAGGGGGCGTGGCCTGATATGACAAGTGTGCAAACGCGCCCTGTAGTGTGTCTTAAGTTGGGGAATTAAATCCCCTTGAATCCTGAGGGTCCCTGGGGGCCAACTAGCCCACCGGGTACGTCCACAAAGTGCCACAGAGTTGCGTTGCAGACAAGTGTAAAAAGAGGCGTGGCCTAAACCATCTCTCTGCAACGCAGCTATGTGGCGCTTACTGGAGGTACATGGTGGGCTAGTTTGCCCCCAGGGACCCTCAGGCTTCAAGGGGAATTAATCCCCCAAATTATAACCCGCCAGCGGGCGCGTTTGCACAGTGGTGAAGGGAGGGGGAGGGCCTGATGGGACATGTGTGTACTTATGCAATCACTCCACCAAAACCCAAGCACTTATAAATTCACCATGCACTCTCCTTGCAGCTCTCTAATCATCCAGTCACTACCTATGCACTCACGCAATGACTCATGCACTAACTCATGCACTGCTACAATACCCTGAGCAGTACCCATGCAGTCCAGCCATTGCCCTGTCACTACCCATGCACTCCTCCAATCACCCAGTGAGCACCATGTACTTATCCAATCACTCCGCCAAAACCCAGGCACTTATAAATTCACCATGCACTCTCCTTGCAGCTCTCTAATCATCCAGTCACTATCCATGCACTCATACAATGACCCATGCACTAACTCATGCACTGCTACAATACCCTGAGCAGTACCCATGCAGTCCAGCCATTGCCCTGTCACTACCCATGCACTCCTCCAATCACCCAGTGAGCACCATGTACTTATCCAATCACTCCGCCAAAACCCAGGCACTTATAAATTCACCATGCATTCTCCTTACAGTACTCTAATCTTCCAGTCAGTACCCATGTATTCATGGAGTGACCCAGGCACTAACACATGCACTGCTACTATCCCCTGTGCACTACCCATGGAAACCTCTAACCACCTACACAGTACTGATGCACTCCTCCAATTACTAAGCCTGGGCAAAGCACTACGCTACGCTTGCGTAGTTTGCGAAGATCGCGCTACTTCGCACTACGCGAACTGCACGTAGCACAGTGCGAACACGCGTAGCGTAGTGTTGCGTAGTGCTGCGGTAATTTTTTTGCTTGCTCGCGGTCCTCAACGTCAAGTTGTCGACCGCGAGCAAGCAAAATGACATCCCGGTGAGACATTTTCCTTGTTCGCGATCAGCAACTTCAGGTTTCTCATTGCGAGTGGTCGCGTATGCTCGCGACCGCTCGCGATGAGAAACTACCAGTTCGCATTGAGAAAGCTGAAGCTTGAGTAAAAATCTACTCGAGCAGCAGAAAACTACAGCTCGCACTGTGCAAGATGCCATTTTCAATGATTGCACAGTGCCGGTTGCTTGTCCGCACAGTACAATCATTGAAAACGACATCTGGCACAGTGCGAACAAGGTACTACGCAGTTCGCGAAGTGCTACGCGTAGCTCGCGTAGTGCGAACTTCACTTTGCGTAGCTTCGCGAAGTGCTACTTCGCGAACTACGCCCAGGCCTACAAATTACTCAGGATGTACCCATGCACTCCAGAAATCCCTCTGTCACTACCCATGCACTCCTCCAATCACCAATCCAGCCTCATGTACTTATCCAATCACTCTGCCAAAACCCAAGCAGTTATAAAATCACCATGCACTGTCCTTGCAGCACTCTAATCATCCAGTCACTAACCATATACTCATGCAATGACCCAGGTACTAACTCATGGCAAATACAGAGGAGGTCATGCTCATTACAGGGGTACCCCAACGCGTGTTCTCCAGTGTATGTAGGTGTTCTCACTGTATTCTAAGTGTCTTTTAGCATAACACTTGTTCCAGTCCTGGTTAGTCAGAGTCAGTTACCACCAGTACCCGTCACAAAAAGTTGTGGGCACAGGAGGACTTTCTGCTCCTCTGTTCATTCTTTCTGCTCATCTCTTGCTTCTTCCTGCACTTGTCTTCATCTTTCTGAACTTCTGTTGCCTCTTTCTGCATTTGTCTTGCTTCTTGCTGCACTTTTCTTCCTCTTTCTTCACATGTCCTAACTTTGTAGGCATAGTTAGAAATAAGCATTTACAAAACCATTGAAATTCACTGAAAAAAACATAGATTTCAGGCTCGTTATAGTTAGAAATGAGCATTTAAGAAACCATTGAAATTCCCTGAAAAAACCATAGGTTTCAGGCACGTTATAGTTAGAAATTAGCATTTAAGAAACCTCAGAAATCCACTGAAAAAACCATAGGTTTCAGGGACGTTATAGTTAGTTGGACATTTCACTCGTACAAAACCATAGAAATTCCCCATTATAGTTAGTTCAGCTAACTATAACTCGCGCCATCGCAATGCACTGCTGATGACATCACATATTACATCATTCATGACATGGTCAGTGACATCACTGATGACATCTCAAATGACATCACTGGTGACATCACTGATGACATCATCCACATGATAATACGATGCACCTCCTCACACCCTAGTATAACCTTTGATACACCCATTCTAAAATACAGACTACCATTTTTGAAACCATTGACACACCAATACCAGTTACTACATACCCACTCACTGATTCATAGGTCTATACACACATCCACTCATTCACCCATACAATCGCTCATACATACAGTCACTCATCAATACAACACTACCATATGCACTCATACACCTATACAGACACACACACACCACCACTCATCCATGAAGTTACTCACACACCTAGTCAGTCATGCAAAGAATCAATCACACTCCCATTTCCTCACCTATACAGTTATACACACACCACCTCACTTATTCAAACATGTACTAACACATACTTACTCTCTTATACAATCACTGATACATTTACACACGCATCCATACAGCCACTCTCACAGTCACTGACTCTCACGGATAGTCATTTATATACTCCAAGTCTCACATACACTGCCTTTTACATAGGTAGTTACTTGGACATGTACCACTGAGACATCCAATCTCTCACCAACAAACCCATACACACACTCACCCGCACATACAGCTGTTTCCACATACACGCTTGAACCCATACACCCAGTGAATCAACCACTCACACATCTATGCACAGAGTCACACACCTCCCACCCCCCCACACAAACACGCAGTCTCCCATACAAATACTCAGGCAACCAATCAATAACCCATAAAGACACTCATGTTGCTACTGACCAACACATGCAGCAGCTTACACAACAACAGACATGCTGATAAGGAGATGGATGGACTGCATCAGTAGTGCTCAGGGGATTGTAGCAGTGCATGTGTTAGTACCCGGGTCATTGCATAAGTACAGCTATAGTGACTGGATGATTAGTGTACTGCAAGGAGAGTGCATGGTGAATTTATAAGTCTTGTGTTTTGGCGCACGGATTAGATAAGACATGGAACTGGCTGGGTGATTGGAGGAGTGCATGGGTAGTGACAAGGAGTTGGCTGGACTGCATCAGTAGTGCTCAGGGGATTGTAGCAGTGCATGTGTTTGTGTCTGGGTCATTGCATGAGTGCATGGGTAGTGACTGGATGATTAGAGTACTGCAAGGAGAGTGCATGGTGAATTTATAAGTTCTTGTGTTTTGGCACAGTGATTAGATAAGGGCATGGAACTGGCTGGGTGATTGGATGAGTGCTTGGGTAGTGACAAGGAGATGGCTGGACTGTATCAGTAGTGCACAGGGGATAGTAGCAGTGCATGTGTTAGTGCATGGGTCATTGCATGAGTAGATGGGTAGTGACTGGAAGATTAGAGTACTGCAAGGAGAGTGCATGGTGAATTTATAAGTGCTTGAGTGAATGGATAAGTACATGGAACAGGCTGGGTGATTGGAGGAGTGCATGGGTAGTGACAAGGAAATGGCTGGACTGCATCAGTAGTGCTTAGAGGATTGTAGCAGGGCATGTGTTAGCACCTGGGTCATTGCATGCGTAAATGGGTAGTGACTGGATGATTACATTACTGCAAGGGGAGTGCATGGTGAATTGATAAGTGCTTGTATTTTGGCACATTGATTAGATAAGGACATATGGCTTTTCTGGGGGATTGGAGCAGTGCATGGGTAGTGACAAGGAGATGGCTGGACTGCATCAGTAGTGCTCAGGGGATTGTAGCAGTTTATGTGTTAGTGCCTGGGTCATTGCATAAGTACATGGGTAGTGACTGGATGATTAGAGTACTGCAAGGAGAGTGCATAGTGAATTTATAAGTGCTTGTGTTTTGGTGGAGTGATTGGATAAGAACATTGTGCTGGCTGGGTGATTGAAGAAGTTTATGGGTAGTGACAAGGAGATGCCTGGACTGCATTAGTAGTGCTCAGGGGATTGTAGCAGTGCATGTGTTAGTTCCTGGCTCATTGCATGAGTACATGGGTAGTGACTGGATGATTAGAGTACTGCAAGGAGAGTGCACGGTGAATTTATAAGTGCTTGTGTTTTGGCGCCGTGATTAGATAAGGACATGGAATTGGCTGGATGTTTGGAGGAGTGCATGGGTAATAACAAGGATATGGCTGGACTGTATCAGTGGTGCTCAGGGTACTGTAGCAGTGCATGTGTTAGTGCCTGGGTTATCGCATGAGTACATCGGTAGGGACTGGATGATTAGAGTACTGCAAGGAGACTGCATGGTGAATTTATAAGTGCTTGTGTTTTGGCGCAGTGATTAGATAAGGACATGGAACTGGCTGGGTGATTGGAGGACTGTATGGGTAGTGATAAGGAGAACCCTGGACTGCATCAGTAGTGCTCAGTGGATTTTAGCAGTGCATGTGTTAGTGTCTGGCTCATTGCATGAGTACATGGCTAGTGACTGGATTATTAGAGTACTGCAAGGAGAGTGTATGGTCAATTTATAAGTGCTGGTGTGTTGGTGCAGTGATTAGATAAGGACATGGAACTGGGTGAATGATTGGAGGAGTGCATGGGTAATAACAAGGATATGGCTGGACTGTATCAGTGGTGCTCAGGGTACTGTAGCAGTGCATGTGTTAGTGCCTGGATAATTGCATAAGTATATGGGTAGTGACTGGGTGATTAAAGTAGTGCAAGGAGAATGCATGGTGAATTTATAAGTGCTTGTGTTTTGGCGCATGTTAGATCTGGGGGACTCTAGTTGGCAGGGTAGGTACCACTGTCCAAGTAGGGACCCTTGCTTCTAGTCAGGGAAAGGGGGATACACTGTTAAGATAACCCCTGCTCACCCTCTAGGTAGCTTGGCCTGAGCAGTCTAGGCTATCAAAGGCAATGTGTAAAGTATTTGTACCAACACTCACAGTAACACAGTAAAAACACCACAGATTTACTCCACACCAGTTTTAGAAAAATAATGTATCTTCACTAAAAACTTCACAAGACCTAATACTACAGACAAACCAACATACAATTAAAAAGGTTACTTTAAAGATAGTTCAAGAGTTTGCAGAAAGTACTCCAGGATGTAAAAGTCAGTTTCCTGCACAATGCGACTCTCAATGCACAAAATGCGACACTCTCGTGCCCAACAGTACCTGTAGTTGCGATAAGGTTCCCAAAAGCTATAACAAGGAAGCTGGCAAAGGTGATGCGATACTCCTGAGATCCTGGGGAGGCTTTGCAGCAGCCCTGCTTCACCCAGCAGAGGTGGATGCGCCGGCTCCGATCTGTAAGGGGAGGATGCGATGACTTTGGCCTTCGTTGCGTAGGTTTCTTAGGGGGAAGCTTCACGCACAGGTTCGATGCGACACGCTTCGATGTGGCACGATGCGCGGCGCAGCGTTGTCTTCCGGCGCCGCAACTCTCGATGCGCCACGGAACGGGACTCTGTGTTGACGCACCCGATGACTGGAGACTTTCACGCACCGGCAGTGGTGCGGCTCGCAAACTGGTTCTGCGACGACCCTCGCAATGTCAGGAGTCTTCACGCTTCGGGACGATGCTCGCTGCACTCGGCGATGCGGGGACCCTGCGTGTTGCGATGGTGCCGCGATGAAATTTTCAGCGCACTCTCGTTCTTGCGACACGCAATCGGATGATGCGTTGGGTACCAGTTGCTCTTTTTCACGCTTCTGCTTCCCAGCTCCCAAAACACAGCAAAACGACCTCCTGAGGCCCCAAGACTGGGCAAGCACTCCAAGGCAGGTCAGAACTCTCTCAGCAGAGTTCCAGGGGAGCTGGTGGTGAAGTCCTTTTGTTCCTGGGACTTCTTAACAGGGAGCCAGCTCTTCTCAGGCCCTTGGAGATCAGAATCAAAAGAAGGGGACACAGCAAAGTCCTTCCCCTCTCCTTGGCAGCAAAGCAAAACAGCAAGCAGGTAGTCTTCTCCTCTTCAGTCCTTTTCAGCTTTCTCCTTGACAGAGGTTTCTTCTTAGTTCCAAAGTGATCTAAAGTTTAGGTGTCTGGGGTCCTCTTCTTATACCCCTCCAAGTCTTTGTCTCTCTGTGTTTCAGTGGGGGGATTCCCCTGCTCAAACCGGTTCCTGGGTGTGCTCTGCTCTGGAGCACCTGGTTCCTTTCAGAGTGAGGGGCAGGGTCGTTAGACGCTCAGCAGGAGGTGGAGCCTTCTTTGTGCCAGCAGAGGCAGAGTCCTCAGCCTGGCCAGCAGGGGGTGGAGCCAGCTTTGTGTTGGCAGAGGCAGCCCTATTCAAACCCAGGGACTACTCCTCCCACCCATCTAAAGCAGATCTCCCTATTCACCCTGCTGCTGACTTATCCAGGCTCCTGGAGCCACCCAGCCCATCACATGACACCAGTCAGCCAACCAGCACACAGGCACACAGGAAGGTTAAACAGGAGAATAGCTACTTTCTAAAAAGTGCTATTCTCACACAGTGAATTTAAAAACCATCTTGCCAAAAAGATGTATAATTAAATTCTGAACACAGAGATACCAAACTTGGATTTTCTATCTTGCCCTTATGGGAAGATAGGCATGTAAACAGCCTTCCCCATTCTATCCTATGGGCAAGATAGCCTCTCAGCAGTGAAAAACGAAAATGGCTGTAATTCAATACCAGGGCATGTTACACACCTCAGTACATGCCCTACCTTTCAGATACACTGCACCCAGCCCAGGGGGGTACCTAGGGCCACCATAGGGATGCCTGACATGTACAGAAAGGGAAGGATAAGGCCTGGTCAGTGGGTGCACTGGCCAGGTCGACATGGCAGTCCTGGACTGCACATAGGCACTGCAAGCAGACCTAAGACATCATTTTAGCGCTACTCCTGTGGGTGGCACAATCAGTGCTGCAGCCCACTAGTAGCATTTGAATCACCAGCCCTGGCACACGCAGTGCACTTTACTAGGGGCTAACAGGTGAAACAAATATACCAATCATGGATAACCAATCAATATAACAATTTACCAAGGGAGCACTTGCACTTTGACACTGATCAGCAGTGGCAAAGTGCCCAAAGCATCTAAACCAGCAAAAACGAAATCCAGCATAGCATAAAAAAATACAGGAGGTAGAGGCAAAAAAGTCAGGGGTAACCACGCCAAAGATGCCAGGTCTAACACGTGTCCCCTCCAGCTGAAAGTGGGGAGAACTACCCACCCTCTTGGGAGTTCTCATCGCTAAGGCGGAAAAACCCGGACAGACCACCAGCGTTGGCGTGTTCTGTACCAGGGCGGTGTTCCACCGTAAAGTCCATCCCCTGTAGGGAAATGGACCACCTCAACAGCTTAGGATTCTCACCCCTCATCTGCATCAACCATCTGAGGGGCCTGTGGTCCGTCTGAACCCGGAAGTGAGTCCCAAACAAGTAGGGTCTCAGCTTCTTCAGCGCCCAGACCACAGCAAAAGCTTCCCTTTCAATCGCACTCCACCTCTGTTCCCTGGGAAGTAGCCTCCTACTAATGAAAGCTACAGGTTGGTCCAAGTCCTCATCATTTAGTTGTGAGAGCACCGCTCCCACTCCATGCTCAGAAACGTCTGTCTGCACTATGAATTCCTTGGAGAAGTCAGGCGCCTTGAGTACAGGTGCTGTACACATGGCCTCCTTCAGGGCATCAAAAGCTTCTTGGCAGGCACTGGTCCAAATCACTTTCTTCGGTAACTTCTTGGAAGTTAGTTCTGTCAAGGGAGCAACAATGGTGCCATACCCCTTGACAAAACGGCGATAGTACCCGGTGAGTCCTAAGAAGGCTCTCACCGCTGTCTGGGTTTTGGGGGGTTCCCAAGCCCGGATGGTATCTATCTTGGCTTGTAGGGGCGCCACCTGGCCGCTTCCTGCCTGGTGTCCCAAATACACCACCGAACCCTGCCCTATCTGGCACTTACTGGCCTTGATAGTGAGGCCTGCACTATGCAGAGCCTTCAACACTGCGCAGAGGTGTTGCAAGTGTTCTTCCCAAGTGGAGCTGAACACAGCAATGTCATCCAGATATGCGGCGCTGAATTGCTCCAGCCCGGACAGTACCTGGTTGACCAGTCTCTGGAATGTGGCAGGGGCGTCCTTCAACCCAAAGGGCATGACACAGAACTGGAAGTGCCCCTCTGGCGTTGAAAACGCAGACCTCTCCTTGGCCCCATCAGTTAAGGCAATCTGCCAGTACCCAGAAGTTAAATCAAACGTACTGAGGTAGTTGGCAGCTCCCAACCGATCCACGAGCTCATCAGCTCTGGGGATGGGGTGTGCATCAGTCTTCGTGACCGCATTGAGCCCACGGTAGTCCACACAAAACCTAAGTTCTGGAGTGGCACCTGGCGCAGCAGCTTTCGCTACAAGTACCACTGGGCTGGCCCAGGGGCTGCTGGAGGGCTCAATCACCCCTAGCTCCAACATCTTAGAAACCTCCTTCTTGATGCTGGCCCTGACCTTGTCAGCCACCCGGTAAAACTTCTGTTTCACAGGCATGCTATCTCCCGTGTCCACGTCATGGACACACCAGTTGGTGATACCGGGGGTCAGGGAGAACAGAGATGCAAACTGACCTAGCACATGGCGACAGTCCCTCTGCTGTTCTGGGGTCAGGGTGGGCGAGAGGACTACTCCATCCACTGACCCATCTTGCTCCTTAGCTTCCAGGAGGTCAGGAAGAGGATCGCTATCCTCCTCCAGCCCTGCATCTGTAGCAAGGAGAATTGTGATTTCAGACCTCTCAAAATGGGGTTTGAGGCGGTTCACGTGTAGGACCCTCATGGGGTTCCTGGGAGATCGCAAGTTGACCAGGTAGGTCACCTCACTCTTGCGCTCCACCACCTCATATGGCCCAGTCCACTTGTCTTGGAGCGCAAGGCTCCACTGGCGCCATCACCCACACCATCTGCCCAGGTTGAAATTCCATCAGAGTGGTATGCTGGTCATACCACCTCTTCATCTCATCCTGGCTGGCTTCCAGGTTCGCCTGAGCGAGGGCCCGGAAGCGCTGTGTCTGGTTGCGGATGGCCAGCACATAGCTGAACACATCCTGGGGGGTTTTCCCAGGGGATTTCTCCCAACCCTCCTTCACCAGACTGAGAGGTCCTCTAACAGGGTGCCCGTACAAAAGCTCAAAGGGACTGAACCCTAGAGACTTTTGTGGTACCTCCCTATAGGCAAATAATAGGCATGGCAAAAAGACGTCCCACTTCCGTCTCATGGACTCTGTCAGCCCCATGATCATGCCCTTCAGGGTCCGGTTGAACCTTTCAACCAACCCATTTCCTTGAGGGTGGTAAGGAGTGGTGAACTTATAAGTTACCCCACACTCCTCCCACAGAGACTTCATATACCTGGAGATGAAGTTGGTACTCCGGTCAGATACCACCTCTTTGGGGAAACCCACACGGGAAAAGATCCCCATCAACGCACGGCCCACCACCGGGGCTGTGGTTGTCCTGAGAGGGATAGCCTCCGGGTACCGGGTGGCATGATCCACCAGGACCAGGATGAACCTGTTGCCTAAGGCGGTCCTGGGGTCCAGTGGCCCCACAATATCTATTCCCACCCGCTCGAAAGGGGTGCTCACTACAGGAAAAGGCTGGAGAGGGTCTCTGCATTTTCCTCCAGCCTTGCCACTTTCCTGGCAAGTCTGGCATGATTTACAAAAGGAAGCGACGTCCGTCTTCATCCCGGGCCAGTAAAAGTGGGTGGCAAGCCTTTGTCGGGTCTTGTACTGCCCGAGATGTCCTGCAAGAGGCACGTCGTGAGCCAGACCCAGTAGGAAGTCTCTGAACCCTGCGGGTACCACCAGGGTACGTGATCCACTGGGCTCAGCAAACCTAGGCTCACTGTACAACAAGTCATTCTCACAGTAGAGAAAGAAGTTCTTCGGATCAGCACCTGCTGCCTGGTCTGCAGCCTGGTGCCGCAGACCTTCAAGAGTAGGGCATGCCTTCTGTGCTCGGCAGAACTCCTCTCTGGAGGGACCACCCTCTTGCTGCCAATGGGTCAGCTCAGGTATGTCTCCCAGCTCAGCTACCTGTTCCCCTGTAGGCTCCAGGGCATCCCCCGCAGGTTCTGCTCCTTCCTGGACCGTGGGAACAGTGGGGGTGGACGCACCACGCCCCTTGCCCTTCCTCTTTCTGGCAGGGACCTGGGCCACTGTTTCAGGCTCCAGATCTGCTTCACAACCCTGTCTGGCTGCCATGGACCGGGTGGTCACACAGACCCACTCAGGCAAACCCAACATCTCCAAATGAGCCTGGCGTTCCACCTCCTTCCATGGGGAACTCTCCAGGTCATTACCTAGCAGACAGTCTACTGGCATGGATGGACTCACAACAACTCTGAGAGGACCTGAGACCTCCCCCCACTCAAAGGGAACATGTGCTACCTTGCAAAGGCGCACAGAGTTGTCAGCTGACACTACTGGGTGAAGTACGTCTGGAATGATCAGCTCCTCAGGGACCCACTGACACCTGACCGTAGTCACGCTGGCTCCAGTGTCCCTGAGAGCCTCCACCCTCCTCCCATTGATGGTCACCCACTGCCTGTACTTCTTAGTGTTATCAGGGACAGGGGTTTCCTGGACCATCTCTGTGTCTCCTAAAGAGACAAGGGACATAACTGCTAATCCCTCCAAATCGCTAGAAATTAAATCCCCACCAAAAGCTACACTAGCTATACCCGGAGCTTTGTGACCCAATTCCTGACAGTGATAACACCTAATGGGACCCTTGTTATCCGACCTGCCCTTAGGGGGCCAGGTTGGTTTGGGTTTTGACTTGGGGGCTGGGACTGGTTACCCTGGGAACTGTTTTGGGGCCCTTGTGAGAACTCCTTTTGGTTACCCTTGTCCCCCCCACTCTTCTGCTGGGGACCCTGCCCACCTTTGGCAATGGTACCCACAATTCCTCTGTGGACCCTGGTACTGGTCCAGCGGTCCGCCTCCTTAGCGAGCTCAATGGGGTCCGTCAGCTTGCTATCTAACAGATGCTGGCGCAGCTCTGGAACACATAGACTACTCAAGTGCTCCCAACTAATTAAATGTAACAACCCCTTATAATCAGTTACCTTACTGCCCTTCATCCAACCTTCCAGTGCCCGCGAATACAGATTCACACACTCCATCCAAGTCTCAGACTCTTTCTTCTTGGAGTTCCTAAACTGCAGTCTATACTGCTCTGGAGTAAGTCCATACCTGAGACATAAGGCCTCCTTCATATTGGGATAGGTCATGGCACCTGCTAATTCTAAGGGCTCTAGAGCACTCCTCCCAGAAGCCTCAAAATGTTTCCACAGGCCCGCCCCCCAATGCTGTTCAGGCACACCATTCATTCTCAATGCAATTTCATATGATGTAAACCATGCATAGATATCCTCACTCCTATTGTAATTCTGTACTAAATCCTTGGGGATATATACTTTACCCCCCTGCACTGGCTGTGCGCTGCCACCATTTGAACCGGACTCCACCTGCTTGGCCTTGATGTCCAGTTCTCTCATGCTCACTTCATGAGCCAGAAGCAATTTCTTCTCCTCCACCGCCTTTTCTACTTTCAATTGCTTCATTTTCATCTTCATTATTTCCAACTCATGGTTTCTCACCCTTTGATTCTCCTCCAGCTCCTCTGGAGTGAGCCCCCTACTGGAATGGGAGCTGCCAGCCCTTGAGACTGTTCTGCCCACGGGCAGATCTTGGGGAACAAAACCATCCTCTTCATCTGCATCATCCTCCTCTTGGGCCTCCCACCAGGCCTTCAAGACTTTTTGGAGCTCATCCTTTCTAGCTCCTCTTTTAAAGGGGCAACCACGGTCTTTGCAGAATTGCTTGAGTGCTACAACTCTGTACGAATACAAATCCGCAATGGAAAACTCCACTTCTGCCTTCTCACTTGTTGCCACCTGAGACATGATGCTCTTGAAGAGTTACTCAAAAATAGAGATCAAAAATAACACAGTATGTGGTTGTCTATTGGTCTGCACTCCTAGTGATGTACACCAATTACTTTGGGTCAAGTACAAATACACGTTCAATCCTCACCGCTGACCACCAATGTTAGATCTGGGGGTCTCTAGTTGGCAGGGTAGGTACCACTATCCAATTAGGGACCCTTGCTTCTAGTCAGGGAAAGGGGGATACACTATTAAGATAACCCCTGCTCACCCTCTAGGTAGCTTGGCCTGAGCAGTCTAGGCTATCAAAGGCAATGTGTAAAGTATTTGTACCAACACTCACAGTAACACAGTGAAAACACCACAGATTTACTCCACACCAGTTTTAGAAAAATAATGTATCTTTACTAAAAACTTCACAAGACCAAATACTATAGACAAACCAACATACAATTAAAAAGGTTACTTTAAGGGAGCGCTAGGTGGCGCCTGACCGGCATGGCTGCTCTGCCGTGAGGCTCCGGCTGTAAGACCCCGCCGATCCTTTCTTCCTCGCCTGATCCTGCCCTGGCCGGCTGATTTCATCAGTTTTGGGGCCCGGGCCCGCCTGGCTGTTCCTGGTGCGAGTTTGGGGCGCGACCGCCCCCCCGGAGCTGTGATTGCTGCCTGTTATCGGCGCCCGGCGGGAGGCGGCTTTGATCCCTGACGCTGGGTGCGGGCGCGCAGCTACTCGAGACCGCGGCGCCCACAAGGGTGCTGGGCCTGGGAATCCTGGAGGCCCGGTGAGATCGTCGCTGCGGCAGTGGCGGCCCCCCCCTCGGTGGGGCCCCGACCTGGGATCCTGTGGCTGGCGGCGAGGTGCTGTGGGGCCCATTCCGGGCTGTGGTGCCGGACGGAAGGCCGGGCGGTGAGTGGGGCACTCCCTGGTGGGACGACCTGAGCTGCTGTGGGGCTGGAGGTGGTGGGGGCCCTCCCCTTCGGGCCGGGTGTCGACGGCCGGGGCCCGGTCTCCCCCCACTCTCCCCCACCAACGCTGCTGGACCTGCCCTGGTGTCCCGAGGCCTGCGGCGGCGAGCTGGTGCACCGGCTGGGTGCTGTCCTGCCTCGCAGCTGCAGCCCGAGGCCCCCTGGCATGCTGTGCTGGGACCCCCCGAGCGGAGCCTGAGAGCAGGAATAGGCGGTGAGTGCGGCGGCGGAGGATCGCTTCACCGGGGTGGCTGCGGGGGTCGGGGGCGGAGGGGAGACCCCCCATCGGGCCGTGCGTCGGCGGCCGGGGAGACCCGTACCCCCGCTCCCCCCCTCCCTCTCTACAACCTCTCCTCCTGGCTGCGGCGCTGTCCCGGCGCCGCGGCTCAGAGACTGGCCTCCGGTCCCGGGGGTGGAGGGGTCCTCACTGCTTCGGGCCGCACATCGGCGGTCGGGGGGTGTCGCTGCTGTTTCCCCCCCCCCCTCATCGTCGTTTGGGGCCCCGGATCCAGCAAGTCGACAGGCGACACCGTGCCCCCCCCCTGGGGGTGGCGGAGGGACCGCTCGGGCGAGGTGTCCCCACTGGAGAGGTGGGCTATGCCCCGGAGGGCTGGCCCTGGCGATTCCCGGCGGCGGTGCCCTTGAGGAACGACCCGCCGCCCGGGGACTGTGGGCTGTGCTGCTGGACCTTGCTTCGCTGAGAGAGGCTCGCGGCCACGACTGAGGCGAGGGATCGGACTCGTTGCCCCGCTGGGGACCCCGCCGGAGGCTGACCGCTGGGGCTGGCCGTGTCGGGCCCTGTCCGGCCGCGGGTTCCCCCTGCCGCCCCCGTGCTGGGCTCCTGTCCGCTCGAGCACCCCCTGACGCTCTGCGGGTGTGACGTTCGCTCGTTGCCCTGATTCACGGACGGCCGCCACAGATATGGGCAAAGACAAAGCCAACAAGCCAGCGTCCGGGGCCACCCAAACCAGGATGGACAAATTTACGACTACCGACAAGGGGCCCGGCTCCACGGCCGCGCCGGCCCCGGCCCCTGCCACGGACCTTGCTGCCATCCTGCAGGCCATCAACTCCTCCCGCGCCTCCCTCGAGGGCATGGTGGGAGAGGTCAAAGTGGACGTTGCTCTTCTCCGACAGGATCTGCGGAATGCCACCGCCCGCATTTCCGAGGCCGAATCCCGGATCTCCACCGCCGAGGACGACATCTGCCACCTACAGGACCAGGTTCGGGAGTTGACCACCCACTCTAAGGAACTACACCGCCGGGTCGAGGATGCAGAAAATCGCGCCCGGCGCAACAACCTGCGCTTAGTGGGATTTCCGGAGGGAGTTGAATCGGGCCGAGCGGACGACTTCATGGAGCGATGGTTCCGGTCCTGGATGCCGGCGGACAGCCTATCTCCCTCGTTCGTGGTGGAGAGAGCCCACCGCTCCCTGGCCCCCAGGCCCCCAGGTGCGCCTCCCCGGCCGTTCATCCTCAAACTTTTGAACTTCCGCGACCGGGACGCCATCCTCCGCGAGGCCCGCTGCCAGGGCGCCCTCCATTACCAGAACCACAAAATCATGATATTTCCGGACTACACCCGCGAAGTCCAAGAGCAACGCCGCTCCTACACGGAAGTGAAACAAAAGATGCGCTCTCTGGGACTCCAGTATCAGCTCCAGTTCCCGGCCCGCCTCCGGGTCGTCTTCCAGCACAAGACTTTGTTCTTCGATACCCCGCGGGCGGCCTGGGCCTGGTTGACGGAGGAGCACCCCCTGCAGTGCTCTGGACGCGGCTCGCCTATGGGTATGCGGGGGGGACGAGGAAGGCCCCGGACATCGAAGACCCGTCGGCGGCACCGCACGTTACCCCGGGAGCGCACAGCGGAGGAGGTGATCACCACGCACTCTGGGAGAAGGTCACGCCGAGGGTCGAGAGCCTCCTCTGCCTCCTCGGCCGCACACGCCAGTCCCGGGGCAGATGGACGGCAGACCGTGCCGCCCCGGCCCACGGGCCCTGCAACTCAGCCGGTCGAATTGGTGGACTCTTCGGACCTCTCTCGCAGCCCCAACATTTGACTCTCTTTACTTCCTTTGGGGGAGGGGGGGCTGGGGATGCCTGGACGGGGATGGGATGCTCCGTTATCAGTGTTGCTCTTGGCCAGGGCAGGTAACTCAGGTTTGAATTTATCGGTATCAGGGGTCCACTAGCGCTCAAGCCCAAGCGTTTTAGCTTGGTGGTTCTTCCATTTGGTTCGGGCGACAGATGCTTCCGTTTTCGAAGTGTAGGGTGGGGGGGGGGTTTGGGGTTGGTTTGGGGTTGTTTCTTCCCCGTTGGGAAGACTTTGTTGGTGGGGGATGACTCCCTCTTAATTGTTGTACTAAGGCATCATGTGCTGTTTGGCTTGCTCTCCTGCCCGATGTCCCGTTGTCCTTCCTCTCTGGGGGCCTGCTCAGCCGCGCCCCTGCTGGCCCCCTCTCCTGTCCTAGACCATGGCTGACCCGCCTGTCCCTAGGGCCGCCATGCGCATACTATCCTGGAACGTCAATGGTCTTCTGGACCGTTTTAAACGTATGGCGGTCCTCAAATACGCGCAACGCGCTGAGATCGATGTACTCCTCCTCCAGGAGACTCACCTGTTGGGTAACAACTGCCCCTTCCTTGGCCGCTACGGTTATGACAGGGTATGGCATTCCGGTTTTGCACGGGGATCCCGAGGGGTGGCCATTTTGCTCCGCAAGTCCTTCCCCTTTGTCCTGTCCCGGGTGCATTTGGACCCCCAAGGTATGGTAGTGGTGGTTTCTGGCAATCTGGAGGGGCGACCCCTTACCCTGATGTCCCTTTATGCGGCGCCATCCCTCTTGCAGTCGGCCCTCTCCCACGCGGCGGGTCTCCTCCCGACACTTCCAGCGGGCTCCCTCATTCTCGGCGGAGATTTCAATGCCGTCTACTCGCCTCCCCTGGACTCGACGGGCCTGGTCTCCCTGTCCCGCGTCGCCCGCGCAAAACAGCTCTCATCCTGGGCTGAATCGCAGGGCCTCTGCGATGTCTGGCGGATCTGGCACCCACAGGCACGCCAATACACCCACACATCGGCGGCCCATCACTCCCATGCCCGGATCGACCTCATCTTCGTACCATCCACCGACTGCGCGGGGGTGCGAGATGTACGCATTCTTCCGAGGGGCCTTTCGGACCACTCGCCTGTGCTCCTCGCTCTTGGTCCCCCACCCCTCTCTGCCCGTCCGATGTGGCGTCTGAACACCTGGTTCCTCCACGACAAGGCTTTCCGGAAGGCGGTCGGGGGCGAAATCGCCGTCTACTACTCCCATAACGAGGGCTCTGTCACCTCCCCTGCCGTCTTGTGGGAGGCCGGCAAGGCGACTGTCCGGGGCGCTGCTAAGGGGCATCTGCAGCACCAACGGCGGGCCCAATCCCAGAAGCTCGCGGAATGCGAAGCCCAAGCCGTGGAATTAGAGCGCGGTCTGGGGGAGTTGGACGATGCCGCCCGATCTCGTCGATTGGCCTTCCTGCGGGAAGAGATTCGCCTCCATTCCCTGGAGGCGGCGAAGATTCTATGGCGCTCCTCGGTGGCCCGGGTCTACGGGTGGGGAGACAAAAACGGCACTCTTCTCCACCGGCTGGCGACCTATCCCCGGGCGGGACGGATCATTCCGGCCATCGCGGACCCAGCGGGTGGTACTCACACAGCCTCGGTGGCGATAGCCCAGGCGTTTGCTGACTATTACTCCCAGCTATACCGCCACAGGCCGTCCACGCTCTCCCTTGAGGAATTGCTGGGGACGACCGTGGTGACACTTACGCGGTTGCAGCCCGAGGTTTCCGAGACCCTTGATTCGCCGATCGAGCTGCAGGAGATCGAGGAGGCCATTGGCCGCTTGGCACCTGGGAAGACCCCGGGACCCGACGGGTTCCCCCAGGAGTACTACGCTCACTATCGTGAGATGCTGGCCCCGAGGCTTCGGGACCTTTTTGCAGCCGTGGTGGAAACGGGCTCGTTCCGGCCCGAGACGGACACGGCAACCATAGTTGCCCTCCCCAAGACTCAGCCTCCCTCGCGGTCCTGCTCCGACTATCGGCCGATATCCCTTATCAACACCGAACTCAAAATCTATGCTACGGTCCTGGCACAGCGGTTGCGCCCGTCGCTTGCCTCCTTGGTCCACCCGGATCAATGCGGCTTTATGCCGGAGCGGGGGACCAGACACTGCCTGCGGCGCCTGCATCTTGCGATGGCGCACCGCGGCCGCCTTTCTCCCTATCTGGCCCTCCTCCTGGTTGACTGTGAAAAGGCCTTCGACTCCGTGGGATGGGCGTACTTGGCCGACGTCCTGGAACGCATGGGTTTCGGCCCCCGGTTCCGTGCCATGGTAGCGGTCCTGTACGCGCACCCGCGGGCCCGGGTGTTGGTCAACGGGGCTCTCTCTCGCCCGTTTCCCATAGGTCGGGGGACGCGCCAGGGTTGTCCGCTCTCGCCCCTCCTTTTTGCGTTGGCCATGGAACCCCTGGCAATGCTGATTCGCGCGGATCCCGTTCTTCGCGGATGGGAATGGCCAGCTGTGGCCCCCGATAAGATTGCCCTATACGCGGACGATGTCCTCCTCTATCTTTCCGACCCAGCGACCTCGGGGCCCCGGGTCCGCCGGATCCTCCATCGGTTTGGCCAGGCGTCGGGTCTCCATCTGAACCCCAAAAAATCTGTTCTAGTCCCGCTACACCCGTCGCGGGAATGTTTCGACTGGCAATCAGATATTCCCCTCCGGAGACTCTCCTTTAAGTACCTGGGGATCTGGGTCACCCTCCTCCCGGAACTCTGCTGGGCACTCAATGTGGCTCCAGTAGTAAACAAAGCCAGATCAGATATGCTCCGGTGGCAGGCCCTCCCTTTGAATCCGCTAGGGAGAGTCGCCTTATATAAGATGATGATCCTCCCCAAGTTTCTTTACATGCTGCAGAACACTCCATGCCCCTTTCCGCGCCCGTGGTTCCGGGACCTGGATAAGATGGTGACCAAATTCCTTTGGGGCGGTGGTCGACCTCGGCTGGCCTTGGACCGCTGCAGGGTCCCCTCCTACGACGGCGGCCTAAGCATGACCAACCTCTACCTCTACTATCTGGCCACCCAACTACTGGTGGTCCACGATTGGTTCTCAGGGGGCTGGGGCGACCCGGCTTATCGACTCGAGGTGAACTGCCTCGGGTTCTCCTCCATCCAAAACATGCTCTATGGCACAACGATCCCCCTGTCGCTCCCCGGCGTCGTGCGGGCTCCCTTTCTCGCGTGGCGCGCGGCCTTGCGACACACCTGATGGTCGGGGACGTCCACGCAACTCACTCCGCTTTGGCACGGGACGTGGCTGCGGGAGGTGGTGGGACTAATGGGCTTTCGGCAGTGGGATCTTCTCGGTATCTCCTGTCTGGGCGATATATGGCGTGGAAGCCGCATGTGTTCCTTCCAGGAGCTTCGGACCCGCTTCTCGCTGCAGCCTTCTCAATTCTACCGCTACCTTCAATTGCGCCACGCGGTTCGGGCTCACGTCCCTCTAGATTCCAGACTGCCTTCCCATAGTCCGCCTGAGGCCCAGGTGTTGTTGGGGTATCTTGGGAGGGGGGGCATATCCCGCATTTATAAATCCCTAATTAACAATACACCGGTGGATTGGAGCGGGCTAAAGCAGCGATGGGAGGCTTGGGTGGGACCCCTGGATGAGGCGGACTGGAGGGACGCCCTTATGGGCCCTCGATCGCTTACCACCTCCGCTAGGCTGCGGCTTATCCAACTTTATTACCTCCACACTGCCTATTTGACCCCGGACCGCCTGTATCGTGCGGGCCTCCGCGCGGACGCCTCTTGCACTCGCTGTGGGGAGGTTCCGGCAGATTTTTTCCACATGGTGTGGTCTTGCCCTCGTCTGGGGGACTACTGGGCAGCGATCGAGGCCGATCTAGCGGAGGTCCTGGGTTGGGAGGTCCCCCACGAGCCTAGAATGGCCCTGCTGGGCATCATGGACGGGATGGACGGGTCCCGTAATGAGAAGTACTTCCTCACCACTGCCCTTATGGTGGCTAAGAGAGACATAGCGGCAGTGTGGTCACAGCCAGACCCGCCCAGTGTGGCTACCTGGAGTAGAGGGGTGGATTGGTGTGCGGCTCAGGAGCGGTCGCTATACGCTGCACGGGGCTGCCCAAAAAAATTTCGCAAGATATGGGGGAAATGGTTGGGGGGCCTGTTTTGAAGGGTGGGTGCACAGGGGGGGGGGGACGGGGAATGGGAGGGGGCGGGAGGGTTTTTGCACTTGCCTGTTGATGCTTTCCTGATTGCAGATACTGATGCCTTGTTCACTGCACTGCTGTCTATTATTCCTGATATTGTTCTTTATGCCGCAAAACACAATAAAAAGAAGTTTATCAAAAAAAGGTTACTTTAAAGATAGTTCAAGAGTTTGCAGAAAGTACTCCAGGATGTAAAAGTCAGTGTCCTGCACAATGCGACTCTCAATACACAAAATGCGACACTCTCGTGCCCAACAGTACCTGTAGTTGCGATAAGGTTCCCAAAAGCTATAACAAGGAAGCTGGCAAAGGTGATGCGATACTCCTGAGATCCTGGGGAGGCTTTGCAGCAGCCCTGCTTCATGCAGCAGAGGTGGATGCGCCGGCTCCGATCTGTAAGGGGAGGATGCGATGACTTTGGCCTTCGTTGCGTAGGTTTCTTAGGGAGAAGCTTCACGCACAGGTTCGATGCGACACGCTTCGATGTGGCACGATGCGCGGCGCAGCGTTGTCTTCCTGCGCCGCAACTCTCGATGCGCCACGGAACGGGACTCTGCGTCGACGCACCCGATGACTGGAGACTTTCACTCACCGGCAGTGGTGCGGCTCGCAAACTGGTTCTGCGACGACCCTCGCAATGTCAGGAATCTTCACGCTTCGGGACGATGCTCGCCGCACTCGGCGATGCGGGGACCCTGCGTGTTGCGATGGTGCCGCGATGAAATTTTCCACGCACTCTCGTTCTTGCGACACGCAATCGGATGATGCGTTGGGTACCAGTTGCTCTTTTAGACGCTTCTGCTTCCCAGCTCCCAAAACACAGCAAAACGACCTCCTGAGGCCCCAAGACTGGGCAAGCACTCCAAGGCAGGTCAGAACTCTCTCAGCAGAGTTCCAGGGGAGCTGGTGGTGAAGTCCTTTTGTTCCTGGGACTTCTTAACAGGGAGCCAGCTCTTCTCAGGCCCTTGGAGATCAGAATCAAAAGAAGGGGACACAGCAAAGTCCTTCCCCTCTCCTTGGCAGCAAAGCAAAACAGCAAGCAGGCAGTCTTCTCCTCTTCAGTCCTTTTCAGCTTTCTCCTTGGCAGAGGTTTCTTCTTAGTTCCAAAGTGATCTAAAGTTTAGGTGTCTGGGGTCCTCTACTTATACCCCTCCAAGTCTTTGTCTCTCTGTGTTTCAGTGGGGGGATTCCCCTGCTCAAACCGGTTCCTGGGAGTGCTCTGCTCTGGAGCACCTGGTTCCTTTCAGAGTGAGGGGCAGGGTCGTTAGACGCTCAGCAGGAGGTGGAGCCTTCTTTGTGCCAGCAGAGGCAGAGTCCTCAGCCTGGCCAGCAGGGGGTGGAGCCAGCTTTGTGTTGGCAGAGGCAGCCCTATTCAAACCCAGGGACTACTCCTCCCACCCATCTAAAGCAGATCTCCCTATTCACCCTGCTGCTGACTCATCCAGGCTCCTGGAGCCACCCAGCCCATCACATGACACCAGTCAGCCAACCAGCACACAGGCACACAGGAAGGTTAAACAGGAGAATAGCTACTTTCTAAAAAGTGCTATTCTCACACAGTGAATTTAAAAACCATCTTGCCAAAAAGATGTATAATTAAATTCTGAACACAGAGATACCAAACTTGGATTTTCTATCTTGCCCTTATGGGAAGATAGGCATGTAAACAGCCTTCCCCATTCTATCCTATGGGCAAGATAGCCTCTCAGCAGTGAAAAACGAAAATGGCTGTAATTCACTACCAGGGCATGTTACACACCTCAGTACAAGCCCTACCTTTCAGATACACTGCACCCAGCCCAGGGGGGTACCTAGGGCCATCATAGGGATGCCTGACATGTACAGAAAGGGAAGGATAAGGCCTGGTCAGTGGGTGCACTGGCCAGGTCGACATGGCAGTCCTGGACTGCACATAGGCACTGCAAGCAGACCTAAGACATCATTTTAGCGCTACTCCTGTGGGTGGCAAAATCAGTGCTGCACCCCACTAGTAGCATTTGAATCACCAGCCCTGGCACACGCAGTGCACTTTACTAGGGGCTAACAGGTGAAACAAATATACCAATCATGGATAACCAATCAATATACCAATTTACCAAGGGAGCACTTGCACTTTGACACTGATCAGCAGTGGCAAAGTGCCCAAAGCATCTAAACCAGCAAAAACGAAATCCAGCATAGCATCAAAAAATACAGGTGGTAGAGGCAAAAAAGTCAGGGGTAACCACGCCAAAGATGCCAGGTCTAACAGCGCAGTGATTAGATAAGGACATGGAACTGGCTGAATGATTGGAGGAGTGCATGGGTAGTGACAAGGAGATGGCTGGACTGTGTCAGTAGTGCTCAGGGGAATTTAGCAGTGCATGTGTTAGTGCCTGGGTCATTGCATGAGTACATGGGTAGTGACTGGATTATTAGAGTACTGCATGGAGAGTGTATGGTCAATTTATAAGTGCTGGTGTGTTGGTGAAGTGATTAGATGAGGACATGGAACTGGCTGAATGATTGGAGGAGTGCATGGGTAATAACAAGGATATGGCTGGACTGCATCAATAGTGCTCAGGGTATTGCAGCAGTTAATGTGTTAGTGCCTGGATCATCGCATGAGTACATCGGTAGTGACTGAATGATTAGAGTACTGCAAGGAGAGTGCATGGTGAATTTATAAGTGCTTGTGTTTTGGCGCAGTGATTAGATAAGGACATGGAACTGGTTGGGTGATTGGAGGAGTGTTTGGGTAGTGACAAAGAGATCCCTGGACTGCATAAGTAGTGCTCAGGGGATTGTAGCAGTGCATGTGTTAGTGCCTGGATAATTGCATAAGTATATGGGTAGTGACTGGATGAGTAGAGTACTGCAAGGAGAATGCATGGTGAATTTATAAGTGCATGTGTTTCGGCGCAGTGATTATAAAAGGACATGGAACTTTATGCGTGATTGGAGGAGTGCATGGGTAGTGACAAGGAGATGGCTGGACTGCATCAGTAGTGCTCATGGGATTGTAACAGTGCATGTGTTAGTGCCTGGATCATCGCATGAGTACATCAGTAGTGACTGGATGATTAGAGTACTGCCAGGAGAGTTCATAGTGAACGTATAAGTGCTTGTGTTTTGGCGTAGTTATTAGATAAGGAGATGGAACTGGCTGGGTGATTGGAGGAGTGCATGTGTAGTGACAAGGAGAGGGCTGGACTGCATCAGTAGTGCTCAGGGGATTGTAGCAGTGCATGTGTTAGTGCCTGGGTCATCACATGAGTACATCAATAGTGACTGGATGATTAGAGTACTGCAAGGAGAGTGCATGGTAAATTTATAAGTGCTTGTATTTTGACGCAGTGATTAGATAAGGACATAGAACTGGCTGGGTGATTGGAGGAGTGTATGGGTAGTGACAAAGAGATCCCTGGACTGCATCAGTAGTGCTCCGGATATTGTAGCAGTGCAAGTGTTAGTGCTTGGAAAATTGCATAAGTACATGGGTAGTGACTGGATGATTAGAGTACTGCAAGGAGAATGCTTGGTGAATTTATAAGTGCTTGTGTTTTGGCGCAGTGATTAGATAAGGACATGGAACTGGCTGAATGATTGGAGGAGTGCATGGGTAGTGACAAGGAGATGGTTGTACTGCATCAGTAGTGCTCAGGGGTTTTGTAGCAGTGCATGTGTTAGTGCCAGGGTCATTGCATGGGTACATGGGTAGTGACTGGATGAGTAGAGTACTGCAAGGAGAGTGCATGGTGAATTTATAAGTGCTTGTTTTGTGGCACAGTGATAAGATAAGGACATGGAACTGGATGGGTGATTGGAGAAGTGCATAGGTAGTGACAAGGAGATGGCTGGACTGCATCAGTAGTGCTCAGGGTATTGTAGCAGTGCATGTGTTAGTACCCGGGTTATTGCATAAGTACATGGGTAGTGACTGGATGATTAGAGTACTGCAAGGAGAGTGCATGCTGAATTTATAAGTCTTGTCTTTTGGTGCAGTGATTAGATAAAGACATTGAACTCGCTGGGTGATTGGAGGAGTGCATGGGTAGTGACAAGGAGATGGCTGGACTGCATCAGTAGTCCTTAGGGGATTGTAGCATGGCATGTGTTAGTACCTGGGTCATTGCATGAGTACATGGGTAGTGACTGGATGATTACAGTACTGCAAGGAGAGTGCATGGTGAATTTATAAGTGCTTGTGTTTTGGCACAGTTATTAGATAAGGACATGGTGCTTTTCTGGGTGATTGGAGGAGTGCATGGGTGGTGACAAGGAGATGGCTGGACTGCATCAGTAGTGCTCAGTGGAATGTAGCAGTGCATGTGTTAGTGCCTGGGTCATTGCATAAGTACATGGGTAGTGACTGGATGATTAGAGTACTGCAAGGGGAGTGCATAGTGAATTTATAAGTGCTTGTGTTTTGGCGGAGTGATTGGATAAGTACATTGTGCTGGCTGGGTGATTGAAGAAGTGCATGGGTAGTGAGAAGGAGATGCCTGGACCGCATTAGTAGTGCTCAGGGGATTATAGCAGTGCATGTGTTAGTGCATGGGTCATTGCATGAGTACATGGGTAGTGACTGGATTATTAGAGTACTGCAAGGAGAGTCCATGGTCAATTTATAAGTGCTGGTGTTTTGGTGCAGTGATTAGATAAGGACATGGAACTGGCTGAATGATTGGAGGAGTGCATGGGTAATAACAAGGATATGGCTGGACTGTATCAGTGGTGCTCAGGGTATTGTAGCAGTGCATGTGTTAGTGCCTGGGTTATCGCATGAGTAGATCGGTAGTGACTGGATTATTAGAGTACTGCAAGGAGAGTGCCTGGTGAATTTATAAGTGCGTGTGTTTTGGGGCAGTGATTAGATAAGGACATGGAACTGGCTGGGTGATTAGAGAATTGCATGGGTAGTGACAAGGATATGGCTGGACTGCATCAGTAGTGCTCAGGGTATTGCAGCAGTGCATGTGTTAGTGCCTGGATAATTGCATAAGTACATGGGTAGTGACTGGATGATTAGAGTCCTGCAAGGTAATGCATGGTGAATTTATAAGTGCTTGTGTTTTGGCGCAGTGATTAGATAAGGACATGGGACTGGCTGAATGATTGGAGGAGTGCATGGATAGTGACAAGGAGATGGCTGGACTGCATCAGTAGTGCTCAGGGGATTGTAGCAGTGCATGTGTTAGTGCCTGGGTCATTGCATGAGTACATGGGTAGTGACTGGATGATTAGAGTACTGCAAGGGGAGTGCATGGTGAATTTATAAGTGATTGTGTTTTGGCGCAGTGATTAGATATGGGGACGGATCTGGCTGGGTGATTAGAGGAGTGCATGGGTAGAGACAAGGATATGGCTGGACTGCATCAGTAGTGCTCAGGGTATTGCAGCAGTGCATGTGTTAGTGCCTGGATAATTGCATACGTTCATGGGTAGTGACTGGATGATTAGAGTACTGCAAGGAGAATGCATGGTGAATTTATAAGTGCTTGTGTTTTGGTGCAGTGATTAGATAAGGACATGGAACTGGCTGGGTGATTGGAGGAGCGCATTGGTAGTGACAAATAGATGGCTGGACTGCATCAGAAGTGCTCAGGGTTTTTTTAGCAGTGCATGTGTTAGTGTCTGGGTCATTGCATGAGTGCATGGGTAGTGACTGAATGATTAAAGTACTGCAAGGAGAGTGCATGGTGAATTTATAAATTCTTGAGTTTTGGCGCAGTGATTAGATAAGGACATGGAACTGACTGGGTGATTGGAGGAGTGCTTGGATAGTGACAAGGAGATGGCTGGACTGTATCAGTAGTGCACAGGGGATAGTAGCAGTGCATGTGTTAGTGCCTGGTTCATTGCATGAGTATATGGGTAGTGACTGGATGATTAGATTAATGCAAGGAGAGTGCATGGTGAATTTATAAGTGCTTGTGTTTTGCCGCAGTGATTAGATAAGGACATGGGACTGGCTGGGTGATTGGAGGAGTGCATGGGTAGAGACAAGGAGATGGATGGGCTGCATCAGTGGTGCTCAGGGAATTGTAGCAGTGCATGTGTTAGTGCCTGGATAATTGCATAAGTTCATGGGTAGTGACTGGATGATTAGAGTACTGCAAGGAGAATGCATGGTGAATTTATAAGTGCTTGTGTTTTCGTGTAGTGATTAGATAAGGACATGGAACTGGCTCGGTGATTGGAGGAGCGCATTGGTAGTGACAAGGAGATGGCTGGACTGCATCAGTAGTGCTCAGGTTTTTTTTAGCAGTGAGTGTGTTAGTGCCCGGTTCATTGCATGGGCACTTGGGTAGTGACTGGATGAGTAGAGTACTGCAAGGAGAGTGCATGGTGAATTTATAAGTGCTTGTGTTTTGGTGCAATGATTAGATAAGGACATGGTACTGGATGGGTGATTGGAGGAGTGCATAGGTAGTGACAAGGAGATGGCTGGACTGGAACAGTAGTGCTCAGGGGATTGTAGCAGTGCATATGTTAGTGTCTGGGTCATTGCATGAGTGCATCGGTAGTGACTGAATGATTAAAATACTGCAAGGAGAGTGCATGGTGAATTTATAAGTTCTTGAGTTTTGGTGCAGTGATTAGATAAGGACATGGAACTGACTGGGTGATTGGAGGAGTGCTTGGGTGGTGACAAGGAGATGGCTGGACTGTATCAGTAGTGCTCAGGGGATAGTAGCAGTGCATGTTTTAGTGCCTGGGTCATTGCATAAGTACATGGGCAGTGACTGGATCATTAGAGTACCGCAAGGAAAGTGCATGGTGAATTTATAAGTGCTTGTGTTTTGGCGCAGTGATTAGATAAGGACATGGAACTGGCTGGGTGATAGGAGGAGTGTATGGGTAGTGATAAGGAGAACCGTGGACTGCATCAGTAGTGCTCAGTGGATTTTAGCAGTGCATGTGTTAGTGTCTGGCTCATTGCATGAGTACATGGCTAGTGACTGGATTATTAGAGTACTGCAAGGAGAGTGTATGGTCAATTTATAAGTGCTGGTGTGTTGGTGCAGTGATTAGATAAGGACATGGAACTGGGTGAATGATTGGAGGAGTGCATGGGTAATAACAAGGATATGGCTGGACTGTATCAGTGGTGCTCAGGGTACTGTAGCAGTGCATGTGTTAGTGCCTGGATAATTGCATAAGTATATGGGTAGTGACTGGATGATTAGAGTACTGCAAGGAGAATGCATTGTGAATTTATAAGTGCTTGTGTTTTGGCGCAGTGATTAGATAAGGACATGGAACTGGCTGAAAGATTGGAGGAGTGCATGGGTAGTGACAAGGAGATGGCTGGACTGCGTCAGTAGTGTTCAGGGGAAATTAGCCATGCATGTGTTAGTGCCTGGGTCATTGCATGAGTACATGGGTAGTGACTGGATTATTAGAGTACTGCAAGGAGAGTGTATGGTCAATTTATAAGTGCTGGTGTGTTGGTGAAGTGATTAGATAAGGACATGGAACTGGCTGAATGATTGGAGGAGTGCATGGGTAATAACAAGGATATGGCTGGACTGCATCAGTAGTGCTCAGGGTATTGCAGCAGTTAATGTGTTAGTGCCTGGATCATCGCATGAGTACATCAGTAGTGACTGAATGATTAGAGTACTGCAAGGAGTGTGCATGGTGAATTTATAAGTGCTTGTGTTTTGGCGCAGTGATTAGATAAGGACATGGAACTGGTTGGGTGATTGGAGGAGTGTATGGGTAGTGACAAAGAGATCCCTGGACTGCATAAGTAGTGCTCAGGGGATTGTAGCAGTGCATGTGTTAGTGACTGGATAATTGCATAAGTTTATGGGTAGTGACTGGATGATTAGAGTACTGCAAGGAGAATGCATGGTGAATTTATAAGTGCTTGTGTTTCGGCGCAGTGATTATATAAGGACATTGAACTTTATGCGTGATTGGAGGAGTGCGTGGGTAGTGACAAGGAGATGGCTGGACTGCATCAGTAGTGCTCATGGGATTGTAGCAGTGCATGTGTTAGTGCCTGGGTCATCGCATGAGTACATCAGTAGTGACTGGATGATTAGAGTACTGCAAGGAGAGTTCATAGTGAACGTATAAGTGCTTGTGTTTTGGCGTAGTTATAAGATAAGGAGATGGAACTGGCTGGGTGATTGGAGGAGTGCATGGGTAGTGACAAGGAGATGGCTGGACTGCAGCAGTAGTGCTCAGGGGATTGTAGCAGTGCATGTGTTAGTGCCTGGGTCATCACATGAGTACATCAATAGTGACTGGATGATTAGAGTACTGCAAGGAGAGTGCATGGTGAATTTATAAGTGCTTGTGTTTTGATGCAGTGATTAGATAAGGACATAGAACTGGTTGGGTGATTGGAGGAGTGTATGGGTAGTGACAAAGAGATCCCTGGACTGCATCAGTAGTGCTCAGGATATTGTAGCAGTGCATGTGTTAGTGCTTGGAAAATTGCATAAGTACATGGGTAGTGACTGGATGATTAGAGTACTGCAAGGAGAATGCATGGTGAATTTATAAGTGCTTGTGTTTTGGCGCAGTGATTAGATAAGGACATGGAACTGGCTGAATGATTGGAGGAGTGCATGGGTAGTGACAAGGAGATGGTTGTACTGCATCAGTAGTGCTCAGGGGTTTTGTAGCAGTGCATGTGTTAGTGCCAGGGTCATTGCATGGGTACATGGGTAGTGACTGGATGAGTAGAGTACTGCAAGGAGAGTGCATGGTGAATTTATAAGTGCTTGTTTTGTGGCACAGTGATAAGATAAGGACATGGAACTGGATGGGTGATTGGAGAAGTGCATAGGTAGTGACAAGGAGATGGCTGGACTGCATCAGTAGTGCTCAGGGGATTGTAGCAGTGCATGTGTTAGTACCCGGGTTATTGCATAAGTACATGGGTAGTGACTGGATGATTAGAGTACTGCAAGGAGAGTGCATGCTAAATTTATAAGTCTTGTCTTTTGGTGCAGTGATTAGATAAAGACATTGAACTCGCTGGGTGATTGGAGGAGTGCATGGGTAGTGACAAGGAGATGGCTGGACTGCATCAGTAGTCCTTAGGGGATTGTAGCAGGGCATGTGTTAGTACCTGGGTCATTGCATGAGTACATGGGTAGTGACTGGATGATTACAGTACTGCAAGGAGAGTGCATGGTGAATTTATAACTGCTTGTGTGCTTTGGCGCAGTTATTAGATAAGGACATGGTGCTTTTCTGGGTGATTGGAGGAGTGCATGGGTGGTGACAAGGAGATGGCTGGACTGCATCAGTAGTGCTCAGTGGAATGTAGCAGTGCATGTGTTAGTGCCTGGATAATTGCATAAGTATATGGGTAGTGACTGGATGATTAGAGTACTGCAAGGAGAATGCATTGTGAATTTATAAGTGCTTGTGTTTTGGCGCAGTGATTAGATAAGGACATGGAACTGGCTGAATGAATGGAGGAGTGCATGGGTAGTGACAAGGAGATGGCTGGACTGCGTCAGTAGTGCTCAGGGGAATTTAGCAGTGCATGTGTTAGTGCCTGGGTCATTGCATGAGTACATGGGTAGTGACTGGATTATTAGAGTACTGCAAGGAGAGTGTATGGTCAATTTATAAGTGCTGGTGTGTTGGTGAAGTGATTAGATAAGGACATGGAACTGGCTGAATGATTGGAGGAGTGCATGGGTAATAACAAGGATATGGCTGGACTGCATCAGTAGTGCTCAGGGTATTGCAGCAGTTAATGTGTTAGTGCCTGGATCATCGCATGAGTACATCGGTAGTGACTGAATGATTAGAGTACTGCAAGGAGTGTGCATGGTGAATTCATAAGTGCTTGTGTTTTGGCGCAGTGATTAGATAAGGACATGGAACTGGTTGGGTGATTGGAGGAGTGTATGGGTAGTGACAAAGAGATCCCTGGACTGCATAAGTAGTGCTCAGGGGATTGTAGCAGTGCATGTGTTAGTGACTGGATAATTGCATAAGTTTATGGGTAGTGACTGGATGATTAGAGTACTGCAAGGAGAATGCATGGTGAATTTATAAGTGCTTGTGTTTCGGCGCAGTGATTATATAAGGACATGGAACTTTATGCGTGATTGGAGGAGTGCTTGGGTAGTGACAAGGAGATGGCTGGACTGCATCAGTAGTGCTCATGGGATTGTAGCAGTGCATGTGTTAGTGCCTGGGTCATCGCATGAGTACATCAGTAGTGACTGGATGATTAGAGTACTGCAAGGAGAGTTCATAGTGAACGTATAAGTGCTTGTGTTTTGGCGTAGTTATAAGATAAGGAGATGGAACTGGCTGGGTGATTGGAGGAGTGCATGGGTAGTGACAAGGAGATGGCTGGACTGCATCAGTAGTGCTCAGGGGATTGTAGCAGTGCATGTGTTAGTGCCTGGGTCATCACATGAGTACATCAATAGTGACTGGATGATTAGAGTACTGCAAGGAGAGTGCATGGTGAATTTATAAGTGCTTGTGTTTTGACGCAGTGATTAGATAAGGACATAGAACTGGTTGGGTGATTGGAGGAGTGTTTGGGTAGTGACAATGAGATCCCTGGACTGCATCAGTAGTGCTCAGGATATTGTAGCAGTGCATGTGTTAGTGCTTGGAAAATTGCATAAGTACATGGGTAGTGACTGGATGATTAGAGTACTGCAAGGAGAATGCATGGTGAATTTATAAGTGCTTGTGTTTTGGCGCAGTGATTAGATAAGGACATGGAACTGGCTGAATGATTGGAGGAGTGCATGGGTAGTGACAAGGAGATGGTTGTACTGCATCAGTAGTGCTCAGGGGTTTTGTAGCAGTGCATGTGTTAGTGCCAGGGTCATTGCATGGGTACATGGGTAGTGACTGGATGAGTAGAGTACTGCAAGGAGAGTGCATGGTGAATTTATAAGTGCTTGTTTTGTGGCACAGTGATAAGATAAGGACATGTAACTGGATGGGTGATTGAGGAAGTGCATAGGTAGTGACAAGGAGATGGCTGGACTGCATCAGTAGTGCTCAGGGGATTGTAGCAGTGCATGTGTTAGTACCCGGGTTATTGCATAAGTACATGGGTAGTGACTGGATGATTAGAGTACTGCAAGGAGAGTGCATGCTGAATTTATAAGTCTTGTCTTTTGGTGCAGTGATTAGATAAAGACATTGAACTCGCTGGGTGATTGGAGGAGTGCATGGGTAGTGACAAGGAGATGGCTGGACTGCATCAGTAGTCCTTAGGGGATTGTAGCAGGGCATGTGTTAGTACCTGGGTCATTGCATGAGTACATGGGTAGTGACTGGATGATTACAGTACTGCAAGGAGAGTGCATGGTGAATTTATAAGTGCTTGTGTGATTTGGCGCAGTTATTAGATAAGGACATGGTGCTTTTCTGGGTGATTGGAGGAGTGCATGGGTGGTGACAAGGATATGGCTGGACTGCATCAGTAGTGCTCAGTGGAATGTAGCAGTGCATGTGTTAGTGCCTGGGTCATTGCATAAGTACATGGGTAGTGACTGGATGATTAGAGTACTGCAAGGGGAGTGCATAGTGAATTTATAAGTGCTTGTGTTTTGGCGGAGTGATTGGATAAGTACATTGTGCTGGCTGGGTGATTGAAGAAGTGCATGGGTAGTGACAAGGAGATGCCTGGACCGCATTAGTAGTGCTCAGGGGATTATAGCAGTGCATGTGTTAGTGCCTGGGTCATTGCATGAGTATATGGGTAGTGACTGGATTATTAGAGTACTGCAAGGAGAGTGCATGGTCAATTTATAAGTGCTGGTGTTTTGGTGCAGTGATTAGATAAGGACATGGAACTGGCTGAATGATGGGAGGAGTGCATGGGTAATAACAAGGATATGGCTGGACTGTATCAGTGGTGCTCAGGGTATTGTAGCAGTGCATGTGTTAGTGCCTGGGTTATCGCATGAGTAGATCGGTAGTGACTGGATTATTAGAGTACTGCAAGGAGAGTGCATGGTGAATTTATAAGTGCGTGTGTTTTGGGGCAGTGATTAGATAAGGACATGGAACTGGCTGGGTGATTAGAGAATTGCATGGGTAGTGACAAGGATATGGCTGGACTGCATCAGTTGTGCTCAGGGTATTGCAGCAGTGCATGTGTTAGTGCCTGGATAATTGCATAAGTACATGGGTAGTGACTGGATGATTAGAGTCCTGCAAGGAGAATGCATGGTGAATTTATAAGTGCTTGTGTTTTGGCGCAGTGATTAGATAAGGACATGGAACTGGCTGAATGATTGGAGGAGTGCATGGATAGTGACAAGGAGATCCCTGGACTGCATCAGTAGTGCTCAGGATATTGTAGCAGTGCATGTGTTAGTGCCTGGATAATTGCATAAGTACATGGGTAGTGACTGGATGATTTGAGTCCTTCAAGGAGAATGCATGGTGAATATATAAGTGCTTGTGTTTTGGCGCAGTGATTAGATAAGGAAATGGAACTGGCTGAATGATTGGAGGAGTGCATGGATAGTGACAAGGAGATGACTGGACTGCATCAGTAGTGCTCAGGGGATTGTAGCAGTGCATGTGTTAGTGCCTGGGTCATTGCATGTGTACATAGGTAGTGAATGGATGATTAGAGTACTGCAAGGAGAGTGCATGGTGAATTTATAAGTGATTGTGTTTTGGCGCAGTGATTAGATAAGGGGACGGATCTGGCTGGGTGATTAGAGGAGTGCATGGGTAGAGACAAGGATATGGCTGGACTGCATCAGTAGTGCTCAGGGTATTGTAGCAGTGCTTGTGTTAGTGCCTGGATAATTGCATAAGTTCATGGGTAGTGACTGGATGATTAGAGTACTGCAAGGAGAATGCATGGTGAATGTATAAGTTCTTGTGTTTTGGTGCAGTGATTAGATAAGGACATGGAACTGGCTGGGTGATTGGAGGAGCGCATTGGGAGTGACAAAGAGATGGCTGGACTGCATCAGAAGTGCTCATGGTTTTTTAGCAGTGCATGTGTTAGTGTTTGGGTCATTGCATGAGTGCATGGGTAGTGACTGAATGATTAAAGTACTGCAAGGAGAGTGCATGGTGAATTTATAAATTCTTGAGTTTTGGCGCAGTGATTAGATAAGGACATGGAACTGACTGGGTGATTGGAGGAGTGCTTGGGTAGTTACAGGGAGATGGCTGGACTGTGTCAGTAGTGCACAGGGGATAGTAGCAGTGCATGTGTTAGTGCCTGGGTCATTGCATGACTATATGGGTAGTGACTGGATGATTAGATTAATGCAAGGAGAGTGCATGGTGAATTTATAAGTGTTTGGGTTTTGGCAGAGTGATTGGATAAGTACATGGAACAGGCTGGGTGATTGGAGGAGTGCATGGGAAGTGACAAGGAGATGGCTGGACTGCATCAGTAGTGCTTAGGGGATTGTAGCAGTGCATTTGTTAGTGCCTGGGTCATTGCATGAGTACATGGGCAGTGGCTGGATCATTAGAGTACCGCAAGGAGAGTGCATGGTGAATTTATAAGTGTTTGTGTTTTGCCGCAGTGATTAGATAAGGACATGGGACTGGCTGGGTGATTGGAGGAGTGCATGGGTAGTGACAAGGAGATGGATGGACTGCATCAGTGGTGCTCAGGGAATTTTAGCAGTGCATGTGTTAGTGCCTGGATAATTGCATAAGTTCATGGGTAGTGACTGGATGATTAGAGTACTGCAAGGAGAGTGCATGGTGAATTTATAAGTTCTTGTGTTTTGGCACAGTGATTAGATAAGGGGACGGATTGACTGGGTGATTAGAGGAGTGCATGGGTAGTGACAAGGATATGGCTGGACAGCATCAGTAGTGCTCAGGGTATTGTAGCAGTGCATGTGTTAGTGCCTGGATAATTGCATACGTTCATGGGTAGTGACTGGATGATTAGAGTACTGCAAGGAGAATGCATGGTGAATTTATAAGTGCTTGTGTTTTGGTGTAGTGATTAGATAAGGACATGGAACTGGCTGGGTGATTGGAGGAGCGCATTGGTAGTGACAAGGAGATGGCTGTACTGCATCAGTAGTGCTCAGGTTTTTTTTAGCAGTGCGTGTGTTAGTGCCCGGTTCATTGCATGGGCACTTGGGTAGTGACTGGATGAGTAGAGTACTGCAAGGAGAGTGCATGGTGAATTTATAAGTGCTTGTGTTTTGGTGCAGTGATTAGATAAGGACATGGAACTGGATGGGTGATTGGAGGAGTGCATAGGTAGTGACAAGGAGATGGCTGGACTGCATCAGTAGTGCTCAGGGGATTATAGCAGTGCATATGTTAGTGTCTGGGTCATTGCATGAGTGCATCGGTAGTGACTGAATGATTAAAATACTGCAAGGAGAGTGCATGGTGAATTTATAAGTTCTTGAGTTTTGGCGCAGTGATTAGATAAGGACATGGATCTGACTGGGTGATTGGAGGAGTGTATGGGTGGTGACAAGGAGATGGCTGGACTGTACCAGTAGTGCTCAGGGGATAGTAGCAGTGCATGTGTTAGTGCCTGGGTCATTGCATGAGTACATGGGCAGTGACTGGATCATTAGAGTACCGCAAGGAAAGTGCATGGTGAATTTATAAGTGCTTGTGTTTTGGCGCAGTGATTAGATAAGGACATGGAACTGGCTGGGTGATTTGAGGAGTGCATGGGTAGTGACAAGGAGATGGATGGACTGCATCAGTGGTGCTCAGGGAGTTGTAGCAGTGCATGTGTTAGTGCCTGGATAATTGCATAAGTTCATGGGTAGTGACTGGATGATTAGAGTACTGCAAGGAGAGTGCATGGTGAATTTATAAGTTCTTGTGTTTTGGTGCAGTGATTAGATAAGGGGACGGATTGGCTGGGTGATTAGAGGAGTCCATGGGTACTGACAAGGATATGGCTGGACTGCATTAGTAGTGCTCAGGGTATTGTAGCAGTGCATGTGTTAGTGCCTGGATAATTGCATAAGTTCATGGGTCGTCACTGGATGATTAGAGTACTGCAAGGAGAATGCATGGTGAATTTATAAGTGCTTGTGTTTTTGGTGTAGTGATTAGATAAGGACATGGAACTGGCTGGATGGTTGGAGGAGCGCATTGGTAGTGAGACGGAGATGGCTGGACTGCATCAGTAGTGCTCATGTTTTTTTTTAGCAGTGCGTGTGTTAGTGCCCGGTTCATTGCATGGGCACATGGGTAGTGACTGGATGAGTAGAGTACTGCAAGGAGAGTGCAATGTGAATTTATAAGTGCTTGTGTTTTGGTGCAGTGATTAGATAAGGACATGGGACTGGATGGGTGATTGGAGGAGTGCATAGGTAGTGACAAGGAGATGTCTGGACTGCATCAGTAGTGCTCAGGGGATTGTAGCAGTGCATATGTTAGTATCTGGGTCATTGTATGAGTGCATGGGTAGTGACTGAATGATTAGAGTACTGCAAGGGGAGTGCATGGTGAATTTTTAACTTCTTGGGTTTTGGCAGAGTGATTGGATAAGTACATGAAACAGGCTGGGTGATTGGAGGAGTGCATGGGTAGTGACAAGGAGATAGCTGAACTGCATCAGTAGTGCTTAGGGGATTGTAGCAGGGTATGTGTTAGTGCCTGGGTCATTGCATGAGTACAAGGGTAGTGACTGGATGATTAGAGTCCTGCAAGGAGAGTGCATGGTGAATTTATAAGTTCTTGTGTTTTGGCGCAGTGATTAGATAAGGACATGGAACTGTCTGGGTGATTGGAGGAGCGCATGGGTTGTGACAAGGAGATGGCTGGACTGCATCAGTAGTGCTCAGCGTTTTTTTTAGCAGTGCATGTGTTAGTGTCCGGGTCATTGCATGGGTACATGGGTAGTGACTGGATGAGTAGAGTACTGCAAGGAGAGTGCATGGTGAATTTATAAGTGCTTGGGTTTTGGCGCACTGATAAGGACATGGAACTGGCTGGGTGATTAGAGGAGTGCATGGGTAGTGACAAGGAGATGCCTGGACTGCATCAGTCGTGCTCAGGGGATTCTAGCAGTGCATGTGTTAGTTCCAGGGTCATTGCATGCGTACATTGGTAGTGACTGGATGATTAGACTACTGCAAAGGAGAATGCATAGTGAAACTATAAGTGCTTGTGTTTTGGCGCAGTGATTAGATAAGGACATGGAACTCTCTGGGTGATTGGAGAAGTGCATGGGTAGTGACAAGAAGATGGCTGGACTGCATCAGTAGTGCTCAGGTGATTGTAGCAGTGCGTGTGTTAGTGCCTGGGTCTTTGCATGTGTACAGGTTAGTGACTGGATGATTAGAGTACTGCTTGGAGAGTGCATGGTGAATTTATAAGTGCTTGTGTCTTGGCGCAGTGATTAGATAAGGACATGGAACTGGCCGGATGATTGTAAGAATGCATGGGTAGTGACAAGGATATGGCTGGACTGCATCAGTAGTGCTCAGGGGATTATAGCAGTGCATGTGTTACTTTCTGGGTTATTGCATGAGTTAATGGGTAGTCACTGGATGATTAGTGTACCGCAAGGAGTGTTCATGGTGAAATTATAAGTGCTTGTGTTTTTGCGCATTGATTAGATAAGGACATGGAACTGGCTGGGTGATTGGAGGAGTGCATGGGTAGTGACAAGGAGATGGCTGGACAGCATCAGAAGTGCTCAGGGGATTGTAGCAGGGCATGTGTTAGTGCCTGGGTCATTGCATAAGTACATGGGTAGTGACTGGATGATTAGAGTACTGCAAGGAGAGTGCATGGTGATTGTATAAGTGCTTGGGTTTTGGCAGAGTCATTGGATAAGTACATGGAGCTGGCTGGGTGATTGGAGGACTGCATCGGTAGTGACAAGGAGATGGGTGGACTGCATCAGTAGTGCTCAGGGGATTCTAGCAGGGCATGTGTTAGTGCCTGGGCCATTGCATAAGTACAAGAGATCTGACTGGATGATTAGAGTACTGAAAGGAGAGTGCATGGTGAATATATAAGTGCTTGTGTTTTGGCTCAGTGATTAGATAAGGAAATGGAACTGGCTGGGTGATTGGAGGAGTGCATGGGTAGTGACAAGGAAAAGGCTTAACTGCATCAGTAGTGCTCAGGGTTTTGTAGCAGTGCATGTGTTAGTGCCCGGGTCATTGCATGGGTACATGGGTAGTGACTGGATTATTAGAGTACTGCAAGGAGATTGAATGGTGAATTTATAAGTGCTTGTTTTTTAACGCAGTGATTAGATAAGGACATGGAACTGGATGGGTAATGGGAGGAGTGCATAGGTAGTGACAAGGACATGGCTGGACTGCATCAGTAGTGCTCAGGGGATTGTAGCAGTGTATGTGTTAGTTCCCGGGTCATTGCATGAGTACATGGGTAGTGACTGAATGATTAGAGTACTGCAAGGAGAGTACATGGTGTATTCATAAGTGCTTGTGTTTTGGCGCAGTGATTAGATAAGGACATGGAACTGACTGGGTGATTGGAGGAATGCATGGGTAGTGACTTGGAGATTGCTGGACTGCATCAGTAGTGCTCAGGGGATTATAGCAGTGAATGTGTTAGTTCCTGGGTCATTGCATAAGTACATGGGTAGTGACTGAATGATTAGAGTACTGCAAGGAGAGTGCATCGTGAATTTATAAGTGCTTGTGTTTTGGCGCACTGATTAGATAAGGACATGGAACTGGCTGGGTGAGTGGAGGAGTGCATGGGTAGTGGCAAGGAGATGCCTGGACTGCATCAGTCGTGCTCAGGGGATTGTAGCAGGGCATGTGTTAGTGCCTGCATCATTGCATAAGTACATGGGTACTAAATGGATGATTAGAGTACTGCAAGGAGAGTGCATGGTGAATTTATAAGTGCTTGTGTTTTGGCGCAGTGATCAGATAAGGACATGGAACTGGCTGGGTGATTGGAAGAGTGCATGGGTAGTGACAAGGAGAGGGCTGGACTGCACCAGTAGTGCTCAGGGTATTGTAGCAGGGCATGTGTTAGTGCCTGGGTCATTGCATAAGTACATGGGTAGTGACTGGATGATTACAGTACTGCAAGGAGAGTGCATGGTGAATTTATAAGTGCTTGTGTGATTTGGCGCAGTTATTAGATAAGGACATGGTGCTTTTCGGGGTGATTGGAGGAGTGCATGGGTGGTGACAAGGAGATGGCTGGACTGCATCAGTAGTGCTCAGTGGAATGTAGCAGTGCATGTGTTAGTGCCTGGGTCATTGCATAAGTGCATGGGTAGTGACTGGATGATTAGAGTACTGCAAGGGGAGTGCATAGTGAATTTATAAGTGCTTGTGTTTTGGCGGAGTGATTGGATAAGTACATTGTGCTGGCTGGGTGATTGAAGAAGTGCATGGGTAGTGACAAGGAGATGCCTGGACCGCATTAGTAGTGCTCAGGGGATTATAGCAGTGCATGTGTTAGTGCCTGGGTCATTGCATGAGTACATGGGTAGTGACTAGTTTATTAGAGTACTCTAAGGAGAGTGCATGGTCAATTTATAAGTGCTGGTGTTTTGGTGCAGTGATTAGATAAGGACATGGAACTGGGTGAATGATTGGAGGAGTGCATGGGTAATAACAAGGATATGGCTGGACTGTATCAGTGGTGCTCAGGGTATTGTAGCAGTGCATGTGTTAGTGCCTGGGTTATCGCATGAGTAGATCGGTAGTGACTGGATTATTAGAGTACTGCAAGGAGAGTGCATGGTGAATTTATAAGTGCTTGTGTTTTGGCGCAGTGATTAGGTAAGGACATGGAACTGGCTGAATGATTGGAGGAGTGCATGGATAGTGACAAGGAGATGGCTGGACTGCATCAGTAGTGCTCAGGGGATTGTAGCAGTGCATGTGTTAGTGCCTGGATAATTGCATAAGTACATGGGTAGTGACTGAATTATTAGAGTCCTGCAAGGAGAATGCATGGTGAATTAATAAGTGCTTGTGTTTTGGCGCAGTGATTAGATAAGGACATGGAACTGGCTGAATGATTGGAGGAGTGCATGGATAGTGACAAGGAGATGGCTGGACTGCATCAGTAGTGCTCAGGGGATTGTAGCAGTGCATGTGTTAGTGCCTGGGTCATTGCATTAGTACATGGGTAGTGACTGGATGATTAGAGTACTGCAAGGAGAGTGCATGGTGAATTTATAAGTGATTGTGTTTTGGCGCAGTGATTAGATAAGGGGACGGATCTGGCTGGGTGATTAGAGGAGTGCATGGGTAGAGACAAGGATATGGCTGGACTGCATCAGTAGTGCTCAGGGTATTGTAGCAGTGCTTGTGTTAGTGCCTGGATAATTGCATAAGTTCATGGGTAGTGACTGGATGATTAGAGTACTGCAAGGAGAATGCATGGTGAATTTATAAGTTCTTGTGTTTTGGTGCAGTGATTAGATAAGGACATGAAACTGGCTGGGTGATTGGAGGAGCGCATTGGTAGTGACAAAGAGATGGCTGGACTGCATCAGAAGTGCTCAGGGTTTTTTTAGCAGTGCATGTGTTAGTGTCTGGGTCATTGCATGAGTGCATGGGTAGTGACTGAATGATTAAAGTACTGCAAGGAGAGTGCATGGTGAATTTATAAATTCTTGAGTTTTGGCGCAGTGATTAGATAAGGACATGGAACTGACTGGGTGATTGGAGGAGTGCTTGGGTAGTGACAAGGAGATGGCTGGACTGTATCAGTAGTGCACAGGGGATAGTAGCAGTGCATGTGTTAGTGCCTGGGTCATTGCATGACTATATGGGTAGTGACTGGATGATTAGATTAATGCAAGGAGAGTACATGGTGAATTTATAAGTGTTTGTGTTTTGCCGCAGTGATTAGATAAGGACATGGGACTGGCTGGGTGATTGGAGGAGTGCATGGGTAGTGACAAGGAGATGGATGGACTGCATCAGTGGTGCTCAGGGAATTGTAGCAGTGCATGTGTTAGTGCCTGGATAATTGCATAAGTTCATGGGTAGTGACTGGATGATTAGAGTACTGCAAGGAGAGTGCATGGTGAATTTATAAGTTCTTGTGTTTTGGCACAGTGATTAGATAAGGGGACGGATTGACTGGGTGATTAGAGGAGTGCATGGGTAGTGACAAGGATATGGCTGGACAGCATCAGTAGTGCTCAGGGTATTGTAGCAGTGCATGTGTTAGTGCCTGGATAATTGCATAAGTTCATGGGTAGTGACTGGATGATTAGAGTACTGCAAGGAGAATGCATGGTGAATTTATAAGTGCTTGTGTTTTGGTGCAGTGATTAGATAAGGACATGGAACTGGATGGGTGATCGGAGGAGTGCATAGGTAGTGACAAGGAGATGGCTGGACTGCATCAGTAGTGCTCAGGGGATTGTAGCAGTGCATATGTTAGTGTCTGGGTCATTGCATGAGTGCATCGGTAGTGACTGAATGATTAAAATACTGCAAGGAGAGTGCATGGTGAATTTATAAGTTCTAGAGTTTTGGCGCAGTGATTAGATAAGGACATGGAACTGACTGGATGATTGGAGGAGTGCTTGGGTGGTGACAAGGAGATGGCTGGACTGTACCAGTAGTGCTCAGGGGATAGTAGCAGTGCATGTGTTAGTGCCTGGGTCATTGCATGAGTACATGGGCAGTGACTGGATCATTAGAGTACCGCAAGGAAAGTGCATGGTGAATTTATAAGTGCTTGTGTTTTGGCGCAGTTATTAGATAAGGACATGGAACTGGCTGGGTGATTTGAGGAGTGCATGGTTAGTGATAAAGAGATGGATGGACTGCATCAGTGGTGCTCAGGGAATTGTAGTAGTGCATGTGTTAGTGCCTGGATAATTGCATAAGTTCATGGGTAGTGACTGGATGATTAGAGTACTGCAAGGAGAGTGCATGGTGAATTTATAAGTTCTTGTGTTTTGGTGCAGTGATTAGATAAGGGGACGGATTGGCTGGGTGATTAGAGGAGACCATGGGTACTGACAAGGATATGGCTGGACTGCATTAGTAGTGCTCAGGGTATTGTAGCAGTGCATGTGTTAGTGCCTGGATAATTGCATAAGTTCATGGGTCGTGACTGGATGATTAGAGTACTGCAAGGAGAATGCATGGTGAATTTATAAGTGCTTGTGTTTTTGGTGTAGTGATTAGATAAGGACATGGAACTGGCTGGGTGATTGGAGGAGCACATTGGTAGTGACACGGAGATGGCTGGACTGCATCAGTAGTGCTCAGGGGATTGTAGCAGTGCATGTGTTAGTGCCTGGGTCATTGCATAAGTGCATGGGTAGTGACTGGATGATTAGAGTACTGCAAGGGGAGTGCATAGTGAATTTATAAGTGCTTGTGTTTTGGCGGAGTGATTGGATAAGTACATTGTGCTGGCTGGGTGATTGAAGAAGTGCATGGGTAGTGACAAGGAGATGCCTGGACCGCATTAGTAGTGCTCAGGGGATTATAGCAGTGCATGTGTTAGTGCCTGGGTCATTGCATGAGTACATGGGTAGTGACTAGTTTATTAGAGTACTCTAAGGAGAGTGCATGGTCAATTTATAAGTGCTGGTGTTTTGGTGCAGTGATTAGATAAGGACATGGAACTGGCTGAATGATTGGAGGAGTGCATGGGTAATAACAAGGATATGGCTGGACTGTATCAGTGGTGCTCAGGGTATTGTAGCAGTGCATGTGTTAGTGCCTGGGTTATCACATGAGTAGATCGGTAGTGACTGGATTATTAGAGTACTGCAAGGAGAGTGCATGGTGAATTTATAAGTGCTTGTGTTTTGGCGCAGTGATTAGGTAAGGACATGGAACTGGCTGAATGATTGGAGGAGTGCATGGATAGTGACAAGGAGATGGCTGGACTGCATCAGTAGTGCTCAGGGGATTGTAGCAGTGCATGTGTTAGTGCCTGGAGAATTGCATAAGTACATGGGTAGTGACTGAATTATTAGAGTCCTGCAAGGAGAATGCATGGTGAATTTATAAGTGCTTGTGTTTTGGCGCAGTGATTAGATAAGGACATGGAACTGGCTGAATGATTGGAGGAGTGCATGGATAGTGACAAGGAGATGGCTGGACTGCATCAGTAGTGCTCAGGGGATTGTAGCAGTGCATGTGTTAGTGCCTGGGTCATTGCATTAGTACATGGGTAGTGACTGGATGATTAGAGTACTGCAAGGAGAGTGCATGGTGAATTTATAAGTGATTGTGTTTTGGCGCAGTGATTAGATAAGGGGACGGATCTGGCTGGGTGATTAGAGGAGTGCATGGGTAGAGACAAGGATATGGCTGGACTGCATCAGTAGTGCTCAGGGTATTGTAGCAGTGCTTGTGTTAGTGCCTGGATAATTGCATAAGTTCATGGGTAGTGACTGGATTATTAGAGTACTGCAAGGAGAATGCATGGTGAATTTATAAGTTCTTGTGTTTTGGTGCAGTGATTAGATAAGGACATGAAACTGGCTGGGTGATTGGAGGAGCGCATTGGTAGTGACAAAGAGATGGCTGGACTGCATCAGAAGTGCTCAGGGTTTTTTTAGCAGTGCATGTGTTAGTGTCTGGGTCATTGCATGAGTGCATGGGTAGTGACTGAATGATTAAAGTACTGCAAGGAGAGTGCATGGTGAATTTATAAATTCTTGAGTTTTGGCGCAGTGATTAGATAAGGACATGGAACTGACTGGGTGATTGGAGGAGTGCTTGGGTAGTGACAAGGAGATGGCTGGACTGTATCAGTAGTGCACAGGGGATAGTAGCAGTGCATGTGTTAGTGCCTGGGTCATTGCATGACTATATGGGTAGTGACTGGATGATTAGATTAATGCAAGGAGAGTGCATGGTGAATTTATAAGTGTTTGTGTTTTGCCGCAGTGATTAGATAAGGACATGGGACTGGCTGGGTGATTGGAGGAGTGCATGGGTAGTGACAAGGAGATGGATGGACTGCATCAGTGGTGCTCAGGGAATTGTAGCAGTGCATGTGTTAGTGCCTGGATAATTGCATAAGTTCATGGGTAGTGACTGGATGATTAGAGTACTGCAAGGAGAGTGCATGGTGAATTTATAAGTTCTTGTGTTTTGGCACAGTGATTAGATAAGGGGACGGATTGACTGGGTGATTAGAGGAGTGCATGGGTAGTGACAAGGATATGGCTGGACAGCATCAGTAGTGCTCAGGGTATTGTAGCAGTGCATGTGTTAGTGCCTGGATAATTGCATAAGTTCATGGGTAGTGACTGGATGATTAGAGTACTGCAAGGAGAATGCATGGTGAATTTATAAGTGCTTGTGTTTTGGTGCAGTGATTAGATAAGGACATGGAACTGGATGGGTGATCGGAGGAGTGCATAGGTAGTGACAAGGAGATGGCTGGACTGCATCAGTAGTGCTCAGGGGATTGTAGCAGTGCATATGTTAGTGTCTGGGTCATTGCATGAGTGCATCGGTAGTGACTGAATGATTAAAATACTGCAAGGAGAGTGCATGGTGAATTTATAAGTTCTAGAGTTTTGGCGCAGTGATTAGATAAGGACATGGAACTGACTGGATGATTGGAGGAGTGCTTGGGTGGTGACAAGGAGATGGCTGGACTGTACCAGTAGTGCTCAGGGGATAGTAGCAGTGCATGTGTTAGTGCCTGGGTCATTGCATGAGTACATGGGCAGTGACTGGATCATTAGAGTACCGCAAGGAAAGTGCATGGTGAATTTATAAGTGCTTGTGTTTTGGCGCAGTTATTAGATAAGGACATGGAACTGGCTGGGTGATTTGAGGAGTGCATGGTTAGTGATAAAGAGATGGATGGACTGCATCAGTGGTGCTCAGGGAATTGTAGTAGTGCATGTGTTAGTGCCTGGATAATTGCATAAGTTCATGGGTAGTGACTGGATGATTAGAGTACTGCAAGGAGAGTGCATGGTGAATTTATAAGTTCTTGTGTTTTGGTGCAGTGATTAGATAAGGGGACGGATTGGCTGGGTGATTAGAGGAGACCATGGGTACTGACAAGGATATGGCTGGACTGCATTAGTAGTGCTCAGGGTATTGTAGCAGTGCATGTGTTAGTGCCTGGATAATTGCATAAGTTCATGGGTCGTGACTGGATGATTAGAGTACTGCAAGGAGAATGCATGGTGAATTTATAAGTGCTTGTGTTTTTGGTGTAGTGATTAGATAAGGACATGGAACTGGCTGGGTGATTGGAGGAGCACATTGGTAGTGACACGGAGATGGCTGGACTGCATCAGTAGTGCTCAGGGGATTGTAGCAGTGCATATGTTAGTATCTGGGTCATTGTATGAGTGCATGGGTAGTGACTGAATGATTAGAGTACTGCAAGGGGAGTGCATGGTGAATTTATAAGTGCTTGGGTTTTGGCAGAGTGATTGGATAAGTACATGAAACAGGCTGGGTGATTGGAGGAGTGAATGGGTAGTGACAAGGAGATAGCTGAACTGCATCAGTAGTGCTTAGGGGATTGTAGCAGGGTATGTGTTAGTGCCTGGGTCATTGCATGAGTACAAGGGTAGTGACTGGATGATTAGAGTCCTGCAAGGAGAGTGCATGGTGAATTTATAAGTTCTTGTGTTTTGGCGCAGTGACTAGATAAGGACATGGAACTGTTTGGCTGATTGGAGGAGCGCATGGGTTGTGACAAGGAGATGGCTGGACTGCATCAGTAGTGCTCAGCGTTTTTTTTAGCAGTGCATGTGTTAGTGTCCGGGTCATTGCATGGGTACATGGGTAGTGACTGGATGAGTAGAGTACTGCAAGGAGAGTGCATGGTGAATTTATAAGTGCTTGGGTTTTGGCGCACTGATAAGGACATGGAACTGGCTGGGTGATTAGAGGAGTGCATGGGTAGTGACAAGGAGATGACTGGACTGCATCAGTCGTGCTCAGGGGATTCTATCAGTGCATGTGTTAGTTCCTGGGTCAGTGCATGAGTACATTGGTAGTGACTGGATGATTAGAGTACTGCAAAGGAGAATGCATAGTGAAACTATAAGTGCTTGTGATTTGGCGCAGTGATTAGATAAGGACATGGAACTCTCTGGGTGATTGGAGAAGTGCATGGGTAGTGACAAGAAGATGGCTGGACTGCATCAGTAGTGCTCAGGTGATTGTAGCAGTGGGTGTGTTAGTGCCTGGGTCTTTGTCTGTGTACAGGTTAGTGACTGGATGATTAGAGTACTGCTTGGAGAGTGCATGGTGAATTTATAAGTGCTTGTGTCTTGGCGCAGTGATTAGATAAGGACATGGAACTGGCCGGATGATTGTAAGAATGCATGGGTAGTGACAAGGATATGGCTGGACTGCATCAGTAGTGCTCAGGGGATTATAGCAGTGCATGTGTTACTTTCTGGGTTATTGCATGAGTTAATGGGTAGTCACTGGATGATTAGTGTACCGCAAGGAGTGTTCATGGTGAAATTATAAGTGCTTGTGTTTTTGCGCATTGATTAGATAAGGACATGGAACTGGCTGGGTGATTGGAGGAGTGCATGGGTAGTGACAAGGAGATGGCTGGACAGCATCAGAAGTGCTCAGGGGATTGTAGCAGGGTGTGTGTTAGTGCCTGGGTCCTTGCATAAGTACATGGGTAGTGACTGGATGATTAGAGTACTGCAAGGAGAGTGCATAGTGAATTTATAAGTGCTTGTGTTTTGGCGGAGTGATTGGATAAGTAGATTGTGCTGGCTGGGTGATTGGAGGAGTGCATGGGTAGTGACAAGGAGATGGCTGGACACCATCAGCAGTGCTCAGGGGGTTGTAGCAGTGCATTTGTTAGTGCCTGGGTCATTGCATGAGTACATGGGTAGTGACTGGATGATTAGAGTACTGCAAGGAGAGTGCATGGTGATTGTATAAGTGCTTGGGTTTTGGCAGTCATTGGATAAGTACATGGAGCTGGCTGGGTGATTGGAGGACTGCATCGGTAGTGACAAGGAGATGGGTGGACTGCATCAGTAGTGCTCAGGGGATTCTAGCAGGGCATGTGTTAGTGCCTGGGCCATTGCATAAGTACAAGAGATCTGACTGGATGATTAGAGTACTGAAAGGAGAGTGCATGGTGAATATATAAGTGCTTGTGTTTTGGCTCAGTGATTAGATAAGGAAATGGAACTGGCTGGGTGATTGGAGGAGTGCATGGGTAGTGACAAGGAAAGGGCTTAACTGCATCAGTAGTGCTCAGGGTTTTGTAGCAGTGCATGTGTTAGTGCCCGGGTCATTGCATGGGTACATGGGTAGTGACTGGATTATTAGAGTACTGCAAGGAGATTGCATGGTGAATTTATAAGTGCTTGTTTTTTAACGCAGTGATTAGATAAGGACATGGAACTGGATGGGTAATGGGAGGAGTGCATAGGTAGTGACAAGGACATGGCTGGACTGCATCAGTAGTGCTCAGGGGATTGTAGCAGTGTATGTGTTAGTTCCCGGGTCATTGCATGAGTACATGGGTAGTGACTGAATGATTAGAGTACTGCAAGGAGAGTGCATCGTGAATTTATAAGTGCTTGTGTTTTGGCGCACTGATTAGATAAGGACATGGAACTGGATGGGTGAGTGGAGGAGTGCATGGGTAGTGGCAAGGAGATGCCTGGACTGCATCAGTCGTGCTCAGGGGATTGTAGCAGGGCATGTGTTAGTGCCTTCATCATTGCATAAGTACATGGGTACTAAATGGATGATTAGAGTACTGCAAGGAGAGTGCATGGTGAATTTATAAGTGCTTGTGTTTTGGCGCAGTGATCAGATAAGGACATGGAACTGGCTGGGTGATTGGAAGAGTGCATGGGTAGTGACAAGGAGAGGGCTGGACTGCACCAGTAGTGCTCAGGGTATTGTAGCAGGGCATGTGTTAGTGCCTGGGTCATTGCATAAGTACATGGGTAGTGACTGGATGATTAAAATACTGCAAGGAGAGTGCATGGTGAATTTATAAGTTCTTGAGTTTTGGCGCAGTGATTAGATAAGGACATGGAACTGACTGGGTGATTGGAGGAGTGCTTGGGTGGTGACAAGGAGATGGCTGGACTGTACCAGCAGTGCTCAGGGGATAGTAGCAGTGCATGTGTTAGTGCCTGGGTCATTGCATGAGTACATGGGCAGTGACTGGATCATTAGAGTACCGCAAGGAAAGTGCATGGTGAATGTATAAGTGCTTGTGTTTTGGCGCAGTGATTAGATAAGGACATGGAACTGGCTGGGTGATTTGAGGAGTGCATGGTTAGTGACAAGGAGATGGATGGACTGCATCAGTGGTGCTCAGGGAATTGTAGCAGTGCATGTGTTAGTGCCTGGATAATTGCATAAGTTAATGGGTAGTGACTGGATGATTAGAGTACTGCAAGGAGAGTGCATGGTGAATTTATAAGTTCTTGTGTTTTGGTGCAGTGATTAGATAAGGGGACGGATTGGCTGGGTGATTAGAGGAGTCCATGGGTACTGACAAGGATATGGCTGGACTGCATTAGTAGTGCTCAGGGTATTGTAGCAGTGCTTGTGTTAGTGCCTGGATAATTGCATAAGTTCATGGGTAGTGACTGGATGATTAGAGTACTGCAAAGGAGAATGCATAGTGAAACTATAAGTGCTTGTGTTTTGGCGCAGTGATTAGATAAGGACATGGAACTCTCTGGGTGATTGGAGAAGTGCATGGGTAGTGACAAGAAGATGGCTGGACTGCATCAGTAGTGCTCAGGTGATTGTAGCAGTGCGTGTGTTAGTGCCTGGGTCTTTGCATGTGTACAGGGTAGTGACTGGATGATTAGAGTACTGCTTGGAGAGTGCATGGTGAATTTATAAGTGCTTGTGTCTTGGCGCAGTGATTAGATAAGGACATGGAACTGGCCGGATGATTGTAAGAATGCATGGGTAGTGACAAGGATATGGCTGGACTGCATCAGTAGTGCTCAGGGGATTATAGCAGTGCATGTGTTACTTTCTGGGTTATTGCATGAGTTAATGGGTAGTCACTGGATGATTAGTGTACCGCAAGGAGTGTTCATGGTGAAATTATAAGTGCTTGTGTTTTTGCGCATTGATTAGATAAGGACATGGAACTGGCTGGGTGATTGGAGGAGTGCATGGGTAGTGACAAGGAGATGGCTGGACAGCATCAGAAGTGCTCAGGGGATTGTAGCAGGGCATGTGTTAGTGCCTGGGTCCTTGCATAAGTACATGGGTAGTGACTGGATGATTAGAGTACTGCAAGGAGAGTGCATAGTGAATTTATAAGTGCTTGTGTTTTGGCGGAGTGATTGGATAAGTACATTGTGCTGGCTGGGTGATTGGAGGAGTGCATGGGTAGTGACAAGGAGATGGCTGGACACTGCTACAACCCCCTGAGCAGTGCTCAGGGGGTTGTAGCAGTGCATTTGTTAGTGCCTGGGTCATTGCATGAGTACATGGGTAGTGACTGGATGATTAGAGTACTGCAAGGAGAGTGCATGGTGATTGTATAAGTGCTTGGGTTTTGGCAGAGTCATTGGATAAGTACATGGAGCTGGCTGGGTGATTGGAGGACTGCATCGGTAGTGACAAGGAGATGGGTGGACTGCATCAGTAGTGCTCAGGGGATTCTAGCAGGGCATGTGTTAGTGCCTGGGCCATTGCATAAGTACAAGAGATCTGACTGGATGATTAGAGTACTGAAAGGAGAGTGCATGGTGAATATATAAGTGCTTGTGTTTTGGCTCAGTGATTAGATAAGGAAATGGAACTGGCTGGGTGATTGGAGGAGTGCATGGGTAGTGACAAGGAGAGGGCTTAACTGCATCAGTAGTGCTCAGGGTTTTGTAGCAGTGCATGTGTTAGTGCCCGGGTCATTGCATGGGTACATGGGTAGTGACTGGATTATTAGAGTACTGCAAGGAGATTGCATGGTGAATTTATAAGTGCTTGTTTTTTAACGCAGTGATTAGATAAGGACATGTAACTGGATGGGTAATGGGAGGAGTGCATAGGTAGTGACAAGGACATGGCTGGACTGCATCAGTAGTGCTCAGGGGATTGTAGCAGTGTATGTGTTAGTTCTTGGGTCATTGCATGAGTACATGGGTAGTGACTGAATGATTAGAGTACTGCAAGGAGAGTGCATGGTGTATTAATAAGTGCTTGTGTTTTGGCGCAGTGATTAGATAAGGACATGGAACTGACTGGGTGATTGGAGGAATGCATGGGTAGTGACTTGGAGATTGCTGGACTGCATCAGTAGTGCTCAGGGGATTATAGTAGTGAATGTGTTAGTTCCTGGGTCGTTGCATAAGTACATGGGTAGTGACTGAATGATTAGAGTACTGCAAGGAGAGTGCATCGTGAATTTATAAGTGCTTGTGTTTTGGCGCACTGATTAGATAAGGACATGGAACTGGCTGGGTGAGTGGAGGAGTGCATGGGTAGTGGCAAGGAGATGCCTGGACTGCATCAGTCGTGCTCAGGGGATTGTAGCAGGGCATGTGTTAGTGCCTGCATCATTGCATAAGTACATGGGTACTAAATGGATGATTAGAGTACTGCAAGGAGAGTGCATGGTGAATTTATAAGTGCTTGTGTTTTGGCACACTGATCAGATAAGGACATGGAACTGGCTGGGTGATTGGAAGAGTGCATGGGTAGTGACAAGGAGAGGGCTGGACTGCACCAGTAGTGCTCAGGGTATTGTAGCAGGGCATGTGTTAGTGCCTGGGTCATTGCATAAGTACATGGGTAGTGACTGGATGATTAGAGTACTGCAAGGAGAGTGCATAGTGAATTTATAAGTGCTTGTGTTTTGGCGGAGTGATTGGATAAGTACATGGTGCTGGCTGGGTGATTGAAGGAGTGCATGGGTAGTGACAATGAGATGGCTGGACTGCATCAGTTGTGCTCAGGGGATTGTAGCAGTGCTTGTGTTAGTGCCTGGGTCATTGTATAAGTACATGGGTAGTTATTGGATGATTAGAGTACTGCACGGAGAGTGCATTGTGAATTTATAAGTGCTTGAGTTTTGGCGGAGTGATTGGATACATATATGGTGCTGGCTGGGTGATTGGAGGAGTGCATGTGTAGTGACAAAGAGATGGATGGACTGCATCAGTAGTGCTCAGGGGATTGTAGCAGTGCATGTGTTAGTGCCTGGGTCATTGCATATGTACATGGGTAGTGACTGGATGATTACAGTACTGCGAGGAGAGTGCATGGTGAATATATAAGTGCTTGTGTTTTGGTGCACTGATTAGATAAGGAAATGGAACCGGCTCTGTGATTGGAGGAGTTCATGGGTAGTGACAAGGACGTGGCTGGACTGCATCAGTAGTGCTCAGAAGATTGTAGCAGTGCATGTGTTAGTGCCTGCATCATTGCATAAGTACATGGGTACTAACTGGATGATTAGAGTACTGCAAGGAGAGTGCATGGTGAATTTATAAGTGCTTGTGTTTTGAGCAGTGATTAGATAAGGACATGGAACTGGCTGGGTTATTGGAGGAGTGCATGGGTAGTGACAAGGAGAGGGCTGGACTGCACCAGTAGTGCTCGGGGTATTGTAGCAGGGCATGTGTTAGTGCCTGGGTCATTGCATAAGTACATGGGTAGTGACTGGATGATTAGAGTACTGCAAGGAGAGTGCATAGTAAATTTATAAGTGCTTGTGTTTTGGCGAAGTGATTGGATAAGTACATTGTGCTGGCTGGGTGATTGGAGGAGTGCATGGGTAGTGACAAGGAGAGGGCTAAACTGCATCAGTAGTGCTCAGGGTTTTGTAGCAGTGCATGTGTTAGTGCCCGGGTCATTGCATGGGTACATGGGTAGTGACTGGATTATTAGAGTACTGCAAGGAGATTGCATGGTGTATTCATAAGTGCTTGTGTTTTGGCGCAGTGATTAGATAAGGACATGGAACTGGATGGGTAATGGGAGGAGTGCATAGGTAGTGACAAGGACATGGCTGGACTGCATCAGTAGTGCTCAGGGGATTGTAGCAGTGTATGTGTTAGTTCCCGGGTCATTGCATGAGTACATGGGTAGTGACTGAATGATTAGAGTACTGCAAGGAGAGTGCATGGTGTAATCATAAGTGCTTGTGTTTTGGCGCAGTGATTAGATAAGGACATGGAACTGACTGGGTGATTGGAGGAATGCATGGGTAGTGACTTGGAGATTGCTGGACTGCATCAGTAGTGCTCAGGGGATTATAGCAGTGAATGTGTTAGTTCCTGGGTCGTTGCATAAGTACATGGGTAGTGACTGAATGATTAGAGTACTGCAAGGAGAGTGCATCGTGAATTTATAAGTGCTTGTGTTTTGGCGCACTGATTAGGTAAGGACATGGAACTGGCTGGGTGAGTGGAGGAGTGCATGGGTAGTGGCAAGGAGATGCCTGGACTGCATCAGTCGTGCTCAGGGGATTGTAGCAGGACATGTGTTAGTGCCTGCATCATTGCATAACTACATGGGTACTAAATGGATGATTAGAGTACTGCAAGGAGAGTGCATGGTGAATTTAGAAGTGCTTGTGTTTTGGCGCAGTGATTAGATAAGGACATGGAACTGGCTTGGTGATTGGAAGAGTGCATGGGTAGTGACAAGGAGAGGGCTGGACTGCACCAGTAGTGCTCAGGGTATTGTAGCAGGGCATGTGTTAGTGCCTGGGTCATTGCATAAGTACATGGGTAGTGACTGGATGATTAGAGTACTGCAAGGAGAGTGCATAGTGAATTTATAAGTGCTTGTGTTTTGGCGGAGTGATTGGATAAGTACATGGTGCTGGCTGGGTGATTGAAGGAGTGCATGGGTAGTGACAATGAGATGGCTGGACTGCATCAGTTGTGCTCAGGGGATTGTAGCAGTGCTTGTGTTAGTGCCTGGGTCATTGCATAAGTAGATGGGTACTTATTGGATGATTAGAGTACTGCACGGAGAGTGCATTGTGAATTTATAAGTGCTTGAGTTTTGGCGGAGTGATTGGATACGTATATGGTGCTGGCTGGGTGATTGGAGGAGTGCATGTGTAGTGACAAGGAGATGGATGGACTGCATCAGTAGTGCCCTGCGGATTGTAGCAGTGCATGTGTTAGTGCCTGGGTCATTGCATAGGTACATGGGTAGTGACTAGATGATTACAGTACTGCAAGGAGAGTGCATGGTGAATATATAAGTGCTTGTGTTTTGGTGCAGTAATTAGATAAGGAAATGGAACCGGCTCTGTGATTGGAGGAGTTCATGGGTAGTGACAAGGACGTGACTGGACTGCATTAGTAGTGCTCAGAGGATTGTAGCAGTGCATGTGTTAGTGCCTGCATCATTGCATAAGTACATGGGTACTGACTGGATGATTAGAGTACTGCAAGGAGAGTGCATGGTGAATTTATAAGTGCTTGTGTTTTGGCGTAGTGATTAGATAAGGACATGGAACTGGCTGGGTGATTGGAGGAGTGCATGGGTAGTGACAAGGAGAGGGCTGGACTGCACCAGTAGTGCTCAGGGTATTGTAGCAGGGCATGTGTTAGTGCCTGGGTCATTGCATAAGTACATGGGTAGTGACTGGATGATTAGAGTACTGCAAGGAGAGTGCATAGTGAATTTATAAGTGCTTGTGTTTTGACGGAGTGATTGGATACGTACATTGTGCTGGCTGGGTGATTGAAGAAGTGTATGGGTGGTGACAAGGAGATGCCTGGACTGCATTAGTAGTGCTCAGGGGATTGTAGCAGTGCATGTGTTAGTTCCTGGGTCATTGCATGAGTACATGGGTAGTGACTGGATGATTAGAGTACTGCAAGGAGAGTGCATGGTGAATATATAAGTGCTTGTGTTTTGGCGCCGTGATTAGATAAGGACATGGAATTGGCTTGATGTTTGGAGGAGTGAATGGGTGGTGACAAGGAGATGGCTGGACGGCATCAGTAGTGCTCAGGGTATTGTAGCAGTGCATGTGTTAGTGCCTGGGTTATCGCATGAGTACATCGTTAGTGAATGGATGATTAGAGTACTGCAAGGAGAGTGCATGGACTATTTATAAGTGCTGGTGTTTTAGTGCAGTGATTAGATAAGGACATGGAACTGGCTGGGTGATTGGAGGAGTGGTTGGGTAATGACAAGGAGATGGCTGGACTGTATCAGTAGTGCACAGGGGATAGTATCATTGCATGTGTTAGCGCCTGGGTCATTGCATGAGTATATGGGTAGTGACTGGAAGATTAGAGCGATGTAAGGAGAGTGCATGGTGAATTTATAAGTGCTTGTGTTTTGGCTCAGTGATTAGATAAGGACATGGAACTGGATGGGTGATTGGAGGAGTGCATGGGTAGTGACAAGGAGATGGCTGGACTGCATCAGTAGTGCTCAGGGTATTGCAGCAGTTAATGTGTTAGTGTCTGGTTCATCGCATGAGTACATAGGTAGTGACTGGATGATTAGAGTACTGCAAGGAGAGTGCATGGTGAATTTATAAGTGCTTGTGTTTTGCGCAGTGATTAGATAAGGACATGGAACTGGTTGGGTGATTGGAGGAATGTACGGGTAGTGACAAAGAGATCCCTGGACTGCAAAAGTAGTGGTCAGAGGATTGTAGCAGTGCATGTGTTTGCCTGGATAATTGCATAACTATATAGGTAGTGACTGGATGATTACAGTACTGCAAGGAGAATGCATAGTGCATTTAAAAGTGCTTGTGTTTTGTCGCAGTGATTATATAAGGACATGGAACTTTATGCGTCATTGGAGGAATGCATGGTTAGTGACAAGGAGATGGATGGACTGCATCAGTAGTGCTCAGGGGATTGTAGCAGTGCATGTGTTAATGCCTGGATAATTGCATAAGTACATGGGTAGTGACTGGATGATTAGAGTGCTGCAAGGAGAATGCATGGTGAATTTATAAGTGCTTGTGTTTTGGCGCAGTGATTAGATAAGGACATGGAACTGGCTGGATGATTGGAGAAGTGCATGGGTAGTGACAAGGAAATGGCTGGACTGCATCAGTAGTGCTCAGGGGTTTTGTAGCAGTACATGTGTTAGTGCCAGGGTCGTTGCATGGGTACATGGGTAGTAACTGGATGAGTAGAGTACTGCAAGGGGAGTGCATGGTGAATTTATAAGTGCTTGTGTTGCGGCACAGTGATAAGATAAGGACATGGAACTGGATGGGTGATTGGAGAAGTGCATAGGTAGTGACAAGGAGATGGCTGGACTGCATCAGTAGTGCGCAGGGGATTGTAGCAGTGCATGTGTTAGTACCCGGGTTATTGCATAAGTACATGGGTAGTGACTGGATGATTAGAGTACTGCAAGGAGAGTGCATGGTGAATTTATAAGTCTTGTGTTTTGGCGCACTGGTTAGATAAGACATGGAACTGGCTGGGTGATGTGAGGAGTGCATGGGTAGTGACAAGGAGATGGCTGGACTGCATCAGTAGTGCTCAGGGGATTGAAGCAGTGTATGTGTTAGTGCCTGGGTCATTGCATGAGTACATGGGTAGTGACTGGATGATTAGAGTACTGCAAGGGGAGTGCATGGTGAATTTATAAGTTCTTGTGTTTTGGCGCAGTGATTAGATAAGGACATGGAACTGGCTGGGTGATTGGAGGAGTGGTTGGGTAATGACAAGGAGATGGCTGGACTGTATCAGTAGTGCACAGGGGATAGTATCAGTGCATGTGTTAGTGCCTGGGTCATTGCATGAGTATATGGGTAGTGACTGGAAGATTAGAGCGATGTAAGGAGAGTGCATGGTGAATTTATAAGTGCTTGTGTTTTGGCTCAGTGATTAGATAAGGACATGGAACTGGATGGGTGATTGGAGGAGTGCATGGGTAGTGACAAGGAGATGGCTGGACTGCATCAGTAGTGCTCAGGGTATTGCAGCAGTTAATGTGTTAGTGTCTGGGTCATCGCATGAGTACATCGGTAGTGACTGGATGATTAGAGTACAGCAAGGAGAATGCATGGTGAATTTTTAAGTGCTTGTGTTTTGGCGCAGTGATTAGATAAGGACATGGAACTGGTTGGGTAATTGGAGGAATGTATGGGTAGTGAGAAAGAGATCCCTGGACTGCATAAGTAGTGCTCAGGGGATTGTAGCAGTGCATGTGTTTGCCTGGATAATTGCATAACTATATAGGTAGTGACTGGATGATTACAGTACTGCAAGGAGAATGCATGGTGAATTTAAAAGTGCTTGTGTTTTGGCGCAGTGATTATATAAGGACATGGAACTTTATGCGTGATTGGAGGAGTGCATGGGTAGTGACAAGGAGATGGCTGGACTGCATCAGTAGTGCTCATGGGATTGTAGCAGTGCATGTGTTAGTGCCTGTGTCATCGCATGAGTACATCAGTAGTGACTGGATGATTAGAGTACTGCAAGGAGAGTTCATAGTGAACGTATAAGTGCTTGTGTTTTGGAGTAGTTATTAGATAAGGAGATGGAACTGGCTGGGTGATTGGAGGAGTGCATGAGTAGTGACAAGGAGATGGCTGGACTGCATCCGTAGTGCACATGGGATTGTAGCAGTGCATGTGTTAGTGCCTGGGTCATCGCATGAGTACATCAATAGTGACTGGATGATTAGAGTACTGCAAGGAGAGTGCATGGTGAATTTATAAGTGCTTGTGTTTTGGCGCAGTGATTAGATAAGGACATAGAACTGGCTGGGTGATTGGAGGAATGTATGGGTAGTGACAAAAAGATCCCTGGACTGCATCAGTAGTGCTCAGGGTATTGTAGCAGTGCATGTGTTAGTGCCTGGATAATTGCATAAGTACATGGGTAGTGACTGGATGATTAGAGTGCTGCAAGGAGAATGCATGGTGAATTTATAAGTGCTTGTGTTTTGGCGCAGTGATTAGATAAGGACATGGAACTGGCTGGATGATTGAAGAAGTGCATGGGTAGTGACAAGGAAATGGCTGGACTGCATCGGTAGTGCTCAGGGGTTTTGTAGAAGTGCATGTGTTAGTGCCAGGGTCATTACATGGGTACATGGGTAGTGACTGGATGAGTAGAGTACTGCAAGGGGAGTGCATGGTGAATTTATAAGTGCTTGTGTTGTGGCACAGTGATAAGATAAGGACATGGAACTGGATGGGTGATTGGAGAAGTGCATAGGTAGTGACAAGGAGATGGCTGGACTGCATCAGTAGTGCACAGGGGATTGTAGCAGTGCATGTGTTAGTACCCGGGTTATTGCATAAGTACATGGGTAGTGACTGGATGATTAGAGTACTGCAAGGAGAGTGCATGGTGATTCTATAAGAGCTTGGGTTTTGGCAGAGTCATTGGATAAGTACATGGAACTGGCTGGGTGATTGGAGGAGTGCATCGGTAGTGACAAATAGATGGCTGGACTGCATCAGTAGTGCTTAGGGGATTCTAGCAGGGCATGTTTTAGTGCCTGGGCCATTGCATAAGTACAAGGGATCTGACTTGATGATTAGGGTACTGCAAGGAGAGTGCATGGTGAATATATAAGTGCTTGTGTTTTGGCTCAGTGATTAGATAAGGAAATGGAACTGGCTGAGTGATTGGAGGAGTGCATGGGTAGTGACAAGGAGAAGGCTTAACTACATCAGTAGTGCTCAGGGTTTTTTAGCAGTGCATGTGTTAGTGCCATGGTCATTGCATTAGTACATTGGTAGTGACTGGATTATTAGAGTACTGCAAGGAGAGTAAACGGTGAATTTATAAGTGCTTATTTTTTAATGCAGTGATTAGATAAGGACATGGAACTGGATGGGTAATTGGAGGAGTGCATAGGTAGTGACAAGGAGATGGCTGGACTGCATCAGTAGTGCTCAGGGGATTGTAGCAGTGTATGTGTTAGTTCCCTGGTCATTGCATGGGTACATGGGTAGTGACTGGATGATTAGAGTAATGCAAGGAGAGTGCATGGTGAATTCATAAGTGCTTGTGTTTTGGCGTACTGATTAGATAAGGACATGGAACTGGCTGGGTGAGTGGAGGAGTGCATGGGTAGGGGCAAGGAGATGCCTGGACTGCATCAGTCGTGCTCAGGGGATTGTAGCAGGGCATGTGTTAGTGCCTGAGCCATTGCATAAGTACAAGGGATCTGACTGGATGATTAGAGTACTGCAGGGAGAGTGCATGGTGAATTTATAAGTGGTTGTGTTTTGGCAAAATGATTAGATAGGACATGGAACTGGCTGGGTGATTGGATGAGTGTATGGCTAGTGACAAGGAGATGGTTGGACTGCATCAGTAGTGCTCAGGGGATTTAAGCAGTGCATGTGTTAGTGCATGGGTCATTGCATGAGTACATGGGTAGTGACTGGATGATTAGAGTACTGCAAGGAGAGTGCATGGTGAATTCATAAGTGCTTGTGTTTTGGCGTACTGATTAGATAAGGACATGGTACTGGCTGGGTGAGTGGAGGAGTGCATGGGTAGTGGCAAGGAGATGCCGGGACTGCATCAGTAGTGCTCAGGGGATTTAAGCAGTGCATGTGTTAGTGCCTGGGTCATTTGATGAGTACATGGGTAGTGACTGGATGATTAGAGTACTGCAAGCAGAGTGCATGGTGAATGTATAAGTGCTTGTGTTTTGGCGCAGTAATTATATAAGGACATGGAACTGGCTGGGTGATTGGAGGAGTGCATGGGTAGTGACAATTATATGGCTGGACTGCATCAGTAGTGCTCGGGATTGTAGCAGTGCATGTGTTAGTACCTGGGGCATTGCATAAGTACATGGGTACTGGCTGGATGACTAGAGTACTGCAAGGAAAGTGCATGGTGAAATTATAAGTGCTTGTGTTTTGGCAGAGTCATTGGATATGTACATAGTGCTGGCTGGGTAATTGGATGGGGTGTATGGGTAGTGACAAGGAGATTGTTGGACTGCAGCAGTTGTGCTCAGGGGATTGTAGCAGTGCATGTGTTAGTGCCTGAGTTATTGCATGAGTACATGGGTACTGAATGAATGATTAGAGTAATGCAAGGACTGTGCATGGTGAATTTATGAGTGCTTATATTTTGGCGCACTGATTAGAAAAGGACATGGAACTGGCTGGGTGATTGGAGAGGTGCATGGGTAGTGACAACTAGATGGCTGGACTGCATCAGTAGTGCTCACGGGATTGTAGCAGTGCATATGTTAGTGCCTAGGTCATTGCATGAGTACATGGGTAGTGACTGGATGATTACAGTACTGTAAGGAGAGTGCATGGTGAATTTATAAGTGCTTGTGTTTTGGCGCAGTGATTAGATAAGGACATGGAACTGGCAGTGTGATTGGAGAAGTGCAGGGGTAGTGACAAGGAGATGGCTGGACTGCATCAGTAGTGCTCAGGGAATGTAGCAGTGCATGTGTTAGTGCCTGGGTCATTGCATAAGTACAAGGGCACTGGCTGGATAATTAGACTACTGCAGGGAAAGTGCATGGTGAATTTATAAGTGCATGGGTTTTGGCAGAGTGATTGGATAAGTACATGGTGGTGGCTGGGTGATTGGATGGGGTGTATGGGTAGTGACGAGGAGATTGTTGGACTGCATCAATAGTGCTCAGGGTATTGTAGCAGTGCATTTGTTAGTGCCTGGGTCATTGCATGAGTATATGGGTAGTGACCGAATTATTGCAGTACTGCAAGGAGAGTGCATGGTGAATTTATACGTGCTTGTGTTTTGGCACAGTGATTAGAAAAGGACATGGAACTGGCTGGGTGATTGGAGTAGTGCATGGGTAGTGACAAGGAGATAACTGGACTGCATCAGTAGTGCTCAGGTGGTTGTAGCAGTGCATGTGTCAGTGCCTGGGCCATTGCATAAGTACATGGGTACTGACTGGATGATTAGAGTACTGCAAGGAGAGTGCATTGTGAATTTATAATTGCTTGGGTTTTGACGCAGTGATTAGATTAGGACATGGAACTGGCTGGGTGATTGGAGGAGTGCATGGGTATTGACAAGGAGATGGCTGGAGTGCATCAGTAGTTCTCAGGGGATTGTAGCAGTGCGTGTGTTAGTGCCTGGGTCATTGTATGAGTGCATGAGTAGTGACTGGATGATTACAGTAGTGCAAGGAGAGTGCACGGTGAATTTATGAGTGCTTGTGTTTTGGCGCAGTGATTAGATAACGATATGGAACTGGTTGGGTGATTGGAGGAGTGCATGGGTATTGACAAGGAGATGGCTGGACTGCATCAGTAGTGCTCAGGGGTTTTGTAGCAGTGCATGTGTTAGTGCCAGGGTCATTGCATGGGTACATGGGTAGTGACTGGATGAGTAGAGTACTGCAAGGAGAGTGAATGGTGAATTTATAAGTGCTTGTGTTGTGGCACAGTGATAAGATAAGGACATGGAACTGGATGGGTGATTGGAGAAGTGCATAGGTAGTGACAAGGATATGGCTGGACTGCATCAGTAGTGCGCAGGGGATTGTAGCAGTGCATGTGTTAGTACCCGGGTTATTGCATATGTACATGGGTAGTGACTGGATGATAAGAGTACTGAAAGGAGAGTGCATGGTGAATTTATTAGTCTTGTGTTTTGGCGCACTGATTAGATAAGACATGGAACTGGCTGGGTGATTGGAGGAGTGCATGGGTAGTGACAAGGAGATGCCTGGACTGCATCAGTAGTGCGCAGGGGATTGTAGCAGTTCATGCGTTAGTACCTGTGTTATTGCATGAGTACATCGGTAGTGACTGGATGATTAGAGTACTGCAAGGAGAGTGCATGGTAAATTTATAAGTGCTTGTCTTTTGGTGCAGTGATTAGATAAAGACATTGAACTCGCTGGGTGATTGGAGGGGTGCATGGGTAGTGACAAGGAGATGGCTGGACTGCATCAGTAGTTCTTAGGGGATTGTAACAGGGCATGTGTTAGTACCTGGGTCATTGCATGAGTACATGGGTAGTGACTGGATGATTACAGTACTGCAAGGAAAGTGCATTGTTAATTTATAAGTGCTTGTGTTTTGGCGCAGTTATTAGATAAGGATATGGTGCTTTTCTGGGTGATTGGAGGAGTGCATGGGTAGTGACAAGGAGATGGCTGGACTGCATCAGTAGTGATCAGGGGCTTGTACAAGTGCATGTGTTAGTGCCTGGGTCATTGCATAAGGACATGGGTTTTGACTGGATGATTAGAGTACTGCAAGGAGAGTGCATAGTGAATTTATAAGTGCTTGTGTTTTGGCAGAGTGATTGGATAAGTACATTGTGCTGCCTGGGTGATTAAAGAAGTGCATGGGTAGTGACAAGGAGATGCCTGGACCGCATTAGTAGTGCTCAGGAGATTATAGCAGTGCATGTGTTAGTGCCTGGGTCATTGCATGAGTACATGGGTAGTAACTGGATGATTAGAGTACTGCAAGGAGAGTGCATGGTGAATTTATAAGTGCATGTGTTTTGAGCCGTAATAAGATAAGGACATGGAATATGCTGGGTGATTGGAGGAGTGCATGGGTAGTGACAAGAAGATGGCTGGACTGCTTCAGTAGTGCTCAGGTGATTGTAGCAGTGTGTGTGTTAGTGCCTGGGTCTTTGCATGTGTACAGGGTAGTGACTGGATGATTAGAGTACTGCCAGGAGAGTACATGGTGAATTCATAAGTGATTGTATTTTTGCGCAGTGATTAGATAAGGACATGGAACTGGCCGGATGATTGTAAGAATGCATGGGTAGTGCTCAGGGGATTGCAGCAGTGCATGTGTTAGTGCCTGGGTCATTGCATGAGTACATGGGCAGTGACTGGATGATTAGTGTACCGCAAGGAGAGATCATGGTGAATTTATAAGTGCTTGTGTTGTGGCACAGTGATAAGATAAGGACATGGAACTGGATGGGTGATTGGAGAAGTGCATAGGTAGTGACAAGGAGATGGCTGGACTGCATCAGTAGTGCTCAGGGGATTGTAGCAGTGCATGAGTTAGTACCCGGGTTATTGCATAAGTACATGGGTAGTGACTGGATGATTAGAGTACTGCAAGGAGAGTGCATGGTGAATTTATAAGTCTTGTGTTTTGGCGCACTGATTAGATAAGACATGGAACTGGCTGGGTGATTGGAGGAGTGCATGGGTAGTGACCAGGAGATGGCTGGACTGCATCAGTAGTGCTCAGGGGATTGAAGCAGTGTATGTGTTAGTGCCTGGGTCATTGCATGAGTACATGGGTAGTGACTGGATGATTAGAGTACTGCAAGGGGAGTGCATGGTGAATTTATAAGTTCTTGTGTTTTGGCGCAGTGATTAGATAAGGACATGGAACTGGCTGGGTGATTGGAGGAGTGGTTGGGTAATGACAAGGAGATGGCTGGACTGTATCAGTAGTGCACAGGGGATAGTATCAGTGCATGTGTTAGTGCCTGGGTCATTGCATGAGTATATGGGTAGTGACTGGAAGATTACAGTGATGTAAGGAGAGTGCATGTTGAATTTATAAGTGCTTGTGTTTTGGCTCAGTGATTAGATAAGGACATGGAACTGGCTGGGTGATTGGAGGAGTGCATGGGTAGTGACAAGGAGATTGCTGGACTGTATCAGTAGTGCTCAGGGTATTGCAGCAGTTAATGTGTTAGTGCCTGGGTCATCGCATGAGTACATCGGTAGTGACTGGATGATTAGAGTACTGAAAGGAGAGTGCATGGTGAATTTTAAGTGCTTGTGTTTTGGCGCAGTGATTAGATAACAACATGGAAGTGGTTGGGTGATTGGAGGAGTGTATGGGTAGTGACAAAGAGATCCCTGGACTGCATAAGAAGTGCTCAGGGGATTGTAGCAGTGCATGTGTTTGCCAGGATAATTGCATAAGTATATGGGTAGTGACTGGATGATTAGAGTACTGCAAGGAGAATGCATGGTGAATTTATAAGTGCTTGTGTTTTGGCGCAGTAATTATATAAGGACATGGAACTTTATGCGTGATTGGAGGAGTGCATGGGTAGTGACAAGGAGATGGCTGGACTGCATCAGTAGTGCTCATGAGATTGTAGCAGTGCATGTGTTAGTGCCTGGGTCATCGCATGAGTACATCACTAGTGACTGGATGATTAGAGTACTGCAACGAGAGTTCATAGTGGACGTATAAGTAAGTGCATGTGTTTTGGCGTAGTTATTAGATAAGGAGATGGAACTGGCTGGGTGATTGGAGGAGTGCATGAGTAGTGACAAGGAGATGGCTGGACTGCATCAGTAGTGCTCAGGGGATTGTAAAAGTGCATGTGTTAGTGCCTGGGTCATCGCATGAGTACATCAATAGTGACAGGATGATTAGAGTACTGCAAGGAGAGTGCATGGTGAATTTATAAGTGCTTGTGTTTTGGCGCAGTGATTACATAAGGACATAGAACTGGCTGGGTGATTGGAGGAGTGTATGGGTAGTGACAAAGAGATCCCTGGACTGCATCATTAGTGCTCAGGGTATTGTAGCAGTGCATGTGTTAGTGCCTGTATAATTGCATAAGTACATGGGTAGTGACTGGATGATTAGAGTACTGCAAGGAGAATGCATGGTGAATTTATAAGTGCTTGAGTTTTGGCGCAGTGATTAGATAAGGACATGGAACTGGCTGAATAATTGGAGGAGTGCGTGGGTAGTGACAAGGAGATTGCTGGACTGCATCAGTAGTGCTCAGGGGTTTTGTAGCAGTGCATGTGTTAGTGCCAGGGTCATTGCATGGGTACATGGGTAGTTACTGGATGAGTAGAGTACTGCAGGGAGAGTGCATGGTGAATTTATAAGTGCTTGTGTTGTGGCACAGTGATAAGATAAGGAGATGGAACTGGATGGGTGATTGGAGAAGTGCATAGGTAGTGACAAGGATATGGCTGGACTGCATCAGTAGTGCGCAGGTGATTGTAGCAGTGCATGTGTTAGGACCCGGGTTATTGCATAAGTACATGGGTAGTGACTGGATGATTAGAGTACTGCAAGGAGAGTGCATGGTGAATTGTAAGTCTTGTGTTTTGGCGCACTGATTAGATAAGAAATGGAACTGGCTGCGTGATTGGAGGAGTGCATGGGTAGTGACAAGGAGATGCCTGGACTGCATCAGTAGTGCTCAGGGGATTGTAGCAGTTCATGCGTTAGTACCTGTGTTATTGCATGAGTACATCGGTAGTGACTGGATAATTAGAGTACTGCAAGGAGAGTGCATGGTAAATTTATAAGTGCTTGTCTTTGGGTGCAGTGATTAGATAAAGACATTGAACTCGCTGGGTGATTGGAGGAGTACATGGGTAGTGACAAGGAGATGGCTTGACTGCATCAGTAGTTCTTAGGGGATTGTAGCAGTGCATGTGTTAGTGCCTGGGTCATTGCATGAGTACATGGGCAGTGACTGGATGATTAGTGTACTGCAAGGAGAGTTCATGGTGAATTTATAAGTGCTTGTGTTGTGGCACAGTGATAAGATAAGGACATGGAACTGGATGGGTGATTGGAGAAGTGCATTGGTAGTGACAAGGAGATGGCTGGACTGCATCAGTAGTGCGCAGGGGATTGTAGCAGTGCATGTGTTAGTACCCGGGTTATTGCATAAGTACATGGGTAGTGACTGGATGATTAGAGTACTGCAAGGAGAGTGCATGGTGATTTTATAAGTCTTGTGTTTTGGCGCACTGATTAGATAAGACATGGAACTGGCTGGGTGATTGGAGGAGTGCATGGGTAGTGACCAGAAGATGGCTGGACTGCATCAGTAGTGCTCAGGGGATTGAAGCAGTGTATGTGTTAGTGCCTGGGTCATTGCATGAGTACATGGGTAGTGACTGGATGATTAGAGTACTGCAAGGGGAGTGCATGGTGAATTTATAAGTTCTTGTGTTTTGGCGCAGTGATTAGATAAGGACATGGAACTGGCTGGGTGATTGGAGCAGTGGTTGGGTAATGACAAGGAGATGGCTGGACTGTATCAGTAGTGCACAGGGGATAGTATCAGTGCATGTGTTAGTGCCTGGGTCATTGCATGAGTATATGGGTAGTGACTGGAAGATTACAGTGATGTAAGGAGAGTGCATGTTGAATTTATAAGTGCTTGTGTTTTGGCTCAGTGATTAGATAAGGACATGGAACTGGCTGGGTGATTGGAGGAGTGCATGGGTAGTGACAAGGAGATTGCTGGACTGTATCAGTAGTGCTCAGGGTATTGCAGCAGTTAATGTGTTAGTGCCTGGGTCATCGCATGAGTACATCAATAGTGACAGGATGATTAGAGTACTGCAAGGAGAGTGCATGGTGAATTTATAAGTGCTTGTGTTGTGGCACAGTGATAAGATAAGGAGATGGAACTGGATGGGTGATTGGAGAAGTGCATAGGTAGTGACAAGGATATGGCTGGACTGCATCAGTAGTGCGCAGGTGATTGTAGCAGTGCATGTGTTAGGACCCGGGTTATTGCAAAAGTACATGGGTAGTGACTGGATGAATAGAGTACTGCAAGGAGAGTGCATGGTGAATTGTAAGTCTTGTGTTTTGGCGCACTGATTAGATAAGAAATGGAACTGGCTGCGTGATTGGAGGAGTGCATGGGTAGTGACAAGGAGATGCCTGGACTGCATCAGTAGTGCTCAGGGGATTGTAGCAGTTCATGCGTTAGTACCTGTGTTATTGCATGAGTACATCGGTAGTGACTGGATAATTAGAGTACTGCAAGGAGAGTGCATGGTAAATTTATAAGTGCTTGTCTTTGGGTGCAGTGATTAGATAAAGACTTTGAACTCGCTGGGTGATTGGAGGAGTACATGGGTAGTGACAAGGAGATGGCTGGACTGCATCAGTAGTTCTTAGGGGATTGTAGCAGTGCATGTGTTAGTGCCTGGGTCATTGCATGAGTACATGGGCAGTGACTGGATGATTAGTGTACTGCAAGGAGAGTTCATGGTGAATTTATAAGTGCTTGTGTTGTGGCACAGTGATAAGATAAGGACATGGAACTGGATTGGTGATTGGAGAAGTGCATTGGTAGTGACAAGGAGATGGCTGGACTGCATCAGTAGTGCGCAGGGGATTGTAGCAGTGCATGTGTTAGTACCCGGGTTATTGCATAAGTACATGGGTAGTGACTGGATGATTAGAGTACTGCAAGGAGAGTGCATGGTGATTTTATAAGTCTTGTGTTTTGGCGCACTGATTAGATAAGACATGGAACTGGCTGGGTGATTGGAGGAGTGCATGGGTAGTGACCAGAAGATGGCTGGACTGCATCAGTAGTGCTCAGGGGATTGAAGCAGTGTATGTGTTAGTGCCTGGGTCATTGCATGAGTACATGGGTAGTGACTGGATGATTAGAGTACTGCAAGGGGAGTGCATGGTGAATTTATAAGTTCTTGTGTTTTGGCGCAGTGATTAGATAAGGACATGGAACTGGCTGGGTGATTGGAGCAGTGGTTGGGTAATGACAAGGAGATGGCTGGACTGTATCAGTAGTGCACAGGGGATAGTATCAGTGCATGTGTTAGTGCCTGGGTCATTGCATGAGTATATGGGTAGTGACTGGAAGATTACAGTGATGTAAGGAGAGTGCATGTTGAATTTATAAGTGCTTGTGTTTTGGCTCAGTGATTAGATAAGGACATGGAACTGGCTGGGTGATTGGAGGAGTGCATGGGTAGTGACAAGGAGATTGCTGGACTGTATCAGTAGTGCTCAGGGTATTGCAGCAGTTAATGTGTTAGTGCCTGGGTCATCGCATGAGTACATCAATAGTGACAGGATGATTAGAGTACTGCAAGGAGAGTGCATGGTGAATTTATAAGTGCTTGTGTTTTGGCGCAGTGATTACATAAGGACATAGAACTGGCTGGGTGATTGGAGGAGTGTATGGGTAGTGACAAAGAGATCCCTGGACTGCATCATTAGTGCTCAGGGTATTGTAGCAGTGCATGTGTTAGTGCCTGTATAATTGCATAAGTACATGGGTAGTGACTGGATGATTAGAGTACTGCAAGGAGAATGCATGGTGAATTTATAAGTGCTTGAGTTTTGGCGCAGTGATTAGATAAGGACATGGAACTGGCTGAATAATTGGAGGAGTGCGTGGGTAGTGACAAGGAGATTGCTGGACTGCATCAGTAGTGCTCAGGGGTTTTGTAGCAGTGCATGTGTTAGTGCCAGGGTCATTGCATGGGTACATGGGTAGTTACTGGATGAGTAGAGTACTGCAGGGAGAGTGCATGGTGAATTTATAAGTGCTTGTGTTGTGGCACAGTGATAAGATAAGGAGATGGAACTGGATGGGTGATTGGAGAAGTGCATAGGTAGTGACAAGGATATGGCTGGACTGCATCAGTAGTGCGCAGGTGATTGTAGCAGTGCATGTGTTAGGACCCGGGTTATTGCATAAGTACATGGGTAGTGACTGGATGATTAGAGTACTGCAAGGAGAGTGCATGGTGAATTGTAAGTCTTGTGTTTTGGCGCACTGATTAGATAAGAAATGGAACTGGCTGCGTGATTGGAGGAGTGCATGGGTAGTGACAAGGAGATGCCTGGACTGCATCAGTAGTGCTCAGGGGATTGTAGCAGTTCATGCGTTAGTACCTGTGTTATTGCATGAGTACATCGGTAGTGACTGGATAATTAGAGTACTGCAAGGAGAGTGCATGGTAAATTTATAAGTGCTTGTCTTTGGGTGCAGTGATTAGATAAAGACATTGAACTCGCTGGGTGATTGGAGGAGTACATGGGTAGTGACAAGGAGATGGCTGGACTGCATCAGTAGTTCTTAGGGGATTGTAGCAGTGCATGTGTTAGTGCCTGGGTCATTGCATGAGTACATGGGCAGTGACTGGATGATTAGTGTACTGCAAGGAGAGTTCATGGTGAATTTATAAGTGCTTGTGTTGTGGCACAGTGATAAGATAAGGACATGGAACTGGATGGGTGATTGGAGAAGTGCATTGGTAGTGACAAGGAGATGGCTGGACTGCATCAGTAGTGCGCAGGGGATTGTAGCAGTGCATGTGTTAGTACCCGGGTTATTGCATAAGTACATGGGTAGTGACTGGATGATTAGAGTACTGCAAGGAGAGTGCATGGTGATTTTATAAGTCTTGTGTTTTGGCGCACTGATTAGATAAGACATGGAACTGGCTGGGTGATTGGAGGAGTGCATGGGTAGTGACCAGAAGATGGCTGGACTGCATCAGTAGTGCTCAGGGGATTGAAGCAGTGTATGTGTTAGTGCCTGGGTCATTGCATGAGTACATGGGTAGTGACTGGATGATTAGAGTACTGCAAGGGGAGTGCATGGTGAATTTATAAGTTCTTGTGTTTTGGCGCAGTGATTAGATAAGGACATGGAACTGGCTGGGTGATTGGAGCAGTGGTTGGGTAATGACAAGGAGATGGCTGGACTGTATCAGTAGTGCACAGGGGATAGTATCAGTGCATGTGTTAGTGCCTGGGTCATTGCATGAGTATATGGGTAGTGACTGGAAGATTACAGTGATGTAAGGAGAGTGCATGTTGAATTTATAAGTGCTTGTGTTTTGGCTCAGTGATTAGATAAGGACATGGAACTGGCTGGGTGATTGGAGGAGTGCATGGGTAGTGACAAGGAGATTGCTGGACTGTATCAGTAGTGCTCAGGGTATTGCAGCAGTTAATGTGTTAGTGCCTGGGTCATCGCATGAGTACATCGGTAGTGACTGGATGATTAGAGTACTGAAAGGAGAGTGCATGGTGAATTTATAAGTGCTTGTGTTTTGGTGCAGTGATTAGATAACAACATGGAAGTGGTTGGGTGATTGGGGGAGTGTATGGGTAGTGACAAAGAGATCCCTGGACTGCATAAGTAGTGCTCAGGGGATTGTAGCAGTGCATGTGTTTGCCTGGATAATTGCATAAGTATATGGGTAGTGACTGGATGATTAGAGTACTGCAAGGAGAATGCATGGTGAATTTATAAGTGCTTGTGTTTTGGCGCAGTGATTATATAAGGACATGGAACTTTATGCGTGATTGGAGGAGTGCATGGGTAGTGACAAGGAGATGGCTGGACTGCATCAGTAGTGCTCATGAGATTGTAGCAGTGCATGTGTTAGTGCCTGGGTCATCGCATGAGTACATCACTAGTGACTGGATGATTAGAGTACTGCAACGAGAGTTCATAGTGAACGTATAAGTAAGTGCATGTGTTTTGGCATAGTTATTAGATAAGGAGATGGAACTGGCTGGGTGATTGGAGGAGTGCATGAGTAGTGACAAGGAGATGGCTGGACTGCATCAGTAGTGCTCAGGGGATTGTAAAAGTGCATGTGTTAGTGCCTGGGTCATCGCATGAGTACATCAATAGTGACAGGATGATTAGAGTACTGCAAGGAGAGTGCATGGTGAATTTATAAGTGCTTGTCTTTTGGCGCAGTGATTACATAAGGACATAGAACTGGCTGGGTGATTGGAGGAGTTTATGGGTAGTGAAAAAGAGATCCCTGGACTGCATCATTAGTGCTCAGGGTATTGTAGCAGTGCATGTGTTACTGCCTGTATAATTGCATAAGTACATGGGTAGTGACTGGATGATTAGAGTACTGCAAGGAGAATGCATGGTGAATTTATAAGTGCTTGTGTTTTAACGCAGTGATTAGATAAGGACATGGAACTGGCTGAATAATTGGAGGAGTGCGTGGGTAGTGACAAGGAGATTGCTGGACTGCATCAGTAGTGCTCAGGGGTTTTGTAGCAGTGCATGTGTTAGTGCCTGGGTCATTGCATGAGTATATGGGTAGTGACTGGAAGATTACAGTGATGTAAGGAGAGTGCATGTTGAATTTATAAGTGCTTGTGTTTTGGCTCAGTGATTAGATAAGGACATGGAACTGGCTGGGTGATTGGAGGAGTGCATGGGTAGTGACAAGGAGATTGCTGGACTGTATCAGTAGTGCTCAGGGTATTGCAGCAGTTAATGTGTTAGTGCCTGGGTCATCGCCTGAGTACATCAATAGTGACAGGATGATTAGAGTACTGCAAGGAGAGTGCATGGTGAATTTATAAGTGCTTGTGTTGTGGCACAGTGATAAGATAAGGAGATGGAACTGGATGGGTGATTGGAGAAGTGCATAGGTAGTGACAAGGATATGGCTGGACTGCATCAGTAGTGCGCAGGTGATTGTAGCAGTGCATGTGTTAGGACCCGGGTTATTGCAAAAGTACATGGGTAGTGACTGGATGAATAGAGTACTGCAAGGAGAGTGCATGGTGAATTGTAAGTCTTGTGTTTTGGCGCACTGATTAGATAAGAAATGGAACTGGCTGCGTGATTGGAGGAGTGCATGGGTAGTGACAAGGAGATGCCTGGACTGCATCAGTAGTGCTCAGGGGATTGTAGCAGTTCATGCGTTAGTACCTGTGTTATTGCATGAGTACATCGGTAGTGACTGGATAATTAGAGTACTGCAAGGAGAGTGCATGGTAAATTTATAAGTGCTTGTCTTTGGGTGCAGTGATTAGATAAAGACTTTGAACTCGCTGGGTGATTGGAGGAGTACATGGGTAGTGACAAGGAGATGGCTGGACTGCATCAGTAGTTCTTAGGGGATTGTAGCAGTGCATGTGTTAGTGCCTGGGTCATTGCATGAGTACATGGGCAGTGACTGGATGATTAGTGTACTGCAAGGAGAGTTCATGGTGAATTTATAAGTGCTTGTGTTGTGGCACAGTGATAAGATAAGGACATGGAACTGGATTGGTGATTGGAGAAGTGCATTGGTAGTGACAAGGAGATGGCTGGACTGCATCAGTAGTGCGCAGGGGATTGTAGCAGTGCATGTGTTAGTACCCGGGTTATTGCATAAGTACATGGGTAGTGACTGGATGATTAGAGTACTGCAAGGAGAGTGCATGGTGATTTTATAAGTCTTGTGTTTTGGCGCACTGATTAGATAAGACATGGAACTGGCTGGGTGATTGGAGGAGTGCATGGGTAGTGACCAGAAGATGGCTGGACTGCATCAGTAGTGCTCAGGGGATTGAAGCAGTGTATGTGTTAGTGCCTGGGTCATTGCATGAGTACATGGGTAGTGACTGGATGATTAGAGTACTGCAAGGGGAGTGCATGGTGAATTTATAAGTTCTTGTGTTTTGGCGCAGTGATTAGATAAGGACATGGAACTGGCTGGGTGATTGGAGCAGTGGTTGGGTAATGACAAGGAGATGGCTGGACTGTATCAGTAGTGCACAGGGGATAGTATCAGTGCATGTGTTAGTGCCTGGGTCATTGCATGAGTATATGGGTAGTGACTGGAAGATTACAGTGATGTAAGGAGAGTGCATGTTGAATTTATAAGTGCTTGTGTTTTGGCTCAGTGATTAGATAAGGACATGGAACTGGCTGGGTGATTGGAGGAGTGCATGGGTAGTGACAAGGAGATTGCTGGACTGTATCAGTAGTGCTCAGGGTATTGCAGCAGTTAATGTGTTAGTGCCTGGGTCATCGCATGAGTACATCAATAGTGACAGGATGATTAGAGTACTGCAAGGAGAGTGCATGGTGAATTTATAAGTGCTTGTGTTTTGGCGCAGTGATTACATAAGGACATAGAACTGGCTGGGTGATTGGAGGAGTGTATGGGTAGTGACAAAGAGATCCCTGGACTGCATCATTAGTGCTCAGGGTATTGTAGCAGTGCATGTGTTAGTGCCTGTATAATTGCATAAGTACATGGGTAGTGACTGGATGATTAGAGTACTGCAAGGAGAATGCATGGTGAATTTATAAGTGCTTGAGTTTTGGCGCAGTGATTAGATAAGGACATGGAACTGGCTGAATAATTGGAGGAGTGCGTGGGTAGTGACAAGGAGATTGCTGGACTGCATCAGTAGTGCTCAGGGGTTTTGTAGCAGTGCATGTGTTAGTGCCAGGGTCATTGCATGGGTACATGGGTAGTTACTGGATGAGTAGAGTACTGCAGGGAGAGTGCATGGTGAATTTATAAGTGCTTGTGTTGTGGCACAGTGATAAGATAAGGAGATGGAACTGGATGGGTGATTGGAGAAGTGCATAGGTAGTGACAAGGATATGGCTGGACTGCATCAGTAGTGCGCAGGTGATTGTAGCAGTGCATGTGTTAGGACCCGGGTTATTGCATAAGTACATGGGTAGTGACTGGATGATTAGAGTACTGCAAGGAGAGTGCATGGTGAATTGTAAGTCTTGTGTTTTGGCGCACTGATTAGATAAGAAATGGAACTGGCTGCGTGATTGGAGGAGTGCATGGGTAGTGACAAGGAGATGCCTGGACTGCATCAGTAGTGCTCAGGGGATTGTAGCAGTTCATGCGTTAGTACCTGTGTTATTGCATGAGTACATCGGTAGTGACTGGATAATTAGAGTACTGCAAGGAGAGTGCATGGTAAATTTATAAGTGCTTGTCTTTGGGTGCAGTGATTAGATAAAGACATTGAACTCGCTGGGTGATTGGAGGAGTACATGGGTAGTGACAAGGAGATGGCTGGACTGCATCAGTAGTTCTTAGGGGATTGTAGCAGTGCATGTGTTAGTGCCTGGGTCATTGCATGAGTACATGGGCAGTGACTGGATGATTAGTGTACTGCAAGGAGAGTTCATGGTGAATTTATAAGTGCTTGTGTTGTGGCACAGTGATAAGATAAGGACATGGAACTGGATGGGTGATTGGAGAAGTGCATTGGTAGTGACAAGGAGATGGCTGGACTGCATCAGTAGTGCGCAGGGGATTGTAGCAGTGCATGTGTTAGTACCCGGGTTATTGCATAAGTACATGGGTAGTGACTGGATGATTAGAGTACTGCAAGGAGAGTGCATGGTGATTTTATAAGTCTTGTGTTTTGGCGCACTGATTAGATAAGACATGGAACTGGCTGGGTGATTGGAGGAGTGCATGGGTAGTGACCAGAAGATGGCTGGACTGCATCAGTAGTGCTCAGGGGATTGAAGCAGTGTATGTGTTAGTGCCTGGGTCATTGCATGAGTACATGGGTAGTGACTGGATGATTAGAGTACTGCAAGGGGAGTGCATGGTGAATTTATAAGTTCTTGTGTTTTGGCGCAGTGATTAGATAAGGACATGGAACTGGCTGGGTGATTGGAGCAGTGGTTGGGTAATGACAAGGAGATGGCTGGACTGTATCAGTAGTGCACAGGGGATAGTATCAGTGCATGTGTTAGTGCCTGGGTCATTGCATGAGTATATGGGTAGTGACTGGAAGATTACAGTGATGTAAGGAGAGTGCATGTTGAATTTATAAGTGCTTGTGTTTTGGCTCAGTGATTAGATAAGGACATGGAACTGGCTGGGTGATTGGAGGAGTGCATGGGTAGTGACAAGGAGATTGCTGGACTGTATCAGTAGTGCTCAGGGTATTGCAGCAGTTAATGTGTTAGTGCCTGGGTCATCGCATGAGTACATCGGTAGTGACTGGATGATTAGAGTACTGAAAGGAGAGTGCATGGTGAATTTATAAGTGCTTGTGTTTTGGTGCAGTGATTAGATAACAACATGGAAGTGGTTGGGTGATTGGGGGAGTGTATGGGTAGTGACAAAGAGATCCCTGGACTGCATAAGTAGTGCTCAGGGGATTGTAGCAGTGCATGTGTTTGCCTGGATAATTGCATAAGTATATGGGTAGTGACTGGATGATTAGAGTACTGCAAGGAGAATGCATGGTGAATTTATAAGTGCTTGTGTTTTGGCGCAGTGATTATATAAGGACATGGAACTTTATGCGTGATTGGAGGAGTGCATGGGTAGTGACAAGGAGATGGCTGGACTGCATCAGTAGTGCTCATGAGATTGTAGCAGTGCATGTGTTAGTGCCTGGGTCATCGCATGAGTACATCACTAGTGACTGGATGATTAGAGTACTGCAACGAGAGTTCATAGTGAACGTATAAGTAAGTGCATGTGTTTTGGCATAGTTATTAGATAAGGAGATGGAACTGGCTGGGTGATTGGAGGAGTGCATGAGTAGTGACAAGGAGATGGCTGGACTGCATCAGTAGTGCTCAGGGGATTGTAAAAGTGCATGTGTTAGTGCCTGGGTCATCGCATGAGTACATCAATAGTGACAGGATGATTAGAGTACTGCAAGGAGAGTGCATGGTGAATTTATAAGTGCTTGTCTTTTGGCGCAGTGATTACATAAGGACATAGAACTGGCTGGGTGATTGGAGGAGTTTATGGGTAGTGAAAAAGAGATCCCTGGACTGCATCATTAGTGCTCAGGGTATTGTAGCAGTGCATGTGTTACTGCCTGTATAATTGCATAAGTACATGGGTAGTGACTGGATGATTAGAGTACTGCAAGGAGAATGCATGGTGAATTTATAAGTGCTTGTGTTTTAACGCAGTGATTAGATAAGGACATGGAACTGGCTGAATAATTGGAGGAGTGCGTGGGTAGTGACAAGGAGATTGCTGGACTGCATCAGTAGTGCTCAGGGGTTTTGTAGCAGTGCATGTGTTAGTGCCAGGGTCATTGCATGGGTACATGGGTAGTGACTGGATGAGTAGAGTACTGCAGGGAGAGTGCATGGTGAATTTATAAGTGCTTGTGTTGTGGCACAGTGATAAGATAAGGAGAAGGAACTGGATGGGTGATTGGAGAAGTGCATAGGTAGTGACAAGGATATGGCTGGACTGCATCAGTAGTGCGCAGGGGATTGTAGCAGTGCATGTGTTAGTACCCGGGTTATTGCATAAGTACATGGGTAGTGACTGGATGATTAGAGTACTGCAAGGAGAGTGCATGGTGAATTGTAAGTCTTGTGTTTTGGCGCACTGATTAGATAAGACATGGAACTGGCTGGGTGATTGGAGGAGTGCATGGGTAGTGACTAGGAGATGCCTGGACTGCATCAGTAGTGCTCAGGGGATTGTAGCAGTTCATGCGTTAGTACCTGTGTTATTGCATGAGTACATCGGTAGTGACTGGATGAATAGAGTACTGCAAGGAGAGTGCATGGTAAATTTATAAGTGCTTGTCTTTTGGTGCAGTGATTAGATAAAGACATTGAACTCGCTGGGTGATTGGAGGAGTACATGGGTAGTGACAAGGAGACGGCTGGACTGCATCAGTAGTTCTTAGGGGATTGTAACAGGGCATGTGTTAGTACCTGGGTCATTGCATGAGTACATGGGTAGTGACTGGATGATTACAGTACTGCAAGGAAAGTGCATTTTGAATTTATAAGTCCTTGTGTTTTGGCGCAGTTATTAGATAAGGACATGGTGCTTTTCTGGGTGATTGGAGGAGTGCATGGGTAGTGACAAGGAGATGGCTGGACTGCATCAGTAGTGATCAGGGGCTTGTAGCAGTGCATGTGTTAGTGCCTGGGTCATTGCCTAAGTACATGGGTAGTGACTGGATGATTAGAGTACTGCAAGGAGAGTGCATAGTGAATTTATAAGTGCTTGTGTTTTGGCGGAGTGATTGGATAAGTACATTGTGCTGCCTGGGTGATTGAAGAAGTGCATGGGTAGTGACAAGGAGATGCCTGGACCGCATTAGTAGTGCTCAGGGGATTATAGCAGTGCATGTGTTAGTGCCTGGGTCATTGCATGAGTACATGGGTAGTAACTGGATGATTAGAGTACTGCAAGGAGAGTGCATGGTGAATTTATAAGTGCATGTGTTTTGCGCCGTGATTAGATAAGGACATGGAATATGCTGGGTGATTGGAGGAGTGCATGGGTAGTGACAAGAAGATAGCTGGACTGCATCAGTAGTGCTCAGGTGATTGTAGCAGTGTGTGTGTTAGTGCCTGGGTCTTTGCATGTGTACAGGGTAGTGACTGGATGATTAGAGTACTGCCAGGAGAGTACATGGTGAATTTATAAGTGATTGTATTTTGGCGCAGTGATTAGATAAGGACATGGAACTGGCCGGATGATTGTAAGAATGCATGGGTAGTGACAAGGAGATGGCTGGACTGCATCAGTAGTGCTCAGGGGATTGTAGCAGTGCATGTGTTAGTGCCTGGGTCATTGCATGAGTACATGAACAGTGACTGGATGATTAGAGTACCGCAAGGAGAGTGCATGGTGAATTCATAAGTGCTTGTGTTGTGGCACAGTGATAAGATAAGGAGATGGAACTGGATGGGTGATTGGAGAAGTGCATAGGTAGTGACAAGGATATGGCTGGACTGCATCAGTAGTGCGCAGGGGATTGTAGCAGTGCATGTGTTAGTACCCGGGTTATTGCATAAGTACATGGGTAGTGACTGGATGATTAGAGTACTGCAAGGAGAGTGCATGGTGAATTGTAAGTCTTGTGTTTTGGCGCACTGATTAGATAAGACATGGAACTGGCTGGGTGATTGGAGGAGTGCATGGGTAGTGACTAGGAGATGCCTGGACTGCATCAGTAGTGCTCAGGGGATTGTAGCAGTTCATGCGTTAGTACCTGTGTTATTGCATGAGTACATCGGTAGTGACTGGATGAATAGAGTACTGCAAGGAGAGTGCATGGTAAATTTATAAGTGCTTGTCTTTTGGTGCAGTGATTAGATAAAGACATTGAACTCGCTGGGTGATTGGAGGAGTACATGGGTAGTGACAAGGAGACGGCTGGACTGCATCAGTAGTTCTTAGGGGATTGTAACAGGGCATGTGTTAGTACCTGGGTCATTGCATGAGTACATGGGTAGTGACTGGATGATTACAGTACTGCAAGGAAAGTGCATTTTGAATTTATAAGTCCTTGTGTTTTGGCGCAGTTATTAGATAAGGACATGGTGCTTTTCTGGGTGATTGGAGGAGTGCATGGGTAGTGACAAGGAGATGGCTGGACTGCATCAGTAGTAATCAGGGGCTTGTAGCAGTGCATGTGTTAGTGCCTGGGTCATTGCATAAGTACATGGGTAGTGACTGGATGATTAGAGTACTGCAAGGAGAGTGCATAGTGAATTTATAAGTGCTTGTGTTTTGGCGGACTGATTGGATAAGTACATTGTGCTGCCTGGGTGATTGAAGAAGTGCATGGGTAGTGACAAGGAGATGCCTGGAAAGCATTAGTAGTGCTCAGGGGATTATAGCAGTGCATGTGTTAGTGCCTGGGTCATTGCATGAGTACATGGGTAGTAACTGGATGATTAGAGTACTGCAAGGAGAGTGCATGGTGAATTTATAAGTGCATGTGTTTTGCGCCGTGATTAGATAAGGACATGGAATATGCTGGGTGATTGGAGGAGTGCATGGGTAGTGACAAGAAGATAGCTGGACTGCATCAGTAGTGCTCAGGTGATTGTAGCAGTGTGTGTGTTAGTGCCTGGGTCTTTGCATGTGTACAGGGTAGTGACTGGATGATTAGAGTACTGCCAGGAGAGTACATGGTGAATTTATAAGTGATTGTATTTTGGCGCAGTGATTAGATAAGGACATGGAACTGGCCGGATGATTGTAAGAATGCATGGGTAGTGACAAGGTGATGGCTGGACTGCATCAGTAGTGCTCAGGGGATTGTAGCAGTGCATGTGTTAGTGCCTGGGTCATTGCATGAGTACATGAACAGTGACTGGATGATTAGAGTACCGCAAGGAGAGTGCATGGTGAATTCATAAGTGCTTTTGTTTTGGTGCAGTGATTAGATAAGGACATGGAACTGACTGGGTGATTGGAGGAGTGCATGGGTAGTGACAAGGAGATGGATGGACTACATCAGTGGTGCTCAGGGGATTGTAGCAGTGCATGTGGTAGTGCCTGGATCATTGCATAGGTACATGGGTAGTGACTGGATGATTAGAGTACTGCAAGGAGAGTGCATGGTGAATTTGTAAGTTCTTGTGTTTTGGTGCAGTGATTAGATAAGGGGACGGATCTGGCTGGGTGATTAGAGGAGTGCATGGGTAGTGACAAGAATATGGCTGGACTGCATCAGTAGTGCTCAGGGTTTTTTTTAGCAGTGCATGTGTTAGTGCCTGGTTCATTGCATGGGCACATGGGTAGTGACTGGATGAGTAGTGTACTGCAAGGAGAGTGCATGGTGAATTTATAAATGCTTGTTTTTGGTGCAGTGATTAGATAAGGACATGGAACTGGATGGGTGATTGGAGGAGTGCATAGGTGGTGACAAGTAGATGGCTGGACTGTATCAGAAGTGCACAGGGGATAGTAGCAGTGCATGTGTTAGTGCCTGGGTCATTGCATGAGTATATGGGTAGTGACTGGATGATTAGAGTAGTGCAAGGAGAGTGCATGGTGAATTTATAAGTGCTTGGGTTTTGGCAGAGTGATTGGATAAGTACATGGAACAGGCTGGGTGATTGGAGGAGTGCTTGGGTAGTGACAAGGAGATGGCTGGACTGCATTAGTAGTGCTCAGGGTTTTGTTTAGCAGTGCATGTGTTAGTGTCCGGGTAATTGCATTGGTACATGGGTAGTGAGTGGATGAGTAGAGTACTGCAAGGAGAGTGCATGGTGAATTTATAAGTGCTTGTGTTTTGGCGCACTAATAAGGACATGGAACTGGCTGGGTGATTAGAGGAGTGCAAGGGTAGCGACTAGGAGATGGCTGTACTGCATCAGTAGTGCTCAGGGGATTGTAGCAGTGCATGTGTTAGTGCCTGGGTCATAGCATGTGTACAGGGTAGTGACTGGATGATTAGAGTACTGCCAGTAGAGTGCATGGTGAATTTATAAGTGATTGTATTTTGGCGCAGTGATTAGATAAGGACATGAAACTGACCAGGTGATTGGAGGAGTGCATGGGTAGCGACAAGGAGATGGCTGTACTGCATCAGTAGTGCTCAGGGGATTGTAGCAGTGCATGTGTTAGTGCCAGGGTCATAGCATGTGTACATGGGTAGTGACTGGATGATTAGAGTACTGCTTGGAGAGTGCAGGGTGAATTTATCATTGCTTGTGTTTTGGAGAACTGATTAGATAAGGACATAGAACTGGCTGGGTTATTGGAGGAGTGTATGGGTAGTGACAATGAGACCCCTGGACTGAATCAGTAGTGCACAGGGGATCGTAGCAGTACATGTGTTAGTGCCTGGATCATTGCATAACTACATGGGTACTGACTGGATGATTAGAGTAGTGCAAGGATAGTGCATGGTGAATTTATACGTGCTTGTGTTTTGGCACAGTGTTTAGATAAGGACATGGAACTCGCTGGGTGATTGGAGGACTGCATGTGTAGTGACAAGGAGATGGCTGGACTGCATTAGTAGTGCTCAGGAGATTCTAGCAGGGCATGTGTTAGTGCCAGGGCCATTGCATAAGTACAAGGGATCTGACTGGATGATTAGAGTACTGCAAGGAGAGTGCATGGTGAATTTATAAGTGCTATGGTTTTGGCGGAGTGATTGGACAAGTACATGGATGTGGCTGGGTGATTGGAGTAGTGCATGGGTAGTGACAAGGAGATGGCTGGACTGCATCAGTACAGCACAGGGGATTGTAGCAGTGCATGTGTTAGTGCCTTCGTCATTGCATAAGTACGTGGGTAATGACTAGATGATTAGAGTGCTGCAAGGAGAGTGCATAGTGAATTTATAAGAGCTTGTTTTATGGCGGAGTGATTGAATAAGTACATGGTGCTGGCTGGGTGATTAAAGGAGTGCATGGGTAGTGACATTGAGATGGCTTGACTGCATCAGTTGTGCTTAGGGGATTGTAGCAGTGCTTGTGTTAGTGCCTGGGTCATTGCATAAGTACGTGGGTACTTATCGGATGATTAGAGTACTGCAAGGAGAGTGCATGGTGAATTTATAAGTGCTTGAGTTTTGGCAGAGTGATTGGATACGTATATGGTGCTGGCTGGGTGATTGGAGGAGTGCATGGGTAGTGACAAGGAGATGGATGGACTGTATCAGTAGTGCTCAGGGGATTGTAGCAGTGCATGTGTTAGTGCCTGCGTCATTGCATAAGTACATGGGTACTGACTGGATGATTAGAGTACTGCAACGAGAGTGCATGGTGAATTTATAAGTGATTGTTTTTTGGCGCTGTGATTAGATAAGGACATAGTACTGACCAGGTGATTGGAGGAGTGCATGGGTAGCGACAAGGAGATGGCTGGACTGCATCAGTGGTGCTCAGGGGATTGTAGCAGTGCATGTGTTAGTGCCTGGGTCATTGCATGAGTACATGGGTAGTCACAGGATGATTAGAGTACTGCAAGGAGAGTTCATGGTAAATTTATAAGTGCTCGTGTTTTTACGCAGTGATTAGATAAGGACATGCAACCGGCTGGGTGATTGGAGGAGTGCATGGGTAGTGACAAGGAGATGGGTGGACTGCATCAGTAGTGCTCTGGGGATTCTAGCATGGCATGTGTTAGTGCCTGGGCCATTGCATAAGTACAAGGGATCTGACTGGATGATTAGAGTACTGTAAGGAGAGTGCATTGTGAATATATAAATGCTTATGTTTTGGCTCAGTGATTAGATAAGGAAATGAAACTGGCTGAGTGATTGGAGGAGTGCATGGGTAGTGACAAGGAGAGGGCTTAACTGCATCAGTAGTGCTCAGGGGTTTGTAGCAGTGCATGTGTTAGTGCCCGGGTCATTGCATGGGTACATGGGTAGTGACTGGATTATTAGAGTACTGCAAGGAGAGTGCATGGTGAATTTATAAGTGCTTGTTTTTGAATGCAGTGATTAGATAAGGACATAGAACTGGCTGTGTGATTGGAGGAGTGCATGGGTAGTGACAAGAAGATGTCTGAACTGCATCAGTAGTGCTCAGTGGATTGTAGCAGTGCGTGTGTTAAGGCCTGGGTCATTGCATGTGAACAGGGTAGTGACTGGATGATTAGAGTACTGCAAGGAGAGTGCATGGGGAATTTATAAGTGATTGTTTTTTGGCGCAGTGATTAGATAAGGACATAGAACTGACGAGGTGATTGGAGGGGTGCAAGGGTAGCGACAAGGAGATGGCTGGACTGCATCAGTAGTGCTTAGGGGATTCTAGCAGGGCATGTGTTAGTGCCTGGGCCATTGCATAAGTACAAGGGATCTGGCTGGATGTTTAGGGTATTGCAAGGAGAGTGCATGGTGAATTTATAAGTGCTTTTGTTTTTGCTCAGTGATTAGATAAGGAAATGGAACTGGCTGAGTGATTGGAGGAGTGCATGGGTAGTGACAAGGAGAGGGCTTAACTACATCAGTAGTGCTCAGGGGTTTTTAGCAGTGCATGTGTTAGTGCCCGGGTCATTGCATGGGTACATTGGTAGTGACTGGATTATTAGAGTACTGCAAGGAGAGTAAATGGTGAATTTATAAGTGCCTATTTTTTAATGCAGTGATTAGATAAGGACATGGAACTGGATGGGTAATTGGAGGAGTGCATAGGTAGTGACAAGGAGATGGCTGGACTGCATTAGTAGTGCTCAGGGGATTGTAGCAGTGTATGTGTTAGTTCCCGGGTCATTGCATGGGTACGTGGGTAGTGACTGGATGATTAGAGTACTGCAAGGAGAGTGCATGGTGAATTCATAAGTGCTTGTGTTTTGGCGTACTGATTAGATAAGGACATGGAACTGGCTGGGTGAGTGGAGGAGTGCATGGGTAGTGGCAAGGAGTTGGATGGACTGCATCAGTGGTGCTCAGGGTATTGTGGCACTGCATGTGTTAGTGCCTGGATAATTGCATAAGTTCATGGGTAGTAACTGGATGATTAGAGTACTGCAAGGAGAATGCATGGTGAATTTATAAGTGCTTGTGTTTTGGTGCAGTGATTAGATAAGGACATGGAACTGGCTGGGTGATTGGAGGAGTGCATTGGTAGTGACAAGGAGATGGCTGGACTGCATCAGTAGTGCTCAGGTTTTTTTTTAGCAGTGCATGTGTTAGTGCCCGGTTCATTGCATGGGCACATGGGTAGTGACTGGATGAGTAGAGTACTGCAAGGAGAGTGCATGGTGAATTTATAAATGCTTGTTATTGGTGCAGTGATTAGATAAGGACATGGAACTGGATGGGTGATTGGAGGAGTGCATAGGTGGTGACAAGTAGATGGCTGGACTGCATCAGTAGTGCTCAGGGGATTGTAGCAGTGCATATGTTAGTGTCTGGGTCATTGTATGAGTGCATGGGTAGTGACTGAATGATTAGAGTACTGCAAGGAGAGTGCATGGTGAATTTATAAGTTCTTGTGTTTTGGCGCAGTGATTAGATGAGGACATGGAACTCGCTGGGTGATTGGAGGAGTGCTTGGGTAGTGACAAGGAGATGGCTGGACTGTATCAGAAGTGCACAGGGGATAGTAGCAGTGCATGTGTTAGTGCCTGGGTCATTGCATGAGTATATGGGTAGTGACTGGATGATTAGAGTACTGCAAGGAGAGTGCATGGTGAATTTATAAGTGCTTGGATTTTGGCAGAGTGATTGGATAAGTACATGGAACAGGCTGGGTGATTGGAGGAGTGCATGGGTAGTGACAAGGAGATGGCTGGACTGCCTCAGTTCTGCTTAGGGGATTGTAGCAGGGTTTGTGTTAGTGCCTGGGTCATTGCATGAGTACATTGGTAGTGGCTGGATGATTAGAGTACTGCAAGGAGAGTGGATGGTGAAAATATAAGTGCTTGTGTTTTGGCGCAGTGATTAGATAAGGACATGGAACTCTCTGGGTGATTGGAGAAGTGCATAAGTAGTGACAAGAAGATGGCTGGACTGCATCAGTAGTGCTCAGGTGATTGTAGCAGTCCGTGTGTTAGTGCCTGGGTCTTTGCATGTGTACAGGGTAGTGACTGGATGATTAGAGTACTGCCAGGAGAGTGCATGGTGAATTTATAAGTGATTGTATTTTGGCGCAGTGATTAGATAAGGACATGAAACTGATCAGGTGATTGGAGGAGTGCATGGGTAGCGACAAGGAGATGGCTGTACGGCATCAGTAGTGGTCAGGGGATTGTAGCAGTGCATGTGTTAGTGCCTGGGTCATAGCATGTGTACATGGGCAGTGACTGGATGATTAGAGTACTGCTTGGATAGTGCATGGTGAATTTATAAGTGCTTGTGTTTTGGAGCACTGATTAGATAAGGACATAGAACTGGCTGGGTGATTGGAGGAGTGTATGGGTAGTGACAATGAGACCCCTGGACTGCATCAGTAGTGCACAGGGGATCATAGCAGTGCATGTGTTAGTGCCTGGATCATTGCATAACTACATTGGTACTGACTGGATGATTAGAGTAGTACAAGGATAGTGCATGGTGAATGTATACGTGCTTGTGTTTTGGCGCAGTGTTTAGATAAGGACAGGGAACTCGCTGGGTGATTGGAGGACTGCATGTGTAGTGACAAGGAGATGGCTGGACTGCATCAGTAGTGCTTAGGGGATTCTAGCAGGGCATGTGTTAGTGCCAGGGCCATTGCATAAGTACAAGGGATCTGACTGGATGATTAGAGTACTGCAAGGAGAGTGCATGGTGAATTTATAAGTGCTATGGTTTTGGCGGAGTGATTGGATAAGAACATGGATGTGGCTGGGTGATTGGAGTAGTGCATGGGTAGTGACAAGGAGATGGCTGGACTGCATCAGTAGACCACAGGGGATTGTAGCAGTGCATGTGTTAGTGCCTTTGTCATTGCATAAGTACGTGGGTAATCACTAGATGATTAGAGTGCTGCAAAGAGAGTGCATAGTGAATTTATAAGAGCTTGTTTTATGGCGGAGTGATTGGATAAGTACATGGTGCTGGCTGGGTGATTAAAGGAGTGCATGGGTAGTGACAATGAGATGGCTTGACTGCATCAGTTGTGCTTAGGGGATTGTAGCAGTGCTTGTGTTAGTGCCTGGGTCATTGCATAAGTACATGGGTACTTATTGGATGATTAGAGAACTGCAAGGAGAGTGCATGATGAATATACAAGTGCTTGTGTTTTGGCGCAGTGATTAGATAAGGAAATGGAACCGGCTGTGTGATTGGAGGAGTTCATGGGTAGTGACAAGGACGTGGCTGGACTGCATCAGTAGTGCTCAGAGGATTGTAGCAGTGCATGTGTTAGTGCCTGCATCATTGCATAAGTATATGGGTACTGACTGGGTGATTAGAGTACTGCAAGGAGAGTGCATGGTGAATTTATAAGTGATTGTTTTTTGGCGCAGTGATTAGATAAGGACATAGAACTGACCAGGTGATTGGAGGAGTGCATGGGTAGCAACAAGGAGATGGCTGGACTGCATCAGTAGTGCTCAGGGGATTGTAGCAGTGCATGTGTTAGTGCCTGGGTCATTGCATGAGTACATGGGTAGTCACGGGATGATTAGAGTACCGCAAGGAGAGTTCATGGTAAATTTATAAATGCTCGTGTTTTTACGCAGCGATTAGATAAGGACATGCAACTGTCTGAGTGATTGGAGGAGTGCATGGGTAGTGACAAGGAGAGGGCTTAATTGCATCAGTAGTGCTCAGGGGTTTGTAGCAGTGCATGTGATCGTGCCCGGGTCATTGCATGGGTACATGGGTAGTGACTGGATTATTAGAGTACTGCAAGGAGAGTGCATGGTGAATTTATAAGTGCTTGTTTTTTAATGCAGTGATTAGATAAGGACATGGAACTGGCTGGGTGATTGGAGGAGTACATGGGTAGTGACAAGGAGATGGCTGGACAGCATCAGCAGTGCTCAGGGGGTTGTAGCAGTGCATTTGTAAGTGCCTTGGTCATTGCATGAGAACATGGGTAGTGACTGGATGATTAGATTACTGCAAGGAGAGTGCATGGTGATTCTATAAGTGCTTGGGTTTTGGTAGAGTCATTGGATAAGTACATGGAACTGGCTGGGTGATTGGAGGAGCGCATCGGTAGTGACAAGGAGATGGCTGGACTGCATCAGAAGTGCTTAGGTGATTCTAGCAGGGCATGTGTTAGTGCCTGGGCCATTGCATAAGTACAAGGGATCTGACTGGATGATTAGGGTACTGCAAGGAGAGTGCATGGTGAATATATAAGTGCTTGTGTTTTGGCTCAGTGATTAGATAAGGAAATGGAACTGGCTGAGTGATTGGAGGAGTGCATGGGTAGCGACAAGGAGAGGGCTCAACTACATCAGTAGTGCTCAGGGGTTTTTAGCAGTGCATGTGTTAATGCCCGGGTCATTGCATGGGTACTTTGGTAGTGACTGGATTATTAGAGTACTGCAAGGAGAGTAAATGGTGAATTTATAAGTGCTTATTTTTTAACGCAGTGATTAGATAAGGACATGGAACTTGATGGGTAATTGGAGGAGTGCATAGGTAGTGACAAGGAGATGGCTGGACTGCATCAGTAGTGCTCAGGGGATTGTAGCAGTGTATGTGTTAGTTCCCGGGTCATTGCATGGGTACATGGGCAGTGACTGGATGATTAGAGTACTGCAAGGAGAGTGCATGGTGAATTCATAAGTGCTTGTGTTTTGGCGTACTGATTAGATAAGGACATGAAACTGGCTGGGTGAGTGGAGGAGTGCATGGGTAGTGGCAAGGAGATGGAAGGAATGCATCAGTGGTGCTCAGGGGATTGTAGCAGTGCATGTGGTAGTGCCTGGATCATTGCATAGGTACCTGGGTAGTGACTGGATGATTAGAGTACTGCAAGGAGAGTGCATGGTGAATTTATAAGTTCTTGTGTTTTGGCGCAGTGATTAGATAAGGGGACGGATCTGGCTGGGTGATTAGAGGAGTGCATGGGTAGTGACAAGGATATGGCTGGACTGCATCAGTAGTGCTCGGGGTATTGTAACACTGCATGTGTTAGTGCCTGGTTAATTGCATAAGTTCATGGGTAGTGACTGGATGATTAGAGTACTGCAAGGAGAATGCATGGTGAATTTATAAGTGCTTGTGTTTTGGTGCAGTGATTAGATAAGGACATGGAACTGGCTGGGAGATTGGAGGAGCAAATTGGTAGTGACAAGGAGATGGCTGGACATCATCAGTAGTGCTCAGGGTTTTTTTTAGCAGTGCATGTGTTAGTGCCCGGTTCATTGCATGGGCACATGGGTAGTGACTGGATGAGTAGAGTACTGCAAGGAGAGTGCATGGTGAATTTACAAATGCTTGTTTTTGGTGCAGTGATTAGATAAGGACATGGAACTGGATGGGTGATTGGAGGAGTGCATAGGTGGTGACAAGTAGATAGCTGGACTGCATCAGTAGTGCTCAGGGGATTGTAGCAGTGCATATGTTAGTGTCTGGGTCATTGTATGAGTGCATTGGAAGTGACTGAATGATTAGAGTACTGCAAGGAGAGTGCATGGTGAATTTATAAGTTCTTGTGTTTTGGCGCAGTGATTAGATAAGGACATGGAATTCGCTGGGTGATTGGAGGAGTGCTTGGGTAGTGACAAGGAGCTGGCTGGACTGTATCAGTAGTGCACAGGGGATCATAGCAGTGCATGTGTTAGTGCCTGGATCATTGCATAACTACATTGGTACTGACTGGATGATTAGAGTAGTACAAGGATAGTGCATGGTGAATGTATACGTGCTTGTGTTTTGGCGCAGTGTTTAGATAAGGACAGGGAACTCGCTGGGTGATTGGAGGACTGCATGTGTAGTGACAAGGAGATGGCTGGACTGCATCAGTAGTGCTTAGGGGATTCTAGCAGGGCATGTGTTAGTGCCAGGGCCATTGCATAAGTACAAGGGATCTGACTGGATGATTAGAGTACTGCAAGGAGAGTGCATGGTGAATTTATAAGTGCTATGGTTTTGGCGGAGTGATTGGATAAGAACATGGATGTGGCTGGGTGATTGGAGTAGTGCATGGGTAGTGACAAGGAGATGGCTGGACTGCATCAGTAGACAACAGGGGATTGTAGCAGTGCATGTGTTAGTGCCTTTGTCATTGCATAAGTACGTGGGTAATCACTAGATGATTAGAGTGCTGCAAAGAGAGTGCATAGTGAATTTATAAGAGCTTGTTTTATGGCGGAGTGATTGGATAAGTACATGGTGCTGGCTGGGTGATTAAAGGAGTGCATGGGTAGTGACAATGAGATGGCTTGACTGCATCAGTTGTGCTTAGGGGATTGTAGCAGTGCTTGTGTTAGTGCCTGGGTCATTGCATAAGTACATGGGTACTTATTGGATGATTAGAGAACTGCAAGGAGAGTGCATGATGAATATACAAGTGCTTGTGTTTTGGCGCAGTGATTAGATAAGGAAATGGAACCGGCTGTGTGATTGGAGGAGTTCATGGGTAGTGACAAGGACGTGGCTGGACTGCATCAGTAGTGCTCAGAGGATTGTAGCAGTGCATGTGTTAGTGCCTGCATCATTGCATAAGTATATGGGTACTGACTGGGTGATTAGAGTACTGCAAGGAGAGTGCATGGTGAATTTATAAGTGATTGTTTTTTGGCGCAGTGATTAGATAAGGACATAGAACTGACCAGGTGATTGGAGGAGTGCATGGGTAGCAACAAGGAGATGGCTGGACTGCATCAGTAGTGCTCAGGGGATTGTAGCAGTGCATGTGTTAGTGCCTGGGTCATTGCATGAGTACATGGGTAGTCACGGGATGATTAGAGTACCGCAAGGAGAGTTCATGGTAAATTTATAAATGCTCGTGTTTTTACGCAGCGATTAGATAAGGACATGCAACTGGCTGGGTGATTGGAGGAGTGCATGGGTAGTGACAAGGAGATGGCTGGACTGCATCAGCAGTGCTCAGGGGGTTGTAGCAGTGCATTTGTTAGTGCCTGGGTCATTTCATGAGTACATGGGTAGTGACTGGATGATTAGAGTACTGCAAGGAGAGTGCATGGTGATTGTATAAGTGCTTGGGTTTTGGCAGAGTCATTGGATAAGTACATGGAACTGGCTAAGTGATTGGATGAGTGCATCGGTAGTGACAAGGAGATGGGTGGACTGCATCAGTAGTGCTCAGGGGATTCTAGCAGGGCATGTGTTAGTGCCTGGGCCATTGCATAAGTACAAGGGATCTGACTGGATGATTAGAGTACTGCAAGGAGAGTGCATTGTGAACATACAAGTGCTTATGTTTTGGCTCAGTGATTAGATGAGGAAATGGAACTGTCTGAGTGATTGGAGGAGTGCATGGGTAGTGACAAGGAGAGGGCTTAACTGCATCAGTAGTGCTCAGGGGTTTGTAGCAGTGCATGTGATCGTGCCCGGGTCATTGCATGGGTACATGGGTAGTGACTGGATTATTAGAGTACTGCAAGGAGAGTGCATGGTGAATTTATAAGTGCTTGTTTTTTAATGCAGTGATTAGATAAGGACATGGAACTGGCTGGGTGATTGGAGGAGTACATGGGTAGTGACAAGGAGATGGCTGGACAGCATCAGCAGTGCTCAGGGGGTTGTAGCAGTGCATTTGTAAGTGCCTTGGTCATTGCATGAGAACATGGGTAGTGACTGGATGATTAGATTACTGCAAGGAGAGTGCATGGTGATTCTATAAGTGCTTGGGTTTTGGTAGAGTCATTGGATAAGTACATGGAACTGGCTGGGTGATTGGAGGAGCGCATCGGTAGTGACAAGGAGATGGCTGGACTGCATCAGAAGTGCTTAGGTGATTCTAGCAGGGCATGTGTTAGTGCCTGGGCCATTGCATAAGTACAAGGGATCTGACTGGATGATTAGGGTACTGCAAGGAGAGTGCATGGTGAATATATAAGTGCTTGTGTTTTGGCTCAGTGATTAGATAAGGAAATGGAACTGGCTGAGTGATTGGAGGAGTGCATGGGTAGCGACAAGGAGAGGGCTTAACTACATCAGTAGTGCTCAGGGGTTTTTAGCAGTGCATGTGTTAATGCCCGGGTCATTGCATGGGTACTTTGGTAGTGACTGGATTATTAGAGTACTGCAAGGAGAGTAAATGGTGAATTTATAAGTGCTTATTTTTTAACGCAGTGATTAGATAAGGACATGGAATTTGATGGGTAATTGGAGGAGTGCATAGGTAGTGACAAGGAGATGGCTGGACTGCATCAGTAGTGCTCAGGGGATTGTAGCAGTGTATGTGTTAGTTCCCGGGTCATTGCATGGGTACATGGGCAGTGACTGGATGATTAGAGTACTGCAAGGAGAGTGCATGGTGAATTCATAAGTGCTTGTGTTTTGGCGTACTGATTAGATAAGGACATGAAACTGGCTGGGTGAGTGGAGGAGTGCATGGGTAGTGGCAAGGAGATGGAAGGAATGCATCAGTGGTGCTCAGGGGATTGTAGCAGTGCATGTGGTAGTGCCTGGATCATTGCATAGGTACCTGGGTAGTGACTGGATGATTAGAGTACTGCAAGGAGAGTGCATGGTGAATTTATAAGTTCTTGTGTTTTGGCGCAGTGATTAGATAAGGGGACGGATCTGGCTGGGTGATTAGAGGAGTGCATGGGTAGTGACAAGGATATGGCTGGACTGCATCAGTAGTGCTCGGGGTATTGTAACACTGCATGTGTTAGTGTCTGGATAATTGCATAAGTTCATGGGTAGTGACTGGATGATTAGAGTACTGCAAGGAGAATGCATGGTGAATTTATAAGTGCTTGTGTTTTGGTGCAGTGATTAGATAAGGACATGGAACTGGCTGGGAGATTGGAGGAGCAAATTGGTAGTGACAAGGAGATGGCTGGACATCATCAGTAGTGCTCAGGGTTTTTTTTAGCAGTGCATGTGTTAGTGCCCGGTTCATTGCATGGGCACATGGGTAGTGACTGGATGAGTAGAGTACTGCAAGGAGAGTGCATGGTGAATTTACAAATGCTTGTTTTTGGTGCAGTGATTAGATAAGGACATGGAACTGGATGGGTGATTGGAGGAGTGCATAGGTGGTGACAAGTAGATAGCTGGACTGCATCAGTAGTGCTCAGGGGATTGTAGCAGTGCATATGTTAGTGTCTGGGTCATTGTATGAGTGCATTGGAAGTGACTGAATGATTAGAGTACTGCAAGGAGAGTGCATGGTGAATTTATAAGTTCTTGTGTTTTGGCGCAGTGATTAGATAAGGACATGGAATTCGCTGGGTGATTGGAGGAGTGCTTGGGTAGTGACAAGGAGCTGGCTGGACTGTATCAGAAGTGCACAGGGGATAGTAGCAGTGCATGTGTTAGTGCCTGGGTCATTGCATGAGTATATGGGTAGTGACTGGATGATTAGAGTACTGCAAGGAGAGTGCATGGTGAATTTAAAAGTGATTGGGTTTTGGCAGAGTGATTGGATAAGTACATGGAACAGGCTGGGTGATTGGAGGAGTGCATGGGTAGTGACAAGGAGATGGCTGGACTGCCTCTGTAGTGCTTAGGGGATTGTAGCAGGGTATGTGTTAGTGCCTGGGCCATTGCATGAGTAGAAGCGTAGTGACTGGATGATTTGAGTACTGCAAGGAGAGTGCATGGTGAATTTATAAATTCTTTTGTTTTGGCGCAGTGATTAGAAAAGGACATGGAACTGGCTGGGTGATCGGAGGAGTTCATGGGTAGTGACAAGGAGATGGCTGGACAACATCAGCAGTGCTCAGGGGATTGTAGCAGTGCATTTGTTAGTGCCTGGGTCATTGCATGAGTACATGGGCAGTGACTGGATGATTAGAGTACCGCAAGGATAGTGCATGGTGTATTTATAAGTGCTTGTGTTTTGGCTCAGTGATTAGATAAGGACATGGAACTGGCTGGGTGATTGGAGGAGCGCATGGGTTGTGACAAGGAGATGGCTGGACTGCATTAGTAGTGCTCAGGGTTTTGTTTAGCAGTGCATGTGTTAGTGTTCGGGTAATTGCATTGGTACATGGGTAGTGACTGGATGAGTAGAGTACTGCAAGGAGAGTGCATGGTGAATTTATAAGTGCTTGGGTTTTGGCGCACTGATAAGGACATGGAACTGGCTGGGTGATTAGAGGAGTGCATGGGTAGTGACAAGGAGATTCTTGGACTGCATCAGACGTGCTCAGGGGATTCTAGCAGTGCATGTGTTAGTGCCTGGGTCATTGCTTAGTACTTTGGTAGTGACTGGATGATTAGAGTACTGCAAGGAGAGTGGATGGTGAAAATATAAGTGCTTGTGTTTTGGCGCAGTGATTAGATAAGGACATGGAACTCTCTGGGTGATTGGAGAAGTGCATGGGTTGTGACAAGAAGATGGCTGGACTGCATCAGTAGTGCTCAGGTGATTGTAGCAGTCCGTGTGTTAGTGCCTGGGTCTTTGCATGTGTACAGGGTAGTGACTGGATGATTAGAGTACTGCCAGGAGAGTACATGGTGAGTTTATAAGTGATTGTATTTTGGCGCAGTGATTAGATAAGGACCTGAAACTGACCAGGTGATTGGAGGAGTGCATGGGTAGCGACAAGGAGATGGCTGTACTGCATCAGTAGTGCTCAGGGGATTGTAGCAGTGCATGTGTTAGTGCCTGGGTCAGAGCATGTGTACATGGGTAGTGACTGGATGATTAGAGTACTGCTTCGAGAGTGCATGGTGAATTTATAAGTGCTTGTGTTTTGGCACAGTGATTAGATAAGGACATGGAACTGGCCGGATGATTGTAAGAGTGCATGGGTAGTGACATGGATATGGCTGGACTGCATCAGTAGTGCTCAGGGGATTGTAGCAGTGCATGTGTTACTGCCTGGGTCATTGCATGAGTACATGGGTAGTCACTGGATGATTAGTGTTCCGCAAGGAGAGTTCATGGTGAAATTATAAGTGCTTGTGTTTTTGCGCATTGATTAGATAAGGACATGGAACTGGCTGGGTGATCGAAGGAGTGCATGGGTAGTGACAAGGAGATGGCTGGACAGCATCAGCAGTGCTCAGGGGATTGTAGCAGTGCATTTGTTAGTGCCTGGGTCATTGCATGAGTACATGGGCAGTGACTGGATGATTAGAGTACCACAAGGAGAGTGCATGGTGAATTTATAAGTGCTTGTGTTTTGGCGCAGTGATTAGATAAGGACATGGAACTGGCTGGATGATTGGAGGAGTGCATGGGTAGTGACAAGGAGATGGCTGGACTGCATCAGTAGTGCTCAGGGGATTGTAGCAGTACATGTGTTAGTGCCTAGGCCATTGAATGGGTACATGTGTAGTGACAGGATGATTAGAGTACTGCAAGGAGAGTGCATGGTGAATTTATAACTGCTTGGGTTTTGGCGCAGTGATTTGATAAGGACATGGAACTGGCTGGGTGATTGGAGGAGTGCATGGGTAGTGACAAGGAGATGGCTGAACTGCATCAGTAGTGCTCAGGGGATTGTAGCAGTGCATGTGGTAGTGCCTGGATCATTGCATAGGTACATGGGTAGTGACTGGATGATTAGAGTACTGCAAGGAGAGTGCATGGTGAATTTATAAGTTCTTGTGTTTTGGCGCAGTGATTAGATAAGGACACGGAACTGGCTGGGTGATTGGAGGAGTGCATGGGTAGTGACAGGAAGAGGCCTTGACTGCATCAGTAGTGCTCAGCGGTTTGTAGCAGTGCATGTGTTAGTGCCCGGGTCATTACATGGGTACATGGAAAGTGACTGGATGATTAGAGTACTGCAAGGAGAGTGTATTGTGAATTTCTAAGTGCTTGTTTTTTTGGCACAGTGATTAGATAAGGACATGGAACTGGATGGGTGATTGGAGGTGTGCATAGGTAGTGACAAGGAGATGGCTGGACTCCATCTGTAGTGCTCCAGGGATTGTAGCAGTGTATGTGTTAGTTCCAAAGTCATTGCATAAGTACATGGGTAGTGACTGGATGATTAGAGTAATGCAAGGAGAGTGCATGGTGAATTTATAAGTGCTTGTGTTTTGGAGCACTGATTAGATAAGCACATAGAACTGGCTGGGTGATTGGAGGAGTGTATGGGTAGTGACAATGAGACCCCTGGACTGCATCAGTAGTGCACAGGGGATCGTAGCAGTGCATGTGTTAGTGCCTGGATCATTGCATAACTACATGGGTACTGACTGGATGATTATAGTAGTGCAAGGATAGTTCATGGTGAATTTATGCGTGCTTTTGTTTTGGCGCAGTGTTTAGATAAGGACATGGAACTCGCTGGGTGATTGGAGGACTGCATGGGTAGTGACAAGGAGATGGCTGGACTGCATCAGTAGTGCTCAGGGGATTATAGCAGGGCATGTGTTAGTGCCTGGATAATTGCATAAGTTCATGGGTAGTGACTGGATGATTAGAGTACTGCAAGGAGAATGCATGGTGAATTTATAAGTGCTTGTGTTTTGGTGCAGTGATTAGATAAGGACATGGAACTGGCTGGGTGATTGGAGGAGCGCATTGGTAGTGACAAGGAGATGGCTGGACTGCATCAGTAGTGCTCAGGGTTTTTTTTAGCAGTGCATGTGTTAGTGCCCGGTTCATTGCATGGGCACATGGGTAGTGACTGGATGAGTAGAGTACTGCAAGGAGAGTGCATGGTGAATTTATAAATGCATGTTTTTGGTGCAGTGATTAGATAAGGAGATGGAACTGGATGGGTGATTGGAGGAGTGCATAGGTGGTGACAAGTAGATGGCTGGACTGCATCAGTAGTGCTCAGGGGATTGTAGCAGTGCATATGTTAGTGTCTGGGTCATTGCATGTGTGCATGGGTAGTGACTGAATGATTAGAGTACTGCAAGGAGAGTGCATGGTGAATTTATAAGTTCTTGTGTTTTGGCGCAGTGATTAGATAAGGACATGGAACTCGCTGGGTGATTGGAGGAGTGCTTGGCAAGTGACAAGGAGATGGTTGGACTGTATCATAAGTGCACAGGGGATAGTAGCAGTGCATGTGTTAGTGCCTGAGTCATTGCATGAGTATATGGGTAGTGACTGGATGATTAGAGTACTGCAAGGAGAGTGCATTGTGAATTTATAAGTGCTTGGGTTTTGGCAGAGTGATTGGATAAGTACATGGAACAGGCTGGGTGATTGGAGGAGTGCATGGGTAGTGACAAGGAGATGGCTGGACTGCCTCAGTAGTGCTTAGGGGATTGTAGCAGGGTATGTGTTAGTGCCTGGGTCATTGCATGAGTACCAGCGTAGTGACTGGATGATTAGAGTACTGCAAGGAGAGTGCATGGTGAATTTATAAGTTCTTTTGTTTTGGCGCAGTGATTAGATAAGGACATGGAACTGGCTGGGTGTTAGAATCCGGGTTCTCTGGTTGGCACAGGTAGGTACTTGTGACAAGCAGGGAACCTTTCCTCTAGTCAGGGTAAGGGGTTACACTACTAAAACAACCCCTGCTCACCCTCTAGGTAGCTTGGCGCGAGCAGACAAGGCTTATCTCAGAGCGTTATAGGTTAAGTATTTGTGAACACATACAGTAACCAAGTGACAACACTACAAATAGACACCACACAGGTATTTATATTAAAAATAAGGATTCTTTATATAGGATTATCACAAGCCCATTAAACGATTAAAAATACACAATATGGTAGCTTAGTTGGTAGAAGATTGCTTAGTTTCTCTTAAGTTTTTTAATGCGACACTTTAAGTCAATGTACCTTAGATGCAACACACAGGGCAACAAAAGTGTTGCAGCGATGCAGATGCGTTGAAGTTCTTGGTGCAAAAGAAATAAAGACGGGATCTTCCAGATGCGTTACGCTTCTCCGATGTTGCGAGAAGACTCGACCCGATGCGTCAGCTACAGCGGCGTCACCCTTGACGAGATGCGACAACAGCGGCCTTGGCAGTGGCACTCTTCTCCGACGTTGCGAGACGCTTCCGCTCGATGCGATGCTGCAGCGGCGACACCCCTTCTGCGAGATGCGATGACAGCGGCTCCGACGGCGGCATGCTTCTCCGTGGATGCGAGGCGCTTTTCTGGATGCGGTGCAATGCGACAACTACGATGGCTGCGATGGCGACACGCTTCCTTCTCGATGCAAGACTCTTCTCTCGATGCGGTGCAATGCGACAGCTACGATGGCTGCGATGGCGACACGCTTCTTCGGCATTGCGAGACACTTCCGGAATGATGCGAGACGCTTCCGCTCGATGCGATGCTGCAGCGGCGACACTCTCTGCGAGATGCGATGGCAACAACTCCGACGGCGGCACGATTCTCTTCCTTGCATCGCTCTTCCAGCTCCTTGCGACACGCAGTCCCTCAGAAGGCCCAACAACAGCAGCAGGCACTTCCAAAAGACTCTGGGGAGCTGGGGGTGAAGTCCACTGGTTCTGGGTCTTCGTTCAGGGGGCTAGCTCAGTTCAAGCCCTTGGAGATCTTTTTAAAGCACCAGTTGAAGCAAAGTCTTTAGTAGTTTTTCTCCTATCCTTCAGCAGCAAGGCAACCACTGCAGGCCAATCCCCCAGGTCAGGGACAGTACTCCTCCTACAGCTTTCCCAGTTCCTTCTCCTCTGGCAGAGGTTCTTCTTGTTTCAGCAGGATCTAATTTCTTGGCAGCAGGGTCCCAATACTTATACCCCTAATTCCTTTGTTCCTCTGGGGTAGAGGGGCCTTTGCCCAGTCCAAACCAGTTCTTGAGCACTCTGTTGACATGACTCTGCCTTTCTATTCAGGGTGCAGGGCAGAGACATCAGCCGCTCCGCAGGAGGTGGAGCCAGCATTGTGGTAGCAGAGCACAACCCTATTCAGAGCCCAGGTGTACTCCTCCCACCCATCTGACTGCCAATCTTCCTATTCACCACCAGGCTACCTAGCCCTGCACCTCTGGGTTTCCCCAGCCCTGTCACTCAGACAGGCAGATACACATCATAGCAGAGGCGGGCTGAAATGGTCAGGCAAGCAGGTACCAACTTTCTAAAAGTGGTATTTGCAAACACAGAATATTAAAATAAACTTTACTAAAAGATGTATTTTATTATTCTGAGTTCAGGCATACTAAACTCGAATTTCTACCATGTTCCCTGGGTCTGTTAGGATCATAGAATGTAACAATTCTAACAGCCCATTCTGGCCTATGGAGAACAGGTAGCGTTACAATAGTAAAAAATGAAAATGGCTGTAATTCACTATTAGGACATGCCACACACATCAGGGCTTGTCCTACCTTAGGCTTACAATGCACCCTGCCCTTGGGCCTACCATAGGGGTGACTGATATGAAGTTAATGGAAGGTTTAGGGACTGGCAAGTGTGTGCACGTGCCCAGTCAGCATGACAGTACCAGACTGCACGCAGGTTCTGCAATGGCAGACCTTAGATACATTTTACCAGGCTGCTTCTGTGGGTGGCACAACCAGTGCTGCAAGCCCACCAGCAGCATTTGTATTTACAAGCCCTGGCACTCCTGGTGCACTTTACTGGGGTCTGACAGTAAACCAAATAAGCCAATCATGGAATCCAACCAACATATACATTTTAAATAGGGAGCACTTGCACTGTGGCACTGGTTGGCAGTGGCACAGTGCTCTGAGCAGCTAACACCAGCAAAACACATGAGGCACAGCGACAAAAAGTGGAAGGGAGACTCACGCCAAGGTGCCAGGTCTAACACTGGGTGATCGGAGGAGTGCATGGGTAGTGACAAGGAGATGGCTGGACAACATCAGCAGTGCTCAGGGGATTGTAGCAGTGCATTTGTTAGTGCCTGGGTCATTGCATGAGTACATGGGCAGTGACTGGATGATTAGAGTACCGCAAGGATAGTGCATGGTGAATTTATAAGTGATTGTGTTTTGGCTCAGTGATTAGATAAGGACATGGAACTGGCTGGGTGATTGGAGGAGCGCATGGGTTGTGACAAGGAGATGGCTGGACTGCATTAGTAGTGCTCAGGGTTTTGTTTAGCAGTGCATGTGTTAGTGTCTTGGTAATTGCATTAGTACACGGGTAGTGACTGTATGAGTAGAGTAGTGCAAGGAGAGTGCATGGTGAATTTATAAGTGCTTGGGTTTTGGCGCAATGATAAGGACATGGAACTGGCTGGGTGATTAGAGGAGTGCATGGGTAGTGACAAGGAGATTCTTGGACTGCATCAGTCGTGCTCAGGGGATTCTAGCAGTGCATGTGTTAATGCCTGGGTCATTGCATGAGTTCATTGGTAGTGACTGGATGATTAGAGTACTGCAAGGAGAGTGGATGGTGAAAATATAAGTGCTTGTGTTTTGGTGCAGTGATTAGATAAGGACATGGAACTCTCTGGGTGATTGGAGAAGTGCATGGGTAGTGACAAGAAGATGGCTGGACTGCATCAGTAGTGCTCAGGTGATTGGAGCAGTCCGTATGTTAGTGCCTGGGTCTTTGCATGTGTACAGGGTAGTGACTGGATGATTAGAGTACTGCCAGGAGAGCGCATGGTGAATTTATAAGTGATTGTATTTTGGCGCAGTGATTAGATAAGGACATGAAACTGACCAGGTGATTGGAGGAGTGCATGGGTAGCGACAAGGAGATGGCTGTACTGCATCAGTAGTGCTCAGGGGATTGTAGCAGTGCATGTGTTAGTGCCCGGGTCATTACATGGGTACATAGGTAGTGACTGGATGATTCGAGTACTGCAAGGAGAGTGCATTGTGAATTTCTAAGTGCTTGTTTTTTGGCACAGTGATTAGATAAGGACATGGAACTGAATGGGTGATTGGAGGTGTGCATAGGTAGTGACAAGGAGATGGCTGGACTCCATCTGTAGTGCTCCAGGGATTGTAGCAGTGTATGTGTTAGTTCCAAACTCATTGCATAAGTACATGGGTAGTGACTGGATGATTAGAGTAATGCAAGGAGAGCGCATGGTGAATTTATAAGTGCTTGTGTTTTGGCGCAGTGATTAGATAAGGACATGGAACTGGCCGGATGATTTTAAGAATGCATGGGTAGTGACAAGGATATGGCTGGACTGCATCAGTAGTGCTCAGGGGATTGTAGCAGTGCATGTGTTACTGCCTGGGTCATTGCATGAGTACATGGGTAGTCACTGGATGATTAGTGTACCGCAAGGAGAGTTCATGGTGAAATTATAAGTGCTTGTGTTGTTGCGCATTGATTAGATAAGGACATGGAACTGGCTGGGTGATTGGAGGAGTGCATGGGTAGTGACAAGGAGATGGCTGGACAGCATCAGCAGTGCTCAGGGGATTGTAGCAGTGCATTTGTTAGTGCCTGGGTCATTGCATGAGTACATGGGCAGTGACTGGATGATTAGAGTACCGCAAGGAGAGTGCATGGTGAATTTATAAGTGCTTGTGTTTTGGCGCAGTGATTAGATAAGGACATGGAACTGGCTGGATGATTGGAGGAGTGCATGGGTAGTGACAAGGAGATGGCTGGACTGCATCAGTAGTGCTCAGGGGATTGTAGCAGTACATGTGTTAGTGCCTAGGCCATTGAATGAGTACATGTGTAGTGCCTGGATGATTAGAGTACTGCAAGGAGAGTGCATGGTGAATTTATAACTGCTTGGGTTTTGGCGCAGTGATTAGATAAGGACATGGAACTGGCTGGGTGATTGGAGGAGTGCATGGGTAGTGACAAGGAGATGGCTGGACTGCATCAGTAGTGCTCAGGGGATTGTAGCAGTGCATGTGGTAGTGCCTGGATCATTGCATGAGTACATGGGTAGTGACTGGATGATTAGAGTACTGTAAGGAGAGTGCATGGTGAATTTCTAAGTTCTTGTGTTTTGGCGCAGTGATTAGATAAGGACATGGAACTGGCTGGGTGATTTGAGGAGTGCATGGGTAGTGACAGGAAGAGGGCTTGACTGCATCAGTAGTGCTCAGCGGTTTGTAGCAGTGCATGTGTTAGTGCCCGCGTCATTACATGGGTACATAGGTAGTGACTGGATGATTAGAGTACTGCAAGGAGAGTGCATTGTGAATTTCTAAGTGCTTGTTTTTTGGCACAGTGATTAGATAAGGACATGGAACTGAATGGGTGATTAGAGGTGTGCATAGGTAGTGACAAGGAGATGGCTGGACTCCATCTGTAGTGCTCCAGGGATTGTAGCAGTGTATGTGTTAGTTCCAAACTCATTGCATAAGTACATGGGTAGTGACTGTATGATTAGAGTAATGCAAGGAGAGTGCATGGTGAATTTATAAGTGCTTGTGTTTTGGAGCACTGATTAGATAAGGACATAGAACTGACCAGGTGATTGGAGGAGTGCATGGGTAGCGACAAGGAGATGGCTGGACTGCATCAGTAGTGCTCAGGGGATTGTAGCAGTGCATGTGTTAGTACCTGGGTCATTGCATGAGTACATGGGTAGTCACGGGATGATTAGAGTACCGCAAGGAGAGTTCATGGTAAATTTATAAGTGCTCATGTTTTTACGCAGTGATTAGATAAGGACATGCAACTGGCTGGGTGATTGGAGGAGTGCATGGGTAGTGACAAGGAGATGGCTGGACAGCATCAGCAGTGCTCAGGGGGTTGTAGCAGTGCATTTGTTAGTGCCTGGGTCATTTCATGAGTACATGGGTAGTGACTGGATGATAGAGTACTGCAAGGAGAGTGCATGGTGATTGTATAAGTGCTTGGGTTTTGGCAGAGTCATTGGATAAGTACATGGAACTGGCTAGGTGATTGGAGGAGTGCATCGGTAGTGACAAGGAGATGGGTGGACTGCATCAGTAGTGCTCAGGGGATTCTAGCAAAGCATGTGTTAGTGCCTGGGCCGTTGCATAAGTACAAGGGATCTGACTGGATGATTAGAGTACTGCAAGGAGAGTGCATTGTGAATATATAAGTGCTTATGTTTTGGCTCAGTGATTAGATAAGGAAATGGAACTGACTGGGTGATTGGAGGAGTGCATGGGTAGTGACAAGGAGAGGGCTTAACTGCATCAGTAGTGCTCAGGGGTTTGTAGCAGTGCATGTGTTAGTGCCCGGGTCATTGCATGGGTACATGGGTAGTGACTGGATTATTAGAGTACTGCAAGGAGAGTGCATGGTGAATTTATAAGTGCTTGTTTTTTAATGCAGTGATTAGATAAGGACATGGAACTGGCTGGGTGATTGGAGGAGTGCATGGGTAGTGACAAGAAGATGTCTGGACTGCATCAGTAGTGCTCAGTGGATTGTAGCAGTGCGTGTGTTAATGCCTGGGTCATTGCATGTGTACAGGGTTGTGACTGGATGATTAGAGTACTGCAAGGAAAGTGCATGGTGAATTTATAAGTGATTGTTTTTTGGCGCAGTGATTAGATAAGGACATAGAACTGACGAGGTGATTGGAGGAGTACAAGGGTAGCGACAAGGAGATGGCTGGACTGCATCAGTAGTGCTCAGGGGATTGTAGCAGTGCATGTGTTAGTGCTTGGGTCATTGCATGAGTACATGGGTACTCACTGGATGATAGGAGTACCGCAAGGAGAGTTCATGATAAATTTATAAGTGCTCGTGTTTTTACGCAGTGATTAGATAAGGACATGAAACTGGCTGGGTGATTGGAGGAGTACATGGGTAGTGACAAGGAGATGGCAGGACAGCATCAGCAGTGCTCAGGGGGTTGTAGCAGTGCATTTGTTAGTGCCTTCGTCATTGCATGAGTACATGGGTAGTGACTGGATGATTAGATTACTGAAAGGAGAGTGCATGGTGATTCTATAAGAGCTTGGGTTTTGGCAGAGTCATTGGATAAGTACATGGAATTGGCTGGGTGATTGGAGGAGTGCATCGGTAGTGACAAGGAGATGGCTGGACTGCATCAGTAGTGCTTAGGGGATTCTAGCAGGGCATGTTTTAGTGCCTGGGCCATTGCATAAGTACAAGGGATCTGACTTGATGATTAGGGTACTGCAAGTAGAGTGCATGGTGAATATATAAGTGCTTGTGTTTTGGCTCAGTGATTAGATAAGGAAATGGAACTGGCTGAGTGATTGGAGGAGTGCATGGGTAGTGACAAGGAGAGGGCTTAACTACATCAGTAGTGCTCAGGGTTTTTTAGCAGTGCATGTGTTAGTGCCATGGTCATTGCATTAGTACATTGGTAGTGACTGGATTATTAGAGTACTGCAAGGAGAGTAAATGGTGAATTTATAAGTGCTTATTTTTTAATGCAGTGATTAGATAAGGACATGGAACTGGATGGGTAATTGGAGGAGTGCATAGGTAGTGACAAGGAGATGGCTGGACTGCATCAGTAGTGCTCAGGGGATTGTAGCAGTGTATGTGTTAGTTCCCTGGTCATTGCATGGGTACATGGGTAGTGACTGGATGATTAGAGTAATGCAAGGAGAGTGCATGGTGAATTCATAAGTGCTTGTGTTTTGGCGTACTGATTAGATAAGGACATGGAACCGGCTGGGTGAGTGGAGGAGTGCATGGGTAGTGGCAAGGAGATGCCTGGACTGCATCAGTCGTGCTCAGGGGATTGTAGCAGGGCATGTGTTAGTGCCTGAGCCATTGCATAAGTGGAAGGGATCTGACTGGATGATTAGAGCACTGCAGGGAGAGTGCATGGTGAATTTATAAGTGGTTGTGTTTTGGCAAAATGATTAGATAGGACATGGAACTGGCTGGGTGATTGGATGAGTGCATGGATAGTGACAAGGAGATGGCTGGACTGCATCAGTCGTGCTCAGGGGATTCTAGCAGTGCATGTGTTAATGCCTGGGTCATTGCATGAGTACATTGGTAGTGACTGGATGATTAGAGTACTGCAAGGAGAGTGGATGGTGAAAATATAAGTGCTTGTGTTTTGGTGCAGTGATTAGATAAGGACATGGAACTCTCTGGGCGATTGGAGAAGTGCATGGGTAGTGACAAGAAGATGGCTGGACTGCATCAGTAGTGCTCAGGTGATTGGAGCAGTCCGTATGTTAGTGCCTGGGTCTTTGCATGTGTACAGGGTAGTGACTGGATGATTAGAGTACTGCCAGGAGAGCGCATGGTGAATTTATAAGTGATTGTATTTTGGCGCAGTGATTAGATAAGGACATGAAACTGACCAGGTGATTGGAGGAGTGCATGGGTAGCGACAAGGAGATGGCTGTACTGCATCAGTAGTGCTCAGGGGATTGTAGCAGTGCATGTGTTAGTGCCCGGGTCATTACATGGGTACATAGGTAGTTACTGGATGATTCGAGTACTGCAAGGAGAGTGCATTGTGGATTTCTAAGTGCTTGTTTTTTGGCACAGTGATTAGATAAGGACATGGAACTGAATGGGTGATTGGAGGTGTGCATAGGTAGTGACAAGGAGATGGCTGGACTCCATCTGTAGTGCTCCAGGGATTGTAGCAGTGTATGTGTTAGTTCCAAACTCATTGCATAAGTACATGGGTAGTGACTGAATGATTAGAGTAATGCAAGGAGAGTGCATGGTGAATTTATAAGTGCTTGTGTTTTGGCGCAGTGATTAGATAAGGACATGGAACTGGCCGGATGATTTTAAGAATGCATGGGTAGTGACAAGGATATGGCTGGACTGCATCAGTAGTGCTCAGGGGATTGTAGCAGTGCATGTGTTACTGCCTGGGTCATTGCATGAGTACATGGGTAGTCACTGGATGATTAGTGTACCGCAAGGAGAGTTCATGGTGAAATTATAAGTGCTTGTGTTGTTGCGCATTGATTAGATAAGGACATGGAACTGGCTGGGTGATTGGAGGAGTGCATGGGTAGTGACAAGGAGATGGCTGGACAGCATCAGCAGTGCTCAGGGGATTGTAGCAGTGCATTTGTTAGTGCCTGGGTCATTGCATGAGTACATGGGCAGTGACTGGATGATTAGAGTACCGCAAGGAGAGTGCATGGTGAATTTATAAGTGCTTGTGTTTTGGCGCAGTGATTAGATAAGGACATGGAACTGGCTGGATGATTGGAGGAGTGCATGGGTAGTGACAAGGAGATGGCTGGACTGCATCAGTAGTGCTCAGGGGATTGTAGCAGTACATGTGTTAATGCCTAGGCCATCGAATGAGTACATGTGTAGTGACTGGATGATTAGAGTACTGCAAGGAGAGTGCATGGTGAATTTATAACTGCTTGGGTTTTGGCGCAGTGATTAGATAAGGACATGGAACTGGCTGGGTGATTGGAGGAGTGCATGGGTAGTGACAAGGAGATGGCTGGACTGCATCAGTAGTGCTCATGGGATTGTAGCAGTGCATGTGGTAGTGCCTGGGTCATTTCATGAGTACATGGGTAGTGACTGGATGATAGAGTACTGCAAGGAGAGTGCATGGTGATTGTATAAGTGCTTGGGTTTTGGCAGAGTCATTGGATAAGTACATGGAACTGGCTAGGTGATTGGAGGAGTGCATCGGTAGTGACAAGGAGATGGGTGGACTGCATCAGTAGTGCTCAGGGGATTCTAGCAAAGCATGTGTTAGTGCCTGGGCCGTTGCATAAGTACAAGGGATCTGACTGGATGATTAGAGTACTGCAAGGAGAGTGCATTGTGAATATATAAGTGCTTATGTTTTGGCTCAGTGATTAGATAAGGAAATGGAACTGACTGGGTGATTGGAGGAGTGCATGGGTAGTGACAAGGAGAGGGCTTAACTGCATCAGTAGTGCTCAGGGGTTTGTAGCAGTGCATGTGTTAGTGCCCGGGTCATTGCATGGGTACATGGGTAGTGACTGGATTATTAGAGTACTGCAAGGAGAGTGCATGATGAATTTATAAGTGCTTGTTTTTTAATGCAGTGATTAGATAAGGACATGGAACTGGCTGGGTGATTGGAGGAGTGCATGGGTAGTGACAAGAAGATGTCTGGACTGCATCAGTAGTGCTCAGTGGATTGTAGCAGTGCGTGTGTTAATGCCTGGGTCATTGCATGTGTACAGGGTTGTGACTGGATGATTAGAGTACTGCAAGGAAAGTGCATGGTGAATTTATAAGTGATTGTTTTTTGGCGCAGTGATTAGATAAGGACATAGAACTGACAAGGTGATTGGAGGAGTACAAGGGTAGCGACAAGGAGATGGCTGGACTGCATCAGTAGTGCTCAGGGGATTGTAGCAGTGCATGTGTTAGTGCTTGGGTCATTGCATGAGTACATGGGTACTCACTGGATGATTAGAGTACCGCAAGGAGAGTTCATGGTAAATTTATAAGTGCTCATGTTTTTACGCAGTGATTAGATAAGGACATGAAACTGGCTGGGTGATTGGAGGAGTACATGGGTAGTGACAAGGAGATGGCAGGACAGCATCAGCAGTGCTCAGGGGGTTGTAGCAGTGCATTTGTTAGTGCCTTCGTCATTGCATGAGTACATGGGTAGTGACTGGATGATTAGATTACTGAAAGGAGAGTGCATGGTGATTCTATAAGAGCTTGGGTTTTGGCAGAGTCATTGGATAAGTACATGGAATTGGCTGGGTGATTGGAAGAGTGCATCGGTAGTGACAAGGAGATGGCTGGACTGCATCAGTAGTGCTTAGGGGATTCTAGCAGGGCATGTTTTAGTGCCTGGGCCATTGCATAAGTACAAGGGATCTGACTTGATGATTAGGGTACTGCAAGGAGAGTGCATGGTGAATATATAAGTGCTTGTGTTTTGGCTCAGTGATTAGATAAGGAAATGGAACTGGCTGAGTGATTGGAGGAGTGCATGGGTAGTGACAAGGAGAGGGCTTAACTACATCAGTAGTGCTCAGGGTTTTTTAGCAGTGCATGTGTTTGTGCCATGGTCATTGCATTAGTACATTGGTAGTGACTGGATTATTAGAGTACTGCAAGGAGAGTAAATGGTGAATTTATAAGTGCTTATTTTTTAATGCAGTGATTAGATAAGGACATGGAACTGGATGGATAATTGGAGGAGTGCATAGGTAGTGACAAGGAGATGGCTGGACAGCATCAGTAGTGCTAAGGGGATTGTAGCAGTGTATGTGTTAGTTCCCTGGTCATTGCATGGGTACATGGGTAGTGACTGGATGATTAGAGTAATGCAAGGAGAGTGCATGGTGAATTCATAAGTGCTTGTGTTTTGGCGTACTGATTAGATAAGGACATGGAACTGGCTGGGTGAGTGGAGGAGTGCATGGGTAGTGGCAAGGAGATGCCTGGACTGCATCAATCGTGCTCAGGGGATTGTAGCAGGGCATGTGTTAGTGCCTGAGCCATTGCATAAGTGGAAGGGATCTGACTGGATGATTAGAGTACTGCAGGGAGAGTGCATGGTGAATTTATAAGTGGTTGTGTTTTGGAAAAATGATTAGATAGGACATGGAACTGGCTGGGTGATTGGATGAGTGCATGGATAGTGACAAGGAGATGGCTGGACTGCATCAGTCGTGCTCAGGGGATTCTAGCAGTGCATGTGTTAATGCCTGGGTCATTGCATGAGTACATTGGTAGTGACTGGATGATTAGAGTACTGCAAGGAGAGTGGATGGTGAAAATATAAGTGCTTGTGTTTTGGTGCAGTGATTAGATAAGGACATGGAACTCTCTGGGTGATTGGAGAAGTGCATGGGTAGTGACAAGAAGATGGCTGGACTGCATCAGTAGTGCTCAGGTGATTGGAGCAGTCCGTATGTTAGTGCCTGGGTCTTTGCATGTGTACAGGGTAGTGACTGGATGATTAGAGTACTGCCAGGAGAGTGCATGGTGAATTTATAAGTGATTGTATTTTGGCGCAGTGATTAGATAAGGACATGAAACTGACCAGGTGATTGGAGGAGTGCATGGGTAGCGACAAGGAGATGGCTGTACTGCATCAGTAGTGCTCAGGGGATTGTAGCAGTGCATGTGCTAGTGCCCGAGTCATTACATGGGTACATAGGTAGTGACTGGATGATTTGAGTACTGCAAGGAGAGTGCATTGTGAATTTCTAAGTGCTTGTTTTTTGGCACAGTGATTAGATAAGGACATGGAACTGAATGGGTGATTGGAGGTGTGCATAGGTAGTGACAAGGAGATGGCTGGACCCCATCTGTAGTGCTCCAGGGATTGTAGCAGTGTATGTGTTAGTTCCAAACTCATTGCATAAGTACATGGGTAGTGACTGGATGATTAGAGTAATGCAAGGAGAGTGCATGGTGAATTTATAAGTGCTTGTGTTTTGGCGCAGTGATTAGATAAGGACATGGAACTGGCCGGATGATTTTAAGAATGCATGGGTAGTGACAAGGATATGGCTGGACTGCATCAGTAGTGCTCAGGGGATTGTAGCAGTGCATGTGTTACTGCCTGGGTCATTGCATGAGTACATGGGTAGTCACTGGATGATTAGTGTACCGCAAGGAGAGTTCATGGTGAAATTATAAGTGCTTGTGTTGTTGCGCATTGATTAGATAAGGACATGGAACTGGCTGGGTGATTGGAGGAGTGCATGGGTAGTGACAAGGAGATGGCTGGACAGCATCAGCAGTGCTCAGGGGATTGTAGCAGTGCATTTGTTAGTGCCTGGGTCATTGCATGAGTACATGGGCAGTGACTGGATGATTAGAGTACCGCAAGGAGAGTGCATGGTGAATTTATAAGTGCTTGTGTTTTGGCGCAATGATTAGATAAGGACATGGAACTGGCTGGATGATTGGAGGAGTGCATGGGTAGTGACAAGGAGATGGCTGGACTGCATCAGTAGTGCTCAGGGGATTGTAGCAGTACATGTGTTAGTGCCTAGGCCATTGAATGAGTACATGTGTAGTGACTGGATGATTAGAGTACTGCAAGGAGAGTGCATGGTGAATTTATAACTGCTTGGGTTTTGGCGCAGTGATTAGATAAGGACATGGAACTGGCTGGGTGATTGAAGGAGTGCATGGGTAGTGACAAGGAGATGGCTGGACTGCATCAGTAGTGCTCAGGGGATTGTAGAAGTGCATGTGGTAGTGCCTGGGTCATTTCATGAGTACATGGGTAGTGACTGGATGATAGAGTACTGCAAGGAGAGTGCATGGTGATTGTATAAGTGCTTGGGTTTTGGCAGAGTCATTGGATAAGTACATGGAACTGGCTAGGTGATTGGAGGAGTGCATCGGTAGTGACAAGGAGATGGGTGGACTGCATCAGTAGTGCTCAGGGGATTCTAGCAAAGCATGTGTTAGTGCCTGGGCCGTTGCATAAGTACAAGGGATCTGACTGGATGATTAGAGTACTGCAAGGAGAGTGCATTGTGAATATATAAGTGCTTATGTTTTGGCTCAGTGATTAGATAAGGAAATGGAACTGACTGGGTGATTGGAGGAGTGCATGGGTAGTGACAAGGAGAGGGCTTAACTGCATCAGTAGTGCTCAGGGGTTTGTAGCAGTGCATGTGTTAGTGCCCGGGTCATTGCATGGGTACATGGGTAGTGACTGGATTATTAGAGTACTGCAAGGAGAGTGCATGGTGAATTTATAAGTGCTTGTTTTTGAATGCAGTGATTAGATAAGGACATGGAACTGGCTTGGTGATTGGAGAAGTGCATGGGTAGTGACAAGAAGATGGCTGGACTGCATCAGTAGTGCTCAGGTGATTGGAGCAGTCCGTATGTTAGTGCCTGGGTCTTTGCATGTGTACAGGGTAGTGACTGGATGATTAGAGTACTGCCAGGAGAATGCATGGTGAATTTATAAGTGATTGTATTTTGGCGCAGTGATTAGATAAGGACATGAAACTGACCAGGTGATTGGAGGAGTGCATGGGTAGCGACAAGGAGATGGCTGTACTGCATCAGTAGTGCTCAGGGGATTGTAGCAGTGCATGTGTTAGTGCCCGGGTCATTACATGGGTACATAGGTAGTGACTGGATGATTCGAGTACTGCAAGGAGAGTGCATTGTGAATTTCTAAGTGCTTGTTTTTTGGCACAGTGATTAGATAAGGACATGGAACTGAATGGGTGATTGGAGGTGTGCATAGGTAGTGACAAGGAGATGGCTGGACTCCATCTGTAGTTCTCCAGGGATTGTAGCAGTGTATGTGTTAGTTCCAAACTCATTGCATAAGTACATGGGTAGTGACTGGATGATTAGAGTAATGCAAGGAGAGTGCATGGTGAATTTATAAGTGCTTGTGTTTTGGCGCAGTGATTAGATAAGGACATGGAACTGGCCGGATGATTTTAAGAATGCATGGGTAGTGACAAGGATATGGCTGGACTGCATCAATAGTGCTCAGGGGATTGTAGCAGTACATGTGTTAGTACCTAGGCCATTGAATGAGTACATGTGTAGTGACTGGATGATTAGAGTACTGCAAGGAGAGTGCATGGTGAATTTATAACTGCTTGGGTTTTGGCGCAGTGATTAGATAAGGACATGGAACTGGCTGGGTGATTGGAGGAGTGCATGGGTAGTGACAAGGAGATGGCTGGACTGCATCAGTAGTGCTCAGGGGATTGTAGCAGTGCATGTGGTAGTGCCTGGATCATTGCATGAGTACATGGGTAGTGACTGGATGATTTGAGTACTGTAAGGAGAGTGCATGGTGAATTTCTAAGTTCTTGTGTTTTGGCGCAGTGATTAGATAAGGACATGGAACTGGCTGGGTGATTTGAGGAGTGCATGGGTAGTGACAGGAAGAGGGTTTGACTGCATCAGTAGTGCTCAGCGGTTTGTAGCAGTGCATGTGTTAGTGCCCGCGTCATTACATGGGTACATAGGTAGTGACTGGATGATTAGAGTACTGCAAGGAAAGTGCAGTGTTTTGGCTCAGTGATTAGATAAGGAAATGGAACTGACTGGGTGATTGGAGGAGTGCATGGGTAGTGACAAGGAGAGGGCTTAACTGCATCAGTAATCCTCAGGGGTATGTAGCTGTGCATGTGTTAGTGCCCGGGTCATTGCATGGGTACATGGGTAGTGACTGGATTATTAGAGTACTGCAAGGAGAGTGCATGGTGAATTTATAAGTGCTTGTTTTTGAATGCAGTGATTAGATAAGGACATGGAACTGGCTGGGTGATTGGAGGAGTGCATGGGTAGTGACAAGAAGATGTCTGGACTGCATCAGTAGTGCTCAGTGGATTGTAGCAGTGCGTGTGTTAATGCCTGGGTCATTGCATGTGTACAGGGTTGTGACTGGATGATTAGAGTACTGCAAGGAGAGTGCATGGTGAATTTATAAGTGATTGTTTTTTGGCGCAGTGATTAGATAAGGACATAGAACTGACGAGGTGATTGGAGGAGTACAAGGGTAGCGACAAGGAGATGGCTGGACTGCATCAGTAGTGCTCAGGGGATTTTAGTAGTGCATGTGTTAGTGCTTGGGTCATTGCATGAGTACATGGGTACTCACTGGATGATTAGAGTACCGCAAGGAGAGTTCATGGTAAATTTATAAGTGCTCGTGTTTTTACGCAGTGATTAGATAAGGACATGAAACTGGCTGGGTGATTGGAGGAGTACATGGGTAGTGACAAGGAGATGGCAGGACAGCATCAGCAGTGCTCAGGGGGTTGTAGCAGTGCATTTGTTAGTGCCTTCGTCATTGCATGAGTACATGGGTAGTGACTGGATGATTAGATTACTGAAAGGAGAGTGCATGGTGATTCTATAAGAGCTTGGGTTTTGGCAGAGTCATTGGATAAGTACATGGAATTGGCTGGGTGATTGGAGGAGTGCATCGGTAGTGACAAGGAGATGGCTGGACTGCATCAGTAGTGCTTAGGGGATTCTAGCAGGGCATGTTTTAGTGCCTGGGCCATTGCATAAGTACAAGGGATCTGACTTGATGATTAGGGTACTGCAAGGAGAGTGCATGGTGAATATATAAGTGTTTGTGTTTTGGCTCAGTGATTAGATAAGGAAATGGAACTGGCTGAGTGATTGGAGGAGTGCATGGGTAGTGACAAGGAGAGGGCTTAACTACATCAGTAGTGCTCAGGGTTTTTTAGCAGTGCATGTGTTAGTGCCATGGTCATTGCATTAGTACATTGGTAGTGACTGGATTATTAGAGTACTGCAAGGAGAGTAAATGGTGAATTTATAAGTGCTTATTTTTTAATGCAGTGATTAGATAAGGACATGGAACTGGATGGGTAATTGGAGGAGTGCATAGGTAGTGACAAGGAGATGGCTGGACTGCATCAGTAGTGCTCAGGGGATTGTAGCAGTGTATGTGTTAGTTCCCTGGTCATTGCATGGGTACATGGGCAGTGACTGGATGATTAGAGTAATGCAAGGAGAGTGCATGGTGAATTCATAAGTGCTTGTGTTTTGGCGTACTGATTAGATAAGGACATGGAACTGGCTGGGTGAGTGGAGGAGTGCATGGGTAGTGGCAAGGAGATGCCTGGACTGCATCAGTCGTGCTCAGGGGCTTGTAGCAGGGCATGTGTTAGTGCCTGAGCCATTGCATAAGTGGAAGGGATCTGACTGGATGATTAGAGTACTGCAGGGAGAGTGCATGGTGAATTTATAAGTGGTTGTGTTTTGGCAAAATGATTAGATAGGACATGGAACTGGCTGGGTGATTGGATGAGTGCATGGATAGTGACAAGGAGATGGCTGGACTGCATCAGTAGTGCTCAGGGGATTTAAGCAGTGCATGTGTTAGTGCCTGGGTCATTGCATGAGTACATGGGTAGTGACTGGATGATTAGAGTACTGCAAGGAGAGTGCATGGTGAATTCATAAGTGCTTGTGTTTTGGCGTACTGATTAGATAAGGACATGGAACTGGCTGGGTGAGTGGAGGAGTGCATGGGTAGTGGCAAGGAGATGCCGGGACTGCATCAGTAGTGCTCAGGGGATTTAAGCAGTGCATGTGTTAGTGCCTGGGTCATTTGATGAGTACATGGGTAGTGACTGGATGATTAGAGTACTGCAAGCAGAGTGCATGGTGAATGTATAAGTGCTTGTGTTTTGGCGCAGTGATTATATAAGGACATGGAACTGGCTGGGTGATTGGAGGAGTGCATGGGTAGTGACAATTATATGGCTGGACTGCATCAGTAGTGCTCGGGATTGTAGCAGTGCATGTGTTAGTGCCTGGGGCATTGCATAAGTACATGGGTACTGGCTGGATGACTAGAGTACTGCAAGGAAAGTGCATGGTGAAATTATAAGTGCTTGTGTTTTGGCAGAGTCATTGGATATGTACATAGTGCTGGCTGGGTAATTGGATGGGGTGTATGGGTAGTGACAAGGAGATTGTTGGACTGCAGCAGTTGTGCTCAGGGTATTGTAGCAGTGCATGTGTTAGTGCCTGAGTTATTGCATGAGTACATGGGTACTGACTGAATGATTAGAGTACTGCAAGGACTGTGCATGGTGAATTTATAAGTGCTTATATTTTGGCGCACTGATTAGAAAAGGACATGGAACTGGCTGGGTGATTGGAGAGGTGCATGGGTAGTGACAACTAGATGGCTGGACTGCATCAGTAGTGCTCACGGGATTGTAGCAGTGCATATGTTAGTGCCTAGGTCATTGCATGAGTACATGGGTAGTGACTGGATGATTACAGTACTGCAAGGAGAGTGCATGGTGAATTTATAAGTGCTTGTGTTTTGGCGCAGTGATTAGATAAGGACATGGAACTGGCAGTGTGATTGGAGAAGTGCAGGGGTAGTGACAAGGAGATGGCTGGACTGCATCAGTAGTGCTCAGGGAATGTAGCAGTGCATGTGTTAGTGCCTGGGTCATTGCATAAGTACAAGGGCACTGGCTGGATAATTAGACTACTGCAGGGAAAGTGCATGGTGAATTTATAAATGCATGGGTTTTGGCAGAGTGATTGGATAAGTACATGGTGCTGGCTGGGTGATTGGATGGGGTGTATGGGTAGTGACGAGGAGATTGTTGGACTGCATCAGTAGTGCTCAGGGTATTGTAGCAGTGCATTTGTTAGTGCCTGGGTCATTGCATGAGTATATGGGTAGTGACCGAATGATTGCAGTACTGCAAGGAGAGTGCATGGTGAATTTATAATTGCTTGGGTTTTGACGCAGTGATTAGATTAGGACATGGAACTGGCTGGGTGATTGGAGGAGTGCATGGGTATTGACAAGGAGATGGCTGGAGTGCATCAGTAGTTCTCAGGGGATTGTAGCAGTGCGTGTGTTAGTGCCTGGGTCATTGTATGAGTGCATGAGTAGTGACTGGATGATTACAGTAGTGCAAGGAGAGTGCACGGTGAATTTATGAGTGCTTGTGTTTTGGCGCAGTGATTAGATAACGATATGGAACTGGTTGGGTGATTGGAGGAGTGCATGGGTATTGACAAGGAGATGGCTGGACTGCATCAGTACTGCTCAGGGGATTGTAGCAGTGCATGTGTTAGTGCCTGGGTCATCGCATGAGTACATCAATAGTGACTGGATGATTAGAGTACTGCAAGGAGAGTGCATGGTGAATTTATAAGTGCTTGTGTTTTGGCGCAGTGATTAGATAATGACATAGAACTGGCTGGGTGATTGGAGAAGTGCATAGGTAGTGACAAGGAGATGGCTGGACTGCAACAGTAGTGCGCAGGGGATTGTAGCAGTGCATGTGTTAGTACCCGGGTTATTGCATAAGTACATGGGTAGTGACTGGATGATTAGAGTACTGCAAGGAGAGTGCATGATGAATTTATAAGTCTTGCGTTTTGGCGCACTGATTAGATAAGACATGGAACTGGCTGGGTGATTGGAGGAGTGCATGGGTAGTGACAAGGAGATGGCTGGACTGCATCAGAAGTGCTTAGGTGATTCTAGCAGGGCATGTGTTAGTGCCTGGGCCATTGCATAAGTACAAGGGATCTGACTGGATGATTAGGGTACTGCAAGGAGAGTGCATGGTGAATATATAAGTGCTTGTGTTTTGGCTCAGTGATTAGATAAGGAAATGGAACTGGCTGAGTGATTGGAGGAGTGCATGGGTAGTGACAAGGAGATGGCTGGACTGCATCAGTAGTGCTCAGGGGATTGTAGCAGTGTATGTGTTAGTTCCCGGGTCATTGCATGGGTACATGGGCAGTGACTGGATGATTAGAGTACTGCAAGGAGAGTGCATGGTGAATTCATAAGTGCTTGTGTTTTGGCGTACTGATTAGATAAGGACATGAAACTGGCTGGGTGAGTGGAGGAGTGCATGGGTAGTGGCAAGGAGATGGAAGGAATGCATCAGTGGTGCTCAGGGGATTGTAGCAGTGCATGTGGTAGTGCCTGGATCATTGCATAGGTACCTGGGTAGTGACTGGATGATTAGAGTACTGCAAGGAGAGTGCATGGTGAATTTATAAGTTCTTGTGTTTTGGCGCAGTGATTAGATAAGGACATGGAATTGGCTGGGTGATTGGAGGAGTGGTTGGGTAATGACAAGGAGATGGCTGGACTGTATCAGTAGTGCACAGGGGATAGTATCAGTGCATGTGTTAGTGCCTGGGTCATTGCATGATTATATGGGTAGTGACTGGAAGATTAGAGTGATGTAAGGAGAGTGCATGGTGAATTTATAAGTGCTTGTGTTTTGGCTCAGTGATTAGATAAGGAAATGGAACTGGCTGGGTGATTGGAGGAGTGCATGGGTAGTGAGAAGGAGATGGCTGGACTGCATCAGTAGTGCTCAGGGTATTGCAGCGGTTAATGTGTTAGTGCCTGGGTCATTGCATGAGTACATCGGTAGTGACGGGATGATTAGAGTACTGCAAGGGGAGTGCATGGTGAATTTATAAGTTCTTGTGTTTTGGCGCAGTGATTAGATAAGGACATGGAATTGGCTGGGTGATTGGAGGAGTGGTTGGGTAATGACAAGGAGATGGCTGGACTGTATCAGTAGTGCACAGGGGATAGTATCAGTGCATGTGTTAGTGCCTGGGTCATTGCATGAGTATATGGGTAGTGACTGGAAGATTAGAGTGATGTAAGGAGAGTGCATGGTGAATTTATAAGTGCTTGTGTTTTGGCTCAGTGATTAGATAAGGACATGGAACTGGCTGGGTGATTGGAGGAGTGCATGGGTAGTGAGAAGGAGATGGCTGGACTGCATCAGTAGTGCTCAGGGTATTGGCGCGGTTAATGTGTTAGTGCCTGGGTCATTGCATGAGTACATCGGTAGTGACTGGATGATTAGAGTACTGCAAGGAGAGTGCATGGTGAATATATAAGTGCTTGTGTTTTGGCACAGTGATTAGATAAGGACATGGAACTGTTTGGGTGATTTGAGGAGTGTATGGGTAGTGACAAAGAGACCCCAGGACTGCATCAGTAGTGCTCAAGGTATTGTAGTAGTGCATGTGTTTGCCTGGATAATTGCATAAGTATATGGGTAGTGACTGGATGATTAGAGTACTGCAAGGAGAATTCATGGTGAATTTATAAGTGCTTGTGTTTTGGCGCAGTGATTAGATAGGGACATGGAACTGGCTGAATGATTGGAGGAGTGCATGGGTAGTGACAAGGAGATGGCTGGACTGCATCAGTAGTGCTCAGGGGTTTTGTAGCAGTGCATGTGTTAGTGCCAGGGTCATTGCATTGGTACATGGGTAGTGACTGGATGAGTAGAGTACTGCAAGGAGAGTGCATGGTGAATTTATAAGTGATTGTGTTGTGCCACAGTGATAAGATAAGGACATGGAACTGGATGGGTGATTGGAGAAGTGCATAGGTAGTGACAAGGAGATGGCTGGACTGCATCAGTAGTGCGCAGGGGATTGTAGCAGTGCATGTGTTAGTACCCGGGTTATTGCATAGGTACATGGATAGTGATTGGATGATTAGAGTACTGCAAGGAGAGTGCATGATGAATTTATAAGTCTTGCGTTTTGGCGCACTGATTAGATAAGACATGGAACTGGCTGGGTGATTGGAGGAGTGCATGGGTAGTGACAAGGAGATGGATGGACTGCATCAGTAGGGCTCAGGGGATTGTAGCAGTGTATGCGTTAGTTCCTGTGTTATTGCATGAGTACATCGGTAGTGACTGGATGATTAGAGTACTGCAAGGAGAGTGCATGGTAAATTTATAAGTGCTTGTCTTTTGGAGCAGTGATTAAATAAAGACATTGAACTCGCTGGGTGATTGGAGGAGTGCATGGGTAGTGACAAGGAGATAGCTGGACTGCATCGGTAGTGCTCAGGGGATTGTAGCAGTGCATGTGTTAGTGCCTGGGTCATTGCATAAGTACATGGGCACTGGCTGGATGATTAGACTACTGCAAGGAAAGTGCATGGTGAATTTATAAGTGCTTGGATTTTGGCAGAGTGATTGGATAAGTACATGGTGCTGGCTGGGTGATTGGATGAGGTGTATGGGTAGTGACGAGGAGATTGTTGGACTGCATCAGTAGTGCTCAGGGTATTGTAGCAGTGCATTTGTTAGTGCCTGGGTCATTGCATGTGTACATGGGTAGTGACCGGATGATTACAGTACTGCAAGGAGAGTGCATGGTGAATTTATATGTGCTTGTGTTTTGGCGCAGTGATTAGAAAAGGACATGGATCTGGCTGTGTGATTGGAGTAGTGCATGGGTATTGACAAGGAGATGACTGGACTGCATCAGTAGTGATCAGGTGATTGTAGCAGTGTGTGTGTCAGTGCCTGGGTCATTGCATAAGTACATGGGTACTGACTGGATGATTAGAGTACTGCAAGGAGAGTGCATTGTGAATGTATAGTTGCTTGGTTTTAGACGCAGTGATTAGATTAGGGCATGGAACTGGCTGGGTTATTGGAGGAATGCATGGGTATTGACAAGGAGATGGCTTGAGTGCATCAGTAGTGCTCAGGGGATTGTAGCAGTGCATGTGTTAGTGCCTGGGTCATTGTATGAGTGCATGAGTAGTGACTGGATGATTACAGTAGTGCAAGGAGAGTGCACGGTGAATTTATGAGTGCTTGTGTTTTGGCACAGTGATTAGATAATGATATGGAACTGGTTGGGTGTTTGGAGGAGTGCATGGGTATTGACACGGAGATGGCTGGAGTGCATCAGTAGTGCTCAGGGGATTGTAGCAGTGCATGTGTTAGTGCCTGGGTCATCACATGAGTACATCAATAGTGACTGGATGATTAGAGTACTGCAAGGAGAGTGCATGGTGAATTTATAAGTGCTTGTGTTTTGGCGCAGTGATTGGATAAGTACATTGTGCTGGCTGGGTGATTGAAGAAGTGCATGGGTAGTGACAAGGAGATGCCTGGACCGCATTAGTAGTGCTCAGGCGATTATAGCAGTGCATGTGTTAGTGCCTGGGTCATTGCATGAGTACATGGGTAGTAACTGGATGATTAGAGTACTGCAAGGAGAGTTCATGGTGAATTTATAAGTGCATGTGTTTTGCGCCGTGATTAGATAAGGACATGGATTATGCTGGGTGATTGGAGGAGTGCATGGGTAGTGACAAGAAGATGGCTGGACTGCATCAGTAGTGCTCAGGGGATTGTAGCAGTGCATGTGTTAGTGCCTGGGTCATTGCATGAGTACATGGGTAGTCACTGGATGATTAGTGTACCACAAGGAGAGTGCATGGTGAATTTATAAGTGATTGTGTTGTGGCACAGTGATAAGATAAGAACATGGAACTGGATGGGTGATTGGAGAAGTGCATAGGTAGTGACAAGGAGATGGCTGGACTGCATCAGTAGTGCACAGGGGATTGTAGCAGTGCATGTGTTAGTACTCGGGTTATTGCATCGGTACATGGGTAGTGACTGGATGATTAGAGTACTGCAAGGAGAGTGCATGGTGAATTTATAAGTCTTGTGTTTTGGTGCACTGATTAGATAAGACATGGAACTGGCTGGGTGATTGGAGGAGTGCAAGGGTAGTGACAAGGAGATGCCTGGACTGCATCAGTAGTGCTCAGGGGATTGTAGCAGTGTGTGCGTTAATACCTGTGTTATTGCATGGGTACACCGGTAGTGACTGGATGATTAGAGCACTGCAAGGAGAGTGCATGGTACATTTATAAGTGCTTGTCTTTTGGTGCAGTGATTAGATAAAGACATTGAACTCGCTGGGTGATTGGAGGAGTGCATGGGTAGTGACAAGGAGATGGCTGGACTGCATCAGTAGTTCTTAGGGGATTGTAGCAGGGCATGTGTTAGTACATGGGTCATTGCATGAGTACATGGGTAGTGACTGGATGATTAGAGTACTGCAAGGAGAGAGCATTGTGAATTTATATATGCTTGGGTTTTGACGCAGTGATTAGATTAGGACATGGAACTGGCTGGGTGATTGGAGGAGTGCATGGGTATTGACAAGGAGATGGCTGGAGTGCATCAGTAGTGCTCAAGGGATTGTTGCAGTGCATCTGTTAGTGCCTGGGTCATTGTATGAGTGCATGAGTAGTGACTGGATGATTACAGTAGTGCACGGAGAGTGCACGGTGAATTTATGAGTGCTTGTGTTTTGGCGCAGTGATTAGATAACGATATGGAACTGGTTGGGTGATTGGAGGAGTGCATGGGTATTGACACGGAGATGGCTGGACTGCATCAGTAGTGCTCAGGGGATTGTAGCAGTGCATGTGTTAGTGCCTGGGTCATCGCATGAGTACATCAATAGTGACTGGATGATTAGAGTACTGCAAGGAGAATGCATGGTGGATTTATAAGTGCTTGTGTTTTGGCGCAGTGATTGGATAAGTACATTGTGCTGGCTGGGTCATTGCATGAGTACATGGGTAGTGACTGGATGATTACAGTACTGCAAGGAGAGTGCATGGTGAATTTATAAGTGCTTGTGTTTTGGTGCAGTTATTAGATAAGGACATGGAACTGGCAGAGTGATTGGAGAAGTGCAGGGGTAGTGACAATGAGATTGCTGGACTGCATCAGTAGTGCTCAGGGGATTGTAGCAGTGCATGTGTTAGTGCCTGGGTCATTGCATAAGTACATGGGCACTGGCTGGATGATTAGACTACTGCAAGGAAAGTGCATGGTGAATTTATAAGTGCTTGGGTTTTGGCAGAGTGATTGGATAAGTACATGGTGCTGGCTGGGTGATTGGATGGGGTGTATGGGTAGTGACGAGGAGATTGTTGGACTGCATCAGTAGTGCTCAGGGTATTGTAGCAGTGCATTTGTTAGTGCCTGGGTCATTGCATGATTATATGGGTAGTGACCGAATGATTGCAGTACTGCAAGGAGAGTGCATGGTGTATTTATACGTCCTTGTGTTTTGGCACAGTGATTAGAAAAGGACATGGAACGGGCTGGGTGATTGGAGTAGTGCATGGGTAGTGACAAGGAGATGACTGGACTGCATCAGTAGTGCTCAGGTGGTTGTAGCAGTGCATGTGTCAGCGCCTGGGCCATTGCATAAGTACATGGGTACTGACTGGATGATTAGAGTACTGCAAGGAGAGTGCATGGTGAATTTATAAGTGCTTGTGTTTTGGCGCAGTGATTAGATAAGGACATGGAACTGGCTGGGTGATTGGAGGAGTGCATGGGTATTGACAAGGAGATGGCTGGAGTGCATCAGTAGTGCCCAGGTGATTGTAGCAGTGCACGTGTTAGTGCCTGGGTCATTGCATATGTACATGGTAGTGACTGGATGATTAGAGTACTGCAAGCAGAGTGCATGGTGAATTTATAAGTGCTTGTGTTTTGGCGCAAGGTGAGTGCATATCTTTTAAACATTTATAAACAAATAAAATAAAAGCAAATCATATAAAATTATGATTATAAACAAATATCAATAAAAATATATTTAACCAATAGTAGGCAAGGTATTGAAGTCTGTGAATAATATTAATACTATACCCACTCTAGTTTATGCAACAGTAGAGTAAGGTCCTAATTATGATGCCGGTCGTAAAGCCTCTGACCACAGGTTTCAACGGTTTCAATTTCCATCATCCTAATTTCAATCTAGGTGGTTGGATATTGAAACCGGTCAGTCAATCCGGCTGGCTTCTGATGGGCTCAAGGAGCCCTGTGGCCAGTCGAAACAATACGTAATCCCTATACGATGGCGTTTCAGCCATCAGGATTACTATTCCAAACAGTTCAACATTGAATCAAGTTTATTTAATTTTCATCAATATAAAGGTTATTTTGACTACTTTTGTTCATGTTGGAGTGGGATAAGTAAATCTGATCCATACAAAAGCCACCACTTTTCCTACTGTTGCTCAGGTTAGAGTGGGAATAGTAAATCTAACCCCTCCAAAGTCCAACACTTTCCCTACTGGTGTACAGGGTTTGAATGAAAAGTGTAAATCTGAACCATCCAAAGTCCAATATTTTCTCTACTGTTGCTTACTTGGAATGGGAATGGTAAATCTAACTCCTCCAAAGTCCAGGAATTTCCAAGGTCTAAGTGTAAGCCTTGGCAATGTTGTGCAACAGGCTTCAAAAATATTGCATACAACATCTGTGGAGTCTAGTTGTCCTCATGCGGTCAAGACAACTGAATCATAGCTTAAGGACCCCAAAAGTAGGTTTAAAATTGGCTTATGTATGTATGCGTGCCCTATTGTACCTCTGCTGAGGAAGTGTGGTTGGACATCTGTACGGTGCTAGGAGATGGAAAGAGAGAGCACACCCATAATCACATGTAACAAAGACAGGTGAAATATTTATTAGGCAACCTCTATTCTAAATGTAATACATCATGCACAGAAACAAGCAATGGAAAGGAGGATAATTTGTGTGTATTGGGTTTTTGTGATTATTGAGTATGTTAGAGATGCCACTCCCAGGAGCTCATGTTGGGCCAGTGTGAGGGGTTATTTTTTACCAGCAAACCACATGTCACTGAAATCAACAGCAACCAAGTGATGTCAAAAGGTTACTGTTGGACTGTTGCTTAAGTCAGAATGGAAATAGGAAATCTGTCCCTTCCAAAGTCAAACACTTTCCCTACTATTGATCACCCAACAATTTCACTACTGTTGCTCAAGTTGGATTTAGAGAAATAAATCTAGCCCCAACAAAGTCTAGCACATTCCGTACTATTTCCTATGGGTATTGGGAATATTAAATCTACCCCCTTCAAAGTCCAACACTGTCCCTACTTTTCTTATATTGGAGTAGGAATAGAAATACTGACCCTCCAAAGTCCAACACTTGCCCTACTGTTCCTCTACTTAAAATGGGAATAGTTAATTTTACCCCTCCAAGTCTTAATTTTTTATCTGATTGGTTGATGTTTAATATACATTTTTGTTTTAATTTTGAAAGTATTTGTAATTTATTTTTATGTTGTTATTTTTTCTCTATCTTTCCATTTTTGTAATATCTAGTGTTTTAATTATAATCAATTGTATTCTTTTTTATTGATGGGTAGTTAACTTTATTATTTAAAATATTTTTGATTTTCTAAAATATATATTTGTATTTTGTTTCCCATTTATAGTTTTTTATATCCGCTTATAGTTTAGGTATAATGCTTTTAAAATGTAATATTTTTTTTAAGTTATTAAATGTCTTAAATCAAATACATTGTATAATACTTAAAATGCGATATATGTATCCCTTTTTTAACAATATTGTAGTCTTCTAAAATGTTGTTATTTATATTTGTGACTTTCAATATCAGTTATGTAAAGATATTTGTGATTGTTGCTGATATTTATTTATACGATATTTCATTGTTCAACCTATTACTGCTCAAAATGAGGTACAATGCAAAAAATACATTCACCAACATAGTAGTGAAGGCAGAAAAGGTTGTTTGGTGTGCAGTGTGTTGAAACAGTGGTTGGCCATGTGTTATGCTCAACTTGCTTCAAGGCTGATCTGGCGTACTTTTAATATTAGTTTGGAAACTCTTTGGTTTTAGTAACTTTAAAAGTGTACCTTTTGAATAGCAATAGGCTTATTGTTTTGCTGGTGGGCGTTTAGCCCATCTCTAGGCCCATGCTTAACATATCCCTAACTCTTCCTGAGCCTCTCATTTTGTAGTAAGCAATCCATATTTCAAGGCACTCCCCAGTCCCTCCCATATTTACATAAAAAAACATATGCATAACGTTTGCAGATCCCTGCAACCATGGTGCAGATCTCTGCACAGAAAAGAAAGGGGCGGCAGAGACCTTCGAACATGTTTCTGTGAGTGGCATATTGCAGTATATGAGTAATGCTGTGATAATACTAATGAATGTGAATCGGCTCACCTCTGTGGAAAATGGGCATATTTGCTTACTTACTTAGAAAAACAGATACAAATGCTATTACTCAATAATTATGGCCCATGATTCCTCTTAAAATATACTCTCTATGTCACTATGTCACTGACTCAAATTAATAGGGGTACAGTTTATGTTACAGTACTTTTCATGAACACGATTCTGCATCATATATGTTATGTATTTTATATGGAACAAACAGTTATGATTTTGTTGACATCAATGTAGTGTTATTGTTTGTTGTCAGCCTCCGCTGCAATGACAGCTACAGCAGCTCCAAAGACTTTAGATGAGTAGGTACACAATAATACCAATTTAACACCTCAAAAGACAAAGCAAGTATTTTTGATGTCAAAAAGCAGGAATCTAGTACCAATCAATAAAATTATATCCTCAATAAAAGAAAAAAAGAAAACGTTATTTAAGACAACAAAATAAAGGCGATTTAACAGCAAACATGAAATATGTATAAAAAGAAGTGAGAACTAGGCGAGCAGTTATTAGAATGAAAATAGGAACGCCTTCCTTCAGGAAGCAATTTTTCATTTGACTGAGATATTTGGTCATCTTGTGTGGGTTTACAATTGAATGAAGGTGACTCTGAGTCCTCTGAAGTCTGTGTTTTACTCTGCAGTCTTTCTCTTTCCTCTCGCTTTCTGTTTTCGCCATCCTCATCCCACACACTCTTCCACATCACTGCTCCGAGCCAATTTATAATCCTTTCATCGCGCTCTCTCTAGTGATCTCCATTTCCGGCTGAAAATATCTCAGAGTCCCCTAAAAGCACTATGAAGAACCACCGTCATTAAAATTAATTATCCGCGCAGCGTGTAGTTGAAGGCAGACATGGCAACTGGGCATGCGCTGTTGTTATGACTCTGCAGTGCCAGCCAAAATCAGAGCATCTAACTTATTCATTGGGACGCTTTTCTCACATATAAGGGTGTGTGTTATACATGACATGTCTAAAATGTCCTTGTTAAAAGAACTATCGTCTGGGAGATGAGAAAGACCAGAGAGCGTGAAAAGCATTTTCATGGTATGCACCCGATGACGCCATTTACATTGTCTCCTGGTGCTGGAGATGGCCGGTCTTCTGTGATGGAAGTGCTAATGCGTCTTGAATCCAGGCTCTGATAGGACACGACACAAAAAGAAATTCTGCAAAGGACAGCAGCGGAATCTTTGCTTAACATTCCGTTCCCTATGGTTGTCGAGTACATGTGACTTGCCCACTTTACAGTAAAGGATTTCCTTGAAACTCAATTTCATTGTTGAATTGCAACAGCGTCGTTTGTCATCCTGCCAAGAGTCATCTATAACTAGTAAACAACTTATAAATATCGTAATGTGCTCGACAATTTGCATTGCAAACGATGCCAGATGATGGGTATACTGTAAAACATGGCAGACCCGTTTGGAGCATCTTAGATGCGCTACATTTAAAAAAATATTTCAGACGGATTCATGCACCCGGCGTGACCCTGCCCGAAAATTAAAAAATACATGCTTTTTTGGGGGCCTGGCGTCCCTGTGGGAACCCCTGAGAAGGCCTGGGGGGATCAGGGGGTTTTCACCCTGACCCCTTTTCTTGTTTTTTTAAATCTTTCTCTCACCTTTTCTTTCTCCCTCGGTCTGAGCACAAGATGGCTGCCAACACTTCCTGGTTTGAAGTGTTGGCAGCCAATTAGGGCCAAGCTGGTGGTGCTCGGGGGTTTAGGTCCCGCCCATATATATATATATATATATATATATATATATATATATATATATATATATATTCACTTAAAAAACCATAGGTTTCACACATGTTACAGTTAGCTGGACATTTCACTCATAAAAAACCAATGAAATTCCCCCGTTATAGTTAGTGCAGGCAACTATAACTCACGCGACCACAATCCTCTGCTGATGACGTCAGATATTACATCACTGATGACATATGTGTCTTTATGAAAAATAAATATTTGTAATATATGTATAGCTAAAGATTAATGGAAGGAGACATGGGTAAATAGGTGTCTAAATACAGTGATGTAATATCTGACGTCATCAGCAGAGGATTGCGGTCGCGTGAGTTATAGTTGCCTGCACTAACTATAACGGGGGAATTTCATTGGTTTTTTACGAGTGAAATGTCCAGCTAACTATAACATGTGTGAAACCTATGGTTTTTTAAGTGAATTTGCAAGGTTTTTTAAATGCTAATTCGTAACTATAACGTGTGTGAAACCTATGGTTTTTTCAGTGAATATATAAACATATAAATATAATCTGCATATCTATATAAATATAAATTCATGCAAACATATACATATATGCATACATATGCATGGTATGTACATGAAAGTTTGAAAAACTCTAATACAAGCAAAGCTAAAAAGCCACATAATTACAAACAGAATTGCTTTAACTTAAACGAGGGCGAGACCTATAGCATTTTCAATGCTTGTTTACTTTGATTCCATCAAGAAGGCATTCAGATGTGTCCCATATTTTCCATAAATTCTGAATGGTAGCACTCTAGTTGCTCATTAGATCACTGTAGTAAAGCTACTGCTCACCAGGGAAGTCTGCTGCTGATATTGAAAGTGCATGTTTCAGTCTGAATGTCAGAATTTTTTAATGAAATAGAAGAGGATTTGATAAGTCACTCAAAATGTGCCCTAAATTTTCTTTTTTCCTCACTAATCATAATTTCTATGGCAAAATGAACCTCCTCATTGTGTTCCTTTTAAATTAAACTACTCACTCTCTACTACTCACACACTACTACTTTCTACTACTCACTCTCTACTACTCACTTTCTACTACTCTCTACTACTCTACTACTCTCTACTACTCACTCTCTACTACTCACTCTCTACTACTCTCTACTACTCTCTACCACTCAGTCTCTACTACTCTACTACTCACTCTCTACTACTCTCTACTACTCTCTCTCTCTACTACTCCCTCTCTACTACTCTCTCTACTACTCACTCTCTACTACTCACTCTCTACTACTCTCTACTACTCTCTACTACTCTCTACTACTCACTCTCAACTACTCACTCTACTACTCTCTCTACTACTCACTCTACTACTCACTCTACTACTCTCTACCACTCACTCTCTACTACTCTCTCTCTCTACTACTCACTCTCTACTACTCACTCTACTACTCTCTACTATTCTCTACTACTCTCTCTGCTACTCACTTTCTACTACTCTCTACTACTCACTCTCTACTACTCACTCGCTACTACTCTACTACTCTCTACTACTCTCTCTACTACTCACTCTCTACTACTCACCCTCTACTACTCTCTACTACTCTCTCTCTACTACACACTCTCTACTACTTGCTCTCTACTACTCACTCTACTACTCACTCTGTACTACTCCCTACTACTCCCTACTACTCACTCTACTACTCACTCTCTACTACTCTCTACTACTCACTCTCTACTTCTCCACTACTCTCTACTAATCACTCTATACTACTCACTCTGTACTACTCTCTACTACTCTCTCTACTACTGTCTACTACTCACTCTCTCTACTACTCTCTCTCTACTACTCACTCCCTACTACTCACTCTCTACTACTCACTCTCTACTACTCTCTCTCTACTACTCTCTACTACTCTCTACTACTCACTCTCTACTACTCTCTACTACTCACTCTCTACTACTCTCTACTACTCATTCTTCTACTTATTCTCTACTACTCATTCTCTACTACTCTCTCTCTGCTACTCAGTCTCCACTACTCACTCTCTACTACTCTCTACTACTCACTCTCTAATACTCACTCTCTACTACTCCCTCTACTACTCACTCTCTACTACTCTCTACTACTCTCTACTTCTCACTCGCTACTACTCTCTACTACTCACTCTCTACTACTCACTACTACTCTCTCCTACTCACTCTCTGCTACTCTCTCTACTACTCTCTACTACTCTCTCTACTACTCTCTCTCTACTCTCTATTACTCATCCTCTACTCTCTACCTCTCTACCTTTCTCTACCTCTCTCTCTACTACTCTCTACCTCTCTACCTCTACCTCTCTACCTCTACCTCTCTACCACTACCTCTCTACCTCTACGTCTCTACCTCTACATCTCTACCTCCCTACCTCTCTCTACCTCTCTCTACACGCACACATATGCACATATATGCATTTATATATATGTATGTGTATATATATATGTATATACATACATATATAAACATATATATAATTTGCATATCTATATAAATACAAATATAAATGCATGCATACATATACAGATATGCATGTTATTTACATGAAATTTTGAAAAACACTAATAAAAGCAAAGCTAAAAAGCCACCTAATTACAAACAGACTTGCTTTAACTTAAACGAGGGCGAGACCTATTGCATTTTCAATGCTTGTTTACTTTGGCTCCATCAAGAAGGCATTCAGATGTGACACATTTGCCATACATTCTGAATGGTAGCACTCTAGTTCCTCATTAGATCACTGTAGTAAAGCTACTGCTCATCAGGGAAGTCTGCTGCTGGTATTCAAAGTGCATGTTTCAGTCTGCATGTCAGAACTTTTTAATGAAATAGAAGAGGATTTGAGAAGTCACTCAAAATGTGCCCTCATTTTCTTTCTTCAGCATCAATCATAATTTCTATGGCAAAATGAACCCCCTCATTGTGTTCCTTTTTAAATTAAATGTTTTAAGTGTTACCAGTTTATTCCAATCAAGATGGCTTCAGATGTGCCATACTTTTGTCATAATGAAGACAGTAAGCACTCTAGTTGTTTATAAGAACACTCTGGGACATTCTGTCATTGGGCTATACTTGGGCTACATCTGGGTGATATTTGGGCTACATTTGGGCTCTTTTGTCTCTGGTGGCCATCTTGACAGACTTATTTGTTATGAAGTTTCCTAATTTCCTCATTTACTGCAGTCTCCTCAGTAGGAAATACTTTCAGTTTTTTACTTTGATTCCAAAGGCATTCAGATGTGTCACACATTTGCCATAAATTCAGAATGTTAGCACTCTTTTTGCTCATTAGATCACTGTAGTAAAGCTACTGCTCACCAGGGAAAACTGCTGCTGGTATTGAAAGTGCATGTTTCAGTCTGCATGTCAAAATCTTTTAATGAAATAGAAGAGGATTTGAGAAGTCACTCAAAATGTGCCCTAATTTTTCTTTCTGCAGCACTAATCATACATTCTGTGGCAAAATGAACCCTCTCATTTTGTTCCTTTTTAAATTAAATGTTTTAAATGTTACCACTTTATTCCAATCAAGATGGCTTCAGGTGTGCCATACCTTTGTCATAAGTAAGACTGTTAGCGCTCTAGTTGTTCTTTGGAACACTCTGGGAAGCTGCAGTAGAACACAAAGGAATCAACTGACAGTCTCTGCCCTTGTTGGATGTACATGTTTTACTGAGAATGTCAGACTTCATTCTCACATGACTGAGAAAGATAATGTGAATTTACAGAAAATATGCTCTCAGTTTAGCTTATAGATCACCTTCCAAACCTCTGTGGGAAAAGCATGTGAAAATAGTTTTCTCTCAAACATGATTCATGATATCCCAGCAGAAGGCTTTTTCACATGGTAAAATCACCTTAGAACATACTACAATTCCTAAAATGAGTATGGTACCATCAACAAATGATTTATAATGTAACTAAAGTCTTAAAACCTTCTATTAACTGCAATGCTTTTTAATGAGGTGCTATCATGTATATTGGTCCCAAGATGGCTGCCAACACTTCTTGGATGAAGTGCTGACAGCCAATCAGATATCACAATGAGATGTTTGGTTAGGCTCCGCCCAGATATGTATATGATTTTACTTTTGATTTTCTCAGGAACTACTGAACGGATTTACACCATATATGCAAAAGGCACATGCCTGACCTGAGGACTACTTCTTTGCCAAATTTCAAGTAATTCTGTTCAGCCGTTCTGGCTGTAGCTGTGTCTAAAGGTCCTATGGAAAAATGCATGGGGAAAACGCGTTTTGGGACCCCCCTTTTTTCTCGGCCCCCGCTTGACGAATCACCCCGAGACTTTCAGGGTAGGAGCTGAACGGAGTGCCCCATTAGTTTTGAATATTTCGCGAGGATTCGTCAACCGGCGCCAAAGTTATTCAAAATAGAATTTTGAGATTTCCTATGGAAACTAGGTTGTAACTATAATTATCTACTGGCGACCGCCAGTAGATAATATATATATATATATATATATATATCTATATATATATATATATATTCACTGAAAAAAACAAAGGTTTCAGGGGCTTTATATTTAGGAATTGGCATTTAAAAACCTTAGAAATTCACTGAAAAAACCATAGGTTTCAGGGGTGTTATAGTTAGCTGGACATTTCCCTCTTATAAAACCATTGAAATTCCCCTGTTATAGTTAGTTCAGCTAACTATAACTCGCGCTCCCGCAATGCACTGCTGATGACGTCACATATTACATCACTCATGACATGGTCAGTGACATCACTGATGACATCACTGATGACATCTCAAATGACATCACTGATGACATCACTGATGACATCATCCAGTGACTGTGTGTTTCTGTAAATTTTAAATATGTTTTATATATTTATAGTGAAATGCCTGTGGAAGAATGAGTGGCTGTACAAGTGTGTGAATGGATGATTTTCTAGGTGCGTAACTCTATAAGTGAGTCATTAAATGTATCTTACTGCAGACTAGTGACTAAACTGTGTGAATGTCTGTATGTTCTGTCTGTTGGTGTATAAGTGGCTACATGGTTTTGTGAATAGCTATATGAGTGTCTATATGGGTTATCGATTGGTTGTCTGAGTATCTGTATGGGTGCCTGAGTGTTTGTGTGGGTAGGCTGTGTGTGACTCTGTGCATAGATATGTGAGTGGGTGATTCTATGGGTGCCTGGTTTTAAGAGTGCATCTGTGATGAACTGTATGGTTGAGCGAGTGTATGTATGGGTGTGTTAGGGATTGAATGTATATCTCAGTGGTACATTTGTGACTAACTACATATGTGAAAGGCAGTATATATGCGTGTAAGAGTATATAAGTGGGTATATGTGAGAGTGTGTGATTGTGAGAGTGGCTGTATGGATGAGTGTGTGCTTGTATCATTGATTGTATAGGAGCGTAAGAATGTGGTACTATTTGTATGAGTGTGTGAACTTGAGTGTGTATAACTGCATAGGTGAGTAAATGGGAGTGTGATTAATTATTTGCATGACTGACTAGGTGTGACAGTACCTCTATGGATGATTGGTGGTGTGTGAGTGTCTATGTAGGTGTATAAATGCATATGATAGTCTTGTACGGAGTGACTGTAAGTATGAGTGACTGTACATGTGAATGAGTGGAGGTGTATGTAGACCTAAGAGTTAATAAGTGGGTATGTAGTTATTGGTATTGAAGTATCTATGGTTTTGAGAATGGACGTCTGAAATTTTGAGTTCGTGTATCAACGGTTAAATTAGGGTGTGAGAAGATGCAGTAATTTATCACATGGATGATGTCATCAGTGATGTCATCAGTGATGTCATTTGAGATGTCCTCAGTGATGTCATCAGTGATGTCACTGACCATTTCATGAGTGATGTAATATGTGACGTCATCAGCAGTGCATTGCGGGGGGGCGAGTTATAGTTAGCTGAACTAACTATAACAGGGGAATTTCAATGATTTTGTACGAGGGAAATGTCCAGCTAACTATAACACCCCTGAAACCTATGGTTTTTTCAGTGAATTTCTAAGGTTTTTTTAAATGCCAATTCCTAATTATAACGCCCCTGAAACCTTTGGCTTTTTCAGTGAATATATATATATATATATATATATATATATATATATATATTACCTACTGGCGGTCGCCAGTAGGTAGTTATAGTTAGGACCCCGTTTCCATAGGAAATCCGCAACATTCTATTTTGAATAACTTTGGCGCCGGTCGACGAATCCTCGCGAATTTCTCAAAATAGGTGGGACGCTACGCTCCGCTCCTACCCTGAAAGTCTCGGGGGGATTCGTCAAGCGGGGGCTGAGATAAAAGGGGGGTCCCAAAACGCGTTTTTCCCATGCATTTTTCCATAGGACCTTTAGACAGGGCTACAGCCCGAACGGCTGAACAGAATTACTAGAAATTTGGCAGAGAGGTAGTCCTCAGGTCAAGGAAGTGCCTTTTGTAGGTTTGGTGTAAATCTGTTCAGTAGATTCTGAGAAAATAGCCTTTAAATCAATATATATATCTGAGCCAGCTTACGGTACGCTTACCGTAAGCTTACCGTACGCGTACGGTGGCGTGCGCGAGCGCGATTCTGATTGGCTGTTAGATCTTAGTAAACATTCGAATCGGCCGAAACCAGGAAGCGGCGGCCGCCATTTTGTGTATTTCACCCCGGTAAAAAAGAGTGATATCTTGAAAAGGGGGCAAGGGAGAGAGTTACAGACCCCCTAACATTTGTAAGGGGGTCAAAGAAGGACATAAAAGTACAAAGAAAACATTTATTGATTTTAAAAAAAATCACGGGGTACGCGTACGGTAAGCTTACGGTAAGCGTACGGTAAAAAAAAAATACAAAAAAGAAATGAAATTCAGATTTAAGTGTTTAGATATTAGGGGGCTCTAAAAAGAGCCGTTGTGTTTATTAAGTGATTTTTTTGTGGTACCTACAAGTAAGTACCGATGCAGAGTCTAAGGTTCAAGAGGAAGACTCTGTTCCCTTCATCATTGAAGTGCACACTATCTCCTCTATAAATGTCTTGCATGTCGTAACGCAAGTTGTTGTGGTAAATGGAACCCATACCATAGTCACGGAGGAAAGCAGAAACAGATTTGTTGACGTGCTTTCTTGCTTTGTCAATCTGCGGACAGAAATGATTGGACCAGTTCCATTTTTGCCTTTGGCATATGTTAGAAAACACAAAGGCAGTTTTAGGGAAAAGTGAAAACAGTTGTGCAAAGGTGTCCTTCATAAGCATTTCCAGACCTACCCCAGTCAAAGTGCCTAGGTCATTGCCACCACAGTGCACTATTATGAGGTCAGGGTGTTGGATTTGCATGAAGGATTTCACCAATGGCATCAATTGGTGCCACTTTAACCCTCTCTGACCAATCCATTTAATGTCTACATTTGGCAAAGCAAGGTCTCTCACCATACCTGTTTTCTCTGCAAACTTTTCACTCCAGAAGACATAGCTGGGCCCTACAATCCACACTGTGAACATCTTCAAAGGAGAACTGGATGCACTCAGGAGGTGTCTTTCAGTAGAATGGCAATATGAAAAGAAAGACAGTTTGGAAATGGAGGCATACATATTTTTTTCAAAACAAAAAGAACTGATTGGCTGTTTCATACCATTCTAGAATAAAATCTAGGCTGTATGTGTAAATTAATAGAAGCATGTTTTGTATTGGTACAGAAAAATGTGTTACCAAAGAACAGTACTATGGATTTGCTGTTAGGTTTGAAAAGTCAAGCACTCTTGCTCTGTGGAATTGAAACATTGTGTGGCGAACTTCTGACCTGACTCCACACAGCAGTGTTTCATGAGCTGTTGCTATGGTAGCAGGCAGAAGTCAAGTTGGGGGAAGGGTACTAGGCAGAAGTCAAGTTGGGGGCAGGGTACTTTTGGAAAAGGGTTGGTTTTCAACCAATAGAAATGTGTGATTACATTTGAAAAAAAGGGGGAAGCACTGAGATTTGAAACTTACATGTATATGTGTGGAAAAATAGAGGGAAACTTTGCCATTATCTGGTTCTGCTGAGAGGAGAGAGGTGTAGAGAACAGAGATCCTGGCTCTGATAATCTGCTGTTTGAGTGCCACATTTCTTTCACAACTAACTAATTTTAAAGGTGAGGTTAGAGTTTGAGAGGGGATGTATATGGTAAATTAAGAAATGAATAATAGAAATGTAATTCTTTTTGTTGAAGTTGCGTTTATTATTTTCTGTTTTGGGAGAAATTTAAATGTGAGGAACATGTAAAATAATATGGACTATGTTTTCACGATAAATTAAGGTGTATTGGTATAAAAAATGAATAGTTTAAGGGTTTGAGGTTGGACTCAGTAATGCAAATACATTCAGCATCACTAAGGCAGGTTGCCCTTGGTGGAATGTAGGCAGTCACCCAGGTTACACATGTTGGGAAATATAGGCAGAGATTTATTGTGTACAACTCTGGTAATTTTATATTTGCATTAGTAGGAAAAAGGGGGAGCGATTTTTTGGTGCAGAAGCAGACTCTTAGCACACACCCAGCTCCTTTCCATGTATAATCATGCACAGTATTCACAAGCGAGTGGGGTTTGAGGTTTCAGTCTGTAATGCAAATACATTCAGCATCACTAAGGCTGGTTGCCCTTGCTGGAGTGTAGGCAGTCACCCAGGATACACATGGTGGTGGTCTGAAAAAGCAGTCTGGACATGTGCATTTAAAAAAATCTGAAAAGTGGATTTATAATGTGTCAGTCTGTAAAAGTGATTATCACTTGCCAAAAAAAAAGAGCAGTAAGTGTGCATTCAAATTGGCAAAGAAATTTCGTTTTGTGACTATTGTGAAAAGAAATGTAGTAATATATTTAAATAAAATAAAGGAATTTTTTTTTAGTTTTTTTCAGGTATTGCTGAAGAGCAGTGAACAAAATTTAAGATGCCTACAAAATCCAGAGTTCAAAAAACTCACAAAAAAAACCTATATTTGAAGACAACTGGAGGACCAAAGTTAGTAGAAGATGCTCATGTTGGGAAAAAGAAAAAATCTTCTGGTAAGCAGAAAAAACAATTTCTAAAAAATATATTCAAAAGAATGAAAAATGTACAAAATGTCTGTACTGGAAAGAATGTTTTGAAAAGAAAAGGACAGGAAAAAATTGAGAATTTAGTTAATGCAAATATACCTTCTGCAACTGAAAAGATTTACATAAATAGAAAAACAGCGTTTAAAGAGATACGTAGAAAAATGTTTCAGAGAAGAGTTATGTCCAATTTGATAAAGGATGTGATGAAATATAAGCAAAAGAGTAAGTTTTATAAAAGAAAAAAAGAAATTGAAGCCATTGCAGCAAAGGCATTAGAATTAAAAAGGAAACTATTCATTTTAATTTTGAATAGGATGCGTACATTAGACAAAATGGTTAATGTACTGAAATCACATAGCAAAAGGAAAAGAGTAGTGAACAGAACAAACTTTTGTAAAGTGTTTTTAGGAAAGTGGATGCATAGTTCAAGTAGTGAACCTTTTTTTAATGAAGAGAGCTATTTTCAAAGTAATAGTTTGCTGCATGCAGTTGACACCAGAGGTCGTGCTTACGAAGTAAAAAATGGTTGCATAATGGAGAAGGAGATAATGGTTCCAAGAGATGAGGTACAAGTGATGGCAGATGAGGCTATGGGGAGACGTCCTAAAGCCCCAGTGTACACTTGGAATTGTAGTAGTATTTGCACTGTGCGTCAGGAATCTATTGACAAATTTCGTGAGTTTCTAAGAGAATATAGTAAAAAAAGTATAAAACAGAAGATTAAGGTGCTTCAAAGTCTAGATCCATGCAGAGTGAGAGAGAATACTGGTTTGCAGGGTCATTCTCTGGCTTGTCTATCTAGAAAAGTGTGTAATAGTGTTTTCCATCATTTTAGGATGCTGGCTGTTCATCATACTGAAATGAGAAAGTTTGTGAGACGGTTGTATTTTGCTAAAAGTCCAGCAATAAAGTTAGATGAATTGAATAGGGCTCTGTTCCGTGGAACGGTATCAGATGTAGAGAAGGTTGTTGATGAAATTCAGTTTTGTTACTTTGGTCCTGAACAAAACAGTGCAGAGAAGGACACAGTAAATGAGGATGAAGTGGAAGAGAATGTAGAACCCTCTGTAAGTAAGACATTTAATGATCACATAACAAAATTTGCAATAATCTCTAATGAAAGACCAAATATTACTTGTATTTGTTGCCGCAGAACTCATTATAGAAAACAAACCAGGTATGTTGATCTCTACAGAAAGAGTGAAAATGAAGATAATTATAAGTGGAAGGATTTTGCCACATATATATTTCTTGAAAATTGTTTTGAATTGGGTGAAGTACAGCGTATTTGTAAATACTGTTACAACAAGTTAGAGGAAAATAGAATGCCGACCAGAGCTGTACATAATAATTTAGAATTGGATGCTATTCCTGCTGAACTTTCTGAATTAAATACATATGAGTCTATACTCATTCAATGTGTTCATCCGTTCCAGACCATAGTACGTATGGAGCCCAAAACTGGTAAATTACCTCCTTCTGATTTACTGAGAGGTTTAAAAGGTAGAGTGGTGTATTTGCCCTTGGATTTGAAAAAAAATATGGAAACTATTGATGCAGATACTTTGGAAACTGAACCATTAATTATTCTGGTTAATGGTGTACCTACAAAGAATAAGAAGATTTGGCAGGAGCTGGTAGATGTACGGAAAGTACAAAGAGCAAATTTGTATTTGAAAAGGAATAACAAATGGTATGAATCAATTTATATAGAAGAAGAAGAAGAAGAAAATTTACAAGAAGACACAGAAACACCAACTGGACAAATTGAAAAAGTGGACAAGTCAAAGGAAGAAGAAATTTATGAACATTTTAGCATACATCCTCTTCATTCAAAAGAAGTTATGGGAGACAATATTGATCTCTTTCAGATGAAGAAAGCAAAAGGAAGTCCCGTGAGTGTATGGGAGGAGAGCTTGGAAGCTCGATGTTTTCCCCAGCTGTTTCCTAAAGGAAAAGGAGGACGATACGATGAACGTCCGGAACAGATTCCAGCTTCTGAGTATCGGACTACAAGACTATATGCTGAAGATCCCAGATTTCGACAAAGTATTCCTTATTTGTTCCATCTTTTATTTGAAAGCGACTTGTCTGCACTGTCTTATGCAGTAAATCACATTTTAAAAAGTGGAGTACATTTACAAAATGTGTCTGCTAAGGATTTTATGGAGAAAGTGCAGCACCGAGATGATCATTTGGAAACACAACTGATCAATCTGATGGCTTGTCAGCGTGGCACAAATGAATATTGGTACCGACGCCATGGTGAATTAAAATGCATGTTACGGAATTTAGGAACACCAACATGGTTCGTTACCCTAAGCTGTGCGGAGTACGCTAGGGATGATTTACTGGATTTTCTACGAGAGGCAAATTCAAACATTAAAAACATCGAATACAAGACAGCAGGAGAACTGTGCTCATTGGATCCGGTTAATGTTTGCAGATATTTCAATCATAGATTTGAGGCTATGATGTCCTTCATCTGCAATAAAAAAAATCCACCTCTTGGAGAAGTAGTAGATTTCTTTTGGAGAAAAGAGTACCAGGCAAGAGGTGCTCCTCATATTCATATGCTGTTGTGGATCAAGGATGCCCCAAAGTTTGGAACAGATACTGATGAAGCAGTGTTATCTTACATTGAAGAATATGCAACATGTGCTATACCAAAAAGCACAGAAGAGAAAAAGTTAAAGGAGCAAGTTTTACGTTTCCAAAGTCATCGGTGTGGAAAATACTGTCGACGGAAATACAAGAGCAAAGATAAATACTACACTAAATGTCGATTTGGATTTCCTAGACCTGTTCTTTCAAATGGAAGAGTAAACAGTTTTATCTCAGCTGTGAGACATACTATCACAAGAAAATCACCTAAGAATACCTACAACCTTAAAAGAAAAGAAGAATCAAAAAATATAAATGACTACAACCCAGTCATTTTATCCATGTGGAACGCTAACATGGATATACAGTATGTAGCTGACAATTCCATTGCTGTTGCTCGATATTTAACGTCTTACATTACGAAATCAGAAAAAACAGAATTGAAGGAAATGTGGGAAGAGATTTCTCACGAGAAGACTGTCAGTAAGAAGCTGTACAGTTTCAGTTTGAAGATGTTATCGCATCGAGAAATTGGATCCTACGAATGTTCAGATAGGTTATCTTCTGCAAGTCTCTACTCGAAGTCAAGAAGAATAATTTGGGCAAGTTTAGGCCTTGCAGCAATGAGAAATCGGGTACTAAAATCTGTTGGAGAAATTGAATATTTGGCCGAGAATGACCCAGAAAGTACAGATATTTTGAAATCAAACATGTTGGACACATATTATCCCAAGAGAAGTCAACATCTGGAGAACATGTGTCTCTATGAAGTGCTGCAGAACTACATTTATTCACGGAAAGCCGCAGAAGACATCAACAATGGAAAATATAAAGTCATTGGTGAGGAAGGATGTTTGGTGAAGCAAACAAAAGGAAGTTTGATAAATCACAGGAAGCTGAGTTGCGACACTACTGACAAGAAGGAATTTTACTACTTGGCTCTTTTACAGTTGTTTAAACCATGGCGTACAGAGGATGAACTACTGGGAGAATTTCAAAGCTATGAAGATTCTTTTAATGCTTGCAAAGACAGCATACAATGCAGTACATTCTCAAGTTATCTGCAAATGTTAAATGAAGAAATTGAACAGGAAACTACAATTGCAGTAGAAATAGCTAGAGACAGTTCTCAGGACAGCCAAAGTTCAGAAACCCTCAGTCAAGATCCCCTAGGACAACCAATCGTTGAAAATGAAGCATCAATAGCCATGAATGAAGTGGAAACGGCTATGAATCAAGCTCAAGAAGAATTTATAGACTTACAAAATTTGGAAAGACAACTCAACGAAGAGCAGCAACAAATTTATGAAGAGATCAGAAACAAAAATGATCACGGATTTCTACATGAAAAAAAAGAGTGCTCATGCACATCATTTCATCCAATCAGGATGTATGTAAGCGGACAAGCTGGAACTGGAAAACGTTTCCTAATTAAAGTCATCTGAAGCTACCTACAGCAAAAAACGGATTCTACTTTGTCTTGTGTGGTTACTGCTCCAACTGGGTTAGCAGCATATAACATAAAAGGAATCACTTTACATCGTTTGCTAATGTTACCAGTGGAGCATGAGAACAAAATACAATACAACAAGCTAACTGGAGAAGCATCCTTGGAAGTTTCAAGAGTCTTGAAGAAGATGCAAGTTCTCATTATTGATGAGGTGAGCATGGTTTCAAACTTAATGCTTGCCTTTGTGCATTTAAGAATGCAGCAAATTCTGAAGACAGACTATGACATGTTATTTGGTGGAAAACACGTCATAGTTTTTGGAGATCTTTTGCAACTTACTCCAGTTAAAGGACAACCAGTGTTTAATACTGTGACACATGAAGACACAAAGAAGTCATTGGGAAGCATCGGAAATACAAATATTTGGTCCTTCTTTGAGTACAAGGAACTTACTACTAATATGAGGCAAGCAAGCGATGAAGAATATGGAAGTATTCTGAAAGATATCAGAATTGGACTACTCACAGAAGTTGGCAAAAAAGCATTACAGAGTCGGCTGCTACATAATTTATTTCCAAAGGAAGAAATAGTTGCAGAGAAGATATACAAGAACATTGCAGAAAAGAAAAGTATCATCTGCTTAATGCCAACTCTACGTGAATGCTCAATATTCAATGAGGAGCTTTTGAAATTGGAAAAGGAAGAGATCAGGAAATTAGAAGCAGTGGACAAAATTGAGGATGGAAGAATTACTGTCACAGTAACAGGCACACTGAAAAATAAATTGGATTCACTAGAGAAGAACATTTCCAAAACAGCTGGATTAGAAAAAAATCTATATGTTTGCATGAACTGTAGAGTATTTTTAAGGAGAAATTTGGATGTTGAAAAAGGTTTAGTTAATGGAGCTATGGGAAGAGTTGTGGGTTTTATTAATTATCAGAAAAAAGATGGAATTGAATGTTTAAAAATAAAATTTGATCAGATAGAAGAAGTTAAAGACATTTGTCGTTGTTCAGTTCGTTTCATGCTTGTGAAAGACTTATATGTACGTAGGAAGCAGTTTCCGTTTTCGCTAGCATATGCTGTAACTATTCACAAGTCTCAAGGATTGACTGTAGATTGTGCATTTGTGAACATTGGTTCAACTGTGTTCAAAGAAGGTATGGCATATGTTGCTTTGTCACGAGTGAAAACATTATCAGGTTTATTCATGATAGACTTTGATGACTCAAAAGTTAGTGCTGATACAAATTGTGTAAAGGAGTATAATAGATTAAGAAGAAGCTATGCTCCTCATTTAGGTCAGTATCCTGTGTTGGAGAAACGTGTAGTTTCTCGTAAAAGGAGAAATGAGAATATCTGTGATGAAGATGTACAGAGGAGGAAAAAAAAGAGGAGTGATGTAATTGCAAGCAAAAAGAGTAAGGAAAAAGAAGAACAGGTTGTAGGATGTCATTTTGAAAATAGCTCTGGTGTCAACTGCTACGCAAATGTAGTGCTGAATGTTGCATTTTATCTGGAAAGTTTGCAAGAGCAGATAATAGTAAATCAGGGAAAAAGATTCTGTTCTGAGCTGAGTTTCCTTTTTGAAAAGCTGAGTAATGATAAAACTCAAATAGAAAGTGCTACTGAAATTAGAAAACTTTTAGATGTATGTTCAGGACGAACACAGTTTTCTCAAAATGAACAGCAAGATGCACACACATTTTTGATGTTTTTTCTTCAGGTACTGGAAGAAGAAGAAGTTGCAATTGATAATTTATTTGGTCTCTCTTATAAATGGGAACATAGTTGTGAAAACTGTTATAATATATGTGGCTCTAATGTTGATAATGAAAGGTTTATTTTTTTGACATTGCCAGAGACTAAAACAGTCACTTTTGCTAAATTAGTTAAAGATGCTAATCATAGCATGCAATGCGGTGAGTGTCAATCTGACATGTTTTCAACATTAATTTTAAAGGAATACGGACAGTATGTAATTTTAATGATGCAACGATGTAGAGCTGATGGTTCAAAATTGGATACTTTAATAAAGAAGTTTACAGGACAGCAATTATCAATTTCAGGAAAAACTTTTGTAACTGTTGCAATAATTTTCCATGAAGGACCTACTGTTACTTCTGGACATTACACAGTTTATCTTAAATGTGAAAAAGGCTGGACACTGTGTAATGATTCCCAATTGGTTTTTAAGCAACGTTTGCCTTTTGATTTAGCAAATTCCTATCTAATCTTCCTGAAACCTAAATTTTAGAGAGACTTGGCAAGATCTGGACAAAACAATTTTACCATTTGATTGGATTACCATTGGAATTTTCAAAAATAAAGATTTTTTAAATTATCATTTGGCCTAATGGAAAGATAACCAATTGTAATGTGGACTTTTTTAATTTTTAATGAAACTTTCGAAAACCAAAAATTTAGAGAAAATCGGTAACATCTGCACAATTTAAATTTTGGAATGTTATTGGAGTGCCATTGGAATTTTTTTCAAAAAAGATTTTTTAAATTACTATTTGGCCATGTGGAAAGGTAACCAATTCTATTGTGGACTTAATAAATTATTAATAAATATTTAGGGAACCAATATGTTACAGAGAATCGGTGAGATCTGTACAAATAAAACTTTAGAATTTTATTGGATTACCATTGGAAATTTAATCAAAAAAGAATTTTAAAATTACTATTTGGCCTAAAGGAAATGGAACCAGATGTAATGTGGAGTTATTTGAGATGTAATATTGTGATTATACTTCTGAAACAAACATATCAGACGGTATTTTAAAGAAATAAGTATTGATATTAGATGATATTTTTTTAGAATATTATGCATTTCTATAATGTTAAGTTTAAGTAAAAAGAGATTCTGGGCTTTTTTAATACAATCTTTGAGATTGTTATTTTTTTTTGCCCGCTGTAAAATGATGAATGCAATTGCTTTCACAATTTATAGTGAAATGCAATATATTCTGACAACAGCAAAAATAAGGCAAAAATATTTTTTGATAAATATGTAAATATGTGTACTGTATTATAAAATGTTTTAAAAATATTAATACTTTTTTCTTTTTTTTCAGATTGATATAGAAAATTTTCGAAAACTAGAACCATTTTTAAAGCAATTTTTTTAAAAAACAAATGAATAAATATTTTTTTGAGTGGGTATGGTAAGTCAATAATAATAATTGTAGTCTCTCAAGGACCTTGTAATGTGATAATTGATTTTTAGTGTTTTTAAAAAAAAAAAAAAAAAAATGACGCGCACCGTACGCGTACGGTAAAAAAATAAATAAAAAAAGTTTTTAAAAACATATATAAAAAAAAGATGAAAGATAAGGTTGGCTCTTAAAAGAGCCGTTGTGTTCATGCAGGGACAGAGGAAAGAAAGATTGGGAAAATTAGTCTCTGCGACAAGTGTGCTGATCTATTTTGTTGTTCACTAGGGAAACACTGGTCTCCCTATGACAAATTAGATCATGACAAGAGGCGCATCGAATATCAACCCTCAGAAATCGAGGGTTAATTTCCTGAGGGCCAGCAAAAGGAGATGCTCCCCCCACAGATGAAGGGCTCACCTGACCTGCAGAAGAAGGACTCAGCCCTGCAGATGATGGTCCAGGCTGAGCTGCTGTGGATGTGCTTGGTTGACTTACTGAAGGGTTACCTCCAAAAAGTCGAGCATGTGTCCTTTTGTGTACATCCTTGAGGTGCCTCATCATGGTATGATTCCCAAAGGAATACTTCCTGTCAGGATTACCTCTTGAAAGTACACGCTGACACAGCTTGCAAGTCACTAAGGGTGCATTTACCTTTAGCTGGCCTTCAGGAAAAGTAAAATAAGCCCATACATAAGAGGTCTTTTGTTTCCTCGCTCTCTGCCTCAAGGTAGTGCTGCTAGTGCTAGCCTCACTCTCAGAAGGGCTCTGCTGTTCTGCCATCGTATCACAAAGACAACCCAGCTCCTTCTCCTAAGGGATCACAAGCAGAAATGAGGGGAATGGGTGTGGTGTAGGAGAGTTCTAGAACTGAAAGTAGTTTCATCCAATCAAAAGTTGTGTTTCATGATCACATGACCTACCGTACGCTTACGGTACGCTTACGGTGCGCTTACGGCAAAAGTACGCATGCGCATAAAAAAGACACGCGCTTGCGCGCATGCGCATAACAGTCACTACCCGACACTTCCGCGTAACGTGCGCGTGTAGCGTACACGCGTACGCGTCCCACGCGGAGTACGCGCGGCTACGCAAATTGCGTAACTATACGCAAACAGCCTAGATAAATTACGGGCATTGCGTAAACCGTACGCGTACCGTAAGCTTACGGTACGCGTACTAAAAAAAAAATTAAAAAAAAAGGAAAAAATGTATTGCTAATAAATTTTACCTGTTTATTTTATAAAATATTTTAAAAAAAACATATTATAGAATTTTAAAAATTTAACCATAGTCTTAAAAAAGGATAGAAAATTAAAAAAAATATATGTTTAAAAAATAGAAGAAAATAAAAAAATTAGCATTTAAAAAACCTTGCAAATTCACTGAAAAAACCATGGGTTTCACACACGTTATAGTTACGAATTAGCATTTAAAAAACCTTGCAAATTCACTGAAAAAACCATGGGTTTCACACACGTTATAGTTAGGAATTAGCATTTAAAAAACCTTGCAAATTCACTGAAAAAACCATGGGTTTCACACACGTTATAGTTAGGAATTAGCATTTAAAAAACCTTAGAAATTCAATGAAAAAACCAAAGGTTTCACACATGTTATAGTTAGCTGGACATTTCACTCGTAAAAAACCAATGAAATTCCCCCGTTATAGTTAGTTCAGCTAACTATAACTCGCGCGCCCGCAATGCACTGCTGATGACGTCACATATTACATCACTCATGACATGGTCAGTGACATCACTGATGACATCACTGATGACATCTCAAATGACATCACTGATGACATCACTGATGACATCATCCTAGTGATAGAGTGGCAGACCACCTCTGCCCCTAATATAACCTTTGATACACACATTCAAAAATAGAAATTAAAATTTTAAAAACAATGGACATACCAATACCAGTTACAACAACCTCTTCAGTAATTCTAAGATCCACATACACATCCACTCATTCACCAACAGTCCTGTACAGTCACTCATACATGTACTCACTCATCATATGTACTCATACACCTATACATCCTGTTACACAATGCCACTCATCCATAGAGTTACTCACCCACATAGTCACTCATGCTAATAAAGAATCAAACATACATTTACTTGCATATACAGTTATACACACACCACCACACTTACTTCTACGGAAACTTACACATACTTAGTCTTTTAAACAATCACTTATAGAAACACATACTTATTCATACAGGAACTCTTTCAATATCTCACTCTCACATATACTCACTTATATACACCAATAGTCACATATACTAGTTTAAAACATATGTAGTTACTCAAAAAGACACTATTGAGACAGTCATTCACTCACTAACACACCCATACACACACTCATCCACCCATACAGTCCTGCACACATGCTGTGTTCAACACATACAAACAGTGAGTCACTCATTCATGCACCTATGCACTACGTAATACCCCCCACCGAACCATGCAGACACTCAAACTGATACTCAAAAAACCAACTAATAACCTATGTAGACACCCATGTAGCTACTCACCAACCCATGCAGCCACTTATACACAAAGTGAGAGACTGATACAGATATTTACATATTTAAACATTACTCACTAAGCCATGTATTCACTATGATACACTTAATCAGTGAGTTACACAATCAATTTTTCAAAAACAAATCATCCATTTAGACACTTATATACCCATTTATTCTTCCATCGACCTTGAGATATACATATATAAAACATATTTAATTTTCAGAAAAACAGCCATTCACTGGATGATGTCATCAGTGATGTCATCAGTGATGTCATTTGAGATGTCATCAGTGATGTCATGAGTGATGTCACTGACCATGTCATGAGTGATGTAATATGTGACGTCATCAGCAGTGCATTGCGGGCGCGCGAGTTATAGTTAGCTGAACTAACTATAACGGGGGAATTTCATTGGTTTTTACGAGTGAAATGTCCAGCTAACTACAACATGTGTGAAACCTTTGGTTTTTTCATTGAATATATATATATATATATTCACTGAAAAAACCATAGGTTTCACACATATTATAGTTAGCTGGACATTTTACTGATAAAAAACCATTGAAATTCCCCCGTTATAGTTAGTGCAGGCAACTATAACTCACGCGACCGCAATCCTCTGCTGATGCTAATACTGTATTTAGACACTTATTTGCCCATGTCTTCTTCCATTAAATTTTAGCTATACATATATTCCAAATATTTTTTTTTCATAAAGACACATATGTCATCAGCAGAGGATTGCAGTCGCGTGAGTTATAGTTGCCTGCACTAACTATAACGGGGCAATTTCAATGGTTTTTTATCAGTAAAATGTCCAGCTAACTATAACATGTGTGAAACCTATGGTTTTTTCAGTGAATTTGCAAGGTTTTTTAAATGCTAATTCCTAACTATAACGTGTGTGAAACCTATGGTTTTTTCAGTGAATTTGTACGGTTTTTTAAATGCTAAGTTACTTTACGCCATTCGTGGCGTGCGCGCCCACTTAACGCAGTTCGTTCCGTGCGCGCACGGTGCGCTTCGCGCACTGTGCGCGCCCACTTTTCGCAGTTAGTGCCATGCACGCACGGTGGGCACGCGGTGCGCTACGCGCACCGCGTGCCCACGTTACGCTGGATGGGCCATGTACGCACGATGCGCTTCGCGCACCGTGCGCACATGGAGGACATATTATGTGCTTCGTTGTGAAAGGTAATCTTTTAAATTTTCATATGATAAATAAGCCGTGCACAAATGGAGCCCTTCGGGCAACATTTGTACACGGGGTGGGGAGAGTATGGATAATTTTTTTTTTTTAATTTTTTTTTACCGTACACGTACGGTAATCGTAATCGGCAAATTTTGCAAATAAAATAAAAAAGACTTTTTGCCCTTGGGGGATCTTTGGGGACACCTTCATCATGGCTAGGTGATTAAAAGCTGTCTAAACAGCCCCTTTACATGTTTTTTGCCTTTCTTTTTCCACCCCCCCTCAGAGTGCGAGAGAGAAAATTGCGGCCGCCGCTTCCTGGTTTCGACCGATTCGAATGTTTACTAAGATCTAACTGCCAATCAGATTCGCGCTCACGCACGGCACCGTACGCGTACGGTAAGCTTACCGTAAGCGCACCGTAAGCGCACCGTAAGCTGCCACAGATATATATATTGATTTAAATGCTATTTTCTCAGGAACTACTGAACAGATTTACACCAGACCTACAAAAGGCACTTCCTTGACCTGAGGACTACCTCTCTGCCAAATTTCAAGTAACTCTGTTCAGCCGTTCGGGCTGTAGCTGTGTCTAAAGGTCCTATGAAAAAATGCATGGGAAAAACGCGTTTTGGGACCCCCCTTTTTTCTCAGCCCCCGCTTGACGAATCCCCCCAAGACTTTCAGGGTAGGAGCGGAGCGTAGCGCCCCACCTATTTTGAAAATTTCGCGAGGATTCGTCGACCGGCGCCAAAGTTATTCCAAATAGAATGTTGCGGTTTTCCTATAGAAACAGGGTCCTAACTGTAACTACCTACTGGCGACCGCCAGTAGGTAATATATATATATATATATATTTCTTTCCTTTAATATCTCAACAACTACTTAGCGGATTTACACCATTTAACAAAAAGGACTCTTTCTGAACCAAGGGCTACCTTTTTGCCAAATTTGGTGTAATTCCGTTCAGCAGTTCGGGCTGTAGTTTGTCTAAAGTTTCCTATGGAAATTAACATGGGGAAAACATGTTTTGGTACCCCCTTTTTTCTCAGCCCCCGCTTGTCAAATCACCCCGAAACTTTGAAGACACGAGCCGACCGGAGCGGGCCACTGGTTTTAAAAATTTCGCGAAGATTCGTCAACCGGCGCCAAAGTTATTGGGAAAAGAAAAAACACTTTCTCTATGGAAGCTAGGTCCTAACTATAACTACCTACTGGCGACCGCCAGTAGGTAATACATATATGTATGTATATATATATATATATATATATATATATATATATATATATATATATATATATATATATATATATTATCTACTGGCGGTCGCCAGTAGATAGTTATAGTTAGGAACGTGTTTCCATAGGAAATCCGCAACATTCTATTTGGAATAACTTTGGCGCCGGTTGACGAATCCTAGCGAAATTTTTAAAATAGGTGGGGCGCTCCGCTCCGCTCCGCTCCGCTCCTACGCTGAAAGTCTCGGGGAGAATCGTCAAGCAGGGGCTGAGAAAAAAGGGGGGTCCCAAAACACGTTTTCCCCATGCAATTTTCCATAAGGACCTTTAGTCCAAGGTACAGCCCGAACGGCTGAACAGAATTACTTGAAATTTGGCAGAGAGGTAGTCCTCAGGTCAGGGATGTGCCTTTTGCAGGTCTGGTGTCAATCTGTTCAGTAGTTCCTGAGAAAATCAAAAGTAAAATCATATATATATGTGGGCGGAGCCTAACCACACATCTCATCCTGAGATCTGATTGGCTGTCAGCACTTCATCCAAGAAGTGTTGGCAGCCATCTTGGGACCAATATACATGATAGCACCTCATTAAAAAGCATTGCAGTTAATAGAAGGTTTTAAGACTTTAGTTACATTATAAATCATTTGTTGATGGTACCATACTCATTTTTGGAATTATGGTATGTTCTAAGGTGATTTCACCATGTGAAAAAGCCTTCTGCTGGGATATCATGATTGAGAGAAAAATATTTTCTCATGCTTTTCCCACAGAGGTTTGGAAGGTGATCTATAAGCTAAACTGAGAGCTTATTTTCTGTAAATTCACATTATCTTTCTCACTCATGTGAGAATGAAGTCTGACATTCTCAGTAAAACATGTACATCCAACAAGGGCAGAGACTGTCAGTTGATTCCTTTGTGTTCTACTGCAGCTTCCCAGAGTGTTCCAAAGAACAACTAGAGCGCTAACAGTCCTACTTATGATAAACGTATGGCACACCTGAAGCCATCTTGCTTGGATTAAAGTGGTAACTCTTAAAACATTTAATTTAAAAAGGAACAAAATGAGGGGGTTCATTTTTCCATAAAAAGTATGATTAGTGCTGCAGAAAGAAAAATTAGGGCACATTTTGAGTGACTTCTCAAATCCTCTTCTATTTCATTAAAAAATTTTGACATGCAGACTGAAACATGCACTTTCAATACCAGCAGCAGTTTTCCCTGGTGAGCAGTAGCTTTACTACAGTGATCTAATGAGCAAAAAGAGTGCTAACATTCTGAATTTATGGCAAATGTGTGACACATCTGAATGCCTTTGGAATCAAAGTAAAAAACTGAAAGTATTTCCTACTGAGGAGACTGCAGTAAATGAGGAAATTAGGAAACTTCATAACAAATAAGTCTGCCAAGATGGCCACCAGAGACAAAAGAGCCCAAATGTAGCCCAAATATCACCCAGATGTAGCCCAAGTATAGCCCAATGACAGAATGTCCCAGAGTGTTCTTATAAACAACTAGAGCGCTTACTGTCTTCATTATGACAAAAGTATGGCACATCTGAAGCCATCTTGATTGGAATAAACTGGTAACACTTAAAACATTTAATTTAAAAAGGAACACAATGAGGGGGTTCATTTTGCCATAGAAATTATGATTGATGCTGAAGAAAGAAAATGAGGGCACATTTTGAGTGACTTCTCAAATCCTCTTCTATTTCATTAAAAAATTCTGACATGCAGACTGAAACATGCACTTTTAATACAAGGAGCAGACTTCCATGGTGAACAGTAGTTTTACTACAGTGATCTAATGAGCAACTAGAGTGCTAACATTCAGAATTTATGGCAAATGTGTGACATATCTGAATACTTTCATGATGGAATCAAAGTAAAAAACTGAAAGCATTTCCTACTGAGGAGACTGCAGTACATGAGGAAATTAGGAAACTTCATAACAAATAAATCTCCCAAGATGGCCACCGGAGACAAAAGAGCCCAAATGTAGCCCAAAATCACCCAGATGTAGCCCAAATATAGCCCAATGACAGAAGTGTGCAAAACACTTATTATTTTGTGTTTTTGCAGTGTTATATAGTGGAGACTTGTCAGGTATTGGAGTGCTTTACATGAGCATTGGTTACATCACACAAGAACAAATTCATTTTGGTTGTAGACATGGGGAGACTAAGTGATTTGACCAGAATCACAGAATGTCGAGCTGAAGCAGAAACTCCAACCTGGTTCCCCAGTTGCAAAGTCTGCAGTTCTGGAAGTAACACCACATCCTCTCCCCTAAGTGCAACATTTAATCAAGTGGTCAACTGGATAAAAAAACATAAAGGTAACAAATAATTTAAAAGTGCTTTCTCGCTATTTGAAAACTCAGAAAATATGTCCTTATTTTAGTCTTTTAGAGCACTAACCATAATTTTGATGCCAATAAGACCCTCTCATATATGTAATTTCTAAAGGAAATGCTCTAGGTATTACAGTTTTGATTACATCAAGATGACGTCAGGCGTTCCACATTTTTGTACTAAATATAGAATGTTAGCAATCTAGTTGTTCATTAGGATACTGTTGAGAGGCAGAGGCCAGGGGCACGGACTCTGAAAATTGAAGGCAGGTAGAAGGGTGCAAAGGCAACAATTTAACCACACTGAGCAGGCAGGAAGGGCCATGGCAGCACAACAGACTATGGAGGGCAGTGGAAAGGGGGGCAGGGGCAACAAACCAACAATACAGGACTTGCAAGAGAGGCTGTGGCAATGTAATAGACCATTGTGGGCAGAAGGAAGAGGCAATGGTAGTACAACCATACATGCCAACAGACCCGATTCAGCCAGGAAACGTCCAATGTTTTTAAGCTCAAATGGGCTTTATTTTATCTGTCTCCTGTCTACAATCTCCTCTTTTTCAATGTAGCTCAAAGGGGAAAATCAATACCCCAGTTTTTTTTCAAAATCTCCCTCTTACCAAGTTCAAAATGTTCGCAAGTATGGTACATTGGATCATGGAAGGAAATGGGGTAGGGACATGGACTTGGATAACAGAGGACAGGAAGGACATGGAGAGGTGCACCAAACTGACCCTGCAGGGCAGGCATCAGGGTTTGCAGCAGCACAATACACCACACAGGGCATGCGGGACGGGAGTGCAGCACAACAATCCATAGAAAGCAAGAGGGAGGGGACAGGACCATGCACATGGACAACAGAGAACAGAGGGGCAAGAGGCAGGACCATAATGGACAGACAGGAGAGAAATCTGCAGCATAACAGACCATAAAGGGCAGGAGGGATGGATCAGGGGCATTACAATGGAACAGACAAGCCAGGAGGGAGGGAGTATGGGTCTGCACATGTAAACAGAGGGCTGGGGGCAAGGGGGCAGGGCAGGAGCAGCAAGATAGCCATGGAGGTCAGGCAGGATGGGCACTAGAAGCAAGACACACCATGAAGAGCAACAGTGAGAATGTGATGGCATACACACAGACCATGGAGGGAAGGTGGGAGGGGTTCAGGGGCAGCTAACTGACCACACAGGGAAGGTGGGAGGGGCCATGGCAGCACAGAAGACCATGCATGGCAAGTGGGAGGGTTAGTGGTAGCACAGTGGCTATGATGGGCAAGAAGGAGGGTGCAGGGGCATGCACAAAGGACGATGGAGGATAGAAGGGAGGGTAAGGACCTGTGCACAGACAAGAAAGTTCAGGGGAAGGGGCCTCACAACAGACCGCACGGGGCAGGCAGGAAGAGCAGTTGCAGCACAACAGACCAGGGAGGGCAGAAGGGTGTGACAGTACAATGGACCATGTAGGACAGGAGGAAGAGGATAGGGGCATGGCATGTGGACAGGCAGGCTGGAGGTGGCAGGGACAGGTTACAGTCATCTGACAATGCTAGGCAGGTGGGAGGGGAGTGGCAGCTCAACAGAACACTCAGAGTAGGTAGGAGTGGCAGGTCCATGGAACATGGTGGGCAAAAAGGATGGACCAGGGGCATACACAAATACATCGGAGGGCAGGGGGAAGGAGAATAGGGGCAGCAAGCTAAGCACAGAGTTTAAGCAGGAGGTCAATGATGGGGCATAGAATTGGGCAATGGAGGGCAGGAGGAGTGGACTGGTACATCATACAAAATTGTGGGCAGTGGCAGCACATCAGACCATGCATGGCAGGAGGGAGGAGGTTAGTCCATGGATTCACACAACAGAGGATAGGGAGGAGGGGGATGGGGCAGCAAGCTAACTGTTCAGAGAAGGCGGGTATTAGGAACTTTATTGTGTCTGTGCGAACTACTTAAAATATGAACAAGTATGCAGCATAATCTCACTTTTATTCAGGAAGAAGAGGACGTTTGTGACTGTGACTCCGGGCTCACTTGGCAGAAACACCCCCTGATCCTCCACCCCCTATCGCAAAATGTAATGCCCGTGAAAAGGGTAGGTGAACACAGTGTTATATAGAACATAGTCCTGAGAGCACGATTGAAAATGAAAACTAGATATAGTGTATGGTATAAACTATGCACCAAAAAGTGTGATATAAGATGAAACGGGCGTGAAATATAATATGGAATACATTGTGCGCAATGACAGATTCATTGGAGAGCGCGAGATAGCACAGGCACTAGCGCGTGCTATGCGATATGTGCCTTGGAGTGTAATATGCACAGGGCAGTGTTGTGTAACCTAACTAGTCTCTAAAGTTGTAATATAAAATATGTGCTGGGGAGTGTAACGTTGCATATGCACTGTGACAAAGATATGGATCCCAGATTGTAATATGTATGGCATAGCACTGTGCGTTATAACATAGGCATCGAGGAAGGCACGTTAGATGGGGCAATATAACCCGTGCAAAGACAAGTGTGGCATGACATATTCACGGGGTGGTGTTACAGTGCACATGGGCTAGAGAGTGTCATAGCATATGCACTAGCTAGTGGAATACAACACAGAGGTGTGTGGCACTCAGCAGGCAATGGTGGGTGTAACACAGCATTGGGCTCTGCCAGGAGAGCGCTGTGACTCTCAAGTGATGTTCGTCCCCTTTCCAGAGAGTAAAATAAAAAGTATTACACATCCGGCAGTGGATGTGTGTTTTATTAACCGTGAGGGGGGTTTCTTGCATAGTTTTGGTCGAATTTTTGTCGATTCCCCTTTGAATGGCTTGGTGTGCATGTGTATTTAATGTGCCCGTCAATAGCTACCCATGTTTGTATAAATAAACGACAAGGGTGTCTACCGGGATTAGGCACAGTAGGGCATCAGACATGTCAGAGCTTCACTAGTGGTGTAAATACATTCCATGTGGATTAATTGTATGCATAGTCGCCTTTTAATGAATATCACACAAATCGTCATGGTGATAGGTACGTACGGTTTGTCCAGCATGTCCTAGGTGTGTCTATAAATATATATTTTTTAAAAATAATAAAAAACAGTGGCCGGCCCTGGGGATTGGGGTCAAAAAAATATAATTAGGAGACAGGCCCTGGGGGATGGGGTCATCAGGGCCAATAAATTAGAATAAGAAGGGGAACCACACAGCCCCCCTTCTTAAAAAATTAAAATAAATAAAAGAATGGCATCGTGCTGGAGGCCACGCCTCCTCCTTGCAGCACTCTGCAAACGCGCCCCCTGGCGAGTTGTAAGTTGGGGAATTAATTCCTCTTCAATACTGAGGGTCCCTGAGGGCCAACTAGCCCAACAGGCATCTCCAGTATGCACCAGGGAGCTGCGCTGCAGACAGGTGTTCCGAGGCCAAGCCCCTTTTTACACCTCTCTGCAACGCAGCTCTGTGGCGCTTACTGGAGGTACCTAGTGGTCTAGTTTGACCCTAGGGACCCTTAGGATTCAAGGGGACTTAATCTCTCAACTTAGAACAGCCACAGGGCGCGTTTACACAGTGGTGAAGGGAGGGGACGGGGCCTGAGGTGACGTGTGCAAACACACACTATGGCACGTTTTAAATTGGGGATATAATTTTCCTTCAATACTGAGGGCCCCTGGGGGCTAACTAGCCCACCAAGTGCTTCTAGTAAACGCCACTGAGCTGCATTGCAGAGAGGTGGTCCAGGCCGTGCCACTTTTTACACCTCTCTGCAACGCAGCTCTGTGGCACTTACTGGAGGTACCTAGTGGGCTAGTTGGACCCTAGAGACCCTCAGGATTCAAATGAACTTAATCTCCCAACTAAAAACGGACACAGGGCGTGTTTACACAGTGGTGAAGGGAGGGGACGGGGCCTGAGTTAACGTGTGCAAAAACGCCCTGTGGCCTGTTTTAAGAGGTAGTTTTAATCCCCCTGCCCTATTATATACTAGGGGCTTACAGAGGAGGTCATGCTAATCATAGGGGGACCCCAATGCATAATGTTCCCTAGTGTATGTAGGTGTTTTCACTGTATTCTAAGTGTCTTTTAACATAGCACTGGCTCTAGGACTGGTTAGTCAGACTCAGGTACCACCAGTATCCGTCTGAAAAAGTTGAGGGTACAGGATGATTTTGCAACAAGGCTTCTTTCTGCTCTTCTTTTTGTTCTTTCTGCACGTTATCCTTCTTCCTGCACTTTTCTTCGTCTTTGAGGACTTCTATTGCTTCTTTCTGCACTTCTTTTTTTTCTTTCTGTGCACTTTTTCTTCTTTCTTCACATGTCCTATCTCTGTAGGCATAGTTAGAAATTAGCATTTAAAAAACCTTTGAAATTCACAGAAAAAACCATAGGTTTCAGGCACGTTATAGTTAGGAATTAGCATTTAAAAAACCTCAGAAATTCACTGAAAAAACCATAGGTTTCAGGGGTGTTATAGTTAGCTGGACTTTTCACTTGTACTCAATCATTGAAATTCCCCTGTTATAGTTAGTTCAGCTAACTATAACTCACGCGCCCGCAATGCACTGCTGATTACGTCACATATTACATCACTCATGACATGGTCAGTGACATCACTCATGACATCACTGATGACATCTCAAATGACATCACTGATGACATCACTGATGACATCATCCTTGTGATAGAGTGGCAGACCTCCTCTCACCCTAATATAACCTTTGATACACACATTCAAAAATAGAGACTAAACTTTTCAAAACAACGGACATACCAATACCAGTTACAACAACCTCTTCAGTAATTCTAAGATCCATATACACATCTACTCATTCACCAACAGTCCTATACAGTCACTCATACATGTATTCACTCATCATATGTACTCATACACCTATACATCATGTTACACAATGCCACTCATCCATAGAGTTACTCACACACATAGTCACTCATGCTAATAAAGAATCAAACATACATTTATTTGCATATACAGTTATACACACACCACCACACTTACTTCTACGGAAACTTACACATACTTAGTCTTTTAAACAATCACTTATAGAAACACATACTTATTCATACAGGAACTCTTTCAATCTCTCACTCTCACATATACTCACTTATATACACCAATAGTCACATATACTAGTTTAAAACATATGTAGTTACTCATAAAGACACTATTGAGACAGTCATTCACTCACTAACACACCCATACACACACTCATCCACCCATACAGTCCTGCACACATGCTGTCTTCAACACATACAAAGAGTGAGTCACTCATTCATGCACCTATGCACTACGTAATACCCCCCACCGAACCATGCGGACACTCAGACTGATACTCAAAAAACCAACTAATAACCTATATAGACACCCATGTAGCTACTCACCAACCCATGCAGCCACTTATACACAAAGTGAGAGACTGATACAGATATTTACATATTTAAACATTACTCACTAAGCCATGTATTCACTATGATACACTTAATCAGTCAGTTACACAATCAATTTTTCAAAAACAAATCATCCATTTAGACACTTATATACCCATTTATTCTTCCATCGACCTTGACTCACTCCAGACTCACAGGCGGCAGTCTTCCGATCACCCTATTACGACCACAATGGTCAGACCGGCATGGGGCCACATCAACTGCCAGGGATCCCTGGGGGTGGTGCTGCAGTCTTGAGGCCGCAATATGCTTAGCAGGGCTGCTGCAGACCGCCAAGCATCTGACAAGTTTCCACTACGCCACACTTTTCATGGCGGTGTGACCGCCATGAAATGTGTGGTGTGAGAAAACAAAGAGGGCCCGACAAGGCCCTCTTGCGCCGCTGTGCCATGGGGTGCATGCCGTGGGCACATGTTGGGCCTCCCTGTGTGCATGCCCCCCAGTACCTGTACGACATGGACTGCAGGAGTCCATGCCTTGCAGGTACTGATTTTGCCATTCCCATTGAGGTGCCTATTTCATAGGCACAGCTGTGGGAACGCCAAAGAACCTCCCGCCATACGAAACTACTAATCTGGTGGGCGGTTCAACCACAGGTCTGGTGATGCAGGAGTGGGGCGGTCTGACTCCTGCACCGCCAAACTAGTAATGAGGCCCTTAAAGTTTTTCAAAAAAGCACTATGACGAGGCCAGCATTGACTGCGTCATAGATCATATTTTTTAACTTTAAGCCACAGCAGCTCGCGCTGCTGAGTGACATGTTTTTAAAAATTAAAGTGTTCCTGTGTAATGTAAGTGGAATGTAATACCTTTGGGTCGAGTTTGTGCTATATAAAAGTGACCCAAATAGTAACTTAATTAAAAGAAATTTACATAGATCACTGTAACATGTTTTATATTTAATTAATTCTTGGGGGGCTTTTATATAGCGCAAACTTGACCAGGAGGTATTGGAGTGCTTTACATGGGCACCACTTACACAGGGACACTCATTTTTAAAACATATTACACAGTTCGAGCTGCTGTGGCTTAAAGTAAAAAAACAAAAGCCCTATGATGCGGTCAACACTGGCCACGTAATGGCAGATTTAAAAAAAACTGTAAGCCATGTTATACAGCATCTAACGCCGCTGTGCAACATGTTTTTAAAAATTAAAGTTTTCCTCTGTAATGTACGTGGCGCTCATGTAAAGCACTCCAAAACCTTCGGATTGGGTTTGATGTGGTTTGCAGAAAAATAGATAAATAAAAGAAAAAGTGAAATCACTTTCAAAGTAAAGTGGACAAAGTAAAAGCTCTACTCCATATCACCAGTGAGCAACAAAATTGGGCACACTCTACGTCACAAGGCTGCTCATCATGCAACCAGGTTCAGTCTGTAACATCTCAATACATGATCAACTGCAGCTCATTGGCAACTGGTGCATATATTAGCTTGCATGTCCCAACCTTGCATCTTTCCAGTGTTAGTGAAAAAGAGGCCATTTCTTTATTACTCTCTTTTTATATCTTCATCTAAGCAGTATGACTATGTTCCTAACTGCATAGCTTTAAGTCAGACATTCAGACAAGAATACATAAACAGTGAGGTCGAAATAAATACAAAACTAAAAAATCTTACAGAAACGAAATGTCTGAAGGCAGTAACTATGACTTAGCAGTCTCTAGAGTACTTTTCGTCTTCAACGTGCCTTCTTAATACCAACCTTTTGAAATTGTGCAACACCCACCCGTCTCTCTCCTCTCTGCTCCCGGTGGAATGGGGCACGCTGCGCACTCCAGGGTCACTTGCGAGGCGATTGAGCTATAGTTCGATACCAAGTGACAATAATTCAATGCCAAATGACAAACATTGATTTTAGCTGTTGGGACAGCACGAGCATGAGAAAACATAGTAAAGCTATGGGAAGTGGTGGGAGATGCTGATTATAGAGCATGAGCCTGAAGAGACAGCTCTGCAGACAGGTCTTTACTGAGAGCTCGCATAGACGAAATACTGTTAAATAGAGGCCAATTGATTCCCATTGTATTTCTTGAATCTGGAGTGTAGATTAAATTTTTCAATGGAGAATGTGCAATTGAAACATAAGGGACTAGAGCATTGTCGGGAGATATACGGCTGAACGAAGTGCTTTAGTGAGAGATGCTGAAAATGTGCATATGCACAGAAGAGGATCTGTGCACTCGATCCTAGTAATTGTCTAGACAATTGGATGCAGTTATATTGAAGCACATTATTATCTAATGTCAGTGAAAAGTGATAACAGAGCCAATGTGTTTAAAAGCAAGAGTAGCAGAGACTTGTGTTTACGAGCATTTCTTTGAACCTCTGATTTACATGCAAAATGGAAACGAGAGAAGTATATTGCTTAGGACAGTTATGCAGAACCCTAGAGTGGATACCTGCTTCAGCCCTGGGGGGGGGGGGGGACTGGTAAGTGTGCGTTTCCCCAGGGAAACTGGTGAGTGCCATGTGATCGGAGCATGCAGCTCCTAGCTTCACTAAGACTTTTACTCTAGTGCAGTCATGGGCAGATTACAAGGGCTGAACAAACAAGAAGTCCTGCACAGCTGAAATGCACACTGGAGAGCAACCTCTCAAAGAATCAAGAGAGAAAGGCATCAAGAGAGAAGCCTCACAAAGAAGTTGGACAGATGAAAAGGAGTACTTGGGCCTTGGGACACTGATAAGAGCTAACACACATGAAGCAACAGAAAATAGTTTGCAACAGTAAGTAGAAACAGAGGAAAAGTAAGGGGCAAGCACACAAACCAATAAAAAGAAAGGGTGGGATATAAGACCCTTTTACGATTGATATTAACCACAATAGATTTCACAAGCACAGCTCAAGCGCTGTGCAAGCGAAACCTAAAAATGGCAATACGGAGACAAGCAATTGAGAGGTGGGCGTTGAGAGTCCCAGAAAAAGACCCCTGACCCTGGGCAACCAAATAGGCGAGAAGGATTGGTGATAGCCTCAATCGATGACAGGTGTCATTGTTTCCCTCTAACAAAGGTGGTAAAGAGTCCATATATAAACTGAAGGTGACTCCTAATATTAGCTAAGCGAGCAAGAGAGTGGGAGCCGACAGAGAAAGGGTCCCCTCACTAAACTACCTCAGTGCAGAGACCAGAAACCCCTCAAGAGGCATTGACTACATTGTAGCAGTACTGGAACCAACTTGCTAGGAGGCCTGGCATAATGAGCCGGTCTAAGCAGACACAAAGCGGAGGCATCATGCACCAAAAGCAACTTCTGGTGGTGAGCTGGAAGCAAGGAGATCACCTGCCGTTTGAAGAGAGTGAGAGGCATCAACAGTCACACTACAGCTGAGGTTACCAGACCAGTCAATGAAGGAAGCACAATAAATAAATAAACACGCATCAACGGAACAAGGAAGGAAAACATATTTCCCTCATTAAAGAGCTAACTGAAGTGGAAATTGAAGCCGAGACAGCAAAAGCACATTATGCAGTTGCATTTATTTAGTGCTCACTACCCTGACGAGGCATTGAAACGCTTTACTAAACCAAACATAAAATAAAAAATTGAACTGCAAGTAAAACAGAGGATGACTGGCAAAACCCCCAGCAACTCTTACGAACCAAAGAGAGGGAGAGTCAGAAACGAATCTAGGGGAATGGGCCTAAGGTCTCCATCTACAAACATTAAATGAAAGGTAAATGACTGTTAAACAGGCAAAAAGTGACGTTCAAAAAGGATCAATGCATTAACGAGTAACCAATCCAAATTCCTGCAGGACGTTCATCTTTTCAATGGCAGTGACCTACAAAACATTGAAAAGAAGAAGAGAAACATGAGTAACATGGACACATGAACAAAATCAATGAATGAGAGGGTAGATACATAGACCTGAATAGTGCAAGTGACTGCTGTCTAACCAGCTAAACATCAGTAAATCAAAGGATCCAGTACATAGGAGACTGGAAGTACAGTATACCCGCTTAGTAGGGCATTGTAGTGAACAACCAAAGCAGCTGTGTCACAGTATGCCAGCATGGTGGAACAAAGAGAAGCACCAGAGCCTGCTGCCTATATCAAAGTTCTACCCCCAGTCGCACAGGATTACACCCAGAGCTTGGGGCCCAAGGGTCGCTGGATGATTTTCTGGAAGTAGCTGGCGAATCAAGGGATGATCAAAAGAAGCAGCCTTTGCTTGATCTGATTGGGCATGACGGGCAATGGCTAATTAGGACATTTTCAACAAAGAAGACAGAAACGTGCCAAAGAACTCAAAACACAATTTGGACCAAGAATGCCAAATTTTCAACACTAGACAAAACAAAACAGGAGTCAACCCGTTAGCCCAATTGAGACCGGGCAATTTATACTAACAAAAAACAATGTCTCAACTGGTCAATCATGTAAAGAGAACCATTTAGTACAACGAAATTAATCAAAACAAACAGGGCACGGGAGACCAATTAGAAAAATTGCAGGTTATTATTTATAATTAGAAGTACACAAAACTTTAATCACAGTAACCATAACAACCGTGTGAGCACTGAAGGTGAAATGATGGGTGAAAACGGCGCAGTGACACAAGGGTGCAAGAACAACGTGAAGCGGCACAATTAAATTAACATTAAGAGTCGGACACAATTTTTACAAAAACATTAATCATCACAACATTATTTTATGATTTGGGCACGACCCTTTACAGGACCGCAAATAACGTTGAAAGGTCGACGGCGTTTCGAACTCGTTAACTTGAGTTCATCATCAGGACTACGGTTACAATTGCTTCAAACAGTACTTCCGATATCCACCAGAAGGGGAATTGCTGGAACCGTCTCAGCAGGGTACAACGGAGGGGAAGGAATAGTAGAGATTCTGATAGACCCCAAATGAGGAAAACGCTGTGCGAATCCGGGCAGGCTACAAGGCTCCAGGCGTATTAAAGATGGCTCCAAAGTCCGTCGGGGCGGTTGTAACCTCGGGAATTGATCACTGCAGGACGAGCTAAGGTCAGCAGCGGCTGTGATCTAATCAAAGTGACACGGTAATATTTTCAAGAATTTACGACACCATACGGACTCAATCCGACACGTTATAAATCCAGGACACGAGTGAAACGTGATTTTCAACACAGCACATCAAAACCAGGGTGTATAACTCGCGGCTTTTGCCACAGGGCTAGAAATCCTGGCAGAACACTATTCCTTCAACACAATCACAATGAAGATGTGATTCGACTACAGATCATTGATTGCTGCTTGTCATCAACCACACAAAAGACAGCTTCTCAAAAAGACACTTTCACTAAAGGAAAAGGGCAAGAGAGTAAGAGAGACTGACCTAGCCAAAGACAAAGCATCACACCTCAGTGGCAGGGACAAGAAAGAGTGAGAGGTGGCACCTTGCGCACCATCAAGGAAGACAAACTAAACTGTGAGAGAAAGAAGGGGAGCGAGGCTACATGGATATTTCAATTGAAAAAAGCATGGCCAGCCAAGAAACACCACATCCGAAGACAAGACACACAAGGTGGTTGTCTGAGACCCCAGTGAAAGAGTGGAGTGCGTTAGAGTCCTGGTCATCCAAAGATGAGGTCAGTCGCATTAAGAAACATCAATGGGTCTGGGGGATCACGTCCCACTAGTGGCATCATACCTCACCAACACTTCAGAGGAAGTGTTTAGTAGTGATGCCTTCCATGTAAGTGGCACAGAAAATGATAGACCCAGTACGAGACAAGAGAAAACAAGTCACCAAAGACCTATTTGTGTAGTCAAATACTGGGAATAGCAACATAAAGATACACAAGAAAAACAACAGCAAAGGGAGATAACTGAGAGGCACCGACTAAGGTCCTAAAGAATTTAAGCCAAAAACGTTAGAACACGTCAACTTACATCACCAAAATGGGTCAGGAAAGAACATGAATCAGGCAGACATGAGTGAAGCTCTACAGGTTCAAGCAGCAGCTCAGGTGGAAAAGCACCTGAGGACAGCCATTGTCGACAGCAAGAAAATCACTTGAAGACACCAGGAATACCTCATCACAAGCCGCAAAATTAACCCAACCATAAATCACAGCACAGTTTAGAGAATTTCCTTGTAGGAAACTACCTAGAAACACATCAGACTCAGAGGGCATGCTAGCACAATCATTTGGGTCAACTGAATTAACTGTTTCAATGATACAGGCAAACACCAAAAGATATGTTGGAGGAAGAGGATCTACTAAAAAGCGGCAGCAGCACAAAAGACTGGTGCCTCTGTGAAAGCACCAGCTACATAACCAAATACTCCAGGTCTACAGGAGACACACAAGAACATTAACCATGCACCGTCACCTGCAAAAGGAGCAGTCCCACTGACACAATGAACTCATATGTGGCAAGAACAGATACATGAAAAGTCACAAAGGGGATCTTCTCCTCAAGTGGTGGAGAAATGTTATGTCATCCTTCTTTAAGAAAAGGGGAGATGTTATATTGGATATGTGTTGGTTCTCTAAAAGAAATGGGGAGGCGTCAGGATATTGTTTCTCTCTAAGAGGAGGGAGATGTCATGTCAGAAGGACACTATGATTATGGAATGCCCCGGATGTCAGCTGCACATTGGACACTACTTCCTACAGGACATGGGAAAAAGACAGGAAATGACAGGGAGAAAAGGGATTCCAGTAAAGAATATCATAGATACAGGATGGGTGGAGATTAGCTTCCCCAGCAAGTACAATAAACAAGGCCATTGGAACAAATGTCAGTCAACATCACTAACTTGCCTCCAGTCAACCCTTAATCAGGTAATTAAGACACGACACCAGGAACATGCAACAGGAAGGGGCAAAAGGAAACAAGTGGGGTATGAACTGATAAGCTTTGGGAAGGGTTAGGCACACCCACATAATGGCCATCATACAGGGGCAAGTAAGCAAGGGGGCATCAAAAGCCTCTACCAGGCACCAGGTCTCATCTACCTAAAGCAGAGCAGAGGGGGTGTTGAAAGCTCCAAATACCAGTACAAGACTGGGTACTTGCAACACAGCATTCGTCAGTATTTATAGAACGCAGTATGGATGCCCATGTAAAGAGGGGTTGTGGAGAAAGAAAACGTTGTGTTTGATTGATACCCTTATGACATTGCACACAAAAGAATGGGGCGGGAACGTGGCAGAAAAATACCCCCAGGACATTTTCCTGGCTCCCGCACTCAACCATCCCACACAGACAACTCACCTGCAGCCAGGGCGGACTTCAGGCATGGGCACACTGGGCCCAGGACCAGAGCGCCAATTTTCAGCGGGGCGCCCTGAGCTTTCATGGAAACCTCCTTTTAATCATTCTTTTTCTTTTGAAGTCACCAACGCTAGTCCATTCTCTTCAGGCGCTGAACAAAATATCTTGTTTCCCTCCCGTAGTCACTGTCCCTTCCCCCTCCTTCTCCCTCATGTCCCCTCCCAGGGCCTCTCAATTCTTAGCATCTGAATAGGCTATTCAGGTGAGGGGGAGGGAGAGGGAGGAGATGGCCTCACTTATTTAAACAGAAGCCCCCTCACTAACACAGGAGAAGATGTGGTGTTATGGTCAGGCCTGCCGACTTTGGAACTAGAAAAACAGGTTTGAGTCTCAGCGTTGGCTCAGCATCCTGTGATTCTGAGCAAAGCACTTAAGGGCATATTTATGAAAAAGTGGCACAGCAAGTCATCTTGTTGCGTTGTGTCACTGGGAAAGGGCAGGAATGTGCTGCATGCCCGGTTACGCACCAGTAATCTACATTACTCCAAGTCCTGGTCTTCCTATTTCATTCCTGAGCCCGTCCCTCCCGCCCTTTTTAGGTCTCGCCTACGCAGCGCGCATGCGCTCCATAGGAGGGCCTTTAGCCGTCGCTCTGCTGATTTTCAAGCACACACTCGTGCTTGTGGTGGCATCCACCTTGCGGAAGCGAGCAGCGGCGCGCATGCTAATTGGCTGTTGCTCGCTCCAGCATGGCGGATGGTGCCACAAGCACGAGTGTGCTTTAAAACAGCTGCTGTCACACGAGAGCGCGCGCACCACGCAGCTCTCATGTTGGTGACTTGTTTATTCTTCCTTTTTCTCTCTCTTTCTTCAGACCTCATAGATGTCGATCTTGTCAGAGGTTTGTTTAAAGATGTTATAATAAAAACATGTTTCTGTACTTTTTGTTTTTTAATGTTTAGATTTTGTTTTTTTACTCCCATCATTTCCATCTACTGGAAACTTCCTCTTATTTGGACACTGCTTTTTCTTGAGGTCACTCAAACACTCATCACTGTTCATACACAACTACATTCCATTGTCTTTTTTATTATTGTGCATTTGCTCTCACTTGTGATCCTAATTCGCCATCAAAATGATAAATGATGTCGTGCGTCTGAACCTTCACTGCTGCCCACATTGATTTTCTAAATTCTCTACGGGGGAAAGAAGGGTGACCGCGGTAACTGGTCAGTAAAATGTTGTTTATTTGTTCCTTGTTGCAGTGTTTCCACAGCTGGGTAGCACAAAGTAGAGGCAGGTGAATAAATACAGGTACCCTATTTTCTTTAATCCCTGGGTGGAGCCACTCAAACTCTGCACGAGGAGAGCTGTTCGCAAAGTGTTCGTTTCTTTAACAGCAAATTTCCAGAATAAGATTTTTGCTAACCATTCCCGTTTAAACTGCGAGCTTGACCTGTAGATAACGCTCAGTGCAATATTTTATCCTCATTGACTCTGCCATCTAGCAGCCACTGAGCTAATTACAGGCTAGTAGTAGCACCAGTTGAAATGGTTCTACTTATTTATTTTACATTATTTGGTCTTTGTCGTTTTTTTGTGCTTCTTCCTTGTGAATACCGTTCCTACATATTAGTCCAGTACAAGGATTTAACAGTCATTTTATACATATTCGCCTGTCTCTCTTCATCCTCTGAAAACGGAAGCATTATAAATGACAAATAAGAATCTACTGTGTTTAAAAAAAAAGTACAGCAAAGCTTGGTGATTAGAATCATGTCCACGTCTGACTTACCTGCAGCAGGATGTACTCAGGCGCCTTAGCATGCTGACAGCGCTGGCAGGGCACACTGGAGATAAATCGAGAATGCGACTGTAATTAAGGCTTCAACATCACTCTCTGCCAGGGATCGTTCGCTCTCTCTGTTAGACTCTTCTTTCTCCGCAATACTTCATCATCCTCCGTTTTACTCTCTTACTTGATATCAAGCTCTCAGTTCTGAGCCGCTCCTCGCTGCCCACCTTTCTTTTCACTGTTTTCTACTCTTCTGTCTTTCTTTCTTTGATACTTTCCAGCTTTCACTTTTCTTCTCCTTTGTCCTAGTCTATCTTGTATCAACCCTTCTTCTCTGTCTCTCCCCTCCTGCTTCTCTCTGCCGCTCACTTTTTGCTGCCCTCTCTTCTCTTGTTCCCTTTATTCCTTTGCCATTACTTTACTAAGTTTCATGTGTCTCGTTCCCCTCCCTTACTTTTCTTTTTTGTTTTTAATTTTCTTTTCTCACTTTAATTACGATTATTTTCACCTTTCTTACATCACCATTTCCCTCTCTGTGTTTCCGATGTCAGTCTTAAGTTCTCTCTGTCTCTCTCTTCTTCCTGTCTCTCTTTTTTCAGCTTCTCTTTCTCTCCTGTCCCTTTTTTCTGACTCTTCTTTTTCCTTTGTCTTTAGGGTCCTGTTCCGTTTTTTAGGCACTTGTTTTTCCCTCACACTCTTCTTTTCATCTATTCCTTCTTATCACTTTCTTTTCTATCTTTCTTCTATTTCTCCTCTCCTTTCCCTTGATTCTTTCTGTCTCCTATTTCAGAATTGTTAACTTCTCCGCCTCTCTAGCCCTCTCTCCCGTAGTGTTACACCTATTTTAATTCCACTCTTGCCTGTTCTCTGTGTGGAACATATGCTGTCTACTTTCCCTTAGCTTTTTCTCGGGTGTCTCTGCTTTCAGCGACTGCCCTCCCTTCATCCTGTTCTACCTGTTCACTGACCCCTCCTTCTTTCTTAGCAGCTGGTGCCTGGAGAGAATGACTCGCACCTGTTTTTCCAAGTCTAAAAGTAAAGAACCTCAAGTTACTTAGCGCAATATCGCGACATGTAGTTATCTTGGAACAAGTTGAAAGACGTAGAGGACACCAACTTTAGTGTCATCGTGGGGCCACCAACATCCAACAAGCATTGGCATAGCCAATAGGTCTCGCCTTTAGGACATTATAAGTATTTAGCCATGCAACAGTTGATGTTGCACTGCATAATTAAATACATATAAGGTCCCAGGCGAGACCTGTTGGTTATGCCAATGCTTGTTATTTTTGGGTAATTGATGTATGTTATTTTTTTCTTCAGTTTTCTTTGGTATTCTCAGGAAGAGTGTATGACGCACTTCCCTCTTTATGCCTGACGGGCTGGGTAGGCGGCGCCATATTGGGAGAAGCTATTTGCCTTTGCTAGGAAAAAGGATTCTGTAGAATGGGATGGGAAGACAGAGAAGGAGGTAATGCAACGCAGCGATTTGTGCTGCGTTACATGACTCGAGATTTATGATGCCACACAGTGCCACGCAAGGTGGCCTTGCGTGGCTTCATAAATCTAATTTTTCTTTTGCGTCGCTCCTGCACCAAGTTGCATGGTGCACGAGCGACACAAAGGGGCTCATAAATATGCCCCTTAACCTCCCCGTGCCTACAAAAGTGAATGGTCGAGTTTGCTCTATATCAAAGTACAAAAAAAAATCAGCAACAAGAATAAGGAAGAATCAGTGTAGACCACCTACTATTGAAACCACTACTTACCAGCCCGTTGGTGGCCAGACGTGCAAAAAGCTGCGAACCAGGAGCAACAATGGTGCAAAGCTTCCCGGCCTCCTCAAGCTGTCTTAAGGTCGGATAACTTTGCCCTGCTCCTGTGCTACATGAGTGATTTCCTCCCCTGCATTGTTCTGATACTTTTAACAGGCACAAAAGGCAGCACTGTAGGTGGAAAGCAGCAGAATAGTGAGAGATCGACGAGAGAGCGCTCTGCCATGCCCAGCACAGAATTAACTGTTCACTCATGCAATGGTTTCATGCATAATTTAAAGGCAAAAGTGTGCACTGTGGTAAAACTGGGCCATGGACTAATTTGAAAAATGCTGGCCAATTGCTGCACTGAGCCAAACCCCAGCTCCTGCGTAATATAGCACTTAGCAAAGGTTAAAGGGGAAACAATACCTTGGGGAGAGAGGGGAGGAAAAGGATGAGTAGCATGAAGGGCGCCAAATTTAATTTCGCCCGGGGCTCTATAGGAGCAAAGGCCAGCTCTGTCTGCATCAGGTCACAACTGGCGCGCTTCACCTCACGCAGCGCTTGAGCTTGACATTAATTAACATATATCCTCTCCGATTCGACGAGCGTCACGTTCCATCCAGAGATTCTCTTTCATTCGATGGCCCAATGTGCTACAGTAAGGACGTTTTACTCGTTGCTATAGAAATCTGAGGTACGAAGACCATTTTTGGGGACCAGGATAGGAGGTAAGAGTCTGTCTGACTGAAGATGCTGCACTGAGTATATGCGGAGCTCTGCAGCCCTTGCCCTGCCTGTGCTTGTCGGTTTCTATTCCTCCTGCCCCCTCTCGCCACCTTCTGGCCCCGGCCCTGCCTGCTGCGGATGGTCTTCAGTCCATTCAAAGATTCACATGCTATGTGCTCTCCAACAAATCAGGGGGCATATTAACAAGACAGGCGATATAATTATCGCCGCTTTAGCGGCAGAAAACTGCCGCCAAAACGGCGATAATGGGCTTGATAATATGCCCTTGGGGATTCCAATAGAAGCCCAGGTTAGATGTCCTTCACATCTAACATGGGCTTCAAATGGAATTCCATAGAGCATATTATCAAGCCCATTATCGCCGTTTTGGCGACAGTTTTCTGCCGCTAAAGCGGCGATAATTTTATCGCCTGGCTTGTTAATATGCCCCAAAGAACGGTCTGACCTTCGTGAGAATTCAGTGTGTAGCTTCCCATATAAAGCAGCAAGTAAAGAGAACTCACTTGGTCATGGGAGTAATTGAGAAGTTTGTCAAACCTCAGTCATTTAAATTGTTTCAACTTTCTCTATTTAATTTCGTAAACGCTCGGCAGCAAAAAATGACGGTGGCGAACAAGAAAAACACGATTCATCAAATAATTTGGACGGGGAATAATGTACAACTCCCCACGCTGGTATGGTGGCGTAAGAACGGTCGGCACATTTCTCCAGTCAGAAAATCAAGGAGTCAGAGGGGCCAAGTGGTGCGGGGACTGTATCACTTGAGCAGCAAGGGAAAATAACCACGCCCGGTGGTTAACATGGACTGTGCGGAATGTGGGCCACATAACTGGACATTAAGGTAACCGTGGTGATAGGGAGGTTTCTCTAGGCTCTGAAAAAACGAAGGCATTTTACAGAGACGTTTTAAGGCATGGACAAAGTGGGCGATCGCCCGGGGGCACCCCTGATAGAGCCAGGTCAGTTCTGCAGAGAACCTTGCCCTGATGACCTTGAATACGAGATTGTTTAAATACCGTTTTCGTTGATATATTAGATGATGTGTGAGAGTCTATTACATGCAGACAGTTTGCAGAGAAATGTTGTGTTTATGTTTCATGAAACAGCCATAAATAAAGTTTATTTTAGATCAAAACAGGACCTTACATATGAGAAATGGGAGGGTGGAATAGCGAGTATTTCTAGTCATATTTGTGAGCTGCAGCTGTGTTACAATATGTCACCATCCCTGAATATTAGATGTAAATATATTTCGAATTTGGATGTCTGTGCCTGTGCACTGTCAGTGACCTGGCCAAACAAGGCAGGAAAGAGTTGAAACTGATTCATAAATTCCAAGTTGTTTCGAACAGGGCCCATGTAAAATACTTTTGTCGGGGGGAGGGGGGGGGGCAAGATCCTTAGGATGTTCCTGGGCATCTAAAGAACAAAACCTGCAGCTAACCGCACAAGGCCTTCGTGGTGTCTGTGGACTGGCTATTTCCACATCTCGCCAGCTCTCAAATCACTGGCTCCCGGCGGTTTAAAGAATGACTTTTAAACGAATCGACATGATTCTCAAATCAGAGAGAAGGGGGTGGCGGTCCCAGCGAACCTTCTCACCTGCATACAGAGCTAGTCAGAAGCTCAGATCCAGCAAAGCTAATCTGATTGTTCAAAACAGATTAACTCGAAGAAATACACAGAAGGTAAGCACCCAGAATCATTAGCGTCAACTTTGGAACTGGCTAAACCCGGACACGAGAAATCAACTACATTTGTCATGATTTAAGAGATCTGAAAACAATCCTTTTCAGAGAGTCTTCCTCATCCTACTAAATGGCATAGAAACAACCTCGCTCACAAGAGAGGACAAGGGGGTTCCCCCATAAACCCCTTCCCCCACCAAGCTGCTGATGGCTTCCTACTGTTGTCTCAGTGGGAGGAATGACTGAAAATGTCATCCACGACATTGGAAAGATCGAGCACCACGAATGGGCTTTTGTATTACAAGCCACCATAATGAAAAACAGTCAAATAAATAAATACAATCCCTTACATGAACAAGAGTGTAAAATAATCTATTTGTGTGTTACAATCATTGGCTGATGTCAGGTCTCCACCACCATAGGATCAAAATCACCTCAGACAGCAGCCGTTGTGGTGTCTGTGGGGTGAGTCAATTGTCTATCGCAGGGAATTAACCTCAGACTGACAAGGGACTGTCTGCGGGGTACCCACTGATGTAAGATTACCTTGCAGTCCTAGGTATGAGCCAGAGAGCTCCCTGACATCTCTCAGATGGAGTAAAGAGTGAGAAGCAATCTTACAGAGGTTCCAGGTGGCTGTGTGACATAGGCCAGAGGGATCCCCGTGACATCTCTAAAATGGAGAGAAGATTAAGGTGCAATCATATATAAACCACAGACGGCTGTCTGACATCTCTCAGACAGAGAGGAGATTAAGGCGCAATCTTACATAGGCCACAGGTACCTCAGTGACATCTCTCAGACAGAGAGACGAGAAAGGCACAATTTTACATAGGCCACAGGTACCTCAGTGACATCTCTCAGACAGAGTGAAGAGAAAGGCGCACTCTTACATAGGCCACAGGTACCTCAGTAACATCTCTCAGACAGAGAGAAGAGAAAGGCGGAATTTTACATAGGCCACAGGTACCTCAGTGACATCTCTCAGACAGAGAGGGGATTAAGGCGCAATCTTACATAGGCCAAAGGTACCTCAGTGACATCTCTCAGACAGAGAGAAGAGAAAGGCGCAAACTTCCATAGGCCACAGGTACCTCAGTGACATCTCTCAGACAGAGGGAAGAGAAAGACGCAATCTTCCATAGGCCACAGGTACCTCAGTGACATCTCTCAGACAGAGAGGGGATTAAGGCGCAATCTTACATAGGCCACAGGTACCTCAGTGACATCTCTCAGACAGAGAGAAGAGAAAGGCGCAATCTTACATAGGCCACAGGTACCTCAGTGACATCTCTCAGACAGAGAGAAGAGAAAGGCACAATTTTACATAGGCCACAGGTACCTCAGTGACATCTCTCAGACAGAGAGAAGAGAAAGGCGCAATCTTCCATAGGCCACAGGTACCTCAGTGACATCTCTCAGACAGAGAGGGGATTAAGGCGCAATCTTACATAGGCCACAGGTACCTCAGTGACATCTCTCAGACAGAGAGAAGAGAAAGGCGCAATCCTCCATAGGCCACAGGTACCTCAGTGACATCTCTCAGACAGAGAGGGGATTCAGGCGCAATCTTACATAGGCCACAGGTACCTCAGTGACATCTCTCAGACAGAGAGAAGAGAAAGGCGCAATCTTACATAGGCCACAGGTACCTCAGTGACATCTCTCAGACAGAGAGGAGATTAAGGCGCAATCTTCCATAGGCCACAGGTACCTCAGTGACATCTCTCAGACAGAGAGGGGATTAAGGCGCAATATTACATAGGCCACAGGTACCTCAGTGACATCTCTCAGACAGAGAGAAGAGAAAGGCGCAATCTTCCATAGGCCACAGGTACCTCAGTGACATCTCTCAGACAGCGGGAAGAGAAAGACGCAATCTTCCATAGGCCACAGGTACCTCAGTGAAATCTCTCAGACAGAGAGGGGATTAAGGCGCAATCTTACATAGGCCACAGGTACCTCAGTGACATCTCTCAGACAGAGAGAAGAGAAAGGCGCAATCTTACATAGGCCACAGGTACCTCAGTGACATCTCTCAGACAGAGAGGGGATTAAGGCACAATCTTACATAGGCCACAGGTACCTCAGTGACATCTCTCAGACAGAGAGAAGAGAAAGGCGCAATCTTACATAGGCCACAGGTACCTCAGTGACATCTCTCAGACAGAGAGGAGATTAAGGCGCAATCTTCCATAGGCCACAGGTACCTCAGTGACATCTCTCAGACAGAGAGAAGAGAAAGACGCAATCTTCCATAGGCCACAGGTACCTCAGTGACATCTCTCAGACAGAGAGGGGATTAAGGTGCAATTTTACATAGGCCACAGGTACCTCAATGACATCTCTCAGACAGAGAGAAGAGAAAGGCGCAATCTTACATAGGCCACAGGTACCTCAGTGACATCTCTCAGACAGAGAGAAGAGAAAGGCGCAATCTTACATAGGCTACAGGTACCTCAGTGACATCTCTCAGACAGAGTATGAGATTAAGGCGCAATATTACATAGACCACAGGTACCTCAGTGACATCTCTCAGACAGAGAGAAGAGAAAGGCGCAATCTTACATAGGCCACAGGTACCTCAGTGACATCTCTCAGACAGAGAGAAGAGAAAGACGCAATCTTACAGAGGCCACAGGTACCTCAGTGACATCTCTCAGACAGAGAGAAGAGAAAGACGCAATCTTACAGAGGCCACAGGTACCTCAGTGACATCTCTCAGACAGAGAGAAGAGAAAGGCGCAATCTTACATAGGCCACAGGTACCTCAGTGACATCTCTCAGACAGAGAGGAGATTAAGGCGCAATCTTCCATAGGCCACAGGTACCTCAGTGACATCTCTCAGACAGAGAGGGGATTAAGGCGCAATCTTCCATAGGCCACAGGTACCTCAGTGACATCTCTCAGAAAGAGAGGGGATTAAGGCGCAATTTTACATAGGCCACAGGTACCTCAGTGACATCTCTCAGACAGAGAGAAGAGAAAGGCACAATTTTACATAGGCCACAGGTACCTCAGTGACATCTCTCAGACAGAAAGAAGAGAAAGGCGCAATCTTACATAGGCCACAGGTACCTCAGTGACATCTCTCAGACAGAGAGAAGAGAAAGGCGCAATCTTACATAGGCCACAGGTACCTCAGTGACATCTCTCAGACAGAGAGGAGATTAAGGTGCAATCTTACATAGGTCACAGGTACCTCAGTGACTTCTCTCAGACAGATAGAAGAGAAAGGCACAATCTTACATAGGCCACAGGTACCTCAGTGACATCTCTCAGACAGAGAGAAAAGAAAGGCGCATTCTTCCATAGGCCACAGGTACCTCAGTGACATCTCTCAGACAGAGAGGGGATTAAGGCACAATCTTACATAGGCCACAGGTACCTCAGTGACATCTCTCAGACAGAGGGAAGAGAAAGACGCAATCTTCCATAGGCCACAGGTACCTCAGTGACATCTCTCAGACAGAGAGGGGATTAAGACGCAATCTTACATAGGCCACAGGTACCTCAGTGACATCTCTCAGACAGAGAGAAGAGAAAGGCGCAATCTTACATAGGCCACAGGTACCTCAGTGACATCTCTCAGACAGAGAGGGGATTAAGGCGCAATCTTACATAGGCCACAGGTACCTCAGTGACATCTCTCAGACAGAGAGAAGAGAAAGGCGCAATCTTACATAGGCCACAGGTACCTCAGTGACATCTCTCAGACAGAGAGGAGATTAAGGCGCAATCTTCCATAGGCCACAGGTACCTCAGTGACATCTCTCAGACAGAGAGAAGAGAAAGACGCAATCTTCCATAGGCCACAGGTACCTCAGTGACATCTCTCAGACAGAGAGGGGATTAAGGCGCAATCTTACATAGGCCACAGGTACCTCAATGACATCTCTCAGACAGAGAGAAGAGAAAGGCGCAATCTTACATAGGCCACAGGTACCTCAGTGACATCTCTCAGGCAGAGAGAAGAGAAAGGCGCAATCTTACATAGGCTACAGGTACCTCAGTGACATCTCTCAGACAGAGTATGAGATTAAGGCGCAATATTACATAGACCACAGGTACCTCAGTGACATCTCTCAGACGGAGAGAAGAGAAAGGCGCAATCTTACATAGGCCACAGGTTCCTCAGTGACATCTCTCAGACAGAGAGAAGAGAAAGACGCAATCTTAAAGAGGCCACAGGTACCTCAGTGACATCTCTCAGACAGAGAGAAGAGAAAGACGCAATCTTACAGAGGCCTCAGGTACCTCAGTGACATCTCTCAGACAGAGAGAAGAGAAAGGCGCAATCTTACATAGGCCACAGGTACCTCAGTGACATCTCTCAGACAGAGAGGAGATTAAGGCGCAATCTTCCATAGGCCACAGGTACCTCAGTGACATCTCTCAGACAGAGAGGGGATTAAGGCGCAATCTTCCATAGGCCACAGGTACCTCAGTGACATCTCTCAGACAGAGAGGGGATTAAGGCGCAATCTTCCATAGACCAGAGGTACCTCAGTGACATCTCTCAGACAGAGAGAAGAGAAAGGCGCAATCTTACATAGGCCACAGGTACCTCAGTGACATCTCTCAGACAGAGAGGAGATTAAGGCGCTATCAAACATAGGTCACAGGTACCTCAGTGACATCTCTCAGACAGAGAGAAGAGAAAGGCACAATCTTACATAGGCCACAGGTACCTCAGTGACATCTCTCAGACAGAGAGAAAAGAAAGGTGCATTCTTCCATAGGCCACAGGTACCTCAGTGACATCTCTCAGACAGAGAGGGGATTAAGGCACAATCTTACATAGGCCACAGGTACCTCAGTGACATCTCTCAGACAGAGAGAAGAGAAAGGCGCAATCTTACATAGGCCGCAGGTACCTCAGTGACATCTCTCAGACAGAGAGAAGAGAAAGGCGCAATTTTACATAGGGCACAGGTACCTCAGTGACATCTCTCAGACAGAGAGGGGATTAAGGCGCAATCTTACATAGGTCACAGGTACCTCAGTGACATCTCTCAGACAGAGAGAAGAGAAAGGCACAATCTTACATAGGCCACAGGTACCTCAGTGACATCTCTCAGACAGAGAGAAAAGAAAGGCGCATTCTTCCATAGGCCACAGGTACCTCAGTGACATCTCTCAGACAGAGAGGGGATTAAGGCACAATCTTACATAGGCCACAGGTACCTCAGTGACATCTCTCAGACAGAGAGAAGAGAAAGGCGCAATCTTACATAGGCCGCAGGTACCTCAGTGACATCTCTCAGACAGAGTGAAGAGAAAGGCGCAATTTTACATAGGGCACAGGTACCTCGGTGACATCTCTCAGACAGAGAGGGGATTAAGGCGCAATCTTACATAGGTCACAGGTACCTCAGTGACATCTCTCAGACAGAGAGAAGAGAAAGGCACAATCTTACATAGGCCGCAGGTACCTCAGTGACATCTCTCAGACAGAGTGAAGAGAAAGGCGCAATTTTACATAGGGCACAGGTACCTCGGTGACATCTCTCAGACAGAGAGGAGATTAAGGCGCAATCTTACATAGGCTACAGGTACCTCAGTGACATCTCTCAGACAGAGTATGAGATGAAGGCGCAATATTACATAGACCAGAGGTACCTCAGTGACATCTCTCAGACAGAGTATGAGATGAAGGCGCAATATTACATAGACCAGAGGTACCTCAGTGACATCTCTCAGACAGAGAGAAGAGAAAAGCGCAATCTTACATAGGGCACAGGGAGCTCCCTTACATCAGACAGAAAGAAGATCAAGCCAAATCTTACATAGGTTGCAAAGGGCTGTGTGACATCTAACAGCTAAGAGTATGGGCGTAATCTTACATAGGCATGAGGGATCCCCGTGAAATATCTAAAACGGAAAGAAGATTAAGGTGCAATCTTACACATGTCACAGGGAGCTCCCTGACATCATCAGACAGAAAGAAGTGTAAGGCACAATCTTACATAGGCCACAGAGGGACTCAAATTGGATATCAAGTCTTTACGTGTGATTATATACCAAATGAATGGTAATCGCTCAGTATGAATCATTGACTCAGTTGACGTTATTTCAAAATCAAACCTAAAAGGTGGCTAGAATCCTTTCAAAAGTCGCCCTCCTTTAAATGCAGTCTGGGACGCAACACAAATCATTACCTCTGAAGGAGCGAGTGTCTGTCCTACCATTGCAAGATGCATCAGATTGTGCTCTTCAGTGATGTTTGCATCGAGTGCCTTTATTTATACCTTAATTTCTCCCACATGGGAACCATTTCGAAGAGCTTTGTTACACCCTAATTCCCAGTCTAACCTGGTCGGTTAATTAGGATATGTTTATGCAAGAGTGCTGAGAACAGAGAAATAAAGTTGCAATTTATTTTAATGATTTAAACCTTTGCGACATTGCATCATGCTAAGAATTATTGTTGCTTTCCCTGCAACCTATGACATTTTGGGCACCATCTAGAGCCATCCTTAGGTGACAAAGGTTAAAGTGGTATTATAGTTAGATGAAAATTTCAGTGACAACGTAACGTTTTAAACAAAAAAAAACCTCAGAAATTCACCAGGAATAGTTATCTCTAGTAACTATAATTTGTGCCCAAAAATAACTTTAACTCGCTTCCCCGCCATGCAGTCTTGTCATCATTGATGTAATTTTAGATGTTACAGTGATATTATCAATGGTGTCATAGAACATGATTAGTAATGTAATATGCAAGATAATTAGCAGTGCATGGCAACAGTGTGAGTTATAGTTACCGTAGGGCACGAGTTATAGTTGCTTTCCATAACTATAACTGGTAAATTTCTGTGCTTTTTTTTTTTACTTTAAAATGTTGCATTGGTACTGAATATTTCACCTAACTGTACCATTACTTTAACCTTTGCTTTTTTCAGTGAATTTCTAGGTTTTTTTTAATATGAAGTGACATTTTGCTACCATACGTACCCACAAACCCCTGCCGCACGCAGCTTTCGGTCATGCGTGGCAGAAGGATGGCCGCAGGCAGCTAACCCCAGGCTGCGAGGTAGCCAACCCACACAGAGGCAGCTAATTCCACACTGTGCACCGCCTTTAGACATTGGCGGCGAGAGGTAGACCACAGGGCCTGGCCTATGCCCAGGTGTGACCAACCTTCCCATAGGCAGCCAACCTCACTCCGAACATGAAGTGCATGTCCTTTGGCCATGCTCAGCGGTGGTTGGCAACAGGGCCTTAATTGGCCCCGGGGACCCATTCTCCCAGGGTCAAATTCAATTTAAAAGAAAAGGGGGGCCATAGAGCCTCTCCTCAAGCGTTAATAGGCCCCTGGGACCCCATCTCCTAGGGATGAATTCTAAGGGGAGGGGGTCATGGCTTGGGTCCCCATCACTGGGGCCAATGTCAATAAAAAGGGGAGAGGACCACACGGCCCACCTCGGTGAGCCTTATTTGGCCCTCGGGTCTTCATCCCCCTGGGACGCATGACATTATAAACGGGAGGGGGGCCAACAGAATTCAGGATCTTTAGAGTGGGATCAGTTACATGGATTTGGAAGTCTATCTGCAGGTGTAATTAGTAAGGTCCAAGATTGAGAAATACCAAAATAACTACTCTACAACTTGAATGCATCATTGTCCTTTGGTGGAGACTATTTGTGAGCTACGTTGTTAGCAGAATTTGAGCCCTAAAGAAGTGACTGTCACACAGCGAAACACATGTTGGCTGTGGTTACAATAATCCTTCGAGGAAAAATATAAAGGAATGCTCACAAGAGTTAACAAAGAATATATTTAAGCTATGAAGATGAAGTTAAGCTGGCTCAGCAACAATCATCATTAGTTTGAATGTTCATGGATTTTTTCCTATTAATAATAATAATGGTATTTTTTGAAAGAAACAATTTTGTATCAATGAATATGCTAAATTGTGGTATTTGTTATTGCGAGGATACTTTTTAAGCTCCCCAATGGACTCTAACTTTTTAGAAATTATGATCCTACCTATCGGCCTGATTTAAGACGATGGTATCCCCCACGCTGTATTTATAAGTGTGCTGGCTGAACCACCGCCTGCATCAACAGACTTTTTCCCATCTCGTAAAGGTGCGCTGTCATCGAGGTGGCTGACTCCTCTGCTGGCTAACAGTACTCTGTTGTCATCAGGTTAGCATGTTTGCGCCAAGCCTATTTAGATGTTCCTGTTGTACTGGTGTTGTCCTAGTGGCTATTTGCTGATGGAGTGAGTGCCTGGTGGAGTGGAGACTGGTAAGTACTAATGATTTATGTGTCAATACACATATATGTTGCGTTTGCTTATAAAATATATGTAGTTAATGTGTTATGCCCCTTTTCCTACATATTGCATAGCACACAAACAACATATACACACTATTGAATGCACCCCACAGGCACTACAAGCACAACTCCAACAACCACCACAACAACATAGTTTTTATAAGTGTTGATACAGGCGTGTTCATTTTACCTTAATACGTTGTAAAACGTACTCTAATGCGTTACACATAAAAAAAATTCATACAAGAGCAATGTAAAAGTACATGAGCAGAGAGCAATTGTCAACACACTATTCATAGTAAGACAAGTGTAACAGAAGCTTATCTTAGATCCCAGTGACAGCCAAGTTGATTGGCATCGTGCTAATGTAGTAGCAGCAAAGGAAGGACCTGGACAATGGGGTTCAAGGCAGAAACAGAAGTGGAAAACACAAAAAAGGTAGGTTCTACCTCATTTCCTTTGATTCCACCAACTCAAAGTAGGAGGTATCCCTGCCATAGTTTCCTCGACGGAAAGGTACATCCTGATTGCCCTGCGGAAATCTTGGATGGACTCCTGCTGACAGCCGCTTCTGCCCATGATGCTGTTGACACGGTTGGTGCGCAAGATGGCCGCCTGATAGGAGTTCACATCCGTGACTCCCGGGTTTGGGACTACTAAATTTGTAGACATCCCGTTGATTAACCCAGCCACCCACTGCTTCCTTGACGATTTCCTGCAACCAATCTTCCTGTGATTTTTTTACAACTAGATTGCACAGTTTCCTACCTGTCTGGTGATGACAAATGGCAACTTGATGACCCTCCGACTCGCTGACCTCTACACGCCTCATCTGCAGTGGACCCTCGGATGCTGATCTCGGCAGGTTCCCGGTTGCTTTTGGATACAATCCCGATGACTTGCCAACCTCTCCGCGCCTCATTTGCATCGGAACCCCGGATGCTGATATTGGCTGGTCCTGATCGCTTTTGTACATAGCCCTGACTTTTTCCCGCCGGCAACCACCGCTGCAATCTCTGCGATGGGCCACCTCGCCTGGCCGGGTCTCACAGCTCGGTTCGTGGGGAGGCCTGTCCTTCGCGGACCCAGCCTGGTTTGCCACACCGGACTCAGACATTGCTGTCCGGCAGCTCCTGCCTCCAGAAGCCGATATTACTTCCCGGCCGCTCCAACCTCCTGGTGCCGCCATTGCTATCCGGACGCTCCAGCCTCCTGACGCCGACATCGCTTTTCAGGCCGCTCCTGCCTCCAGACGCCACCTCTACTTCCCGGCCGCTCCAGCCTCCTGATGCCACTATTGCTCAATGGCCACTTCGGCCTCCAGATGTAGCCATTGCTTAATGGCCGCCCCAGCCTTCAGACGTCGCCTCTGATTTCTTCTCCCGCATCGCATTAGCTCAGCCTTGTGTGACCCCGCTGCCTCCAGACTATTTTGATGTTGAGATAGACGGCGGCATCACATAAGTTATCTTCATCTCACGGCTCCCTCACCCTGGCTAAGTCGCACAGTCACAGCTGCCCAGGTGCCCGCTCCCCTATCCTGTTAAGCCGTTGATTAATCACCGTGGCTCACATCCTCTTCTGCGCACGGCCTGCATGGGCATCCTATGGCCGGGTTTTCCACGACCTGCTCTGTCGATAGGGTAAGTGGCTTTTGGAGTGGTGATGCCCCCCCCTCTTTCATGGTTTATGATCGCAGGCACCTGGCTGTCTTTTTCTGCTTTGACCAGCCTTCTGAGACGCTCCCCTGGCATTTGGCTAAAACGGAGGTCTCCCATTATCACTGACTGAGGCCCCAGCTCTTCACTACGCTCGGCCTGATGAGATTTAACATTTGACCGGCTGATGCTGGTGTGGTGCCTTTCTTCATCCCTGCTCCCCTGACTTTCATTGACTGCTGTCTATCTGCCCGCCATTTTGTGACTTTCTTTTTTGCTCTCATGCAAAATGGCTGCTCTCTGTTGCATTTCTTGCTCCTGGAACTATTTCTTTTACTGGCTCTGTAATCTGGGCTTGTCCACCGCCTTATAATTGCCTCGACTATCTCTGCTCCCCCTAAACCTTTGTTTCTAGTAACAGAGAAAGCAGATTCTTGTTCTAACTTTGAGCACCATCTAGTTGCCGCAATTAGTATCCGAAGGCTAGCCAGTTCATCCCTATCACAGGTGATAGGTGTTTCTTTACCTGTGTTTTGATAGGTGCTTCATTACCTATGTTTTGAGTAAAAAAACAACAAAAAAACGTATTTGCTTTTGCCTTTGGTGATGTTTCTCCTAAATCTTAATCATAACTATTCATGGCCACTCTATTTTTCTGACTTAATTCTAATTTTTTATGTCATTTTTCTCTTTTATGCACTCGCTACCCTATTTTAATGGCTGTACACTTATTTTTGATGTATTTGTGTTCTTTTATGCATTGCCTGGAGTATTATACCAGTTCCCCTACTTTTGTAGTACTCCTCACTATGTTCACGCCTAGCCTAAATCCTCTAATCCCTGTCCCTCAATAGAAGTACACTCCACCCTCTCCCATGTTAATTACCTGTTCCCCCCTCTTTGAATCAGTATTATGTAGCTATTCCCCCTAACTATACTTGGGGAGCTGCCATAACCAATACGCTTGACCCTGGTTGCGTTTCTTCTTTTTTTGAAATAATCTCTTTCCCTACCAATTGCCTACCGCAAAACTGTTTAATCAGTTAATTTGGCAGAATACTATTAATCCATTATACTAACCACACCCCAACATACCCGCTGCTATCTACAACTATATACCCATCATCACTGACTTACCTCATTCTGCTATCTTAATCCCTGGATTGTGTATGCTGCTCGTAACGTTTTGTGAACTGTGTTAATTACTTATTATTTTGTTTATGGTCAATCATAATGGTTTACCTCATTTCTGTTCCCGTATTTGATACTAAGTTTTGGTATGTACCTTTGCCCTACATGCACTCATTATAGTCTCCCTCACCTTATTTTCTCTGGTTATAATTTTAAATCTTATATCTTAATTTTCTATATGTTACATAGCTTACATTTTGAAAAAGACGTACAGGTGCACTTTTACCTTCATCTCCCTGCTCCTCATTGATTTGTTTATTACTACTGTCACGCAGATCTTTTTATTATTGTTATCCACCTCTTTCTTGTTCTCCCCTCACCCCTTTCCCATTGATCAAGACTCGCTATAATGTTTCTGCAATGTTTCCTCTAAGTCCTGATCGTAGGTTTGTAAATTGATCAAGACTCACTCTCACTAATTGCGACTTACCTCCCTACCCCCTGACTTTCATCGGTAACATGTGGTTTACTTTACTCCTTACGACCCTACAACCTCTAACCTCCTCGAGATCACTCCCCTCCTTCTCAATTTTCTTCATCGCAGCTTGCGGCACTCCTTTGCAGCCGTGGTTAGCTCTACGATTTTCCAATTACGCATGACTCCTATCTAGCGTTGTCACCTAACGTCATTCTCCCTTATGATCTCCCAAATTCACAAAATGTTGTCTGTCCACCCTGCTACCTAACCCCTCCTCTCCGTTATTAGGAAGCCTCTTCCTAACTAACCTCATCCCCCCTTGCACTCCTCTGATATTTAACACCCCCTCTGTCTCTCCCTTTTACACCCTCATCACAAAATATCTCTCCACCCCTTCTACATTATTCTCCCCTTCTCTCCTCAACCTCCTCCTCCTCTCTCCTCTATCCTCTCTCCTTGTTTCTTTTTCCCCTTAATATCTCCATTCCGCTCCTTCACCCCCTTTTTTCTTACCCCCTCTCCACCAACCAGTTTGTCTATCATGTCCCCCCTTAGTCCCTCCCCCGCGTTCCGAACCAGCCCCACTACATCACCCCTTAACACCCCCCTCACCAGGCATGGCCCTAAATCATGGCCCATTCCCTATCCTCCCAATCTCTCTAAAAACGGCAAGAAAAACTTTAAACATAAAGTACTTATCCGACATCCGGAACCCTAATTGTAGACACCTACCACAGCCTCACGTCCACCATAAAAACGAACTACATTTTCTACTCTAAACGCCCCTCCAAATGGAAGAGCAATTTCCTTCGCCATCTCCCAATCGCTAATTCTAACAATATTCTCTACGGTTTCCTCCACCTCTCACGGTGAAATTTACATCTCCATCTTCAAAACTGGAAATATCCTCATCCAAGCCTCTGAACACCACCTTAATATCTTTGAACAGCATTTTAGCACTCTGTCCCACCAAATGTCCCTACCTACTCCTCTCCCCTCTCCCCCAAACCACTCCTAACCCTTCTCCTTCCCCCCCAAATTTCCCCACAGCCCATCCCGTAACTCCCCTCTCTGACCCTACCCCCCACCTGAACTCACCCCATGACCCTAATACCAATGTTGCCTCTCCGCTAACCACGTACACCAGCTCAGCTCCCCTTATCACGTCCTCTACCCCATTAACTATGTCATCTCTCTCCATGCCCATCCCTCCCACACACGGCCATATCTCCCCTCTCTCCACCCGCCAGGAGCACCTCACTCCTACCGCCGCAATGCCCCACTTGTCACCCCTAGACCTCTCACCCTCTCCGAACAACTAACCCCCACCCTGAACCAACCCCGATCTATCCCACCCACCCCCCCTGCTCCAACTACCTCTACTAATATCCAATCCACCCCCACTCCCCTCCCCCAATGTCTGCCAGAACCTGCCATCCCACAGGCTTCCCTCCCTCCCAGAACAACAGACCTCCACCCCGATCAACTCCAAAACCTCCCACCCTCCCTCTGCCCAAACTACCTCCAGTATGACCTAGTTCTCCCCTACTCCCCATCCTGCGACCAGAGTCCCCCTTCCTCCCCCGCACAGTCCTCCCTCTCGCCCACTGCTACAAGACTTCACTCACCCCCTCTAGACTTATCACCCTCTACGAACGCTAGACCTCCTTCTCCAACCAACTTAGCACATACCCCACCCCCGCCTCACCCAATACGCCCCAACTCTCTCTTTTAACCCAGACACTTTGCAATATTGTTCGCAACATTGCCTCCCTCCTATCCGAATTAGTCCGTCTTAGAGAGGATTTCACTAACTCCAAATCCTCCAAACCGATAACCGGCCTCTCTTGGCCCACTTCGCCACGCACTGGCCCCCTAAAACTCATTAATCCCATACTCAGTAAAACCACACCACTTCAAAATTGCTCTCAGAGACCTTGTCGCACCTTGAATGACTACTCCTCCTCCAACAGCTCCGACCTCTGCAATTCCTACTTTCCTAAGGCCCCCCGCAAGATTGCGGCCCTTCCTCATTCCTCAATCCCTGTCATTATCGGGACCAGCAGAACTCTCTCCTCTCCTTGCTCACCCAGATCCCCCCGCAACTTACTGCTATCCACTCATGCCCCCCATAACTAACCCCAAGCCCCTGACATGCATTCTTGTGAACTGCCGCTCAGCGGTTCGTCATGCCTTAGAAATGTCCGAAACCATCCTTGGTGAAGAAATAGACCTTGCCTTCCTCACGGAAACTTGGCTCAACTATCACTCAACACCCATCCTAGACTTACTCTCTCCCACCGGTTATTCTATCCTTAGAAAAGACAGACCTAAAAGAATAGGAGGAGGTCTAGCAATAATCTTTAAAAATGAACTCCCTAGCCAAAAACACTGACTTCAAAACGTTTGAATACCTTGGAGCAGAACTTAAAATGTATGGCGCCCCCCCAATACGACTACACAACATCTATCACCCTCCAGGCAAACCTCTTCCCTTCGCCGAGGAAATATCTGAATTTCTTTCACAATTGTCCCTTTTGAACTCTAAACACCTCTTTCTAGGAGTCTTTAACCTTCACTGGAACTTGCAAGACGACCCAACCATCAAACTTCTCAATAACCTCCTTGAGATAAATGACCTCAAGCAACTCTGCCTTACCCCAACCCATTCTAAAGGGGCTACCCTTGACGCCATCATTGCTAACAGTAATCTGGCATCTCTTTCCAACATTATCCCTATTGACTGGTCTGACCACCACCTCATACTCTTCTCAATCTCACCCTTAGCCCAGCCTACCCCTTCTAAAATCAACACAACCACAATATTATCCAGAAACCTTAAATGTATCCCCCCAGGTTTACGGGAGGCTAAACTCCAAGATCAACTCAGTCGCTCTCCTCCCTCTCTCAATACAAACGATCTCACTGAGCACTACAATAAAACGATTGTGAGATTCTAGATTAACTTGCACCGCCCAAACCAAAAACTCTTAAAAATATCCCTTCCAAAACTTGGTATAATCCAGACCTCAATAATGAAAGACAGGCACTTAGACTGGCAGAAAGAACCTGGAGACAACACCCTTCCCCCCCTAAGCTGGTCCTCCTCCGAACTGCTAGATCCGTGTACAAGAAACACATTTTCGCCAAAAAGGCTTCCTTCTTCTGATCACAGCTCTCTTGAGCAAAAAACAGACCCAGAGAACTGTTCAACATTATTAGAAATCAAACCTCCCCTGCCCCACCCAGCATGATGGCCACCACTAGCAAATGCGAAGAACTAACTAACTTTTTTTCTGAAAAAATTGCCAAAATTGACAAATCTTTCACTCTAACCCAAATTCCCCCCCCCAACCCCCTCGGTTCCCCTGACACCACTTCAGCACCTTCCCCTCTGCTCGCACCCCCTCTATCCTCCCCACCCCTACCTTCTTTAACCCCGTCTGAACTTCCCCCGACAACACTCAACTAAAAAACAACGCCTCCTGGATGAATTTCCACTCCATCTCTGAACTTGAAGTCAGTAACATCCTGTCCAAACTAAAACCATCTTCCCACACTAAAGACCCTCTCCCATCTTCCCTCGCCCAAAACCTAAAGCACGTCATTGTCTCGTATTGGACCAATATCATCAACTCCTCCCTTTCATCGGGGTGTATCCCGGTCTCCCTCCAACTCAGACAAATCACACCCATTCAAAAAAATCCTAAGGCCGACCCAAATAACCCAAACAACCTACGTCCCATCTCAAACCTCCCCTTTCTCTCTAAAGCCCTTGAAAAATGTGCCCTTCAGCAACTGGATAAACACATTGACACCTACAACCTACTTGACCCCCTACAATCCGGCTTCCTTAAAGGCTGCAGCACTGAAACTGCATTGCTAAATATAGTTTATGACAATCACCTTGCCCTGGACAATGGCGAGGCTTGCCTACTCATTCTCCTTGACCTCTCAGCTGCATTTGACACAGTTAACCATTCAACCTCACTCTCTATACTTAAATCTCGATTTGGTCTTAATGGCACCGTCCTCAATTGGTTCAAATCCTATTTCCAACACAGAACCCAACAAGTAAAAATCCACCACTGCCTATCTAGCCCCACTCCAGTCTCCCTTGGTGTCCCCCAAGGATCCATCCTGTCTCCTGCTCTTTTCAATCTTTTCATGGAACCCCTTACCCTCATTCTCAAACAAGCAGGCATTAACTATCACCTACATGCTGACGACACCCAACTCTACTATAAAATTAAATCCCACTCTGATGTTCTACACCTTAACACCGCCCTTACTAACATACAAAACTGGTTCCATTCCAATCATCTCAAACTTAACCCTTACAAAACTTAAATCATTCTCTTCTCTCCTAAAAACAACCCTCTCCCCATCCATACATGGATCACTGACCTTACTGCCCTTAACTGTACACTCTCCCTCTCCGAATCGGTTTAATCCCTCGGCATCACCCTCGACAGTAAGTTTACGCTCAACTCCCATGTAAAAAACTGAGCCAAAGGTGCACTTTTTACGCTCCAACATCTAAAAAAAATCAAACCCTTCATTCCAGTGGAAGATTTCAAATCAGCTGTACAATCCCTAGTCCTCTCGAAAATTGACTATGGTAATGCCCTTCTCACTGGCTCTCCCAAAACTCACTTGGCCCCCCTCAAATCTGTGCTAAACCTAGCGGCTAGGATTACAACTGATTGCAAATGCTCTGACCACATCTCGCCGACCCTAAAGACCCTTAAATGGCTTCCTAATGAAGGCAGATCCTCCTTTAAATTAGCCTGCATCACTCACAAAGCCCTCCATCAAAAAACCCAACTCTACCTTTCAAACAAACTCAAAAAAGCGGGCAGCATCCGTTCAATGAGAAGCACTCACTCTCTCCCATTTGCTAAAAAAGAAAGCCGCACAATCTCGCTCCTTCTCTGGTAAGGCCCCCAGCATCTGGAATACCCTCCCCAAAGACCTACGACTGAATCCTTCATACGTCAGTTTAAAAAAAGACCTTAAATTGCACCTGCTCAACAAATATTGGGGTCCATAATCATTCTATGCCCATACTTGCTGTTCAGTCTCTTTCCGTCTTGAATTCCCAATCCTTCCCCCCTTTCTCCCACCTCTCCTGCACTCCACCAACACTTAATAGCCCCCCACCTTACCCTTCCACACCTCTTGCGTCCCCCTCGGTTCACCCCTTACCATAAATTTAGCCACCCCTCCCTCCACTCTCGTCTAACCCTTCCGTTTCATTCAAAATATGAGTCTAGTTCCTTTTTACTGCTTAATTATTTGTAACTATGTTACCCATATACTGCCTAGTAAATAGCTCCATCCTTTCACTTTGTATCAACAATAGCGAGACTAGTTCCTTTTACTGTTTAATAATTTGAATTTTTTTATTTCTATGTTGCTTAGAAAATAGCTTCATCCTTTCACTTTGTATCATAATCAAGATATGTTATTTACTTTGTTGCTTAAGCCTATTATATCTCTATGTTTCTTTTCGGTGCCATTTGTTTTTGTAACCATTGTGCTATCATCTTCCCAATGTAAAGCTCTCTGATACCTAAGGGTGAAGCCAGCGCTATATAAAACCTCTTAAATAAAATCAAATAAATAAAAATTCCTAAAGGAGTCTGTGGTACTCGGGCAGTCTTTTGTCCATGGACCCTCTAACATCTAACTAGAACGGGTGAACCGCCAAGTAGGAAGGCTGTGAAACCGGCGGGACCAGACCAGCCAAGATCTAAATCAGGCCCTATAACTACCCAGTGATGGTTATATATATTATCAGTGAATATATATAAATATACTGGTGGTCGCCAGTAGATAGCTATAGTTAGGACCTTGTTTCTATTCAAAAAGCGTTTGTTCTTTTGCCAATATCTTTGGCGCCACTTGACTAATCTTCACGACATTTTCAAAACGAATGCTTCACTCAGGTCAGCTCCCGTCCTGTAAGTTTCAGGGTGATTCGTCAAGCAGGGGCCGAGAAAAAAGGGCGGTCCCAAAACGCATTTTACCCATGTTAATTTCCATAGGAACTTTAGACACGGCTACAGCCCGAGCTGCTGAACGGAATTACACCAAATTTGGCTAAAAGGTAGCTCTTGGTCCAGTAATCAAGCTTTTGTTTACATAGTTTAAATCTGCTCAGTAGTTACTGAGAAATTCAAAAAATAAAGATTCATATATCTGAGCACCGATCAGGAGTCGCGACTCATTCCAATTGGCTGGCAACATTCCAAACCAGGAAGTGTTGGCAGCCATCTTGTGACTCGGTAACCGAGTCACAAGAAAAAAGGGAAAAAAAAGGTAAAAAAGAAGAAAATGGGGCAGGGTAGAAACACCCTGACCCTGGACCCCCAGCCCCCCCCCAAATTGAAAAAATAATAATAATGTTGCGGAATTTGCACTGGGTGCACGAATCCGGTGACATTATAAAAAAAACAAAGCGCGGTCTGCCGCGCTTGGTTTGTTTCAAGACCCTGGGTGGGCCATCTCCCAGGGGCAATTCTTAATTATGGTGTGGGGGGCCCATGGGGGACCCCACAGCCCCAGGGACCGCCACCTCCCTGGGGCTTCATCTTAAAAAATGCATGGGGTGTCTCCTACCCCCCACGTTGCCCCTGGGACCGCCATCTCCCCGGGGCATTCCTTTTTTTTTTTTTTTTAATTTTCGTTTATTGATTCAGCAAGGAAGCATTACATATATAAGACAAGTAAAACTGAGAATCCCAGCCACAAATCGCAAAAAAAACAAAAAAACTTGATAACACATCAGAGTATAAAATAAACATCATTCTTGTAGCCAGTTTCTTATCGGCTCCCATATCACAGCCCCTAGTTTTTTCTTTGACATACCTTTTAATTTGTATAATGCAGATTCCGTGTTATATATTGAAATTATCTTAGCCCTCCAATTAAGAAAGGACGGGGGTTGTGGATCAAGCCACTGTGACGTTATACATAACCTCAAAATCGACATACAAATAAACTTCCTAATCATGTGCAGGGGCCTTTTGGGCCCCTCAAGCCCTGGGGACCGCCACCTCCCTGGGGCTTACATTTATGTAAATAAGTGTGGGGGCACCTGCCCCCCCACACTGCCCCAGGGTCCACCACCTCCCCGGGGCATACACTAATTTAAATGTGGAGAGTGTAGCGGACCTCTGGCCCCGTGGACCCCCATCTCCCTGGGGCTTTGAAAATGTAGGGAGGGGGGCCATGTGGCCCCCCTCCTGGAGCCCTTGATGGCCCTGGGGACAGCCAACCCACAGGGCTGTCTCCTGCAATGTCCCAGGGTGCCCACCCCTGGGACATTGCTGTTTGCTAGGGAAGGGCGGGCAAAACACTGCTTTGCTTCGTTGAAGCGAGAGCAGTAAATCTGCTCTCGCTTCAACGAAGCAAAGCAGACTGCTTTTGGACAAGGGGAGCTGCATGTTAGCAGCTCCCATTGCTCAAAAGCAATACCAGCTCCCGCAGGAGGAGGCGAGCTGGCAGGGACCGTGGGGGCATTAGGGATCCCCCCACGGTCCCCAACGTGAGAGTTGGCCCCAGGGGATGGGGTCCTTCGGGCCAGAAGTGGCCCGGAGGGGGATACAGGGCCCCCCTCCCTTTTAATGAAAAAAAAAAAGAATGGCCCGGCCCGGGGGATGGTGGTCCCTGGGCCCTAAATTGGCCTGGGGAGGGGGACCGTGCGCCCCCCCGACTCATATAAAAATAATTTTAAAAATGGCCAAGCCCCGGGGGATGGGGTCCCTGGGGCCAAAAGTGGCCCAGGGAAAGGGGGCCCTTCCCTATAAATATATAAAATAAAGGAGGCAATGCACCAGAGGGTGGGGTCCCCGGTGCCAAAATCGGCCTTGGGAGGGGGCTGCGTGGCCCCTTCCCGTTTTTTTTTATAAATTTTTTTTTAAACGGTCAGGCCCTGGGGGATTGGGTCCCCAGGGCCCCAAAAATACTACAAGAAGGGGGGGCACCCAGCCCCGCTTCTAAAAATATATTTTTTAAAAAGCTGGCATCTCGCCAGAGGTCCTGCCCCTCCCTGCACCACTCTGCAAATACACCCCCTGTTGCGTTCTAAGTTGGGGAATTAAGTCCCCCTCAATACTGAGGGTCCCTGGGGGACAACTAACCCACCAGGTACCTCCAGTAAGCACAAAACATCGGATTTGCAGAGAAGTGGTCTGAGGCCACGCCCCTTTTTACACCACTCTGCAAACACGCCTCTTGGCGCACTGCTGGTGGGGCGATGAAGTCCTCTTGTGTCCTGAGGACCTCAGGACACAAGTGGACTTCATCCCCCAAGCGGCAGTGCTCCAGGAGCTGCATTTGCAGAGTGGTGTAAAAAGTAAGCCTGGGCAAAGCACTACGCTACGCTCGCGTAGTTTGCGAAGTTCGCGCTACTTCGCACTACGCAAATTGCACGTAGCACAGTGCGAACATGCATAGCGTAGTGTTGCGTAGTGCTGCGGTCATTTTTTGCTTGCTCGAGGTCCTCAACGTCAAGTTGGCGACCACGAGCAAGCAAAATGACATCCCGGCGAGACTTTTTCCTTGTTCGCGATCAGCAACATCAAGTTGGCGATCGCGAGCATGGAAAATAAACCTCCCGGCGAGATTCTCAACGCGAGGAGGTCAGGTTTCTCGTTGCGAGTGGTCGCGTTTGCTCGCGACTGCTCGTGATGAGAAACTACCAGTTCGCGTTGAGAAAGCTGCCACTCAAGTAAAAATCTACTCAAGCAGCAGAAAACTACAGCTTGCACTGTGCAAGATGCCATTTTCAATGATTGCACAGTGCCGGTTGCTTGTCCGCACTGTGCAATCATTGAAAACGACATCTGGCACAATACGAACAAGGTACTACGCAGTTCGTGAAGTGCTACGCGTAGCTCGCGTAGTGCGAAGTGCACTTTGCGTAGCTTCGCGAAGCGCTACTTCGCGGACTATGCCCAGGGTTAGTAAAAAGGGGGCATGGCCTCAGACTATTCTCAGCAATCCAGGAGTGTGGCGCTTACTGGAGGTTCCTGGTGGGCTAGTTGGCCCCCAGGGACCCTCAGGAATGAAGAGGACTTAATACCCCAACTTAGAACATGCCAGGAGGTGTTTTTGCAGAGTGATGGGGAAGGAGGCATGGCCTTTGTCCACCTCTCAGAAATCCCACTGTGTGGGGCTTACTGGAGGTAAGAGGTAGGCTAGTTGGCCCCTAAAGGACCCCTAGCAGAGAAAGGGACTTCAATCCCCATCCAAGAGCATGCCAGGGAGCTCATTTGTAGAGTGGTGGGAAAAGGGGGCGTGGCCCACTATGAGAACTTAGCAATCATGCTGTGTGGGACTTACTGGAGGTAATAGGAAGGATAGTTGCCCCCCAAGGATGCCCTTGGGGGCCAACTACCTCTCTTGTTACCTCCAGTAAGTCCAACACAGTGGGGTTGCTAAGAAGTCTTCAGAGGCCATACCCCCTTTCTCCACCACTCTGCAAACGCACCTCCTGGCAGACTACGGGATGGGGGATGAAGTCCAATTTACTCCTGAGGGACTTTGGGGGCCAAGAAGCCCTCCTAATACCTCCTGTAAGTCCTATGCAGCGGAATTCCTGAGTGCTGGTTGGAGGCCCAACACCCTTTCTCCACCACTCTGCAAACACGACTACTAGTTAAAGAAGTGTTTGCAATGTAATAGGTTTCGCATTTGCGAGAATTAGAGCTATTGGCATTGTAAATGTAAACGTTTTTAGTAATGTTTTTGGGAGTGGAGTGGATGTACGTTGTGTGTAGTGGAATTATGTGGTATGTTGTGCAGTGAAATTATGTGGATAGAAAGTATGTGGTATTTAGTGTATAGGAATTATATAGAGTGACATTATGTGTTATGGTGGGTAATTATGTGGTATGGTAGTCTGTGTTGTGAAATGGTAACGTCAGGTTTAGTTTCCCTCGTTTCCACAGAAGCTCAACTATGAACTCAGTGAGACAAAAAAAGAAGGAATCACTGAGGAGCACTTGTGGACCTAGTCAGAGGAATTATGCAACTGTTTGGCTGCACCGACTTTCACACAATTATCCATTTTCTGTATTAGCCACATAATTCATCATCTGCTCCCTAATCTGCAGATTTAAACAAAAAAAGCCTTGTTTCTGGTTCAAACTGCTCAAACGTTACCAAAAATGCAGTGACAAGGCGTTACAGCGTGGTGGAAGTCCTCTGCAAACCTAGAAGGTCACCTGTTACTTATTGCTAAATATGAGTGTTAAATTGGGACTAATGGTGTGCAAGCCACTCTTGCTTCCTTCTGCGCCTCTATTGCCTCTTTCTGCATTTCTGTTGCTTCTTTCTGCACTTTTCTTTCTTTTTCTGTACTTCTCTTGCGCCTTTCTGCAAATCTCTTCTACTTTTTGCACCTCTCTTCCCTCTGTATGCCTCTTTCTGCATCTCATTTGCTTCTTTCTGTACTCCTCTTGCCTCTTCCTACACCCTTCTTCTCTCTTTCTGCACCTTTTTGCCTCTTTCTGCACCTCTGTTCCTTCTTTCTGCACTTCTTTTGTTTCTTTCTGCACCTGTCCTGCTTCTTTCTGCACCCCTCTTGCCTCTCTCTCCACCCCTCTTCCCTCTTTCTTCACTTCTGTTGCTTCTTTTTGCACTTATCTTGCTTCTTTCTGTACCTCACTTGCCGCTTTCTGCACCTCTATTGCCTCTTTCTGCAGTTCTCTTTCCTCCTTTTGCACTTCACTTGCCTCTTTCTGTAACTCTCATGCCTCTTTTTGCACCTCTCTTGCCTCTTTCTGCACCTCACTTGCTTATTTCTGCACCCCTTTTGCCTGTTTCTGTACCCCGCTTCCCTCTTTGTGCAACTCTCTTGCCTCTTTCTGTCCCTCTGTTCCTTCTTTCTTCACCTGTCTTGTCTCTTTCTGTACCCTTCGTGATTCTTTCAGCACCTCTATTGCTTCTTTCTGCAGTTCTCTTCCTTTTTCTGCAACCCTCTTGCCTCTTTGTGCACCTCTCCTACCCCTTTCTGCACGCCTATTGCCTCTTTTTCCACCTCTGTTGGTTCTTTCTGCACCTCTTTTGCTTCATTCTGCACTTCACTTGCCTCGTTCTGCACCCCTCTTGCCTCTTTGTGCACCTCTCCTACCCCTTTCTGTACCCCTCTTGCCTCTTTTTCCACCTCTCTTGCTTCTTTCTGCACCCCTGTTGCTTCATTATCCACTTTCCAGGCTTATTTCTGCATCTGTCTTGCTTCTTTCTGCACCCCTGTTGCTTCATTCTGCACTGTCCATGCTTCTTTCTGCACCTGTCTTGCTTCTTTCTGCACCCCTGTTGTCTCTTTCTGCACTCGTCTTCCCTCTTTCTGTACCTTTCTTGCCTGTTTCTGCATCTCACTTGCCTCTTTCTGCACATTTCTTGCTTCTTTCTAGACCTCTGTTTCTTCTTTCAGCAATTCTCTAGCCTCTTTCTGTACCCCTCTTGCCTCTTTCTGCACCCATCTTTTCTCTTTTTGCAACTCTCTTGTGGCTTTCTACACCTCTTTTCCCTCTTTCTGCACCACTCTTGCCTCGTTTTGTACCTCTGATGCTTCTTTCTGCACTTCTCTTGCCTCTTTCTGTACCATTCGTGCCTCTTTCAGCACCTCTGTTGCTTCTTTCTGCACTTCTCTTCCTTCCTTATGCACTCCTCATGCCTCCTTTAGCACCTCTGTTGCTTCTTTCTGCACTTCTCTTAGTTCTTTCTGCACTGCTCCTACCTCTTTCTGATCCCACTTGCCTCTTTGAGCACCTCTTTTGCTTCTTTCTGTGCTTCTCTCTCATCTTTCTGTACCCCTCTTGCCTCTTTCTGCACCTCTGATGTTTCTTTCTGCACCTCTCTTGCTTCTTTCTGCAGCTGACTTGCCTCTTTTAGTACCTCTGTTGCTTTTTTCTGCAGATCTCTTGCCTCTTTCTGCACCCCTCTTTTTTCTTTTTGCCCCTCTCTTGCCTTTTTCTGCACCCCGTTCCCTCTTTCTGCACCTCTGTTTTCTCTTTCTGCAATTCTCTTGTTCTTTCTGCACCCTTTGCGCCTCTTTCAGCACCTCTGTCACTTCTTTCTGCACTTCTCTTCCTTCTTTCTGTACCTCTCTTGCTTCTTTCTGCACCTCACTTGCCTCTTTCAGCACCTCTGTTGTTTTTTTCTGCAGATGTCTTGCCTCTTTCTGCACTGCACTTGCCTCTTTCAGTACCTCTGTTGCCTTTTTCTGCAGATCATTTACCTCTTTCTGCACCCCTCTGTTCTCTTTCTGCACCTCTCTTGCCTCTGTGTGCACCTCTGTTTCCTGTTTCTATACCTCTTTTGTCTCTTTCTGCAACTTTCTTGCCTCTTTCTGCAGTCCTCTAGCCTCTTCTGTACCTCTATTTCTTCTTCCTTCACTGTTCTTGCCTCTTTCAAAACACCTGTTGCTTCATTCTGCACTTTCCATACTTTCTGCACCTGTCTTGCTTCTTTCTGCACCCCTGTTGTCTCTTTCTGCACTCGTCTTCCCTCTTTCTGCACTGTTCTTGCCTGTTTCTGCATCTCACATGCCTCTTTCTGCACATTTCTTGCTTCTTTCTACCTCTGTTGCTTCTTTCAGCACTTCTCTTAGTTCTTTCTGCACTGCTTCTACCTCTTTCTGATCCCCCTTGCCTCCTTTAGCACCTCTGTTGCTTCTTTCTGCACTTCTCTTAGTTCTTTCTGCACTGCTCCTACCTCTTTCTGATCCCACGTGTCTCTTTGAGCACCTCTTTTGCTTCTTTCTGTGCTTCTCTCTCCTCTTTCTGTATCCCTCTTGCCTCTTTCTGCACCTCTGATGTTTCTTTCTGCACCTCGCTTGCTTCTTTCTGCAGCTGACTTGCCTCTTTCAGTACCTCTGTTGCTTTTTTCTGCAGATCTCTTGCCTCTTTCTGCACCCCTCTTTTTTCTATTTGACCCTCTCTTGCCTCTTTCTGCACTTCTCTTCCTTCTTTCTATACCTCTCTTGCCTTTTTCTGCACTGCACTTGCCTCTTTCAGTACCTCTGTTGCCTTTTTCTGCAGATCTCTTACCTCTTTCTGCACCCCTCTGTTCTCTTTCTGCACTTCTCTTGCCTCTTTCTGCTCCCCTGTTCCCTCTTTCTGCACCTTTCTTGCCTGTTTCTGCACCTCTCTTGGCTCTTTCTGTACCTCTGTTGGCTCTTTCTGCACTCATTTTGCCTCTTGATGCACCTCTGTTGCTTCTTTCAGCAATTCTCTTGCCTCTTTCTGCACTTCTCTTGCCTCTTTCTGCACTTCTTTTCCTTCTTTCTGCACCCTTCCTACCTCTTTCTGTACCTCTCTTGCCTCTTTCTGCACCCCTCCTGCCTCTTTCTGTACCTCTCTTGCCTCTTTCTGCACTTCACTTGCTTCTTTCTGCAACTCTTTTACCTCTTTCAACACCTCTGTTGCTTCTTTCTGTACTTCTCTTGCCTCTTTCTGCACTGCTCCTACCTCTTTCTGATCCCACTTGCCTCTTTGAGCACCTCTTGTGCTTCTTTCTGTGCTTCTCTCTCCTCTTTCTGTGCCCCTCTTGCCTCTTTCTGCACCTCTGATGTTTCTTTCTGCACCTCTCTTGCTTCTTTCTGCAGCTGACTTGCCTCTTTCAGTACCTCTGTTGCTTTTTTCTGCAGATCTCTTGCCTCTTTGTGCAACTCTCTTACCTCTTTCTTCACCTCTCTTCCCTCTTTCTGCACCACTCTTGCCTCTTTTTGTACCTCTGATGCTTCTTTCTGCACTTCTCTTGCCTCTTTCTGCACCCTTCGTGCCTCTTTCGTCACCTCTATTGCCTCTTTCTGCAGTTCTCTTGCCTCCTTTTGCACTTCACTTGCCTCTTTCTGTAACTCTCTTGCCTCTTACTGCACCTCTCTTGCCTCTTTCTGCACCCCACTTGCTTCTTTCTGCACCCCTTTCGCCTGTTTCTGCACCCCTCTTCTCTCTTTCTGTACCACTGTTTCTTCTTTCTTCACCTATCTTGTCTCTTTCTGTACCATTCATGCCTCTTTCAGCACCTCTGTTGCTTCTTTCTGCAGTTCTCTTCCTCTTTCTGTACCCTCTTGCCTCTTTGTGCACTTCTCCTACCCCTTTCTGCACCCCTCTTGCCTCTTTTTCCACCTCTGTTGGTTCTTTCTGCACCTCTTTTGCTTCATTCTGTACTTCACTTGCCTCGTTCTGCACCCCTCTTGCCTCTTTGTGCACCTCTCCTACCCCTTTCTGTACCCCTCTTGCCTCTTTTCCACCTCTGTTGCTTCTTTCTGCACCCCTGTTGCTTCATTCTGCACTTTCCATGCTTCTTTCTGCACCTGTCTTGCTTCTTTCTGCACCCCTGTTGTCTCTTTCTGCACTCGGCTTTCCTCTTTCTGTACCTTTCTTGCCTGTTTCTGCATCTCACTTGCCTCATTCTGCACATTTCTTGCTTCTTTCCAGACCTCTGTTGGTTCTTTCAGCAATTCTCTAGCCTCTTTCTGTACCCCTCTTGCCTCTTTCTGCACCCATCTTTCCTCTTTTTGCAACTCTCTTGCCTCTTTCGACACCTCTCTTCCCTCTTTCTGCACTTCTCTTGCCTCTTTCTGTACCCTTTGTGCCTCTTTCAGCACCTCTGTTGCTTCTTTCTGCACTTCTCTTCCTTCTTTCTGTACTCCTCATGCCTCCTTTAGCACCTCTGTTGCTTCTTTCTGCACTTCTCTTAGTTCTTTCTGCACTGCTCCTACCTCTTTCTGATCCCACGTGCCTCCTTGAGCACCTCTTTTGCTTCTTTCTGTGCTTCTCTCTCCTCTTTCTGTACCCCTCTTGCCTCTTTCTGCACCTCTGATGTTTCTTTCTGCACCTCTCTTGCTTCTTTCTGCAACTGACTTGCCTCTTTCAGTACCTCTGTTGCTTTTTTCTGCAGATCTCTTGCCTCTCTCTGCACCCCTCTTTTTTCTTTCTGCCCCTCTCTTGCCTCTTTCTGCACCCATGTTCCCTCTTTCTGCATCTCTGTTTTCTCTTTCTGCAATTCTCTTGTTCTTTCTGCACCCTTTGCACCTCTTTCAGCACCTCTGTCACTTCTTTCTGCACTTCTCTTCCTTTTTTCTGTACCTCTCTTGCTTCTTTCTGCACCTCACTTGCCTCTTTCAGTACCTCTGTTGCCTTTTTCTGCAGACTTCTTGCCTCTTTCTGCACTGCACTTGCCTCTTTCAGTACCTCTGTTGCCTTTTTCTGAAGATCTCTTACCTCTTTCTGCATCCCTCTGTTCTTTTTCTGCACCTCTCTTGCCTCTGTGTGCACCTCTGTTTCCTTCCTGTTTCTATACCTCTTTTGCCTGTTTCTGCAACTTTCTTGCCTCTTTCTGCAGTCCTCTTGCCTCTTCTGTGCCTCTATTTCTTCTTTCTGCATTCTTCTTACCTCTTTCAGCACACCTGTTGCTTCACTCTGTACTTTCCATGTTTTCTTGTTGTCTCTTTCTGCACTCGTCTTCCCTCTTTCTGCACTGTTCTTGCCTGTTTCTGCATCTCACGTGCCTCTTTCTGCACTTTTCTTGCTTCTTTCTACCTCTGTTGCTTCTTTCAGCAATTCTCTTGCAGTTCTCTTCCTCTTTCTGCACCCTCTTGCCTCTTTGTGCACCTCTCCTACCTCTTTCTGCACCCCTCTTGCCTCTTTCTGCACCCATCTTTCCTCTTTGTGCAACTCTCTTACCTCTTTCTTCACCTCTCTTCCCTCTTTCTGCACCACTCTTGCCTCTTTTTGTACCTCTGATGCTTCTTTCTGCACTTCTCTTGCCTCTTTCTGCACCCTTCGTGCCTCTTTCAGCACCTCTATTGCCTCTTTCTGCAGTTCTCTTGCCTCCTTTTGCACTTCACTTGCCTCTTTCTGAAACTCTCTTGCCTCTTACTGCACCTCTCTTGCCTCTTTCTGCACCTCACTTGCTTCTTTCTGCACCCCTTTTGCCTGTTTCTGCACCCCTCTTCTCTCTTTCTGTACCACTGTTCCTTCTTTCTTCACCTATCTTGTCTCTTTCTGTACCATTCATGCCTCTTTCAGCACCTCTGTTGCTTCTTTCTGCAGTTCTCTTCCTCTTTCTGCACCCTCTTGCCTCTTTGTGCACCTCTCCTACCCCTTTCTGCACCCCTCTTGCCTCTTTTTCCACCTCTGTTGGTTCTTTCTGCACCTTTTTTGCTTCATTCTGTACTTCACTTGCCTCGTTCTGCACCCCTCTTGCCTCTTTGTGCACCTCTCCTACCCCTTTCTGTACCCCTCTTGCCTCTTTTCCACCTCTGTTGCTTCTTTCTGCACCCCTGTTGCTTCATTCTGCACTTTCCATGCTTCTTTCTGCACCTGTCTTGCTTCTTTCTGCACCCCTGTTGTCTCTTTCTGCACTCGTCTTTCCTCTTTCTGTACCTTTCTTGCCTGTTTCTGCATCTCACTTGCCTCTTTCTGCACATTTCTTGCTTCTTTCTAGACCTCTGTTGCTTCTTTCAGCAATCCTCTAGCCTCTTTCTGTACCCCTCTTGCCTCTTTCTGCACTCATCTTTCCTCTTTTTGCAACTCTCTTGCCTCTTTCGACACCTCTCTTCCCTCTTTCTGCACTTCTCTTGCCTCTTTCTGTACCCTTTGTGCCTCCTTTAGCACCTCTGTTGCTTCTTTCTGCACTTCTCTTAGTTCTTTCTGCACTACTCCTACCTCTTTCTGATCCCACGTGCCTCTTTGAGCACCTCTTTTGCTTCTTTCTGTGCTTCTCTCTCCTCTTTCTGTACCCCTCTTGCCTCTTTCTGCACCTCTGATGTTTCTTTCTGCACCTCGCTTGCTTCTTTCTGCAGCTGACTTGCCTCTTTCAGTACCTCTGTTGCTTTTTTCTGCAGATCTCTTGCCTCTTTCTGCACCCCTCTTTTTTATTTTTGACCCTCTCTTGCCTCTTTCTGCACTTCTCTTACTTCTTTCTATACCTCTCTTGCCTTTTTCTGCACTGCACTTGCGTCTTTCAGTACCTCTGTTGCCTTTTTCTGCAGATCTCTTACCTCTTTCTGTACCCCTCTGTTCTATTTCTGCACTTCTTTTGCCTCTTTCTGCTCCCCTGTTCCCTCTTTCTGCACCTTTCTTGCCAGTTTCTGCACCTCTCTTGGCTCTTTCTGTACCTCTGTTGGCTCTTTCTGCACTCATTTTGCCTCTTGATGCACCTCTGTTGCTTCTTTCAGCAATTCTCTTGCCTCTTTCTGCACTTCTCTTGCCTCTTTCTTCACTTCTTTTCCTTCTTTCTGCACCCTTCCTGCCTCTTTCTGTACCTCTCTTGCCTCTTTCTGCACCCCTCCTGCCTCTTTCTGTACCTCTCTTGCCTCTTTCTGCACTTCACTTGCTTCTTTCTGCAACTCTTTTACCTCTTTCAACACCTCTGTTGCTTCTTTCTGTACTTCTCTTGCCTCTTTCTGCACTGCTCCTACCTCTTTCTGATCCCACTTGCCTCTTTGAGCACCTCTTTTGCTTCTTTCTGTGCTTCTCTCTCCTCTTTCTGTACCTCTCTTGCCTGTTTCTGCACCTCTGATGTTTCTTTCTGCACCTCTCTTGCTTCTTTCTGCAGCTGACTTGCCTCTTTCAGTACCTCTGTTGCTTTTTTCTGCAGATCTCTTGCCTCTTTCTGCACCCCTCTTGTTTTCTTTTTGACCCTCTCTTGCCTCTTTCTGCACTTCTCTTCCTTCTTTCTATACCTCGCTTGCCTTTTTCTGCACTGCACTTGCCTCTTTCAGTACCTCTGTTGCCTTTTTCTGCAGATCTCTTACCTCTTTCTGCACCCCTCTGTTCTCTTTCTGCACTTCTCTTGCCTCTTTCTGCTCCCCTGTTCCCTCTTTCTGCACCTTTCTTGCCTGTTTCTGCACCTCTCTTGGCTCTTTCTGTACCTCTGTTGGCTCTTTCTGCACTCATTTTGCCTCTTGATGCACCTCTGTTGCTTCTTTCAGCAATTCTCTTGCCTCTTTCTGCACTTCTCTTGCCTCTTTCTGCACTTCTTTTCCTTCTTTCTGCACCCTTCCTGCCTTTTTCTGTACCTCTCTTGCCTCTTTATGCACCCCTCCTGCCTCTTTCTGTACCTCTCTTGCCTCCTTCTGTACTTCACTTGCTTCTTTCTGCAACTCTTTTACCTCTTTCAACACCTCTGTTGCTTCTTTCTGTACTTCTCTTGCCTCTTTCTGCACTGCTCCTACCTCTTTCTGATCCCACTTGCCTCTTTGAGCACCTCTTTTGCTTCTTTCTGTGCTTCTCTCTCCTCTTTCTGTACCTCTCTTGCCTCTTTCTGCACCTCTGATGTTTCTTTCTGCACCTCTCTTGCTTCTTTCTGCAGCTGACTTGCCTCTTTCAGTACCTCTGTTGCTTTTTTCTGCAGATCTCTTGCCTCTTTCTGCACCCCTCTTTTTTCTTTCTGCCCCTCTCTTGCCTCTTTCTGCACCCCTGTTCCCTCTTTCTGCACCTCTGTTTTCTCTTTCTGCAATTCTCTTGTTCTTTCTGCACCCTTTGCACCTCTTTCAGCACCTCTGTCACTTCTTTCTGTACTTCTCTTCCTTCTTTCTATACCTCTCTTGCTTCTTTCTGCACTGCACTTGCCTCTTTCAGTACCTCTGTTGCCTTTTTCTGCAGATCTCTTACCTCTTTCTGCACCCCTCTGTTCTCTTTCTGCACTTCTCTTGCCTCTTTCTGCTCCCCTGTTCCCTCTTTCTACACCTTTCTTGCCTGTTTCTGCACCTCTCTTGGCTCTTTCTGTACCTCTGTTGGCTCTTTCTGCACTCATTTTGCCTCTTTCAGCACCTCTGTTGCTTCTTTCAGCAATTCTCTTGCCTCTTTCTGCACTTCTCTTGCCTCCTTCTGCCCTTCTTTTCCTTCTTTCTGCACCCTTCCTGCCTCTTTCTGTACCTCTCTTGCCTCTTTCTGCACCCCTCCTGCCTCTTTCTGTACCTCTCTTGCCTCTTTCTGCACTTCACTTGCTTCTTTCTGCAACTCTTTTACCTCTTTCAACACCTCTGTTGCTTCTTTCTGTACTTCTCTTGCCTCTTTCTGCACCTCTGAGTTAGAGGTAGTTTTAATCCCCCTGCCCTATTATGTGTTAGGGCCTTACAGGGGAGGTCATGCCAATAACAAGGGTACCCCAACCTATAGTGTACCCTAGTGTATGTGGGTGTTTTACTGTATTCTAAGTGTCTTTGAGCATAGCAGTGGCTCCGGGCCTGGTAGTCAGAGTCAGTTACCACCAGTACCAGTCAGCAAAAATTTGGGGGCACTGGATCAGTTTGCAACAAGGCCTCTTTCTGCACCTCTGTTGGATCTTTTTGCATATCTCTTGCTTCTTTCTGCACTTTTCTTCAATCTTTCTGGACTTCTCTTGCCTCTTTATGCATTTCTCTTGCTTCTTTCTGCGCCTTTCTTCCTCTTTCTGCACATGTCCTACCTCTGTAGGCATAGTTAGAAATGATCAATTAAAAAACCATAGAAATTCACTGAAAAAAACACAGGTTTCAGGAACGTTATAGTTAGTTGGACATTTCACTTGTACAAAACCAGTGAAATGTGGCCATTATAGTTAGTTGATCTAAGTATAACTCGTGCTCCCCCGCAATGCTTTGCTGATGACATCACATATTACATCACTGATGACATGGTGAGTGACATCACTGATGACATCACTGATGCCATCTCAAATGACATCACTGATGACATCACTGATGACATCATCCACGTGATCCTCTGATGCACCTCCTCACAGCCTAATATAACCTTTGATACACCCACTCTAAAATACAGACTGCCATTCTCAAAACCGTAGACACACCAATACCAGTTACTACATACCCACTCACTGATTCCTAGGTCTACACATACATCCACTCACTCACCCATACAGTCACTCATAAATGCAGTCACTCATCAATACAGCAACTATCATATGCACTCATTCACCTATAGAGACACTGACACACTGACACTCACCTATAGAGTTACTTACACAGCTAATTAGTCATGCAAAGAATCAATCACACTCCCATTTACTCACCTATACTGTTATACACACACCACCTCACTTATTCACACAGATACTAACACATACTTACTCTCTAATACAATCACTGACACAAGCACACACGCATCTACACAGCCACTCTCACAATCACTCACTCTCACACATAGTTATTTATATACTCCAACACTCAAATATAATGCCTTTCACATATGTAGTTACTCACACATGTACCATTGAGACATCCAATCACTCACCAACTCAGCCATACACACACTCACCCACTCATACAGCCCCTCACAGATGCACTCTTGAACCCATACAGCCAGTGCATCACCCACTCACACATCCATGCAGAGAGTCACACACACCCTACCCACCCACTCAGACACTCAGGCACCCATGCAGATACTCAGACAAGTGATCAATAACCCATATAGACACTCATGTAGCTACTCACCAACCCATGCAACCACTTACACACCAACAGACAGATTGATACAGACATTCACACAGTTTAGTCACTAATGCATGTATTCAGTAAGACACGTTTAATCACTCACTTATACAGCAAGTCATGCACCTACTAAATCATCCATTCAGACAGTCATACACCCACACGCTATTCAATACACCTTGGCATATATATATATATTCACTGAAAAAACCTTAGGTTTAAGGCACGTTATAGTTAGGAATTAGCATTTAAAAAACCTTAGAAACTCACTGAAAAAAACATAGGTTTCAGGGGCGTTATAGTTAGCTGGACTTTTCACTCTTACAAAACCATTGAAATTCCCCCGTTATAGTTAGTTCAGCTAACTATAACTCGCGCGCCCGCAATGCACTGCTGATGACGTCACATATTACATCACTCATGACATGGTCAGTGACATCACTCATGACATCACTGATGACATCTCAAATGACATCACTGATGACATCACTGATGATATCATCCAGTGAATGTGTGTTTTTCTGAAAATTACATATGTTTTATATATGTATATCTCAAGGTCGATGGAAGAATAAATGGGTATATAAGTGTCTAAATGGATGATTTATTTTTGAAATATTGATTGTATAACTGACTGATTAAGTGTATCTTAGTGAATACATGGCTTAGTGAGTAATGTTTAAATATGTACATATCTGTATCAGTCTCTCACTTTGTGTATAAGTGGCTGCATGGGTTGGTGAGTAGCTACATGAGTGTCTATATAGGTTATTAGTTGGTTTTTTGAGTATCAGTATGAGTGTCTGAGTGTCTGTATGGTTCGGTGGAGGGTATTACGTAGTGCATATGTGCATGAATGAGTGACTCACTGTTTGTATGTGTTGAAGACAGCATGTGTGCAGGACTGTATCGATGGATGAGTGTGTGCATGGGTGTGTTAGTGAGTGAATGACTGTCTCAATAGTGTCTTTATGAGTAACTACATATGTTTTAAACTAGTATATGTGACTATTGGTGTATATAAGTGAGTATATGTGAGAGTGAGAGATTGAAAGAGTTCCTGTATGAATAAGTATGTGTTTCTATAAGTGATTGTTTAAAAGACTAAGTATGTGTAAGTTTCTGTAGAAGTAAGTGTGGTGGTGTGTGTATAACTGTATATGCAAGTAAATGGATGTTTGATTCTTTATTAGCATGAGTGACTATGTGTGTGAGTAACTCTATGGATTAGTGGCGTTGTGTAACAGGATGTATAGGTGTATGAGTACATATGATAAGTGAGTACATGTATGAATGACTGTATAGGACTGTTGGTGAATGAGTGAATGTGTATGTGGATCTTAGAATTACTGAATAGGTTGTTGTAACTGGTATTGGTATGTCCATTGTTTTGAAAAATGTTAGTTTCTATTTTTGAATGTGTGTATCAAAGGTTATATTAGGGGGAGAGGAGGTCTGCCACTCTATCACAGGATGATGTCATCAGTGATGTCATTTGAGATGTCATCAGTGATGTCATGAGTGATGTCACTGACCATGTCATGAGTGATGTAATATGTGACGTCATCAGCAGTGCTTTGCGGGCGCGCGAGTTATAGTTAGCTGTACTAACTATAACGGGGGAATTTCAATGGTTTTGTACGAGTGAAAAGTCCAGCTAACTATAACGCCCCTGAAACCTATGGTTTCCTCAGTGAATTACTAAGGTTTTTTAAATGCTAATTCCTAACTATAACATGCCTGAAACCTATAGTTTTTTCAGTGAATTTCAAAGGTTTTTTAAATGCTAATTTCTAACTATGCCTACAGAGATAGGACATGTGAAGAAAGAATAAAAAACGCACAGAAAGAAAGAAAAGAAATGCAGAAAGAAGCAACAGAAGTCCTCAAAGACGAAGAAAAGTGCAGGAAGAAGGATAACGTGCAGAAAGAACAAACAGAAGAGCAGAAAGAAGCCTTGTTGCAAAATCATCCTGTACCCTCAACTTTTGCAGATGGATACTGGTGGTAACTGAGTCTGACTAACCAGTCCTAGAGCCAGTGCTATGTTAAAAGACACTCAGAATATAGTGAAAACACCTACATACACTAGGGAACACTATGCGTTGGGGTCCCCCTGTGATTAGCATGACCTCCTCTGTAAGCCCCTAGTATATAATAGGACAGGGGATTAAAACTACCTCTTAAAACGCGCCACAGGGCGTGTTTGCACATGTAACCTCAGGCCCTGTCCCCTCCCTTCCCCACTGTGTAAACACGCCCTGTGGCCGTTTTAAGTTGGGAGATTAAGTCCCCTTGAATCCTGAGGGTCCCTAGCGTCCAACTAGCCCACTAGGTACCTCCAGTAAGCGCCACAGAGCTGCGTTGCAGAGAGGTGTAAAAAGTGGCACGGCCTGGACCACCTCTCTGCAACGCAGCTCAGTGGTGCTTACTGGAAGCACCTGGTGGGCTAGTTAGCCCTCAGGGGCCTTCAGGATTGAAGGGGAATTAATTTCCCAACTTAAAATGCACCATAGGGTGTGTTTGCACACGTCACCTCAGGCCCGGTCCCCTCCCTTCCCCACTGTGTAAACACGCCCTGTGGCCGTTTTTTAAGTTGGGACATTAAGTCCCCTTAAATCCTGAGGGTCCCTAGGGGCAAAATAGCCCACTAGGTACGTCCAATAAGCGCCATTGCAGAGAGGTGTAAAAAGGGGCATGGCCTGCACCACCTCTCTGCAACGCAGACCAGTGGTGCTTACTGGAAGCACCTGGTGGGCTAGTTGGCCCCCAGGGTCCCTCAGGATTGAAAGGGAATTATTTCCCCAACTTAAAACGCACCACAGGGTGTGTTTGCACACGTCACCTCAGGCCCGTTCCCTCCCTTCACCACTGTGTAAACGTGCCCTGTGGCCGTTCTAAGTTGAGAGATTAAGTCCCCTTGAATCCTAAGGGTACCTAGGGTCAAACTAGCCCACTAGGTACCTCCAGTAAGCGCCACAGAACTGAGTTGCATAAAGGTGTAAAAAGGGGCGTGGCCTCAGAACACCTGTCTGCAACGCAGCTCCCTGGCACATACTGGAGATACCTGTTGGGCTAGTTGGCCCTCAGGGACCCTCAGTATTGAAGGGGAATTAATTCCCCAACTTACAACTGGCCAGGGGGCGCATTTGCAGAGTGCTGCAAGGAGGGGGCGTGGCCTCCGGCGCGATGCCGGTCTTTTATTTATTCTATTTTTTTGAGAAAGGAGGGCTGTGTGGCCCCCCTTCTTTTTCTAATTTATTGGCCCTGGGGACCCCTTCCCCCAGGGCCTGCACCGTAATTTTTTGTTGTTGAAAAAAATTAATTTGGCCCTCCCAAGGCCTTAATCGGCCCCGGGGACCCCAACACCCGGGTTATGGCATTATTTTTTTTTAAATTCTTTAGGAGGGGGGCTGTGTTGCCCCCCTCCTCAGGCCACTTATGGCCCCGGGGACCCCATCCCCCGGGGCCGGCCTTTGTTTTTTATTATTTAAAAAATATATATATTTATAGAAACAATTAGGACATGCTGGACAAACCGTATGTACCTATCACCATGACGATTTGCCTGATATTCATTAAAAGGCGACAATGAATACAATGAATCTACGTGGAATGTATTTACACCGCTAGTGAAGCTCTGACGTGTCTGACGCCCTACCGTGCCAAAGCCCAGTGCCCCCGCCGGTGGGTACTCTCCAAGTAGACACCCTTGTTGTTTATTTATACAAACATGGGTAGCTATTGACGGGCACATTTAATACACACCCACACCAAGCCATTCAAAGGGGATTCGACAAAAATTCGACCAAACTATGCAAGAAACCCCCCTCACGGTTAATGAAGCACACATCCACCGCCGGATGTGTAATACTTTTTATTTTACTCTCTGGAAAGGAGACGAACATCACTTGAGAGTCACAGCGTGCTCCTGGCTGAGCCCAATGCTGTGTTACACCACCAGTGCCGGCCGAGTGCCACACACCTCTGTGTTGTATTCCATCAGCTAGTGCGTATGCTATGACACTCTCTAGCCCATGTGCACTGTAACACCACCCCGTGAATATGTCATGCCACACTTGCCTTCACACGGGTTATATTGCCCCATCTAACATGCCTTCTTCAATGCCTATGTTATAACGCACAGCGATATGCCATACATATTACAATCTGGGATCCATATCTTTGTCACAGTGCATATACAACGTTACACTCCCCAGCACATATTTTATATTACAACTTTAGAGACTAGTTAGGTTACACAACACTGCCCTGTGCATATTACACTCCAAGGCGCATATCGCATAGCACGCGCTAGTGGCCTGTGCTATCTCACGCTCTCCAATGAATCTGTCATTGTGCACAATGTATTGCATATTATATTTCAGGCCCCGTTCATCTTATATCACACTTTTTGGTGCATAGTTTATACCATATACTATATCTAGTTTTCATTTTCAATCGTGCTCTCAGGACTATGTTCTATATAGCACTGCGTCCACCTACCCTTTTTCACAGGCATTACATTTTGCGATGGGGGTGGAGGGTCAGGGGGTGTTTCGGCCAAGTGTGCCCGGAGTCACAGTCACAAACGTCCTCTTCTTCCTGAATAAATGTGAGAGTATGCTGCATACTTTTTCATATTTTAAGTAGTTCGCACAGACACACATTTTAAAAACAATAAGTTCCTAATACCCGCCTTCTATGAACAGTTAGCTTGCTGCCCCATCCACCTCCTCCCAATCCTCTGTGTTCTGATGTGCTGCCACTGCCCTCCATTTAGCATGATGTACCAGTCCACTCCTGCTGCCCTCCATTGCCCAATTCTATGGCCCATCATTGACCTCCTGCTTAGCCTCTGTGCTGAGCTTGCTGCCCCTATTCTCCTTCCCCCTGCCCTCCGATGTCTTTGTGAATGCCCCTGCTCCATCCTTTTTGCCCACCATGTTCCATGGACCTGCCACTCCTATCTACTCTGAGTGTTCTGTTGAGCTGCCACTCCCTTCCCACCTGCCTAGCATTGTCAGATGACTGTAACCTGTCCCTGCCACCTCCACCCTGCCTGTCCACATGCAATGCCCCTATCCCCTTCCTCCTGTCCTCCATGGTCCATTTTACTGCCACACCCTTCTTCCCTCCCTGGTCTGTTGTGCTGCAACTGCTCCTCCTACCTGCCCCGCGTGGTCTGTTGTGAGGCCCCTTCCCCTGAACTCTCTTGTCTGTGCCCAGGTCCTGACCCTCCCTTCTATCCTCCATGGTCCTTTGTGCATGCTCCTGCACCCTCCTTCTTGCCCATCATAGCCATTGTGCTGCCACTAACCCTCCCACTTGCCATGCATGGTCTTCTGCGCTGCCATGGCCCCTCCCACCTTCCCTGTGTGGTCAGCTAGCTGCCCCAGACCCCCTCCCACCTTCCCTCCATGGTCTGTGTGTATGCCATCATAGTCTCATTGTTGCTCTCCATGATGTGTCTTGTTTCTAGTGCCTTTTCTGCCTGATCTCCATGGTCATCTTGCTGCTCCTGCCCCCTTGCCCCCAGCCCTCTGTTTCCATGTGCAGGCCCCTATTCCCTCCCTCCTGGCTTGTCTGTTCCATTGTAATGCCCCTGATCCGTCCCTCCTGCCCTTTATGGTCTGTTATGCTGCAGCTTTCTCTCCTGTCTGTCCATTATGGTCAGCTAGCTACCATTGCCTCTTTCCCCTCTGTTCTCTGTTGTCCATGTGCATAGTCCTGTCCCCTCCCTATTGCTTTCTATGGATTGTTGTGCTGCACTCCCGTTCCGCATGCCCTGTGTGGTGTATTGTGCTGCTGCAAACCCTGATGCCTGCCCTGTAGGGTCAGTTTGGTGCACCTCTCCATGTCCCTCCTGTCCTCTGTTATCTGAGTCCATGTCCCTACCCCAATTCCTCTTGCCTACCAGGATCCAATGTACCATACTTGCGAACATTTTGAACTTGGTAAGAGGAAGATTTTGAAAAAATACTAGGGTATTGATTTTCCCCTTTGAGTTACATTGAAAAAGAGTAGATTGTAGACAGGAGACAGATCAAATAAAGCCCATTTGAGCTTAAAAACATTGGACGTTTCCTGGCTGAAACGGGTCTGTTGGCATGTATGGTTATTCTATCACTGCCTCTTCATTCTGCCCACAATGGTCTATTATATTGCCACAGCCTCTCTTGCCAGTCCTGTATTGTTGGTTTGTTGCCCCTGCCCCCCTTTCCACTGTGCTGTCACTGCCCTTCCTGCCTGCCCGGTGTGGTCAAAGTGTTGCCTCTGCACTCTCCTACCTGCCTTCAATTTTCAGAGTCCTTGCCCCTGGCCTCTGCCTCTCAACAGTATCCCAATGAACAACTAGATTGCTAACATTCTATATTTATTACAAAAGTGTGGAACGCCTGACCTCATCTTGATGTTATCAAAATTGTAATACCTAGAGCATTTCCTTTAGAAATTACAAATATGAGAGGGTCTTATTTGCATCAAAATTATGGTTAGTGCTCTAAAAAACTAAAATGAGGACATATTTTCTGAGTTTTCAAATAGTGACAAAGAACTTTTAAATTATTTGTAATCTTTATGTTTTTTTATCCAGTTGACCACTTGATTAAATGTTGCACCTAGGGGAGAGGATGTGGTGTTACTTCCAGAGTTGCAGACTTTGCAACTGGGGAACCAGGTTGGAGTTTCTGCTTCAGCTCAACATTCTGTGATTCTGGTCAAATCACTTAATCTCTCCATGTCTACAACCAAAATGAATTTGATCTTGTGTGATGTAACCAATGCTCATGTAAAGCACTCCAATACCTGACAAGTCAACACTAAATAAAACTGCAAATACACAAAAAATAAGTGTTTTGCACACTTCTGTCATTGGGCTACATGTGGGCTACATCTGGGCTACATCTTTTGTTCTGGTGGCCATCTTGGGAGATTTATTTGTTATGAAGTTTCCTAATTTCCTCATTTACTGCAGTCTCCTCATTAGATCACTGTAGTAAAGCTACTGCTCACCACGGAAGTCTGCTGTTGGTATTAAAAGTGCATGTTTCAGTCTGCATCTCAGAATTTCTTAATGGAATAGAAGAGGATTTGAGAAGTCACTCAAAATGTGCCCTAATTTTTCTTTCTTCAGCACTAATCATAATTTCTATGGCAAAATGAACCCCCTCATCGTGTTCCTTTTTAAATTAAATGTTTTAAGTGTTACCAGTTTATTCCAATCAAGATGGCTTCAGGTGTGCCATACTTTTGTCATAAGTATGACAGTAAGCGCTCTAGTTGTTCTTAAGAACACTCTGGGACATTCTGTCATTGGGCTATACTTGGGCTACATCTAGGTGATATTTGGGCTACATTTGGGCTCTTTTGTCTCTGGTGGCCATCTTGGGAGATTTATTTGTTATGAAGTTTCCTAATTTCCTCATTTACTGCAGTCTCCTCAGTAGGAAATGCTTTCAGTTTTTTATTTTGATTCCATCAAGAAGGTATTCAGATATGTCACACATTTGCCATAAATTCTGAATGTTAGCACTCTAGTTGCTCATTAGATCACTGTAGTACAGCTACTGCTCACCACGGAAGCCTGCTGCTGGTATTAAAAGTGCATGTTTCAGTCTGCATATCAGAATTTTTTAATGAAATAGAAGAGGATTTGAGAAGTCACTCAAAATGTGCCCTAATTTTTCTTTCTTCAGAACTAACCATAATTTCTATGGCAAAATGAACCCTCGCCCACCCCCCCATTGTGTTCCTTCTTAAATTAAATGTTTTAAGTGTTACCAGTTTATTCCAATCAAGATGGCTTCATGTGTGCCATACTTTTGTCATAAGTAAGACAGTAAGCGCTCTAGTTGTTCTTAAGAACTCTCTGGGACATTCTGTCATTGGTCTATACTTGGGCTACATCTGGGTGATATTTGGGCTACATTTGGGCTCTTTTGTCCCTGTTGGCCATCTTGGGAGATTTATTTGTTATGAAGTTTCCTAATTTCCTTATTTACTGCAGTCTCCTCAGTAGGAAATGCTTTCAGTTTTTTATTTTGATTCCATCAAGAAGGCATTCAGATGTGTCACACATTTGCCATAAATTCTGAATGTTAGCACTCTAGTTGATCATTAGATCACTGTAGTAAAGCTACTGCTCACCAGGGAAGTCTGCTGCTGGTATTCAAAGTGCATGTTTCAGTCTGAATGTCAGAATTTTTTTATGAAATAGAAGAGGATTTGAGAAGTCAAAATGTGCCCTAATTTTCCTTTCTGCAGCACTAATCATAATTTCTATGGCAAAATGAACCCCCTCATTTTGTTCGTTTGTAAATTAAATGTTTTAAGTGTTGCCACTTTATTCCAATCAAGATGGCTTCAGGTGTGCCATACTTTTGGCATAAGTAAGACAGTAAGCGATCTAGTTGTTCTTAAGAACACTCTGGGACATTCTGTCATTGGGCCATACTTGGGCTACATCTGGGTGATATTTGGGCTACATTTGGGCTCTTTTGTCCCTGTTGGCCATCTTGGGAGATTTATTTGTTATGAAGTTTCCAAATTTCCTTATTTACTGCAGTCTCCTCAGTAGGAAATGCTTTCAGTTTTTTATTTTGATTCCATCAAGAAGGCATTCAGATATGTCACACATTTGCCATAAATTCTGAATGTTAGCACTCTAGTAGCTCATTAGATCACTGTAGTAAAGCTACTGCTCACCAGGGAAGTCTGCTGCTGGTATTCAAAGTGCATGTTTCAGTCTGCATGTCAGAATTTCTTAATGAAATAGAAGAGGATTTGAGAAGTCACTCAAAATGTGCCCTAATTTTTCTTTTTGCAGCACTAATCATAATTTCTATGGCAAAATGAACCCCCTCAATTTGTTCCTTTGTAAATTAAATTTTTTAAGTGTTACCACGTTATTCCAATCAAGATGGTTTCAGGTGTGCCATACTTTTGTCATAAGTAAGACTGTTAGCGCTCTATTTGTTCGTTAGAACACTGTAGGACATTCTGTCATTGGGCTATACTTGGGCTACATCTGGGTGATATTTGGGCTACATTTGGGCTCTTTTGTCTCTGGTGGCCATTTTGGGACACTTATTTGTTATGAAGTTTCCTAATTTCCTCATTTACTTCAGTCTCCTCAGTAGGAAATACTTTCAGTTCTTTACTTTGATTCCATCAAGAAGGCATTCAGATGTGTCACACATTTGCCATAAATTCAGAATGTTAGCACTCTAGTTGCTTATTAGATCACTGTAGTAAAGCTACTGCTCACCAGGGAAGTCTGCTGCTGGTATTAAAAGTGCATGTTTCAGGCTGCATGTCAGAATTTTTTAATGAAATAGAAGAGGATTTGAGAAGTCACTCAAAATGTGCCCTAATTTTTCTTGCTGCAGCACTAATCATACTTTCTATGGCAAAATGAACCCCCTCATTTTGTTCCTTTTTAAACTAAATGTTTTAAGAGTTACCACTTTATTCCAATCAATATGGCTGCAGGTGTGCAATACGTTTGTCATAAGTAGGACTGTTAGCGCTCTAGTTGTTCTTTAGAACACTCTGGGAAGCTGCGGTAGAACACAAAGGAATCAACTGACAGTCTCTGCCCTTGTTGGATGTACATGTTTTACTGAGAATGTCAGACTTCATTCTCACATGTCTGAGAATAATAATGTGAATTTACAGAAAAAATATGCTCTCAGTTTAGCTTATAGATCACCTTCCAAACCTCTGTGGGAAAAGCATGAGAAAACTGTTTTCTCTCAAACATGATTGATGATATCACAGCAGAAGGCTTTTTCACATGGTAAAATCACCTTAGAACACACCACATTTCCTAAAAGGAGTATGGTACCATCAACAAATGATTTATAATGTAACTAAAGTCTTAAAACCTTCTATTAACTGCCATGCTTTTTAATGAGGTGCTATCATGTATATTGGTCCCAAGATGGCTGCCAACACTTCTTGGATGAAGTACTGACAGCCAATCAGATCTCACAATGAGATGTGTGGTTAGGCTCCGCCCAGATATATCTATCTTTTTAACTATAATTTTCTCAGGAACTACTGAACGGATTCACACCGTTTAAGCAAAAGGCACAAGTCTGTACTGAGGACTACCTCTTTGCCAAATTTGGTGTAATTCCGTTCAGCAGTTCGGGCTGTAGCTGCGTCAACAGGTCCTATGGGGAAATGCATAGGGAAAACGCGTTTTTGGGACCCCCCTTCTTTCTCGGCACCTGCTTGACAAATCACCGTGAAATTTTCAGGATAGGAGCGGACCGGAGCTGGCCAAAAGTTTGGAACATTTCGCAAACATTCGTCAATCAGCGCCAACGTTATTCCTAATAGAATGTTGCGGATTTCCTATGGAAAATAGGTCCTAACTATAACTACCTACTGGTGACTGCCAGTAGGTAATATATATATATAAACATATTTAAACTTTACAGAAAAACACAGTCACTGGATGATGTCATCAGTGATATCATTTAAGATGTCATCAGTGATGTCACTAACCATGTCATGAGTGATGTAATATGAGATGTCATCAGCAGTGCATTGCGGGGGCGCGAGTTATACTTAGCTCAACTAACTATAACAGCTGAATTTCTCTGGTTTTGTACAAGTTAAATGTCCAACTAAATATAACGTCCCTGAAAACTGTGGTTTTTTTCAGTGAATTTCTATGGGTTTTTTTAATGCTAATTTCTAACGTCCCTGAAACCTATGGTTTTTTCAGTGAATTTCAAAGGTTTTTTGAATGATAATTTCTAACTATAACGTCCCTGAAACCTATGTTTTTTTCATTGAATTTCTAAGGTTTTTAAATGCTAAATATATATATATTTACTGAAAAAACAAAGGTTACAGGGATGTTATAGTTAGGAAATACAATTCAAGCCTTAAATAAATCCCTGAAATAAAGAAAGATGGAGATAATATAGTTAGGAAATAGAACTGTAAAAAACGTAGAAATTCAATGAAAAAATCAAAGGTTACAGGGACATTATAGTTAGACTCAGATTTCACTCTCACAAAGCCAGTGAAATTCTGCAGTTATAGTTACATGAGCTAACTATAACAAACACACACACAATGCACTACTTTAGACCTCAAATTTTACAGCACTCATGACATGGTCAGCGACATCACTCAAGACTTCTCAAATGACTTCACTGATGACATCTTAAATGACATCACTGATGACATCACTTGTGACATCATCCAGTGATTGTGAGTGTTTTCCAAAATGTACTGAGTGTTAAACATATATATAAGGTAAGTGGCTGTTGGAGTTTCTCTATGGGTGAGTGAGTGGGTGTATAATGGTGTATAGAAGAGCGAGTGGGTATGTGAGAGACTGTATACATGATTGAGTGAGTGTGAGAGATTTTGTATGGGTGAGCGAGTGGGTGTGTCAGTGGGTGTATAAGTAAGTGAGTTGCTGTGTGAATATCTCTATGGGTGACTGAGCTGGTACATATGTGTTGATATGGGTGAGTGACATGGTACAGAAGTGGCTGTATGGTTGCATGAATGGGTGTGTAAGTGGGTATATGAGTGAGTGAGTATGTGTGGAGCTGTATGAGTGAGTGAACGGGTGGGTGAGTGAACAGGTGTGTGAATGGCTGTATGGGTGAGTAAGTGAGTGTGTAACAGGTTTTATGAGAGAGAATGTGCTTCTCTCAGTGACTGTATAGGTGAGTGAGTACCTGTGTTTTTTATATGTATGAGTGAGTGGGTGTGTGAGTACTGTATGGCTGAGTGAGTGGCTGTGTAAATGACTATATGGGTGAGAGTATCTGTATGGGTCTGATTCAGTGTGTGAGTCGCTGTATGGGTATATCAGTGGGTGTGCAAATGCCTGTATGTTTGTATGACTAGATGTGTTAGGGGGTTATTATTCAGTGAGTAGATGCATGAGTGGATGTATCTGTGTGTTAGTGGCTGTAAGTTTGAGTTGATATGTGAGTGGCTCTATGGATCATTGAGTAGGTGTGTGAGTGTTGGGATGGGTCTGTGAATGGATATGTTTGTGGTTGTTTGGAAGTGGGTATATGTATAAGATGTATGGGGGTATAAGTAGGTGTTTGAGTGGTTCTGTGGATGATGTCATCAGTGATGTCATTTGAGATGTCATCAGTAATGTCATTGACCATGTCATGAGTGGTGCAATATGTGAGATCATAAGCAGTGCATTGCGGTGGCGTACATTATAGTTAGCTCAGGTAACTATGACTGTTGAATTTCTCTGTTTTTGTATGAGTGTAATGTGAGCCTAACTATAATGTCCCTGTGACCTTTGGTTTTTTTCAGCGAATTTTTAAGATTGTTAAATTCTATTTACTAACTATAACGTCCCTGTAACCTTTAGTATTTTCAGTGAATATTCATTGTTTTTTAAATTCTCTTTCCTAACTATGCTGTCCCTGTAACTTTTGGTATTTTCAGTGGATTTCTAAGGTTTGTTTAATTCAATTTCCCAACTATAACATCCATGTAACCTTTGGTTTTTTGTGTGCATTTCTAAGGTTTATTTAATTCTATTTTCTAACTAGTGGAGAAAGTGGGCAGGGCCTCCCACAAGCTCTCAACAAGCCCACTGTGTGGGACTTACTGGAAGTAACAAGAGTGGTTCTTGTTCCCCAAGGACCGTCTGCATCCAGAGAGACTTGATCTCCCATCCAGAAGTGTGCCAGGAAGTATGTTTCCAGAGTGGTGGAGAAAGGAGATGGGCCTTCCACAAGTTCTCAGGGAACCCGCTCTGTGGGGCTTACTGGAGCTAACAGAAGGGGTGCTTGGTGCCCAAGGACCCTTAGCATTCAAAGGGACTTTATCCCCCAACCAGTAATGTGCAAGGAGGAGCGTTTGCAAAAAAGTGAAGAAAGGGGGCAGGGCCTCTGACGAGATTTCAGCAAACCCACTGTGTGAGTCTTACTGGAGGTAATGGGGGTTCTTGGCCTCTAAGGACCCTCAGCATCCAATGGGACTTCATCCCCCAACCAGAAGTGCGCCAGGAGGCACATTTGCAAAGTGGTGGAGAAAGGGGGTGGTCTCTCCCACAAGCTCTCAGCAATCATACTGGGGCAGATTCACAGAACTAATCTGAGATACAAATCCTAAACTTACTACTTTTGGTATACACAGAAGGCATTTAGTAGTAGTAAAGTTAGGGCTTCTAACTTTACTACTACTAAACTGAGACAAAATCCTAACTTTACGACTTTTGGTATTCACAAAAGGCATTTAGCAGTAGTAAAGTTAGGAGTCCTAACTTTACTACCACTAAATGCCTTCTGTGAATACCAAAAGTAGTAAGTTTAGGATTTTATCTCAGATTAGTTCTGTAAATTGGCCCCACTGTGTGGGACTTACTGGAGGTAACAGGATGGGTTCTTGGCCCCCAAGGACCCTCAGCATGAACAGGGACTTCATCCCCCAACCAGTTGCACACCAGGAGGTGGGTTTTCAGAGTGGTGGAGAAAGGGGGAGGGGCCTCCAATGAGCTGACCGCATTCCCACTATGTGGGACTAACTAGTGGTAACAGGAGAGGTCCTTCACCCCCAAGAATCCTCAACACCCAAGAGAACTTCATCTCTTAGGGCCCAGCCTTTTAAATATTAATTTTATATTAGAGGAGAAGGTCCCCACGGACTCCCTCTGTGAGCCAATTTCGGTCACAAGGACTCCATCCCACCGGGCCTGTCCATTATAATATAGGAAGGGGGGGGGCATGCAACCTGTCTGCCAGAGCAAAGTTTTCATCTATTTCCCTGCATGCATAATTGCATGCAGGGAAACAAATGAAAACTGCTTTCTGCAAGCCAAAGCTGTTTGACAGATCCAGCTTGCAGAAAGCAGAGTTATGTTTGCTTTTGCTTGCTGGGAGCTGTACGCTCCCACCAAGCAAAAGCAAACAGATACCTGCTGAGGGTGGGCACCTTGGAAGGTAGCAGGAGGTGGTCCTGGAGGGTGGTGATTTAGTGCCGGCTCGCAGAGGGAGTGCTGTGGGGTGGGGGTGGGGGAGGGTCAGGATGGGAGTTAGTGGACTCTGACATATGGCAGAACGGAGTAAAGTAAGTAAATAAATAAATAAAACAATTTACCTTGCACACACTAGATCGCCAAGTTGGCGAGGAGTGGTGGTCCCCAGGGTGTGTTGTGGCCGTGTAGGCCCCCAGTATTTATTTTACATTGTTTGCCGCAGGAAGGTGGCAGTCCTCAGGGCTACTGGGGGCCCATGTGGGCCTACCACATTTATTTTACATTGTTTGTCCCGGGGAGGTAGCAGTCCTCGGTCATGTCGAGCCAGTGGGTCCACTTGTATACATATTATACAGTATACCAGGGAGGTGGTGGTCCCTGGGGCTGCAGGTGGGCCCAGAGGGTCCACTCACGCACATATAGTACCCGGGGATTTGGCAGGCTCTGGCGCTTAAATAGGCCCTCGGAGGGGGACCCTGTGCATCGCCCTCCTTTTTTATATAAATAAAAACTAACACGGCCCTGGGATTTGTCCCACCTGGGGGCTCAATTACAGAGATGAGTGGCAGCCATGCTTTTATAAAAAATGACGATAATCACAATGTTGTTGCGAATTTGCAGCAAATAGTTTTTTTAAGAATGCTTTTTTGCTGTAGCAGGGAAGCAGGGGAATCCATAAAAGCAAGGTTTGGGGGTCAGGGTATTCCTACCCTGCCCCCTTTTCTTTTTTTGACATTTATTTGCAACTCAGTTGAAGCAGAATCCCAAGACGGCTGCCAACACTTCATGACTGAAGTGTTGGCAGCCAATCGGAGCTCGGAGTTTCCCTGCGCAAGCTCATTATTTTTTACGAAGTCGTTATGGTCACAGATATCACTAACTGTATTTTCTTTAATTTCTCAACAACTACTGGTCGGATTTGCACCAAAGAACAAAAAAGCACAATCTGCAGACCAAAAGCTAGCATTCTGCCAAATTAAATGTAATTCTGTCCAGTGGTTCGGGCTGTAGTCATGTTCAAAGGTCCTATGGGAAATAACATGGGAAAGTACACTTTTTTGGATACCACTTATTATTGGCCCCCGCTTGACGAATCGCCCCGAAAGTCTCCAGTCACAACAAGACTCATTATGACTCTTTTTTGGGAAAATGTTGTGAACCAGAAAGTGTTGACGGGCATCTTGAGACTGGGTTTGACTTGAGTCCTGGCAAAAATATACAAAAATAAAGAAAGAGGGACAGGGTAGGAATACCCTCACCCCTGAGGACTGGTGGAGGGGATGGCCACTTCCCTAGGGCTTTATTTGAAATTAATTCTGGGGGCACGTAGATCACCGCACTACCCCAGGGACTGCCAACTCCCTGGGACATTACTTTAAATCAATGCATGGAGGCCGCGCAAACCTACCTGCACCCCTGGAGACCACCACCTCCCCAGGGCACTTTAAAATATGGATGTGGGCTGGCCCGCTTAGCCCTCTTGTACCCCACCTGGAGAAAAGATGACCCTTGGGACAACGACTACTGAGGGCCTGCTCCTGCTATGTCCCGGGGAGCCCGCCTAGGACATAGGTGTTTGCTGTTGTTGGCTGGAGCTTTACTGTTCCCGCCAAGCCACAGCAATTGCTCCATATACAGCAAGCGAGAGTTCACAAATGATCTCACTAGCTGGAAGCAGAGCAGAATTGCTTTCAGACACAGGAAACTGCATGTTTATCAGCTCCCTATGTCTGAAATCAATGCAGGCTCCCGCAGGAGACAGGAAACCAGCAGGGACCGTGGGGCCTTCAGGCTCCTCCATGGTCCCAGTGGAGACTTGGTGACCTGGGAGCACCCAACAGATATGGCCAGGCCCCAGGAAATGTGGTCCCCATGGCCAAAATCAGCCAGTGGAGGGGTGCAAAACAGCCCCTTCATTCTTTGAAAAAAAGGCCTGGCCCCGGGGGTATGGGTCCACGGGGATGAAATCGGCCTGGTGAGTGGGGCTGCATGGCCCACCTCCCCAATATTGAATATATGTATTAAAAGGCCAGGTTTTGGGGGATGGGGTCCCTGATGCCAAAATCGTCCCTGGAAGGGGGAGCATGATCCCCTCCCCCATTGCAAAACGGCCTGACCCTGGGGGATGGGGTCCACGGGGGCTAAATTCAGTCCAAGGAAGGGGGTCGCACAGCCTCCCTCCCCTAATTAAAGATAAAAAGTAGAAAATAATGGCTGGCCCGGGGAAGTCATCAGAGGCCCGCCCCCTTTCTCCACCACTCTCCAAAAGAACCCCTACAGGTTGATGGATGATGTCCCCTGGGATGGTGAGGGTCCTTGGGGGCCAACTGCTCCTCCTGTTATCACAGGTAGGTCCCACACAGTGGGATTGCTGAGAGGTTATTGGAGGCCACTCCCCCTTTCTCCACCACTCTGCAAATGCACCTCCTGGCACACTACTGGTTGGGAGTTGAATGCGTTACATGCGTCAAGTAATCATCCTCCAAGGTTGGTAAGGAGTATCCCTTATGGGGAATTCTTAAGATTAAAACGGAACAGTATCAGAGAAGTGGATTTTGAAGCAGCCGCCCAAGCGAGTCTAAACAGATTTACCATCAGGGGCTATAATAGGGATTTTCTGGAAGTAACCCTTAATAAGGTAAAAAATATATCTAGGGAAACTCTTCTTTCTAAGGAAAAAAAGAATAAAGATGAGACAGGAGAGACTAAGTTTAGGATGATAACCACTTTTTCGGATGATGCCAACGAATTTAGGAAAATCATGAGAAAAAATGGGCACATCTTGAAAACAGACAATGTCATAGACCCAGATATTCCAGCAGCCCCAATGATAACCTTTAGCAAGGCTAGATCACTAAGGGACAGTCTTGTACAAAGTCATCTACAAGTAAAACCCAACACAGGGGGGACCCTAAGGGAGATTAGAGGTTTTTATCCTTGCGGGAAATGCAAGGCCTGTGCAGGAAGCAAAAGAACACTAACATATAAAGTGACAGGTCTTAAGAAGCCCAGAATCAAAAAAAAAGTTTCTCACATGTAACACCACATATGTAGTGTATTCCTTAGAATGTCCCTGCGGACTGAGATATATCGGTAGCACTATTCACCCCATAAAGATACAGGTTTTAGAACATATGAGAGCGATAGCTACAAAAGATGCCACCCAGTCGCGAGACATTTTGCTGCGAAACATGGTAGCGACAGGTAACTGTTACGGTATTATGGCTTAGACCAGATTCCAACTAGTGTGAGGGTAGGTGACAGGATTAAGAAGCTATGTAGGCTCGAATCCAGATACATAATTGACTTAGAGACTAAGGCCCATCAAGGTATGAATATAGGGGAAGAATTAGCCATACATCTTGGTGATTAGATTTGATTATTTGAGGTAACTGGAGTCAGTCTAAATATAAGTGGATTGTAACATAATGTCAGAACGGTGTATAATTTCTTAATGAACAGCTTTGGAAAAAGTTTTTGCAAGAATTTAAATTTAGAATTTGATTGTTTATTGTTCCATGGTGCATGATACGAGGGATATCAAGTGGGAGGTCAAGCCGATATACGGCGTAATCGAGACTTATATGATTTTGGCTTTATGTGGTAAGTAGGATGGTTTAGTGACCATGCCAATACACGGCGTAATAACTTATGAAATGGTTCCATTTTGTTAAATTTTGCTCCGCAAGATTTCATTTTAAATTCTTGATATGGAATAATGAAATTGGTAATGTAATCAGATTAGATTATGTGTCGCACAGTTGCGGAATCAAAGCATGGGTATTGACTATGCTTTTGATATAAGGATTTAGCTGGACAATATACGTTACTACATGGTGCTGAATTTTGAATGTGAAATGATGGTCCTTCATTGGTTTTAATGTGAAATGCATCATTTGACCTCATGTTTGTTTCTATAAAAATCTGCTGCTTTTTGGCGCGTAACATGAAAACATTAGATTAAGGCGTAAGCCGAAACGCGTCATGTTGGCTGTATGAATTAAAGTAATCTGAAAAGGCAAAGACGCCTGTGAGTGCTTTTCTCGAAACCGAAGAGGGAAGGGAAGTGAGCACGCATATTGAACGCAGATGCACCTCTGTGTTACGAGCACCGTTCCACGAGTGCGCTGGTTCCAGGTTCAGTGGAGCAAGGATATATAATATACTGGCTACGATCTTTGACCGTAAGACAGCGGGCACTTCAGCGAGTGAATTTAAATCAGCTTTATTTAATAAACTCAAAGCACTGATGCGTTTCGGCAAGAGCCTTCTTCAAAGCACATAAACCCCACCTCTTTCCATCAGTGTAAATATGTGCTTATCGTAAACATAGAAAAAAATACTACATATATAGATAGATATATATACACAAAATGTGCAAAATATATTATTTAAAATACCATGTTCATGCTTAAAAACAATTCATAATCATGAAATAGAAAGAACATCCATATTCTTCTCTCTAATTGCAGTACAAGTAATAAATAAGTTATTAAATCAATTCATAAAAAAAAAAAATTATCAATTTCATACCAGTGCCTTTAACATTGAAATCATGCATTGCTCTCCTCTATTGTTTCAATGAGTGGGACATAATACTCAGATGAAGTTGTGATCTTTAGATGAAAACATAGGAGGGGGTGCATTGGGGCCCATTCTCAGGCCCTGGGACCACCACCTCCCCGTGGCTAAAACAAGATGAATGTGGGGCCATACGGACCCCCAAGCCCTGGGGATCACCACCTCCCTGGGCTCAATAACGACCACAAATCACTCTCCTACAGCGGGATTGATCAGACCTCATCTGAGGTCTGGCCCCCTTTCTCAACCACTCTGCAAAGGAGCCTCCTGGTGCACTACTGGATGGGGATGAAGTCTGCTCAACTGCAAAGGGGCGCTGGGGGCCAAGAACCCCTATTGTCACCACAAGTAAGTCCCCCACTGTGGAGTTGCTCAGACGCTGTTAGAGGCCTAGCCTCCTTTCTCCGCCACTCTGCAAAGGGGCTCCTGGCACACTACTTGTTTAGGGAGCAAGCCCCCTTGGCTGCTGAGGGCCGTTGGGGGCCAAGAACCCCTATTGTTGCCACAAGCAAGTCCCCCACAGCAGTATTGCTCAGACCTCATCGGAGGTCTGCCGCCTATCTCAACACCTCTGCAAAGGGGCCTCCTGGCACACTACTGGTTAGGGCCTAAAATCCCCTTGGTTGCTGAGGGTTGTTCAGGACCAAGAACTTCTATTGTTGCCAGAAGTAAGCACCCAAAGTGGGACTGCTCAGGGCTCCTGGTGCATCACTGGTTGGGGGATGACGTCTAGGGGTGAAATCCACTACACTGGCAGTTAGCAGAGGTTTTCTTGAACTCCGTGTTCCAAGTGGAGCAGAAAAACTCCACAAAGTCTGCCAGTGGAGCGGAGTTTACCTCCCACCCCTATCAAAGACCCGCACACCCACTCACAGACCCACTCAGACACTCACATACCCACTTACAGCCCCACTCATACTTTCTCACACCCATGTACAAACCTACTCAGACACTCATACACCCACTGAGACACTCATGTACTCACTCACACACAGGACCTGATTACGATGTCAGTTGGAAAGCCTCCGACCAAAAGTCAGATTACCCTAGAATGTGTCGGAACCCATCCACATGACTCAGCTGGAAACAATCCCGACCGAATGATTACGATGCTTGTGGTCGAAAGTGGCACCATTCGGTCATTCCGAATCGGGTCCGACCGGCATTTGGAGAATCCGAGTCAGTCGGAGCCGATTCGTAGAGCTCGATGGACAGTGTTTCCGACTGACCGATAATGATGTCGGATTCCGACAGCCTTTCCGACTTGGTCTGTCCGATACGAAAAGGCTGTAGGAGACTGACTTTGGGGACCCTAGCAGGCCCCCCTTCATCCTGAGTCCTCTCGTGGACACATCTCTTCAGATTGCTCCAGATTTTCGGTTCGCGCGGCAGCGTTCAAAGAACATATCAGAGTTCCCCTAGTGTCACTTAAGGACCCTTACATGTAGGCATGGACTAGCCTCGATATTGGAGTTGTTTTCCCGCGCTCGATTACCGTGCACCTAATATAGGACCTATCATACCCCCAGAGACACTGAGAAAGCAGCACGCTGCCGCATCCGGAGAAAGTCATTGGTTACACGTAATCACCGCATCAAGTACATAGGACCTATCAAAATCCTATTGTTGGAGGGACTCAAAAAGCAGCACGCTGTCGTTTCTGCAGGATCATCTAAAGAATTTATCTTCTTATCGAAATAAATTTGGAGAAATAATATATTATTCAGACAACCAAATCTCCAAGAAATAATTGTATTTATCTGGCCTTGGGGGCATGACAAGTTGCTCTCGTCTGATCAGGAAGCAACGTGTCTTTTAAAACAAGGTCTAAGAACTTATTTGTTCTGGAAATCTTTACGACACGACTAAGATGTCTGTTAATGACAAGACGAATAAGCCTTGAGGAAGTTACATTTAGTAACGAAACACGTGTCGGCTGCCTGCATCAGTTCTTCGGGATCAAAGTGAAGAAGAACATGCAACAACACTGCTTACACATTGTATTATGTTTTGTTGACAAGAATTGTATTGAGAGGAACTTTATCCAACGAGACATTAAATCACCAAATGAATACAATATTCTGATGTTCTCTTTCTACATAAAGACCTAAGCAGTGTTCATTTCACAAATCAGTAGTCAGGAAAAAGCCACTCACCTGCTGTGCATCGATACCACCACCGCCAAGAGTCAGGGGGTCTGATACACCGCCAGTGCCAGTGCCAGTACCAGGAAGCCTCGCCAGTAGCGTCGCCGCCCCGGGACTGCAATTCCCGGCAGCCCACACGGCGGCGCCTCAATCTGACGACGTGACCGCGCCAGGAGGCGCCTACAAAGCGGATTACGAGACCCGCTTCGCGGGACGTGCCGGGCGAAGCCCCGGCAAAGGGCGGGCCCTCTGTGGCCCTCAGAGGACCAAAAGAGGCCGGGACGGGCCATGCTACTAAGCTTCAAGGTATTAACCTGCGATTACCTGACCTTGGTGACCTGCCTAACCCCAGGAATCAAGACACTGTAGTGCTGATTCTAATGAAGACATTTGGATAACTTGTATCATTATATGTGTTAGTGATAAATATATATTGTTATAGTTTAATTTGACGTTTTAGGATTTCGAAAAGATTTGTTTAACATGTCTAAACCCACATTGGGAAACAAAGTTTCCACTGCCTCAACACTGGATAACTACTTAGTCAAAGTAGTTACTAAAATTAATAGTGAAAGGCGCAAATCCCTAGGTCAAGGTTCCACCTCGACTCCCATTTCCCCTTCATTGAATAATACATCCACCATATTATCCCCTCTTTTCCACGAGGTAATTAGTCCCAATGATAATCATGATTTGGTTACCCTGGGTGATTTAGCTCCTACTCAACATGATTTGCCTAAAGCTAATAGGGATCCTCCAAAAGCTGTAAATGAGCTCCCTTCAGAGGAACCTCCAGATCCGATAACCCAGAGAACTTTGAGACCCCGTAAACATACTCAATTGAAACGAGGAGGTGTACGAAGTAGCCACAAAAAAACAGGTTCTGCATCTGTAATCGGGGATATCCCGAAGGAAGCCTCCTCTAATAATCTAACAACTAAGATCGATCCCGATCAACTAGAGTTTTTGGCAGGCCTCTTGGAGGCTAAAAATATAAAAATAGTTGAACCCCTTGTAGCAAAGATTAGCGAACTATCGGTAGAGATCGAAGGTTTACGTAATCTCGTGGCCCTTCGAAATAACTCCTCCGTGAAACCTTGTAGTGTGGCTGGGGGCTCAGGTGGATCTGTTGATCCTCATAAATCCTTAAAGGCAATCTCTAAATGTGTTGAATCACCAGGTGTTGTACCCTCGATTAATGTGAATAATATTTTACCTTTGGATAGCTGTCCAAGGAGCAATCAGCAACCTACGTCTATGCACACAGGAGGAGTGCAACCAGACTTACCCCCTGAGTGCGCCCCCTTTGTTGTAGTATTAACAAATGTTCCCCCCCTGAAGGATGGCTCTCAAAAAATTAAATTAGAATCCCACGAATCTCTCAAGAACAAAACTGTTTTGTGGCTAAATAAACAGTGTGGATTTCCAGTGCATCTGGCCCATCAGATCTCAACTACTAGAAGAGTCTCATGGATAGGGCATTCTCGTAAGAACACAAAGGGGGATTGTGTTATAATAAATTTTAGAAATCTTTCCTTAGTTAATAATACCCTATTAAAAGCTACTGTGCTCCCTCACACTGATCAGGGTATTACTGTCCGACCGTTGGGCTATTTTTATAGGCAACAGATAAATCCACCTGTTAGTGATCCAACGGAGGGTAGAGCATGTTGCCCTGATGAACAATATTTTCATGGTGTCGTTACATCCAACCGTTTTCAAGCGCTGAGCAATCTAGACTCAAATGATTGACTTCACGATGATTGGGTTACCTCCATATCCACTAGGGAAGTTTTAAGTCCGATACCTGAGGTGGACCAGGGACTAAGTGGAATTGAGTTAAGTATGAGTCCTGAGGGCACCCTACATGCTATGACAAGAGTGAGGAATGTTAATATTGATAATTTGGATAGCATAGCTGTTGTTCCATTACAGCCTGTAGGCACAAGTGTCCTTAGTTGGAATATAGCCGGCCTTAATAGTAAAGTGCATGATCCCCTATGGAGGGGTTGTTTATCAGGCCATGAAATCATTGGGCTACAAGAAACTTGGGACACTGAAAGCTCCTTTTTGTTGGATGGGTTTTCTGCCTTTTGGTCACCTGCGGTGGTTTCTTCCCCGGGGAGGGCAAAGGGTGGACTCCTCACTCTTATTTCATTGTCACTCGAGGGTAAATACAGTAAAGTGGAGTCAGGTTCGCCTCATTGTTTAGCAGTGGAAATTCAATCCAACTCAAAAGGGAATTGGCTTATTGTTAATTTTTATAATTCATTCACTAAAAGTACACCAAATGAACACTTGGTCAGTCTATATGATTTCTTGCAAATGTATAGTGAAAATAACAAGAATCCCTACTCGGTTATAGTGCTTGGTGATTTTAATGTTCATCATTGTTTTAGCAACTGTTTTGTATGGGACAGTTTAGGTCCCTCACACCAAGGAAATATACACTTTGAACATACACCACAGGGCTTGTATCTAGAAGTGCTTCTTGCTGGCAATGCTTTGGTTCACCCCGCCAACCATTTAAATGATATCCCAACGTACAAAGGAACTGGTTTGGGCTCCACCATTGACTACATTTTTGTTAGCACAACCCTAGCATATAATGTAAGTCGGTATAAGGTTAATTGGTCTACTTAAAGTGACCATAATTCTGTCCAGATAACTCTGTCCGACGATCTTAGGAAAAGAGAATCTGACAATCCGACTGTCAGAATCCTGGACATAAGGCCAACTGACCAAACACGTCGCCTGAAATGGTGTCAAGTGGTCCCAAAGGACTTTAATGAGAATTTGTTGAGAACAGTTGGGGACGAAATGCATACGTGTTTGCAAGACGGGATCTTTGGTGAAGTGGTCCTGTCTGCCTATGGCAAAATTTGTTCACAGGTAAATAGTGACCTTAAAAAAGTTTGTAAGGCCAAACCCACGAATGGAGAGAAATGGTTTGATCACAGCTGCTCATTAGCCCAACGGAAGTTAATGAGAGCTCTGAAAGCCGTCCCACCAGACAGAGCAGAAATCGCTGTATTCAGGAAAGCCTATAAAAAGGCCCAGAATAAGCGTAAAAATGAAATTAGGGAAGAGGCTTGGAACAAACTTTTATCCCTTGATGTCATTAAAAATAGTGCCAAATTCTGGTCTATCGTAAACAAGCCTTTTTTTAACGGTAAAAGTAATAACGAGCTTGATTGCGGTATTCAAGAAGACAAGTGGTTTAGCCACTTCAAACAGGTGTATGATGGAGATGACTCTAGGGTAACGCCTATTCAGAACTCCGAGAATTATACCCTTTCCTTTACGGAATTAGAGGTTACACATGCCATTATGCAAATGACAAGCAATAAGGCCCCGGGACCTGATGGAGTCCCGGCTGACCTTTTTAAATCAGACATAAAAATTTGGTCTAAAATTCTTTTTAACGTTTTCGTTAACGCATGTCAACTGGGTCTACCGTCGACTTGGGCGAAATCTGTCATTATACCTATTTTTAAAAAAGGTGATAGAAGCGACCCGAGCTGTTACCGTCCAATCTCCTTAATAGACGCATCTGTGAAAGTACTGGGGAGGGTTGTAATTGCCCAATTGACTGATTGGCTAGAGGAAACAGGAACACTCTCCAAGGTTCAGTACGGATTTAGAAAAGGGATGGGTACCACAGACCAATGTCTAAATTTACAACTTTTAATAGGCAAATACACGGTGGCCAAGAAGGGAACCTTGCTGGTAGCCTTTATGGACTTGTCATCTGCCTTTGACCGTGTAAATAGGTCAAAACTATGGTCCCTGCTCCTTTCCCATGGAGTAGACAAAAACATCGTCTACTTCTTAGCTGATCTTCACAGGGATTTATCGGCAACAGTACGGTATGATCAATCGGGCAATTGCACAAAAGACATACCCATCTCAAATGGAGTTAGACAGGGGTGCATTTTGGCACCCCTGCTTTTTACTCTTTATATAAATGAACTAGAAAATGCCTTAATCACCTCATGTAATGATATCCCTCGTGCAGGGAAATGTTTAATCCCTGCACTCTTATATGCCGATGACGCCGCCCTACTTGCAAGAACGGGAGTGGGCCTTCAGATACTGTTAGACTCATTTGCGGGCTTTATGAAGGCCCTGGATTTAACTGTCAAATTTGCTAAGTCACATGTCATGGTTATTGGTCCAAAATCTGCTAAGTCCAAAACGTTTAAATATGGGGGTCACCAATTATCTAGGGTATCTTCATTCCCTTATCTGGGCGTTCTTTTTGATGACCAAGGTTCCTGGGTAACCCAAATTTCAGCAAAAAAGATTGTTTTATCTAGAGCTACGGTGGGCGTTCTGGGTTTTGCCAGAAAGCTAGGCGCCAGACCAATGAGGGCCCTTATTCAAGTCTATAAAGCTAAATGCCTTTCTTTGGCATTGTATGGAGCTGAGATATGGGGCCACAAAAATGTCAAAAGCATTCAGATCATTGAGGATAGGTTTCTAAAAAACCTCCTCTCAGTCCCGATTTCAACCGCTAATTATAATGTCCATCAGGAACTTGGAATTGGTTCTGTAGAAGATAGCATTGCCCTGGCCCCATTACTGAAATGGATTAGAACCTGGCTTAACCCAGACCTACAGTTAAATCATACAATCATGAAAGACTGTACATTGCTAGACTTTGGGTCCCGAATACCTTGGCTGAAATATATTCAGACCCTGGCCATAAAGCTAGGAAGGCCTGAATTATATCAGTCCCCAGAGGCCCTTGTAAAGGGTGACATTAAATGGTGTAAAGAAACATTTATGTGCATATCTACCATGGATAGGGAAGGGAACGAGCTGGTTAAGGGCACCGTCAGGGCTGACCAGCTCTGTAAAACTACACCATCCATGGAACCATACTTAGGCTATGTCACAAATGCAAATCATCGTTTCCTACTGACTAGATTTAGACTAAACCAATTACACATCTTGTTTAGAGACAGGAAAGTCTGGAAAAGGGCTGTGGATTTTGGCCCTTGTTCCTGTGACAACTTTTCTCCACAGGACATGACACATTTTTTCTTCTTCTGCGAGCACTTTATTGACATAAGGAAACGCTTTTTATTCCCTATATTAAGAAACAAAGGCTTTGTTCAGGTGAGACCTGCTCTTCTCTACCTCCAGATGTTAAATAATGTTTGGGAAACCTTTAACATTGCGAATTTTTTAGCCGTTGTAATTCGCTCCTTGAGGAAATGAACTGTATCCCTTTTAATGTTTTTGAATTGTATACATTGCTCTATTTTATATTTAAAATGAATTCTGTATTTTTAAAGTTATTTATTGTAGTATGCTTTTATGGTTTGCACTTAAACCGAATAAAGACTTTTGACTGACTGACTGACAGTAGTCAGGACACTTTAAACAGGTCAGGACTGGGAATCTACTCCCTTAATAGCACATGCTGTTATGATAGTAAACATTGGCGTGCCAGGGTACAAGTAGTTTTGAAAAATCCTCCAGTTTGGGGTCGAGGGGGTACCCAAGGGACCCCCCTGTAAAACGATGCGCAGTGTGGCAGGCACCATGGGGTGTCTGCGACAGGGTGCAACGTTTTCTGCAGACATCCTAGCCTGTGTTGTTGGTTGGAACACCTGCTCCTATTGAAGTCAATAGGAGTCCTTTCAAACAGTGTTCGAATGCATCATAATCGGTTGGGTGGAACTGCTAATTGCAAGTCGGCTGGAACTGAATCTGACAAGGAGTCAGAAGGTTTAATGTCAAAGGTTAGTGGTTACAGTTAGGATATAACATTTAAAAACCTTACAAATTCACTTAAAAAACCAAAGGTTACAGGTTATAGGAAGGATATAGAATTTAAAAAAACGTAGAAATTCACTGAAAAAAACAAAGGTTATAAGGATGTTATAGATAAGAAATAGAATTTTAAAAACCTTGGATGTCTGAGTGACTGTACAGGTGTGAGTGGGTGTGTAAGTGGCTGTATGGGTATATAAGCTGGTATCTCAGTAGCTGTGTGGATGACTTAGTGGCTGTATGGGTGTGTGAGTGGGTGTGTCACTGACTGTATGAGTGAGTGAGTGTGTGTCTAAATGGCTGTATGAGTGAGTGCCTGGGTGTGTAAGTGGCTGTATGGGTGAGTGTTTGGTTGAGTAAGTTAGTGTGTGAGTGGCTGTATGTGAATGGATGAGTGTCTGTGGGAATCGCTGTTTGGGTGAGTGAGCAAATATGTAAGTGGGTATATAGATGTGTGAACTGATATTTAAGTGGTTGTGTGGGTATGTGAGTGAGTGTATGAGAAGTTGTAAGGGTGAGTAAGTGGCTCTGTTCAGAGGCTGCATGGGTGAGAGAGTGGGTGTATGAATGGCTGTAAAGGTTAATAACTGGGTATGTCAGTAGCTGTATGGGTGAGAGTGTGGCTATGTGAGTGTCTGTATGGATGAGTAACTGGTTGTATGATCAGGTTCGATGAGTGAGTGTGTGGGTATGTGAGTGGGGCCCCCTTCACCACCACTCTCCAAATGCACCTCCTGGCACAATGGTGGTTGGGGAGTGAAATCCCATTGAATGCTGAGGGTCTTTGAAGGGCCAACAAGCCCTCTTGTAACCTCCAGTAAGTCCCAGAGAGCAGGATTGCTGAGAGGACTTGAAGGTCACACCCCCTTTCTCCAACACTCTACAATCGCACCTCCTGGTGCACTTCTGGTTGGGGAATGAATTCCACATTACTCTTGAGAACCTCAGGACTAAAGAGGACTACTTTCCCCACCCAGTAGTGCATCAGGAGGAGCGTTTACAGAGTGATGGAGAAAGGAGACGTGGTCTTTGACAACCTCTCAGGAATCCAGCTGTGTGGGTGTTACTGGAGGTGGCAGGATGGGTAGTTGGCCCCAAGGACCCGCAAGAGCCAAGGGAACTTCATCCCCCAACTAGAAGTATGCCAGGAGGTACATTTGCAGAGTGGTAGAGAAAGGGGGCATGGCCACTGAACATCTCTCATCTACCCCCCTGTTAACTCCAATAAGTCCCACACAGCAGGATAGCTGAGTTGTGATAGCAGGCCACGCCACCTTTCTCCACCAGTCTGCATACGTGCCTCCAAGCGCACTCTTGGTTGGGGGTGAAGTCCTCTGCACTGCTGGGAGTCCTGAGGAGCCAACTAGCCTACCTGTTACCTCCAGTATGCCCCACACAGTGGGATTGCTAAGAGGTGGCGGTGGAAGCAGACCACGCCCCCTTTCTCCACCACTCTGCAAATACGCCTCCTGGTGCACTCTTGGTTGGGGGATAAAGTCTCCTTCACTGCTGGGGATCCTTAGGGGCCAACTAGCTTACCTGTTATCTCCAGTAAGCCACACAGTGGGATTGCTGAGAGGTGATTGCAGGCCACGCCCCATTTCTCCACCCCTGTGCAAACACGCTTGCTGGTGGGCTCTTGGTTGGGGGATGAAGTCCCTTTCCTCTTGAGTGTCCCTGGGGGTCAACTAGCCCTATTGTTACCTCTAGTAAGCCCAACACAGCTGGGTTGCTGACAGGTGGTCAGAGGCCACGCCCCCTTTCTCTACCACTCTGCAAATGCACCTCCTGACGCACTGGTGCTTGGGGGATAAAGTCAACTTTAGTGTTTAGGCCCTCGGGACGTAAAGGGACCTCATTGCACCGCCAACAATGGATAAGCCCTGGGGAGGTGGCGTTCCCCAGGGCTGAAGGGGCCTGCAAGAGCCCCGCATCTCATTTTTCATTGCCCCAGGACCTGGCCCACCAGGGAGCTTAAAGGAAACACAGGAAAGGAAAGTGCAGGAGCCAGCGCTGGATTCACAGATCCACTGCGAATCCTCCCAAAACATTTTTTAAAGAAATGCTTTTAGTGGCCCTGGGGGTCCCTTTGTGACCCCCTGAGCAGGCCTAGAGGATCAAGGGTACCCTGACCCCTTTTCTTGTTTTTCACATTTGTTTACCTATTTTCTTGTGACTTGGGTCAACCAAGTCCCAAGTTGGCTGTCAACACTTCCTGGTTTGAAATGGTGGCAGCAAATCAGATTGCAGGCACAAGATCGGGGGGGTTCGCAGATACTCTGCATCCCCAGTTGTATATCTGAGAAATGTTACATTTCTCAGGAACTACTGAATTGATTGACAGCATTTAACAAAAAGAGTGCTTTCTGAACCGTGAGCTACCTTTTTGCCAAATTTGATGTAATTTCATTCAGCAGTTTCAGCTGTAGCTGTGTCTAATGTTTCCTATAGAAATTAACATGGAGTAAACTTGTTTTGGGATACCCCTTTTTCTCAGCACCCGCTTGACGACTCCCCCCGATACTTTCAACACAACAGCTGACCTGACAGTCCCATTAGTTTTAAACTCTGGCGAAGATTCGACAAATGACGCCAAAGATATTGGCAAATCAAAAAACACTTTTCCTATGGAAACTAGGTACTAACTATAACTACCTACTGGTGACCTATATATATATAGCTTAAATGGAATAGAAGCAAAAAGAAAAAACCTCTACGTTAATGCATATTATCTGAAGTATTGTGAACTCAAAGCAAATATTTCCAAATGTAAAACATGAATTTGAAATATTTTTAATTGTTATACGCGGCAATATTTTATATATATATATATATATTACCTACTGGCGGTCGCCAGTAGGTAGTTATAGTTAGGACCACGTTTCCATAGGAAAACCTCAACATTCTATTTTGAATAACTTTGGCACCGGTCGACGAATCCTCGCGAATTTCTCAAAATAGGTGGGGCGCTACGCTCCGCTCCTACCCTGAAAGTCTCGGGGGGATTCGTCAAGCGGGGGCTGAGATAAAAGGGGGGTCCCAAAACGCGTTTTTCCCATGCATTTTTCCATAGGACCTTTAGAACGAGCTACAGCCCGAACGGCTGAACAGAATTACTCAAAATTTGGCAGAGAGGTAGTCCCTAGGTCAAGGAAGTGCCTTTTGTAGGTTTGGTGTAAATCTGTTCAGTAGATTCTGAGAAAATAGCCTTTAAATCAATATATATATCTGAGCCCGCTTACGGTACGCTTACCGTACGCTTACGGTAAGCGTACGGTGGCGTGCGCGAGCGCGATTCTGATTGGCTCTTAGATCTTAGTAAACATTCGAATCGGCCGAAACCAGGAAGCGGCGGCCGCCATTTTCTGTGTTTCACTCTGAAAAAAAAAGAGTGAAAACAAGAAAAGGGGGCAATGAGGAGAGTTACAGACCCCCTTATATTTGTGAGGGGGTCAAAGAAGGACTGTAAAGTACAAAACAAACATTTATTGATTTTTAAAAAAAATCACGGGGTACGCGTACGGTAAGCTTACGGTAAGCGTACGGAAGAAACATGGCGTGCGCGAAGGAGATTCTGATTGGCCCATAGATCTTAGTAAACATTCGAATCGGCCGAAACCAGGAAGCGGCGGCCGCCATTTTGTGTGTTTCACTCAGAAAAAAAACAGAGAAAACAAGGAAAGGGGGCAATGAGGAGAGTTACAGACCCCCTAACATTTGTAAGGGGGTCAAAGAAGGACAGAAAAGTACAAAAAAAACATTTATTGATTTTAAAAAAAATCACGGGGTACGCGTACCGTAAGCTTACGGTAAGCGTACGGTAAAAAAAATAAAAATAAATAAATGAAAAGCAGATTTAAGAGTTTGCTCATCATATGTCCTCCATGTGCGCACGGTGCGCGAAGCGCATCGTGCGTTCATGGCCCATCTAGCGTAATGTGGGCACGCGGTGCGCGAAGCGCACCGCGTGCTCACTGTGCGCGCACGGTGCGCGAAGCGCACCGTGCGCGCATGGAACGAACTGCGTTAAGTGGGCGCGCACGCCACAAATGGCGTAAAGTAACTTAGCATTTAAAAAACCGTACAAATTCACTGAAAAAACCATAGGTTTCACACATGTTATAGTTAGCTGGACATTTTACTGATAAAAAACCAATGAAATTCCCCCGTTATAGTTACTGTAGGCAACTATAACTCACGCGACCGTAATCCTCTGCTGATGACATATGTGTCTTTATGAAAAAAAAATATTTGTAATATATGTATAGCTAAGATTTAATGGAAGAAGACATGGGCAAATAAGTGTCTAAATACAGTATTAGCATCAGCAGAGGATTGCGGTCGCGTGAGTTATAGTTGCCTACAGTAACTATAACGGGGGAATTTCATTGGTTTTTTATCAGTAAAATGTCCAGCTAACTATAACATGTGTGAAACCTATGGTTTTTTCAGTGAATATATATATATTTGGATTAAGCATGGTGTGTGATGGAGTGAACCAAGTGATCGGGTACTTGTGGTTTTAAAATGAAGGAATAGCAATAGCGTTTATGGTGTGAGCAAGGCTGTGGATATATACATATATATATATCTATATTATCTACTGGCGGTCGGCAGTAGATAGTTATAGTTAGGACCGTGTTTCCATAGGAAATCTGAAAATTCCATTTTGAATAACTTTGGCGCCAGTTGACGAATCCTCGCGAAATTTTCAAAACTAATGGGGCGCTCCACTCAGCTCCTACCCTGAAAGTCTCGGGGTGATTCGTCAAGCGGAGGCTGAGAAAAAAGGGGGTCCCAAAACGCGTTTTCCCCATAGGACCTTTAGTCGAAGGTACAGCCCGAACGGCTGAACAGAATTACTGGAAATTTGGCAAAGAGGTAGTCCTCAGGTCAGGCATGTGCCTTTCGCAGATATGGTGTCAATCTGTTCAGTAGTTCCTGACAAAATTGCAGTTAAAAGCACATAAATATCTATAAGCGCGCACCGTGCGCGCACTTTAACGTGCGCAAGCGTAATTCTGATTGGTGGTTACATGTCAGTCAACGTTCGAATCGGTCGAAATCAGGAAGTGTCGGCCGCCATTTTGTGTGTTGTGTGTGTGACAGGGAAAAAGAAAGGTGGAGAACGTGAAAAGGGGGCAGGGTAGAGCGTTCCTGACCCCCTAGCCTTTGTCAGGGGGTCCCTGAAGGACCCCGAAGGGTGAAAAAAACATTTTATTTTCTTTTCAAAAAATCGCGGGGTGCGCGCACGGTGCGCACACGGTAAAAACCTTAAAAAAAAAACCACATTTTAAATGAGTGTAAAATAAATATATAAAAAATATAATAAAATATACATAACTTAGCATTTAAAAAACCTTACAAATTCACTTAAAAAACCATAGGTTTCACACACGTTATAGTTAGGAATTAGCATTTAAAAAACCTTGCAAATTCACTTAAAAAACCATAGGTTTCACACACATTATAGTTAGGAATTAGCATTTAAAAAACCTTGCAAATTCACTTAAAAAACCATAGGTTTCACACACATTATAGTTAGGAATTAGCATTTAAAAAACCTTGCAAATTCACTTAAAAAACCATAGGTTTCACACATGTTATAGTTAGCTGGACATTTCACTCGTAAAAAACCAATGAAATTCCCCCGTTATAGTTAGTTCAGATAACTATAACACGCCCGTCCGCAATCCACTGCTGATGACGTCACATATTACATTACTCATGACATGGTCAGTGACATCACTCATGACATCCCTGATGACATCTCAAATGACATCACTGATGACATCACTGATGACGTCATCCATGTGATAAATTACCACATCTTCTCACACCCTAATATAACCTTTGATACACCGACTCAAAATTTAAGAGTTCCATTCTCAAAACCATACATACTGCAATACCAATAACTACATACCCACTTATTAACTCTTAGGTCTACATACACCTCCACTCATTCACCTGTACAGTCACTCATACTTACAGTCACTCCATACAAAACTATCATATGCATTTATACACCTATATAGACACTCACACACTACCAATCATCCATAGAGGTTCTCTCACACCTACTTAGTCATGCAAATAATCACACTCCCATTTACTCACCTATGCGGTTATACACACTCAAGTTCACTTACTCATAAAAATAGTATCACAGTCTTACGCTCTTATAGAATCATTGATACAAGCACACACTCATCCATACAGTCACTCTCACAATCACACACTCTCACATCTACCCACTTATATACTCTTACACGCATATATACTGCCTTTCACACATGTAGTTAGTCACAAATGTACCACTGAGATATACATTCAATCCCTAACACACCCATACATACACTCACTCAACCATACAGTCCATCACAGATGCACTCTTAAAACCATGCACCCATAGAATCACCCACTCACACATCTGTGCATAGAGTCACACACACCCTACCCACACAAACACTCAGGAACCCATACAGATACTGAGACAAGCAATCAATAACTCATATAGACACTTATATAGGTATTCACAAAACCATGCCGCCACTTATACACCAACATAGAGACACATACAAACATTTACACAGTTTAGTCACTAGTCTGCAGTAAGATACATTTAATGACTCACTTATAGAGTCAGTTACGCACCACAGAAAATCATCCATTTACACACTTGTACACCCACTCATTCTTCAACAGGCCTTTCCCTATATATATTAAACATATTAAAATTGTTCAGAAACACATACTCAATGGATGATGTCATCAGTGATGTCATCAGTGATGTCATTTGAGATGTCATCAGTGATGTCATGAGTGATGTCACTGACCATGTCATGAGTGATGTACTATGTGATGTCATCAGCAGTGGATTGCGGGCGCGCGAGTTATAGTTAGCTGAACTAACTATAACGGGGGAATTTCATTGGTTTTTTACGAGTGAAATGTCCAGCTAACTATAACATGTGTGAAACCTATGGTTTTTTCAGTGAATATATATGTATATATATATATATATATATATAATACCACATGATTGCAATAATGAATGATCATTTATATGTTGATTTTTTCCCATTTCCAGGTCACACATGACTCTCAATAATTCCATATCTTGAATTTGTAAATTAGACATTTCGGGATTACATGTAGTAGTAGACATCTGTTTAGATTTAGATTTTGTGCGTGTCTCAAACATTTTCATAAGTTTCAATTTCCGAATATAAAGAAATAAATCAATTCTTGTGTCCGTATAGCTTAAATTACTACTGGGACAAAAGGACAGACCCAATTGTAATACCGAAATTCCCACTTCATTTAAATTTCTGATGGATAAGTTGACGACTGTTTTGTTCATTGTTTGATCCTGATTTTGAGGGATCAATGTTTTTGAGTTCTTATGTTTCTTTTTATTCAATCTCTTTCTTTTGTGGTCCCTCGTCCTCTTCCTCTTTTTTGCCCTCTTCCTCTTGTTTGTCCTCTCGTTTGGGGCTTGTTCCCTTGATTTTGTTCCTTTTTCTGTTTCAATATTTGGAACTCGTGTAAAACAGTGAGAGGACGTGTGACTAAAGGGACCACTGTGCCACGATCTTCGGAGTCAGTGCTTAGTTCTGAACTTGAACCTGTTGATAGCAGTTCAGTTGTGCGTTCAGTGGTGGTAGCTTTGAAGTTTCTTTGGGCCCAGTCGTATCTTCTAGCATAAGTTAGGATGCGCCCCTCGGTGTAATCTCGTTTGTCTCTGAGAAATTTCCGCTGTTTTTTCTGTTTGATTGCGTCTTCGTACTCCTTCAGTTTCTTTGGGAGTGCTTTCAGAAATTCTTCAGATATGTTGTCACTTTTGTATTTTTCTAGATCAGCTTTCAATATTACCAATTCATTCCTGGTTGCATCTAAATCTATCTGTGCATACTTCACGAGCATCTCTAACATGCCCTTACAAGTTTTGGCCATGAATTGAGCCCATTCTGTAAGAAGATCTTGGTTGGGGTTATCATACGTGGGTACAATGGTAATCCGTAAGCCCCTGGGGACACGACCAACTTCCACGTAATTTGTAAGGGAAGCTACTTCCCACCACTTGTTTATCTTGCGTTTGCTCAATTTTTCAAGTAAAAATAGCTTGTGTTTCAGAGTAGTGTCACTTCCCACGAAGGCCGAACTCGTTGTGGGTTTCACCCCTAACTCATCCTGTTCTTCATTGAACAATGATATCGCCTCTGTCTTTGTCTCAATGTCCCAATCACTCATATCTCATCAGTTTCTTTACGCCGCAGCTGTTCGTGTTGCGGCAGTCACGTCTGTCACCCATACTGCAATTGAAACGCTGGATTGCGTCGCTGTTATATGCGTTCAGGGCAGAGGCCCTGTGCTAGACGTTGAGGGAGATGCGTACAGCTAGACAATCCTCGTTCTCCAATGTGGACCCTCAACTCCCACAAAACCCTTCTAAGTCAAAACACCGCCTTACCCGCAATTATGTTCTTCATGTAGTTCAAGTCGGGAACGGCGGGAACCGCTGCAATCGTTTCTGTTCATTCGTTTGCTGCCAGAGCAGTCCCCTTGCCTGCGACGTTGGTGTCGTCAGTGGCAGCAGCAGCCACCGTGATATATTCCCAAGTCCTTATTCCATGAAAAATTTCGGCGAATAATGGGACAGCACACCAGGAAACGGCACAAAACTTTATTGTGCGCTAGCTATTAAAGGACGACGCGTTTCGGCGTTTGCCTTTGTCAAATTACTTCCTGCATGCCAAAAAGCCATAGAAAAGCAATTGCGTGGTTCATAAACATAAACGAAATACTTCCACATCGTGTCTCATAGCAAACGCAACATAAATCCAAAAATAAACTTAAATTGATTGGTAATATTCGTGCACTGAATACATAAATTACTATAATTGAAAAAAGTTTTTTGTGGCATGCTATTTCGACCTCAGTAATAATCACAATGGAGGAACAATAAAGTTGGAATCCTATAGGTCGCAGTAATAAGTGCAAACATCAGGATTATGTGGTCCGATATATGTCGATACCGTGAATTATGAATTCATTTCAATCAAGGCTGAATAGCCATACATTTTCATTACAATTTTTTGACCTCGCTATTGCTCAAATTGAAGGAACAATAAAGTTAAAGCGAAATAGACAACAAAGTGATAATAGTGTACATCATGATTCTCTGGAGTCATATGCAATCACCTCATGAAATATGGACTTCATTAAATTAAGGCTTTTTGGAACTATTCCTGTCTAAATATGTGCTGAATCGAGTGTCATACTGTAAAGACAGTTCAGATTTTTTGCGGAGGCTCCATGACATACAATGGGAGGAGGGATACATGATGATCAGTTTAGATGTATGCTCACTTTATACATGCATTGATCAACACAAAGGAGTAGCAGCATGCATGCATTTCCTTAGGAGCAGACACATAGATCTCTGGGAGCACAACAAAATGCTAGAGACAATGATGTTGTTCTGTCTTCAAAACAATATCTTTCTCTTTGAGAAGTCAGTGTACCGGCAACGGTCTGGTACCGCAATGGGTACTTGTTTTGCCCCCAGCCTGGCGAATCTTTTCCTAGGTTGGTGGGAAGAACAAATAGTGTGGACACATCAACTACAAAGCTATACCGACCATATATTGGTATGGATTAGGTATATAGACGACCTGTTCCTTATTTGGAACGGATCTCTAAACCTAGCCAAGGAATTCATCGAAAAATTAGGAACTAATGATCTTAAATTTACAATTTACACACAAGATTAGTCCAATTTACTGTGAATTCCTGGATATGGCAGTAGAGATAAGAGAAGGGAAAATCACAACACACCTTTTCCGGAAACAAACCGCCGGGAACACTTTGTTGCACGCGGCTAGTCACCATCCAGTCCCCCTGAAACAAAGCATACCCTACGGGGAATTGCTAAGAGCTCGCCGTGCTTGTAGCACGGACTGTGATTTCAGAAAAGAACAACAAACCATGCTCACACGTTTCAGAACAAGGGGATATAAAGAGGAAACCTTAGAGACAGCCCAAAATAAGGTTAAGGACTTACAACAACATGACACACTATTTAAGCCATCTAGCAGTACCATCAGGAAAATGAATGAGGACAATAACCAGCTTAAGGCACCAAGAATGATAACTCAGTTCAGCAAGGGAGCATGGATGCTTAATAAAATCATGAGCAAACACTGGATTCTGCTGATAGCAGATCCCATTATTGGTGAATGCATAGGAGCCAGACCACAAATAACATACAGAAAGGCCAGATCTTTAGAAGATAAACTGGTCCATAGTTATCGTGGAGAGGATATCCAACCGCTATGGCTGCAAATGCCTAATGGCTTCACCACTTGTGGGATGTGCAAGGCAGATCGCAATGGCATAAATTGTAAAGAGTACACTACTGGCACTAAGCAAAAACGTCCAATAAAGCACATAATTAACTGCAACAGTGATTTTACTGTCTACATACTTGAGTGCCCTTGTGGCTTCCGGTATGTGGGCAGCACTAAATTACCACTTAAACTGAGAATTTTGCAGCATTTACGTGCCATTACAAACTGTGACCATAACTATCCAGTGGCACGTCACTACTCTGAAGTCCACCACAGTGATAGCAGTAGCTTACGGTTTTTTGGCGTTGAAAGAATTCCCAGACACATACGAGGAGGGGACCGAGAGAAACTTCTAAGAGTACTCGAGTCCAGATTTATTTTAGATCTGGACTGTAAGACACCCAAAGGACTCAATAGTGGGGAGGAACTCGCAACTCATATAGGTACTTAGTCCTCTGAAACATTGTCTCAACAGTAATATGATCATTCCCAACGTTGGATGGGATTTTAACTATTCATGGTTTTCATTTCTTAAATATCACGTTTATTAAGAGAGGGATATAGGCTCGTACTGGATGAAATGACATTTCCCAATTAGGGTATTATGGTAGAATTTACCGCAATAATGGAAGCACTTATTGGAATCATAACGGCCTCCATTTATCATCCCAGTCATTCCTTTATACCCTTCCTCTTTCACATATTTATTTGAATACTTTATTACACATAGCACTTTCCCATCACTCCCATCATATCTAGCACTTAGTAAAGGGTACCACCTGCATTTGCCATATGTATCACACCATAAATGAGGAATAGTTTTTGAATCTATGTTATTGGAAATTTTGAAGTGCGCGATTGCGGTTCATGGTTCGAATAATTAATTTAACCACTAGTGGCTCAGTGAACATAAACATATATACTGATCTTAAGGTCTTTTGGAACTATATACCTAACATGCAACTGAACTGTATGGCTATTTAGCCTTAATTTAATAAAGTCCATATTTCATGAGGTGATTGCATATGACTCCAGAGAATCATGATGTACACTATTATCACTTTGTTGTCTATTTCGCTTTAACTTTATTGTTCCTTCAATTTGAGCAACAGCGAGGTCAAGAAATTGTAATGAAAATGTATGGCTATTCAGCCTTGATTGAAATGAATTCATAATTCACGGTATCGACATATATCGGACCACATAATCCTGATGTTCGCACTCATTACTGCGACCTATAGGATTCCAACTTTATTGTTCCTCCATTGTGATTATTACTGAGGTCGAAATAGCATGCCACAAAAAAACTTTTTTCAATTATAGTAATTTATGTATTCAGTGCACAAATATTACCAATCAATTTAAGTTTATTTTTTGATTTATGTTGCGTTTGCTATGAGACACGATGTGGAAGTATTTCGTTTATGTTTATGAACCACGCAATTGCTTTTCTATGGCTTTTTGGCATGCAGGAAGTAATTTGACAAAGGCAAACACCGAAACGTGTCGTCCTTTAATAGCTAGCGCACAATAAAGTTTTGTGCCGTTTCCTGGTGTGCTGTCCCATTATTCGCCGAAATTTTTCATGGAATAAGGACTTTGGAATATATCACGGTGGCTGCTGCTGCCACTGACGGCACCAACGTCGCAGGCAAGGGGACTGCTCTGGCAGCAAACGAACGAACATATATATATATATATTATCTACTGGCAGTCGCCAGTAGATAGTTATAGTTAGGACCGTGTTTCCATAGGAAATCCGCAACATTCTATTTGGAATAACTTTGGCGCTGGTTGACGAATCCTCGCGAAATTTTCAAAATAGGTGGGGCGCTCCGCTCCGCTCCTACCCTGACCCTGAAAGTCTCGGGGTGATTCGTCAAGCGGGGGCTGAGAAAAAAGGGAGGTCCCAAAACGCGTTTTCCCCATGCGATTTTACAAAGGGACCTTTAGTCCAAGGTACAACCCGAACGGCTGAACAGAATTACTTGAAATTTGGCAAAGAGGTAGTCCTCAGGTCAGGCATGTACCTTTTGCATATATGGTGTCAATCTGTTCAGTAGTTCCTGAGAAAATCAAAAGTAAAATCACATACATATCTGGGCAGAGCCTAACCACACATCTCATCGTGAGATCTGATTGGCTGTCAGTACTTCATCCAAGAAGTGTTGGCAGCCATCTTGGTACCAATATACATGATAGCACCTCATTAAAAAGCATTGCAGTTAATAGAAGGTTTTAAGACTTTAGTTACATTAGAAATCATTTGTTGATGGTACCATACTCATTTTAGGAAATGTGGTGTGTTCTAAGGTGATTTTACCATGTGAAAAAGCCTTCTGCTGTGATATCACGAACCATGTTTGAGAGAAAACTATTTTCTCATACTTTTCCCACAGAGGTTTCGAAGGTGATCTATAAGCTAAACTGAGAGCATATTTTCTGTAAATTCACAATATCTTTCTCAGTCATGTAAGAATGAAGTCTGACATTCTCAGTAAAACATGTACATCCAACAAGGGCAGAGACTGTCAGTTGATTCCTTTGTGTTCTACTGCAGCTTCCCAGAGTGCTCTAAAGAACAACTAGAGCGCTAACAGTCTTACTTATGACAAAAGTATGGCACACCTGAAGCCATCTTGATTGGAATAAAGTGGTAACACTTAAAACATTTAATTTACAAAGGAACAAAATGAGGGGGGTCATTTTGCCATATAAATTATGATTAGTGCTGCAGAAAGAAAAACTAGGACACATTTTGACTTCTGAAATCCTCTTTTATTTCATAAAAACATTCTCACATGCAGACTGAAACATGCACTTTGAATACCAGCAGCAGACTTGCCTGGTGAGCAGTAGCTTTACTACAGTGATCTAATGAGCAACTATAGTGCTAACATTCAGAATTTATGGAAAATGTGTGACACATCTGAATGCCTTCTTGATGGAATCAAAGTAAAAAACTGAAAGTATTTCCTACTGAGGAGACTGCAGTAAATGAGGAAATTAGGAAACTTCATAACAAATAAATCTCCCAAGATGGCCACCAGAGACAAAAGAGCCCAAATGTAGCCCAAATATCACCCAGATGTAGCCCAAGTATAGCCCAATGACAGAATGTCCCAGAGTGTTCTTAAGAACAACTAGAGCGCTTACTGTCTTACTTATGACAAAAGTATGGCACACCTGAAGCCATCTTGATTGGAATAAACTGGTAACACTTAAAATATTTAATTTAAAAAGGAACACAATGAGGGGGTTCATTTTGCCATAGAAATTATGATTAGTGCTGAAGAAAGAAAAATTAGGGCACATTGTGAGTGACTTCTCAAATCCTCTTCTATTTCATTAAAAAATTCTGATATGCAGACTGAAACATGCACTTCTAATACTAGCAGCAGACTTCCGTGGTGAGCAGTAGCTTTACTACAGTGATCTATTGAGCAACTAGAGTGCTAACATTCAGAATTTATGGCAAATGTGTGACATATCTGAATACCTTCTTGATGGAATCAAAGTAAAAAACTGAAAGCATTTCCTACTGAGGAGACTGCAGTAAATGAGGAAATTAGGAAACTTCATAACAAATAAATCTCCTAAAATGGCCACCAGAGACAAAAGAGCCCAAATGTAGCCCAAATATCACCCAGATGTAGCCCAAATGTAGCCCAATGACAGAAGTGTGGAAAACACTTATTTTGTGTGTATTTGCAGTTTTATATAGTGCAGACTTGTCAGGTATTGGAGTGCTTTACATGAGCATTAGTTACATCACACAAGATCAAATTAATTTTGGTTGTAGACATGGGGAGATTAAGTGATTTGACCAGAATCACAGAATGTTGAGCTGAAGCAGAAACTCCAACCTGGTTCCCCAGTTGCAAAGTCTGCAGCTCTGGAAGTAACACCACACCCTCTCCCCTTGGATGCAACATTTAATCAAGTGGTCAACTGGAGAAAAAAACTAAGATTACAAATAATTTAAAAGTTCTTTGTCGCTATTTGAAAACTAAGAAAATATGTCCTCATTTTAGTTTTTTAGAGCACTAACCATAATTTTGATGCAAATAAGACCCTCTGATATATATAATTTCTAAAGGAAATGCTCTAGGCATTACAGTTTTGATTACATCAAGATGACGTCAGGCCTTCCACACTTTTGTAATAAATATAGAATGTTAGCAATCTAGTTGTTCATTGGGATACTGTTGAGAGGCAGAGGCCAGGGGCATGGACTCTGAAAATTGAAGGCAGGTAGGAGAGTGCAGAGGCAACAATTTGACCACACTAGGCAGGCAGGAAGGGCAGTGGCAGCACAGCAGACTATGGAGGGCAGTGGAAAGGGGGGCAGGGGCAACAAACCAACAATACAGGACTGGCAAGAGAGGCTGTGGCAATATAATAGACCATTGTGGGCAGAAGGAAGAGGCAGTGGTCATACAACCATACATGCCAACAGACCCGTTTCAGCCAGGAAACGTCCAATGTTTTTAAGCTCAAATGGGCTTTACTTGATCTGTTTCCTGTCTACAATCTTCTCTTTTTCAATGTAACTCAAAGGGGAAAATCAATACCCCAGTTTTATTTCAAAATCTCCCTCTTACCAAGTTCAAAATGTTCGCAAGTATGGTACATTGGATCATGGTAGGCAGGAGGAATTGGGGTAGGGACATGGACTCGGATAACAGAGGACAGGAGGGTCATTGAGAGGTGCACCAAACTGACCCTACAGGGCAGGCATCAGGGTTTGCAGCAGCACAATACACCACACAGGGCATGCGGGACGGGAGTGCAGCACAACAATCCATAGAAAGCAATAGGGAGGGGACAGGACCATGCACATGGACAACAGACAACAGAGGGGAAAGAGGCAATGTTAGCTAGCTGACCATAATGGACAGACAGGAGAGAAAGCTGCAGCATAACAGACCATAAAGGGCAGGAGGGACGGATCAGGGGCATTACAATGGAACCGACAAGCCAGGAGGGAGGGAATAGGGGTCTGCACATGGAAACAGAGGGCTGGGGGCAAGGGGGCAGGGCAGGAGCAGCAAGATGACCATGGAGGGCAGGAAGGATGGGCACTAGAAACAAGACACACTATGGAGAGCAACAGTGAGACTATGATGGCATACACACAGACCATGGAGGGAAGGTGGGAGGGGGTCAGGAGCAGCTAGCTGACCACACAGGGAAGGTGGGAGGGGCCATGGCAGCACAGAAGACCATGCATGGAAAGCGGGAGGGTTAGTGGCAGCACAATGGCTATGATGGGCAAGAAGGAGGGTGCAGGGGCATGCACAAAGGACCATGGAGAATAGAAGGGAGGGTCAGGACCTGGGCACAGACAAGAGAGTTCAGGGGAAGGGGCCTCACAACAGACCGCGCGGGGCAGGCAGGAGGAGCAGTTGCAGCACAAAAGACCAGGGAGGGCAGAAGGGTGTGGCAGTAAAATGGACCATGGAGGACAGTAGGAAGGGGATAGGGGCATGGCATGTGGACAGGCAGGGTGGAGGTGGCAGGGACAGGTTACAGTCATCTGACAATGCTAGGCAGGTGATAGGGGAGTGACAGCTCAACAGAACACTCAGAGTAGATAGGAGTGGCAGGTCCATGGAACATGGTGGTCAAAAAGGATGGAGCAGGGGCATGCACAAAGACATCGGAGGGCAGGGGGAAGGAGAATAGGGGCAGCAAGCAGAGCACAGAGGCTAAGCAGGAGGTCAATGATGGGCCATAGAATTGGGCAATGGAGGGCAGGATGAGTGAACTGGTACATCATGCTAAATGCAGGGCAGTGGCAGCACATCAGACCATGCATGGCAGGAGGGAGGAGGCTAGTCCATGGATTCAGACAACAGAGGATAGGGAGGAGGTGGATGGGGCAGCAAGCTAACTGTTCATAGAAGGTGGGTATTAGGAACTTTATTGTTTTTAAAATGTGTGTCTGTGCGAACTACTTAAAATATGAACAATTATGCAGCATAATCTCACTTTTATTCAGGAAGAAGAGGACGTTTGGGACTGTGACTCCGGGCTCACTTGGCAGAAACATCCCCTGACCCTCCACCCCCCATCGCAAAATGTAATGCCCGTGAAAAGGGTAGGTGGACACAGTGTTATATAGAACATAGTCCTGAGAGCACGATTGAAAATGAAAACTAGATATAGTATATGGTATAAACTATGCACCAAAAAGTGTGATATAAGATGAAACGGGGCGTGAAATATAATATGCAATACATTGTGCGAAATGACAGATTCATTGTAGAGCGCGAGATAGCACAGGCACTAGCGTTTGCTATGTAATATGCAAAGGGCAGTGCTGTGTAACCTAAGTAGTCTCTAAAGTTGTAATATAAAATATGTGCTGGGTAGTGTAACATTGCATATGCACTGTGACAAAGATATGGATCCCAGATTGTAATATGTATGGCATAGCGCTGTGCTTTATAACATAGGCATCGAGGAAGGCACGTTAGATGGGGCAATATAACCCGTGCAAAGGCAAGTGTGGCATGACATATTCACGGGGTGGTGTTACAGTGCACATGGGCTAGAGAGTGTCATAGCATTCGCACTAGCTGGTGGAATACAACACAGAGGTGTGTGGCACTCGGCGGGCACTGGTGGGTGTAACACAGCATTGGGCTCAGCCAGGAGCACGCTGTGACTCTCAAGTGAGGTTTGTCTCCTTTCCAGAGAGTAAAATAAAAAGTATTACACATCCGGCGGTGGATGTGTGTTTTATTAACCGTGACGGGGTTTCTTGCATAGTTTGGTCGAATTTTTGTCGAATCCCCTTTGAATGGCTTGGTGTGCATGTGTATTAAATGTGCCCGTCAATAGCTACTCATGTTTGTATAAATAAACAACAAGGGTGTCTACTTGGAGAGTACCCACCAGCGGGGTTGCCGGGATTAGGATGGCAGAGCTTCACTAGCGGTGTGAATACATTCTACGTGGATTCATTGTATGCATAGTCGCCTTTTAATGAATATCACGCAAATCGTCATGGTGATAGGTACATACGGTTTGTTCAGCATGTCGTAGGTGTTTCTATAAATATATATATATTTTTTTACATAAAAAACAATGGCCGGCCCCGGGGGATGTGGTCCCCGGGGCCATAAGTGGCCTGAGGAGGGGGGCAACACAGCCCCTCTCCTAAAGAATAAAAAAAAAGGCCATGACCTGGGGGTTGGGGTCCCCGGGGCCGATTAAGGCCTTGGGAGGGCCAAATTAATTTTTTTCAACAAAAACAATTAGGGTGCAGGCCCTGGGGGATGGGGTCCCCAGGGCTAATACATTAGAAAAAGAAAGGGGGCCACACAGCCCTCCTTCTTAAAAATAAATAAATAAAAGACCGGCATCACGCCGGAGGCCATGCCCCCTCCTTGCAGCACTCTGCAAACGCGCCCTCTGGCCAGTTGTAAGTTGAGGAATTAATTCCCCTTCAATACTGAGGGTCCCTGAGGGCCAACTAGCCCAACAGGTATCTCCAGTATGCGCCAGGGAGCTGCGTTGCAGACAGGTGTTCTGAGGCCACGCCCCTTTTTACACCTCCATGCAACGCAGCTCTGTGGCACTTACTGGAGGTACCTAGTGGGCTAGTTTGACCCTAGGGACCCTTAGGATTCAAGGGAACTTAATCTCTCAACTCAGAACGCCCACAGGCCCTGTGGCGCGTTTTTAAGTTTGGGAAATAATTCCCTTTCAATCATGAGGGACCCTGGGGTCCAACTAGCCCACCAGGTGCTTCCAGTAAGCACCACTGCTCTGCGTTGCAGAAAGGTGGTGCAGGCCGTGCCACTTTTTACACCTCTGTGCAACGCAGCTCTGTGGCGCTTACTGGAGGTACCTCGTGGTCTAGTTGGACCCTAGGGACCCTCAGGATTCAAGGGGACTTAATCTCCCAACTTAAAACGGCTACAGGGCGTGTTTACACAGTGGGGAAGGGAGGGGACGGGGCATGAGGTGACGTGTTCAAACACGCCCTGTGGTGCGTTTTAAGAGGTAGGTTTAATCCCCTGCCCTATTATATACTAGGGGCTTACAGAGGAGGTCATGCTAATCACAGGGGGACCCCAACACATAGTGTGCCCTAGTGTATGTAGGTGTTTTCACTGTATTCTGAGTGTCTTTTTACATAGCACTGGCTCTAGGACTGGTTAATAAACATAGTGATCCACCCACAGATGTATAAGTAAGTCAAAATTTCCCCAGATAAAGTGTAGAACCCCACAATGGTGGAAAGTACACACTAGTTGTTTAAATACCCCTCACACACCAAAAGGGCCCTTGGTGTCATGCTTCATCATAGGGGTCTTGCCGCCCCTCTACGGGACGGGGCATGCTCAATGCCTCAATGAGCTGTGCCCCCTATGTCTGCCGACATACTACGGACCCACACGGTGAGTTCGTATTTAGGAGGGCAGCGAACCCGGGAGTTATAGCCTATCAGGCACTCCTACGACCCGTGCATTAGGCTCATGACGCTGTTGATATTACAGGAATCAAGTATATTGGCCGTGAAGACCCATTGAGGCAATATATACATTCTTTATATAAACATTTTTTTTCTTTTACACTACACTTTATTCACGTTATTACACAGCACTGTGAGTTTAGGGAGGGATCCTTATGGTCCTGAAGAAGAAGCTTGGGGAGCTTCGAAACATGTCGGCAGACATAGGAGGCACAGCTCATTGAGGCATACACGCCTCCTCCCCCCACTTTTTATTAATACCAGCTCATAGGTATATTAAAAATCTTTTAGACCGACGAGCCAGGTATTTTTTATCTCACTTTCTCAATTCACCCCCGACCCTTCCTCTCACACCCTACTAAAACACATAGTTGTCTCACAAAACCAGTGCTCCCACGTACACGTAGGTCGTAGCACGCCCCGTCCCGTAGAGGGGCGGGAAGACCCCTATGATGAAGCATGACACCAAGGGCCCTTTTGGTGTGTGAGGGGTATTTAAACAACTAGTGTGTATTTTCCACCATTGTGGGGTTCTACACTTTATCTGGGGAAATGTTGACTTACTTATACATCTGTGGGTGGATCACTATGTTTATTGACTGAATCTTGGGAGGACGTATCCACCTCCACCACTCAGGTTGAGTGGTACCTCTCTACTCCCCCTTTTTGTTTTTCTTATGTCTAGGACTGGTTAGTCAGACTCAGTTACCACCAGTATCCGTCTGAAAAAGTTGAGGGTACAGGATGATTTTGCAACAAGGCTTGTTTATGCTCTTCTGTTTGTTCTTTCTGCACGTTATACTTCTTCCTGCACTTTTCTTCGTCTTTGAGGACTTCTGTTGCTTCTTTCTGCATTTCTTTTTTTTCTTTCTGTGCGTTTTTCCTTCTTTCTTCACATGTCCTATCTCTGTAGGCATAGCTAGAAATTAGCATTTAAAAAACCTTTGAAATTCACTGAAAAACAACATAGGTTTCAGGCACGTTATAGCTAGGAATTAGCATTTAAAAAACCTTAGAAATTCACTGAAAAAACCATAGGTTTCAGGGGCGTTATAGTTAGCTGGACTTTTCACTCGTACAAAACCATAGAAATTCCCCCGTTATAGTTAGTTCAGCTAACTATAACTCGCGCGCCCGCAATGCACTGCTGATGACGTCACATATTACATCACTCATGACATGGTCAGTGACATCGCTCATGACATCACTGATGACATCACTGGTGACCTCATCCTTGTGATAGAGTGGCAGACCTCCTCTCCCCCTAATATAACCTTTGATACACACATTCAAAAATAGAAATTAAAATTTTCAAAACAATGGACATACCAATACCAGTTACAACAACCTATTCAGTAATTGTAAGATCCACATCCACATCTACTCATTCACCAACAGTCCTATACAGTCACTCATACATGTACTCACTCATCATATGTACTCATACACCTATACATCCTGTTACACAACGCCACTCATCCATAAAGTTACTCACACACATAGTCACTCATGCTAATAAAGAATCAAACATCCGTTTACCTGCATATACAGTTATAAACACACCACCACACTTACTTCTACAGAAACTTACACATACTTAGTCTTTTTAACAATCACTTATAGAAACACATACTTATTCATACAGGAACTCTTTCAATCTCTTACTCTCACATATACTCACTTATATTCACCAATAGTCACATATACTAGTTTAAAACATATGTAGTTACTCGTAGAGACACTATTGAGACAGTCATTCACTCACTAACACACCCATGCACACACTCATCCACCCATACAGTCCTGCACACATGCTGTCTTCAACACATACAAACAGTGAGTCACTCATTCATGCACCTATGCACTACGTAATACCCCCCACCGAACCATACAGACATCAGACACTTATACTGATACTCAAAAAACCAACTAATAACCTATATAGACACTCATGTAGCTACTCACTAACCCATGCAGCCACTTATACACAAAGTGAGAGACTGATACAGATATTTACATATTTAAACATTACTCACTAAGCCATGTATTCACTAAGATACACTTAATCAGTCAGTTATACAATCAATTTTTCAAAAACAAATCATCCATTTAGACACTTATATACCCATTTATTCTTCCATCGACCTTGAGATATACATATATATAACATATGTAATTTTCAGAAAAACACACATTCACTGGATGATGTCATCAGTGATGTCATCAGTGATGTCATTTGAGATGTCATCAGTGATGTCATGAGTGATGTCACTGACCATGTCATGAGTGATGTAATATGTGACGTCATCAGCAGTGCATTGCGGGCGCGCGAGTTATAGTTAGCTGAACTATCTATAACGGGGGAATTTCTATGGTTTTGTACGAGTGAAAAGTCCAGCTAACTATAACGCCCCTGAAACCTATGGTTTTTTCAGTGAATATATATATATATATATATATATATATATATATATATATATATATATATATATATATATTACTGCTATTACCTACTGGTGATGTGTTTGAACAAGGTATACAATGCTGTTGAAATATTGACAGGGCAAAATAAAGAAAATGCTGTGTTTACGGGTAAAGAGATAGCGTGAGATAAAGTGGGAGAGAGGATGGTGTAGGAGAGGTGACCAAGAAGTGCATGCAGAAGGAAATAGTGCAGAATGTGATGTGAGATATGCAGGTAGAGGATTTCAGAAAGATGTAGGAAGAAAACGTGCTTACAAATGAGAGAAATGGTGTGAAGGGGAAAAAGGGGAGCGATTGAGACACTCGGGAGGCCATTATCCCTTTCACAGACACAGGGCCTGGTTCACAAAGAGTATCCACACTTGTGGCAGAGTCTCTGCATTCATGGTGGAGTCTATGCACAATGCACTCTTTGTAGTGCGGCGTGCTGAGATTCCGCTAAGAATGTGGAGACTTCACCACAAGAGCATAGCCTTTCTGTAAATCAGCCCCATTGCATTTGATTCACAGTGTTACTTAACCGAATTGAAACATTTTCAAATCTAATTATTCAAAACAACATAATCGTTGTTACTCATTTATTTACTGCGGCTAACAGACAATAGCAAAGCCAATAGGTCTGGTTTGCATGTTTTGCTAATTTTGTGTGATATGCTTGGATGTGTTAACAAAAGGTACTCAAAGAAAAACATCAAAATACTGCCCAGGGGTCATGTGCTGGAAAGCACATGATTTTAGTTGACATGTTTAAAGCAATGCTCTTCATTTTATGGGTGGTTAAAATACATTAAAACTTATGAGAACTATGATCCTGAGTGAGTGGGGTTGAGGATAGCGAGTGTGGGGTCAGGGCCAGAGAAGTGGCTAAAAAAGAACACAATAATCTGTAACCATTTAGTTGGCCTTTCACCTTCAGGGTAAATATATAAAAAGTAGCACACACTCCTTAAATGCAAGCTAAAATAATCAGTGGAAAATGCACACTTCTGCCTTATGGAAGCCCACTTGGCTAATGGGATCGCTGCAGATGTCTATGTGTGTAACCAGGCAGTCCCAGAACTGAATCCTGGTTGGAGCACTGGGAATTAGTGACATGCATTTATATTGCTAAAATGTCCCAGGCTGTGACTGAAAACACTGGGAATATGCAAGCGGTTATTTTAAGGTGGATGTTGAAAAATTTGTAAAGAAATTTGATGTTTAAGAGAAAACAGGTGCCTTAAAATTATATATTTTTAATAAAATGTAACTAGGCTGTACCTGTACAAATCCTTTTTTGTAAGGCTTTATTTGAAATTCACACTCCAAACCTCAGATACTAACAGCCATACATTAGCACTCCAAACAAATACATCCTGGTCACCAAGAAGTTTCAAATAACTCCTACCAATTAAAGCAACTATTGGCTCACAAGCAACCTTTGGATTTGCTGATTAACCAAATACACACATTTTAGTTTCTTTGAGGTAACAACAACCCTAGCGAGAGGGAATGATCCTTCTTTGGCTGTCTGCCTATCCCTTTCAGCCGAGACACCCGAAGATCAGCATTAACCATCTAGTGACGGACAGGAATTGGTTGTTAAATTTAAAAAAAAGATTTGGAAAGTCGCTCCCATTCAATCCTGCCCAATCCTGCAACCACTGAAATGCAGTACTAAGGTCGCTCCTCATGGAAATGATTCTTGATTGCCCTCTTTTAGCCACGCCCCTTTCTGAAATCCAACCCCACCATTTTCATCAAATTCAAAGCACTGCACACTCACACAGATTGGCAAGCTCCTCTGGCTTGTTCGAGGCTTTGACCTTTATTGCTAACTTTGTTATCTCCTCCTGTTTTGTCTGTTTGAAATAGGTGAAGGTTGACTGATGATGAGGAATGTGTACTGGGGCTTCATCGGCGCCTTGAACTATAATGCTAACTTTATCTCATGAAGAGAGGTAGGGCTATGTGGTATTTGAAGGCCATTATTGCTGACTTAGTTGTCTCCTCCTGGTCTAAGTGCTTGCAAGCTTTGAAGGTTAAATGTTAAATGAAGGGTTGTTGAAGACACAGTGATGTCCTAAATTTCTTAGAACGAAATCAGGATTTTTTGTTATAAGCATCTTGGAAAACATTATAGAGCCAAACAGTATGCTTTTATTGTACAGGGGTCTTTTTAGAGCGTCTGATGATGACATTTCGTGGAAAATATTGACTGATTCCTCAAAATGGTTTCTGACTCTCCAAAAGGGGTTGTGAGGAATCTGTATTTGTATGAAACACCATGCCTTGTCACATTCAAACATTAATATTTGCCAAATTGCTCCATGTTTTGCCACTGTGTTTTTAGTTTTCATAATTCATTGTTGTACCATAAGTGGTCAGGTTTAAGTAAATATTTCCACTCCTGCATTTTATAATCAATAACTCAAAGAATAAAGTTTTTACATTTGTAGAAACAGCTGCGTTGTGCAAAATCTAGCATCAATACTGTTCTGAAATTATGTTTTTTTATTGCCCATAAAATGTCATGTTATCTTGTATCTATCAATGTGAACATCAAATAAACCTGCTGCGATTATCTGGTGTCAACTATCATGAAAGGTGTAGACAGGGGAGTTAATTAACTGGAATTATAATGAGTTGTTCTTAGCTTCAGTAAAAATGCAATCTGCAAACATTGATTCCCCCCAGGAAATAGAAACTGTTTATTACTTCCGTTCAACTCCACTCAAGTTAAATAGGGTGACAATAATAGTGCTAAAATCGCTTTTAGCGAGGATGCAACACAAGAGACTGTTTAATGTTTTTCAGTAAATTGCTGTGTATTGAAATTTGGGCTTACATATGTTCTTTCTAAAAGCTTGCATAGGTTGCTTTACCAGATGCTCAGCACAACGACTGGTTCAAGACTGGTGCAAAACAACCTCACTGAAATTGCTTAGCCCTGATGCAAGATCGGTAATTCTGGACCCGCAGTCTGCTTTTCTTGGAGTTTGATTGTGTTTCTTTCAAATGCGGAATGGTCTCGTTGTCCCTCTCCCTTCGTGTTTTGCTCTTTATCTCACAAACTGAAGTATCGGGATGTGTCGCCTGTGAGCTTCCTTATAACTTGTGGGTTATCAACAGGTGTTGAAAGTGCGATGATTACATTGCATGACCACAGACTGTGATGACGCTGGGGGGAAGAGGCCATGATTTGATATTACGACGTCATCTAATTGATTAAGCTGCGTTGAGACGTGGACAGCATAATTCTCACACTCATAATGAACAACATGTTTTTCAGATTTACAATAGCCCATAAAACCAGTGCTTTCCAAACGTTTTAAAACCAAATCCCAATCTTTAGAACAGCAAACTTTTTCGGCTCAGCTAGCTAAAATGCATATGAGGTGGGGCTATTTTTTACGGTAAAGAGAGAAATCTGCTGCCTGAAATACCGACTGTAATGGGGCAGGCCACACAGGACTGTTCCTGCTCACGCCCTTGCCGAACTGCACCTGTTTGGCTGCGATTGCGATCATGTGACCGTGATAATAAATAAATGGGTGGGGCTGCGCGAAGGTAGTCCCGCGATAGACACCAACCTTACGTGTGTGTCCTGATTCACTCGCCGCCCACAATGCAAGGCCCAGCCACATGTCCTGGGCTCAGAGCATACGGTTCCCAGGGACACGGCAACTGGCAACTCGTGACTCAGCCTGGGGCAAACTCAGCTTTGCCAGCACCCTCGGCAGCAGGAAAGAGTGTTGCTTGGTTGTCAAGACCCAGATCATGCTAAGAAGAAAGGTGTTGTTCCCCGGCCTTGATCAGAAAGTTGAAAGGACAGTCCAACAGTGCTACCTCTGCCAAGCCACGGGGGAGGCAACCAACCTCGGCCCATCATCACTGAACCGTCCCCTGACAACCCCTTGTAATGCGCCAGTACTGATTTCGTCAGCCTGCCGAAACGACAACCATCTCCTCGTCATCATGGATGGCTACTTTCGCTAGCTAGAGGTAGAGATAGTCCGTACCACCTCAGCTGAGCAAGCCCTCCCAAAACTAGAAAAAATAATGGCAACCCACAGCCTCATCCAGGAGCTGCGTACTGACAATGGCCCACCCTTCAATGACCATGAGCTAGGAGTTACCTCACATCCTGAGGGACCAAACACCACTGGACCCCTCACATTGGCCGCAAGCCAACGGCGAGGTCACACGGTTCATGTGAACCATCACAAAAACTATCCTCATTGCACAGGCCGAGCATCACTGTGTCGAGAAAACCATATGTATTTTCCTGAAGATTACCAGTTGATGCCCCACACACCTACTGGGGTAGCCCTGAGCACTCACTGTTTTGGAAGGAAGGTCATTGATATCATTCCCCACCATCCCGCATGGGAGAAAGCCCTGATGCCACAGATTCAAGACCAAAATTGACAAAATTGCCGCAAGGAGCAAAATTGCCAGGCATCCTAGCGCAGGAGAGTGCAAACCTCCAAGCTTGCCGTGTAGGATTCGTAAAATACCTTCACCCACGGAGCAAGTTCCGGCTTCCCTTTGAACTGCATCTGCAGAAGCTATCAAAAGTCAGAGGGACCATGATAACCGCCTCCAGAGGGAGAGAGACAGCCATACAAAATGCTTCTCACTTTGAACTGTTCAGAGGAAATCCTGAAGCCCCACCTGAGCCCAGGGATCAAGACATGCTGGACTCCCAAGACGACCATGAGGGAGTTATACTGACTACCACTCCACATCCCTGTGGGAGACTTCCCATTTCCGCAACTCCGCAAATAGATGGAGAATCTGCCCCATCAGCTGCCACGGCCCCCAGCATGGACAAGGCCCACACTAAGACTCAGTTGTCGAGACCCGAGTGGGGTCTTTTGAGATATCACCTCCAGCAAAACCCAACACCGTCTCAGCAGTTCCAAGGCTTTGTAATGGACTGATCGAGAGATAGCAGTTGGTCAGGGTGAGCACAGAAGCGAATCTCTGGTATCCTTTTGATGCACATTCTGTGCCTGTTTGTGTCTATTATGCCAAAGTGCTTTGCCCACATATAGGGTGATCCCAGGTGTTGGGATCTGGTCCGAATATTTTTGCTAACGTGAAATTTTGCTGTATAAACGTGTATCCATGTTAGTTTTATTCTGTTTTTGTTATAATAAAGGAGGAATTTAATGGGGCTGGCCATGCAGGAGTCTTCCTGCTGATGCCCCTGCTCCACCACGCCAATTTGGTTGTGACCGCGGTCAAGTGACTGTAATAATAAATGAAATGGGGGGCTGCGTGAAAGCAGTCTCTCGCTAGACATCAAATTTTGAGTTTGCATCCTAATTCACGCGCCACCCGCAACGCAAGGACCAGACGTGAATCCGAGCCCCAGAGCAGACCCCTGGGGACACAATACTGCTCCCTGCTGGCTGGCACACGGGCTGTTGTGTGCATTGTCTAGGACATGGGTACTCACAAACTTTCTCTCGGGGGCCAAATTTACAGTGTGGTTTGTGGCCGAGGGCTGCACCGGTGGGGGTGGGGTCAGAGGGGGAGGGGCGGGGCTAAAGCAAAAAAAATTGTGACCATGAGGTTGAACACAGGTCCCTTCCGCAGACGCCTTCATCCACTGAGCCACCAGACCCAGCATACACACATCTCTCTCTCTCTCTCTCCCTCTCCTCTCCCTCCCCCTTCCTCTCCCTCCCTCTCTCTCTCCCTCTCTCTCTCCCCCTGTCTCTCTCTCCCTGTCTCTCTCTCCCTGTCTCTCTCCCCCTGTCTCTCTCCCTGTCTCCCTCCCCGTCGCCCTCCTCCCTCTGTATCCCTCCTCCCTCTGTCTCCCTCCTCCCTCTGTCTCCTTCCTCTCTCTGTCTCCCCCTCTGTTGCCCTCCCTCTGTCGCCCTCCTCCCTCTGTCTTCCTCCCTCTGTCTTCCTCCCTCTGTCTCCCTCCCTCTGTCTCCCTCCCTGTCTCTCTCCCTCCATCTCCCTCCCTCTCCCTCTGTCTCTCTCCCTCCATCTCTCTCCCTCTCCCTCCATCTCCCTCCCTCCCTGTCTCCGTCTCCCTCCCTGTCTCTCTGCCTCCCTCTGTCTCCCTCCCTCTCCCTCTGTCTCTCTCCCTCTGTATCCCTCCCTGTCTCTGTCTCCCTCCCTGTCTCTCTCCCTCCCTCTGTCTCCCTCCCTCTCCCTCTGTCTCTCTCCCTCTGTCTTCCTCCCTGTCTCCCTCCCTCTCCCTCTGTCTCTCTCTCTCTGTCTCCCTCTTCCTCTGTCTCCCTCCCTCACTCCGTCTCCCTCCATCTCCCTCCTTCTGTCTCCCTCCATCTCCCTCCATCTCACTCCTTCCCTCCGTCCCTGTCTCCCTCTGTCTCCCTCCCTCCCTATCCCTCCCTCTGTCTCCCTCCGTCTCCCTCCGTCTCCCTCCCTCTGTCTCCCTCTGTCTCTCTCTGTCTCTCTGCCTCTGTCTCCCTCCCTGTCTCCCTCTCCCTCCCTTCCTCCTTCCCTCTGTCACCCTCCGTCTCCCTCCCTGTCTCCCTCCCTCTCCCTCTGTCTCTCTCCCTCCGTCTCCCTCCCTCTCCCTCCGTCTTCCTCCCTCTCCATCCATCTCCCTCTGTCTCCCTCCGTCTCTCTCTGTCTCCCTCCCTCCCTCTGTCTCCCTCTGTCTCCCTCCCTCTCCCTCTGTCTCTCTCCCTCTGTCTCTCTACCTCTGTCTCTCTACCTCTGTCTCCCTCCCTCTGTCTCCCTCTCCCTCCCTCTGTCTCCCTCCCTCCCTCCATGTCACCCTCCGTCTCCCTCCCTGTCTCCCTCCCTCTCCCTCTGTCTCTCTCCCTCTTCCTCCGTCTCCCTCCATCTCTCTCCCTCCCTCTGCCTCCCTCCCTCCCTCTATCAACCTCCGTCTCCCTCTGTCTCTCTCCCTCCATCTCTCTCCATCTCCCTCCCTCTCCCTCCCTCCGTCTCTCTCTTTCTGTCTCCCTCCCTCTATCTCTCCCTGTCTCTCTCCCTGTCTCTCTCCCTCCCTCTGTCTCCCTCCCTCTGTCTCCCTCTCCCTCCCTCTGTCACCCGCTGTCTCCCTCCCTCCGTCTCCCTCCCTCTGTCTCCCTCTGTGCCTCCCTCTCTTTGTCTCTCTCTGTCTCCCTTCCTCTCCCTCCCTCTGCCTCCCTCCCTCTGTCTCCCTCCCTCTGTCTCCCCCAGACTGCGCCTCCGTCACCCTCTGTCTCCCTCTCCCTCCGTCACCCTCTGTCATCTCACCCCGTGTGTGTCAGTCCTCAGCTCGGGCTGAGACAGCTTCCCAGCAAGCACACACAGCCGCACTGAGACAGCTTCCCAGCGCCCATACACAGCGGCACCGAGTACTTCACAGGTCTTTAAAAGACCATTTACATGTTAATAAAGCTTTGTTGTATTTCACCTCTTAGGCCCATGCATCTCCACTTTGACAATCACTGGAATCCCCCGGACCCCACAGAGCAGAGTCTCAGAGTCCGGGCTGCTGCACCCGGCAGTGTTTACTAACACTATTTTTTGTAAAACAGAGGTAGGATGTCTGCAAGGTCCGCGGGCCGCCAGGGAAGTCTTGCCGGGCCGCTGGCGGCCCGCTGGCCGTACTATGAGTAACCGTGGTCTAGGAAAATCATGCATAGTCTGGCAGACCACAATCAGGTTTTTGATAGGCCTAGGTGGAGCTCATGGAGTTTCAATCCGTGGAATTCCACAGAGTTACTGAAAAATTCCACGGAGTTCCATGAGCGGAGTAGGCCCCACTTCCACGAATCCATCCCCAGTTCATGCTGCAACTCGGTTTACAAGCATTACGGTCCTCTCCCGCTACTCCCACAATTGCATGTTGAATTGTCCCAGAGCAGTTTCTCGAATCCCTCCTATCCCAGTGTTATAGGGAGTTTGCTATTTGTCTCGGTACGGAGATCCCTCCGATGGACATTTTGGATGCCTTTGGAAGCATTTCCAGTGCTATAGAGAAGTTATTACAAGCCCCAGGTGGGTGTTCCACCATTTCAGGACCGAGGTGGTTTGATTCTGAATGCTCTAGAGCTCCCAGGAAATTGAAGCAGGCCCTAGGAGTGACGCCTTGTGACCAGGTCGTTGTTAAGCACCTACAGAGAGAAGACAAGATAGCCTTAGAAAAGAGTAAGTCCGCCTTAAAAGAGGAGGCCTGGCCGGAATTAGTGGAGGCTAGTACACTGAGTAATTCCTTCAAATTTTGGAACATCATTAACAACCCATTTTTAACTGGACAAACCGGTAATTTATTGGATGCCCACATCTTAGAGGAAGATTGAGTAAAACATTTTGAGGGCACATTTCAGAACGACACTATGCCTATAGTAGGGCAGGAAAGGGAGGAAGATACACCTGAGATTGTCTTCTCAACCAGGAGGTTGGAGCTGGCATTATGGGTCTGTCTAAAAGCAAGACCCCAGGACCCGATGGCATTCCCCCAGAACTTTATATTGCGAAAGCGGAAACTTCGGTGCCTGTATTGACAGCAGTCATCAATGCCTCGGTCCAGGTCAGCAGCCCGGATACTTGGGCTTTATTAACTATTGTTCCTGTTTTAAAAAAAGGTGATCTGGATAGCACTCTTTGTTATAGACCTATTTCTCTCTTGGATTCTGAAGTGAAGGTGGTGGGTCGCATGGTTTTAGATCGACTAGTAACCTGGGCAGAGGAGAGTAATATCTTAACCGAGGTACAACACGTTTTCTGTTCCCGGCGCTTCACTGTGGAACAATGTTTAAATGTAAGTATTGTATTGAACAAATACACCGTGGCGTGTACCGGTTTGATCCACCTAGATTTTATGGATTTATCCTCAGCTTTTGATACGATACACAGATCGGAGCTATGGCAGTTGATGTCCACTATGGGTATCGATAGGGATAGCATCTTGTTATTAAGGGACCGTGATAGAGATACCAAAGCGGTGGTCCGCTATTCAAAAGCCCATAAGGTAACCCATAGGGTTGACATTAGGAGAGGGGTGCGCCAAGGGTGCATCTTGGCCCCATTCCTTTTTAATTTATATATCAATTCCCTGGAGAAGGTCCTTTTGGAGGCATGAGCTGATTGCTCACAGGTGGGCAAGCAAAGCTTGCTGGTTCCCCTATACGCAAACAATGCTGTCCTCATGGCCAGAACTACTAGGGGGTTACAGCATTTGTTAAACTCCTTTGTTCACTATATGGGAGACTTGGACCAGTTGGTCAATCATAGTAAATTATCTGTCATTCAGGTGGGCTTTCGTACATCCTAGAACTTCACTTTTAAAATAGGAAACTTGACAATACCAAAGACCAATGTTTTTTCATATCTGGGAGTAGTGTTTGATAACACACTGAGTTGGTCCCCCCTGATTACCCGGAAGAAGGGGGAGCTGGTCAGAGCAACTGCAGCTGTTTTTAATTTTGCTCCCAGAGTGGGGGGGAACCGATAGGGCCTCCTTTGAAGATTTACAGAGCCCAGTGTACTGCCAAGGTCTGCTATGGGAGTGAGATATGGTGTTATGCCAGGCTGGAGGCCCTGTAAGTGATAGAAAACACCTTCCTGAGATGGGTACTTTCTTGTCCACAAAGTGCTTCAATGTATGTTGTGCACCAAGAGTTGGGGATGGAATTTTTGTCAGATGAATTGGCACTCCATCCATTAGCACTATGGTTAAAGATTTGGGCTAAGAAAGATTATGCCCTTGGTAAGGATATTTTAATGGATTGTCTGTCCCTTGACAATGTCAATTGAATCCATTGGCAAAGTACATAAGAGATGGCTTTTATAGCCTGGGAAGGGTGGATCTATTTGATAACCCAGAGGGCATATGTAAGAAGTATCTTACCTGGGCAAAAGAAAGTGTTTTTCACTAGGCGTTGTTGTGACAGAGAAGCAACAGGGCTGATGAAACCAAGTGTGTGTATGTACATTGGACTAAAATCTGTACAAAATACTGAACCGTGCCTTTTGGGGCTCATAAGTACTCATAATCGTTTTTTACTCACCAGATTCAGGCTCAATGTTTATCATTGCCGGTTGGCCCAACCACGAGGCACCCATAGAGGCCAGCGCCTCATGCCCTGTGGCTGTGACAATCGGTCTGCTCAGGACATGATGCACTTTTTAATGTTTTGCAACTTTTTGAAGCTCCCACAAAATCTTTTATTATTCCTAGCCTTAAAAAGGCTGGTTTTAGGAGGGTGAGACCCGCTTTTATATTTTTACAACTTTTATAAAATGAAACCATTTTGTATACTCTCAGCATTTTAAGGGCTGCCATTAGGCTCAGGTCAAGTTGTGACTAATCTTGTTACTAGGTGCTCTTTTGACTTTTTATTTACGAACTGTATTTATTCCATTAAGGTCACCGGGTTGGAATATATTGTAATTACATGTTTTATCGATGATGGTATAACTGTTATGGTTTTATGTGAAAAAAACGAATAAAGTTTGTTGTTGTTGTTGCATGTTGATTCACAGCATGGCACCTCACTTCCATTTCTAAATGAAGAATCTGCAAGTATTAACCATTACAGCCAAAGGGAGCGCTTCCGCCTGCTGCACACATGTTCCCTTGTATGGGGGCAGCAGTGTGATGGTATGCACTAAGTCATGTTTGTAATGTAACAACACTTCCCAATGATAACAGTTAGCAGGGCAAGCTTGTGCGATAGCTTCATGAAGAGGAAGTGCTCTGCAGATACATTGCACATTGGCTCCGCTTCCACGCACACCCAAAACATCTACAAATAGACACAAGAAACTGATGCCCAGCTACACATGTGCAGATTGGCACTGTGAATCATTCAAATGCAAGGAAGGCCATATGCACAAAGAAACACTATCTCACAGTGTCTCACAGTCACCAGGAGAAACGGAAAGCCACAAATGATAGCCCTTCTGACAATGTATCATTTCAAACATGTAAATGAGCAAAACCCGGATTGGATGAGGCACTAATAGGGTCGGAGGATCAAAATGATAAAAATTACTAGTTACTTTAACATTAAAAGTAAACTTACAGGGGGCGTGGCCAACCAAGATGGCCATGTGGTCGTAACCCACGACGGCTCCGTCGCCGAGGCCCCATTAAGGCAAGATTGTAAGGGTAAGACCATGAAATAATTGCTGATTCTCGATCCCGTGGCTCGCCGCTGATTGCCTGAGCCATTAGCATCCTCAGGAGCACCCCCAAGCAGAATTTCACAGCTGGGGGATTTACTGGTGCAGAGAAGACGCGACTAACGAGGCGGGAGTGGCTGGAGGCTGTCCGCCCTCGCCACAAAATTAGTGCTGCCAGAGAAGGAGCCTCTTTTGTACCGCTTTGTTCGCCATAAGTTGGGAGGGTATGCTCAGACGTGAGTCCCTTGCTCACTTTGCCACTGGATTCAAGCAAGCCTGGCTGAAGACAGCTGAAATGCCAGAAACCGGTCCTAGGAAGCTTGTTTCCGGTCCAGGGAAGGCATGGCTTGGTAGTTCGGGCTGGACTGTTCCCATAAGGCACAGGGTCAGACTGATTTGCATATGGTCATGTCTGAACTGGGGTGGCAGAGTGGGCTAAAGAACGGTGATGGATCAAACCCAGATCTGTTGACTGGGTGTGAGTGTTTGATTGGTTCTGATGCTCCGTCCGTCACCACCCCCTTTTGTACCGCTTTGTTCGCCATAAGTTGGCAGGGTATGCTCAGACGTGAGTCCCTTGCTCACTTTGCCACTGGATTCAAGCAAGCCTGGCTGAAGACGGCTGAAATGCCAGAAACCGGTCCTAGGAAGCTTGTTTCCGGTCCAGGGAAGGCATGGCTTGGTAGTTCGGGCTGGACTGTTCCCATAAGGCACAGGGTCAGACTGATTTGCATATGGTCATGTCTGAACTGGGGTGGCAGAGTGGGCTAAAGAACGGTGATGGATCAAACCCAGATCTGTTGACTGGGTGTGAGTGTTTGATTGGTTCTGATGCTCCGTCCGTCACCACCCCCTTTTGTACCACAGAGAAGGAGCCTCAGCGGAGTGGCGGGCCATCACGATCACATCGGAGGCAAAAAGGAGACAAGAGGTCAGTGGGGGCCCATCAGTGGGTGAATCGGAGGCAACAGGGAGTGATCAGTGCCGGGTGCCCTGAATTTAAAATAGCACCCAGCGGAGACGCTCCCTAAACAAAAAACCAGCACTACCCGCTTTGGGAGCCTCGAAGCAAGATGCGCCGACAGGGCTCCCTGCAGTTACTCTGTGACACTACCCTTGGCGCCTGCTCCTTATGCCGGCCATGCTCTCCCCCAGTGTCGCCTAGAGAATGAACACTGTGGCCCTAATAAGAGCAGCACGAGAAGACTGAGTGTTTAAATCAAGCCCATGCTGAGACTCTGTGGGAAGTGACTATAGAACCACAGCAGGTACTGTAGACAAAAGAAGAGATCTCTGCAACCACACCACTGGACACCCAAAGCACCTCGCAACGCCTAGGACACTGCCATTAAGGTACTGCAACTAGAAACCTTGGATAGCGCTACCGCAAAGTGGACAGAGGAATCGGAGCGCTTTCACATCGAGGGTGTGGAGTCACCCTGCACGGGGAGAAACAAGACGCCTAAACAGATCCGAGAGCGGTCCCACTTTTAAAAAAACAAAATGAAAACCTTTCATTGAAGGACGTACTGAGCCATAGTAAAACAGCAAAAATTCCCTGGCTTGTATTTGTGAAACAGGAACTGGAGATTATGGGACTACCTGCCCTGTGGTATGAACCAGAACAGGCATGCAGGGAGGTTTCAGGTTAATCCCTTATGAAGTCCTTCAGGGTTTATAAACGTAACATATGGCTGCATGATTCTCGAGTCGGCACCATGACAAAACAATTTTTTTTTAAATAACAAGACTGCCTATGTGTTCGAGGACTTCCTGAATGTTATCTATCCAGTAGCAGCAAGGAAGCTCTATATTCAATGGAGGTATGGTACACTACCGTTAAGGGCCTTTACAAGCAAATGGCCCTCCTCTTTGAATGAATCTTGCCCAGGATGCGGTGCCGTTCAAGAGGATGAACTCCACATACTCTTTTTCTGTCCTGCTTATAGTAAAGCTAGGAAGTATTGGTTAGTACCTTTATGTAAGAACTTGGGCTTTGACAAATGCTCGGTTGCTATAAGAATTCTTAAGACCGACACCTCAGGGCATATCGTCTTTGCACTATCGAAGTTACAGATAGCCATGTGGTCCAAGAGATGGTTCATAATTGCGAATAGTAGCCAGGGGTGACTGTATATTTCTGTTTTTATGGAATTTTATTATATATTATGAATTGACAATTTTATATTATGTGTTGCAATGTCTGTTTTAACTTGTAAATCTTTTATGGCTGAAATAACGTCGAAATAAAGATCAAATGAATGAATGAAAACCTTTCCACCACTCTATTCGGGCAGAAACTGGATGCTAGAAAACCAGTGCCATTACAGGGCTCCTCTATGCCACTGAAAAAACAGCAAAACAAGAGTCTCCTTGTATTTTGCCACCGTGGCCACCAAAGAAGCGCAGATGCTTGCGCCAGGGGAACGCAACCTGGCGCTCTCTAAGGAGGATCACCTAACGTCACTAAGGGAATTCAAACAAGAGCTGCGAGAAGAGCTAAAGGTGGACATAGTGCAATCCATGGACTCACTCAGGGCTAACCTCAGTGGTAGACTCACCAGCTTACAGCGGGATATTGACTCGCTGGAAGAGGGAGCAGAGGGGCCGGACCTAGAAGCCTTTGTCATAGGCCTGTTCTCTGAAGAACTGGAGTCAGTGACCTGGAAAATAAAACTAGACAGAGTCCATAGAGTGGGATGACCCAACCAAGGGGAGACTCGCACGCCTCGAGACATACTGCCAAAACTACACTCATTTAAAACCAAAGAGGCCATACTGCAGGCGACAAGGAAACTAGAGGTCCTAAAATTCCAGTGTCATACATGCCAACTGTTCCAGGACGTAGCACCAGCGACCATGGCCCGACGCCAACAACTCAGACCAGTCAAGGAAAAACTCAGATGGGACAACATCAGATACCGATGGACTTATCCTTTTGGTATTGGTTTCGAATACCATGACAAAACACATCATATAACTGAAGTCAAAGAAGCCTTTAAGGTGCTGAGCTCACCGGTGAAGGAGACTACTATAGAGACAGGGGACGAGGGGCTACAAGACGGGCCCCCACAAGGAATGGAGGGGAGGCACTGGCAGACTCGCCACCTGCCCAAAATGCAGAAGAAACCAGGCTTAGCTGAGATTCTATGAGGAACTAGACACCAAGTGGAACGGTCAGCCCATGCTCGGGAATCGCTTGGTAGTCTACAATTAAAACAGCGGCACCCAAAATGGTTCCTAATAGTCAGGAAATATAAAATTGCAGACAAGGTAGTAGTGTTCCCAAAATGGGTGAACAACCGCACATTAAATATAAGTTTCCTGTCACACAAAACCAGTGAGTGGCGTATTCAAATTTGCACATGTAAGTATATCGGGGTGCTGATGTAACTGTAAACACTTACTACCTAGAAGTGTCGTTGGCAAGTTGAAGAATCAACTAGTCCGTACAATTATCAAAAACAAATCAGTTAGTAACGCACACCCTTTTCTCAAGTACACTGGGTCTAGAAACAGTACGTTGTATAAAGACCAATATTGTTCATAAGTAAATAACCAATTTCAAAAGAAAGTTCTTGGAGGACTCAAAATATTCCACGGTTCCACAGTTCCACTGGATGGGACAAAGTACCCGTCACAGCTTCAAGCAAATGTTCTTTTTATTGGTTTTGAAACCCATATTCAGTATTCAAAAATAGCCATCAAATATCCAAAGCAGCCAACACGTGTTTCGTCCGTGCTTGATATACACAATGACTTTCTCAAGGCTAGAGATTGGTGTTATTACTTCCAAACTCCAAAATACGATGTGAATCACGAGATGTCAAATCAATTAGACATCTCCATAATGTCTAAGGAAGCGTCACATAAATTCCAAAACAATTGAATAGCAGTGTTCTTGAAACTAGTAGATGAAATCCAATCTTGCATCAATAGTCACACTCGAAATAAGGTGTGACCAGTCAATAACAATCCGTGTGTTTGGGTAGCACGTATATTAACCCACGCCTGATAACGCTCTTGGGACGTGCCAGTCAGGAAATATAACTCAATTCTATTTCCTCAACTAAAACTCTCACCTAACATATGTACCTGCACACTCAGAGGCCGGTTCAAAGGACTGTAGTGCAGCAACATATTTGCAACTTTCCAAGCAGCAAAGCAGAACTAGTCTTTAAATTCGAATTGACTGGATGGACCTCGGCGACGGACCATGGTCCAACTCACCTCGGACACTACTCCGACACCGTGAAGGTGACTCAAATGAGGGACAGGTTGTCCCATCGATTTTGCTATCCAAGGCTGTTACTAGGCCTTCTTTTCACAGGTCTGAATCCTTTTTTGTTTCCTTTTTTCCCTTTCTTTCTGTTAAGTGCGGAGTCCGGAAAGGTGAGAACAATGTTAATGATGCTCAATGGAGACATGGCGGTTGCTGGTCCCAGGGGGGGTGGAGGAGGGAGGAGGCACCTGGGCGGGGGTTAGAGAGAGACCCACAGGTGAGGGAAGATCAGCGTGATATAGCGACACAGTACATAGAGTCAAGATGGTGATCACTACGTTGACATGGAACGTGAGAGGGATGAATACCCCAGCTAAGCGTCAAAAGATTTGGAAGTATTTACCCGACCAGCTTTATGACATAGTGGCACTCCAAGAGACACACCTTAAAAGGTCAGAGGACCACAGAATCAAACACAAAGCATTTCCCTTTTTTTAAATCCTCCGCATACACACAAAAAACAATGGAGTAGCCCTCCTCTTTCACTCTTCCCTCAAATTCCAACCAATAGACTATAAAACTGACAAGGAAGGGAGGGTGATTTTAGTAAAACGCCATATAGGGGGACGCCTATGTACTTTTGCAGGGACATATGTACCAAACACAAATCAAGCAGCTTTCATACATAATACACTGACCCAGTCGGGGGGCTTCGCAGAGGGCGACATTGTGTTGATGGGAGATTTTAACTTGACATGGCACTCTGGGAAGGATAGCACTCACCTGCATAGGGCCCACACAGGGAGTAGTTTTTCTAAGACGCTGAAACAAGCCATTTACGAACTAGGTCTTAGACATTGCTGGAGGGAAGCACACCCAGAAGATAAAGATTTTACATACTTTCCACATGTCCAACACACTTACTCGAGACTTGACTACATATTCCTGAGTCAATCCCTTAACAAGTTAGTACGGGAGGCAAGCATACACCCTATCATCATCTCCGATCATGCCCCTGTGGCGGTAGTCCTGGAGTGGCGCAGCCCTAAAACGAAGTTTAAACAATGGTTTTTCCCCAACGCAATTACACGAGACAAAGCTCTCCGCAATGCCTTACGCTCCGCAATCAGGGAGTACTTTCAATTAAACAACCCTCAAGACACATCTCCATTGAACCATTGGGAAGCTTTCAAAGCCTTTATTCAGGGTCAATGCATTACTCTAATGGCTGCGCTCACTAAGGAGAGAACAATAGAAAGAGTCACCTTGGAGGGGGAATTGAAAATACTGGAACAAGCACACAAAGCCAGTCCTACCTTCACAACTCAAAAAAAGGTCACAGCCCTAAAGGGGAAACTTAACGCGATTTACTCTAACAGAGCTTAAAAACACTCCTTAGACTGAAGCAGACCTCGTGCACAAGGCAATAAAGTGGGAGCGCATATGGCACGCCAATTGCAAATAAAGAGGGAAAGGAACTTATTTGGGCGCATTCAAACACCCTCAGGATCATTGACACATGACGACTCGGATTAAGCAAAAGCATTTCGGGATTTTTATAACACGTTATACACAGGTGACCCACTTAATCTTCAGACACAAGCCGCTTATCTAGACACTGTGGAGCTCCCGCACGTTACACTAGGGTAGAATGTACGGTTATAGGAAGCTATCACAGAGGAAAAAGTACAAAAAGCGATCAGGTCTCTGAAATTACACAAATCTCCCAGGCCTTATGGTCAGACAACACAATTCTACAAAACCTATAGCACAGAACTAATCCCCCAGCTAACGGCCCTTTTTAATCACATAGCAAACACCTCACAAACAACCCACACCATGAGCGAAGCCCTTCTGACTGTGATTCCCAAACCTGGGAAAGACCCAAAGCACCGTGGGTCGTATCGTCCCATAGCACTTCCCAATTTAGCCGCTAAACTATATTAAAATGTTTTAGCTACCCGCCTAGAAGACTTGATGCCAGGATTGATCCACCCACATCAATCGGGAATTATTAAGGGATGTCAGACCCATGACAACATTCGCAGAGTGATACATCTCATAGAAAAAATGAATAAGCGACAGATCCCCACAATCCTTAACGCAGAGAAAGCATTTGATCGGGTCAATTGGCGTTTTCTCTTTCAGACACTTCAAAGATTTGGTTTCTGTGAAACATTTATGAATATGATCAAAGCTAACTTTGCGTCTCCCAGTGCTAGAGTGCTAGTCAACGGCATGACTTCCGACTCTTTCCTTTTGGAACGTGGAACAAGGCAGAGCTGCCCCCTATCCCCACTCCTCTTTGCTCTTAGTATTGAACCATTAGCTGCATGACTTAGAGACAATAGAGGGGTTAAGGGAATGTCATTTGGCCCTGATGAACACAAAATATCATTGTTTGCAGATGATAACTTACTAACCATCGCAGATCCAACTCAATCCATTGAATACACGTGAAGAACAGGAAAGCTTTGAGAATGTAGCGGGATTCTGCATCAACCTTCATAAATCCTTCCTCCTAAACTTAACGCTACCAGAGGCAGAGATGAAGGTCTTAGTGGCATCAACCCCATTTCAGTGGGCCAAGAAAGACTTAACATATCTGTGCCTAAAAGTGACTCCAAAAATTCTGGTTTATTTGCAGATAACTATCCACCACTCTTGGGCCAACTGTGAACGAATCTTAAAAGATGGGCGCCCCTCTACCTCTCCTGGTTAGGCAGAATACATGCAGTTAAAATGGTGGTCCTGCTGAAAGTCCTCCATCTATTTCAAAGTCTGCCCATAGCACTTGACAGAGATTTCTTACATGAGGCCCACATCCTCCTCTGGAAATTTATTTGGCATAATAAGAGACCAAGACTGCCATTTCACCTACTCAGGAAACCTACAGATGAGGGAGGCCTGGTGATGCCAGATCTAGACCTCTACTACAAAGCGGCCCAGCTTTGTGTGCTGGTAGAATGGTTCCAACGTGAGTCTGACAAACACTGCCTACATATGGACCGAGTAATTGCGTGTAGAGTGATATGGGACTTACTCTGGAAACCAAAGGGCGCTCGACCAGAGAACGCATACATTAGCATACCCACTAAGGTGACGCTTAAAGTATGGGACGATATATTAAAACAGACCCCATGGACCACGTTTCCCTCACCATTTACACCCATCCATTACAACCCTGCTTTCCCACTGGCACTACAGCCAGGTCCATTTTCAAACTGTCAAAGGGAATTCCACCTACTTAACACAGAACACTTTCATTACCTACGCCACTGGGTCCTCCAACCTGGGATTAGAGAAGGGGCAACCAGAGATCTCACACCCCTGGAGAGCTACGTGAAAGGTTCCAGCACAGTGAAAGGGGCGATCTCCTTCTTATAGTCCTTATTATTGCACACACTGCCATCTAGGCGTCCCCGCTTCCTGGAATTCTGGGAACGCACAGTGGATCGAGATATCATGGACACCCATTGGAAACGTCTCTGGAAGGATATAAAACGCCACTGTCACTCCCTCAGTCAACGCGAAGCCCACTACAAAATAATGTTTGACTGGTATATGTACCCGGAAAAACTGAAGAAAATGTTCCCCAACACTTCAGACCGTTGTTGGAGGGGCTGTGGCATACTGGGTGATTTCTGACATATATGGTGGGACTGCCCTTCAATTCGTCCCTTTTGGTCAGAAATTTGGCTCAAATCAAAGAGATAAACACCAAACCAGAGCCGACCAGGCCATTACTTGGCTCTGTCTGGGTGCAGCCAAAATAGCGGTAGCTGCCGCCTGGAAAAAGAAGGAAGCCCCAGCCATAACTCAATGGCTTGCAAGGCTGTGGCACGCACTCACGATGGAACGCATGAGCGATATTTACAGAGACGAATTTAAAAACTCGCAGCTCTAAAAAGAGAGAAATAATTGATCTAGGCCCCATTAGAAGAGGAGCTGAGGATGGGTGAGGGATTGGGGAGGACGGATGGACTGACGATGGAGAGGGTATGTTTATGCTATTGTTATCCTCAGCAATGTAGATTTATAGGGAGTACATGAAGAAAGAACTGCTTGAGAAATGTCGCGGATTACTCGATAGAATCTGTACAAGGTAATAGATGTCTGAAAACAATATCCGATCACATAGATAAGATGTACTGCCATCCTTGTTGTATGATGCTTTGTGAAACTCAATAAAAACAATTTTGACAAAAAAAAAGTAAACTTACCCTCTCCTCTGTAGTCTGTACCATGGTATGACACTCTCCTCTGATCCTCGATCAGCCCAGTACACCATGAGCAGTACCCTGTCATACTTGCAGTAGCAGGGGTCACTTGAGCTGCTTATAAAATAAATTGAGCACAAACTCTCTCAACGTGATGTCAGTGATCGGGACACTGCTTCTCCATAGAAAAACCTAAGCCAAACTCTGCCTGAACTTCGAATCCCGGAGTACATTGTACCCAGAACTGCGAGACAGAAACTGTCGCTAAATGACACAGAGAGGCTGTGTAATACTGCAGTAGTGTATGCAGTGGGTCTCACACAATATATTTGCGGCCATCATGGAACTATTTTTAACTCAACAATGTATGTATGTCCATCTTTTCATTCAATGCTGACATCAAGAGAGAGCTGTGCACACTTGTCTACACACCCCCAGAGGGAGAGCACCAAAAGTCCCTTCATCACGAGACAGACAAGACACACCTGGAACGTATGTGGTTTCAAAATGAAATACTCAGTAACATTGTGTTCCTTTATATTTTTATTCCATTTTAAATTCTACAGATATCCCTCGTGTTTGAGCAGGCTGTAGACTCTCAACGTGCACATTAATTCTTGTGTGTCTTACACTGGAACTTGCAGCCATTGAGATATATTCACAATTATATGCAAGTTTCCGACTGCGGGCAGCACTCACTCCTATGAATACACCAAGAAAGAAACTGAAAATGCGTATATGTTTCTGATTAAAGACTCCTGCCTGGTGCTTTTTTTTTTTTTTAATACTGGGAGGACTGACCTTGTGAATGTTTTCATTTTATCTTAGTGTTGCCTTCTTTCTCAGTTGAAAATCGTGAGCATTTGGTTCTGTTTTCAGTTTCAGTCCACGCAAGGAGTTGGCTTCTGTGAGGAATGTGATATTCTGTAATCCCTGCCCCCAGGTGCATCATATATTGGAGGATTTGGAGGGAGGGTGTGGAGTGCCTATGTAGCCAGCGGAGCACTGGAACCTGCTCCGAATGGGGTGTTGTGGGAAAGAGGGGGTGCTTTGGAGGAGGGTGCAGGGCTTTGAGCACCTTAGGCCATTTCTTACTTACAGACCTGAACGTCAGCGTGACAGTGGAAGGGGCCTTTTAATTACAATTTTAATTTGGATACCGCTTTGTACACACTTGAACCCTTTTCATGGTAGCAGCACTCTGACCCATGAGACATTTTTACTAGGGGTGAAAGCGCACCGGTAAACTCCGCTCTGTTGGTGGTTGGCAGAGTTTTTACTGAACTCCGTGCTCCAAGAGGAGCACAGATCAGCAAAACTCTGCAAACTCCGCTGGCAGAGTGGAGTTTGCCACCCACCCCTAATTTTTGAGCCCCCGGAACCTTCTTCGATTTGTGTTACAGACAGTAAAATATGTGTGAAGTTTGCTTTTGGACCCTTGAAACCTGAAATCAAGCTCCTTTAAGAGACGATACAAGGATATTCCTGACCTTGACAAATTTGCAGTGTCTGCTTTGCTGTAGGGGTGGGTGGAGCTCGCAGAGTTTTACTCTGCGGAATTCCACGGAGTTACCTAAAAACTCAGTGACATGCCACAGAGTTCTGCGAGCACCGGAATTCCAGACCTCCATACTAGGGTGGCCAACTGGCATGGGTGCAAATTCAGGATGGTGAGTGTAAAAATTCAGGACAAGGGGTCAAAATTCAGGACAAAAATTCAGGACAGGAAGTAAAAATTTGTGACAACGGGTATGCTTTGCAGACACATCAGTGGATGTCATGCAATAGTGTATAACTAAATAGGCAAGGAACATAAGTACAAGTCACTTTGCCTGCCCTCTCACTTTCTCCTGCCTGGTCACTTCTCCTACCCTGTCCCCGCTCCTTTGTCATTTTCCCTGCCCCGTCACTGCTCCTGACCGTTCACTGCTCTTGCCCGTTCACTATTCCTGCCCGTTCACTGCTCCTGCCCAATCACTGCTCCTGCCCGTTCACTGCTCCAGCCCGTTCACTGCTCCTGCCCGTTTACTGCTCCTACCCATTCAGTGCTCCTGCTCATGCCTAATCGCTGCTCCTTCCCCGTCACTTCTCCTGCCCCATCACTTCTCCTGCCCCGTCACCGCTCCTGCCTGTTCACTGCTCCTGCCTGTTCACTGCTCCTGTCCAGTCAGTACTCCTGCTCATGCTCGATTACCGCTCCTGCCTCGTCACTTCCCCTGCCCCTCAATTCTACTTCCCCGTTCACTGCTCCTGTCCGTTCACTGCTCCTGTCCGTTCACTGCTCCTGCCCGTTTACCACTACTGCCCGGTCACTGCTCCTGCTCATGCCTAATCACCTCTCCTGCCCCATCACCTCTCCTGCCTGTCACTGCTCCTGCTCATGCCTAATCACCTCTCCTGCCCGGTCACCTCCCCTGCCCCATCACCTCTCCATCCCTGTTACCTCTCCTTTCCTGTTGCCTCTCCTTCCCCATCACTTCTCCTGCTCCATCACTTCTCCTGCCCTGTCCCTTCTCCTGCCCCATCACTTCTCCTGCCCCGTTCACTGCTCCTGCCCCATTCACTGCTCTTGCCCCGTTCACTGCTCCTGCCCGGTTCATTGCTCCTGCCCCGTTCACCGCTACCACCCGGTTACCGCTCCTGCTCATGCCTAATCACCACTCCTGCCCCGTCACTTCTACTGCTTCGTCACTTCTCCTGCCCTGTCACCTCTCCTGCCCCGTCACCCCTCCTGCCCCATCACCTCTCCTGCCCCGTCACTTTTCCTGCCCCGTCACTTTTCCTGCCCATCACGTTTTCCTGCCTGTCACTTCTCCTGCCCGGTCACTTCTGCCCGGTCACCTCTCCTGCCCCGTCACCTCTCCTTTCCTGTTGCCTCTCCTGTCCCATCACTGCTCCTATCCCGTGACATTTCCTGCCCCATCACTTTTCCTGTCCCATCACTTTTTCTGCCCCGTCACCGCTCCTGTCCATTCACTGCTCCTGCCAGTTCACTGCTCCTGTCCGGTCAGCACTCCTGCTCATGCCCAATCACTTCTCCTGTCCCATCACTTCTCCTGTCCCATCACTTCTCCTGCTCCGTTCACTGCTCCTATCCGTTCACTGCTCCTGTCCGCTCACTGCTCCTGCACGGTTACTGCTCCTGCTCATGCCTAATCACCGCTCCTGCCCGTCAATTCTCTTGCCCCGTCAATTCTCCTGCCTGGTCACCTCTCCTGCCCGGTCACTTCTCCTGCCCGGTTGTTGGACTTGGCCCTTCTGGCAGGTTCACCCCCGAGACTTTTTGCTTTTTATTGGTGACTTGGTGTAGTGCTTTTGGGTTTCTGCGCACTTTACCGCTGTGTCCCAGGGTAAAGTGCGTGCGTGTTGTGAGGTTGGCCTGCCCTCCCATAGGAATGCATGGGGGAATGTATGTGTCCTGGTAGTTCCTGATGCGTGGGGTGTGCAGGCCCGAGTTTGGTATGTGCGGACTCGTGTGATTGAATGTTGCGCGATGATGTGTGCGGCGTGCCTGTACCCAGTGTGGAAGTGCCACTTCTAGAAGTGGGCACTTCAGTGTGCAGTGTGAAATGTGTGGCTTGTCTGGCGATTGGCTGGTGGAGGCCATGTGACGGACTAGGGAAATCCCCAGAGTCAGGAGGAGTCACCCAGTGGTGAATAGGGAGTTAGCATATTGATGGCAGGGGAGGAGTATACCTGGGTCCTGAATAGGACAGGGCTTTCCCCACACACTGCTGGCTCCGGCCCCTGTGGTGCGTCTGATGACCCTGGCCTGCCAGTGAATAGGGAGAGGGGCTGAGCAAAACAAAGTGCTCAGGAACCTGTTGGAACTGGTTCGCCCCTTCCCTGCACCTTCAGACAAATACTTTTTACTGTATAAAAAGGGGCTGTGTCCCCTTACAAGTGTTCTCTTCCAGGATCCAACTTGAGGGGGCCCTGCTGCTGCTGGGCGCCAGGAGAGACCGCCACTGGGGACTGCCTCCCTGCTGGAGGGCCCTGTGAGCTGGCCCCTGGGCCCAGTCTTTGCCCCCCTGCCTTTTGAAGACTTTTTGTTGCTGGACTTTTACTGGCAGCGCCTGGGAGCGCTTTTATCCTTGATAGCGCTAAGAGCGCTTTGCTTTGGGACACCAGCGTAGAGGAGCGCCTCCCTGGGTGCTTCGCTGAAGCCCCCAGTGCCTGAAAGCGCTGGAATTGCCTTCGGCGCAGAGAGCGCTTTTCCCTGTGCCCTTGGCGCCAGGAGCACTTTGTTTCTAGAATCGAGTGCCCACCTCGATTGTTGTTTTATTGGGAGCTAGCAGGTGCCCACCCTGCATCTGTGTTGTTTCGTCCCGATTTATATCTGAGGGAGCCCACCCCTCATCGCTGCTGTGGAGAGGATGAAAATCACCGCTGCAGCCCGGGTTCGGACGGCCAGGAAGTCAGGCAGGACAAGGGCGGGCCCCCGGGACACCCAGGACCGGAAGTAGGAGGGCGGGAGCCTACCCCGCCTCCCACGGAGGACTCGCGCTGCATTGCAAGCCCCGGAGCAGGCAGGAGCCTACCCTGCGCCCCAGGGCCCTGAGAAGAGAAGCCGCCTTCCGTCCAGGAGAGGAGCGGAGTCCCCGGAGTACAGCCCGGTGAGTAGGGAAGGGCTGGGGGACTCCGTTCATGCGCTGTGGGTGCCGGTCCCAGACCGGCTGACTCCTCGAGCGGCCCCCCGCCTATGGGGTCGCTCCAACGTTGGGGGCATCATTTCTCGAGCCTGAGAGGCTCTAGGAGGCATTGTATGGTGCTCAGAGCCCCGAGGCTCCGATGTGGGGGACATTGTAGTTCTGAGCGCGTGTCGCTCCAACGTTGGGGGCAAATTATCTGGTTAAAGAGCCTAGAGGGCTCCCACGTCCCCCGCATTGGTTGTGTTATAGAGCTTACACGCTCCAACGTTACGGGGGCATTATTGCTCGAGTCCAGGACCAGGACTCCAACGTTGGGGACACATTGTTTATTGAGCCTGTGAGGCTCTAAAGGGGGCATTTCTTTATCGTTAGAGCCCAGAGAGGCTCCAGGTGCGACAGATTTGTGTAGAAGGGCACAGTGGTGCCCACGCTCCCTTTTCCCAGCTGCCCAGCACTTAGTGGGCAGCTGCAACGTTTAGGGTGGGAACTCTACGCTTTTGGTTTGCGCAGTTGGCGCAGCCTTATCTGGACAGAGCGTCCTAGCCCGGACAAGGCCAGTTGGCCTAGGGACTGCCACAGGTGGTGGCATATGAGTTCTTGCGCAATGGTTCCTTTCCTTACACCTCTGAATGTTTTTATGCATCATGTGTTTTCCTTCCTTGCACCTCTGAATGTTTTATGCATCATGTGTTTTCTTTCTTAGCACCTCTAAATGTTTTATGCATCATGTGTTTACCTGCCCGGCACCTCTGAATGAGTTTACGCGTCATGTGCCATGTTCTACACCTCTAAATGTTTTATGCATTATGTGTAATGTGTGTTTACCCCTACAGGTATTGTGATACGTAGGTGGTTGTGTTCCCCTGGTACCGGTGGTACCAGGGAGGTTCTGAGTCCCTGCGCGATAGTCCCCTAAGGTGGTTAGGGTTGCGTAGGTGGTACTTTCTTGTTACCAGTAGTTACTGGTTGTGTGCTATACATGTTATTTGTGTGCTACAGTAATTTTATATTTTGTGCTAGGTTCTAAAAGTGCTAATTCCTGACAGTGGTCCATGTGGCCCTGTCCCCTGTACATATAATCCCTTGTAAATTCTGCCCGTGCCTGTTGGCACATTGTAAAGTGTGTGTTTTTATCTAATGTGTTGTGTATAATACAAAGGCTATTTTTATAGAATACCTTGTGTGGAGTTTCCTTTGTGGTGGGCCTTGGGTGTTGTTGCTGGGTGCGCGCGCAAACGCTTTACACCTTACCTCCGAGATGAGCCTGTCTGCTCGTGCCAAGCTACCAAGGGGGTGAGCAGGGGTTATCTTTGGCGTGTAACTTCCTTGCCCTGACTAGAATGGTGGTTTCTGCCTGGCTTTGGCGCAAGCCCTAGCCAACCAGACATTCCATTTCTAACACCGGTCATCTCTCCTGCCCCATCACCTCTCCTTTCCTGTCACCTCTCCTGTCCCGTCACTGCTCCTGCCCCGTCACCTCTCCTGCCCCGTCACCTCTCCTGCCCCGTCACTTCTCCTGCCCCATCACTTTTCCTGCCCGGTCACTTCTCCTGCCCCATCACCTCTCCTTTCATGTCGCCTCTTATGTCCCGTCACTGCTCCTGCCCTGTTCACTCTGTGTACAACATTGACAAATTACACAAGGCAGCAAGTCCCCCACAGTACTCTGTTTGGGGAAAGCTCCTCTGTAATCACGAACTACGATCTCACTGGCACATGATATGCTAAAACAGACGGCAGGCGCATTGTCATTTGAGAGGGGATAACCGGCCTCAGTTGGAATGACAATAGGCCTGCCCACAGTCTATGAGAGCTCAGGGAGGGGCTGCTGTAGCCTCTAGAGTTCAACAGAGAGGTGTGAGCTGGCCCCCGAGAACTTTTAATCTCTTGGGACTTCTCGCAGGGAATGCTGTAATTACTGTCCAAAATTACAGACAAAAGGCATCTGTAAAAGGAATGAATACGGACAACAGACATCACACCAAAATGACGGACGGTTCGTGAAATTTACAGGCACCCTACTCCATACACATTTTTGTGTAGTAATGCACCAAAGACAATTTGTAATACTGAGCCACTAGTTATTGGTAAATCTGCAAGTGTAAATACATCAAGAAACAAACACTGTGACACAAATATTTGCAAAATGTTTAAATGACCTGAACTGCAACCGAAAATAGTTTTACTGACATGAGGAAAGTCAAAAGTAAGCATGTGTCATTTAATCGCTTACCACGAGTTGTCCCCTCAGTCCATTCCATGGTGCAGGGATCAGTCTGTCACTCTAGTTGAGTTGTTGCCAGTGTTGCCCCAGCAACCACTGACCCCATCGGTAATGGGTGCTGCATTCCGGGTTTCTCAGCTGCTGCCGTGGCCTGGGTCTCAGGCAATGCTGAGAAGGGTGCTGTACCCTTGGGACTGGGACCCCCTCCTATGAAGGTACGCTGCTCTTTAAAGCCTGCAAAAATAGTAATTTAGCTCCCTGATCTGCTACTCTTAGTATCCCTCGCTGCCGGTGTCTGAACATGGACATTCAGGGACTAGGCGAAACAAGGTCCTGAGCCCTGAACAGAGAAAATTAGCGCTCCGGGGCTGCGGTGGCGGAGAGGGAGCTTACTGGATAGGGTCTCACCTTGGCATAAAGGAGGGGGGCTGGCCCTCGGAAACAGGTGCTGGAGTTGTTTCAGGCAGCCCGTGCTAATTGGCACTCAGAACTACTGTGTGGGGAGCCAGCTGGTGGCAATTCATTAGAAATACTGGAGCGCGAGCGGCCTCTTCACTGCTCCCAGCTGGCAGGTACAGGAACTCACTAGACATATATGCTTCCACGAGTCTACTCACATTGCTGACAGAAAGGAAGTGCTGCTGCCACCACAACACACTGCTGTGTGGTTACTGGCAGCCTCAGTAATGGGAAAACACATAATTGTTTCTGGCAGCCTGTGATTGCTTGGCACTCACAACTAACCACTGCGCAAGGAGCCAGCCAGCCTGTAACTCATACAAATATCGGAGTGCGAGAGACTCTTCATCCCTCCCAGCTGGCGGGTACAGGATGTGAGAAGTTGGCATGGTATATGCTGTCCACTAGTTATAGTGGGCACCTTGCACCAGTCCAAACAACCCTTATTGATGATTAGGTTAAAGACAACCTTTATTGAAAGCTGTCCGAGTGGTAGCTATGGAGAGCAGCCTTCAGGCTAAGTCTCGAAGGAATGTAAAGCAGCTTGGTTTACCAGATTATAACCTCTTGAATGACCAAATGAAAGGAGAACCACACAAGGTATATATAAAATATATGTATATATTACTAAACACTCTCTACTAACCTCTTTATGAGATTAGAGAGCAAGGCACACAATATTACAGTTCTAAAACGACAGTAAATAGCACAATATACAATGGGCCCCATAGGGAGACCAAACCATATTTTAAGAAAGTGGTACAAGAACCACAACTTGACTAAACACAGTGCCTAGAGCACGAAGAATCGCTGGGACCCCACGGAACCACCCAAGGTAGTGACACAGGGGACCCACAGCCGCGAGCTCCATACAATCCTATGGGAAAGTCACAGTTGGAATTTTACAGATTAAGGACACTTAGGAGGGGACTTGGAGCAAACCCATTTAGACTTAGAAGGTTCTAAGGCCAGCACCCATGTGAGCACCGGAGTACTCATGTTACCTAACCCAGGGAAGCCGGGTGCATAGGTGTCAAATGGTTTTGGGAATCTTTGCTGTTTTCAATGGTGAGTTGCTGCAAAGTGCTGCTACCGTGGAAAGGAAAAGTGTCCGGTGTGATCCAAGCCTGGATCGAAGATGAGATGAACCTGAAAGCAGAGGGGACAGAGTCTGGGTCACTTGCTAGTGACCAGGGGCACGATAGACGAATGCCCACCTATGTCGGGTGTTTCAGGTGCGATGAGGTGAAGCTTGACTCCACTGCCACTGAGACCAGGAGACGTTGACGATGACCACAGTCTGCAGACGAACAGTCCCACGAAAGATGTCTTGTACTGGGGGGTCGGTGTCCGGATTGGAGACCAACATGCCTTGGCAACTGCAACCCACGCTGTGAGAGTAAAAAGGCTTCGGTGTGGACCAGCATTGTCCTGTGGACTCCCCAAGCAATGGAGAGTCAGGGCACGTCAGGAGCAACCAGGTAAGCCCATTAAAAGTTAAAGTACCCTTATCAGGGACCCACAAGTCGACGGACAAGGGATCGCAAAGGGACCTCAAGAGGAATCACTAAATACCAGCCCACGGGTCACTTTAGGAGTGTAGGCCAGTAATCTTCGGTGGAATCACTGCTCGGGGTGTGGACTACAAGTAGCCCAAAGCACAGCCTCAGGGATTGCCAAAAAGCATATGCTGCTGCAAATGTGCACGGTGTCCAGAGGTTTCGGGTTGCACGGTCCCCACGAGGGCTTTGGGTCTCAGGATTGCTGAGAGCACGGATCGGCCTCGGAGAAGTTTGGAAACCCACCTCCTCTGTTACAAAGTCTTCAGAGTCCTTCAGGAGCTGCGTAGTTGCAAACCGGACAGATGCGTCTTTGGTGCCTGCCTGCAGGGGAGTAAATCCTTTACTCCAAGGGAGATTCTGCGGTCATCCAACGTCGTGTAGATAGTTGAAGTTCTGGGATTCTGTAGCAGAATTTCGTCCAGGTAAATCTAAAGTCTTGTAGCCAGGGGTTCCTACTTTATACACAAGGAAGGGTGGGACAAACTCTGTGGACCCACCTATGGGAGGTTCAGGACAGAGGGGTGGCTACACCCATGTCCTTTGTCCAGTTTCGCACCAGAGCAGGGGCTGGTAGCCCCTGCAACCGGTTTGAGCTGGAGTATGCACAGGGACACCAAATGTGCCCCCAGTGTAGACAGCAAAGCACTCTCAGAGTGCACCCACCCAGCCCCAATACACTAAAGCCTGTCTGGGAGGTGGTCACACCTCCCTGTGACAGGAAACCTATTGTCCAGCCTCCCCTGCTGGAGTTTCGTCCAGCAGCTGGAGGACAGACTTGTGTCTGTGGCTGGCAGCATCCATTTTGTGATGCCAGGGTCTGTGAAGCTGGTTCCAGGTGTACCGGTGAAGTCATATTTCTCCCTCTAGTAGGGTGGAATCATACCTCCCCACCAGTTACTGGCGGGGAGGTATGATTCCAAGGTGTTTGACACCAAACACGACATGTGTCCATGCAGCCATTCCAAAGTTAGCATTTACCGCGAGGTTATAATGCACTTAAGAGTATATGGTTTGGCTGCATCACAAACAACCTCGGAATAAAGGTTACGAAGGCTGCAGAGGGGCTCTGTTCATGAATGGGCACCCTCTCACATAAAATCCAGCACCCTGCCTTCAGGATTGATAAGGCCTGCCATAGGGGTGACTGTGCAGTGATATGGATAGATATAGTGAACCTATATCTAAGTAAGGGGTGCATGCACCACCTTACACAGGCTGCTGTAGCAGACCTGTGGTTTCATTTTGTATGGTCTCCCAGGGGTGGCATAATACCTCTCAGGGGTACCTATGCCCTAGGTATATAGTATACCATATACTAGGGACTTATAAGTGTACCCCAGAATCCAATCTGTGGTGTACCTAAAGTACATGTGATCAATTTAGAGAGGAAGCAGCTATGCTGGGGTCCTGGATAGCAGGATCCCAGCCAGACTAAAGTAGAAAACCAGTGAAGCATCAGCAAAAAGTGGGGGTAACTATAAGAATCAGATCCTACTCTCCTACACAGGAGTCACCGTACATATCTGCCTCTGAGAGTCCCCTCGCATTGCTGACAGCTAGGAAGTGCCACTGCCACAACACGCTCCTGTGTGTCAGTATGGAAAACATGTAATTGTTCAAACTCGCATAGGCGATCGCACAATTAAAATGAAATAAGAGACAAACAATGCGTTCTCTTGCACATGTGCAACAGATATCTGCAAACAAAGCATATACACTAATTAGGGGTGGGCGTAAACTCCGCCACGCAGCGCTGAGTGGAGTTTACAGCCCACCGCTACTTTTCTGTTGCTTTTGCTGATCAATTGCCTCAACCTGAGTTTGGTGCTATAGCCTGAAGCAACTTGATCTTCTCAGGTGCATGTGCCTCTCTTTAGGGCGAGGCAGAATTAGGCTACCTAGACAATTTAATGAAATTACTTGCAGGCCAGTCCTGGTGGAAGGCCATTGGAGCTGAGTCAGAGTCAGTCACATTTAAAGCTTGCACTTGATTTTTAACTCACTCTGTTCCAGTGCAAATGGTCGAAATACAGCAGATTTACCAATGACAGATGTCCATGTCTTCACAAATCTTCATCTTTAACAGGAACAGCAACAGTGGATTATCTGCTGTAAAATGAATTATGTAAGACAATGACAAGAATACACAAATCACTGGAAACATCAGTGCACCTGTCAGCTGGTCTCATGTTGTATTTACTTAATAAACAAAGAGTCTAATTTACAACAAAATGACGCAGTGTGGCTCCGCAAGCTTTTTTGTTGTGCTGACCTGCGTCATATTAAAAGCAATGCAATATCCCTGTGCCGGCGCACAATTGGCTGCCATGCACCAATGCAGGCACCCTTGCAACATGGTGCATGGGTGCCTGCAGTACGGGGATGACTGTTGTTGTGCAGGAAGGTACCGCTTCCTGCACAAAAAAACAATAACTGATTGTGTTTTCCTCTTTCTATGCATTATGCAGCACACATAGAAAGAGGAAAAAAGGCGGTGAAATAAAAGTATTTCTCCTTGTTGTGCCTCATTACGCCTCCCCTGGTGAAGCGTAGTATTCTGACTCATTCCCAGGTTTACGAAACATTGGAAATCTGAAAATGCAGCGGAATCCATGGGCGTTGCGTGGGAACACCAGCAGCAACACCCATGGCACATCCCTTTCACGCAAAGTGATACGTAAAAAGGGGCCGTATTTACAAGGCCATGAAAAGCCATGAAGAGTGGCCTTGCGTGGCACTGTTAAAATGGTCTAGCACACTGCCGTGCGTCAATAAAGTGATGCATTGGACGGCTTGTAAATAAGCCCCAAATTATTTTGACAGTAAGGACTGAGAAGGAGTGAGTTACAAATCAAGCTAAAGCTTTGAATATGACACAAACCAGGACGTTTGCGAGCCACCAAAAATTGGCTCACGATCCGCTATTGAGTACCGACCCACAGTATGGGAAATTCTGCATTAAACTATACTCAATAGTATATGCAATCAAAATGCAAATAAATGCATAATAACATCTGATGGTTGAAAAAACAAAGCTTCATAAAGAGTAAAATAGAATACTATACGAATAATAAATATCCACAAAAAACAAAAACTCACAGAAGTACATCTGTCAAGCTGCATCAGGAGCATACCAGGTGCATGCTTTCAGACATTAATCTGAAAATGTCATGAGACGGCCATCGGTGGGCATGATGTGGGGTTGGACGCAGGGCCTGACATGTGGCCAGGCACTGTGCCCAACACTCAGCTGGTGCCCAAAACCAATGCTGTTTCCGGTGGCGTGGGGGTTGCCAGGACCTGTGAACAACAGTCAGAGCGTAAACTTCCACAGGACTTGCAGGAGGCTCCCCCCAATGGGAAAAAAGCCCCCTTGGCCAATAATTTTGCTCTATTATTTGAAGTTGCATGCTCGCTAGACTCCTGCTTGAGTCGCCCACACACAACTATCTAGGTAGACATACATTTATAAACATAATTATTCAAAGTGCAATTTGAGACCTCTTTTTTATTTCATGGCTCCTGATTGATGAATCCCCCCAAAACATTCAAGGAAGAAGCTGAGTGGGATGATCTTTCTTTTTTTTCCTTTTAAAGTGTAGACCTAAAAGTCAATGAATGGGTGAGTAGTTATTGGTATTGGAGTATCTATGGTTGTCAAAATGGCCGTCTGAAATTTTGAGTCGGTGTATCAAAGGTTATATTAGGGTGTGAGAAGATGCACTAATTTATCACATGGATGACATCATCAGTGATGTCATCAGTGATGTCATTTGAGATGTCATCAGTGGTGTCATCAGTGATGTCACTGACCATGTCATGAGTGATGTAATATGTGACGTCATCAGCAGTGCATTGCGGGGGCGCGAGTTATAGTTAGCTGAACTAACTATAACAGGGAAATTTCTAGCGTTTTGTACGAGGGAAATGTCCAGCTAACTATAACACCCCTGAAACCTATGTTTTTTTCGTGAATTTCTAAGGTTTTTTAAATGCCAATTCCTAACTATAATGCCCCTGAAACCTTTGGTTTTTTCAGTGAATTTCAAAGGTTTTTTAAATGCTAATTCCTATCTATAACTTATCTCTGAAGATATCATGAAAAGCATTCTTTTTTAAAAGTAGGGTGCTCATTAGTTTTGTGGAAAAGCATCTTTGTGATTGGTTAAGAAAAAGCAGTTTCAACGTGGAGTCCATATCATAGGATAAAATTTGCTCAGCTCAACCACACCTGCTACTTGCATTTGGAAGGCACTGTTCGAACTTAAAACAATCGTCAACTTTTAACCTGCACGTGTCGTTAAATGTTCAAGAAAATGTTGCAAAAAAATATCGTAAAGTTTTAAAAAATTGATGAACTTTTAACCTGCACGTATTGTAGAATGTTCTAGAAAGTGCCCCCACACTTTTATACAGTGAGCGGTCGTATCTTGTGCACTCGTACGGCACGCCATTGTAATGCCTATTTGCGCATTTCCTGCTACATTCCAACTACAACATCACAGTGCCGTTTGGAGGTGGTGCATGCCACTTTACAACATCGACTGCTGCGGCTCTTGTAACAGGCCACACCAGAACACAGAGACACACTTACCGCACTTCCTGTACACGGACATGTCCGAGAAGCCCCGTTCCCCTTGCCGGATAGGCATACCCCTGCACTGACCTGTGAACGACAGACCAGCACACGCCAGTTGTGCATGCAGGAGGATGCGTACGTAGCTACACATCCAGGCTCACTGCCAACGCTGAGGTGACAGCACACTGTGATGTTGCAGGGATCGTGCCTATCATGCTAAGACAATGAACACAGGGACACACTTACTAAGATGTGGGTTTGGGGGGCGTTGGCGGTCCTGGAGTTGTTGAGATGAGTCTTCTGGCCCTCATGGATATCCCTGTATCATGCTCATTGACTCTATGGCACCTGTGGGTGTTCTGGTGTGGCTCTTGGCTGTGTTCCCTTTCATGGTGCAGGTAGATGTCCTGCTTAACACCAGCAGAAAGCAGGTGTAAAATCCACGGTGCTAACGTGTCTTATTGCCAGAATTTGTTTCGCATTGCAATTGGTGTGAAAGTTGTGATGTGATTTTTTTCGTGTGCACAACAATATACGAACTGAGCAGTCTATCTGGCGTCCCCAGTCACCACCCCCAGAAGGGTTGAGCAGCACAAACGTGAAGCGCAGAATTTGAAGATGGAGCACCTCTCGAGATAAACATTTGGAATATCCCGGCCCATCTAACCAACATATTTCTTTTCATCCCGCTCAAAGTAATCCTGCCATAGAGACCCTCCACCAACTTATTTAACATCAAGGCTCTCTACCATAATACATCACTACGACTATTGGAAGTCATTGTCGTACCACCATAGCCTCATTCTGGTTACATCAGACCCCGTGGCTGCATTTACCAATTGGATCGTCTCTCTTTTACTTCATGATGTGAGACATGCAGGGAGAGGAACATGGCCAGACTCAGATTAATGGATGGGTCAGAGTTAGAAAGGACTAAGAAAAGTGGACTGCATTGAAAACAAGAGATGCTTCGTTTGGACCCTGAGATCGGCAAACTTGACAGCCTCAGTTATTGTTGCCCCAGGAGCGCGAGGGGCTGTGTGAAGACCCGAGGCCCCGCCCCCTGACACCGGGAAGTCCTGAAGTGCTGATCGCGCCTCCCGCTTCGCGGGAGATGCTTCGTTTGGACCCTGAGATCGGCAAACTTGACAGCCTCAGTTATTGTTGCCCCAGGAGCGCGAGGGGCTGTGTGAAGACCCGAGGCCCCGCCCCCTGACACCGGGAAGTCCTTAAGTGCTGCTCGTGCCTCCCGCTTCGCAGGAGACGCTTCGTTTGGACCCTGAGATCGGCGAACTTGACAGCCTCAGTTATTGTTGCCCCAGGAGCGCGAGGGGCAGTGTGAAGACCCGAGGCCCCGCCCCCTGACACCGGGAAGTCCTTAAGTGCTGCTCGCACCTCCCGCTTCGCGGGAGACGCTTAGTTTGGACCCTGAGATCGGCGAACTTGACAGCCTCAGTTATTGTTGCCCCAGGAGCGCGAGGGGCTGTGTGAAGACCCGAGGCCCCGCCCCCCTGACACCGGGAAGTCCTTAAGTGCTGCTCGCGCCTCCCGCTTCGCGGGAGACGCTTCGTTTGGACCCTGAGATCGGCAAACTTGGCAGCCTCAGTTATTGTTGCCCCAGGAGCGCGAGGGGCTGTGTGAAGACCTGAGGCCCCGCCCCCTGACACCGGAAAGTCCTTAAGTGCTGCTCGCGCCTCCCGCTTCGCGGGAAACGCTTCGTTTGGACCCTGAGATCGGCGAACTTGACAGCCTCAGTTATTGTTGCCCCAGGAGCGCGAGGGGCTGTGTGAAGACCCGAGGCCCCGCCCCCTGACACCGGGAAGTCCTTAAGTGCTGCTCGCGCCTCCCGCATCACGGGATGCGCGCGGGAGGCGCAGGGCTAAGCCCGTGCAAAGGGCGGGCCGTCAGGGGCCGGAGGAGGCCGGGCTGGGCCAGCCCCCTGACATCCAGTGGGAACCGTGAGTACCATAGAAACATTAGTTTCCAATATTTACATCTGAATATTATGGCCGCCAGAAGGGGTGTGAAACCGACACCGATAGGGCTTGTAGCTGGGACTTTAGACCAATTCATTACGAGAGCATCATCGGTGTTGGAACGTGAAATTGTTATGACACAACGCCGTATGTCCCAAGATCCGGTCTTCTTAAGGAGATCCTCCTTGGGCCCCGCTGCACAGGCACGTTCACCAGACCCCTTACAGCTAATCGCAGCTATTGAAGAGCTCCCTACTAATTCACATTTCACTGGAAACAATATAGGAGACCAGGTGGATGGGTCAATCCAAGTACCAGGTGGACAGCCTACAAACATAATATCTGCCCTAACCGAAGTGAGTTTAAGCAACCAGAACAAGACAAGATCTAAAGAGGGTGCAATCTCGAAAAGGAAGAAGGCTGGTACCTCATCTCGGGGTAGAAAACCCAAACAGTCTAAATCTAATAACAAATTGGAACCTCTGATCATGGATCAATCAGAGATCTGCCCTTCTGTGACTCTTATAGATAGTACATGTCTTGCCTCTTGATGCCCTCACACACCCCGAGGGATGTCATGCTTCATCATCGGGCTATGCTCCTCATCAGGCCGGCGCTGCAATTCCCAACGGGCCCCCCGAAGGGTCACTTTCTCGGAGATCTTTTGAGGCATGCCGGATGGAGTATGAGGGTGTGTGGGGTGTGGGTTTTAAATGAGGGTTGCTAGAATGTGTGTAAAGTGGATTAAAAATGGCTGGGGGTTATATTGATGTAGTAACCCTCCTGCCAAAAATAAAAAACTCTAAATTAGAGTATGGTCCCCAAGGACACATTGTACCTCGGTGTCATTAAAAACGGTCAACATGTTTCGCGCCTCTGTCGCTATTCAAGTCGTTGGCGCTTCATCAGGACCAAAGAAGTGCAAAAGGTAGTGACATGCACATGAGTGTGTGCGTGAATATAAAATTGAAACATAAATACCCACAATATATGTCAGGGCGGGCCAATTGTACTGCTCCTGAACATAACCTGAGGGGGACATAAAAAGGATGACGGGGTTGTGAAGGATTCGACAAGAGTGACCACCCAGAGCCAGGAGAACAAACTGGGTCAGGACGAAAGACGAATAGGACAAACCATATGGAATGAAGAGGAATACATCAGTCGGCCGTCTCGCTAATCCTGTGTAGCTTCCAATGGGTTTAACCCATTGGAAGCTACACAGGATTAGCGAGACGGCCGACTGATGTATTCCTCTTCATTCCATATGGTTTGTCCTATTCGTCTTTCGTCCTGACCCAGTTTGTTCTCCTGGCTCTGGGTGGTCACTCTTGTCGAATCCTTCACAACCCCGTCATCCTTTTTATGTCCCCCTCAGGTTATGTTCAGGAGCAGTACAATTGGCCCGCCCTGACATATATTGTGGGTATTTATGTTTCAATTTTATATTCACGCACACACTCATGTGCATGTCACTACCTTTTGCACTTCTTTGGTCCTGATGAAGCGCCAACGACTTGAATAGCGACAGAGGCGCGAAACATGTTGACCGTTTTTAATGACACCGAGGTACAATGTGTCCTTGGGGACCATACTCTAATTTAGAGTTTTTTATTTTTGGCAGGAGGGTTACTACATCAATATAACCCCCAGCCATTTTTAATCCACTTTACACACATTCTAGCAACCCTCATTTAAAACCCACACCCCACACACCCTCATACACCATCCGGCATGCCTCAAAAGATCTCCGAGAAAGTGACCCTTCGGGGGGCCCGTTGGGAATTGCAGCGCCGGCCTGACGAGGAGCATAGCCCGATGATGAAGCATGACATCCTTCGGGGTGTGTGAGGGCATCAAGAGGCAAGACATGTGCTTTCCCCCTTGTGGTGGGTCTGTTTAACCTGGGACTCCCATCTTTTCTTTTTTGTCTTCTGTATAAGACATATGGGTCAATCTCTGGACCCTATCTTTGGAACAGTGCCCAACCTTTTTTGTGGTAATATAATCTTTGGGAGCATGGACACTGGACCATTAACTGGCTCCTTGGTCCCCCCCCTTTTTTTGATGGAATACTCTTATAGATAGTCCTGCTAAGAATGGTACAGACTCCGTAACCATATGCTCCCTCGATTTAGATCTATTGGTGGGGAAACAGCCTGTGGAGCAAAAATTTAAACACTTAGACGATAGATTGTAAAAAATGGAGGCACTACTTGTGGAAAAAAAGGTCTTAGAAATGATCTTCTTGCTACTCAAGCCCAAGTTAAAGCTCTGGTTACACCAGTGAATGTCTCACAGCTACAACACAAGTTAACACCTACTATTGCAAACGATCAACCTACATTGTCTACCACACAGGGGCCGACCCTGGGCTCTAGTACAACTGGCCCAAAAAACAATCCAGCAATTGTGAAAAAGGCACAACCCTTGCAATTGGCAACCTCTGCAAATATCGAAATTCTAGGGAAGGAGTTCTCAAATCAATCTGGGGAAAATGATGCCTCTCGAGACTTACCATGCATCAACCTACCCCCGGATTGTGCCCCATATGTGGTTATTCTAACTGGGGTCCCAAAGTTGATGAATACCAAACAGGAATCATATGAGGAACTCAAAAATAAGACAATGCATTGGCTGAACACCCATAGACCCTTGCCTAGATCTATCCAAAGCAAAATTTTGTTTGTTAGAAGGGTGGGGTGGGTGGGTTGCAAATTAAAAAACGTGGGTGGGGACTGTGTAATTATTAATTTTGAGGATTACAGGGCAGTTGATTATGTATGCAGCAGGCAACAGATAAGTCCCAATACAATGATTAAATCTTTGAGGTTAGACTATTTTTACCAAACAGATCATGTTCATTATCTCCCGGATCATAGGAGCTATGATTCGTGGCCCCAGCAAGAGGACCCTTGGCATTATGTACACAGAAGTAGGGGTGGACAAGTTAGGGATGAAGCGATGGGAGTTCCAAGAAGTAATAGATACAGCTTGTTAGATCAAGTGGATTGACTCCCTATGCCCCCCAGCCTCCCATTGGTCCATCGAATAGACGCTAATAAAAGGGAAGGAGGTTCGAAGATTATTAGGAGGGATCATATGGGGGCGGTAAAAGCCACAATTAACTTTTTGCGCCCTACAGAAGTAAGAATGATGTCCAAGGAAAAGCCTTATGCAATTATAGGGGAGTTAGGGGATGGTCCACCTCCCCCCGTGATTGATAAATCTATTTTTGTGCCACAACTTCAGACTGCTCACGTGCATACAGATCGCCATTCAGTCGGTCTTGGGATGCACGGCCCTGCTGGGTCTTGTCACGAGGGAAGCCTGGGTAATAAGCAGGCAATGACAAAAGGGACCTTAACATTTTTATCTTGGAATATAGCTGGCCTCACATCTAATTTAGATATCCCGGATTGGTGTACATTTGTGGATTCTCACGGGATCTGTTTATTCCAGGAAACATGGGCGGTAGGCCCTACCCATAGACTGGGTTATGTAATTTTTGCAGAATCTGCAGTAAAAGGCTCGAGAGGTAGACCGTCAGGGGGGTTGTGTATATGGGTGGGTATCCATCTTGGATTCACGCTGAAAAGACTAGAAACAAGTAGTCCTGATCTCACGTGCATCCTGATGTCTCATAAAGAAACACCAAAACTGGCTCTGATCAACATTTATTCACGGCCAGTGCGATCGGGCGGAACATCCACAACTCTGGATACTCTAACCACCCTACTGCACTCGCTCGGGGTGATGTTGCCTTGTTGATCGGAGGAGACTTCAATTGTCATTTCGAACCATTACAAGGGGTCCCGCCAATCACAATGGTAGAAGATGAAACTTGGTCAGTTCTGCCCCCCAATGCTTATCCTGTAAAAAACTGGTCAGCTTTAGTCCTTCAGTTGACTTCCCTCACCTATACGTTTTCTATTAGAGCCTGTAACGGTCGATTCCCGAGTGATACCCCAGCCCAGTATACTTATAATGGCATGGGGCACACATCTGTGATAGATTATTTTTTGGCGAGTTTGGCTCTGTGGCCAAAAATTTTAGATCTTAGCGTTCCTCCTCGTATTGAAAGTGACCATAATCCCCTGATAATTGAGATGGATTTCCAACTAAACAGTGGGGATGGTGCTATAGTTAGCACCCCAAGTAGTGATCTAAGAATAGTGCAAGGTGGGAGAAGAATCCGATGGGCGGCCGCGAAATCATCTATCGAATCTATGGCAAAATTATATCGAGACGTAACCCCCCTGCTCGAAACGGCAAATCCCACCCTCACCAATTCTTTGGACATTGATATGGGTAAAATTACCGACACCCATAGTTAAATGGTCGCAATACTAAAGGACACTTTCTACAAGAAAGGTTCTGTTAAGCCTAAACCACGCAATGATGAGAATCCATGGTTTAACAGGTGCTGTAGGGACGCGAAAGCTGCATTATTGTTGGCCCTTAACCAAGGTAACAGATCTCGTGTCATAGAAGCCAGACAAGCATATAAGAAAATGCTAAAGAATGCAAAATTAGAATGGGAGGCAGACCGTTGGGCTGCTATTACATCTGCACTCGTGGCAAAGGACAGAAGGACCTTTTTGGAACCTTGTCCACACTGGAAAATCAGAAGGCAGGTCTACAATCGCTCCAAATATATCTGAAGAAGCTTGGTCTTCCTATTTTAAAGATCTTTACTCTCTCTCTCCTTCATGTACAAGTGAAGCCCCTCCGAGCTTATTGGCTTCGAATCCTATGTGGTCAGTGCAACCATTTACATTGGTGGAAGTAAAGTTGGCCATTTCAAGCATCCAGCCCAACAAAGCACCGGGACTCGATAGGATCCCAGGTGATCTATATAGAGAAGAACCGATAGTTTGGGGCCCATACCTATGGGTATTATTTAATGCGATATTGCAGGGGCTACCATTGCCAAGTACTTGGCTGGGGGCGGAGATAATTCCAATACACAAGAAGGGCTCTCCACTCCAACCTTCTAATTATAGGCCGATTAGCCTTATTGATGTGAACCAAAAAATTTATGCCAGGCTATTGTTACAACGTTTACAGATTTGGTCTAGTGATAACAACATTCTGACGCCGCTCCAGGCGGGATTTAGGGCTAAAACGTCAACAATTGACCAATTATTCCGGTTGCAAGTTCTTTACTGGAAGCATGTGGTCTTGGAAGGGGGTAGCCTATACCTTACATTCGTCGACCTAAAGTCTGCATTCGATATGGTGGACCGGAACCAGTTATGGACCATTTTATTAACAATGGGGGTTCCGCCATACTTATGCCATCAGCTTAAGATCCTACATGAAGGTACTTTTGCGAGAGTTCGTTTTGGTAGACAAGGTCAGCTAACTGGACCTTTCCCGATTGAGAAAGGCGTTAGGCAGGGCTGTGTGCTTGCCCCGACCTTGTTTTCTCTCTTTCTCAACGGGCTTATCGAAGATCTCTTAGCTAAAAACGACATCGACTCCCCCAAATTGGGTGCCCGAAGATTTCCCGCTTTAATGTTTGCGGACGACACGCTGCTGCTTTCAAAATCCCCAATGGGGATGCAGCGGGTGTTGAACCAGTTTTCCAAATTCTGCATCAAAAGGAATCTGGTGGTCAATATAAATAAGACTAAGTATATGGTTTTTAATGCCAATACTGTTAACTGCCCCCACCCAATGATGGAAGGCAGACCCCTTGAAAGGGTCCCAACCTTCGAATACCTGGGTTTGACTTTGAATGATAAAATGGGATGGGGTCCACAAGTGGCCTAGGCCAACCTAAGACTAACCCAAGCAGCTGGGGGCATCCTAAAAGTACAGAAGAATTGTACCCACAAAATAATAAGTGCCCCCCTTGAAATCTTTAAAGTTCAAGCAAGGGAATCATCCCTTTATGGGGCGGAACTTTGGGGACACACACCAGTAAGTAACCTGTCAATAACTGAAAATAACTTTATAAGGCAATTATTGGATCTGCCAAAAAGTACTCCCTTGGCTCCGCTCAGATTAGATTTGAACATCTGCCCAATTGCAGATGCTATTGCTGTCCGGCCCTTACTTTATTGGAAGCGCCTGTGGAGCATTCCTGAGTTGGTGAATTACAAGGAGGAGCTCAAAGTAGTCATGGCTTCATTAGGATCTGGTAGGATCCCTTGGTTAACATTTGTAAAACAGTTACTTACATCGATCGGGCTTGAGGAACTCTGGTTAAATCCCGAGGCTTCTTGCCCATCTATTTCCAAGAAAACCATGACAAGCGTTGTAAAAGAATCTAATTTAAGGAATCTCTTTTGCTCAGTAAAAACTTCAAGCTTAACTGATATTTTTTTGGACGTTAAGTCCTTTTATAGCTTTGAGCCTGAGATTGATGCAATACAACCCACTTTAGCAAAGAAGCTCTATTTGCAATTTAGATATGGCACTTTGCCTTTCCATCATAATACTGATAGGTGGAAAGGGGGTCCGGCACGTCCTTGCCCAGGTTGTCGAATTGAGGAAGAAACTCCTGTACATGTTATCCTCTTCTGTCCAGCATATGCTTGCATTAGGAAGAAATGGATAATTCAGCTGTGCAAAAACCTGGGTATAAAGCAATATTTGGCCTTTTTTAGGATATTAAAAACTGATACCAACGCAGTGATTGTTTCTGCAGTAGCTAAATACTTGCACTCAATGTGGACAATTCGAAGGAATTTGATAAACAATGCTGCTATACATTAGCATTAAGTTTAATGGATATCGAGAGAAAAGAAAAGAATACATTTTATTCTTTTATAATGATCATTGTTTTAATAATTTTAGAACTCTGGATAGTATTTAATCTTTTTTTAAATTCTTTTTTTAAAGGATATGTCTAACAATCATCTAAATAGTTGAGATTACATGTTTGAATTGAATTGCTCGACCTATTGTACTGTTGTCTATTTTATGTGCTTTTTTGGTAAATCTAACCGCAATAAAGCTTGATTGACTTGACTTGACTTGTATCTCGTCAAGATCCAGCACCTGACGCACTATTCCCAATCAATATAAATACAATGAGATTTCTTAATAGATTTTGTGTGTACACTGTAAGTGCAGCCAATACCTCAGTGCAATACAATACAGGATTTTAGTATTTAGAATAAATCGCAACGGTGCACCTCGTGTCTTTTTGCACGGGAACGGCTACTCTCCATTTCATTATCAGCACTTTAACGGAAGTAAAGTTGAGATAAATCTAACACACTATTCAGAAGTTGGTGCAAACTGCAGATATCACCAGTATTCCAGCGATAAGTGCCCCAAAATTAACACCATGGTGGACTCCATCAAATAACAGTAATAAGAACAAGAAAGAGTCACACAGCAGTTAAGAGAACAACCAAAAACATTATTAATTTTCAAACTTTATTTTTTATAATAATAAATATATAAACGATAAACTATTTTCAAACTTTATTTTTTTATTAACATAAATATAAACAATAAACTAATAAACAAAATATAACAACAATAATACAAAACAACAAGGCGGAACACTCCTGTGGGAACCACGGATGTCGACGACAGACCTGGAAAATCAGAAAGATTGTTAAAAAAACAACAACATGGTATTCTCAACAAAATACCACAAGAAACAAATCACATATATATAAAATGCATACAGCTAACAAATTTTTATAAGTTTAACCTACAAAAACTGTGAATGTTGCCGCTTTAAAATATTTACCAAATCTGAGGAAAATGTTCTGCAGAAGGCACCACGCCCACAACGTTTTTCTTCAGTGGTGAAGAAATTTTTAACTTTTTCCAAGGGGCAAACAAAGACCAATGCCACCTTCTTCATTCGCAAGATTTGCCAAAGAGTTCTGTTATGAGGGGATCCTAACAAAAAATACTCGTGCGGCACAGCAAGTATGATGAAACAACTAAGGACCCTTCATCCAAACAATCTTGCACGAGAAGAGTGCAAACAGATGAGAAACACTCCTGTTCTGTATCTGTAAAAAAGAATCACCAATAAATGTATATTAATAACTTTCAAATTTATACTATTCCATTACTGTACAAACACATTTTATATAAAAACTGACTAAGAAACTATAGCCCTGAACCACAAGTGTGACGATCGTTAAAACACTACATGCATAGTGCATACTACTTTGAAGCAGTTCATGTCCTAAAGCCTACCTCACTAAAAGACTACATGCTAACTGACTGAATGATTACAGTTCTATAAGGAGACCCACTGGGTGAGTGACAGGGTGTTTGCTAGAAGAGTATGAATACTAACTAGGGAATTGAAGGTGTGAAACACAACTGTGTACGTGATTAGAGGACTGCATCCATACTGCATAGGCATTTAAAGCAGTCCATGTGCTAAGGCCTGGCTCACTGCATTACTACTTGGGCACTGACTGCTAGGCTTTTCGCACAGGGAATGGATTAGTACTTGGTACTGAATGGGTCACTAGAGGAGTGCAAAGGCAGTGACAAGTGCTGGACCGTATGGATACTGACTAGGAAATTGAAAGTGTGAAAGACAAGTGTCTAGGTGGTTAGAAGACTGCATGCATAGTGCATAGGGGTTTGAAGCAGTTTATGTGCTAAGGCCTGGCTCAGTGTATGAATGCTTAGGCAGTGACTGAATCATTAGAGTACTGCAAAGATAGTATTTTGGTGAATTTATAAGTGTTTGGGTTTTAGCACAGTGAATGGATTAGTACATGGTGCTGAATGGGTCACTAGAGGACTGCAAAGGGAGTGACAGGGTATTTCCTGGAAGTGTATGGATACTGACTAGGGAATTGAAGGTGAGAAAGACAATTGTGTAGGTGGTTAGAGGACTGCATGCATAGTGGATAAGGGTTTGAAGCAGTCCATATACTAAGGCCTGGGTCACTGGATGAGTACTTGGGTACTGACTGAAGGATTAGAGTACTGCAAGGAGTGTGCCTGGGTGAATTTATTAGGGTTTGGCGCAGTGAATGGATTAGTACATGATGCTGAATGGGCCACTAGAGGAGTGCAAATGGAGTGACAGGGTGTTTTCTGGAAGTGAACTGATACTGACTGGGGAATTGAAGGTGTGAAAGACAAGTGTGTAGGTGCTTAGAGGACTGCATGCATAGTGGATAGGGGTTTGAAGAAGTCCATGTTCTAAGACCTGGCTCAGTGCATGAATACTTAGGCAGTGACTGAATCATTAGAGTACTGGAAAAAGAGTGTCTTGGTGAATTTATAAGTGTTTGGGTTTTGGCACAGTGAATGAATTAGTACATGCTGTTGAATGGGTCTCCAGAGGACTGCAAAGGAAGTGACAGGATGTTTCCTGGAAGTGTATGGATACTGACTAGGGAATTGAAGGTGTAAAAGACAAGTGTATAGTATGTTAGAACACTACATGCATACTGCATAGACATTTGAAGCAGTCTATTTGGTACTTAGAAACTGACTAAATAATCAGACTACTTCTAGGACAGTGCTAAGGTAAAACGTTTACATTTTCAGTTCTGTCACAGTGAACAGAATAGTACATGGTACTGCACCTTAGTGTCAAACCCTGACTCATTTTATCAATGCATAAGCAAAGACTAGCTTCTAATGCTACTAAAACTTGACAACATGAGCGTTTTTAAATTAGTTATCTGTCAGCAAATACACGATGTTACCAAATGCTTCTCTCACAGTGGTTGTCAAATGCACACAGACTCACAGTGTGATTCTATACAAGCACCACTATACCTAGGAGTTTACCAAAAATCATTCACTACTGTGGAAGTTGTAAGCGAACTGCACACATTCTTCATATTTCAGGACTGCACTTTTATTTCAAAGCCTGACTCATATAATCAAAGCATAAGCAAAGACTGGCTTCTAATGCTACTAAAAACAACATGACCGGTTTTAAAACAGGTATATGTCAGCAAATACACGATGTTACCAAATGCTTCTCTCACAATCCTTACCCAAATGCACACAGACTCACAGTGTGATTTTAGACAAGCAACACTATCCTAGGAGTTTACCAAAACTCATTCACTACTCTGGAAGAGTTAATGGTACTGCACACAATCTACATATTTAATTACACCACATCAGTGTCAAAGCATGACTCATTTAATCAACGCATAAGCAAAGACTGGATTCTAATCCTGCTAAAACTTCACAACATGACAGGTTTTAAAAAAGTTATCTGTAAGCAAATACATGATATCACCAAATGCTTCTCTCACACTGATCCCAAATACACACTAACTCACACTGTGATTCTAGACATGCACCACTATCCCTAGGAGTTTACCAAAACTCATTCACTACAGTGCAACTGGTAAGGGAACTGCACACAATCTACATATTTCAGGACTGCACTTTTCTGTCAAAGCCTGACTCATTTAATCAAATCATAAAGCCATAACTGTCTTCTAATTCTACTAAAACTTCACAACATGACAAGTTAAAACAGTTATCTGTCAGCAAATACACAATGTTACCAAATTCTTCTCTCACAGTGGTTCCCAAATGCACACAGACTCACTGTGTGATTCTAGACAAACAATACTATCCCTTGCACTATACCAAAACACATTTCTTCATCTAGAAGTAGTACTACATTTTAGTATAGAAACATAACATAACTCATTTCACAAATTCATAAACAATGACTGGTTTCTAATTCTACCAAAATATAAAAACAGCACAGTTATCTGTCTACAAACACATGAAAAACACAAATGCTTATCACAGAATGGTTTCTACATGCACACACATTGTAGAGAAAAAAAGTACTCCCTACACTTTAGCAGGAAAAATACATTAGTCTGATTAAAATCAAAATTTTCTACATACATCCCCTCACAATTAAATAACTCATCTTTCAAGTTCTTTTGTAGATTAAGAAGTATATCAATCACTCACCATATTTTCTTTTACAGAATCTCTGCACTGTGCACCTGTCAGCTAAAGCAAAGAATGAAAAAGTTTCCCTTTCATTTTCCACACATATACATGTAAACATCAAATCACAATCCTTCGCACATAAACTCAAAAGCAAACACACATTTCTATTGGTTAAACATTTCAACCCTTTCCAACTGAAATACATTTCAACCCTTCCCCCAATCTGCCTTCTGCCTGTTACCATAGAAACAGGTCATGTAACACTGCACTGAGCTCACAAGTCACAAGTTCAGCACACAATGTTCCTACACAAGACAGGAAGTGTGCTTGACTTTTCAACATATCTCATTATCATATATAATGTTCCTTAAAATCTTTTTTTGTTAACCAATAACAATTATACCTTTAAAAAACAGAAATATACACCCTACCTTTCAGTGTAGAAAGTTGTCATACAACAAATGATTTCTTGTCGTTTTTCAAAAAACGTTGCCGTGGATCCGCGCACCCACCGCGAGAGAATCCATGCGTCCAAAGCAATAGGATGCGCGCACCGTGCGCGCATTTTCCCGTGTTTTTTTTTTTTAAAAAGGGGGCCCCAAGGGGTCCTTCTGGGACCCCCTAAGCACCTCTAGAGGGTCAGAGTATTTCCACTCTGCTCCCTTTATATGTTTTACACACTTATTCCCCTTGCATCTTCAGCCTCGCTTCTACCGAGGCAGAAAATGGCCGCCAACAGTTCCTGGTTTCGAATGTAGAGAGACACTCGACAGCCAATTAGCATTCAGCGCGCGATCGGGAGGGTGCGCGCTCGGTTCGGGTAGGGTTCGCTTACGGTGCGGGTAGGGTGCGCGGATCCTCCCCGGCCATAGATATCTCTAACTTTTTTACCCTAACTTTCTCAGGAACTACTGAACAGATTCACACCATATATGCAAAAGGCACGAGTCCGAACTGAGGACTACCTCTTTGCCAAATTTGGTGTCATTCTGTTCAGCGGTTCGGGCTGTAGCTGCGACAACAGATCCTATAGGAAATTGCATGGGGAAAACTCGTTTTGGGACCCCCCTTTTTTCTCGGCCCCCGCTTGACGGATCACGGCAAAACTTTCAGGGTAGGAGCGGAGCGGAGCTGGCCAAAAGTTTGGAGAATTTCGCGAGGATTCGTCAACCGGCGCCAACGTTATTCCAAATAGAATGTTGCGAATTTCCTTTGGAAAATAGGTCCGCCAGTAGATAATATATATTTATATATATATATATATATATATATATATATATACACTGAAAAAACCATAGGTTTCAGGGACGTTATAGTTACAAATTGGCACTTAAAAAACCTAAATTCACTGAAAAAAACATAGGTTTCAGTGATGTTATAGTTAGTTGCACATTTCACTTGTACAAAACCATGGAAATTCGGACGTTATTGTTAGTTGAGCTAACTATAACTCACTCATATATATATATACACTGAAAAAACCATAGGTTTCAGGGACGTTATAGTTACAAATTGGCACTTAAAAAACCTAAATTCACTGAAAAAAACATAGGTTTCAGTGATGTTATAGTTAGTTGCACATTTCACTTGTACAAAACCATGGAAATTCGGACGTTATTGTTAGTTGAGCTAACTATAACTCACGCTCCCGCAATGCACTGCTGATGACGTCTCATATTACATCATTCATGACATGGCCAATGACATCACTGATGACATCACTGATGACATCATCCATTGACTGTGTGTTTCTGTAAAGTTTAAATATGTTTTATAAATATATTGGCCAGGGTATATTGAAGAATGAGTGGGTGTATAAGTGTGTGGATGGAGGATTTAGTAGGTGCATGACTGACTGTATAAGTGAGTGATTAAATGTGTCTTACTGAATTCATGGGTTAGTGACTAAACTGTGTGAATGTCTGTATCAGTCTGTCTATTGCTGTGTAAGCTGAGTGTCTATATGGGTTATTGATTGGTTGCCTGAGTATTTGTATGGGTGCCTGAGTGTGTGTGTGTGTGTGTGTGGGTGGGTGGGAGGTGTGTGACTTTGTGCATAGATGTGTGAGTTCTTTATTCACTGGGTGTATGGGTTTAAGACTGCATGTGGAGACAGCTGTATGGGTGGGGAGTGTGTGTATGGTTGTGTTGGTGAGTGAATGTATATCTCAGTGCTACATGTCCAAGTAACTACATATGTAAAACGCATGAATAATGTAATATGTGACGTCATCAGCAGTGCATTGCGGGGGCGTGAGTTATAGTTAGCTCAACTAACTATAACGGATGAATTTCTATGGTTTTGTATGAGTGAAATGTGCAACTAACTATAACCCTGCCACGTTGCTGCCGCCATGACCACGGGCCTCCTCGACACAGGCCCACTGCGAACACAGTGGCATAGCACCGCAGAGTTACGTCTGTACACGCTACTGCCTTCGATCAACACTGCGGACAGCAGAGCTCACAATTCAGATGGAGTCGTGAGTGCAGATGATGCAGTCCAGTAGGCAAGACATATTGCTCCCAGTGTGGCCCGCCCGGACCACGCATCTTTGCAGGCTGCGTACACGCTGAGCGCCAGAGGTACCATTAACTCAGTGCATCACAAGTCAATGCCACGGGGCCTTATTAAGGCAGAAATCATTAGACACAAGACATTGCTACCAGTGCGGCCCGCCCAGACCACGCATCATCGCAGGGTGCACACACGCTGAGTGCTTCAGGACCAATAACTCAGTGCACCACAAGTCACTGCCATTTGGCCTTACTGAGGCAGAATTCATTAGACAAAAGACATTGCTACCAGTGCGGCCTGCCCAGACCATGCATCATCGCAGGGTGAGTACACGCTGGTTGCTTCAGGTGCCATTAACTCACTGCACCACAAGTCATCGCCACATAGCCGTATTAAGGCAGAATTCATTAGACAAAAGACATTGCTACCAGTGCAGCCCACCCGGACCATGCATCATCGCAGGCTCTGCACAGGCTGAATGCTTCTGATGCCACTAACTGTGCAGCTCAACTCATCACCACGTGGCTGTGGGCCCTTGCTGACCGCTGCCTCTGGCCTACACTGCGGTCAGCATGGCTCACAATTAAAATTGAGCCTTGATTCAATAATTAGAGAGTCCAGTAGGCAACTAACTACAATGTCCCTGAAACCTACACAATATCCTTTTAGTATCATTGCTTCAAGAGCTTTTTTTTATATCAATTATAGCTTTAGTACAATGACCAAAGGGACACTGAATGGCAGTCTACACTGCAGCCAGTAGAGCTCACAGTTCGAATTCAGTCTTGATTCATTAATTTCAGAGTCCAGTAGGCAACTAACTATAATGTCCCCGAAACCTACACATTTCGACAATGTATTCCATACATATTTCATCTTTTGTTACCTACAGTGCGGTCAGCAGAGCTCACAATTTACATTGAGACATGATTTATTAATTTCAGACAGAATTGTACTCTATGTCCTCGGATTTTGTCAATAGGAAGTGACAAAAAGCATTCCTCAATGTGTGTGCTGACTACTGCCTTCCATCTACATTGCGGACTGCAGGGTTCACAATTCATATTGAGTCACTATTGCAGATGACGCAGTCCAGTAGGCAATAGACATTGCTCCCAGTGCGGCCCGCCCGGACCACGCATCATTGCTGTCTGCGCACACGCTGAATGCTTCAAATGCCCCTATCTCAATGCAGCACAACTCATGGACCCTTTATGATACAATATTTTGTGTATAATTTCACATCTGGTGGCCCTACCTCAGTGTACCGCAAGTCATGGACCCTTTACGATAGAATCTTTTGTGTATTATTTCACACCTTAGTGCAGCACAAATCATTGACCCTTTATGATTGAATCTCTGTGTCTGATCCAATGATTACTGTTTTACTTGTTGCCAGCACCGACCATTCCCAGAGGGCCGGTTTACACTCACCCCACACGCATCCAGCACAGACGTCACTGGACATGTGACCCTGGTAATAAAAAGGAGTCAAGCGCACGTGCCCTTACCCAGTTCCACTATCTATCTGTGTCTATTTGTTCATTATGTATGCAACATGCTGCCCCTGGACCCTACCACATTACATTGTGCTCTGGACAGCGTATGCAACCAACTTACCTTTGACAGTGGGAGAAAACTTTGCTTATGTAGCTTTGTCTCGGTCATTGTACAAGTACATACGTAGAGACTGGATGATTAGAGTACTGCAAGGAGAATGTATAGTGAATTTATAAGTGCATGGGGATTGGCAGAGTGATTGTATAAGTACATATGTTGGCGCAGCCTAACTCTGACAACGAGCATGTCTCTAATTGGCTGCCCTCCATGTCCCAAAAACTGAAATTTGGGCTTTGCATGGCCCTGTATTGCTACAGCTGCAATACTCCACTGAATGTGCAATAAACATTCACATCCACACAGATGTGTCATGTCCACCATCTTTCTTGTGTGGAACTATGGATGAATGTAGGGTCAGTGATTCCCCGTACCTTCCATGTTGGCCATGTTGTGGGACTTGGCACACAGAGTGACACATTGACGCTTGCAACCCGGGTGACGGCAGCACTACAACAAGAACACCCGCATGGCCAGTGTTGCCAGATTTTTTAATCTTTCTCTAGCCCAAAGCCAACCAAAAAGTAGCCCAAAGTAGCCCAATATTGCTACTTTAAGGAAGGAGGGGCATGGGCATCGTCAAGCAGGCGGTGAATGCATTGGAATTGATGTTGCAGCAGGCTGCCAAGTAAATATTTGTCTAATAAAGTGCTTTAACATACTACTTTGCTGGAGCACTGTATATATATTTATAATCTGGCAACTAACACAAACCAAAATTTTACCGCACAACCGGGAAAAATATAGCCCAATTGTGCTTATTCTCACCCAATATGGCAACAGTGCCGCATCAGTTGATTCCTCATACAACTCACGATGGAGCCACGCCCATAGCTCCGGAGTCATTCTTCACATCCTCACGCAGGACTGGCATATGCCAGGCCAGCCCACTCTACTTACGCTTAAAGGGAACGACGACAACGCTACATGGCCCAGATTTTCATTGCAGTGATCTGCTGGTCACACCCTAGTTGTCAGTACGCCACAGCCACTCCCTCACGGATAGTATACACCCACACCACACCCATCCAGCACAGGCATCACAAGACACGTGACCCTGCAAATAAAAAAGACCGGGCGCATGTGCTCTACGCCATTTTAGAGCTGCTTGCACCGGATGCACTGCGGCCGGCCCAGGCACGCCGGCATGGGACAGTGACTTTCAGTCCACTGAGGTATGGGTACCGTAACTGCTGAGCGGGTGTGCAGCCTGCGGTGATGGCCCGTCCCTGCGGTCTGGACAGCTCAGGTTTTGTGTGCCCTGTTGGACCGCAGTGTAGGCCTGAGCCATCAGACAGCGCAGGCCTACCGCCACGTGGAATCGCCTCACAGGTCACTGAGTTAGTGGCACCGCAAGGGCTGAGCAGGTGTGCAACCTGCGATGATGGCGGGTGCACTGGTATGTCCTCTGCTATGGTAAAATTGAGACGCAGCACCAAATGTGAGACCTGGTGGCCTGCGGAGCGGGGTTGCATGATGTGGAGGGTGCCCTGTCGGCGGAAAGGTGAGCAGTGTGGCCTGGGTGTGCAGGGGTGGGCAGACACATCTGGGCGGAGGGAGTGGATGGGGTGCAGCAGCCTGGGTGCGAAAGGGCTGGCAGACACCTCTGGGCGGCGGGAGTGGATGTTGTGCAGTAGCCTGGATACATAAATGCGGAACAGCGATTTAGGCGTGCACAGTCGTATATACTATGTTTCAGATGTGGGAGCTTGAGGGCTCCACTAGGTCCCGGCACGTGGTTGGAGACACAGCGGTGGCGTAAAGATGAGCTGTGAGGGTTTTGTCCACAGTATGGGCACTCACTGTCCCTCTTCATCTCTTCCTTTCTCTCCTTCACACTCTTTCTCTCTCTCTTCCTCTCACACTGTTTCTCTTTCTCTCTCTCTTCCTCTTTCTCACACTCTTTCTCGCTCTCTCTCTTCCTCTCTGTTTCTCTCTCTCTTCGTCTCTCTCACTCTTTCTCTCTTTCTCTCTGTCTTCCTCTCACTCTTTCTTTCTTTTTCTCTCTCTCTTCCTCTCACTCTCACTGTTTCTCTCTTTCTCTCTGTCTTCCTCTCACTCTTTCTTTTTCTCTCTGAGTTCCCCTCACTCTTTCTTTCTCTCTCTATCTCTCTTTCTATCTCCTTTGATGGACGCATGACGCACAATCTTATCTCGCTTTTTATTTTTATCTAACAGGCTGTAATTCACAAATTGAGGCCCCTCAAACATGGAACTCCCACCACTCAGTGCCACCAGAGCTGAACTCGTGTGGAACCTGCGATGATGCGTGACCATCCTGACAATCAACACCCACTTTCAATTGTGCGCTCTGCTTTAACGCGAGTACGCAATGCCTGAGAAGGTTGCTTCGGCACGTGGTGGACCCTCTTACACACATGCCGGTGGCGGAAGGTGAGCAGAGAGGCTTTTTTCTGCAGCAGCGGGCAGTCACCTCTGGGCAGTGGGAGTGGATAGTGTGCAGCAGCCTGTGCGCACAAGAGCGTAAAGACACCTCCGAGCAGTGGGAGTGGATGAGCTGTAGCAGCCTGAGTGCGCATTGGCGAAACAGAGAATTAGGCGTGTGCAGTTGTATGTACTCTGCAATTACTAATTTTATACTATCTTTTAGATGACTAAACTTGAGGGTGCACTATGTCCCGGTACATGGTTGGAGACACACCGGTGGCACAAAGGTGAGCTGTGAAGATTTTCTTCAGTGTCAACATTCCCTCTCCCTCTCTTCCTTTCTCTCTCTCACACTTTTTCTCTCTCACACTTTCTCTCCTTCTCTGTCTCTTCCTCTCACTCTCTTCCTCTCTCTCACACTGTTTTTCTCTCTCTCTTTTCCTTGAATCTTACTCTTTCTCTGTCTTCCTCTCTCTCTCACTCTTTCTCTGTCTTCCTCTCTCTCACTCTGTCTCTCTTCCTCGCTCTCACTCTTTCTCTCTCTCTTCCTCTCTCTCTCTCACACTGTTTCTCTCTTCCTTGTATCTCACTCTTTCTCTCTTTCTCTCTCTCACTCTTTTTCTCTTTCTTTGTCTTCCTCTCTCTCTCACTCTTTCTTTGTTTCTCTCTCTCTCCCTCTCTCTCACTCTTTCTCTCTTTCCTTTTCTCCTTTGCTGGACGCATGACGCACCATCTTATTTTTCTCTTTGTCTTGCAGGCTGTGATTCACAAATGGTCCAACGATGACACGACATGGCTGTACATAGTTTTATTAGTTGTTGTTTTGTTTTAATAAAATGTTTTATATGTAAATCCATACATGATTAACATTCTTATTTGTCCAACCTCACAAGCATCTTCTTATTAATAATTGTAACACATTACCCAATTTTTTACGTTTCAGATTCCCTAACGTGACTGTCACATTTGTTTGTGGGGGTGGGGGAGAGGGGGAATGGCGGACAAGGAGCTCCTGATGGGGGATGTCGGAGCAGTGTTGGGTGTCTGACCTGCATGATCGTTGCCCCCATTGCATCTGTTCTCAGAGACTTACGAGCCGGCGGGCTGGCTCGTAGATGAAGAGCTGTGAGCCGACTGGCAGGCTCATAGAGGGAGAACCGCGGCCCATCAGTTTGCAGAGGGAGAGCTGCGGGCCAGCGCGCAGAGGAACACCTGCGGGCCAACTGGTATAGGGAAAGGTGCGGGCCATTGGCTTCCAAAGGGATAGCTGCGGAACAGTGATGTGGGGAGAGAGACCGCGAAGAGCGTATCTCGCAGCGAGAGACCTGAGATATATTTCCAGTCTTGGCTTCACAGATACAAATGCGGGCCCGAGAACTCGCACCCAAAGAGCTGTGAGCCGACAAGTGGTTCGTAGAGGGAGACTTGCGGGCCCAAGAATGTTGTTGGAGGTATGCTGCTGATGGGGCAAAAGGGTGCGTTACCTGCTGATATAGGGAGATGCAGCGTGAAAGGGGTATCTCGCACAGACAGAGCTCCGGTATATTAAATTACCCCTGGACCTTTCTTTTATATTTTCACTCGATGCGAGGCACAAGATGGCTGCTAACCCTTCCTGGTTTGAAGTGTTAGCAGCCAATAAGTGAACACTTCCTGGTTTGAAGTGTTAACAGCCAATCAGAGGCAAGCTTGTGTTCGGGAGTTAGGCACCGTCCAGATATATAAATCTTTTTTTCTTTTAATATCTCAAAAACTGCTACGGATTTACACCATTTCAACAAAAGCGCGCTTTCTGGACCAAGACTTTGCTCCCTGCCAAATTTAGCGTAAATCAGTTCAGCAGTGTGACCTGCAACCTAGTCTAAAGTTTCCTATGGAAAATGCTGGATGGCTCCGGTCGTGGGTGCAAATATCTCGCAACTTGCTTTCAATCAACAACCAACCTTGTACGTCCTCAATACACCCCTAAACTTTCAAGATAGGAGCTGATCAAAAAAGAAAAACTTTTTGGAAAATGTAGTAAAGATTTGTCAAACGACGCCAAAGTTATAAGCACATGGAGTACTCCAGGAGGGGGGCCGCGCAACCTCCTACCCATCATGAGTGATGCCCCAGGTCTGCGGGGACCCCAGCGGGCACCCGCAGCCCCAGCGAGCCCCCGCTAATATTTTTTAAGAAATGCCCCCGGGACCTAGACCACCCCGGGGTCTCATTCAAATAAAATGTGGGAACCCGCGACCCCCACGCGAATTGCACCGATATTTAAATGAAAAAATGTGTTTCTACCCTGCCCCTTTCTCTTGTTTTTATACCTTTGTTTCTCTGTTTTCTGGTGACTTGCTTCTACCGAGATACAAGATGGCTGCCAACACTTCCTGATTTGGAGTGTTGATAGCCAATCACAGTGAAACTCATGCTCGGGACTTAGGCTCTGCCCAGATATCGAAACTTTTATTTTTGTAATTGCTCAGCAACTACTGACCGGATTTACACCATTTAAAAAGAAGGTCGCTTTCTTATCCAAGCACTACCTTTTTGCCAAACTTGGAGTAATTCCGTTCAGTAGTTTTGGCTCTAGCCTTGCACAAAGTTTCCTATGGGAAATAGATTTTTTGACTCTTATTCTCTGAATTTCTCAAAAACTACTGAACAGATTTACACCATTTAAATAAAAGGTCGCTTTTTTAACCAAGCTCTACCTTTCTTCCAAATTTGGGGTAATTCCGTTCAGCAGTTCGGGCTCTGGCTCGTCACAAAATTTCCTATGGAAATGAACATGGAGAAAACGCGTTTGGGGACTCCCCTTTTTTCTCAGCCCCCGCTAGACGAATCATGCCCAAACTTTCCGGATAGCAGCTGACCTGGATAGACTTTTTTTGGGGAGAATTTCGCAAAAAATTCGTCAAACGACGCCAAAGTTATTAGCAAATCAAAAAATGCTTTTCCTATGGAAACTAGGTTGTAACTATAACTACCTACTGGCGACCGCCAGTATATGTACATTTATATATGTACGTATTATCTACTGGCGGTCGCCAGTAGATAGTTATAGTTAGGACCTATTTTCCATAGGAAATCCGCAACATTCTATTCCCAATAAGTCTGGCGCCAGTTGATGAATCCTCGCGAAATGTTCCAAACTTTTGGCCAGCTCCGCTCCGCACCTACCCGTGGTGATTCGTCAAGCGGGGGCTGAGAAAAAAGGGTGGTCCCAAAATGCATTTTCCCCATGCAATTTCCCATAGGATCTGTTGTCGCAGCTACAGCCTGAACCGCTGAACGGAATGACATCAAATTTGGCAAAGAGGTAGTCCTCAGTTCAGACTCATGCCTTTTGCATAAATGGTGTGAATCCATTCAGTAGTTTCTGAGAAAATTAGAGTTAAAAGTACATATATATCTATGGCCGGGGAGGATCCGCGGACCCTACCCGCTCCGTAAGCGCACCCTCCCCGAACCGAGCACGCAGCCTCCTGATCGCGCGCTGAATTCTAATTGGCTATCGAGTGTCTATCTACATTCGAAACCAGGAACTGTTGGTAGCCATTTTCTGCCTTGGTAGAAGCAAGGCTGAAGAAGGAAGGGGAATAAGTGTGTAAAACATATAAAGGGGGCAGAGTGGAAATACTCTGACCCTCTAGAGGTGCTTAGGGGGTCCCAGAAGGACCCCCTGGGGCCCCCATTTTTTAAAATAAAAAAAACGTCAAAATGCGCGCAGGGTGCGCGCATCCCATCGCGTTGGGTGCACGAATTCTCTCGCGTTGGGTGCGCGGATCCAAGGAAAAAAAAATTGAAAAAAGACAAGAAATCATTGGTTGTATTACAACTTTCTACACTGAAAGGTAGGGTGTATATTTCTGTTTGTTAAAGGCATGATTCTTATTGGTTAACAAAAACAGTTTGTAAGGAACATTATATATGATAAGCTGATATGTTGAAAAGTCAAGCACACTTGCTGTCTTGTTTAGCAACATTGTGTGCTGAAATTGTGACCTGTGTGCTCAGTGCAGTGTTCCGTTACCTGTTTCTATGGTAACAGGCAGAAGGCAGATTGGGGGAAGGGTTGAAATGTATTTCATTTTCTGGTACTTTAAATTCTGGACCCGTGTTCTAAACATCGTCGTATCATGACGATTTTGGTATCAGCAGACCGCAAATGATTAGGATACTATGCACAAGCATTTTCGCCATATTCGGGTGAAGAAATCACCCTGAAATCATAGTTTCCATTCTGATCCCTCGGTTTCCATTGAACGACAGCCATTTTGTGATTGCCCTCACATAGGCCAATGACTAGGCCAAAATCGAGTCTGAAGGACACATACACCTTTGCTGACTCCTCTGTGACCTGGGCAAGCTGACTCCACTGCCTGAAGCCAAACCTGTTCGGCCAGTTCCTTTCCCAGTGGCCGAATGAGATTAGTATCAAAGCACAACATATCGTAAAACCTTTCATCACTCACAAGCCATGCCTAATCCCACACACACCTGTCCCTGTTTCTTACTTTATGACTTGCTTTACGAGGAGGAGGTGCCCGTTTTTATTGGGGGTCCGTCGATATCTGATGAAGGTACTGAGCCTTGCCCGGTAATTGATTGAGGGCTGGACAAACTGAAATATGGGCTTGTCGTCATGACTCTGCTTTTTCTTTGTAGTGAAAATATGTGAATGGTCAACTATAAAATAAGGAATGTTTGCCTAAAGCATAATATTTTGTATAAAAGAGAAGGCTGGCTTTGTAAGTTTGAGCAGTCTCCTGAGAATATACACCGTGTTGTACTTCTAGGGGATACCTGTTACTGGTTGCAGCCAATAAATACGATCTTTGACTTCACCAGGAAGACTCTGTGTTTCTGTAGTCTGAAACAGGAAGAACTCGAAGTCTTAGGGTGTGTTCCCTGGCACCGCTGGGTTCTGAAAAACCCAGTACTTCAATTTGGAAATGGTTGAAATGTTTAACCAATAGAAATGTGTGTTTGTTTTTGAATTTATGTGTGAAGGATTGTGATTTGATGTTTACATGTATATGTGTGGAAAATGAAAGGGAGACTTTTCCATTCTTTGTTTTCGCCGAGAGGTGCACAGTGCAGAGATTCTGTAAAAGAAAATCTGGCGTGTGACTGATATACTTCTTAATCTAAAAAAATGTGAGCTATTTAATTGTGAGGGGATGTATGTAGACTAGTTTGATTTTAATCAGACTAATGTATTTCTCCTGTTAAAGTGTAGGGAGTGCTTTTTTCTCTACAATCCTATTGACAGTATGTGTGCATGTAGAAACCATTCTGTGATAAGCATTTGTGTTTTTCATGTGTTTGCAGACAGATAACTGTGCTGTTTTTATATTTTGGTAGAATTAGAAACCAGTCATTGTTTATGAATTTGTGAAATGAGTTATGTTTCTATACTAAAATGTAGTACTCCTTCTAGATGAAGAAATGTGTTTTGGTATAGTGCAAGGGATAGTGTTGTTTGTCTAGAATCACACTGTGAGTCTGTGTGCATTTGGGAACCACTGTGAGAGAAGCATTTGGTAACATCGTGTATTTGCTGACAGATAACTGTTTTAAAACCTGTCATGTTGTCAAGTGTCAGTAGCATTAGAAGCCAGTCTTTGGTTATGCATTGATAAAATGAGTCAGGGTTTGACACAAAAGTGCAGTCCTGAAATATGTACATTGTGTGCAGTTCCCTTACCACTTCTACAGTAGTGAATGAGTTTTGGTAAACTCCTAGGGATAATGGTTGTTGTCTAGAATCACACAGTGAGTCTGTGTGCATTTGGGAACCACTGTGAGAGAAGCATTTGGTAACATCGTGTATTTGCTGACAGATAACTGTTTTAAAACCTGTCATGTTGTCAAGTTTTAGTAGCATTAGAAGCCAGTCTTTGGTTATGCATTGATAAAATAAGTCATGCTTTGACACTAATGTGCTGTACTTTAAAATGTAAATTGTGTGTAGTCTCCTTACCCCTTGCACAGTAGTGAATGAGTTTTGGTAAGCTGCTAGGGATAGTGTTGCTTGTCTAGAATCACACTGTGAGTCTGTGTGAATTTGGGAACCACTGTGAGAGAAGAATTTGGTAACATCGTGTATTTGCTGACGGATAACTGTTTTAAAACCTGTCTTGTTGTCAAGTTTTAGTAGCATTAGAAGGCAGTTTTTGCTTATGCTTTGATTAAATGAGTCAGGCTTTGACACAAAAGTGCAGTCCTGAAATGTGTAGATTGTGTGCACTTCCCTTACCACTTCTACTGTAGTGAATGAGTTTTGGTAAACTCCTAGGGATAGTGGTGCTTGTCTAGAATCCCACTGTGAGTCTGTGTGCATTTGGGAACCACCGTGAGAGAAGGATTGGGTAACATTGTGTATTTTCTGACAGATAATTATTTTAAACCCGGTCATGTAGTCAAGTTTTAGTAGCATTAGAAGATAGTCTTTGCTTATGCATTGATAAAATGAGTCAGAGTTGGACACTAAGGTGCAGTACCATGTACTATTCTCTTCACTGTGCCAGAACTGAAAATTTAAAAGTTTTACCCAGGCACTGTCCTAGCAGTAGTCTGATGATTTAGTCAGTTTCTAAGTATTTATATTGTGAACCATACATTACCACATAGACTGCTTCAAATGTCTATGCAGTATGCATGCAGTCTTCTAACATACTATACACTTGTCTTTCACACCTTCAATTCCCTAGTCAGTATCCATACACTTCCAGGAAACACCCTGTCACTCCCTTTGCACTCCTCTAGTGACCCATTCAGTACCAAGTACTAATATATTCACTGTGCCAAAAGCCAACCACTTATAAATTCACCCAGGCACTCTCCTTGCTGTACTCTAATCATTCAGTCAGTACCGAAGTACTCATGCAGTGAGCCAGGCCTTATCACACAGACTGCTTCAAACGCCTATTCACTATGCATGCAGTCTTCTAACCACCTACACAGTGGCTTTTCACACCTTCAATTCACTAGTAAGTATCTATACACTTCCAGGAAACACCCTGTCACTCCCTTTGCAGTCCTCTAGTGACCCATTCAGCACCATGTACTAATCCATTCACTGTGCCAAAACCCAAACACTTAGACATTCACCAAGACACTCTCTTTGCAGTACTCTAATCATTCAGTCAGTGCCTAAGTATTCATGCACTGAGCTAGGGCTTAGCACATGGACTGCTTCAAACCCCTATCCACTATGCATGCAGTCTTCTAACCACCTAGACACTTGTTTTTCACACTTTCAATTCCCTAGTCAGTATCCATACAGTCCAGCAAACATCCTGTCACTCCCTTTGCACTCCTCTAGTGAGCCATTCAGTACCAAGTACTAATCCATTCCCTGCGCCAAAAGCCTACCACTTATAAATTCACCCAGGCAGTCTCCTTGCTGTACTCTAATCATTCAGTCAGTACCCAAGTATTCATGCAGTGAGCCAGGCCTTATGACATAGACTGCTTCAAACGCTTATTCACTATGCATGCAGGCCTCTAACCACCTACACAGTTGTCTTTCACACCTTCAATTCCCCAGTCAGTATTCATACACTTCTAGCAAACACCCTGTTACTCACCCAGTGTGTCTCCTTATAGTACTGTAATCATTCAGTCAGTTAGCATGTAGTCTCTTAGTGAGGTAGGCTTTAGAGCATGAACTGCTTCAAGGTAGTATGCACTATGCATGTAGTGTTTTAACAATCGTCACACTTGTGGTTCAGGGCTATAGTTTCTTAGTCAGTTGTACAGTAATGGAATAGTATAAATTTGAAAGTTATTAATGTACATTTATTTGTGATTCTTTTTTACAGATACAGAACAGGAGTGTTTCTCATCTGTTTGCACTCTTCTCGTGCAAGATTGTTTGGATGAAGGGTCCTTCGGTGTTTCATCATACTTGCCGTGCCGTACGAGTATTTCTTGTTAGGATCCCCTTGCAACAGAACTCTTTTGCAAATCTTGCACGTGACCAAGGTGGCATTGATCTTTGTTTGCCCCTCGGGAAATGTAAAACATTTCCACACCACTGAAGGAAAACATTGTGGGCGTGGTGTGTCCTCCAAAAATTCATCCTTAGATTCGGTGAATATTTTAAAGCGACAACATTTACAGTTTTTGTAAGTTAAACTTATAAAATGTTGTTAGCTGTAAGCATTTTATATATCTGTGATTTGTATCTTGTGGTATTTTGTTGAGAATAGCATGTTGGAGTTTTTTTAACAATCTTTTTGATTGTTTTTTTTTTGCCTGCTGTTAAGTGATGAGTACGATTGAAATCACTATTTTTAGTGAAATTTAATATATTCTGAAAACAGCAAAAAAGGAATTATGCTGTCTTGTAAAAAATGTAATATTACATGTTATAATTTTTTTTTCCTTTTCTTTCACAGATCCTAATTTTAAAATAAGCAATTTATATGAATTTAGATTGCAATGAAAATCTGAAAAAAATGTGTACCATTTTTTATTCCTATTTCTGTGAAGGTAAGTTTAACTAAGTCTCAATATGCATAATGAGGAGGTCTGCAAGAAGCTACAAAGTTGAAACATGTTTCTAAAAAGACTCTGTTTATACCTATGTAGTTTTGAAATCTGATAATCAGATATCATGTGACCTGCAAAAAAAGAGATTTGAGGGGTTCATAAAATTTCCCATTGTAGCTATTGAAGGACCGCAATCATTTCAATCATTCTTCTTTGAACATCTTTGCAGACAAAACTCTGTGGTTACCTTCTATCTTTCGCAAGGCATTTTAAAACCGGAAATATGTCACTTTTTGTAACATAGTTATTGTGCAAGACACTCTTTCATATTTACAAAGAGAGGAAAAGGCACTCTGGGGCCGATTCCGATCCTGGAAAAATTTCCCCCGTCCGAATTGAATCTGGATTTTTTTCCGTACGAATCGTACAAGTAGCGTACAAACTGCCAAGTACATTCGCATGGGAAAAACTCCATACGAATCACATCGGGAAAATTTCCCCACACGTCCTCGGGTCGGAAATTGTGTCCGACACATCCCCGGACGATTTACCATACGAATCGGAAAAATGAAGTCCGACCGCGCAAGTACAATCACTCCCGTCCTTTCGATTTCACAACTGTATGGAAAAAACACCATATGGACCGAACTCCCATGGCAACCATGGAGACACGTGCCCGCATACGCGCCGAACACCCCACCACAGACCCCGCATGTATGCGCAAAATGCCCCCCGGCCGCGGATGTACGTGCCAAACCCCCACCAGTGTATGCATGGAGCGTACCCCCACCCATGTATGCATGGAGCGTACCAACTCCCCACCCGTGTATGTACGGACTGTACCCACACCCCACCCGTGTATGTATGGACCGTACCCCCACCCCACCCGTGTATGTACGGACCGTACCCCCACCCCACCCGTATATGTACGGACCATACCCCCACCCCACCAGTGTATGTATCGGACCGTACCCACACCCCACCCGTGTATGAATGGAGCGTACAACACCCCACCAGTGTATGTACGGACCGTACCCCCACCCGTGTATGTACGGACCGTACCCCCACCCGTGTATGAATGGAGCGTACCCCCACCCCACCAGTGTATGTACAGACCGTACCCCCACCCGTGTCTGTACGGACTGTGCCCCCACCCCACCAGTGTATGTACGGACCGTACCCCCACCCGTGTATGTACGGACTGTACCCCCACCCCACCAGTGTATGTACGGTACCCCCACCCGTGTATGTACGGACCGTACCCCCACCCGTGTATGCATGGAGCGTACCAACTCCCCACCCGTGTATGTACAGACCGTACCCCCACCCCACCAGTGTATGTACAGACCGTACCCCCACCCGTGTATGCATGGAGCATACCCCCACCCCACCAGTGTATGTACGGACCGTACCCCCACCCGTGTATGCATGGAGCGTACCCCCACCCGTGTATGTACGGACCGTATCCCCACCCATGTATGCATGGAGAGTACCAACTCCCCACCTGTGTATGTATGGACCCTACACCCAGCCCCCCCTGTATGTACGGTGCGAAACACCACCACCGATGGACGGTGCGGACCAACACCCTGCCCGTGTTCGTATGCACCCTACCCCAGGCCACACACCAGCACCCTCACCCAACAGCGTGCATGTACGAGTCGTACTAAGCCATAGCAAAGGACAGCACTGTACAACAACATGGCCCATGTATGCACCGTACAGACACAAAAAACACTCGTACTGAACCAGGACAAACCATAAAAACACAAGGAGAGTCAATTCGAGGCACACAACTCCACAAAACATATCCAACAAGGCCAAATCCATCCTCCACACTGACCTGCAACTGACAAACAGCTAAACAGAGGCCCAAACCACTACCACTCCTTATAACACACCCACCCAAAGTTCAAACACAGCCACACCCACAAATGGACCAATAAAAAGGCCCAGCACACACAAACCATGATCTTTTGCAACAGATCCCCTATACTACATACATCAATACATCTTACACTTGCACTCCTTCACACAACCACCATCACAAACACACCCTCATCACATTCACACACACACACCTGCACAACCACACTCACACACCCACAACCATCCACACCCACACCCCCACAACCATCCACACCCACACCCCACACCATGCCCACTAACAAGAATCCAAAGTTCACAAAGGAGGAGCTGGAGGTCCTTGTCGACGAAATCATCAGAGTCGAGCCACAGCTCTTTGGAACATTGGTCAGACGGACCAGCATATCCGAAAAATCTGCCATGTGGGAGAGGATAGTCAATTCCGTGAATGCTGTTGGGGCCACCAGAAGGACCAGGCATGAGTGCCAAGCCAGGTGGTACGATCTGCGGAGGACGGTCCGCCGCAAAATGACGGACGACCACAACCAGGCCAACATCACTGGAGGAGGTCCGTCCCGCAGACCAATACACTACCATCCCTGGGAGGAGAAGGTGATGGCCACGCTGCCGCCAGTGGGAGTAGACGGACTAGAAGGAGTCCGAGAGCCTGGTGAGTACACAAACAACTCACCTAACATGGGGGGAACGCCATATACAACCCAAATACCAATCATCCACGCAACCCCCCCAAAGCCCGCACCGTACACAACCACACTCCAAAAACACACACATGCCACTAGCGCCTCCATGCCCCATGCCCCAAGCAAGGCCATGCCAAGTCACAGGCCACACAAAACACCAACACAAGACAGGACGTCCCCGATGCCGGGAGGGTGGGCCTCAAAACTAACATAGAGCAACTCTGAAGCACACAACAATGCCCTCAGCCCATATGGCTTAGGGCACAGCCATACAAACACTGTGTCCCCACACAGTACTGTTTTGCCTGCTAATGGTGGCCGCGTTGCAGGACGACATGGGTATGAAGGCACAATTTGCACATAACAGCAGCTAATGAAGACGCATCACACTGAAAGAGTGTCAGCACACACCGCCACAGCAGCAGTGCAGACTCAGACACTCCGCCCAATGGGTGCCGGCAGAGAAGAAACAAACCCACATGAACAAGCCAATGGACTTTGAAAGACCTGCAAACTGTGTGTGCCCAGGAAGCTGGGCTGAGGTGACAGAGGGTGACACACAGAGGGAGGGAGAGGGGCAGAGAGAGGGACAGAGACAGAGGTGGACACAGGGAGACAGACAGAGGGAGGGAGGAGGCTGACAGAGGGAGGGAGAAGGGGAGACGGACAGAGGGAGGAGGCTGACAGAGGGAGGGAGAAAGGGAGACGGACAGAGGGAGGAGGCTGACAGAGGGAGGGAGAAAGGGAGACAGACAGAGGGAGGAGGCTGATAGAGGGAGGGGGAAAGGGCGACGGAGGGAGACGGACAGAGGGAGGAGGCTGACAGAGGGAGGGAGAAGGGGAGATGGACAGAGGGAGGAAGCTGACAGAGGGAGGGAGAAAGGGAGACGGACAGAGGGAGGAGGCTGACAGAGGGAGGGAGAAAGGGAGACAGAGGGAGACCAAATCACCCTTGGGTGGTGTGGCCATGTCCGCTCGTCAGCAGGTGGACTGTGTGCATGTAGACAAGGTTTGGCACTGCGTGAACCCCCCTTCAACCTTTGATAAACACTGGGCCATCTGTCAATCTGTGCACGAGTACATCCGTGCTGCAGGCACAAACACAACCTTACACCCAGTATACCCACCCACTGTGTTTGTCAGAACCCTGTCACAAATTGTTAAGTTACCTACCTGCATTCTCAAATAGCATGGAAAAAACACCATTTGGCCACGTACAGTGCAACACGTAAGGCGGCTCTGCATGGGTTGCTACGCCCGCTCACTACACTGCTGACTGCGTTCCCAAAAGATGCATCAACTAAGATTGTGTCACACATAGGTAAAGTGTCGAAAGCTGTGGCCAAGGGACATACCCATGCACAAGTGCACTGTGAGAGGAATGCTAGCCAAATCCAACCACCCAGAGGAACTGTGCCTAATCAAAAATGAATGAAACATGGATGTCGCATGTAACACAATTAACACTGTCTCTCTCACACACAGGTCAACGTCGTCGATCTCCCCCCAACACTGGGGGGGAAGACTCACAGGACCAGGCTCTGCGTGAAGAGGACCCCACCGGCAGCGACGACTCTCACCACTCCGTGGATGACCCAGACCAGCCTGGCCCCTCTGGTGTCCAACCACCTGCAGCTCCTGCGTCAGGTACAACTGTGCCAACCACCACCCCCATTCCTGCCACATCCCAGGAGACACCCAGGAGCCCTGCCCGCACACAACAACACAGCCAGTCTGTCCAGGAGGGACAAGGTTCTCCGGGCACCCAGGAGGAGGCAGGCGACACCGCAAATGCCATCCCTCAGGGGTCCTGGAGACCCGATGTGCCCACAACGGCAGGCCAGGTGCAAGTGGGCAGGGGTGGTGGGAGTGGAGGACGGCGGAGGCGCGAACCTGACCAGTTGGCTCAGGAACCGGTAATGTCACACGTCAGAAACATCCTGGACGCATAACGGCATGACTCCAGAGGCATCGACCAGGTAGTGGAGACCCTCAATGAGATGAAGACCCTGCAGGTCGAGCATCATGCCAGTCATCTACAACACCATGGACGGATGGAGGCAAGACTGGCTGAGCTCCTGGCGGTGCACAGGGACGTGAGCCAATCACTCCGTCAGATCGCCCAAAGCCTGGCAAACCCTCCCTTTGCCACCAGGCGTAGAGCAGCACTAGAAACAGGGAGGGAGGAGGAGGAGGATTCATCTGACGGAGCGTCCCTAGCATCGTCAAGGCCTGCTTCTGAGGGTCCCCGCAGGAAGGTGGGTCGTCCACGCAAAAGACCGTGAGAGTCAGCGGAACATCACCATCTCCCAGGTCACCTGGCCTGGCACCTGGCCCTCTGGCCCAACAGCAGCACAGCAGCAACTGACATTCTCTGCCACATGGCCTTGCTGGTCACTGTCTGACCAATGTTGACAAAGACTGTGGCACAGACTCTGATGACTTTCAATGGCAGGATACCAACTCCCCCTGTGAACTTTGGATTCTACACTCCCGCCAAGCACCTCCTGTCACCCCCCCAAACACGTACCCCAGCACCAATAAAAATCATCACAATCACAAGATGATGCCGTCAGTTTGCATTATTCCACTACATGTGTGTGTTGTAAAGTCAAACCATGCCTGATTTCAGAAGTAACTCCAAACATCCATACCCTGGGGTCTGAGTCTGGCACAGGACACACATGGGTCACAATGTACCATCCAAGACAGACATGGATCACCATACTCACCCGTGATGGGCCCAACCAGCTGAGGGGGTGCCCGCACAACTGTGGCTACAGACCTATTTAGAAGAGCAACAGTCATGCGCAGAGGTCAGGGATCATGTGGAGTGTCGTGGGGTGGGAGTCCCAGGTATATGTAGACACGTTGCAGAACCATGTCCTGCATGCTTGAGTCAGGTGGATGTGGAGAATGGTGGGCCAGCCAAGGTTGGATGCATGGAGATGGCACAATTGGTTGTTGGATCACAGTGCCACAAGGTTGTGTTGTGGTTGTGGGCTGCATCCTGAGTGTGTGCATGGATTGAGAAGGTCATCCTGCAGCTGGCAGTGATCCACTCCCCCCATCTCTGTTGGACGTTGATGTGGCCTGGTCGCCGGATGTAGTAGCAGAGCTGTGCAGATGCACCCTGGATGTGGACAAGTATCATGGGATTTCTAACGCACATGTCCGTAGAGTGCACGGTAGGATTAGACACGGATGTCGTAGTTGACCTGGGGGATGGTCTCCCTCTTGCCTTGAGGTTGATGGAACTGGGCATCTTGTGCATAATGCAGAGTGTGCTGCCGCATGAGGCACAGATGCTGCTGATCAGCATAGCACATGTCAGCAAGCAATCCATGATGAACACCAGCTCGTTTGCGTGGACACTGGGTGCCCTTGCTGCAGGGCCTGCAGCAGCATGCGCCATGTCAAGAAAACAATGCCACAAGTAGCACACAAAGACAAGGATCTCAGGAAGGAACTATGCAAAAGGTGTATGTCAAGGAAGGAATGTCTGGTTCAACATGGCACACACACACACAATGGATTCACATGCAGCACAGTGGCCGTCGTGGAGACTGACATGCCACAATACCTACACAGCCATGGACATCATGCACAATACAGAATCTAATCCCTGACAAACAGCTTGCATCTTGCTACTCTACACATAGACTCATATGCACCATCTCTGAGAACAATGCCAGACATGCCACATGCACAGTGGCAACAGACCACCATTGACAGAGATGAGGCACCTTGGAGGCAGAGGGACACCTTTATTACTCATGTGTGTCGGAATGCTAATGCAACTCTGTCAACACATACACAGGTCATGTGGATGAACACGTGGGACCAACACTGGCACCCCCCTTACCACCACAGATGCTGGAAATCCATGGCACTGGCACACAAGTGACGGGTTACAGCTAAACACCCCCTGCTGCTCACGGAGAGGCTGCTATACACCATTGAGCCCCTAATGGGGAATTCACACACCATGTCAACCCGGTGCAACCCGTATGTTTCCGAGGGCAGTGTTACACACATTGATGGCTCCATCACAATCCACAATCCCATTACAGATGAGTGTCACCAAGTCTGACCATCAATTCAGGTGAATTCAGCTCCATGTCATGTGCCCCATGGTGATTCTACATGTATGTAAAGTATCCAAACATGAACAGGAGCAGTGCAAAACCATTCAAAACAAATACCACTCCCAAAAAGCCGTGCTGCATCCCTTACCCGAAGGAGATTTTCGAACTTGTCCGTGCATGTAACGCTGATTCAGCACATGTTGCTGTGTTCATGAGGAATAGCAGGAGCACAACAATGCCACCAGCAGACAGCATGCGCAAGTACTTGTGGATGGGAGACACACCAGAAGTCAGCCAAAAGAAGCACATCCGCATGCATGTGCATGTACTCAACACGTATAAGGTTGTCAACATGCTAGGTGACAATGATGACTCTGGATAAACATTCTTCTATTGCACCATCACTCGAGTGACACATCCAAACACACCTCTGACTCACTTGGCAGACATGCAGATGGACACACACATTGCAACACTTGCCACACACGGCCCAATGCGTGCACACTCAGACACTGGAACTCACCACTAAGCAAAGAAGTTGCGTATGAGCCGACTCCGCATGTCCTCTATCGCCTCCTCCTCCTCCACATCACTTGCCTCGTGACCAAGCCCTTCATCCTCCACGGGTGGATGGTCCTGCTCATCTGGATCCAGGATGAGTGGCACAGCTTTCTCCACTGCCATGTTGTGCAGCATGCAGCACACAAGGAATATCTTGCAGACCTGCACCGGTGCATATGGGAGTGCGCCACCGGTCTTGTGGAGGCAACGGAATCGGCTCTTCAGGAGGCCAAACGTCCTCTCTATCACTCGCCTGGTCCGCCCATGGGCGTTGTTGTAGCGGTGATCGGCAGCCGTGCTGGGGTTGCGGAGAGGCATGATCAGCCATGGCATGTTGGGATAGCCAGCGTCCCCTACATGGAAACATCATGGACAACAGTGGGTCAGGAGAAGCAGTAAGACAGGAAGATGACGTTAAATACAGGACTGCCAGAGTATACCCACCAACAATACATGCTCGTTCGTTGCACAGCTGCAGCATCATTTCAGGCAGCCTGCTACGCCTCATGATGTAGGCATCGTGTGCTGATCCTGGAAAACGAGCACAGACATGTGAAATCACCATGTTGGCAAGACACACCGCAAGGGCATTAATGGAGTGGTAATGCTTGCGGTTCCAATACGCTACCTCCTGTGCCTGTGGTGCTACCAAAGCCACATGTGTTCCATCTATGGACCCAATGACATGGGGCATCCCTCCCAGGGCATAGAACTCACGCTTGACACCTGTCAACTGCTCAGGAGTTGGGAATTTAATGAACTCATCCATGTGCTCCAACATGGCCTCTAAAAAATCATGCAGAACACGGCTGAACATGGTTTGGGACATGCCACCGACATGGGCAATGGTATGTTGAAAGGGACCCGTGGCCAAGAAATGTAGGGCTGCCATCACCTTCATCTTGGGTGTCAGTGCAGTAGGATACCTGTGTAGCGGTTGGAGGTGTGGTGCCAGCCGTGTCGTCAAGTCCTCAATCAAACGTTGGGGGAAGCGGTAGCGGCGTATACAGTCATGTTCCCTCAGGTCAGCCAAGTCCGGAATAGCTTGATGGAGAGGCGGAGCCCTGCAGTGAATTAGAAGGGACAACGAAGAGTGAGTACAGTACACCACCAATGTCAATGTACTGAGCACATGCTCAACAGGCAATACACATAAGCTACATACAGAGTCAGGTCTGTGCAATATGCCCTGGACACGTATGCCAGGCATGTGACACTCCTACCAAGAGCCAGCTACAAACGGTGATTCTCAACCTCAATATGCCATGCCATGAAACTAGCTGTGGGCCAGTGTAAGTGAGCAGGCAGACGCATTACAGGAGTTACAGACATCCTAATATGTGCAGAAGAAGGATGTTTATTGTACAGACAGGTTGCGGAACACTAGAGGCACAGGTCACATGTCATAGAATAAGGACAGACCACACACCTTGCCATGAAGGATTACATGTCAAGACTGATCACACATATATTGAGAGTATGCAGATATGTCCTTGTTTTGGAACTCAGTGACGATGCATACATACACACCTTACGTCAGATTACACATGTGTGCTGGTGTGTGTAACAGTGTGCCATGCCCATCTACAGACAGACACATGTTGGTTGCAGCAACTGCAGATGCATTTGACCAAACACCTAAAGCAAACCTATGGGAACACATGACACACACATGACATAGCTACAGCGTGCAACGTGGGCATTCACTTGTCAGGGGTAACATTCCGTGTACCTGGCATCAGGGGACATTTGCGGGTGTCGGTGACTGTGGCATGCCAGTGACGCATGGCCCACCAAGTCTGTACTACATGCACACATGTCAAAGGAGTGAAGGGGATGTGTGGCACATAGGGCACCATCACACGTGACATGTGTACACAGCTCATCATACTTTAATTAGCTTCACACCACAGGAGTATGGTGCCACATCACAGCCTGACCCACCTGTGCCCGACACATGTAGTACTGCACAGACAATGCCTTGATGTCCAGCCTTGGCCATGTATGACAGCTCAATTCCTTCCTGTGTGCCGCCTGTCACCACTGTCAGGTGTGAAACGCACCGTACATACGCTCTGAGGGCGTGTGTAGGGTCCCTATCAATATGGGAGTGCTGGTGTATGCGTACGCCATAGTGATATGGACCGTACACGCGTGTGTACTGTCCCTATCACTATGGTGGTGCTGGCATATGCGTACGCCATAGTAGTTCGGACCGTACACACACGTGTGTACGGTCCCTATCACTATGGGGGTGCTCGCGTACGTGTACGCCATAGTAGTTCGGACTGTACACACGCGTGTATACGGTCCCTATCACTATGGGGGTGCTGGCGTATGCGTACGCCATAGTGATACGGACAGTACACACGCGTCTGTACGGTCCCTATCACTACGGGGGTGCTCGCGTACGTGTACGCCATAGTAGTTCGGACCGTACACACGTGTGTGTACGGTCCCTATCACTATGGGGGTGCTCGCGTACGTGTATGCCATAGTAGTTCGGACCGTACACACGCGTGTGTGCGGTCCGAACTACTATGGCGTACACGTACGCGAGCACCCCCATAGTGATAGGGACCGTACACACGCGTGTGTACGGTCCGTATCACTATGGCGTATGCATACACCAGCACTCCCATAGTGATGGGGACCGTACACACGCGTGTACGGTCCGTTGCAATGCATTTGGGGTGCCCTAGAGCTGTGGAACGCACCGTACCTGTGTTGTAACATAGGATTGACATAGGGGACACATGAGGGACAAGTATAGGGGCCTAAATGCATGCTGGTTGTCATGGAGAGCGAGTTTCATGTTTGAATTTTGCATCATGTGGCCAGCAGAAGTCGGTTGGAGACAATATACTTTGTTGCAATGTGGTTGTTGACATTACATCATGCTCAATTTTAAAACGATGCAAAGCCTGTCACTGGGGTAGTTTTAAAGTGATTGGACGACACGTAGGATGCAAATGTGACTGAGCCAATCACTCTGTACTCCTGTAAATGAAACAGGCCAGCAAGGAAGATATAAGGCAGCCAGGTCCCTTGAGAGAGCACTTGCCTGCACATCCTTTCATTCCACAACACTGCTGCTGCTTGTGATTCCTCTGGCACCATGTCCAGGTCTGTGGAGAGGGCCCAGCCATTCACCATGGAGGAGAATATGGCGTTGGTGGATGTGATCCTCCCACAGTACACCATGCTGTATGGTCGACCAGGGGAGCAGGTGAGTGCAGACTCCACTAGCTTTAACTGTGCCCCTTTTTGTGACTGTGACTTCTGGCATTGTGTCCAGGTGTGACAGACATGCAGGGTTCTTCATAGTGGTTCCCAGGGGGGGAAGGGCTCATGTCTCCCATGCAGAGCATGCTGTAGTTCCTGTGCACAACGCACTTGCATAGTGCTTACTGTGACGATCACTGCATGGTGCATGCCGCTTTCGGACTGCCTAATCCTCCTGGAAATGTTATTTCTACAGTCCTGATGTGAGTCTGTGCTCCCCCCAGGGTGACAGGTGCCAGTACCCACAGATGTGTGTCTGTTCAGTGTACCTGTGGTGAGAGTGTCCAAATGATGTGGTCGTCCCCTGGACATTGGTGTGTGTGTGTGAGTCCCCTGTCATGTGGGTGTGTGCATATGTGGAGTGTTTCACCCCAGCTGCATGTGGGATGGATATACCCTGCCCATCTATTGTGAGGAGGGAGCTGTGCTGGATGTCTGCCATGCTGAGAAAGCCCCACATCTGTGACACCCCCAGTCTAGTGGCACATGTGCAGAGTGAGGTTTGTAGCGGCAGTTGCCAATGCCAGGTGATTGTTCGGTGCCTATGTGTGTCTGTGTACTCTGCTGAGGTAGCGTAAGTGGGCTGGGGCATGTGACTGTTTAGGGGTACTGTTCAGATTCCTGCTGTAACTTGGGATGCACAGTGTGAGCCTGCATCATTGATTGTGTTGCACCCCTCATGCCACCTGTGTACTTTCAATGGCACCTACTGCATTTGCCCATTCCCAGGAGGATGATGTCACTATGACAAAGGTGCGATGAGTTGGCTGCATACTATGGCCAGTTCAAACATGCATAATTTGTAATATGTGTGTCTCTGTATCATTGATAAGGTGGATTGATGTATTGCCACTTTTACATCCTCACAGGTAGGCTTCTGTGCCAAGGAGGAGATCTGGAAGCAAGCCGTCAGTGCCGTGAGGAGGACGGAGGGTCGGAAGCGGCGCCTAGCCCAGGTGAGGAAACGCTGGCAGGATATCCGGTGCTGGACGCGGAGGATTGCACGGGTCCTGCTGGGGGACTCACCTGAGAGCCACAAAAACTGTGGGCGCCGGCGTCTGACCCACATCCATAAGCGTGTGCTGGCGGTGGTCTTCCCCGACTTGGACAGGCGCTTACTGGAGAAGCAGCAGCAGGAAGGGGGTAGGTACATGTGTGTTTGTTGTGTGTGACCAGCTTTTGGAAGTGCGCAGTTGCATGGATACACTGCCAGGGTTTAAATGTGCAGTGCATATCCTGTTCCCCAAAGTAAAGCGGTGCTGTTCCTCCTCCCTTCCCCTCCTTGCCATGTGTTCCCTGGTCTGTGTGTAGTCACTCTTGCACAAAGTCATCTAGGCTGGCAGTTAATCCAAGTGCCCAATGCTTGCAGCATCATGTGTGGGGGTGGTGTGTAACAGGTTTTTGGACGTTGCCTGTGCCCTGGCCAGTTCTGTCATTGTGGGGTCCATGTTACTTGGCACTGATGCTGAGTCCCGACATGGGAGTGTGTGTTTCATGTGTACTGCCTTACTGCCTGCATGTCGAATGTTGTGCCCTCTGACATGATGTGCTTGAGTGTGAGATATGCATAGTGCAGGGATGGTGGCTTGTGTTCCAGTCATATCCATCCAGGGCCATGGAGTAGTGTGGCTACTACAGTCCCCTGGGGCACCTTCTCCTAGGTATCATGTGTGTCATCAGACAATGTGGACATTCTCTGTGTCTTCAGCATAGTTTGGGCCCTGTGGCATAGTACCCTGGCCTCATTTGTATTCACGTATACTGTGCTACATGTGTCCACTGTACAGGGTGACCTAATTTAGCCTGTGCATACTCACAGGGGCCAGTGCCTGTGTGTCTTGGCACAACTATCTGATGATGGTTGTTTGTCAGTGATATATGTGGACAGGCGCACCAGGGGTAGTTTGTGTACGATCAGGATTTATTGCAGGCCATGTGTTTTCATCCCAGACTGAGAGGTGTAAGTACTTCCTCTGTCTAAATCACATTGTCTCAGGTAGGGGGGGGTTGGTGCGGGCAAGGCCTACATGTCCAAACCTGATGTCTCCTTGCTCGGTCTGGCCAGTGTGTGATGTTTGTGTGGACAAACACTCAAGGTGCAGTGACCCAGTCATGTTGGCCATGGTTTTCAGTATTACCTTTGCAGCATGTCCCAAGAGTTGATAGACATGGTTCCTGCTCATCCCTTTCTTGGCTACGCTGTGTGTCGCAGATGCTGTGCTAGATTGTCCCCAGAACCTGGCTCCTCTGTACAATTTGATATCAAGTTATTTGCTATTGTGTCATGCTCTCCATATTTTAACAGTGGCATGGTGGGTCAACAAACTGTGTGTTGCAGGGACTACATATGTACCTTGTATTGTAGATGTTACTCTTGTTGCATTTCAGGCTATGCACTGTGACCTATGTAGAGTTGACTCATGTGACATATGTATACAGGTGTCTGATTTCTCCTGTCTCTTCACCTTGCCCACAGCATCGTCGGGGGACTACGAGGGAGACACTGGCACGGACCGTGAGGAGGGAGCGAGCACCAGTGCCAGCAGTGCTGAGTTGGCTGGCACATCGAGTGGCATGGAGGCCGACGGGAGTGCAGCGGAGGACCTGTCCAGTCAAACCACCACCGACTATGACGCTGACGGGTCCGAGGCTGAGCTCTCAGAGGGGGCGGAGGCTGCTCCCACAGCTGACAGCAGCAATCCATCACTACCCGCCCCCTCCATTCCGATCACCGGCCTCCCACTTGCTCGTGTCCCTTCCCGCCGTGCTAGGTCACCACGTGTCTCCTTCTTGCCAGGCACCGCACCCCCTGCCCCTGTCTCTACTGCTGCCACCAATGCCGAGTCTGTGGACATCCTGCGGCAGTTGCAGGTTGGTCAGACTGCGATGCTTAATGTCCTCCATGGCCACAGCCAAGTGCTCAATCAGATGGAGGCATACATGGAGGGCATTTCAGCTGCGCAGTCTGACCAACGCAACTTGCTGAGGTCCATAGACTCGACACTGACTGCAGCAGTGGGTCTCCTGCAGCGCTACGTCCCCCCCTACCCCTGAACCATCCACACTTCCCACTCCCATGCCTGTCCAAAGCACACCCAGATGTCCCCATGCACGCACCCCACCAGACACAGGCACCACACCACCAGGGAAGGCAAAGCGCACACCTCCTGGCACGCAAACATAGGGTGAAGTAGGCACACCCACTGGGTCGGGGGGGAAACGGAAGACACGCAGCCAGAGTGGGAGTCCACATTCCTCACGACCACCACCCTCCAAATCCACTCCCCTCAGCTCTCCTGGCCAAGAGTCGGACACAGGGTCAGTCCTGCCCAGTGTGTCCATCAGCCCCAGTGTGGCACCACCCTGCAAGCGGTGGAGGCAGGACACCGGCAGGGGAGTTGAGTCCCCCCCTGTCCACACCCTCCCCCAGTAGCGCTGCGACCCATCCCTCCGACCCCCCCCTCCTTGGGGCCTGTGGTTCCTTCGGGTGCAGGGGAGACGCTGGGCGACCTGGCAGTAGTGTGCAGCGCCGTGCTCGAATCCACCTTTGGCGCTGCCCCACCCCCTGTGTTGGAGTCGTCCGTCCCTGCACCCACAACACCTACCCTTGCCCCTCCTGTCCCTGCGGTGCCTGGTCCTTCCCCCCCACATGATGCCCCCCCCTGTGGATGACAAGGTAGTCTGAACTGTGCAGGCAAGCTAGGGGACACGCATCCCAATGTGTCCCCCACCTGGATTGGAACTATGGACTGCCCTATGGGCCTTGTGCATATGGAACTTTTCATACAATACATTTTAGAACATTGCTGAATAAAGCTATTTTATTTTCCTTGGCACACTACTGCTTTTCTGGCATTGCTGTTGGTGGTGCTGCTCCATGATTTGGGGTGGCGATAATGTATTAGGTGTCTGGGATATGTTGTAGTGTGCTGGTCGTGGGGTGGACCCTGTTATCTGTGTGCCATCAAACGGTATTTGCTATCAAACTTTGCTCATGTAAGCTGTTACTGCATGGTGACATTGTCCCAAGGCATGTACCTTCCTCTGTGGACCCTGACTTCTTCCCTGCAGGGTGTTGTGAAGACATTTGTGCAATGCTGTGTCTACATTTGCTGGGTGTGTGACGGACCCCTTCAACTTTGGCCATGCATGCTGGGCAAGGTCTCCACCTGCATCATTTGTGGCATCCTTGGGGGTCACCGTACTTGTGACTGGAGTAGATTGACATGACTTCATGTGTACATGTTACCTTTTCCGCACTATGCATGTGTGTATTGCCAGCCTCGCACACATGTGTTTCGTGTTCTGCTGGGTCTTTGAGCACCTGACTGACAATTGTGGGCATTGTATCTGTGGGTACTCTACCCCTTTCTTTCCATGGGCACAGCTGGGAGGACTCTGCACACACCCCTCCTGTGTCTGGGCACTGCTGGGAGGACTCTGCACACACCCCTCCTGTGTCTGGGCACTGCTGGGAGTGATAGGCACCCACCCCTCCTATGTCTGGGCACTGCTGGGAGGACTCTGCACCCACCCCTCCTGTGTCTGGGCACTGCTGGGAGTGATAGGCACACACCCTTCCTGTGTCTGGGCACTGCTGGGGGGACTCTGCACCCACCCCTCCTATGTCTGGGCACTGCTGGGAGGACTCTCACCCACCCCTCCAATGTCTGGGCACTGCTGGGAGGACTCTGCACACACCCCTCCTGTGTCTGGGCACTGCTGGGAGTGATAGGCACCCACCCCTCCTATGTCTGGGCACTACTGGGAGGACTCTGCACACACCCCTCCTGTGTCTGGGCACTGCTGGGAGGACTCTGCACCCACCCCTCCTGTGTCTGGGCACTGCTGGGAGTGATAGGCACACACCCCTCCTGTGTCTGGGCACTGCTGGGAGGACTCTGCACACACCCCTCCTGTGTCTGGGCACTGCTGGGAGGACTCTGCACCCACCCCTCCTGCGTCTGGGCACTGCTGGGAGGACTCTGCACACACCCCTCCTGCGTCTGGGCACTGCTGGGAGTGATAGGCACACAACCCTCCTGTGTCTGGGCACTGCTGGGAGTGATAGGCACCCACCCCTCCTGTGTCTGGGCACTGCTGGGAGTGATAGGCACACACCCCTCCTGTGTCTGGGCACTGCTGGGAGGACTCTGCACACACCCCTCCTGTGTCTGGGCACTGCTGGGAGTGATAGGCACCCACCCCTCCTATGTCTGGGCACTGCTGGGGGGACTCTGCACCCACGCCTCCTGTGTCTGGGCACTGCTGAGAGTGATAGGCACACACCCCTCCTGTGTCTGGGCACTGCTGGGAGTGATAGGCACCCACCCCTCCAATGTCTGGGCACAGCTGGGGGGACTCTGCACCCACCCCTCCTATGTCTGGGCACTGTTGGGAGGACTCTGCACCCACCCCTCCTGTGTCTGGGCACTGCTGGGGGGACTCTGCACCCACCCCTCCTGTGTCTGGGCACTGCTGGGAGTGATAGGCAACCACCCCTCCTATGTCTGGCTATGTACGCTCCATGCATACACGGGTGGGGGTACGCTCCATACATACACGGGTGGGGGTACGCTCCGGACATACACCGGTGGGGTGGCAGTATGTTCCATTCATACACGTGTGGGGGTGTGCTTCGTACATACCCGTAACACGCTCTGCGGGCCTGGGTACGGGTCGTACCCATGCCTTTGGAACATGGGTACGGTGCGGACCCCCAATGTTGGCGTGCCGTAGGGGTCCGCGCCGTACCCAGCACTTCAGAGCGTGGGTACGGGCCGTACCATGCACACACCTACGTCACCCCAACAATGGCGGTACGACCCGTACCCACGTTTGGAAGGCCTGGGTATGGGCCGTACCAGCATTGTTGGGGTGATGTAGGGGTACGCGTGGTCTGACCCGTGCCCACGCTCTGAAGGCCTGGGTACGGCATGGACCCCTACACCACCCCAACATTGGGGGTCCGCACCATACCCACGCTCTTCAAGCATGGGTACGGTGCGGACCCCTATGACACCCCAACATTGGGGGTCCGCACCGTACCCACGCTCTTAAAGCATGGGTACGGTGCGGACCCCCAATGGGGTGCCGTAGGGGTGCGCACCGTACCCGGGCCTTCTGGGCGTGGGTACGGGTCGGCCACGCGTACCCCTACGTCACCCCAACAATGCTGGTAAGGCCCGTACCCAGGCCTTTCGAACGTGGGTACGGGTCGTACCTCCATTGTTGGGGTGACGTAGGTGTGTGCGTGGTACGGCCCGTACCCACGCTCTTAAGGCGTGTGTACGGTACGTACCGGATTTGTTGTGTTGGCGGTTCGCGTCATCACCCACTTCCGTTGTGGCGGACGCTGGCGTTGCTGGACACGCCCCCACCCCCTCGAGGTGACCAGGCCATGGAGGTCAGGTATGTGCAGGGCATGTATGACTTGTGACATGGGTGGGGGTTTGGTTTCCTGCCCCTGCCCCCCCCCTTTGCCCCTGGGTGTGGTTCTGACCTTCTGCAGCGTCTGCGTCGGTACCTGTAGAGCAGGTGGACTGCTATGAGGGCCGGGATGACACGTAGGTTCGGGTCCATGGCTGTCCGTCGCGTACAGGTGCTCCTTGTGCACATCGTCCTGATTTCCCGGCAGTTTTTGGCAGCCGGAAAATATAATCCGTGCGGGGTGACGTCGGTGCGGATCGTACTTCCTGGTTCGTGAAACGCAGCCTGGAGGCGTCCCGACGTCACGTCGGAGCATTCCCGGATCACATTTGTATGTATATTTTCGTCGCTCGGTGTTTTGTACGATTCGTACGGAAATGGTGTTTCCATACGAATCATACTTGCATTTTTGTAATGTTTTTTCACCGGGTACGAGTCGGACGGAGAAAATGCTTTTTATACTCCATGTAAATACAACCTCATTATGCACACCACTTTGCGTCGAAAGGGTGTTCTATAAGTGTTGTTGTGCATGATTGCACTGAATACTCATAGAACAAGACACATGTCTAGATTTATCAGAAATCATAAATCTCGATATGTGTGTGAATGCTGCACCATTCTAAAATTGGTGTAGGAAAGCACAACAAGGAGAATTGTTTTCATTTCTCCACATTTTTATATCTTCAATGCATGCTGAAATGTTCAGCATACATTGAAGGAGAAAAATGCATTTTCTCATCGTTTTGGTGCAGGAAGGTGTGTCTTCCTGCACAAGGACAAACAGCACATGACACAGATATCCTTGCACTATGGTGCAAGGGTTCCTGTGTCACCACATGGCTGCAGTTTAAGCAGCCGTGCAGAGAGAAGCATAGATTTGCAACATATTTATGTACATATGTTGCATCCCTGTGCTTCGGAAGTACTACAGGACACTGCAGTTAAAAAGGTTACTGTGTGATGCTGCAGCACTTCCTCATAGTTCTGCACTTATACATTCACCATACGCTACTAATGCATTCATTCAGTCAATTACATACTACACATACATTCATCTGAACTTTCACACACTAACAAAGAAATTTAGCTCTTTTTTTAAACTAGGTAAGTTAGTTCTTACAAGAACTTTTTTTTTCTTCTTTTTTGTTTTTTATTTTTTGGGGGGTTTTCTGAACAATTTTTTGTTGTTGTTGTTTTTTCTGCAAAAAAAACCAACAAAAAACAAAACAGGAGGAACCAAACAATGAACTTCAGGGAACAATTAAAAAAAACAAAAAAAAACTAGCAAATGTGACTTTCTTGCCGGCGGCAGATCAGATCGATCGACTGCTCACCGTAGCACAAAGTCGTATTGCACTTTTAAAAATTGAAATTGATGACGGATGTCCAAATTTTGGGCTGATGGATGCACTCTTGAAGTGCTCGGCTGCGATGAGGTGGAAGGCCTTTGCACTCTTGTCGTGCAAGATTGTTTGGATGAAGGGTCCTCAGGTGCTTCATCATACTAGCCATGCCGCACAAGTATTTCTTGTTAGGATCCCCTCGCGACAGCACTCTTTTGCAAATCTTGCACGTGACCAGGGTGGCATTGGTCTTATTCTGCCCCTCGGGAAAAGTAAAACATTTCCACACCACTGGAGAAAAACGTTTTTGGGTGGTGCCTCCACCAAAAATTCATCCTCAGATGAATGAGGAGATGCAGGTGATGCCTGCTGCCCTGAAGCCATTTTTAGTAGAAAAAAGTTAGAGCTAAGTGTAAACTTAGTCTAAAAAATCTTCTTCTCTGCAAAGAGATGCTCCTCCATAGACGGTGAAAGAAGAATGATTGAATTGGGTGGGGTCTTTCAATAGTTAGAACAGGAAGTGTAATGAACCAATCAAATCTCTTTTTTTGCAGGTCACATGGGATCCGCGCACCGTGCGCTTACGCATCACGCACCCAGCACGCATCCGCGAAATTGAATAAAAAAAATGATAGGATTAGATCTAAAAATATATTAGTTTTAAGACTAGTTTAGAGTTTGTCTTCAATTAATATTCACATGAAAAACATATAAATATGTTTTTTTAAATGTTAAATATTTCGCGGGATCCGCGCACCTACCGCATCATAGACGCAGATGATGCACCGCGGAAGCGCGTAAATGTCGCGTTACGTACATCGAACGTGTCGCGTATAGTCTGGGAGTCGCGTACCGGTCGTATTGCGATCGCGCACTAAACACGTACCCAACGCATACCATGCGCGGATGCTATTGCTTAGGGATCGAGAATGGTGTGCATAGGGTGCGCGGATCCAAAAACATGGAAAAAAAATATATAAAATAAAGTTTTGAACATATAGTTAAAAAAATATTTTGAAAAATATAAAGGAATATGCTTGAAAAACCCATTAAATTCAAATAATATTTTTTAATTTTTAAAAGAATTAATTGATGAAATAAGTTTAAAAAATGGTGATAAAAAAGTATTTAAAAAAAAAATAATTAATGAAAATGACACACTGAATTTGAAAAATATAAAAATCCAATCAAAATCATTAAACATGATATCTTCAGAGATAAGTTAAAGATAGGAATTAGCATTTAAAAAACCTTTGAAATTTACTGAAAAAACCATAGGCTTCATGCCCGTTATAGTTAGGAATTGGCATTTAAAAAACCTTTGAAATTCACTGAAAAAAACCAAAGGTTTCAGGGGCGTTATAGTTAGGAATTGGCATTTAAAAAACCTTAGAAATGCACTGAAAAAACCATAGGTTTCAGGGGCGTTATAGTTAGCTGGACATTTCCCTCATACAAAACCCTAGAAATTCCCCTGTTATAGTTAGTTTAGCTAACTATAACTCGCGCCCCCGCAATCCACTGCTGATGACGTCACATATTACATCACTCATGACATGGTCAGTGACATCACTGATGACATCACTGATGACATCTCAAATGACATCACTGATGACATCATCCATGTGATAAATTAGTGCATCTTCTCACACCCTAATATAACCTTTGATACACAGACTCAAAATTTCAGACGGTCATTTTGAAAACCATAGATACTCCAATACCAATAACTACATACCCACTCATTAACTCTTAGGTCTACATACACCTCCACTCACTCACCTGTACAGTCACTCATACTTACAGTCACTCCGTACAAGAATATCATATGCATTTATACACCTATATAGACAGTCACACACCGCCAATCATCCATTGAGGTACTGACACACCTAGTCAGTCGTGTAAGTAATTAAACACAGTCCAATTTACTCACCTATACAGTTAAACACACTCAAGTTCACTTAATCATAAAAATAGTACCACATTCTTACGCTCTTATACAATCATTGATACAAGCACACACTCATCCATACAGCCACTCTCACAATCACACACTCTCACATATACCCACTTATATACTCTTACACACATATATACTGCCTTTCACATATATAATTAGTCACACATGTACCACTGAGATATACATTCAATCCCTAACACACCCATACATACACTCACCCAAAAATACAGTCCATCACAGATGCACTCTTAAAACCATGCACCCATAGAATCACCCACTCACACATCTATGCATAGAGTCACACACACCCTACCCACACAAACACTCAGGCACCCATACAGATACTCAGACAACCAATCAATAACCCATATAGACACTCATTTAGCTATTCACAAAACAATGCAGCCACTTATACACCTACACACAGACACATACAGACATTCACACAGTTTAGTCACTAGTCTGCAGTAAGATACATTTAATGACTCACTTATAGAGTCAGTAACGCACCTAGAAAATCATCCATTCACACACTTGTAAACCCACTCATTCTTCAACAGACGTTTCCCTATATATATTAAACATATTAAAACTGTACAGAAACACATACTCACTGGATGATGTCATCAGTGATGTCATCAGTGATGTCATTTGAGATGTCATCAGTGATGTCATCAGTGATGTCACTGACCATGTCATGAGTGATGTAATATGTGACGTCATCAGCAGTGGATTGCGGGGGCGCAAGTTATAGTTATCTGAACTAACTATAACAGGGGAATTTCTAGGGTTTTGTACGAGGGAAATGTCCAGCTGACTATAACGCCATGGTTTTTTCAGTGAATATATATATATATATATATATTGTTTTTCCAAGATCCCGAGGGTTTTAGAGGCGCACTCGACAGCAGTTGTGAAACCAAAAGGTTTTATTAAAACAGAGAGCCAGCATCTTTCACGTGGGTTGGAATTTGATTTTGTCGACGCATTTCGAGGCAGGCAGCCTCTTCTTCATAGACAACTCAGATGACTGCACAGACGGCTCCAGTCAGTCTTTTGGGTCTTTTAAGGAGCATGCGAAGACCCGCAGTGGATCACAGGTAATCCCTTTGTACAGTACGATGCATGCTGGGACACAAAGTCCTGACAGGAGTTCAGTATTGCCCCCAGTGGGCTCCGTGCAGTCATCAAATGTGGGAGCGATTTTTCACCCTTCAGTGGGCCCCCCAAATGCAATGCTGGCTGATTAACCCACATCTGCTGTGCTTTTCGCGGTGGCGGCATGGTTCCTTTACCGCGTAGCCTTCCCTGCATAAACGGGAATGGTGCAGCCTCTCACGGCCGGGCAGCCGTGATTATCATTTTGTTTTTCCAAGGTCCCGAGGGTTTTAGAGGCGCACTCGACAGCAGTTGTGAAACCAAAAGGTTTTATTAAAACAGAGAGCCAGCATCTTTCACGTGGGGTTGGAATTTGATTTTGTCGACGCATTTCGAGGCAGGCAGCCTCTTCTTCATAGACAACTCAGATGACTACGCAGACGGCTCCAGTCAGTCTTTTGGGTCTTTTAAGGAGCATGCAAAGACCCGCAGTGGATCACAGGTAATCCCTTTGTACAGTACGATGCATGCTGGGACCGCGAAAAGCACAGCAGATGTGGGTTAATCAGCCAGCATTGCATTTGGGGGGCCCACTGAAGGGTGAAAAATCGCTCCCACATTTGATGACTGCACGGAGCCCACTGGGGGCAATACTGAACTCCTGTCAGGACTTTGTGTCCCAGCATGCATCGTACTGTACAAAGGGATTACCTGTGATCCACTGCGGGTCTTCGCATGCTCCTTAAAAGACCCAAAAGACTGACTGGAGCCGTCTGCGCAGTCATCTGAGTTGTCTATGAAGAAGAGGCTGCCAGCCTCGAAACGCGTCGACAAAATCAAATTCCAACCCCACGTGAAAGATGCTGGCTCTCTGTTTTAATAAAACCTTTTGGTTTCACAACTGCTGTCGAGTGCGCCTCTAAAACCCTCGGGACCTTGGAAAAACAAAATGATAATCACGGCTGCTCGGCCGTGAGAGGCTGCACCATTCCCGTTTATGCAGGGAAGGCTACGCGGTAAAGGAACCATGTCGCCACCGCGAAAAGCACAGCAGATGTGGGTTAATCAGCCAGCATTGCATTTGGGGGGCCCACTGAAGGATGAAAAATCGCTCCCACATTTGATGACTGCACGGAGCCCACTGGGGGCAATACTGAACTCCTGTCAGGACTTTGTGTCCCAGCATGCATCGTACTGTACAAAGGGATTACCTGTGATCCACTGCGGGTCTTCGCATGCTCCTTAAAAGACCCAAAAGACTGACTGGAGCCGTCTGCGCAGTCATCTGAGTTGTCTATGAAGAAGAGGCTGCCTGCCTCGAAACGCGTCGACAAAATCAAATTCCAACCCCACGTGAAAGATGCTGGCTCTCTGTTTTAATAAAACCTTTTGGTTTCACAACTGCTGTCGAGTGCGCCTCTAAAACCCTCGGGACCTTGGAAAAACAAAATGATAATCACGGCTGCCCGGCCGTGAGAGGCTGCACCATTCCCGTTTATGCAGGGAAGGCTACGCGGTAAAGGAACCATGTCGCCACCGCGAAAAGCACAGCAGATGTGGGTTAATCAGCCAGCATTGCATTTGGGGGGCCCACTGGAGGGTGAAAAATCGCTCCCACATTTGATGACTGCACGGAGCCCACTGGGGGCAATACTGAACTCCTGTCAGGACTTTGTGTCCCAGCATGCATCGTACTGTACAAAGGGATTACCTGTGATCCACTGCGGGTCTTCGCATGCTCCTTAAAAGACCCAAAAGACTGACTGGAGCCGTCTGCGCAGTCATCTGAGTTGTCTATGAAGAAGAGGCTGCCTGCCTCGAAACGCGTCGACAAAATCAAATTCCAACCCCACGTGAAAGATGCTGGCTCTCTGTTTTAATAAAACCTTTTGGTTTCACAACTGCTGTCGAGTGCGCCTCTAAAACCCTCGGGACCTTGGAAAAACAAAATGATAATCACGGCTGCCCGGCCGTGAGAGGCTGCACCATTCCCGTTTATGCAGGGAAGGCTACGCGGTAAAGGAACCATGCCGCCACCGCGAAAAGCACAGCATATGTGGGTTAATCAGCCAGCATTGCATTTGGGGGGCCCACTGAAGGGTGAAAAATCGCTCCCACATTTGATGACTGCACGGAGCCCACTGGGGGCAATACTGAACTCCTGTCAGGACTTTGTGTCCCAGCATGCATCGTACTGTACAAAGGGATTACCTGTGATCCACTGCGGGTCTTCGCATGCTCCTTAAAAGACCCAAAAGACTGACTGGAGCCGTCTGCGCAGTCATCTGAGTTGTCTATGAAGAAGAGGCTGCCTGCCTCGAAACGCGTCGACAAAATCAAATTCCAACCCCACGTGAAAGATGCTGGCTCTCTGTTTTAATAAAACCTTTTGGTTTCACAACTGCTGTCGAGTGCGCCTCTAAAACCCTCGGGACCTTGGAAAAACAATATATATATATATATCGAAAAACTGTTCCAGCCCCGCCGAATGTAGTCACAAAATGGGTATTGTCTGGCGAGGACCTCTTAGGGAACATCCACAGCAATTAAATCAGGACCGCAAAATAATCGAGTGCAGGTGCATATTTTTTCGGCAATGTAAAATCCAGGGAATTAATCGGACATAGTGCACGCCAATAATTATATATATATATATATATTTTACCTACTGGCGGTTGCCAGTAGGTAGGTATAGTTAGTATCTATTTTCCATAGGAAAAGCGTTTTTTGTTTTCTCAATATCTTTGGCGCCGGTTGACGAATCTTCGCGAAATTTTCAAAACTAGTGGCCCGCTCCGATCAGCTCCTGTCTTGAAAGTTTCGGGGTGATTCAACAAGCGTGGGCTGAGAAAAAAAGGGGGTCCCAAAATGTGTTTTCCCCATGTAATTTTCCATAGGAAACTTTAGACACAGCTACAGCCCGAACTGCTGAACGGAATTACATAAAATTTGGCAAAAAGGTAGCCCTTGGTTCAGAAAGAGACCCTTTTTTTAAATGGTGTAAAACTTTCAGTAGGTCCTGAGAAATTTGGAAAAGAAAAAGTTTCGATATCTAGGGAGGCGGTGGAGTCGTGACCCCTCCCGAGCCCGAGCTTCACTGTGATTGGCTGCCAACACTCCGAGCCAGGAAATGTTGGCAGCCATCTTGTGACTCGGTAGAACCGAGTCACAAGAAAACAGTAAAACAAAGGTGAAAAAAGAAAAGGGGGCAGGGTAGAAACACCCTGACCCCCTAGGCCTTCTCAGGGGTCCCACAAGGACCCCCAGGGCCAAAAAAAGCATTTTTTTTAAAAATAATTCTGCAAAATTTGTGCTTCAATTAATTGAGGCCCCAGGGTGGGTCAGGTCCTGAGGGTATTGCCACAAAATATTAGCGGGGACTAACTATGTGAACCCTTTATTTGCCTTTGCCTAAATGCCAAGCAGAAAAGTAAAAGGGCATTCAACACATATGGTGGCAATTGTTTGAGGCCGCCACCCCTTTGCTCATTAATCTACCTGAGACAATGCTGCCGTATTTGCGGGGTTTCCTCCCTTTTCCTCGTCACTGAATGAGTACCGTCTGGAGCATCGAGGTGCTAATTGGAGGCCAGGCGGCTTCGGGCGCGGGGAGCAGAGAGCAGCAGCTGGGGGGGTCATTAAGAAATAATGTGGGGACGCTCAGTCTGCATAGACGGGCACTTATCAGAAACAAGAAGCCGTTTTCCGAATCAAATATTCATACTCGGCCCATCATAGGTCACCCTATTGATCGGTTGTTAACCCGCTCACACACTTTGAGGTGGCCAATGTCCAAGCAGGGACCCATCTTTCTAAGTCAGAGTGAAGGGCTGCACCCCCTTGACAACCCCTGCTCCACCCTGAGGTAACATAGCACGAGCAGTTGGGCTAATCTCAGAGGCAGTGTGTAAAGCGTTGATGATCATACACAGCAAATACAGTGAGGAACACTACAAAGGGACACAACACAGGTAGTTTATCAAAAAAATAGTTACCTTTATATAGAGGCTTATCACAAGACCAAATAACGAGGAAACCACATTACTGTACAAAAAAATAGTTCTCTCTGGATGCTGCAAAAATAGTTCCAAGGGGGAAGGTAAAGCTCAGTTCAGGGCAATGGTCTCTGCGACCCTTTTTACTCACAGTTCTGAGATGTTGTCGAATAATCCACAAGAAATGTCGCTCCGGCGGGTTAGCAATGTTTTTCCTCACGCAAACGTGCGGGGCGATGATCAGGCCAGCGAGCCTTCAGCGGCAGTGATGCGACGATTTTCTTGACACTCAGCAGCTGTAGCGATGATTTTCTGGCTGCAAACGTGTGGGGCAATGATCAGGCCAGCGAGCCTTCAGCGGCAGCGATGCGATGATTTTCTTTAGGCTCTGTAGGTGTAGCGATGATTTTTAGGCTTTAGCAATAATTTTGAGGCTTTAGCGATAAGTTTGAGGCTTTAGCGACAAAATGAAGTCTACTTGTCCTGAGACTTCAGTCAGGGGGCTAGCTCTCTCTCTAACCCTTGGGTGATTGCAGGTTCAAGATTAAAAAGTTCTCTTACAGCTCCTTTTCCCTCCTTTTTCCAGTCCAATGAAAACTACTGCAGGCCAATCCAGGGAACAGCACACAACACCAGGACAGTCCTCTCCTGCAGCTTTCTTCAGTTCCATGGACAGAGGTTGGTCTTGAAATCCAGGGGCAATACAAATTGTAGGTGTTTCAGCACAGATATTTATACCCCAAAAGTCTTTGTTCTAAAGAGTCACAAGTTACTGAACCCAGCCAGAACCAGTTCTGCTCAGTCCTGGAGCACTTTGTTTACCAGGCTGATTCTTTCCTTTCAGGGTGCAGGGCAGAGACATCAGACACACCATAGGAGGTGGAGCCAGCATTGTGGAGGGAAGGCACAGCCCTATTCAGGTCCCAGGTGCAACTCCTCCCATCCATCTAGATGCAGATCTCTCTATTCACCACTGGGACACTTCACCCTGTCTCTTGGAATTCCCCAGCCCTGTCACTCCAAACCCAGACAGCCAATACACATAACAGCAGAGCACACTGGAAGGCTTAGGCAAGAAAATACCTACTTTCTAAAAGTGGTATTTTCAAACACAGAATATAAAAATAAACTTCACTAAAAGATGTATTTTAATATTCTGAGCTCAGGCATACAAAATTCGTTTTTCTACCATGTTCTGTGGGTCAGTTAGGACTATAGAATGTAATAGCCAAATCTCCCATTCTGGCCTATGGAGAACAGGTAGCCTTACAGTAGTGAAAAACTAAATTGGGTGTATTCACTACCAGGACATGCTACACACATCAGAGCATTTCCTACCTTACACATACAACGCACCCTACCATAGGGGTGGCTTACATGATGCCAAGGGAAGGTTCAGGGGCTGGGAAGTGGGTGCACTTCACAGCCAAGATGGCAGTTCTAGACTGCACACAGACACTGCAGTGGCATGTCTGAGACACACTTTACAAGCTGCTTCTGTGGGTGGCGCAACTCAGCACTGCAGGCCCACCAGCAGCATTTGGTTTACCAGCCCTGGGCACACACAGGCCACATTACTAGGGACTAACAGGTAAACCAAATAAGCCAATCATGGATATACCAATTCACATGTCATATTTACACAGGGAGAGCATATGCACGTTAGCACTGATCAGCAGTGGTAAAGTGCCCAGGGTCATAAAATCAACACAAACAGGTCAGAAAAAATACAGGAGGAAGGCAAAAAGTTTAGGGATGACCCTGCAAAAAAAGCCATTTCCAACCGCAGCGATATCATTTCTCAGCCTGGCAGAAGAGTAAAGAGGTGGAGCTTGGCCCAGGGTTAATCCATTCACTCATCATGGTTTCAGCTAATCTTAAACAACCTGATTGGATCTTAACACTTCTAAGCGCTATGTAAAGCACACCGACATCTGAATGTTTGGGGTGCAGTAACAAACGTGCGTGCCGCTCCTGAGCAGCATTCCCCATCTCTACTGCATTTAGTTGAAAACCCTTGGTATAAGAGGAACCGCAAAGCGGTGAATGGAACTATACCATAGATTATGTTGGAAAACAAGCTCTATTCTGTACAGTTTGTAGAAAACCCTGGCCCTGGTAGGGTCATTGATAGAAGCAACAACAATCGCCTGTATTAACCCCTGTGTGTGGACAGGGGTTTGGACGGGGGCTGGCCTGCTACTGCTTACAATGGAAGGGAGCACTAAAAAGGTGTGAACATTCCAGCCTCCTCGGAACCATTTGCAGGACAAAGTTTATCTATAAGGTCATTACCATTGTTAATGTGGGGGGAGTGCCCCCCTGGGGCATTTCTAATCCTCTCTTACTGGAATGGCCAAAATACAATTAGTCACCCTGTAATTCCAAATCCGCACATTTTAAGGGCTACAACACTATCTGCGTACATGTCAAGCTATTGGCACGCCATTATCTTTAAGTGTGCCTGTGGGATACACCCAGTGAAGTATTGTATGGTATTCAATGATTGTAGGAGGGACCATGTGAGGTACGTATGGGACCACAGAAACGGGGAAAAGTCCTATCCCGCAAGTCCAGAGGTTAAAAGAGGAAGTGGATTAAGACGTGGGTCTTTTAATTCAGAACCAACTGTCTGAGCGACAGGGAAAGACCTTTCCACTATAGAGTGGCATTCCAACAGAGATCCCTTGCCTCTTCGGAGGGCAAATTAAAACCGAGCCAATTTTTGTCACAAATCTGTTTTGTGTTAAAAGTCATGTCTTTTTGTGCTCCAGAGCCGATCACCGGAACCTCGGTCGCCCCAGTCGTTTTCATTGGGTGTTGCTATGAAGCTCTCGTACAAGTGCAAAAACAACAGTTGATGGACAGAATGCAGAACAATGTCATACATTCACCCCAATACAGAGATCTGGGCCTAAATCCATCGTTTATTTGCTCACCATGCCATTCCAGTTTGAACCCAGCCATATGCAAATCAGTCTTGACCCTGTGCCTCATGGGTACAGTCCCGCCCGAACTGCCAAGCCAGGTCCTCCCTGGACTGGAAACAATCATCCTAGGACCGGTTTCGGGGCTTCACCCCTCTTTAGCCAGGATAGATTGATTCCAGTGGCATGGAGAGCACGGGCTCACGTCTGAGCATACCTGTCCCACTCGGGGTGACAAATGCAAAAACAACAGTTGATGGACAGAATGCAGAACAATGTCATACATTCACCCCAGTACAGAGATCTGGGCCTAAATCCATCGTTTTTTTGCTCACCATGCCATTCCAGTTTGAACCCAGCCATATGCAAATCAGTCTTGACCATGTGTCTCATGGGTACTGTTAAATGGTAGCGGCAGTTGCAGTCGATAACCTTTCAAGATTTGCCCGGCGGTAATCGCCTCTTATACCATTCGATGATTTATCCAATAAAAGAGGCAGGCGCCGGAGACTGGAAGGCAGGAAACAAAGTTTTATTCCGTCGGAGTAGAACACATCAGATCAGACAGCAAGGTATCGTCACGAGGTGCTCTAACCACATCTCTGAGGCCTGGCCTCTTATACACAGGTTTATGACTTTATTGCAGGTTTATCATACATGGCACATTCCTGAGATTGCTTTGATACATGAAAGGACATCCTCGGAGCCCCCGGCTCAGGTCCGCTCCCACACATAGTTACAGTAGAAGTCCCCACCCCACCCGCGGTAGGAGATGGCTATCACACAGCTGGACATTCCGCCAATTCCCGGGGGTGTGTGCAACCGGTCGGGTCTCAGGGGGTGGGAGCCTTGATCAACTGTAATCCCTTTGATGTGGGGTGTTTCCCTTACAGTAGGGGCAATAAACTGCATCCGCAGGGCCAGGTGATGGCCTGGGATCGGCCCGGACAATTGGGCGCAGAGGAAGGGGGTTATCAAAGAGATGTATGACCATGTATGGGATGTCGGTCAGGCGTGGGATGTGGTTCCATGGCAGGGTCGCGCAGAAGGAGAGGGTTTATGGCCCGTGTATGAGAGAGCGGGGGTGGCCGGCGCGTGGGGGGATGTTCGCAGTGTCAGAGGGACGCGCTGGCGATCGACAATGAGCAGGGAGAGAGGCCATGGTGCCTAAAATGGCTGCCGTGTGTTTTTGCGTGTGGTGCTGGGGAAAGACAAGATGGCGCAGATAATGTTCAGATACGAACTAAATTTCCACAGTACAGTCCAGCCAGAACTGCCAAGCCAGGTCCTCCCTGGACTGGAAACAGGCATCCTAGGACCGGTTTCGGGGTTTCACCCCTCTTCAGCCAGGATGGATCTCTGACATATTATCGAAAGACACATTATCGAACTACAAAAATTTCGCAACAAAAATATCGACATCAAAATTATCGATATTGTATACTTAATTAAAAAACTACACTAATATCGACAAAACAATATCGTAATACAACTATATCGATCACACAAAAATTGCACACATCAATATCGCAATACTAAATATCGACATAAATAAATAAATATAACACATGTAAGAAATATCGATAACCAAAATATAGACATCAATAATATCGTTTTTTTACATTTATCGACTATTCTAATACAAGTAAAACCAATACTTTAAACAACATAAATGCAATATTTTCCTAAAACATACATTTTCCAATTATATTCAACTTAAACATAAACATAAAATATATAACAATATAAATATTTAACAACATAATAAAAAAACACAGAAATAATTATCAAATAGGCATTTCGAACACATTCTAAAAAATGAATACACATTATAAACAATGATTTTCTATATAATTTTTTTAAACTCTCCTCCTTTAAAACAAAATATACTCTTAGTTAGCATTTTCCATAAAAGGAAACCAATTAAATAAAAAAAATTCAAAACATCCAATAGAAAGGCCACATACAGAAAGCAACCAATAACCTTCAAGAAACAATTTAAAATCCACTATATAAACCAATTAAAACAAGTCTTCTACTGTGCCTTAAACCAAAGCATTGAAAGAAGAAGAAACTCTGCTAAACAGAAGAAACCTAAATCCTACTACACTTCTAAAAACGTAAGTAAATTACCTTTTCTAACTAAACCGCCAAATTAAACTAAAACACTAATTTCTCTTTACTCAAAAAACTAACTAACTTATATATTTCATCTCTTTATGTTTCCACTACAGATATTACTCGAAACAGCTAAAGAAAAGATTGAACATTGCCAGAAAAGACTCACAAAAAAAGTAAGTATACTATCAAAATACTTTCTAAAATATTAATTAAATCCTACTCAAACACCAAAACATCCTAAACCCCAAAACAAATCCATGTTCTCTTTTTTAAGTTTTTAATAACCTGTATAAATTAAAACCTATAGTCTATACCAAACAGCAATACCACCCCACTTAAAAAAATAAAACAACCAAAACAATATTTTTTCTTTAACTTTCAGAGACTACATCAACTAAACAGCATTTTCTCTACAAAGAACATCTTCATTAAAATACAACAAAAAACACTTGGTAAGTATATATAAAAAAAATTCATTTTTGCTATTTTCATTTAACCCCTTCGACGCTTATGACGGAACGGTTCCGTCATGCACGTCGGTTGGGCTGTGCTTATGACGGAACCGTTCCGTCATGGCCCCGCCCGCGCTCAGAACCTTCAGCACTGCGCGGAAATCCGCGCAGCGCTGAAGGGGTTAAATATATAAAGTACTATTGCATATATTTTCATATACATTTTTTCCAGATTTCTAAAACATCACAATGACAGAAGAAGCCCAATTTATATCATCGCAGAAAGAAAAATTCCTATTGTGTTACATGGGTTACGCATACACCCAAGAAAAGCAGACTGAACGAAAAGTGAACTGGAAGTGTTCAAAATATTATTCAAACAAATGCTATGGACGAGCAACAACAAGACAAACAACTGTACTATATACTAGAGAGCATAATCATCCACCCAATATTTCTGAAATAGAAGTAAGATCAACCCTTGAAAATATAAAAGAATTAAGCACTGGTTCACAAACTGCTACAAGTGTTATCCTAAAAGAACTATTACCTAGAGTGCCCAAAGAAGCAAGAGGCCAATTACCATCAATTGCTTCTATAAAAAGAACAATTGCTAGGGCCAAAAAATCAACCACAACAACAATACCATCACCTAAAACTTTTCAAGGTATCATCATTCCACCAGAATTAACTATCACCCACAATAATGAACCTTTTATTTTTTTTGATAACAAAAGTACAGAAAAAAGAATCATAATGTTTGCTACTGCAAACAATATAACTAAACTCCAACAATGCCAAACATGGATGATGGATGGCACCTTTACAATATGCCCAAAACCATTCTACCAGCTTTACACAATACGCGGTCAATACCACAACACTTGCATACCTTTAATCTATGCACTATTACCTAACAAACAAAACACAACACATAATGAAATGGTAGGAAAAATAAAACAAGAATCAAACGATTTTTTCCCTCAAAGAATTATCATAGACTTTGAGCAAGCCATGATAAATTCCATTCTAAAACTGTACCCCCATACATCTATCCAAGGATGTTACTTCCATCTAAACCAATGTCTATGGAGACATTTACAAAAATCTTCACTAAGTTTAGAATATGCCACAAACATAACTTTTGCACATCAAATAAAACTTCTAGCAGCCCTAGCTTATGTACCAACCACAGATGTTGCAGAACATTACAATCTTTTATTAGAAAGTCAATTCTACAAGCAAAATGAACTAAAGTTATCTCCCCTCTTAGATTATTTTGAGGATACCTGGGTGGGGAGACTACACAGATCAGGCCATAGACGTCAGCCAAAGTTCCAAATACCTTGGTGGAATGTATATCTAAGTACACTCAACCAACAATCCAAAACTAACAACGCAGTCGAGGGCTGGCATAATGCATTCCTACCTTCTACTGGAAGAACAACTCCAACACTAGAAAAACTACTAATTTCCATACAAAAGGAACAAAGTTTCCAAGAATTAAGAATGCAACAATCTGTCCTACAATTAAAACCAAAACAATCTAGACAAACTACTCAAATGTATAATTACCTACAACAACAGGTACAGCTATACCCATCCACAAGAGGACTTGAGTACTTAAATATAATAGCTCAAGCTCTCTTCTAAACCATTTCTACAAATTAACCCACAATTCTACTAAAACAACTATCACAGCATAAAGAAACCACTTTATTATATCAAATAATTAATTATTTTGTCTAAAATATATAACTAATTTATATATACATATATTTAGACAACATAATTAAACAAAACAAGTACACAACAACAATCATAAAAATACAATATTTTCCCACCCACAATTAAAATATTTAAATCAACTTACCTGTCTAGTTGCTCCAATACAATAATGACATTTCTTCCAAATAAAACCAGGTAGTTCAAAATCCATAGATATAAAAAATAAACCCATAAAAATCCCGAAAAATATTAAAAAGATAAATAACCGCTCTTGGAAACCCGAACAATAAAGGAAGTGTAAAATAAATATTAGTAAACACAACTAATACACACTTCCTTTAAAAAAAAAAACGGTTTTAGAAAGAGACGAAAATATCTTCTCCCTAAAACCTACAAAAGAGAAACAAACATTCCCACACACACAAACACACATAATGCACCTAAAAACATTATTCAAACACTATAAAACTTTAACACACCTAAATAACAAAACACTAACAAAGCCGCAAACACGGTACACAACGTAAATTATAAAACCGTATACAAACTATTACTAACACCCTAACTTCACATCACTCCATACCCACTTGTTACAACATTACTGCTTCCAGAAAACACTTAAAACTATTTAATAATAAAGAAAATAACTCTTACCTTCTCCAACGCGAAACAGCTCCCAACCGCGACCTGGATTCTACCAAAATAACCCAAAACAACAGCGAGTGGTTACTAAATAAAAGACCCAAACAAACATAACAAATAAAAAAACACCAAATAAATATCCAACCTATTTATTTAACATTACACATAACTTTAAAATTTAGTAAAACATTTGAATAAAATACTAAAAAAGAATACCTATTTATTTTATATACGTAAACATTCTTTAAAATTATTTAACTTATAATAATAAATATAATAAACTAATTATATTTACTAATATAATAATAAAAATGTATATATTAAAAAAAAAATTATGAACATGATATAATTAATATATATTATCTAGAACATACCAGAACTAAAAATAATATGAACAACTGTTATAACATGTAAAAATTATCAATATTAATTATCAAATATTAATATTAATAATTAAAATATATTAATCATATATTTCAAAACATACAATTTCTTATAATTTCAAATAAAGTGTACAAATATTTGCAGTATACAATATAAATTAAAAAATGTTAAACAGCTGTAAAAATCAGAAAGAATGTTTTTTTATTTATATTTTATTTTAATATATTAATGTCCAAAATATACATTATAAAAATGGATATCCATTATAATATATTTCTTACAATAATACAAATGTTAAATACTAATTATTTTATTACATGTTTATTTCAATGATTTAATTGTTAAAATATGCCTGATAATAAACAATATATTCTCTGTAATGAATATCCCTTCCAACAACTATAAAAAAAATCATGTTTTCTTTTGCACTATTTAATACACAAAATTTCAATTTACATTCTGATGTGACTTCTATATTTTATCCAATAAAAACTAAAATCTACAGAATTATTGTAAATTAAAATAAACTAATTTAACTGTTCCTATTCAACTCTATATTTAATGATAATAACTACTGTTTAAAAAACATAATTAATTTACTACTCCCACTACACACTTAACTTAATTAATTTACGATTTTCACTCCAGTCTATATTTAATTTGAAAAACTGCTGGACACTGAAGTTAATTAATTTACTATTCCCACTCCAAAATATATTTAATTAGGGTAGGTTCTGGACACTGAACTTAATTAATTTACTATTCCCACTCCAGTCTATATTAAATTAACATAAGTGCTAGACACTGAACTTAATTAATTGACTATTCTCACTCCAATATATATTTAATTATGGTGGGTGCTGGACACTGAACTTAATTAATTTACTATTCCCACTCCAAAATATATTTAATTAGGGTAGGTGCTGGACACTGAACTTAATTAATTTACTATTCCCAATGCAGTCTATATTTAATGAAGATAAGTGCTGGACACTGAACTTAATTAATTTACTATTCCCACTCCAGTCTATATTAAATTTAGATAAGTGCTGGACACTGAACTTAATTAATTTACTATTCTCACTCCAATCTATATTTAATTAGGGCAGGTGCTGGACACAGAACTTAATTAATTTACTATTCCCACTCCAGTCTATATTTAATTAAGATAAGTGCTGGACCTTGAACTTAATTAATTTACTATTCTCACTCCAATCTATATTGAATTAGGGTAGCTGCTGGACACTGAACGTAATTAATTTACTATTCCCACTCCAAAATATATTTAATTAGGGTAGGTGCTGGACACTGAACTTAATTAATTTACTATTCCCACTCCAGTCTATATTTAATTAACATAAGTGCTAAACACTGAACTTAATTAATTTACTATTCTCACTCCAATCTATATTTAATTAGGGTAGGTGCTGGACCCTGAACTTAATTAATTTACTATTCCCACTCCAAAATATATTTAATTAGGGTAGGTGCTGGACACTGAACTTAATTAATTTACTATTCCCACTCCACTCTATATTTAATTAAGATAAGTGCTGGACACTGAACTTAATTAATTTACTATTCCCACTCCAATCTATATTTAATTAGGGTAGGAGCTGGACCCTGAACTTAATTAATTTACTATTCCCACTCCAAAATATATTTAATTAGGGTAGGTGCTGGACACTGAACTTAATTAATTTACTATTCCCACTCCACTCTATATTTAATTAAGATAAGTGCTGGACACTGAACTTAATTAATTTACTATTCCCACTCCAATCTATATTTAATTAGGGTAGGAGCTGGACACTGGACTTAATTAATTGACTATTCTCACTCCAATCTATATTTAATTATGGTAGGTGCTGGACACTGAACTTAATTCATTTACTATTCCCACTCCAAAATATATTTAATTAGGGTAGGTACTGGACACTGAACTTAATTAATTTACTATTCCCAGTGCAGTCTATATTTAATGAAGATAAGTGCTGGACACTGAAATTAATTAGTTTACTATTCCCACTCCTGTCTATATTAAATTTAGATAAGTGCTGGACACTGAACGTAATTAATTTACTATTCCCACTCCAAAATATATTTAATTAGGGTAGGTGCTGGACACTGAACATAATTAATTTACTATTCCCACTCCAGTCTATATTTAATTAACATAAGTGCTAAACACTGAACTTAATTAATTTACTATTCCCACTCCAAAATATATTTAATTAGGGTAGGTGCTGGACCCTGAACTTAAATATTTACTATTCTCACTCCAAAATATATTTAATTAGGGTAGGTGCTGGACACTGAACTTAATTAATTTACTATTCCCACTCCACTCTATATTTAATTAGGGTAGGTGCTGGACACTGAACTTAATTAATTTACTATTCCCACTCCAGTCTGTATTTAATTAACATAAGTGCTAAACACTGAACTTAATTAATTTACTATTCTCACTCCAATCTATATTTAATTAGGGTAGGAGCTGGACCCTGAACTTAATTAATTTACTATTCCCACTCCAACATATATTTAATTAGGGTAGGTGCTGGACACTGAACTTAATTAATTTACTATTCCCACTCCACTCTATATTTAATTAATTTAAGTGCTGGACACTGAACTTAATTAATTTACTATTCCCACTCCAATCTATATTTAATTAGGGTAGGAGCTGGACACTGAACTTAATTAATTTACTATTCCAACTCCAGTCTATATTTAATTAAGATAAGTGCTCGACACTGAACTTAATTAATTTACGATTCTCACTCCAATCTATATTGAATTAGGGTAGCTGCTGGACCCTGAACTTAATTAATTTACTATTCCCACTCCAAAATATATTTAATTAGTGTAGGTGCTGCACACTGAACTTAATTAATTTACTATTCACACTCCAAAATATATTTAATTAGGGTAGGTGCTGGACACTGAACTTAATTAATTTACTATTCCAACTCCAGTCTATATTTAATTAAGATAAGTGCTCGACACTGAACTTAATTAATTTACGATTCTCACTCCAATCTATATTGAATTAGGGTAGCTGCTGGACCCTGAACTTAATTAATTTACTATTCCCACTCCAAAATATATTTACTTAGGGTAGGTGCTGGACACTGAACTTAATTAATTTACTATTCCCACTCCACTCTATATTTAATTAAGATAAGTGCTGGACACTGAACTTAATTAATTTACTATTCCCACTCCAATCTATATTTAATTAGGGTAGCAGCTGGACACTGAACTTAATTAATTGACTATTTTCACTCCAATCTATATTTAATTATGGTAGGTGCTGGACACTGAACTTAATTACTTTACTATTCCCACTCCAAAATATATTTAATTAGGGTAGGTGCTGGACACTGAACTTAATTAATTTACTATTCCCAATGCAGTCTATATTTAATGAAGATAAGTGCTGGACACTGAAATAATTAATTTACTATTCCCACTCAAGTCTATATTTAATTAAGATAAGTGCTGGACCCTGAACTTAATTAATTTACTATTCTCACTCCAATCTATATTGAATTAGGGTAGCTGCTGGACACTGAACGTAATTAATTTACTATTCCCACTCCAAAATATATTTAATTAGGGTAGGTGCTGGACACTGAACTTAATTAATTTACTATTCCCAATCCAGTCTATATTTAATTAACATAAGTGCTAAACACTGAACTTAATTAATTTACTATTCTCACTCCAATCTATATTTAATTAGGGTAGGAGCTGGACCCTGAACTTAATTAATTTACTATTCCCACTCCAAAATATATTTAATTAGGGTAGGTGCTGGACACTGAACTTAATTAATTTACTATTCCCACTCCACTCTATATTTAATTAAGATAAGTGCTGGACACTGAACTTAATTAATTTACTATTCCCACTCCAATCTATATTTAATTAGGGTAGGAGCTGGACACTGAAGTTAATTAATTTACTATTCCAACTCCAGTCTATATTTAATTAAGATAAGTGCTCGACACTGAACTTAATTAATTTACGATTCTCACTCCAATCTATATTGAATTAGGGTAGCTGCTGGACCCTGAACTTAATTAATTTACTATTCCCACTCCAAAATATATTTAATTAGTGTAGGTGCTGCACACTGAACTTAATTAATTTACTATTCACACTCCAAAATATATTTAATTAGGGTAGGTGCTGGACACTGAACTTAATTAATTTACTATTCCAACTCCAGTCTATATTTAATTAAGATAAGTGCTCGACACTGAACTTAATTAATTTACGATTCTCACTCCAATCTATATTGAATTAGGGTAGCTGCTGGACCCTGAACTTAATTAATTTACTATTCCCACTCCAAAATATATTTACTTAGGGTAGGTGCTGGACACTGAACTTAATTAATTTACTATTCCCACTCCACTCTATATTTAATTAAGATAAGTGCTGGACACTGAACTTAATTAATTTACTATTCCCACTCCAATCTATATTTAATTAGGGTAGGAGCTGGACACTGAACTTAATTAATTGACTATTTTCACTCCAATCTATATTTAATTATGGTAGGTGCTGGACACTGAACTTAATTACTTTACTATTCCCACTCCAAAATATATTTAATTAGGGTAGGTGCTGGACACTGAACTTAATTAATTTACTATTCCCAATGCAGTCTATATTTAATGAAGATAAGTGCTGGACACTGAAATAATTAATTTACTATTCCCACTCAAGTCTATATTTAATTAAGATAAGTGCTGGACCCTGAACTTAATTAATTTACTATTCTCACTCCAATCTATATTGAATTAGGGTAGCTGCTGGACACTGAACGTAATTAATTTACTATTCCCACTCCAAAATATATTTAATTAGGGTAGGTGCTGGACACTGAACTTAATTAATTTACTATTCCCAATCCAGTCTATATTTAATTAACATAAGTGCTAAACACTGAACTTAATTAATTTACTATTCTCACTCCAATCTATATTTAATTAGGGTAGGTGCTGGACCCTGAACTTAATTAATTTACTATTCCCACTCCAAAATATATTTAATTAGGGTAGGTGCTGGACACTGAACTTAATTAATTTACTATTTCCACTCCACTCTATATTTAAGTAAGATAAGTGCTGGACACTGAACTTAATTAATTTACTATTCCCACTCCAATCTATATTTAATTAGGGTAGGAGCTGGACACTGAACTTAATTAATTTACTATTCCCACTCCAAAATATATTTAATTAGGGTAGGTGCTGCACACTGAACTTAATTAATTTACTATTCCCACTCCAAAATATATTTAATTAGAGTAGGTGCTGGACACTGAACTTAATTAATTTACTATTCCCACTCCAGTCTATATTTAATTAACATAAGTGCTAAACACTGAACTTAATTAATTTACTATTCTCACTCCAATCTATATTGAATTAGGGTAGCTGTTGGACACTGAACTTAATTAATTTACTATTCCCACTCCAAAATATATTTAATTAGGGTAGGTGCTGGACACTGAACTTAATTAATTTACTATTCCCACTCCAGTCTATATTTAATTAACATAAGTGCTAAACACTGAACTTAATTAATTTACTATTCTCACTCCAATCTATATTTAATTAGGGTAGGAGCTGGACCCTGAACTTAATTAATTTACTATTCCCACTCCAAAATATATTTAATTAGGGTAGGTGCTGGACACTGAACTTAATTAATTTACTATTCCCACTCCACTCTATATTTAATTAAGATAAGTGCTGGACACTGAACTTAATTAATTTACTATTCCCACTCCAATCTATATTTAATTAGGGTAGAAGCTGGACACTGAACTTAATTAATTTACTATTCCCACTCCAAAATATATTTAATTAGGGTAGGTGCTGCACACTGAACTTAATTAATTTACTATTCCCACTCCAAAATATATTTAATTAGGGTAGGTGCTGGACACTGAACTTAATTAATTTACTATTCCCACTCCAGTCTATATTTAATTAAGATAAGTGCTCGACACTGAACTTAATTAATTTACGATTCTCACTCCAATCTATATTGAATTAGGGTAGCTGCTGGACCCTGAACTTAATTAATTTACTATTCCCACTCCAAAATATATTTAATTAGGGTAGGTGCTGGACACTGAACTTAATTAATTTACTATTCCCACTCCACTCCATATTTAATTAAGATAAGTGCTGGACACTGAACTTAATTAATTTACTATTCCCACTCCAATCTATATTTAATTAGGGTAGGAGCTGGACACTGAATTTAATTAATTTACTATTCCCACTCCAAAATGTATTTAATTAGGGTAGGTGCTGCACACTGAAGTTAATTAATTTACTATTCCCACTCCAAAATATATTTAATTAGGGTAGGTGCTGGACACTGAACTTAATTAATTTACTATTCCCACTCTAGTCTATATTTAATTAAGATAAGTGCTGGACACTGAACTTAATTAATTTACTATTCTCACTCCAATCTATATTGAATTAGGGTAGCTGCTGGACACTGAACTTAATTAATTTACTATCCCCACTCCAAAATATATTTAATTAGGGTAGGTGCTGGACACTGAACTTAATTAATTTAATATTTCCACTCCAGTCTATATTTAATTAACATAATTGCTAAACAATGAACTTAATTAATTTACTATTCTCACTCCAATCTATATTTAATTAGGGTAGGTGCTGGACCCTGAACTTAATTAATTTACTATTCCCACTCCAGTCTATATTTAATTAGGGTAGGTGCTGGACACTGAACTTAATCCCCATAACCCAACATCCCGCTCCTAAAATTAAATATAAAATGCTAAATTTAATTATAAATTTCTAAATAATTTTTAAAAATGATTTCTAAATTAATAAACATTTTTAAAACAATCCTCACCCTCATCATCTATAACCCAACATCCCACTCCTAAAATAAAATATAAAAAAAAAAATGAAATCCTAATTTCTAAATAAATTTTATAAAATATTACAAAAGAAAAACAAAATTTTAAAACACTTAAATATAAAATTCAAAATTACATTCAACAATTCTAAATAATTTTTATAAAATATTCCAAAATAAATATACATTTTTAAAACACTTCCCACCCTTATCCCCTGTAACCCAACATCCCGCTCCTAAAATTAAATATAAATTTCAAAATTTAATTCAAATTTTCTAATTAAATTTTAAAAAATATTACAAAAAAATTAAACATTTTAAAAACACTCCCCACCCTTATCCCCTATAACCCAAATTCCCGCTCCTAAAATTAAATATAAATTTCAAAATTACATTCAACAATTCTAAATAAATTTTATAAAATATTCCAAAATAAATATACATTTTTAAAACACTTCCCACCCTTATCCCCTGTAACCCAACATCCCGCTCCTAAAATTAAATATAAATTTCTAAATTTAATTCTAATTTTCTAATAAAATTTTTAAAAATATTACAAAATTAATAAATATTTTTAAAACACTCCCCACCCTTATCCCCTATAACCCAACATCCCGCCCCTAAAACAATATAAATATTTTTCATATTATATACATTTCAACAATTTATACAAACAACTTAAAAATATTAACTAAACATACAATAACGATATTTTTACATGTCGATATTCTTACTAACGATATCACTTACATCGACATATGATTAAAAAAAAAAAACTAGATTTTTTACATCGATATTATCTATTTCGATATTTTTTACATTAGATATTTTTTACTCGATATTTAGGTCCCTCGGTATTAAAAAGTCGATTTTTAGACTGCTCACCCAGCCAGGATAGCTTGATTCCAGTGGCATGGAGAGCACGGGACTCACGTCTGAGCATACCCATCCCACTCGGACGGGTATGCTCAGACTAGTACAAGTGCCAGTCACACACCCTTTATAGAAACAACCTATTTCTGTTTCATACTTCTCAGTAAGAGTTTAGCTTGTTTATAAATATCCTCAAACTGACCTACAGGGAAATAGAGGGGCAATGAGGTAAACTGACCATCCCAGGATCACACAATTTGGCTTAATGGCACATCAGTTCCTACATTACACAAAAAGCAGACGGGTCAGCGAATACTCATGGATGGTTGAAAAGAGGAGGTGTGCCTAGCTGGGAAGAAGTGAGGCTCAACTGGAGAGATGGCAAGACACTGAACCCAGCTATGTGCCCCGTTTCCCTCCCTCCCCTCCTTTTTCCATATGCACTGATCAAATATTCAGCAAAGCGTTTATCTACTGCTCAATATGGCGACTTCCTCCTCATATCTCTGTTTGAGGGCCTGATACTGATGAATGCAGTACACGCCAGGGCTTCCCTTTGTCTATGAATCATGCCATGAAGTTCCCATCGCCCTTGCTGTGGCTGACTGCACTGTGCAGGCCTGGGGGGGATGGGGAGGGTATGCTCCCCACAGCTGCGGCCTGGTGTTGATATGTTAAACAGACTCTTGTTTAAATAACTGATGGCCAATTACTGGCAGTAACACCTCCTATTCGTTCAATCAGAGTAATTGCCTTGAGAGACAATTGATGCCTGGAGCTGAGGCAGATGGGCACCCCTACCCCTGCCTTGAACATGGCTCTCCCCACTACCCCAGCCCCCCGCAGAAGGACCCCGGCACGAGCCCGCCTGCAGTCCTATCTGAGGCTGGAACTCCGCTTTGCCTTCTCCTCTTTTATGGTGATAAAATTAATTTGGTAACAAGCCTGCAAATCAAGTTATTTAATGAGCAATAAACTCGTTTAGGGTAGACGGGACAGTAATTATGTTGTCACTTTCGGCTCATGCTGCCCGAAGGGGACACAGATGAGGCAGGGAGGCGGGCGTACGGGTGCTCTGTATGAGGACTGGAGATTGGAGACCGTCCCTTTACATTTACTTGCTTAGCACGCAAATTTGAATTAAGAAATCTTGGGAATATGAATATATATATATATATATATTCACTGAAAAAAACATAGGTTTCAGGCCTGTTATAGTTAGAAATTAGCATTTAAAAAACCCTAGAAATTCGCTGAAAAAACCATAGGGTTCATTGACGTTATTGTTAGTTGGACATTTCACTCGTACAAAACCAGAGAAATTCCGCCGTGATAGTTAGTTCAGCTAAATATAACTCGCTCCCCCGCAATGCACTGCTGATGATGTCACATATTTCATCATTTATGACATGGTCAATGACATCACTGATGACATCTCAAATGACATCACTGATGGCATCACTGATGACATCATCCAGTGACTGTGTGTTTCTTTAAAGTTTAAATATGTTTTGTATATATGCCAAGGTGTATTGAAGAATGAGTGGGTAGTATATAAGTGTCTGGATGAAGGATTTAGTAGGTGCGTGACTGACTGTATAAGTGAGTGATTAAATGTGTCTTACTGAATGCATGGGTTAGTGACTAAACTGTGTGAATGTCTGTATCAGTCTGTTGTTGTGTAAACTGCTGCATCAGTTGGTCAATAGCTACATGAGTGTCTATATGGGTTATTGATTGGTTGCCTGAGTATTTGTATGGGAGACTGAGTGTGTGTGTGGGTGGGTGGGAGGTGTTTGACTCTGTGCATAGATGTGTGAGTGGTTGATTCACTGGGTGAATGGGTTCAAGAGTGCACGTGGAAACAGCTGTATGGGTGGGTGACTGTGTGTATGGGTGTGTTGGTGAGTAAATGGATGTCTCAGTGGTACATGTCTAAGTAACTACATATGTAAAAGGCAGTGTATGTGAGAGTTGGAGTATATAAATGACTATACGTGAGAGTCAGTGATTGTGAGAGTGGCTGTATGGATGAGTGTGTACTTGTATCAGTGATTATATAAGAGAATAAGTATGTGTTAGTATCTGTTTGAATAAGTGAGGTGGTGTGTGTATAACTGTATAGGTGAGTAAATGGGAGTAAATGGGAGTGTGATTGATTATTTGCATGACTGACTAGGTGTGTGTGTAACTCCATGGATGAGTGGCGGTGCGTGAGTGTCTATATAGGTGTATGAGTGCATATGATAGTGTTGTATTGATGAGGGACTCCATATATGAGTGATTGTAGGGGTGAATGAGTGGATGTGTGTGTAGATCTAGGAATCAGTGAGTATGTATGTAGTTACTTGTATTGGTGTCTCGATGGTTTTGAAAATAGTAGTCTGTATTTTACAGTGGGTGTATCAACGGTTATATTAGAGTGTGAAGAGGTGGATCAGATTTTCACGTGGATGATGTCATCAGTGATGTCACTTGAGATGTCATCAGTGAGGTCACTGACCATGTCATGAATGATGTAATATGTGACATCATCAGTAGTGCAATGCAAGCTGAACTAACTATAACGGCCGAATTTCTCTGGTTTTGTATGAGTGAAATTTCCAACTAACTATAACGTCCCTGAAACCTGTGGTTTTTTCAGTGAATTTCTAAAGATTTTTAAATGCTAATCCCTAACTATAACGTCCCTGAAACCTCTGTTTTTTTCAGTGGATTTCTAAGGTTTTTTTAATGCTAATTCCTAACTATAACATCCCTGAAACCTGTGGTTTTTTTTAGTGAATTTCTAAGTTTTTTAAATGCTGATTTCAAACTATGCCTAAATAGGTAGAACATGTACAGAAAGAGGAAGAAAGGTGCAGAAAGAAGCAAGAGAAGTGCAGAAAGAGGAAAGAGAGGCGCAGAAAGAGGAGCAAAGGTGCAGAAAGAAGCAAGAAAAGTGCAGAAAGAGGCTACAGAAGTCCAGAAAGAGGAAGAAAGGTGAAGAAAGACGCAACAGACGAATTTGAGACCTATTACATTGCAAATGCTTCTTTAACTAGTACTCCCGTTTGCAGAGTCGAGGATAAAGGGGGAGTGGCCTCCGAAAGACCGCTTAGCAATCCCACTGTGTGGGACTTACTGGAGGTAACAGGAGGGGTAGTTGGCCCCCAAGGACATCCTTCGGGGCCAACTAGCCCTCCTGTTGCCTCCAGTAAGACCCACACAGCAGGATCGCTAAGTTCTCATAGCAGGCTACTCCCCCTTTGCCTACCACACTGCAAATGCACTCCCTGGCGTGCTTTTGGATCGGGATTGAAGTCCCCTTCGCTATTGGGGATCCTTAGGGGGCAAGGGAACTTTGGCCTCTGCCTCGGGAGAGGGGCCACACAGGCCCCTAGAGGCTGATTTCAGCCCCGGGGCCACCATCCCCCAGGGCATGGCCACATGTAAATTTTTTTTAACATCCTGTTAAAGGAAGGGGGCTGCATGCCCCCCCTCATGAGGCCATTTTTGGCCCCAGGGACCCCATCCCCCGGGGCTTTGTCTCTTGAATTATAAAAAAAAAATTACAATGTGGGAGGGGAGCCTTGTTTCACCCCTTTCCTTGGCCACTATTGGCCCCGGGGACCAATCCCCCAGGGCATGGCCACACATTGGGGACCGTGGGAGGAACATTGCTTTTGGGCAAGGGGAGCTGCTGATATGCAGCTCCCTTTATCCAAAAGCAATTCTGCTTTGTTTCTTGGAAGCGAGAGCATGTTTCCTGCTATCGCTTCCAAGAAGCAAAGCAGTGTTTGCTATCGCAGGGCAGGAGCTGTGCTCCTGCCCTGCCATAGCAAACGGCAATGTCCCGGGGTGGGCACCCCCGGGACATTTCAGAAGCCGTCCCTGGGTGGTGGCGGTCCCCAGGGCCATCTGGGGCTACAAGAGGGAGACCGCGAGGCCCCCTCCAACTGATTAAAGCTCCCAGGAGGTAGTGGTCCCCGGAGCCAGGGGTCCGCTATGGAACCCCACATTTTAATCAACAGTGCCCCGAGGAGGTGGTGGGGGCTCCTACATGAATTGAAAAGAAGAAAAGCGGGCACTCCAGTACGTGTGTTAATTTTCTTTATTCAGCAGCCAGCTCCAACACACTAACACACTAACATGTTTCAGCTTATACAACTGCTTCTCAAAGCGAGTGAGTCACCACCTCATGAAATAAATAGGTGATGTGTCATAGACATTAACAAGAATATGTGACATTGCAAGGCAATTTTTTTGTTGCATTCTTATCATCGTTCTGTTCTAAATCCCTTTTCAGATCCTTCAATTCCTGAAGATTCTCCATTTTACCTTTGCTTGATTTCGCAGTAAAGTTTGCCCATTCTCTAACAGTCCTGGGTGTGGTGTTTCATATGTTGGGACCTTAAATATCCGCAGTCCCTGCAGGACCCGATTTACCTCAATATAGCAGGAAAGGGACATGAGTTCCCACCATTTTCTAATTAATATTTTGGCAGTTTCTCCAGCATAAACATTTTTGTTTCAATGTCACAGTACCTGAGTTTGCACCACTTGCATTTCCACCATAGTCACTGCTCCCAGCATCCTTAGCATTATCGCATATGTGCTTAGCTTCAAATATATATAAATATGACCTACAGGCGATCAATAGAAAGGCAGTTATAGTAAGGACCTAGGGCCCAATTCAAAAAAGTAATCTGAGACAAAATCCAAACTTTGCGACTTTCGGTATTCACAGAAGGCATTTAGTACTAAAGTTAGGATTTTGTCTCAGTTAATGTCAAGTTTTGGTCTTAAGTTAAACTTAAGACAAACTTAAGTTTAACTGAGACAAAATCCTAAATTTACGAGTAGGATTTTGTCTCAAATTAAACTTAAGATGAACTTCAGTTTAACTAAGACCAAAACTTAAGTTTCACTGTGACAAAATCCTAACTTTAGTACTTCTAAATGCCTTCTGTGAATACCGAAAGTAGTAAAGTTAGGATTTTTTCTCTGAGTGCTTTTGTGAATCGAGCCCCTAGTTTCCATGGGAAAAGCATTTTTTTACTTGCTTATATCATTGGCATCACTTGATGAATCTTCATGAAATTTTCCAGAAAAAGGGCGCTGCTGATTTTAGTTGTGCATGGAAAGTTTTGAGGTGATCCGTCGAGGGGGGGGGGGGGGTTTGAGTAAAAGGGTAGAAAAAAAGGGTGTTTTCCAGATTAATTCCCATAGGGATTTTGAACACAACTACAGCCCGAACTACTGAATGGAATTACATCTCATTTGGCAGAAAGCTATCTATTTTTCCAGAAAGAGTACTTCATGTGATTTGGTGTAAGTCTGTTCTGTAGTTTTTGAGATATTTAAGGAAAAAAAATTGTATATCTAGGGATAAAAACCCTCTGTGAATCCTCCTGATCTTGTGCAGAGATCTGATTAGCTGCCGACACTTCAACCAGGAAGAGTTGGCAGTTATCTTGGGACTTGGACTCTGTCGAGTCCCAAACAATAATGCTAAAAAAAAGAGAAGGGGGCTGGGTAGGAATCCCCTGACCCCCTAGGCCTGGAGCTGGGGACCCAAGGGACCGAACCTGGGACACAAAGCATTTTGTTTAAATTTTCACAGCAAAATCGCAATGGATTCGCTAATTCACTGAAACTTTTTGTTTTTAAAGTGCGGTCTGCCACACTTGTTTACAATATAGGCCCCAGGTGGGCCACGTCCAGGGGCCATTGGTAAATACAAAGAAAAAGCAGGGGGGTGCATAGGCCCCCACATAGGGCTATTATAAGCCTCAGGAACAACCACCTCCTTGGGGCTTTTTAAAATATATTGAAGGGGGGCTCCTTTGAGCCCATAAACCACAACCTGCCTGGGGCTTCAAATCTAATATGCAGGGGGAATATAACTATTTGCTCGTGTTTGGCAGGAGTTTTAGCAGCTCCTACTATGCAAGATCAAATAATAAGTCTGCTCCCAGCGGGTGATTGCAGGAAAAGTGCGCCCGCTTGCTGGGAGCAGACTTTTCATCTATTTCATGTGACAGAATGCCCCTGCATGCAGGGTGCAGAATTTTTTGCTGATCTTTGCATTCAGGAGCAATGCTGTCTCCCGCTGGAGATGGGAGGCAGGCAGGGACTGTGAGGGCATTGAGGCTTCACCTGCGGTCCCCAATGTAGTACACTGGGTGGCCTGGATGGGCTCCAGGGCATCCAGGACCTAGAAGCCAGGCCAGGTATTCCCCAATAATTTTAGTCAGGTCCCAGGGATGGGGTCCCCGGGGCCAAAATAGGACTAGGGTGGGTGAGCTGTGCGGCCCCCTCCTCTTCAAATAATTGGCCATGCCCTGTGAAATGGAGTCCCCGGGTCAAATTCAGCACGGAGCGTGGGGCTGCATGCCCCCCCTCTAATACTGGCCTGGCCCTGGGGGATGGGGTCCTCGGGACCTAAATCAGCCTGGGGAGGGAGGCCGTGCGGCCCCCTCCCCTTCTTTAAAGGCTTTCCTGAGCTAGGTAAAGGCAAAAAAGTGTATTTTCTCAGCAATTCCACATTGAAAGACAATCTGAAATGCTTTGTGGGGTGAATACATTGTTGATCTATTAGAGCGCAATCTGTAGTGATTGTGATGAGTGGGTCCCTTCTTGTCATTACCCAGCGAGAGCAGAGTCCATGGTTCTCCCTTTAAATTACTACAAGTATTTAAATGTGCAAATCACTTAGGAGCCAATTGGGCCCCTCCCACCTTAGTAGTATGCAGAGGTTTTCCTACCTTTTGCGAGGATGATGAACAGCTTAACAAGATGCCCCCTAACATGTTTCCCTCTGATTTTGGTGAGGCGTTCTTGATGCTGAGGTATATGAGGACATCTCAACCAAACAAAGAAGCACTTGCTTCATGTAGTTAAGAAGAAGCACCTTGTTTGGTAGAGTTTTACCTCTTTCTAGTCTTGCTGTCTTCTCTATAAGAAGATTCATGTCATCACAAATTTCTGGTTAAAGATACATGAGGAAGAATCACATTGCCAAATGCTATCGGTAGCAGAATGTCTTTTTCTGCTGCTGTGGCAATGCATAAAGGATGTGCCAATGCACTTGCCTGTGAGGAAGTGTGCTTCAGACAACAATTCTTGCACTCCTCAGTTAGGAAGTGAACTGATTTATTTTTCCAATCTTTGGTAGGGTTATGGTGCCACAACCAAGGCATTCCCAAAATGATGTCACATTGAGGAGCTACGATAATGTTCAAAGATTCATCTTGTACATGTACTTGTGTTCCAACAAGGACTGACAAACTAAATGGTTCTGTTTGTTCTGTTACAGGGCACAACCAAAGGAAATGATGGACGGAGTGTTGAACATTGCAAGCACTCACCCCCAGTCAACTGATCTGGGTTTAATCCACCACCGTTCTTTAGCCCACTCTGCCACCCCAGTTCAGACATGGCCATATGCAAATTAGTCTGACCCTGTGCCTCATGGGAACAGTCCAGCCCGAACTGCCAAGCCATGTCTTCCCTGGACCGGAAACAAGCTTCCTAGGACCGGTTTCTGGCATTTCAGCCGTCTTCAGCCAGGCTTGCTTGAATCCAGTGGCAAAGTGAGCAAGGGACTCACGTCTAAGCATACCCTGCCAACTTATGGCGAACAAAGCACAACCAAAGGAAATGATGGACGGTGTGTTGAACATTGCAAGCACTCACCCCCAGTCAACTGATCTGGGTTTAATCCACCACCGTTCTTTAGCCCACTCTGCCACCCCAGTTCAGACATGGCCATATGCAAATCAGTCTGACCCTGTGCCTCATGGGAACAGTCCAGCCCGAACTGCCAAGCCATGTCTTCCCTGGACCGGAAACAAGCTTCCTTGGACCGGTTTCTGGCATTTCAGCCGTCTTCAGCCAGGCTTGCTTGAATCCAGTGGCAAAGTGAGCAAGGGACTCACATCTGAGCATACCCTGCCAACTTATGGCGAACAAAGCACAACCAAAGGAAATGATGGACGGAGTGTTGAACATTGCAAGCACTCACCCCCAGTCAACTGATCTGGGTTTAATCCACCACCGTTCTTTAGCCCACTCTGCCACCCCAGTTCAGACATGGCCATATGCAAATCAGTCTGACCCTGTGCCTCATGGGAACAGTCCAGCCCGAACTGCCAAGCCATGTCTTCCCTGGACCGGAAACAAGCTTCCTAGGACCGGTTTCTGGCATTTCAGCCGTCTTCAGCCAGGCTTGCTTGAATCCAGTGGCAAAGTGAGCAAGGGACTCACGTCTGAGCATACCCTGCCAACTTATGGCGAACAAAGCACAACCAAAGGAAATGATGGACGGAGTGTTGAACATTGCAAGCACTCACCCCCAGTCAACTGATCTGGGTTTAATCCACCACCGTTCTTTAGCCCACTCTGCCACCCCAGTTCAGACATGGCCATATGCAAATCAGTCTGACCCTGTGCCTCATGGGAACAGTCCAGCCCGAACTGCCAAGCCATGTCTTCCCTGGACCGGAAACAAGCTTCCTAGGACCGGTTTCTGGTGGTGGATTAAACCCAGATCAGTTGACTGGGGGTGAGTGCTTGCATTGTTCAACACTCCATCCATCATTTCCTTTGGTTTTGCTTTGTTCGCCATAAGTTGGCAGGGTATGCTCAGACGTGAGTCCCTTGCTCACTTTGCCACCGGATTCAAGCAAGCCTGGCTGAAGACGGCTGAAATGCCAGAAACCGGTCCTAGGAAGCTTGTTTCCGGTCCAGGGAAGACATGGCTTGGCAGTTCGGGCTGGACTGTTTCCATGAGGCACAGGGTCAGACTGATTTGCATATGGCCATGTCTGAACTGGGGTGGCAGAGTGGGCTAAAGAACGGTGGTGGATTAAACCCAGATCAGTTGACTGGGGGTGAGTGCTTGCATTGTTCAACACTCCGTCCATCATTTCCTTTGGTTTTGCTTTGTTCGCCATAAGTTGGCAGGGTATGCTCAGACATGAGTCCCTTGCTCACTTTGCCACTGGATTCAAGCAAGCCTGGCTGAAGACGGCTGAAATGCCAGAAACCGGTCCTAGGAAGCTTGTTTCCGGTCCAGGGAAGACATGGCTTGGCAGTTCGGGCTGGACTGTTTCCATGAGGCACAGGGTCAGACTGATTTGCATATGGCCATGTCTGAACTGGGGTGGCAGAGTGGGCTAAAGAACGGTGGTGGATTAAACCCAGATCAGTTGACTGGGGGTGAGTGCTTGCATTGTTCAACACTCCGTCCATCATTTCCTTTGGTTTTGCTTTGTTCGCCACAAGTTGGCAGGGTATGCTCAGACGTGAGTCCCTTGCTCACTTTGCCACTGGATTCAAGCAAGCCTGGCTGAAGACGGCTGAAATGCCAGAAACCGGTCCTAGGAAGCTTGTTTCCGGTCCAGGAAAGACATGGCTTGGCAGTTCGGGCTGGACTGTTTCCATGAGGCACAGGGTCAGACTGATTTGCATATGGCCATGTCTGAACTGGGGTGGCAGAGTGGGCTAAAGAATGGTGGTGGATTAAACCCAGATCAGTTGACTGGGGGTGAGTGCTTGCATTGTTCAACACTCCGTCCATCATTTCCTTTGGTTTTGCTTTGTTCGCCATAAGTTGGCAGGGTATGCTCAGACGTGAGTCCCTTGCTCACTTTGCCACTGGATTCAAGCAAGCCTGGCTGAAGACGGCTGAAATGCCAGAAACTGGTCCTAGGAAGCTTGTTTCCGGTCCAGGGAAGACATGGCTTGGCAGTTCGGGCTGGACTGTTTCCATGAGGCACAGGGTCAGACTGATTTGCATATGGCCATGTCTGAACTGGGGTGGCAGAGTGGGCTAAAGAACGGTGGTGGATTAAACCCAGATCAGTTGACTGGGGGTGAGTGCTTGCATTGTTCAACACTCCGTCCATCATTTCCTTTGGTTTTGCTTTGTTCGCCATAAGTTGGCAGGGTATGCTCAGACGTGAGTCCCTTGCTCACTTTGCCACTGGATTCAAGCAAGCCTGGCTGAAGACGGCTGAAATGCCAGAAACCGGTCCTAGGAAGCTTGTTTCCGGTCCAGGGAAGACATGGCTTGGCAGTTCGGGCTGGACTGTTTCCATGAGGCACAGGGTCAGACTGATTTGCATATGGCCATGTCTGAACTGGGGTGGCAGAGTGGGCTAAAGAACGGTGGTGGATTAAACCCAGATCAGTTGACTGGGGGTGAGTGCTTGCATTGTTCAACACTCCGTCCATCATTTCCTTTGGTTTTGCTTTGTTCTGTTACAGGCCCAGATTTTAGAGGCTTGCCATCAATGGGCAACAACCTCTTGGGGATTTCTCTGAGAACTCTGGTCAATGCTAACCTCTGTACCAAACCCCGATAAATAAAATTACCAGTGGCCCCAGAGTCAATCATAACCACCACCTGATGAGATTGATCAATAACCTGTAAAAGCATTGAAAGCAAAATGTGTGACTCAGTCTCTCTACCCTCAGATACCCACAAGGAAGGCACTTTCCAGTTATTTCCTTCTTCTGCTGGTACTGCCAGAACCGAATCCTCTTTCTCTGTTTGTTCCATTTTCATTTGTAGGACTGAAACTGCCACCTTTTTACCTAAAGAAAAAGAGCTGGAGCTTTTAGGTCTCGCAGGACATTCTCTCACAAAATGTATTTTCTTTCTGCAATACATACATTGCCCATTTACCCCATGTGCCTCTCTTTCTTCCTTTGAAAGAGGGGATCTAATAGCCCCTACTTTCATAGGTTCAGCACTTGGTTCATGGTCTACGAAAGGACTTCTGAAGCCCCTGTCGTACTTGGTATTCATTCGCTCACCTTTCCTTTTCTCGCACCCTCTTTCAGTCAATCTATGATCCAGCCTAAGAGGGAGGTGCATTAAATCCGCACAATTAGTTGGTTGGGGATCAATCTGGGCAAGTACGTCCCTCATTTCCTCTCTCAACCCCTGATAATACAATGACATCCTTTTCTCTTCAGGCCACGCGGTCTCTGCCACTAAACGATTAAACGAGGTTAGGTAAGTCACTAGATCCTTCCTTCCTTGCTTTAATTCCAACAGTTCTTTGTCTGCGTTCAAAGTGGTGGCTCTTCTATCAAACACTCTTTCAAATTCTCTACCAGAAGCATTTCTGTCAGACAATACTGGATCATCGTTCTTTACTAAAGGGACTGCCCAATTCGCTGCATCTCCTGCTAAATAGGTTATAGCAAACACAACTCTTGAGTGATTGCTAGGAAAGGAGGAAGGTTTGCAAGAAAAATGCAACATGACCTGTGTTAAAAACACCTGTATTTTATGTGGGTCCCCTGGATACCTCTCTGGTGTGGCTAAAGGTTTAGGGGGCCGAATGTGTACCTGTATCTGGGAAGTAGAAGGAGATACATCAAAAGGATTACGTGTTTGCCTTTCTAATTTCTCCTTTAGAGCTGCAGTTTCAGCTTTCTGATGTTGCTAATTCCTGCTGTACTAACACTAATGCCTGAAGTACATTGTTCAGGGTGGTCATCCTTGCACTGCACCACCTCTGGAGGAGTTATAATTCGTCGCTGTGTAATTCTGTCAGGCCCTCAAAATGGAACGCCTCAAAACTGGAATGATGCACAGGGTGGTCCACCTCCTGACATCCCCAACTCGATAGCAACAAAGTTTACATAGAGTAGTAGAGTGGCCAAGCGAGGGATAAGTGTGTAAGGAAAGGAACTGCAGGGATTTTGAACGTGTGGAAAAAGTAATGAAGAAATAAGTAGAGAACAAAATACAAGTCTACTCTCTGTATGTCTCACTAAGAATCTGTAAATACCTTATAGATACAAAAATGCTCTCACAATCGACAGAAATTCTGTGCCAACAACCTTCTGTATAATTCTCCCTGCATGAACCTAACAAGACAAAAACAAATAGAATCAATATCCTGTACTCCTCTCATTCAGATAGCTGAATTGTATGGAGAATATCAAAATAGAACACCAAACCCCATACATACCACTCAAAAGCAAGAAATGAAAATAGTTAGGAGATCTGGACAATACTAAGGGTAAAGCTTCTCGATTCAAAAGTCATGCGCCTTAGTATATTTCTCCTGTAAACACCTTAAACAATGCAGATCCAGGTCTATTATTGTCATAGACCCTGGTTTCCTCAATGGTGATTGATACACTGTAGAAAGAAGTTATAGAGTTTCCTTTTTTGTGTATCCTGAAAGTACTCAGAGTTAATTTAGCTCATCTTCTCATTCACAATGAACGCTAATCCTTATTTGGAAAGAGAACGTGACCACAGTTAAGAAAGCCAATCATGAGACAAGGTGCAACAAGAAACTCAAATCTGTACAGCTCTACATACAAAAGAAATAGTGCTGACCCACTCGAATACTTCCCACCTGGAAGCCGAGGGATTTGTTTTTTCATGAATGACAATGATCCTCTGCAACCAGCGGGATGTAAGCCTGTTTTCCCCAGCTATTAAATACGAAGTTTGAGTACCTGTCTCTGAATTCCTCGAGACGCCAGTACTGCTTGCGACTAAGACTCCTCATCTTATCGCGTTCGGTGAAACGAAGCCCAGCTGCACAAAACACTCCGGGATATCAGAGGTGCTCCTACGCCTCTAGCCAAGCACCAATCTCCCCAAGACAACCGGAGATTGGGATGCGGAAAATACATCCCCTGACGTGAAAAGTCAAGTGACCCCAGACAGCTGATACGTGTCTCCCAGTCAAAATCAGGATAGAGAATTACGCACATTGACTGACATGCGTGAACGTCTTTTATCCCATGAGCCTCGAGGCTGCGGGCATCATGGTAAATGTAGTTTTCTTTGTCTAAGAAATATGAAGAGGTAGGTGCCTCTACCTGCAAACCCTGACAACTGCTGAATGATCTGATAGGCTACCAAAACACTTCAAACCAGGAAGTGTTGGCAGCCATCTTAGGACTCACCTTGAGCCGAGTCCCAAAAACAGTTTAAAAGAAGAGAACAGGGCAGAGCAGGAATGCCCTGACCCCCTGGATCTCTTGGAGGGTTTCCAGGGGCTCCCGCTAAAAACAGAAGCGCGGGCTAACGCACTTCTCTATTCTTTAGCCCCTTGGTGGACCAGGTCCTGGGGGCATGCAGGCATAAATTAAATAATATTGAAGGGGTCACATGGAGCTCCCACCCTTGTGCCCCTAGGACTGCCACCCCCGGGGCTTATTGATAGTAAATGGGGGGATCTCGAGGCCACCCTGTGCCCCAGAGACGGCCACCTCCCCTGATGCAGCGCGGAATGCCAAATCCCTCTCTTCGTCACAGATCATAGATCACACTCAGTCACTACATTCGCTGGTGGGGCCCATAACACCAACATTCATCCTCTATTAACCTGTTTCCAAGGAGGCGATTGTTCCACTCGCTGTAATGGAAGGAAGCACTCACATATCCATATTTATTAAAGCCTAAACTTCACCTTTTAATACTCCTCCCATGAATAGGCCATGAATCAGCTAGCTGCTGGTTGGAGTGATAACGAAATCTATAACATATTTACATAAATGCATTTTTCATAATAACGACCCAACACAGTTCTAGTAATAAATCTTAATTTTTTTATCTAAATAATTGAAAATCGAGTCTTTGGTTTAATCAAGCAGTAGACCATCATATTTACCTATTCTGGCTAAAAGTCGTCCTCTAAGTCAAAATCTTGGTCATCAGTTCATACTATCAGTCTTAGGAAAACAGCTGTCCTGCAGTGTCACCGTCCTCTCCGTCAGCATAACGTCAGGAAATTGAAAATCTTCTGAAGGGTCTCGCTCACAACCTCTCTATTCTACCATTTTTATAGTAAAATTACATTCCAAAAAGTAACGACCAAATATTTGAATACTCGTGATTGGTTGATGAGATTTGTTCCACCAAGTTCTCATACGGAAAATGTTTCTTTAGATATAGTTCATAATTTCATGTTGAAGTAACTTTTATTGTTTCTTTTCGGGGCAGCTGGCTGTTAGCCCGGTGTGTCCTTGGTGGGTACAGTCGAGTTTAGGGTCATCCAGAGGCCACTGCTGCTGATGGTGATGCATGCGCACTTCACCCAGAGACATTCACAAATGGAGTCAATTCGTCTGATAGGGATGTCGGCCATTTTGTGGCCACTTCATATGGTCAACTTAAGCAAAGAAACACAAAACGTAATTAATACATGGAAATGACTAATAAAATGTTATTCCCTCACTAAACCCTTTATGTGTGTGTATTTATCTAGCAAAAAGCAACACTTAATGCGGGTTATATTCACATTAATAAAGCACAAATCACGAATACATCACGAAAGCAACATATTATCATGCAATTTCAAATTGTCTATCATTAATATGCATACGTAAATTAGTTTACGTATTAATTAGGCCATGCAAATGCAATTCCCATGTGTATTTCTTATATTAGTAATGTTGGCCAATTCACACAGCAAACAATTAGTACAATTACTATTAATTAATTATTCTTATTAATGTAAACATGTAAAATGGAGAGGGTATACAATTTTTAAAGAAAACCCCACTCCAGCAATCCCCCCTTTGGTGATTTTATCACCACATCAGCACTAAATTTATTCACCCTTTTACGAAAAATTTAAATGTATTCTTGCTCTTATTTATAATTCAGTTTCTTCTTCATCTCTTTTTGCCTTTTTATACATACTTTCTTTCCATTCTTCTAAAGTTATCTCTGTTAAGTCTCTATCTGGATCCTTTTCTTTTCTTTTTAGTTTTTCTCTTTTTATTTTTCTCTTTGTTTTCTTATTTTTACAACACATGCAACCTAATCTTAATATTAATAACACACATGTTAATGGAAATAATATTTACCTATAAATGTACTACCTATTTTCACTAAGAAGTTTTTAATAGCAGCTATTTTCTTCCCAATCTTTTCCCATACACCTTCAACCTCCAGTGGTACAATTTCGTCATGCAATTGAGTAATATTTTTTATGTAAACTTTCAAATCTTTGCTTTCGTCTGGAATGTAGGTGCAACAATGTTGAACTTTCAGCATTCCACAGACTCCACCCTCTTTTGCCAATAATATATCAAGGGCAAGTCGATTTTGCATTACCATAGCACGCATGGCAACCATTTCAGTATTAACCAAATAAGAATACTCCAGCGGTGCTTGTTGACAAGCGATCCACTACTGTTGATAATCTCCTAATATTGTCCGCATTCAGATATATTCCCACTGCTGGTATCAATGCTCCAAAAATGTCACCTACAATTTCTGCCCAAGATTCTCTTTTACTACGTACTAAATGATTACCTAAACTATGTACACCATCTTTACCTCTGTCCATGTGAAAGAGTTTTGGAAAAACCAGGCCTACGTAACATGTGCCATACCAATGGTCTGGCAAACGATAATATGCCCTGTTCCCACAGATAAAATAAAGTCCAGGGAAAACTGGATCTCTTCCACCTTTAAATCCCCATCCACCCATTATTCGGTATGTATCATGGCACTCACTATTCCCTAGAAAATGATTGTCATACGCCGTTTGATTCCTTCTTATATACAGTTTCCCTTTCTGAGTCCAATCTAAAGCCAAAGTTGGATTAGACTCTCCCTTCATATGTTTTTCCATTTCTACATCCCAGACTGTTTTCTCCCCTTTCCCTTCGGATGCCTTTCTTCGCATTTTTAATCTCCTTTCCTCGACCATGTCTAGAAATGTCCTTTCTTCGTTCTTCAATCTGCATTTCAAATTATTTTTAAATATATACTCTAATGTTAGCTCCTTAGTTTGTAAGAAAAATTCACATAATACCTTAGCAGGTCTTACTTTGTTTAGTTTGTTATTAGCAGGTACTTGCGCAAAAATGTTATCTACATCTGAAAAATAATATTCTAATTTACCTGTTTCGTAAAATAAGCTAGCTATCACACTACATGCTATTCCGTACGTTGCTGGAAGGTGATGATAAGTCACTCCCTCTGACACAGATGCAGGTAACTGCATGTATACGTAGCAGTCCCTTACGTCCATAGTCTTTACATATTCATACAATAACTTTGAAAACACATTATTTGAAAAATCATTAATAGACCTTTATGTAAATAATTATTATCTATTCTAGTTGGAATTACTTTTTCAATCTTCTTAATGTTCTCAGTGTGTCCTTCTAATGTATCTATGCTCCATAGAAGCATTAATAATCCTGTACAACAACAACACATTTTACACCATCTCTTCATGAATGTACATCTACTTTTGCTACTATCTATGTTAGCCATCTTTGTTAATTTGGACTGTGTCTTTTGACTTAGCCTCTTTTACTTCACTACTAGTTTTCTATCCTTAGGCTCTAAAGCTCTACTTGGTCCTACCAGTATCTATCGTTTGACTCAATTGCTATTACTTCATCAGTAGTTTTCTAGATTTTCTGGCATTTCATCGTTTTTCACTTCTTTCTGTTCATCCAAGTACAGAATTTCCTGATCTTCCGTTTCTTCTTCTCCGATGTCGGATAAAATAACTCTCAGGATTCCTGCTTCTTCCTCTTCTTCAACCACTTTCAGTACAGCCTCCTCTGGATTTCCTTGACTATCTGCCTCTTCTTCTGTTTCAGGCAGAGCCACGTACGTCCATTCCGGTGACTTATACTTCTGGTTAGGTTTCCTTGTTCTTTTTCCTTCTTCCTTATTTTGATTAGTCTCTTCTTCTTTAGATTTTTCTTGGCTTGTTACTTCATTCACCTGATCTGCCCTAGGTGATTTCACTCTTGTCAGCCGATATCTAAATCTCTTTATTTTGTTTGGCCACACTTCGTCCTTTTTAACTCTTTTCTGTTTACCTTCTTTATTATTCTTTTCTTCTCTCCAAGCCCTTTTTCTTAGAACTCGACCTTCTGGTATCTCATTTTCACTCTCTTCAGATTCTGTTTCGACTTGCTTTTTCTTTTCAACAACTTCTTTTTCCACCACTTGTTTTGTTTTCCCTACTTCTGTCCCTCCTCGGGTCTCCGACACGCAATCTTCCTGCTGCCTACTTGTCCCTTCACCTAGCTGGATGTTGCAGTTCCCTACACCTCCTCGGGGGTCTTCCGCAATCTGTCCCTCTCTCTCTGTACCTGTCCCTTTTTCACTTTGATCTATTATTTCAGGTGGAATTTCTCTTGGTCTTTCATCTGAAACTTCCTTCTCTCGAATTTCCTTTACTGCTTCTTCGTTGTCTTTTCCTTTTTTCTTTCTGTGTTCTTTTCTGGGACCTTGTCTCCCTTGTTCGTCTTCAGAATCTGAACTAATATCAGAAATCTGCAATCGTCTTCTCAGAGAGATACCTCTGGGGACTAATATTTGATCAGATTTTTTTTCCCCCCCTTTCAGGATTTTCTTGTGTTTTTGGCTCTTTGTAATCTGATTCAGTACTTGACTCTGATTCGTCATAGTACTCTTTTCCTTTGCTGTCAACTGGATTTGGTATCCTCAAAGTATGGCTGGCATGGATCCAGTTTTTCACTCCAGCAGACTTCACAGCTGTTGTTGTGGTCAGAATGACTTGTCTTGGTTTTCCCCACCTTGGAACCAAACAATTTCTTCTTCTGTGGACTTTTGTCCTTACCCAGTCTCCTGGGCTCAGATCATGGGCTGGCTTCCTTTCAAGAGTGGTGGCATCCGCTCCAACCTAATGAAACACAGAATGAACTGCGTCAGCCAGGCCTTTACAGTATTCCAACACCATGTCATCAGTTATTGTCATCAGCTTGTTGACTGGAATGTACATATGCCTCATCGCTCGTCCCATGACTATTTCATGAGGACTTAACCCTGTGGTTCTGTCTGGTATTGCTCGAATTGTCATTAAAACTAGAGGCAAGACATCAGGCCATTTCATATCAGTGGCTAAACACATTTTCCCAATTCTGTTTTTGATTGTACCATTCATCTGTTCAACCACACCAGAAGCCTCTGGTCGGTAGGCACAATGTAGTTTCTGTTGTACATTCAATGCTTCACAAATCAATTTTACAATCTCATTATGAAAATGTCCTCCTCTGTCTGATTCAAGAGTCACTGGTAACCCAAACCTGGGGATGAATTCTCTCAAAAGTAGCTTAGCCACTGTCATCCCGTCATTTCTTCTTGTTGGGAATGCTTCCACCCACCTGGAAAATAGGCAGACTATAACCAGAACATACCTCAGTCTGTTACATGGAGGCATTTCAATGAAGTCAAACTGCATTCTGGTAAAAGGCCCACCCTCTCGGCCTATGGTTCCTAGACTCACCACTGTATTTCTCCCAGGATTGTATTGCTGACGTATTAGGCATCTCTGACATAGGCTTTCTGCTACAAGTCTGAATTTTGGATTGTACCAGGTCTGCTTAAAAGACCTAATCATGGCGTCTCTCCCTATGTGTCCCTGGCCATGATACATCCGTGCCATGGTAGACATCATGCTATCAGGCATCACTGGTCTTCCATCTCGATAGACCCACACACGGTCCTTTTCTCTTGGTGCACACCCTGCTTTTATCCACTGTTTCATTTCCTCATCTCCTGACTCTTCCTGTAATTGTCTCACTTCTTCCCAAGTTCCCACAGTGTTAGTAAACATTACTGAGCAAGAAGACATTTCTCTTTCCTTGGCCCGATTGACCGAATTCTGATTTCGTGCACAATACTGTGCCATATCGTTCGCATACCTGTTTCCAGTAGTGATGTAATCCCTACCGTGACTATGGGCAGCACATTTCACCACAGCCAATTGTCTAGGCAGCTGTATCGCCTCAATCAATTTTCCAACCACTTCAGCATTCTTAATAGGGGTTCTACTTGAGGTCAGGAAACCTCTTTGTAGCCAAAGCTGGCCAAAATCATGGACAACCCCGAAGCCATACTGGCTATCAGTTATCACAGTCACTCTCACACTTTTCCCGATTTTGCAAGCTTTGGTCAAAGCGACAAGTTCAGCTACTTGTGCTGACCTTACTCCTTTCAAATAAGATGCTTCCATCACTGCTGCAACCGTGCATACTGCATATGCTGCGCTTAGCACTCCTTCATCTGTTCTCAAACATGACCCATCAACAAACAACACAAAATCACTTTCTGGCAAGGGTACATCTTTTATATCTGGTCTTGGCTTTGTGCAGTACTCAAGCACGTCCAAACAATCATGATCTACTTCATCTCTCACTTCCACATTCTCAGCATCAGGTAACAAAGTTGCAGGATTCACATTCACACATCTCGCAAGGCTCACATTTGTTGCACCTAATATGACCTTCTCATACTTAGTCAGCCGACTATGTGTCATATACTGAGTACGACTCCTTATCAAGAGGATCGCCACATCATGAGGTACAAACACTTTTAACGGATATCCCATCACAATACCTTCACTCTGCTCCATACTTCGACATGTTGCAGCCACCGCTTTCAGACACCCAGGTAAAGCTGCAGCCACTGGGTCAAGCATTGATGAAAAATATGCAATTGGTCTCCTCAACCTTCCATGCTTCTGGATCAACACAGAGAGTGCACATCCATTTCTCTCACTACAATACAACTCAATCTCTTTCTCGCAATCAGGCATGCCTAGTGCTGGTGCTTCACATAAACCCTCTTTCAATCGTTTAAATGCTGCCAATTCTTCCTTGTTCAATTCAAGGGGATCTTTTACATCACTCCTTGTTAGTCGTACCAAGGGTTTTGCAATCAGGGAGAAATTGCTAATCCACTGACGGCAGTACCCCACCATTCCCAGAACCATTCTCACCTCTCTTTGGGTCATGGGGGCTCTCATTCCTTTTATAATTCTGATTCTGTCTATTGTTATTTTTCTCAGTCCTTTCTCGATTTTATGTCCCAAATACTGTACTTCTTTCTTACAATACTGCAATTTTGCTGGTGACACTTTCAACCCTCCGTCTGCCAAATGATTCAGTAGTGCTATTGTGTCTACCTCGCAAGCTTCACGTGTTTTCAACGCCACCAAAAGGTCGTCGATGTATTGCACTAGTACTGAACTTTCAGGCATTTGCAGACTTTCCAAAGATTTCTTCAACAATTGATTGAATATTGAGGGGCTCTCTGTATACCCCTGTGGGATTTGGCACCATGCCAAAATCCGCTCTCCAAAACGAAATGCAAAAATTTGCTGACTGTCATGATGCAATGGGATAGAAAAGAAAGCATGGCATAAATCAATTACTGTATACCATTCCGCATCATGGGGAATCTGGTACAGAATTACCGATGGGTTTGGCACAATAGGACAACATGATACCACAATTTTGTTTACCTTTCTCAAATCTTGCACTATCCTGAATTTTCCATTAGGCTTTTTCAGTCCCATTATCGGTGAATTACACGGACTACTCATTATTTCTCTTAAAATTCCTTGCTTGATTATTTTCTCAATTATTGGGGTAACCCCTTCAATTATTTCAGGTGTCAATCTGTACTGTGGAACATTTGGATAGCTTATTCCTTCCTTCACAGTTATTTTGACTGGATCTACGTTTCTCATTAACCCTACATCTTCTTCAGTAAAATCCCACACTTCTGCCTTCACTGACTGCTTTAGTTCTTTAGGTAGTTCATCAGGGTTGAATATTGCATAAGTCTCAGTAACCTCATTTTCTCTGTTAGCTATGGTCATTTTATACAGCACATCCTCATCTGGTGTTTCAAATGCTATTCCATCTAGAGTACAGAATATAGTGCAATTCATTTTGCACAACAGGTCCCTACCTTATAAATTCACTGGACTGGTGTCGCATACGACAAAGCGGTGCATCTCTGAAAATTTCCCTATACTAACTTTCACTGGTTCTGTCAGAAATGTCTTTATCTGTCTGTTGGACACTCCAACCACTTGGATTGTTTCATCCGAAAGAGGAAGATTCTTAACATCAGCTAATCTAACAGTTGATCGAGTAGCACCAGTGTCCACTAGGAAAGTATTATTTTCATCATTAACCTTCCCATCTACAAATGGTCCTGTCTGGTCTACTTCTAGAGTTGCGCCAAGTACGCACTCTGCTTTCTCCTTTCAGCACCGTCAATAGCTTTCCTCTGAGTCACTCTCATCGCGTTGCAGCCAATACTGTGAAACAGCGCGAGCGCGTGGCGGTTTATTTACCTGTTCTTCATTGTAGAATCCCGATTCATTACTATACTTCTGAGTGTTTCTGCTCTGCGGGAAAGGTGGTTTTGGCACCTGATTCTGTGAGGTAACCACCTGCTGCTGTTGCTGCAGTTGACCACTCTCCTCATTCTGCACCTGCGGATTCAATGATGCATTTTCATTATTAGTACTTGGAGGAAATTTACACTCGGATTTCCAATGCCCTAACCTACCGCAATTATGGCATGGGAACTTCTTTTTAGCTTCTTCTATATTACCTTTCCCTTTTCCTGGGCCAAATCTCGGTCTAGTTCCTGGGTTATTTGCTTGTTCAACCAACTGAGCTTCCTGCCTTTCGGCTACCTTTACTTGTGCCCACATTACCTTTTCTTTTAATTTTTGCTGTTTAGCCTCAATTTCGTCACTGAAATATTTAGCATGTCTCAATACTTCATCTATTTTCTTATTCTGCCAATCAACCGTATGCTGTTTTATCATGTCACCAATTTCTGGGCGTAAACCATATACAAATCTGTATACGAAATGACTCAAATCCTTATCACTCAGGTTCTCATCTCCACTGAACTGCTTAAAAGCTTGAATTAGCCTCTCATAGTATGCATGTACTGATTCTTTTCCTTCCTGATGTGTTCGATCAATTTTTACCCAATCTGTCTCTTTCGGGGGCACTTTGTTTTTCAAAAATACCATAACCTGCTCGTACTTCTTCATTACCTCAGGGTCCGGAGCTCCTGTCTTAGGATCCCTAGGGTACTCCTGAGTTGGCCAGTTGATCATCAGCTTGCACTCTGTCCACAAATCTGCCGGTACTATTATACCGAACAGACTATTCAAATCTATCCATAGTACTTTTGACAATTTTACAAATAGGTCTACCTGCCGGTACCACTCGACAGGCTTTTCGCGTAGTCGAGGGAAATCATTCGTAAATGACAAAATGTCCTGTCTTGTCCATGGGACGTGTACATATCCTCCTCCTGGAATCTCCCTCATGGGGTATTCAGTTACTGCCTTTTCTTTCTCCCTAACAGGGAATGCCGAAACTGTCTTATCTGAGGCATCATTACGTTTTCTATACCATTTACTTTTCCATTTTTCCACGTCTCCCCATTTTCTCAATAAAATGATTATGTCCTTAATCTGACCTATCTGTCCTGTGGTGTTCAGATTTTCAATGTCTTTTTCAGTAAAATCAACTCGATAGGGTTTCTGTAAGGCTTTTACCTTATCAATATCTATACCCATTTTATTCGCAACTTCTCCTAGTCTTTCGTGCAAATTTTTCGCTCTCCATGTCACACTTTTGCATAGGAATAACAACTCCTCATCCTGATAAATTTTCAATTTTTCTACAGGAATAGTCCCTACAATTAATTCTTCCAATACCATCCGTAATTTAGACACATCTATTAACTGGGATTCTTTATCTTGTCTCTGTAACCCTCTTAACCATTCACTCAGTTCTTCCACAGAAGGTCCTACCGGGTTTTTTATGCTACTCTGTTCTGGATTTCTCTGGGGTTTCTAATGTCGTTCTATTCTTTTCAGCATAATTCTGATTTATAAAGGGATTTTTTGAAACATTTGGTTCAAACATATTGGATTCTCAATTTGACTCCGTTCTGGACTCTCAACCAAATTATTGTTCCGGTATGGTACCGTCAAGCAATGTTCACTATCCTTTTGCTTCTCAAAAATGGGCATTACAGGACCTATGGTCACTGGAACTGTTACAGCTTCTAGATTCTTAGTTAATTCTCTTATTTTCTCTGTCAATTCTAGAGTTGTTTTGGCCAATTCCGCTGAATTTTCACTATTTATTCTATTCTCCGATTTCTTTTCTACTTCTCTAATGGAGTTTCTCTTTTCTAAATCTGGTGACATAGTCTCAGTCTGGATAATTCGTAATGTTTCTCTCATTGGAGCATTTGGTGTCAACATTTCTTGTTCTGGTCGGTACGGTGGTGGATTTTTATAAAACACATCATCCAACACATCTGATTCATTTGCTCCGTAACCTCTTGATTCCATATTATTCCTTTTTTCCACACATTTTCTTCCTTCATTCTCTCCTACTGCTCTTACAGGAAACATACCCTCAGTCATACTTGCATTCCGCCATCTTTTCATTCGATCATCATGTGTTTCATGTCCATATGACCTGCCAAACAAATATCTGTAACTTCTACCATTTCTTTGCTTTTCTCGCTCATGCATATCGTCTTCCCACTCTGTCAATGCCTCAAACTGCGTCGGTCTAGGTCTTGGTTCTATATACATCATCTTCTCGCGTAAATTCCTTAAAACTGCCTTATTAAAGGAACCATGTTCTGGAAATGCCAGGACTCCATCGTCCTTGGTATATTTTACCCAATTATCTAACCAAATACAAGTATGATATCCATATTTCGCAATCATTTAAGATGCAGGAGTCTTCGGTGGAGGAAGTAATTGTCCTTCCCTAGTTTTGACCTGTTTATCTTTCTTAAACCACTTTTTAACTTTACCAAACCAAGATTTCTTTTCCCTATCTGGTGGCTGGTAATACATTTTCTTGGTTTCTGTGTATCGCTAGTCTTTTACAACTGTACCGCTATTCTGTCCACTCACAGCGCGACTTTACGTTAACGCGCCAATCAAGAGCGTCTACGTCACTGTCACAGTCCTCTAATCCCAGCACGACTTACACTAACGCACCAATGGGGAGCATTTACGTCACCCTGTACTTCTCCAATCCTAGCGCGGCTTTACACTAACACACCAATCCGGAGCGTTTTACACTTCTGAACCACTGTCCAATCCCAGCGCGGTCGTTCTGACGTCAGCAGCCGCTGTGGCAGCTCTGCTCCAGTCTACCCCTCCTTTACAAGTCCGCTCCGTGAACTCTTATTGCAACTTTTACAATTCTCTTAGTAACAACACTAAAACATCTCCATTGTCCGCTCCGCTAACCAAAGAATAGCAATAGACCTTTCTCACGAGAATTCCGTCTTTCCCGATAGCAGCGCTTACCTCTGCCCTACTACGGAATCGTTACTTCCGTTGATAAAGTAGCACATCCCTCTACTTCACCCTTCTAACAAGCATTAGCTAATTGTTTCTCTAGCATTTAAGACACATAGTTGGAGACCCAATGCTCCTGAGAAATAAACCTAGAGTTTCGCAATCAACCCGAATGCCTTTACATTCACACTCTTTCACACAAGAAAATGTAGTACATACGCACAGAATCCTGTCTTTCCCAAGAACAGCGAACAGTCTGTCCTACTACAGAATTATGACACACGTTAACAAAGCAGCGCTTCCCTCTACTTTGTCCTTCTAACAAGTTCAGAGAACACCTGCTACCTTTTCAGTGATAAGCGTTAGCGGTATTCCATTTAGTTTCCTGGTACTTAAAGACCAAAATTTCACAGGTAACCTTCACTATCATACACACTTCTCTCACACAGAGAATATATCTAATGGCAACACACGACGATGCTGCCGAATCGAACCCAGACAATGCGCCGTGCAACTTCACTTGTCACACGTTTCCCCTGTGTACCTACAGGGCAACAACAATTCCGTCTTTCCCGAGAGCAGCGCTTACCTCTGCTCTACTACAGAACTGTTACAAACTTCCGACTTCCTACATCCCAGAAGCCGTGCTAACAACATATAACTCAACGTAACTCAACATATAGTGTTAGTACATAAATCGATACCAATCAATAATCAATAAGTTATTTACAAGCAATGATCACTAAACCAAAACAGTAGCTAACCATATCTCTGCTACCAAGAAAACTGATGCAGCGCGGAATGTAAAATCCCTCCCTTCGTCACAGATCATAGATCACATTCAATCACTACATTCGCTGGTGGGGCCCATAACACCAACATTCATCCTCTATTAACCTGTTTCCAAGGAGGCGATTGTTCCACTCGCTGTAATGGAAGGAAGTACTCACATATCCCTATTTATTAAGGTCTAAACTTCACCTTTTAATACTCCTCCCATGAATAGGCCATGAATCAGCTAGCTGCTGGTTGGAGTGATAACGAAATCTATAACATATTTACATAAATGCATTTTTCATAATAACGACCCAACACAGTTATAGTAATAAATCTTAATTTTTTTATCTAAATAATTGAAAATCGAGTCTTTGGTTTAATCAAGCAGTAGACCATCATATTTACCTATTCTGGCTAAAAGTCGTCCTCTAAGTCAAAATCTTGGTCATCAGTTCATACTATCAGAGTCTTAGGAAAACAGCTGTCCTGCAGTGTCACCGTCCTCTCCGTCAGCATAACGTCAGGAAATCAAAAATCTTCTGAAGGGTCTCACTCGCAACCTCTCTATTCTACCATTTTTATAGTAAAATTACATTCCAAAAAGTAACGACCAAATATTTGAATACTCGTGATTGGTTGATGAGATTTGTTCCGCCAAGTTCTCACACGGAAAATGTTTCTTTAGATATAGTTCATAATTTCATGTTGAAGTAACTTTTATTGTTTCTTTTCGGGGCAGCTGGCTGTTAGCCCGGTGTGTCCTTGGTGGGTACAGTCGAGTTTAGGGTCATCCAGAGGCCACTGCTGCTGATGGTGACGCATACGCACTTCACCCAGAGACATTCACAAATGGAGTCAATTCGTCTGATAGGGATGTCGGCCATTTTGTGGCCACTTCATATGGTCAACTTAAGCAAAGAAACACAAAACGTAATTAATACATGGAAATGACTAATAAAATGTTATTCCCTCACTAAACCCTTTATGTGTGTGTATTTATCTAGCAAAAAGCAACACTTAATGCGGGTTATATTCACATTAATAAAGCACAAATCACGAATACATCACGAAAGCAACATATTATCATGCAATTTCTAATTGTCTATCATTAATATGCATACGAAAATTAGTTTACGTATTAAGTAGGCCATGCAAATGCAATTCCCACGTGTATTTCTTAGATTAGTAATGTTGGTCAAGTCACACAGCAAACAATTAGTACAATTACTATTAATGAATTATTCTTATTAATGTAAACATGTAAAATGGAGAGGGCATACAATTTTTAAAGAAAACCCCACTCCAGCACCCCCGGCAAATTTCTAAAATGATTGCGAGGGGAGCCGGTATGACCTCCCTCGCAGTCCCAGGAACTGCCACCACCCTGGAGCTAATACTAAATAAATCTGGGGGTCTCACAGACCTCCCCCCGTGGCCCAGGGACCAGCACCTCCCTTGGGGCTCTTTCATGTGTATTGGGGGGCCTCACGGACCCCCAGGCCCTGGGGACCACCAACTCACTGGCACCAAATTCTATTTTTAAAATGGGTGTGGAGCCGCACAGCTCCCCCGGGCCTTTTTGACTTCTAGGACCGCCTCCTTCGCAGGGCAGGCCATACTACAACAAGGGAGGGAGCCGCACGGCCTCCCTCCTGGAGCCATAGAAGGCCCTGGGGACTGCCACCTCCAGGGCCGGCTCCTGCTATGTGCCCACCCCTGGGACATTGCAGTGTCTTGGCGGGAACTTTAATTGCTCCCACCAAGCCACAACAAGCACTCTGCTTCTAGCAAATGAGAGCAGTGAAAATGCTCTTGCTTACTGGAAGTGGAGCATTTGTCTGTTTTCCTGCCCGCTGTCAAGTGAGTAAGGAAACCGACAAATTGCTTTCAGATAGAGGGTGTAGTGTGTTTACCAGCTACCTGTGTCTGAAAGCAATGCCGGCTCCCTGCTCCAACCCGATCCTGGTTCCTGAGGATGAAGTACCAGGTAACCTGGATGGCTTGACTATCAATAGGGACTTATGTGCATGGGTGGTTGAATGAGAAATGAGCCTTAAAGCAGTGCATGTTTGGATTTGTAGTAGGTGCATTATGGTGGAATGCAGTGGATGGATTTTGAATTTAATTATTATGTGGAAATAATTTTTGGACTTGCAGCGAAAGCTGTTATTGTATTTTTATAGCATAATTTGATTCCTGATTTATTTGATGTATACTGCATAAAGTTGAAGAGAGGTACATCAGTTAGATTTGTTGGGCTGTCTGCTAAGGCGAGGTGTATTTTGAGGTGCCACCAGCAACACTAAAATAGGAAAGTACCTTTTATATTGTGCAAGTGCATTAATCAAGTTCAGCCACAGTTAATTGATTGGTGTATGGGAGGGAGCACGTTCAGTACATCAACTTCTGTTGGCCGAGATTCTAATGGTCTGTGGAAGTAAATAGTCTTCTTGGTACTGTGGAGGTTTCTAAATAGGTGAAGCAGACAGATCATTAACTGTGGCAAAAAGAGTTCAGGAGAGCTTGGCAGTATTCAGATGTTTACTTCTTTTGGTCCCACACAGGGATTAACTGGCGGATGCTGAAGCTACACTGTGATATGTGACCTCTGATCAGGATGCACTAGTATTCGTAGACAGATAGTGATTGAGATTGGGGCAAAGAGTGACTGAAAACACTGTCAGAATGAGAAATCCTTTTTCAAAAAGAGAGAAAGGTGTAAATAAGTTAGACAAATTCCCACCAGATGGTAATTCAGCTAGGGAGAGAAAGGGTTACACATGTGCATGTGGCTTAGCCAATGGTACGAATATCTGTCCAAAGTTGGGGAATTACGATTCCCATTGAGGGGGACCTTTCACAAGTTGACATAGAGAATGTATGACATGAGATCTCGGCCTAGACCCACACAGTTTGAGGCCCTAAATCTTAGGGAATAAGCTGAAAATGAGAAAAAAAAGATGTTTACATAAAAAATTTCAAAAGATGGCTTATTTGTGGGTAAATGCCCAGGACGATGAGAGGCAAAAAATTTAGACGGAGGAAGTGATTGGGACACTTGTAGTTTAACCACTGATAGAGAGCAAGGAGATGGAAGAGTAAACACCTAGTGAGAAAAAATAATCCAAGGGCGATGCAGCAGTGGAGTGTGAGGAAAATGCCTTCACAGATGAGCTCCTTAGAATAAGGCCACCCCATATAATGCAGCAGAAGTGGTTGAAACCGAAAAAAACCCTGTACCCACTTCGGAAGTTAGCATGCCCCAAGTTACTCAGAGACCGCTGTTTTCCTCCTGATCAGACCTTGAGCCTGCTAGCAATGGGTATTTCACACCAATCAGCAAACTCAAATGTTTCCACTAAAACAACCACTGTTAACATGTCCCAGAGTCAAACCCTTCCGAGCTCCCCTCAGGATTCCACGGGAGGTTGTCCAGTGTGCTAGTGTCAGGCCCTCATCAGGAAGAGGCTTTGACAACCTCTGTGGTGGAAGGTCACACAGCCACTGCGACTATACCACTCAACCAACAATATAAAGGACAGAGCTGCTAAGACTAAATGTCGCCCAACTGAAAGACAAATTTGATAAGATTGTTAGGCGTAATGTAGAGGAGGACTTCCTAGAACACTATGAGAGCGAGTTACTTTACATGAGCAAGGAAGCTGCGAGGGTGTTGCAAGGGGCATATGGGAAGAGAAGTTGCCAAAGAATGTCAGGATGACCATGGGTGACAAGGAATTGATGCTGCTGAAGCAGAGAGGGTTCAAAACACAAAGAGGACGAGCAAGAGGTTGTAGGTGTACCAGTAAAGGGCAACATTTAAAGGGAAGTACAGGGAGGTGCATATGTGCATGTCCCATGGTGTCCCCTTTGGTTAAGACCAAATTTGATGCAGTCATTAAAAACCTAAAGACTAAGGTCCCTTAAAGGAGATGAATTGGCTTAAAATCTTTATAACATCCCAAGAACCCAAACAATCTGTACATGCATACTTTGAAAGGCGAATGAAGGTCTACAGGAAAAATAGCAGTCTAAACAACCTGCTTGAGGTTTTTTGCCTCTTTTGTGTAAGAGCTGTGAACTGAAATAAGCAATCAGATCATACAAGGTGTTCCGTGCTGGCAGAGTAAACCCATTAACGAGATCCTGCAGTATGCAAAACATTGCAGTGGTATGCTAGAAGCTAAATGTAAGGTACTGAAAGAAAGGATCATGATAGCCCAGACCCAGTGTGCACAGAATGGAGGTGAGAAATGACCTAAATTGCTCACTCAAGGACTTGACTTTGACCCTCGCACAGAAATAAACATGCAGGGAGTCTCAATAACAGATGGAAGGCACAGCTCGAGAATGGGAAGAGGTTGAGTAAGTGCACCTGGAAATAGTATAAGTGCTTTAAAGAAGGTTACCCCTTGTCCCATTTGTAATAAGATTGAGCATTGGAAGTGGGAATGTCCCTACAAACCTGATCAAGTAATAATTGAAGCTAAAGCCAAAAATCTTACAGTGCATGGAGAGCTTCCTTCACTACCCAGACCCCCTTCTGCAGATCTCAAAACTCCTGAAGTTTGGCATGCCTCAGAATTGCCCTGAACCCATACAAATGCAGGGAGGGAACTACCATTTACACCTGAACCAAAGAGCTCCTTCTAACCCATTCACATGCCACACTCAGTGTCCGCCAGCACAGGTAAGAGCAGTAGGGCAGCGGGGTGGGGGCAGGGGGAAGTTGACAGATGATGAGATAGGTAAAATTAAATAAAATAATAAATGAAAACTACTTACTACGCGCTTGCCTCATCGCCGAGTCAGCAATGTGGAAAGCACAAAGCAAGTGGTTTTAATTATTTTTGTATTTAATTTTACCTATCCCGTCGTCTGTCGACTTCCCCCACCCCACACCACACCACCGCCTCACCACTCTTACCTGTGCCAGCCACCACTGCCCACACTACCCTGATTTCCATTATATGTGAGAGCTCCACAGATTATGAACAGTTCCAATGATGGTGCCTGAGTGGGTAGGAGGAGTACGTACTTGGCACAGTCCTGAAAGTGGATCAAAGTGGCCCATATGTAGATGGAGAGGTCAGCTAACATCCCGTGTCCTTCTTGATAGAGACAGAAGCCACTAGCTCAACTGTTAGAACAGTTGAGGTCCCAATCCTACCACTCTCTGAAGAGGAAGTCATTGGTATCACAATTCAACACTGTATGAATCAGTTCACAGCCCCAATTCCAATAAAAATTGGAGACATAAGAGAACAGCACCAGTTTGTCATATACAATTGAAGACCTGTGAACTCGCTAGGTAGGGATATCCTTTGCAAACTCAATTGTGTATTCTCCTGCAAACAAGAGTTTAGAGACCCAATCAGCAGATCCCGAATTTAAATTACAAGTCCTAGAACCTGTCTTCAGGTTGTACCGGTCATTAATAAAGAAGACCTGGCAGCCAAAGAAGATATTTGGGATTTCACCGGGAGAGAGATTGAGCTGATTAAGGTCGCTAACCCTCTAAAGATAACCCTTCGACCACATGCAGTATTCCCTCAAACCTGTCCTTACAAGCTGACCCCAGGAGCCATTTTAGGAATAACACCAGTCATCAAGAATATGATAGAACAGGGCATTCTGAAGGAAGTTATTAGGAGTCCATGTACCTCTCTGAATATGGCTTTGTAAAAAGCAAATAAAAAGTAAGGAATAGTGCAGGATCTCGGAAAGGTTAATAAAATTATCATTTCATGCTGTTCCATGGTACCGAACCCTGCAGTAATCCTGTTCCAAACTGCCCCAGAAGCTGAATGGTTCACTGTCATTGACCTTTGCCAAGCACTCTTCTTCGTTCCCTTTCATGAAGAGACTCAGTTTCTCTTTGCAATTTGGTTCCAAGAGAAGACTCTTGTGTGGTGCTGTGCTCCTCGAGCGTACCCAGAGAGTCCATCCTATTTAAAACAGATACTTAAAAAGATCCCAGAAACTCTGCAACTACTGTGTAGCTCAACACTAGTTCAGTATATTGATGATTTCATCATTTCATTGATGACAAAAGAAGCTTGCAGGCAAGACACTATTGCTCTGCTCAACAACTTAGCTGAGAATGGGCACAAGGTTTCCCCCAAAAAGCCGCAGTATTCTCAGAAGTAAGTCTGTTATGAGGTTCTTACGAATCTAGTAGGACTGTGTATATAGAACAGCAAAACTTCATAATTTAGAGACTGAGTCTTATATAATCAGCAATAATTAGACTGTTTGGCTAGCACACAGTCAGCATCTAAACTCATGAATTTACAGAGTTTTAGATGTTGTCAGTAACCTAGAGCATGACTCTTAGGGAAATCGTGGAAACAGGTCTAACACTTTCGCTTATCACTTTTGCATGCCCAAAGTGTCACAAAGAAAAGATACAATGTTGCATTTTTAAATGTTTATTGAAAAGCTCTAATCTTTTCAAATAAAACATGGACTATGATTATCAGAAAGATGTGACACATCATGAAATGAAATGAAATGAAATGAAAAATAAATTTATAGAGCGCAAAACATTCACCCAAAGGTATAATGGTGCTAGCTCAGCACAAGACCAATAAGAACGATAGAGACACCTCAAAGATTGAACAGCCATGTCTTTAAATCCTTTCTGAATGGTAGCAGTTGCTTCTCCTACTTAATCTGCACCAGCAGTGAATTCCAAAGCCGGGCCGTACTGACCAAAAAGCTCCTTCCACCCCAAGCACACTTTTTAAACCTGGGAACTACCAGGTTGTGAGAATGTGCAAAGCGGAGCTGGCGGGCAGGCGCATAGGGCTGCAAGTTCTTTTTAAGAAAAGCAGGCCCTGTATCGTGAGTTGGTTTGAATGCAACGCAGAGCACTTTAATTTCTATCCGCCTTTTTACTGGCAACCAGTGCAACTTTTTGAGCTCCATGGAGACCGTTGAATACTTGGGTAAGTTTAGCAGTAGACGCGCTGCGGCGTTTTGCACCATCTGCAACTTGTTGAGGCATTTTTTGCGGAGGTTCATAAAGAGCCCGTTACAATAGTCTGCTCTGGACAGAACAAGGGCAGACACCACCTATTTCTTCAAGTCAGCTGGAATGAATGGGAGAATCCTTCTTAGTATTTTCAAAGTATGGAAGGAGACAGAAGTGACCTGATTAACATGGCGTTCAAAAGAAAGCATAGAGTCAAATGCCACCTCCAAGTTATTTACCTTATCTTTTGGGTAGGGAAGCGGGCCACACTCTGGAGGCCATAACATGGGGTTCCAGAAATTGGAGTTTTTGCCAGAAAGTAGGACTTCAGTCTTGCTAGCATTAAGCTTCAGACAGTTAGCGGACAACCGGTCCTCCACCTGGCGAAGACATGTGTTGAACTGGGCGGCCGTTTCTTCTGGAGAGCCTGTCACTGAGACCACAATCTGGGTGTCATCTGCATATGAAATAGCAGAGAAACCCAAAGATCTGATTAGCCTTGCCAGTGGGGCAACGTAGACGTTAAAAAGGGTAGGGCTCAATGACGAGGCCCGTGGCACCCCACATGACAGTGTGAAATTCAGCGACTTGTGCTCTGCAAGAGCCGCAAACTGCTCCCTCCCTGACAGAAAATATTTTAGCAGATCAAGCGCTCTTTCTCTAATACCAACACCTTCCAGCACTTGCAGTAATTTCTGATGATTAACCCTGTCAAATGCTGCAGAGAGGTCAAGCAGCACAAGTGCTGCATTGTCTCCTGCATCAACGGTCTGCCTAATCGTCTCAGAGGCAGAGATCAACGCCAGTTCCTTACTGTGTTGCTTTCTGAAGCCAAACTGAGAATTATCTAGGCAACCATGCTTTTCCAGATAGTCTGAGATAACTGAATTCATAGCCTTTTCCACCATCTTTGCGGGCAGTGGAAGTCTGGAGATTGGCCGATAATTGTTCGGGTCTGCTCCATGCAGATTAGCTTTCTTAAGGAGGGGGAGAATGGACGCCAATTTCCAGTTAGCCGGGAAAATACCGGTGACAAACATTTGATTGAAAATGAAAGTCAGATGTGGGGCAAGAACCACTGGCAGAAGATGAAAAATTTTGGCTGGACAGGGATCAAGGGGGGACCCGGATTTGGTGGACATCATGAGATTAATTACTTCCTCTGTTGTTAGTAGGGGAAAGGAGAGAAGTTCATGCTGCTCACTCCCATCAGTGGATGGCGGAGCAGTTTCCATTTCCCCCACAACCGTGCCAGGAGTCCATAGAGGAGGCAACATCCCTATAGGAGCACTCTGTGAAAACCCGCTTCAGACCGCTTTCACCTTATTTTGAAAGAAGGTGGCTAGTGAGTTACAGAATGTTTCATTTGATGGTAGAATGGTCTCCTCGGGACATTTGGCTAACTATTTCACTGTCGCAAAGAGTTCCTATGAAGAATTCTTTGCGGTTAGAATGAATTTAGTGAAGTAAGACGCTTTCTCCTTATCTGCTAACATTTTGTAGTCAAGTAAGTCTTGTCTATAGGCCAACTTGTTGTTAGTATCCTTGGACAGTCTCCACTTCCTCTCCAAACTGCGACACTTTTGTCTTTCCAATCTAAGGGGTTGATTATGTTGGCGGGCGGATCGCCACCACCCATATGGCGGTGGCGATCCACCTGCCAATTACCACCGCCCGCCTACCATTTCCCCCCGCCACATTACGATGGCGGAAGTGACCCCGGCGGACGGAAAGACCGTCCGCCAGTTTTCCGCCAGTTGATTCGGCGCCCGGGCGGAAAAAGGGCATGATATGGAGGCGGTGTCAGCAAGACACCGCCATCCATATCATGATGCAGGCTGAGATATGCCTTTCCATGGCGGCATTGCCGCCATGGAATTCATGCAGACTTCTGAATTGGGGACCCGTTAAGGGCCCCCAGGGTGTTGGGGGATACCCATGGTACCCCCTACATTTGTATGCACAAGGTGGCAGGACCGCATGGTGCCTGTCACGTTGTGCATTCAAATGTACAACATGCATTTTGTACCTTGCGGCGGGTGGTGCTCGCAGCACCGCCCTCCGCACTGTATAAAATGCGGGATGTGCCCGCCATCTTAATTCGTATGGCGGGTCCGCCCAAACAATGGCGGGCGGACAAATCACAATAGACCCCAATGTTGCTCTGAAAACCATGGTTCCAATTGCCTTCATCTATGGCTAATGGATGATTTGACCGGAAGCACCTGATCTATGGAGCTCTTAAGCCAAACCTCAAAAGTGGCAGGTGCCTCTCACGGATTCGCAGAGAGAACTGGTGCACTCCGAATGAGCACAAATATTTTAACTCTCTCTCTAATAGCAGAAAAATGCAATTGGAAAAAATAAAAATTGCATCTCTGCTTCATCTCTGCTTCATAGATCTAAAAGCAGCCTTTGACAGCGAGATCATCAGTACCTATAGAAAAAAACTTAGAGCTTGGAATATACCCAAAAGAATACTAAGATGTATATGTTATTCTACTCCCAAATCTGGATGAGAATAAAGGTAGGTGACAGATTCAGAATATCAAGACAAACTGAATACAAACAAGGGCTTGAAACAAGGATGTGTGCTGGCACCGCACCTTTTCAATCTGTTTATGTCTGATCTGACGCAACAGCTTAATAAGATCAACTCCCATCCAGTGCATCTGGGAAAGATATCTTTATTGCATTTCTCCTACGCAGATGATGTGGTTCTAATGAGCTTAACTAAGGTTGGCCTCCGAAGGTCACTTACAGAAATGATGGATTATATAACAGTTAACAAATTAGAAATCAATACACCTAAAACCAAAACAATGCTCATTAGTAATCGCCCTAGCAACCAGCAGAATATCTGGTTAGATGGTAAACCGCTGGAGGAAGTAACTAGCTACAAATACCTGGGCTTTTTTTATATTGACAATAGACTAAATCATCAAGATCAGAACAATTACATGGCACGGAGAATCAGTGCATTAGCTATTGCCTTTAGGACTCCTGCAAAAAACTGGAGGTTCCATCTTACAAACCATTGCTTACAGTAATAGCGGCAAAAATGCTACCAATGGTATCTTATGCTAGCATTGCTCTACACAGCAAAGATTCTGCACTCTGGAATAAGCTGCTAGTTACAACTTACAAAAAGGTTTTTCAGCTCCCACAGACGTAGTGTGACTTGAATTTGGGCTTATAAATGAAACAATAGGGATAATGTATACCACAATAAAGCTTTGGCACTGACTGACACAATTCAGCATTCGCCGCACTCAATAAGGTCCTATGGACAGAACTTGAAATTGACAAAAAATCAGTGTACAATCAATATCTTCATAAAGCGTTAAGAATTACATGCACTACTGAGTTGTGGAACAATAATCTCCCCTTCACAACATTTAAACAAGTATTAAACAAAGCTACAAAATGTAATTCCTCGCTACTCAATAAAAACACCTTCAGCCATAGATCACATGCCTTGATGGTGATTAAAAATTAGACCCTCACACCAGCACCTTACTTAAATTTCACATTTTCGGTACATTTAGGAAACCAATTGATGCCACTCTGCTTTGGAAAGCTACAGTCAAGAGTGGACCAGCCGACCTGGATATTTAAAGGGCCTATAGCATGCCGATTTGTGGGAGTAAAAAGCAGGATCTCATCCATCTAATCTGTATATGCCCTAAACTTCACACAGCACAAGCCACTTTTTTCAGAAAAGCCCTTATGGTCAGAGGAATAAGGACATGTAGAGCTGCTATAATGCAAGGGCTAGAATCGTTAGATCCCCAAATGAACTGCAAGTTGATAACATTTCTCAGACTTCATGAATAGGTTTTGAAAATCACAGTGTGTAATAGGAGTATATATTTTAATTGTATATGCAAATTATATACTGTACAGATCATTGTAACAAGTGGGGTTAGGTCTCTGAAATTGGAAGAAATCATATCTAATTTATCCAGTCTCCACAACAAACCATTTTGCTATGAACTTTATAACTTAAAGTAAAGTTAAAAATTAAGTTGATCAATCTAATTATTCACTTTGCACGTCGAATATGTCACTTAAATCAAAGCATGGAAGGAGTGTGTATTCCAAAGATTTAGCTATCTGCAGCACAAAGACTTGAACATAGTGACGATGATCAACGTGTCTATGTGAGGGTTAACGGATGGAAAAGAGCGTTTTAAAAATCAAATCAATTACTGAACTATGTATTATATTATCTTGTATTAAGAATGAGGTTTGCTGGACTTCTGCCCTAAACTCTCGGATTTTATGATCTAAAATTACGAACATTATTGGATGTATATGAACTCCACTGACCACAAGGATCAAGTGCGCATAGCCCAAAATTTGGCGTCCTGTTTTAAAACTGTGAAAATATTTTATATTGCAATTTTATTTGAGGTTTCATGTGAAAATTATGATGGTTTTAATTAACTAAACAATAAACATACTGCTACTCACTGCCTCAGCCTATGCCATGTAATGCGCGCACAGGTAGCAGAATTAATTGCCCTCACCAGAGCCTGTTGTACATCCGAAGGCTCACGAGTCACCATTTGCACTGACAGCCAGTATGGCTTTGGGGTTGTGCATGACTCTGGGGTGCTATGGTTGTAGAGAGGATTTATGACTTCTGCCAGCTCACCCATTAGGAATGGGTTGTATGTCTCCAACCGATCGAAAGCCCTTCAATTACCAAAATAAATTGCTGGGGTGAAATGTGCCGCACGTAAGAGCGGCAATGGCTTTGTCACCAGAGGATACCGCTATGCGGATAAGATTGCCAGATATTGTGCTCTTGAGCCCAGCACCTTTCCCATGAGTGAGTCGTGCAATACTCAGGGAAAAACTGTGCCCAATATGTTGTTGAACACTGTACAGACTTTCAATGAGCTAAGGGAGTTGCAACATAATGTCCCTGAAATTGAAAAGGCCAGATGGAAAAAGATGGGATGTTTAAAAGACGCTAGCATCTTTTGGGTGTCCTGTGATGGAAAGCCGCCCTTCCTGATTCTATGCACCCTGCTATAGTAAGACACATGCATGGACTAAAACATGTGGGGAGAGATAGGATGGTGTCAACTTCAAAATTAATCTGCCTTACCCCACACTTTAGATCAATGGACGTGAATCTTTTTCCAGCGTTGTTTAATCTGTCAGAATAGTAACTCTGGACTGGCCCACATATAGAGAGATAACTGCCTGCCCTCTCCAGTTCTTAGGGAGCAGAGGGAAGAGAGCTCATGCATATTTAACTTGATCTCGAATGTTCCAACTGAATCCCCTGAATATAAGTCTAGACCATGCACTTAAAAATGTGATGGTGTATCATTTTGGAAAGTAGTTACAACTAACGTCGTACTTATTAGCGACGTAGCCCTTTCTAACATCGTTTCATGGAATATCTACGGCTTACGCTCTAAGCTAAACAACCCTTTGTGGTGGGATTCTATAGCAAAACTTGAAATATTATGTTTCCAGGAAACATGGGCTAAGGAAGTGTTTACAGAACACAATAAAGGAGAGACGAGGGATAAGGCTGTCTCTGACTCCCTCAAATAGACTTAATCTCACATGACAGAGAAGCAATCAAAAAAGCAAATAAGACAGTACTGGACGTTGTAAGTGGGAAAATCAATAGATATTTTAATACTGCCCTCACACACTCGAAAGTGTCATGCTTCATCATTGGGCCGCATCATACACCTAGGTGCAGACCAACACCTTGGATGGAGCGCAATTTTTTGAAAAGATGATGAAGAAAAGTGGTGAGGGTAAGGAATAATGAAACAAACAGACAGAACAAACACAAAAGTGTAATTCTGAGAGAAAGGAAACAAATAGTCTCCCAGAGAAAGGGACCAAAAGAAGTGCAGAAAGAGGTATAAAACTGTCTCGGGGTTGACCCTCACACTTTATTCTTGTCAACCTCTGGCAGGATTAAAATAAACAAAATGGGGTATCCAGGGCAGGTAACGACCCTACAATCCCCACTGCTAAAACCAACATGTTTCTGCCAGTTTTCTATGTGCCCAACCGGATCACTCTGGCATTCATCAGGGTGTTGGTCCCTATTGTTTGGTCTATACCCCTATTCGGGTATTGTTTACCTTTTTCAATCGGGGTATTACCCCAGCGTCACTCTATTTTGGAATTTCCAAGAGGATAACCATATCTACAACAAAAGAAAAGAAAGAAACGGATCGTCATTTCCAATCTCGTTCTTCTCATGATTATTCGTAATACTCCTTGTATTTCCCACGCATCCCTTAACGTGAAATATAATCTCAATTGCAGCCTCGCCTTTTAACAAAACCATAGCCCCAAAACAGTGGACACCACAACCAACAAAAACCACCTCACCAAGTGTTTAAGTGTCAGAACCTTCTATATGTGTATATACACAGATCTTAAACGTTAAAAACGGTCCGTATCTATCACCGTGTCTCATTTAGTATACTCCAAGAGTAAGATCACATGTTCTTAGTCAGACTGCTCAGCGATAGTGTTCCACACCTACTGGGACCTAATATACTCACAAGAGTTTACGAGTACAGTTCTGAACCCGGGACAGCGGGGGGGGTGCTCTTGTCGTCACACTCTGTATAAGGAAGGAGCGTCGCTATCAAAACTCTCGTTTATGTAGAGATAAATTCACACTCGATCATCTTAAACCCGCAGACCAGTCCCATTGTATGGCCATATCCAGTTGCCCTCACACTCATTTCACTGTTCAACTAGTTCTCAGGTGCGGTACTCAGGGCACTGCAGAACATGGCGGGGTGGCCAAACGACACTCACGCTTCAAATGACTTATTCGTACAACAGGGTTGTCATAAATGCACTTACTACTCCAAAGAGACACTGTCTCCTTACTCCCCTCGTCTGTCCTCCGACGATATGGTACCTCACGTCAAGCCCCTATTTAAAGAGGCGATGTTTTCGTACACGTTGATCACTGAACGCTCAGTCTGTGCGTTACCCAAAGTGCTCTCTGCTTATCCGACATAGAAAGGGGCCCTCAGATCTCTATCGCCCGATTCAATTCTCGTGGCGGCCATTTTAAAGTTCCTGGTTTCCTCTGATCCTGCCTTAATAACATAGCAGAAGTGTTCTTATCAACTAGAAAAATGTATTTTTCAATGTGCTCACATTTCAAACATTTTTAATGGGTAAGATTTCTATTGATTCTCCCACAATGTAACGAGAGAATTATACAATGAAATGGATACACTTACTAGTTCATCATCTCCTTGGATAAATACCATATGATGTTACCCGGACTCCCAATTATTGTTGCATGATTCCATATAATTGGAACCAAGGGATTCCATCGTTTCGTCCTGTGGTGTGGCTCTTCAATCGTTCTACCCATCTCTGTTCTCTCATTAGAAGAAAACTCGGGATGTCATTTATGTTCTGTGGTATGAATGGTTTATCCACCACTACCCATCTCAGGTCCTTCTCATTGTGTTGATTCTCAAGGAAATGGGCAGTAAGTCCCGTATTGGATTTACCACAGCGTATGGTACTCATGTGTTCCAAAATACGAACTTTTATTTTCCGAGTTGTCATGCCTACGTACAATAATTCGCAAGGGCACTTCAAGATATAGATCACATTTTCAGTTTTGCACGTGGTATGTTGTCTGAGTTCCCAGGGACTATTCAGACCAATGTCAATATTTTTCCCATTGATTGACTGAGGACAGGCTCTACAATAACCACACGAATAATGCCCAACAACTGGTGGTAAAAGCTGATGGCCAATACGCAGACTACCTACGTCCCTATCTAGTCTCGGGCGTGTGTTCACAATTATGTTCTTAATGCTTGCACTTTTCTTGAATGCGAATAAGGGGACAGGTTGGTTCAGCCCATTCGAATTTAAGATCTGCCATTTCTTCTGAATGATTTTTTTGAGGCGATAGAGATCTGAGGGCCCCTTTCTATGTCGGATAAGCAGAGAGCACGTTGGGTAACGCACAGACTGAGCGTTCAGTGATCAACGTGTACGAAAACATCGCCTCTTTAAATAAGGGCTTGACGTGAGGTACCCGTATCGTCGGAGGACGGACGACGGGAGTAAGGAGACAGTGTCTCTTTGGAGTAGTAAGTGCATTTATGACAACCCTGTTGTACGAATAAGTCATTTGAAGCGTGAGTGTCGTTTGGCCACCCCGCCATTTTCTGCAGTGCCCTGAGTACCGCACCTGAGAACTAGTTGAACAGTGAAATGAGTGTGAGGGCAACTGGATATGGCCGTACAATGGGACTGGTCTGCGGGTTTAAGATGATCGAGTGTGAATTTATCTCTACATAAACGAGAGTTTTGATAGCGACGCTCCTTCCTTATACAGAGTGTGACGACAAGAGCACCCCCCCCCCCGCTGTCCCGGGTTCAGAACTGTACTCGTAAACTCTTGTGAGTATATTAGGTCCCAGTAGGTGTGGAACACTATCGCTGAGCAGTCTGACTAAGAACATGTGATCTTACTCTTGGAGTATACTAAATGAGACACGGTGATAGATACGGACCGTTTTTAACGTTTAAGATCTGTGTATATACACATATAGAAGGTTCTGACACTTAAACACTTGGTGAGGTGGTTTTTGTTGGTTGTGGTGTCAACTGTTTTGGGGCTATGGTTTTGTTAAAAGGCGAGGCTGCAATTGAGATTATATTTCACGTTAAGGGATGCGTGGGAAATACAAGGAGTATTGCGAATAATCATGAGAAGAACGAGATTGGAAATGACGATCCGTTTCTTTCTTTTCTTTTGTTGTAGATATGTTTATCCTCTTGGAAATTCCAAAATAGAGTGACGCTGGGGTAATACCCCGATTGAAAAAGGTAAACAATACCCGAATAGGGGTATAGACCAAACAATAGGGACCAACACCCTGATGAATGCCAGAGTGATCCGGTTGGGCACATAGAAAACTGGCAGAAACATGTTGGTTTTAGCAGTGGGGATTGTAGGGTCGTTACCTGCCCTGGATACCCCATTTTGTTTATTTTAATCCTGCCAGAGGTTGACAAGAATAAAGTGTGAGGGTCAACCCCGAGACAGTTTTATACCTCTTTCTGCACTTCTTTTGGTCCCTTTCTCTGGGAGACTATTTGTTTCCTTTCTCTCAGAATTACACTTTTGTGTTTGTTCTGTCTGTTTGTTTCATTATTCCTTACCATCACCACTTTTCTTCATCATCTTTTCAAAAAATTGGGCTCCACCCAAGGTGTTGGTCTGCACCTAGGTGTATGATGCGGCCCAATGATGAAGCATGACACTTTCGAGTGTGTGAGGGCAGTATTAAAATATCTATTGATTTTCCCACTTACAGTGTCCAGTACTGTCTTATTTGCTTTTTTGATTGCTTCTCTAAGGAAGTGTTTCACATGAATGGGTATAGGACTTATCATACTCCAGCTTTGATGGGTTGAGTGGAAGGGCTAAGGGCGGGCTATGTACGTATATATCAAGCAGTCTGAAAAATAAAAAAGACAACGATGTTTGGTGATGAAATTTATTATCAAGTCGTTGTAATCCATGTAGATACAAAACATTGTATTGGTTTGGCTAATTTTTATAATAATATCCCCCCAGGTAAAGCTGGGGTTATTGTAAAAAAATTGGGCAGGGATTTGAAGTCTGTCAGTAACAATAAGGCCAAAGATAGGATGTTAATCCTGGGGGGGGGGGGGGGGTTTAATTGTGCATTGTGCGCTAATGCAGATGATAATTCATGTGTTTTTTTAAACGAAGATGAACAAGTAATTCCCTTATTTCGGCACTCTGTGTTGGGAGGGATGTTTAACGAAGTAATTTTCAGTCTTGACTTGGGTTTTGTAAACAAATTATGCCCAATACCTGGGCCTATGCCCTGTACCTTTAATGGCAGGGGTTTATGTTCTACTATAGACTATATATTAATGTCAAATAGTCACGTGCATAGTCTCCACTCATTCTCCATTTTTGATAATTGTTTGAGTGAACATTTTCCACTTTGTCTTTCTGTTTTACTTTCGTCAAGTAAATTTGCTAGGCCTGATAAAGATGACCAGTTGCTAGAAAACATAGTAATTGGGAGAACAAATGGTTATTCTTGGCGCTGGTCAATGGTAGACCCAACAGTGATAACTAAGACTGTGGTTGATAAATGTAAACCTGCTTTCGATATATGTCTGAGCGAAACAGCTGCCCCAGATAGTATTTTATCTTCTTTTCCGTTGATATCTAATGTAATAAGGGAAGCCTTGTTCATCCAGAAACGCAGTAAGGGTCAATCACGTGGATGGTTTAATTTTAGGTGTACTTTAGCATATTCTAATTTAAAAAATGAGTTACATAAGATACCTAGAAATTTGAATGGAGTTAGGCAGGCCAGAGGGGATTATAAGCGAGCAATTATAGATAGGAAAATTGCTTTGAGAAACGAGGCCTGGGAGGTCCAATGGATTAACCATTTTTCAAAAGTATATAATGGTGAGGAAAATTCTGATGTGACAGCTAAAATAGTAGGCATAATAATATTATGTCTTTAGGTCTGGGCAGAGGACAATGTGGTCTTATCTGATTTACAATATGGTTTTCGTGAGGGTTTTGGGGACGGTTGAACAGAGTTTAAATCTATCAATTTTAGTAGGCAAATATACACGGTCGAAGAAGGGGACGTTGTTTTTAGCGTTTGTGGACCTCACAGCAGCTTTTGACTGTGTGAAGCACAGCAACCTCTGGGCAATATTAGAAGTTATGGGGGTTGATGCACAGATATTTATTTTCTTAAGCGCTTTTAAACTGATGCCAAGACACGTGTACGATGTGATTTGAGTGGTGAGCGCTCAGCCTCATTTCCAATTAGGAGGGGGGTCAGGCAAGGATGTGTTCTGGCCCCCTTTCTCTTTAATCTTTATATTAATGGTTTGGGCAAGGCAATCCTGAAAGACAATCAAGAGTTCCCTCAAGTAGATGGACGTCCAATACCAGCTCTCCTAAATGCGGATGACGCGGTATTGATGTCCCGTACCCAAATAGGCCTCCAGAGGGTTTTAGATAGTTTTTAAAATTTTATGAAAGATCTTGGTCTAAGAGTGAACAACTCGAAGACCTTTATTATGAGGTGCGGCCATGGTATTAAGAAGTCAAAGGATATGTTTGTGACAGGACAGAAGATTGGGGTTACCAAGAGATTCTCGTATCTTGGAATTCTCTTTGACCAAAATGACACCTGGGTACAAGCAGTGTCAGCGAAAAAACTAGCTCTTTTAACAACAACAAACACCCTTACCAACTTTGCAAGAAAACTGGGAAGGAGACCACCAGTGGAGCTTAATAAAATCTACAAAGCAAAGTGTGTCTCCACCGCGGTGTATGGGGTAGTGGTCTGGGGTTTTGCTGATTTGCTTCCGATACAACGAGTGGAAAACTCTTTTTTAAGATACATCTTATCTGTCCCGAATAGTAACTCATCGTACATACGTCATGCTGAGTTGGGCCTTTCTTCCATTTCTGATTTAATAAAGCTAGAGCCTATTCTCTTATGGCATAGGCTCTGGAATAGAGAAGAAACAAAGCTAAATTGAGATATTCTCACAGATAGTCTGAAATTGGAAGGGACCCTAAAGATCCCATGGGTAAGATATGTTCGAGACTTTTTGCATCATTTAGGTCGCATAGAATATTTCACCAATCCAAGAAGTACTCAGATAATAACGAGGAAGGATTTAAAAAAAGAGGGCCTTTTATTATTGGACACTATTAGAATGTCATCAGAGGTCACAAAACCAACTTTCCAGCACAATCAGCTGATTTTAACTACTTTTGATATTCAACCCTATTTAACTTTTGTACCAGGTGTTTATGATAGGTTTTTACTGACAAGATTTAGGCTGGGGGTCTTCCACAGACTTGTTACCTTTCTGAAAATGAATGACTGGGCTTAAGATCTTCAAATGTGTCCTTGTGATAATTATTCAGCACAGTCTACTATACATGTTGTTCTTTTTTGTATTTTTTATGCTGATGTGAGGAAAGTTTGTAGATTATCAATTTTAAAATCGTTGGGGCTTCGACAATGCCGACCTGCTCTCATTGTATTACTACTTCTGGATAATGAGCATAGGGGTTTTAGGATTGTAACTTTTTTAAACGAGTATTGAGTCAAAGGAAATGTATGTCTATTTAATTTATTGTTCTTGGAAATTGGAACTGAGATAACTATTATTTCTAAAATCTCATAATGAACTGCGTGTAATATTTTCTGATTGTTTGTTATTCCATTTCATGTAATGATTGATGTGCTTATTTTTATGTGCTTTTATGATTGTTTGATATAGCAATCGAATACAGCTTTCTTTGACTTGACTTGACTAATCTGTCAGAAACAGAAGGTGGGCAAAATGTTTGTAGTGACCATGAGTCATATAGGGAAGTCTGATGGTCCCTTCAACTGTCTCCAGATTGATTTTCTGTAGATGCTATGATGTAATCAGATAAGATACATCCTTATTATTGTGTGCTTATTTTCCCATTGGGTGGAGGTATACCCCACCAAGAGATGTTACAGTTTGACAGTCACCAAGATACTATTGCGAAAATTAATCTTATTTTTTGGGATGCTAGAATCAGACCAAGGGAGACACTTCAGAAATGATGTAATGCAATTGATATGCACAGCTTTGGGGATAGATTAGAGATTCCATTGCAGTTACAGACCAGAATCTTCAGGCATTGCAAAGAGACTGAATTGAACTTTCAAGGCAAAGTTGGCCAACGATTGTGTGTCCACATCTCTTAAATTACCCGACACAATTCCTCTGCTAGTAATCAGCATTCAAAGCATGCCCTGTAAGCAGGCTGCTCTTCTGAATATCACAGATGATATGGTTCTCGATTACTGCAAATGATTTGGCTGATGTGTCTCCAGTTCACGATTTGAACTTCGGCAATTGGGCTAACTTGAAGAAGCATGGTGATCCTGTTTACCAACACTGCTGCCAAGTGGGCAGGTCAGCCGAACTAGATACATGCCTCATACACAAAAAGAGTCCGACAAGAAGAGGAAGAAGCGGAGCCAATGTTCACTAATTTCTTGAGGCCATCTAGGTTTGAAGTATCTGAGGCATCTGAAGAAGAAGAGGAAGGCCAGTCCGGGAGCTTGCAATCATCCACAGAGCAAACTCGATGAAGTATAATTCTGGTGGTGACTATGACGGGAGGGTGGCCCGAGACAAAGACTAGTTAGTCTTTGTCTCGGGCCCCCCTCCCATCATAGTCACCACCAGAATGATACTTTCAGTTGAAAGAGAGTGTTAGCAGCAACAAAATAACCAGAAACCATAAGAGAGGTTAGCGAGTTAGAGGGAAGGGAACTTCTGGAGCAATCAGATATTGAAGGTGAGAGTTCGGATTTGACAGAATCAAAATGACCTAAAAGGGGTAGGAAGCTCAATCACAAGTACTCAGGTCCTGATTGGACATATCTTCCAAAAATTGACATTAAATCTGATGACTATCTGAGTGACATTGGTGAATCTCCTTGAGCTCTAACCTGACAACAAAAAGGGCTCAATTTGCATAGACCACTGAAAAAAGTCAAATTTCTACTAATAGTTTTGGCGGTTGCCATCTCAGTTTCTGTAGTTGGATGAATGTTAGATGTCCACCTGCTGGGTGGAAATGTTTCTTCTATTCCTGTAAGCATGACCATTAGACTTGCTGTTAGTCAAACAGGTTCTGAAGGTAAGGTTTCACTCATTCCTCATCCTAAAGGTGTTTATAGCTATAACGTCTATTTGCAAATGTTAGCTGAATATGTTAAAATCAGCAGGTAGAACACTGTTTTGTTGATCCTAATTCCCAACCTCCACAGCTGAGAGGTGGCCTATTTTCATCTACGTTTGGCTTATTCTTTCTTCCTCGTGTGTTTTTTTCCTTAATCAGCAAGCTGTTCTATACAGACTATATAATCACTTAGAAAATTTACAAATAGTCCCAGTTACAAATATGTATTTGGGGACTACTATACATAATTATTGTTCCTTTAAGGCTTTTGCACCAAGGGATCAGCATGAGTATATTATAAAATTCTTTATCCTGTGGCTAACTCTAATGGTACAAACCAAAGTCTTCCTGATTTCACTTGAAAAATTAGCAAAGAGGAATGGGTCTTTACAACTATCCAAATGAAAGGATAATACTAGATGAAGAGAAAGGGAATAAGAAGGTTAATACATAGCACATTATTGGAATGGGAAGGGAAATTTTGAAGGTGCCACCTCAAGATAAAATGTTGATGTTTTTAAAAAAGGGAACTTTGTGCATGAAAAGGAAACAGGAGGGCAATGAGACGGTTGAGTTTGTGAGTTGGAATGAATGTGTGCATAGCTATCTAGTGAGGGGTAGAAAATTTGCCAAACTATAGGTAATTATCAAGGGCATCTATTAAGTATGTGGTAACGCAGCTTATTTCCAGTTACCACATAATTCAGTAGGTAGCTGTTATTTAGCTTTAGTCTTTCCCAGAATCTATCACTTTAATGAGTAAGATTCACCCCTTGTCGTTATATAAAGGGAAGTAGGAAAGACTTTAAGCTGGTCCTTAGCGACATCTTTGGAACACTCATACCCTCAGTAGAAGTTGAATTAAATGATGATAAGATTAGAAAACTGTCAACTTTAGGAGAGAGACTCACTACTAATACTGCAGTTATTAATGAGGAATTGCTTTCTATGAGAGCTATGATAATGCAGAATCACCTTGCGTTGAATTTGCTGCTTGCGATGGAAGGTGCAGTCAGTCAGGTATTCCATGTATATTGTGCATACATTCCAAAAATTGATAACCAGCTTTATATTTATGACGCTAACATCACAAATATCACACATGAGATAACTGGATTGGTAGAGACAGATGCCTGGGAATTAATAGGTTCAGCATTTGGATCTACTGGAAGGGGATTTGCTAAAATAGGTGAATGATTAAGAAGCGTAGGAGAAAGAATACTGCAATTGCTTTTAACACCTCTTTTGATTATACTACTTTGTGATGCACGTTCGCACTTTTTCCTAACATTTTGCAATGGAATTTCATCTAGCAATTGGTTTAATTGTGGGTTTTAAAAGCTGTCAGCAACGAGAAGAAGAAAGAGAATTAACGTAAAGGTTGAAGAGATACAAAGCAACCTATGAATAATTTAGGAGAATCGAATGAATAGAATCCTAAGCTGATGAAAGCTGCGTTCTATTAAAGATGCACATGTGATGATTTAGAAATCATCAGAGGGCAGGTGTGAACACTGTTTTACTTTTCTGAAGTTTCTAAGATGTTTGAAATTGGGCTTGCACTAACATAACCAAAATTGTACTATCTTCCATTTCGATATGGCATCGCAATACACCACATCATCATTGTTTTTGTCATTGCCTTTGCTCTAACAGAGAATTGTGAGATTTCTTAGTCTTTGGAACTAAGATGTATCTAAGGACAACCTAGCTGTCCCAGACCGCTTTATATACACTGTCTCCTGTCACCTGAATAGACTCTGGGAACATCTCAATCCAATGTAATAGTATTATGAGAGAATCTTCTAATGTATTTTGTAGAAAATTGTTTCTTGTTGCCTGTTTCTCATTGGTGCACATCCTCAGAACCATATTCTTGTGTAGTAAAGTATGAAAGCCTTTGTCTAAAGTCCTAGAAAAAGGACCTCTATTTCTTCAGTCAACGGAACCCCTCCTTTCCTACCTTTAGAAAGCAAATCTATGCTGGATTTACTATTGAACTTTGCTGAGTTCTTTGTATGCGTAGTGTCTTGTGAGTTAACAATGACGGAACACTTTTGGCTCCTGATGGACTACGTAGAGCTGTGATGAATGTGTTAGAGTCCAATACAATGAAGGTTGGTTTAGAATGTTGGGTTCGCAGTTGCACACAGACGAATATAGATGTGTAATACTAAGCTCTGTGTGTGTCATAGTCATTGGTGAGTACCCAGGCTGGTGAGGATGCTACACTCATGACCAGTATTCTTTGATGCTAATCTTACTAATGATATAATTCATGTATTTTGCCTAAATAATCCTTTGTTTAAAGCATTAAAACTTTGACCTTTTTATTCAGAATGTCATTTCCTTACGCCTATACTGGAGCCTACTGGTATTAGAGGTGGGTCCAATCAGGGAGCAACAAAGTCCATATAGGGATTACATGACTCCCGTCCCGAGCTATTGGATTGCTCAGGGAAGTTAAGGTGAAAAAGATTTGTGTGCTGACAATATGCATGCCTGTTGCTCGGTGCTTGTATTCTGTTCCTATCTACTTAAGCTATTGGCTCCTTTTTCTCGCTTTTTCGCAGGGAGGGCAAAATGTTACTCATAGGAGTCATTGAGATCTCACAGGCTCTCACTGTCTCATTCTTGCTCCTAGCAGGGTTCCTGGCTCTTGGTATCTCTGGAGATCAATCTTCAGTCTCCCCCTCGATGTAATATAACTTCCTAGGTTGATTAGTTATTTCGACTTTTGCAGTTGGGTGATTTTCAATAACTTTTAGGTGTATCTATTGATCCAATCTTTCCTATTTTGTGTGATTTAATCTTTTGGAGCCTGGATTTGGCTCTACTGTGGCGTGTGTCATATACTCTGGTAACCTGATTGCTCTGTTTCTTTCACCGGATTGGAGAGTTCCGTTAGGGACTCAAGGGACAATTTGCACTGTTGCAAGTGGTGAGCTTTCCGGGCTGTTGGACTGATGATCAGGGCACTGATGTTAGAGCATAATAACAACAGGTGGACCTTAGACTGAAGCTAGATGTTAAGTAGAAAATTTGATTTTGGTAAGCAACTTTGTCATAACACCATAAGCCACTCCAAATGCTCCTCTGTATTCAAAGCCTAAACCCATCCAGGACATAATTGAATAACTATCATATTGGGGTTCCCTGATGTCATTCCAAACCTGCAGCGTGTGCTGAATTCCCAGCTGCTGCCACAGGCTCTGCCCTAATCGGGGAGCCCCATCTCCCAGCGGGAAATATCATTTACCCTGCATGCAAAATAACACATGCCATTACAACGTGGTCATTACAATGACCTCGTTGTTACATTGCATGCCATTACAACGCAAGCCGTTACAACGACTTGCTGTAGGGGTCAGACGGTGTTGGATTTTAAATCCAACACTTTAACTACTGTTGCACAGACTGGAGTTGTAATCGTAAATTATACTATTCCAACATCCAGTGCCTCACTACAGCAAGTTGTTGTAATGACTTGCGCTGTAATGGTAAGAGATGTAACAACACGGTTATTGCAATGACCATGTTGTAATGGCATGCGCTCTAAATGCATGCGTTATAACATGGCCTATTCCTCCCAGCTCCCTAAGGGGTAGAGCTGGGCCACCTGATGAAGGATATCAGCACCCGGGCCACATTGGCAGTTGAAAAACACCAACACCAGGCTGTCCAGGCTGACCTGGTCTCAACTGCCACCTATGGTTGAAGGGCACTGGCTGTGCCGTCCCACCTGGCACACCTCGGCATCTAGGGATGTGTTGATCATGGCGTCTTAGAGTGTCCTACTGTGAGGTCCCTCCCATTATGCCCTCACTCGCTCTCGCATGACCCCGGTGGCAATTACTTTGTGTGCTTTAACTCTGTAAGCTATCCTGGCTGAAGAGGGGTGAAACCCCAAAACCGGTCCTAGGATGCTTGTTTCCGGTCCAGGGAGGACCTGGCTTGGCAGTTTGGGCTGGACTGTTCCCATGAGGCACAGGGTCAAGACTGATTTGAATATGGCCAGGTCTAAACTGGGGTAGCATGGTGAGCAAAAGAATGATGGATTTAACCTAGATCTCTCGACTGGGGGTGAATGTTTTGATTTGTTCTGCATTCCGTCCATCAATTGTGTGTCTTTTGCTTTCTCGCTCTAAGTGCGCCAGGTATGCCCAGACATGGGTCCTGGGCTCACTGTGCCACTGGAATCAAGCTGTCCTGGCTGAAGAGGGGTGAAACCCCGAAACTGGTCCTAGGATGCTTGTTTCCGGTCCAGGAAGGACCTGGCTTGGCAGTTCGGGCTGGACTGTTCCCATGAGGCACAGGGTCAAGACTGATTTGCATATGGCCAAGTCTAAACTGTGGTGGCATGGTGAGGGATGTATGACATTACAACGCGTGTCATTACAACGCGTGCAGTTACATCGCATGCGTTACAACGCATGCGATGTTACAACGCTATGCCATTACAACGCAAGTCTTTACATCGACTTGCACTAGATGGCGTGCTAACATTAGAAAAGTGTAATTTACTATTCCAACTCCAGTCCACGTAACAGTAGGCAAGGGGTTGGGATAGTAAACTACACTATTTGTAATGTTAGCACGCCATCTAGCGCAAGTCGATGTAAAGACTTGCGTTGTAATGGCATTGCGTTGTAACATCGCATGCGTTGTAACCCATGCGATGTAAAAGCTGCGCGTGGTAAAAACCGCGTTGTAATGGCTGTTCCCCCATGGTGAGCAAAAGAATGATGGATTTAACCCAGATCTCTTGACTGGGGGTGAATGTTTTGATTTGTTCTGCATTCCATCCATCAATTGTGTGTCTTTTGCTTTCTCGCTCTATGTGCGCCAGGTATGCCCAGACATGGGTCCTGGGCTCACTGTGCCACTGGAATCAAGCTATCCTGGCTGAAGAGGGGTGAAACCCCGAAACCGGTCCTAGGATGCTTGTTTCTGGTCCAGGGAGGACCTGGCTTGGCAGTTCAGGCTGGACTGTTCCCATGAGGCACGGGGTCAAGACTGATTTGCATATGGCCAGGTCTAAACTGGGGGGATATGGTGAGCAAAAGAATAATGGATTTAACCCAGATCTCTTGACTGGGGGTGAATGTTTTGATTTTTTCTGCATTTCGTCCATCAATTGTGTGTCTTTTGTTAAATCTGGAAGGCAAAAAGGCAGACGCTGTAGGCTGTGAGCCTTTGCAACTTGTGCAACTTTGAGGGACCTGATGGTTTACGGGCTTGTGGGCTTATGAGATTGCAGGTACGGTGCTCTCCTTCTTTTACACCCGGGTCTCGGGGTTCTTTGTGGATCTCCTCCACAATGTTTTAGCAGTATTACCCATGCTCTGTGCTCAGCACCACAAAGAGATCCCTGTTGCCTGGTCCCTCCTCCTGCCGGATCCTGACTTACCACATCCGATCCAGACTGCTCAACTGGTTATTGACATCAGGCCCTAAAAAGCCAAAATCTTAACATACATCATGTGGGCTCACTAAATGTAACCAACCTTAATCACTTTCAAGTTCATTTTTGGCTATTTGTTCTACTCTTGCTAAACTATATCTATTCATTTACCACGTATGCTATATATATATATACAGCCAGGGTCATTATTCTATCATTGAGTTTGCTTAAGAGCCACTTTAGACTCGTTGGAGTGCAGTCACATATTAGCACAATGCCAAGGTACGGCATTAGCAAAACAGAAGCAACTGTAACTTTTAAAAGAAATCTCATGTGCCATTTAAGGAACAGGGAACATTGCTGAACTATTGACAGATAAAAGGAGAGGCAAAACCGCAACCCTGAAACAAGCCACAGTTGACATATCCTGCAAGGTAATACTCAAGTCCAGATTCTCAATGGCGTTGCAGAACAAAGCGCAGAAGGCAAAAATGCTGCGCTGCATTGCGTGACAGAGTGAGAGCAGGAGAGTGATATTCACTGAGAGATGACACTCTCCCCCTAGTGCTGGCGCATATTTCAGGTGCTGTGTGACAGGCACACACCGTAGTTCCATAGTGCTAGTGTGGTTACCTGAGTCTACCATAGGTTTTGTACAGGAAGGGTACCCGTCCTGTACAAAATACTATGACTAGGCAGTGAGAAATCTTTTCCTACTTTGTATGTACAGTGCAGCACACATGCAAAGTCAGAAAATAAAGGAGAAATGAAAGATTTACCCTTTTAACGCCTGCTTTTCAACTATGTTAATTTTTGGAGCTAAACCCTGTCTACTAATGTTAGTGGATAGGGCTTAGCATCAAAATGCATGAGTGCTTGCATGAGAACGCCCATGTACCACCCATGTAACGCCCCCTTGATGCAAAGTAAAGCAAAGCAGTATTTTGTGCTCCTTTGCATTACTTTTGGGCACTTTCCAGTGCACAACAAATTATACTCTGGAAAATGAATCAGTAAAAAACATTTTGTTGCTGGTTAGCATCACTTTGGTGAGAATCTCACCCATATAAGGAAATTTATCAACACTGCGCTACCGCAGTGTCAACCAAAGAGACGCAAAGCAGCCCAAAGTGTTGATCAAGGGGCGGATTTACAAGCCCCTTGCGCCGCCGGAGCATCACGTTGCGTGACGCACCGGTGGCGCATCTTGCTGAGTGATATTTACAAAGCGATACCAAAGGGGATGATGGACGGAGCGTTTGAGCAAATCAAACACTCACCCCCAGTCAACTGATCTGGGTTTAATCCATCATCATTCTTTAGCTCACTCCACCACCCCAGTTCAGACATGGCCATATGCAAATCAGTCTAACCCTGTGCCTCATGGGAACAGTCCAGCCCGAACTGCCAAGCCATGTCTTCCCTGGACCGGAAACAAGCATCCTGGGACCGGTTTCGGGTTCATAACCCTCATCAGCCAGGCTATCTTGAATCCAGTGGCAAAGTGAGCAAGGGACCCACGTCTGGGCATACCCTGCCAGTTTAGGGCGAACAAAGCGATACCAAAGGGGATGATGGACGGAGCGTTTGCGCAAATCAAACACTCACCCCCAGTCAACTGATCTGGGTTTAATCCATCATCATTCTTTAGCTCACTCCACCACCCCAGTTCAGACATGGCCATATGCAAATCAGTCTGACCCTGTGCCTCATGGGAACAGTCCAGCCCGAACTGCCAAGCCATGACTTCCCTGGACCGGAAACAAGCATCCTGGGACCGGTTTCGGGTTTGTTTAAACGCTTCGTCCATCATCCCCTTTGGTATCGAGTGATATTTACAAGCACAGGTAAAGTCACCCTGCGTGACTTAACCTGTGCTTGTAAATATCACCCCTGTTCACACAATACTTTGCGTTATAGGGGCGTGACATGGGTGTTGCTGTGGGTGTTGCCACACAACACCCATGTCCACTGATGCATTTCCAGATTTACGAGAAATCTGGAAATGCGTCAGAATGCTACGCCACCCTAGGGGTGGCGTAGCGAGGTGCAACGAGGAGAAATGTTTTACATTCTACAGCACACATTGGAAGAGGAATTCACCTCAATTTATTGTTTTTGTGCAGGTAGGTCTCCCCACGACGCAGGCATCCTTGCACCATGGGGCACACACAACTTTTATCTGGAAGTCCACAGGGCGTGATTCTCAAAACATGACAGTGGGATATATTAAATATTTAAAAAGTTAATCCCCACAGGGAAAAGTTTTGATACCTTTTTGTCACATTACATTTCTCATCTGCAGCCATAGTTATGAATAAAAGTTGAATTTTACGACTTAGCCTGAAAAAATGGAGGAAGCTACCTTGAATTATTTTCTAATTCAATGGTGACAGTACAATGTTTATAAAAAGCGAAAAACATTGACCAGTGTGATTCTACATCTCCTGTGAACATTGGTTCTAACTAGTGTTTTGTAATTTGTAGTTGCTTTTTGCCTTAAAGCTGTAAAAATCCATATATTTTGATCACCTAATATGTTTCTATGCACTTGTGCATATTTTTGCCTAGTCATGTTTCACTCATTTCTAAATTGGTTTTGAGAAGTTTGTTGTGTTCTTAACATGTTATGTTGTTTGGTATTGCTAGAGCTAAGCACACATTTCTCCATATATATATTCACTGAAAAAAACATAGGTTTCACACACGTTATAGTTAGGAATTAGCATTTAAAAAACCTTGCAAATTCACTTAAAAAACCATAGGTTTCACACATGTTATAGTTAGCTGGGCATTTCCCTCGAAAAAACCATTGAAATTCCCCCGTTATAGTTAGTGCAGGCAACTATAACTCACGCGACCGCAATCCTCTGCTGATGACGTCAGATATTACATCACTGTATTTAGACACTTATTTACCCATGTCTTCTTCCATTCATCTTTAGCTATACATATATTACATTTTTTTTTCTTCAGAAAGACACATATGTCATCAGTGATGTAATATCTGACGTCATCAGCAGAGGATTGCCAGACCAGAACCGAAGGAAGGTCATTCTCCTACCTCGCCACCAAGACCTGGAACACCCTGCCCCTCCACCTGAGGCAATCCATGTCGCTGACCCAATTCAGGAAGGACCTCAAGACCTGCCTCTTCGAATGATCCTCCACCCAGTCTGACCAGCAGCTCCACTCCCCCAGCGCCTTGAGACCATCACAGTGAGTAGCCACGCTATACAAGACCATGATTAATTGATTGATTGACCTAAATTGCATTATGGTGCAAAGGTGCGTGCTTGGTGCAGGGTAGCCAGCACTTGGGAAGGGAACAGCAGCATCATATCTTCGTACATATGGTGCTGTCCTGATACTCCCTCTCATGCAATGCAGTGCGCTACAATTCTGAGATATTAATAAATCCGCCCCCAGAAGTGCAGTTGCAACAATATCAATTGTAACACAAGTTAATCCTCAACAGCAAATGTCCTCTGGATCGTACCACAATGGAAGATTTACATCCGTTTTCTCGGGTTTAATATGAATGTGGCACTCAGCAATGATTTTTACAAAGCTTTCTCATATTGCATGTCCTTTGAGATATGCTTTTTCTTAGTTCATTCCAGCATTAAATGATTTATCCTGTTATTTATTTTATCCGAACTTTTTACTTCCAAACCGAAGTTTTATTTGTCCATCCATCCGTATTTCCATTTTTGGAGCACACTATCAGTATATTGCCCACCACTGTATGTTGAAAATATATATAGACCTTTCTTTCTTTGTGGTGAGAGAGATTTTCCTATTTGAATAATTCTTCGGAACTGTCCATTAATTTTAGTTTTCTAACCAGTAGGTGGCCCTCGAACTATTTAAATAATATCCCTTCAGTAAATGTGTCTTGCTGCCGAAACATCCTGTACAGTGAAATTTGAGATGGCTAAATTATTTAATCAATGCACGTATTTATTGAGACACGGTAGTATTATCACTTCACCAAGAAATTCTGTCCAGAGAATCACTTTTCATTGTGCCCAGCTCAAAAACAGCTTGGTTGATAACATAAAAATAATGATGTTACCGATAATGGTAAGTGAGTGGTGATGCAACGCATTTTATACATTACAAGGGATTACAGGGCATATCACCAGCAAACTACGATAAACGTCGCAGAGCGCACATAGCGCGAATTTGTATAATGCCGGCTATCGCCGGAATTAATCGCTGAGATAACGCGTTATTATCAATGCTTATCTCCACGCCGATAAAAATTCCGGTGATAGCGGCGTAATGAGAGAACATCGCTGGAAATCCAGCGATGCAACTACAGCGCAAAGGGAATCCTTGTTAATAGGGAGATGTGGACTTAGGCTTAGAATCCACCTCCCATTATAAATATAGCTAAGTCTGACATTTTGCAGACATTAGCTGATGGCGATAACCGCGGTTAGCGCCAATTTTTATGTCGCTATGGGTATCAGGGTCCAGCTTGATAATACCGCGATGTGCGGTTAGTGACTTTTCCAGGGTTGTTTTCAGAGGGAACGCCTAGGGAACGCCTACTTTGCATGTCATTAGCGATTATTATCGCTGACATGCAAAGCGGCAATGACACTGGCGCTATTGCCAGTAAGCCGTTGCTAACAGCTGTTAGCGACAGCTTGCTGATAGGGCGATAAAAATATCATCGCTTTAGCGGCAAAAAGTGCCACTAAAGCGGTGATATTGCCCTTGATGATATGCCCCTACATACGTTGATATATATCTTACGTGAATTTCTTATGGGGACATGGCTGAAGTGACTGGAGGGGTGAGAGGGTAGAAAGGCCTGTGATGGATTAGTCAATGTTCCTTGACCAAAAAGGTATGCTTTTTTTTCTAACTGTTAGTGGCGAGACAAAACGGGGAAAAATATTCCAGTGATGGCCAGTGTCGTTGTTTAAATTGTTTTGTTATTTTTATTATTGCTGTTAAGTTTACTTTTTCGTTTCTAGCATTATGTGGCATCTGGGGTGTAGATTACACAAACTCCAAGTTATTTACAAAATATGAAATCTTTTTATGTTTATTATTTTGTGTTTTATAAAAACTGTACTAATGAAGGAATGTATTTGACTTCCAAGAAGAAGCTCTCTTTGCAACAGTAAATGTGTTGATCCTCTATCCCCCTACTTTATGTCCATATGGGGTTGAACTGTAGGCCTGGCCAAACATTTAGTTACGATGGCGTATTCGGCAGGATTTCGGTAATTTTGCATAATAAAATGTACATAAATTTAACAAGATTATGTCATTACACCATGTCACCTAACAAGATTTACATTGAAGGAAATATGGTAACACGAGATGTAGGGAAACTGCTCTTCACAAACACGAGAAGCATCTTCCCAGCAATCATTTCAGGTAGATATTTTACAACAGCGCTGTTATAACCTGTTGTGTTATGTGCATCTTCCTCATTGCTACTCTGTCCCTTGCTGCTCAGCCATGTGTGTGATGTCATTTAGAATGTTGGGTGTGAGGGACTGGAGGAGTTGGCAGTTGGATGAGATGGGGCTGAGCAGCAGGGAGGCTGCTCCTGGTGGGGCTCCACTGGAGATCTGAGGCCTTACTGATGATCTTTATATGAACTTTGTTACCTGTCAAATAAACCTACAATCTGTTCTAAGCGGCCTGTCTACGAGACATCTTTGATTATTACACTGGCGACGATTTGGAAGAACCTAGGCGTGTGCTACTTCAATGGATTATGGTTTGTGAAACCTAAAGGACTTTCAAGTTAAAGGAACTTCAACAGAACTTACAAACTGGTAAATGAGGAAACTGGTTTATAGAACCTGTGTGTTGCTGAAGGAAAACTGTACTGGAACTAAGGATGTGAGTAAAGAAATTGAAACTTATGAACTGGAACTAGCTGTACATTTAAGGAAGCTGGCACCCCTGAGCCCCACCAGTGACCACTCCATCGGTCGCCCTACCATTTAAGTGCCAGTTCCTGCTTCCTGCCTGCTGTTTTGTTTCCTGCCTGTGCAACTTTGCTGCCAAGTACCTAGAGATTTACTTTATTCTGTGACCGTTGTTATGGAAAAGACCTGCTGTTCCTGATATGAGTTGTGGTCCAATAATGTGCCTGGAAGTTGTTATACAAAGCAACATGGTACAAATTTCTGGACAATGTCCCTACATTTCGTTTCACCCACAAGTATTGATCCAAATTGGAAAGTCAACTCTTTTGAAATGTTTTTCTACATTGAGTATACACAGCATGGATGCAGCAGATGTCATGTTTCACAAGGAAAGTTGTCCTGCAGTTAATCTGTCTACTGCCAGTGGTGAGCGCTATTTGAGAGGCGCCTGCATATTGCTTTTGACATCTAAATGGATATTTGTGCACTACAAAAGGAATTTTTGCCTCATCTAAATATATGCCCGGTTTTTGGACTTGAGGCGATCTGAGTGTTGGGAGCTTGGAAAAAACTAACGCTGGTACTGATCTCGATATCAGGAATTCTATGACTTGCACCTGAGAAGTTTTTCCATGGGGAACGTAGCGGTGGTTATTTGGCATGGATGTGAGTGTGGTGTATTTGATGCTGGCGATTTCTCTGCCGGTGACACTTCCAGCCATTTCCGAAGTTTGGCGTATTGGTGCAATTATGGATGGTGAGACTTTAAAGTTATTTTTAATTGTCCCTGGCAGTCTCTCATTTTGGGCAGTTTAACCGCACTGTCTTGGTTTGAAAATGCAGCGCGTGTTTTGCTTGGCGCGCGTTCTTACCTTCACGAGGATCTCCGATGGTTCTTGCTGCTTGGTTGTTTTTGGCGCATGCACGCGCCGTGAGCCACACGGCGCACGTAACAAAACGTGCCGCCATCTTGTGTTTGGAGGCGATCTACCGTGTTTGCCTTCGTTATTGCCATCGATGCTTTTGGCTGCCAACCACGCTGTTTTTTTTGTAGTTAAATAAAGTTTTGACATGATGACATGATTTTCGGGGACAATGCAGTGTTTATGCGATCTGAGGCAGTCACCTTACTCATCTTGGAGAGAAGATATTCATGCACAGTTGTTGAGAAGCCACCAATAGAGATGTTTTTTTTAGCGCTGTGTGGGGACACTGACAGAGGTGAACTATGTGCGCAGCAGCGAATCGGAGAGCGGCAGTTGCATGCAGCTCTTGAAAAGGTTTTCTTTTCATGTTAAGCCTCGGGTGAGACTTCGCTCACCGGTGTTCCCTGTATCTTTTCTTGTTTTTGTGTTCATTGTTTTTTTTCCCCTCTATTATGGCTGTGTTAATACTTATTTATGCTCTAGTAGTTGTCTTCAAAGTAACATGTTTTTTTTGCATAATGTATGTTTAACTTACAATCTTCAAGGGAGTTGTGTTCACTGTTACGGTATTTTTCTGGGAGGTGAATTCCCCTATAGGGAGGTGTTTTTCCCTATTTCAGTGTTTTGAGTTTTGGAGTATCTTAGGGAGGTGTATTTCCCCTATTACAGTGTTCGGTGTGTCATAAGGGAGGTGTTTTCCCCTATAGGGTGACGTAGTTCCCCTATTTCTGAGTTTAAGGGAGGTGTTTTTCCCCTATAGGGTTCCCCTATTTCTGTGATTGGTATCATAGGGAGGTTTATTTTCCCTATTTCGGAGTCTTTTGGGAGGTGTTTTTCCCCTATAGGGTGACGTAGTTCCCCTATTTCTGAGTTTAAGGGAGGTGTTTTTCCCCTATAGGGTGACGTAGTTCCCCTATTTCTGAGTTTAAGGGAGGTGTTTTTCCCCTATAGGGTTCCCCTATTTCTGTGTTTGGTATCATAGGGAGGTTTATTTTCCCTATTTCCGTGTCTAAGGGAGGTGTTTTTTCCCCTATAGGGTGACGTTGTTCCCCTATTTCTGAAATTTGTATCATAGGGAGGTTTATTTTCCCTATTTCCGTGTCTAAGGGAGGTGTTTTTTCCCCTATAGGGTGACGTTGTTCCCCTATTTCTGAAATTTGTATCATAGGGAGGTTTATTTTCCCTATTTCTGTGTCTAAGGGAGGTGTTTTTTCCCCTATAGGGTGACGTTGTTCCCCTATTTCTGAAATTTGTATCATAGGGAAGTTTATTTTCCCTATTTCCAAGTTTATGGGAGGTGTTTTTCCCCTATGGGGTGGTGTGTTTACCCCATTGCTGTTCGTTTGTTGGTGGTGTTTACCATCTAATTATTTCCCTAGGGAGGGGGATGGGGTTCGTTATGGATTGTCTTGCAAGTATTTTCTGATCTGTTGTATGTTTACTTGCATAATGAATTTTCTGTTTATGTTTGCAATGGTATTTTGGTTACATCTTGATTTTATGCATTTGTATCTTTATGCTTTGTTTTCGTAAGGAAGGGAGATGTGTTATAACCTGTTGTGTTATGTGCATCTTCCTCATTGCTACTCTGTCCCTTGCTGCTCAGCCATGTGTGTGATGTCATTTAGAATGTTGGGTGTGTGGGACTGGAGGAGTTGGCAGTTGGATGAGATGGGGCTGAGCAGCAGGGAGGCTGCTCCTGGTGGGGCTCCACTGGAGATCTGAGGCCTTACTGATGATCTTTATATGAACTTTGTTACCTGTCAAATAAACCTACAATCTGTTCTAAGCGGCCTGTCTACGAGACATCGCGCAATTCAGGTAATTTTTAAGCAACAAACCAAATCCCAACGTGAGTGGCAATACTTTTAATGCAGGTGGTTAACAAACATTTCAGGTAAAATGTTTACCAGAGCAGGCCATTCTGGTAATGTTTGAGCAGCAGTCTGCAAATCTGAAGGCAAGCCACACTGTTTTGAACACAAGTGATCCAGCGTATTGGGCCTACCCTCTTACCATTTACCTCCACCCATGGACTTTTCTTATACGTACTGAGAGGTGAGGAGGGTTAGCATAGCATTAATCAAAATCAATTAACAATGTAACTAATGTGGCTACACAATAAGGACCAAGAATCAATAACTGTGATTAAGAAGGTTTATTACAGGTTAACAATCAAGTTAAGGCCCACCACTCTTAGCACCATGCTATAAAGGTACAGAATAACAACAGTAAAGCCCAACATCCAAAGGAAATTGCGGTAGACTATTATCAGGCAGACAAGAAGATCAGTCACAGTTATACAGAAGACTAACACAAGATTTTGCTGCTCAGAGAAGAGTCTCAATTTTTCATGTCTATACATTAATAAAGCTAAATCTCCTAAATCAAGTCCATGCTAAGAGGATGGTTCTTAGAATCGTAAAGTATCTAAAAAATCTGAGGATTTCCATCAAGGAAAATTAGAACAAGGCACAGAAAAAATAAGTATGAAGGTGTCAGCATTTCAGAAGTTCTGTCAAGAGTCTTCTTGGGTAAGGGAATAAGTGTTAGCCTAAGCCACACTTAGCAGAAATAAAATGGAAGCATAATGGGAAAGTGTGGTAACCTCAGACAGTGTGAACCCCCTAAAGTTGCAATATCGTAAATATATGAATTCTGATTGGACAGGCAAAGGGCATTCGGTCATCACACCATGATGGCATAGCATTTTTCTTTGTTCCCAAACCCATCCCCTTATTAATATGCATTTTATTTTATTCCCACCTATTCCCACCTAGTTTATTCACAGTTGAAACATTTTTATCAATAATGTTCATATGTCTTTAGCCACTGCACTTCTGACATCCGAGTTTCCCAGTGTTTAGCAGTCGATGGCCTTGGATGACGTCCAATCATGGGATCATTCTTCCAGGGGAAATAGCTGTCACACATGCTCAGAAGGCTGTCTTTCATTCACTCGAGTTGTGGCAAGAATGCCCAAAATACGAACTAATAAAAGGTGAAGGGAGAAAATATTAATTCAAGAAATAAATGATTTCACTGTATACCACCTACACCTACTCTATTCCCCTTTATTTATTTGATACTTCCCCTTCATCAGCTTTTAGTAAATAAGGTGTTTTCTAAATAGCAAAGCAGGTGCCATGCATGTGGGTCTTGAAGATGTCATATTACGTAGACACAATTGACGCATGCACAGTAAAGTTTTCCCTGTTAGAGCTGTGCTTTTAGTCCGCTATCTGTATTAATGGTTAGAAAACACATAGGCAAGCTTCTCTGTCTTATTTATGTACCTGTAAGGTGCAAGGATTAATAACAAAACAAAATTAATAATTCATGTTAATAAGTTAAACGAGTTAATTGAATTCGAGCAAGTCTCACATAAACAAGTCCTTGCTCCATCAATCCCCTCTCTGATGGCATCTTATGGCATCATAAACTACCCATCCTAAAACAGATACCAACTTTCAGTATTCCCTAAGCTCCGTTTCCTTTTCCCCTTTTCCTTCTTTTTCATTATTCTCAAAATATTTCATGTCTTTATAAAGTTTGCCTTTTATCTCTTCCATCTCTATTTATTATCATTTTCCCTCTTTCTTTTCCTTCCCTTTTCATTTATTTGATATTTTCTTCTTCTTCTACAACACTTACACAAAATCATTATTGTTAATGCTATTACTGTCACACCTACTAGGGGCAGAATTATTTGACCAAAAAGACTTTTCCCTATATTAGTAAACCAAGCCCCTATTGAAGTTAAACTTTTTGTTATTCTCTCCCACACGCTGTCAACCTCCAGTGGTTTCAAAATTTCATGAAATTTCATAATATTCTTTATGTACCCTTTAATTTCTTTACTTTTGTCAGGAATGTAAGTGCAACAATGTTGAACTTTCAACATTCCACAGACTCAGCCCTCTTTTGCTAATAGGATATCAAGTGCAAGACGTTTTTGTAAAACCATTGATCTAATCGCAGCCATTTCTGTATTGATCATCAAGAAACCTCCAGCAGTATCAATCGATAGACGATCGACTACTGTTGATAACTGACAAATTCTACGTAAATTTAGTATGACTCCCACTGAAGGTATTAGTGCACTAAATATATCACCTACAATTTCTGAAAAATTATCTCTCTTTGTTCATGTTAGTTCATTAGAGTTTTCATTGCTTCCAGTGATTCTTTTTATATGGTAGATTTTCGAAATACAATCCCCAGGTAGCAGCTTCCATACCATTGTGCAGGTAGCTTAAAATAAGCATTATTACCATACACATAATAAGTCCCAGGAAATACTGCATCAGTTCCCCCTTTTAGTCCCCAACCTCCCAAGATTAGGAAGTTATGCTCACATTCACTAGAACCAATAAATATGTTATTGTAATCTGTCTTTAGTCTATAAATGCAGATCCTTCCTTTCTTTACAATGTCCAGGGACATCACAGCATGAGCCTTGCCAATGGTATCAATTCCCTCCCTTTCAGCCCATGTTGGAACATGAGTTTTCTGTTCAACAGCTTTCTTTTGGAAGTTCTGCCTTCTTTCCTCAACTAAATTTAGGAATATCTTTTCTTCTTCACGTAATGTGCATGTTAAATTGTTTTATTATGCTTCAACTAAATCTATAGACTTCATCGTCAGGAAAAATTCACCCATGAACTGTGCACTCTGAGCACTAAGTACTGGATTCATGTTCCCTTGAATAGGAAGTTCTGAAAATACTACATCTAAGTTTGAATAATAATACTGTAATTTCCCAGTTGCATAAAACAGACTTGCTAATACACTACATGTTATACCATATGTCAAAGGTATGTGTCTGGTATGTGACTCCCCCTGACACTGACACTGGTAATTTCATACAAAATTAACAATCACTAACTTCCATTATGTCTACATATTCTATTAATAACTTTGTGAATGCATTTAATGATGTGTCATTATCTGTCACTGTATGATGGAAATCTGTCTCATCTGCTGCTTGTAATTCTACCCTATCTCTTTTATATGTAGCTGTGTTCTCATTAGTACCTGTATCATTCTTCTTGTTTGTTGTCATAAGTAACGGAACTGCTACTGTTACAACTAACCATATTAGTATCACTATTATAATACTACATATGAATGCTTTACAGCATCTTTGTACACTATTTCTTTTCTGCTCAGTAACTCTGTTTCTTGCCATTTTAATCTGTGAGGATAATGTCTCCTCTTACTTTAGCGCCAGAATTTTCAGAATTAAATTTTTCTTTCACTGGTGTAGGATTCTGATTTTCAGATTCCTCTCTTATGTCCAGATTCTCAAACTCTTCCAGTATAATGTAGGTCCATCCAGGACCTTGATATTTATTGTTCAGAGTTTTCAATCTCGGACTTCTTCATAAGTTTCTCTCTTTCTTTTGTCTTGTTCGGGTTTGACTTGAGATCTCATTCACTTGTTCTGGCTTTTCAATTATCCTTTTCAGAACATATCTCAGTCCTTTCACTCCACCTTGCCAGTTGTCACCTTTTCTGGCTCTTTTTATTTGTACTGCACTTTCACCCTCTTGGTCTTTATTCAGTGTTATTTTATTATTGCAGTGGTTTGGCACAACCTGTTCTGTCTCAGTTGATTCACTTTCTGACTGTTCCTGTTCAGGTCTTTTGTTTATTATCTCATTCACCTGAACTTGTTCTTCTTCTTCTAGCAGGTCCTGTTTGGGACTGTGTTTAGCTTGTCCTTCCTCTTCTTCCCAAACTTGTTCTTCTTTTCCTAACTGGTCCTGATCAGGTCTTATTGCAATTTGCTTGGCTGCTGCCCAACCGTGTTCTTCTTCTCCTAACTGTCCCTCCTCAGAATTGAAAATAGTTTCAGTTTCATTTACCTGAGTATGTTCTTCTTTCCTTGTCTGTTCCTGCTCAGATTCTAGATTTGCTTTGTTCTCTTCTTCCTGAGCGTGTTCTTCTTTACCTATCTGGTCCTCACTATCGTCCTGTCTGTCTAATCTTGTTCTGCTTTTGTTTGGACATTTATTTCAGGTATATCAAATTCTGGTATCCATCCCTCCTGGCTTGTGCTCGGTTGTTTCAAGTCTACTATTTCAGAATCCAATTCTCTAGATTCTTCGACTTCACAACCTTCAGCTACTTCAACTGTCTCGGTCAGTTGTGCAGTCTCAGAAGGGGTAGGTACCCGTTTGGTATGACTAGCATGAATCCAATTGGGTAATCCTGCACACTTTGCTGCAGTGGTAGTAACCAGTATGACTTGACAAGTATCATCCCACCTCAGTGCTAGGCACGTTTTCCTGGCGTGTTTCTTCACTACCACCCAGTCTCCAGGATTCAAATCATGCACTTGCGTTGGCTGCCTGGCACATGTGTCTTCTGATTAATTTTGAATGCTTTACAGATTAATCAAATTACCTCATTGTTAAAATGAGGTCCTCTATCTGATTCCAAAGTGACTGGGAAACCGAAACGTGGGATGAGTTCTCTTAGCAATAACTTGGCAACTATGAGACCATCATTTCTCCTAGTGGGATAGGCCTCCACCCATCGGGAAAATAAACACACTATAACAAGTACATACTTCAGTCCTTTACATGAGGGTAACTCAATGAAATCTATTTGTAGTCTCACAAATGGACCTTCGGCCTTTCCAATTTTTCCCCAACTGACTACTGTTTTTTTGCCTGGGTTTTGCTGTTGACAAATTAGGCATCTCTGGCAAAGGCTCTCAGTGACCACTCTGAACCTTGGATCATACCAATTTTGTCCGAGAAGTCTAATCATGGTGTCCCTGCCTACATGTGTGTCACCATGATATAATCGGGCCATTGGGGAAAGTAAGCAGTCTGGCATAACTGGTCTACCATCAGGGTACACCCACACTTCATCTTTTGCTCTTCTGGTGCAACCTGCCCTTAACCAGATTTCCTTTTCTCTCACCTCAACCTCATCCTGTAACTGCCTCACCTCTTCCCATGTTTCTGGAGCTGAGAAAAAGTTGGCATCTGTTTTCACTCGTTTAATTTTTTCGATTCAGTGCCATATTAGTTTTTGCACAATATTTAGAAATTTGGTCAGCATATCTGTTACCAGCTGTCACATAGTCATTTCCTGACTGGTGAGCAGCACACTTGACCACTGCTACTTCTTTTGGCAACTGAATTGCTTCCAATAGCTCTTTCACAATTTTCCCATTTCTTATTGGAGATCCTGAAGAAGTCAGAAATCCCCTCTGCAGCCACATCTGTCCATAGTCGTGCACAATCCCAAAACCATATTGACTGTCAGTAAATATGGTTATTGAAAAACAAAAGAGAGGGGTCCCACTACACCAAGGGGAACAGGACACCAGACAAAGACACTATGTCAAATAAAGAAGACCCCCTTGGGTATCTTAGATAGCATACATCCACTCATCCACATTCATTCACAAGAGTCTTGTGAATGAATGTGGAGAGTGATGTATGCTATCTAAGATACCCAAGGGGGTCTTCTTTATTTGACATAGTAAATATGGTTATCCTACACTTTTTCCCTAATTTGCATGTGTTAATCAAAGCCATCAATTCAGCAACTTGTGCAGACTTTACTCCTGGTAAATAGGATGCTTCAATTACACCTGAAATTTTACAAACTGCATAGGCAGCATTAAATCCTCCTCCTTCAATTCTCAGGCACGAGCCATTTACAAATAGCTCGTGTTAGAAATGAGGGGGCTCTGGTTGACGCAGGTGTGAACCCACAACAAGCAGGGACCCTTTACTTCTTGTCAGGGCGAAGGATGACTCCCCAGAATAACCCCTGCTCACCCTCTAGGTGTGCGGCGCGAGCAGTCTAGGCTAAGTCTCAGGCGTACACGGTTAAGCAAATGCAATTACACATACAGTAAACCCCTTGCATGTACCACAAACGGACACCAATCAGGAAGTATATAAAAATAAGCTTTTATGTAGATTCAGCAGATTCAAATACAAGGCCCAGTAATGTTGAACTGATGGGGCCACAATTCTTAGGAATACGGTAATGTTCTCTTTGTTACGGAAAGTTCTTTAGGCGGGCACAAGGTAACGGTAGGCCTCAGCGCACTTCGTGCTGAGGCTGCGCCCAGGAAGCACGCGGCAGATGACAGGGAAATCAGAACGTTGCGGACCCTGGATCCGATGCGAGCTCGCGGTCGAGTTCGTAAGTACAGTACCTTGTTCCTTGACGCGAAGGTGGGTGCGGGATTTCAGCGGCTCTTCGACAGAAGGGCGAGGCGGCGTCCGAGGCTCCCACACTTCACGATAGGGGTCTGATCTTCAGGCTCACGACAAGAGCGGGGTGTTGCAGGAGGCGGGTGAACAAAGCGGGGCAGCCGGGCACGCAGATTACGTCCGGGCCGTCCGAGGCTTGGAGATGCTCACAACGCCGATTCCGGCGGGAGGGTGAAGGTGCACAGCGAGCCTCCAACGAGCGAGGTGACAGGGGCAGCCCAGCACAGCGTAGGGGGAGCGGCTCCGATCGAGTGAGGCTCTTCCCAAGGCGGGGGCGGCTAAGCAGTCCTGGTCACGGCTCAAGGAGGGACTGGAGCACGAGGGTCACAGCTCCGGCGAGGGAAAGGACACCACAGTCCAGCGGCAGGCGAGTGAAGATCAGGTAGAGCCCAATGGTCCTGGGGCTCAGTTCAGGGGGCAAGCTCAGTTCCAAGCCCTTGGAGATCGTTTTGGAAAAGCACAAGTCTTGAAAGTAAAAATAAAGCAAAGTCTTCAGCAACAGTTTCTCTTCTCCCCTTTGGCAGCAAGGTCACCACTGTAGGCCAATCCCCCAGGATAGGGACAGTCTTCCTCCTACAGCTTTCCCGGTGCCTCCTCCTCAGGCAGAGATTCTTCTTGGTCAAAAGCAGATCTAGTTTCTCAGGAGCAGGGCTCCTCCATTTATACAGCAAATCTTTTGTTCTCCCAGGCCAGGGTGGCCCTTGCCTAGTTCAGTCCAGGTTTCTGAGCACTTTGTTTACGCGATGCAGGCTTCTTCTTTCAGAGTGCAGGGCAGAGTTCTCAGACGCTCCACAGGGGGCGGAGCCGGCATTGAGGTGGCAGAGCACTGTCCTATTCAGAGCCTAGGAGCACTCCTCCCACCCATCTACCTGTCGATCGTCCTATTCATCACCAGGCTACCTAGCCCTGCCCATCTGGGTTCCCCCAGCCCTGTCACTCATACCAGCCAGACATCAGATACACATCACGCAGAGGCGGGCTGAAATGTTTAGGCAAGCAAAGGCCAAGTTTCTAAAAGCGGCATTTGCAAACCCAGAATATTAAAATAAACCTTGCAAAAAGATGTACCTTATTATTCCGAGTTCAGGCATACTAAACTCGATCTTCTACCATGCTCCCTGGGTCGGTTAGGATCATAGGGTGTAACAATCCAGGCCGCCCATACTGGCCTATGAGAACAGGGTAGCCTTGCAGTAGTGAACAACAAGATGGCGGTCATTCACTACTAGGACATGCCACGCATCCAGGCTTGTCCTACCTTAGGCTTACAACGCACCCTGCCCGTGGGCCTGCCAGAGGGGTGACTAACATGCAGCTAAGGGAAGGTTTTAGGGACCGGCAAGTGTGGGCACTTGCCAGTCAGCATGTCAGTACCAGACTGCACGCAGGTTCTGCGATGGCAGACCTTAGACATATTTTACCGGCCGCTTCTGTGGGTGGCACAACCAGTGCTGCAAGCCCACCAGCGGTGTTTGCATTTACATGCCCTGGCGCTGCTGGCGCACTTTACTGGGGTCTGATAGTAAATCAAACAATCCAATCATGGAATCCAACCAACATATACAATTTACAAGGGAGCACTCGCACCGCGACACTGGTTGGCAGTGGCACAGCGCGCTGAGCGGCCAACACCATAAAATCACATGAGGCACAGCGACAAAAAGAGGAAGGGAGACTCACGCCAAGGTGCCAGGTCTAACAGCTCGTGATCTGGGTCTTTCAGGGGCTCTTCTCTAATGTCAGGTCAGTGCTTTGTACACAGCTCTGTCACATCCAGTCATAATCTATTTCATCCATCACCTCTTCACATTTGGGGTCTGTCAGTAAAGTTGCGGTGTTTAATACTGTACATCTCACTACTGTCACGTTTTCTGTTCCGAGAATCACTTCATACTTCGTCATCCGCCTGGGAGTAAGGTGCTGAGTTTGAGTTCTGGTTAAAAGAATTTCAACTGTATGCGGGACGAAAACTTTGACAGTATGTCCCATCACAATGGGTTCACTTTGCTCTAGGCTCATACAAGTAGCAGAAACTGCCTTTAAGCAGCCAGGTAGAGCTGAAGCTACAGGGTCTAAAGTAGCTGAAAAAAAGGCGACCGGACGTCTGCTCAATCCATGTCTTTGGATCAAAACTGAAAGTGCACAATTTTCTCGTTCACAACAAAACAATGCAAATTCCTTTGTATGGGCAGGCATGCCTAAAGCAGGGGCCTCACACAGACAGTCTCGTAATCTCATAAAAGCTTCAACACATTCATCTGTCCAAACAATTTGGTCATATGCACATTTTCGGGTCATTTGGATTAATGGTATTGCTAACAAGGAGAACCCCATAATTTATTGTCTACAATATCCAACTACTCGCAGAAACATTCTCATTTCTCTTTGAGTGTGGGGTAGGGACATTTGTTTTATTATTTTTATTCTTTTTGTAGTTACTTTTCTGACTCCTCTTTCTAAGGTGTGGCCTAAGTATTTTACTCCTTGTTTACAAAATTGCAATTTTTCAGGAGATACTTTGTGTCCTCCTTCTGCTAAATGGTTTAATAATGCAATTGAGTCAGTGACACAGTCCTCACGAGTCCTTGATGCGCCAGCAGGTCATCAATATACTGCACCAGGACTCACTTTCGGGGCATGACTAGTGTTTCAAGACACTTTTTTAAGATCTGGTTAAAGATTGAGGGACTCTCGGTATACCCTTGAGGAACTCGGCACCATGCCAAGACACGGTCATCAAACTTAAAGGCAAACAGATACTGACTATCTGGATGCAAAGGAATAGAGAAAAAGGCATAGCATAAATCAATTACTGTAAACCAGCCTGCATTCCAGAGTATCTGATATAAAATGACTGCAGGGTTTGGTACTACTGGACAACAAGGCACTACAATTTTATCTATTTTCGGCAAATCCTGCACTACTCTGTACTTTCCATTAGGCTTTTTAATTCCTATTATGGGCGAATTACAAGGGCTGCTCATTATTTCTTTTAAAATGCCTTGTTCAGGTCAAAGTCAGTGGTGTTCCCGCTGACGGCTGGTACCAAGGAGATAGACATAGATTTCCCTCTGAAGTGAACTCAGGATCCGGTACGGTATCTTGGGGTCTGGCTTCACAGAGACCCTCAAAGGGTGATCTCAGAAAACTACGGTCGGTCCATTACACGTATCACTGAGCAGACGGAGCACTGGGCGTGCTTGCCGCTCTCCCTTGTGGATAGGCTTGCAGTTGGTAAAATGTCCTTCCTACCTAAGCTTTTATATTTCTTGGTTAATATCCCAATCAAACTGAATATAGTCCTATTCCAGACGTTACAATCTGCCCTTCTTACATTTGTGTGGGGTGGGAAGAAACCTAGATGTAGCTGGGAGGTATTAGTGCAACCATTTGACCATGGTGGGTTTGAAGCTCCGGACTTTTGTCTCTATTACTTATGCGCCCAGGCGCAGTTTGCGCAGTACTGGCATTATCCGCCAAGATTTTTACCTCATCTTGCGATTGAATCTGATGCTGTCCGACCATTGCCTTTGCAGGCAGCGACCCTCTCTGGGGGATCCGAAGGTCCAAGAACTGAGATTAGCCCAGTGTTATGCACTGCTAGGGCCTGGAAGATGCTCGCCAAACGGGCGTGACTTCCATATATATATGCCCAGCGGTTACCAGTAGCCTCTCACCCAGACATCTCTGCAGCAAGGGAGACACCAGCCCTGAAGGAGCTGGCAGCTGGAGGTATATACCGAATGGGAGATCTTTACACACACGGCCGATTCAAATCTTTGCACGATATACAGGGTTCCACAGATCGTGGGTTCATGCTGGGTTTCACTTACGTTAGGGAGCGGCAAACTATTAAAACTATTTACCCAGACTACCCGGAGGAACCTGTTACCTTGCAAGCGTTGCAGGTTATGCTGGGGGGGGGAGCGAAAAGTCCTTATCACTAAACTATATAATGCCTCATTGCGCGAGCGGGAGATTGAAGAGCAACCTTCTTATTGCAGATGGCAACATGAGCTAGGATCGGCACTTACACTGGATGTGTGGAAAGACTGTTGTGCGCTAACCGGTTGCCTCACGGTGAATTGCAATCTGCAGCTGATCCACTTTAAATATTTGCACCAATTTTATTATACCCCATTGCAACTTAATAAGTATGGTTTGCGTGAATCTGCTAATTGTGTGCGGTGTGGGCAGGCTGACGCTGATTTTTTACTTATGTCTTGGAAATGTCCTGGAATTTCTGCTATCTGGTCCAAGGTTACAAATATTCTCACGGATGTTGTGTTGGAACCTGTAGAGTGCACGCCGGAGCTCTGCCTGCTGGGTTATGTGAAAAAGTTAAAGCCATGCAATAGGCGGATAACTACTGTTTCGTCTTTGTTTGCGAAGAGGTCTGTAGCACTTTGCTGGGTGGCAAAAACCACTCCCACAGTTAAAAACTGGATTCGAGACGTGCTTTATTGTAGAGACAAATTAGAGATATACGCTGAGGAGTTACCTGAAACCTCGCGCCCCTTATGGCATATTTACGCACTCAGCCAGACTTGACGTGAACGATCTGTACTGTACTCCTACCATCTGGTGGGAGGTTACTCCTCATGATGTAGAGCCCCGCCATGAGTATTCACTGACCACCTACTCATGCCTGTATCCGATATCTAATGTGCCTCCAATGTAAGATGTACTGCAGTCCACATTGTTGGGGGGGGGTTTGGGGTTGGTTCTATTTTTTGCTCTTGTTGGCATGATTACCCACATTGCATATATATGTATGTCTATATGCCTTTTGAATCAATAAACAAATACAAAAAAAAAATGCCTTGTTCAACCATTCGTTCGATTTCTAAATCAATTCCTGCTTTCACTTCTGGACTCATCTTGTATAGTCGGGTGTTTGGATAGACTGCTCCTTCTTTCACAGTTACTTTCACTGGATCTACATTTGCCATTAATCTAATTTATTTTCCTGTAAAGTCCCACACCTCTGGGTTCACTGTAGTTCTTAACTCTTCTGGTAATTCATTTGAGGTCATTAGAGAAAACATTTCATTCACTTCAGTAGCTTGCTTTGCTAACATTATCTTATAGACAATATCTTCATCAGGGGTTTGGAAAGCAACACCATCCGGTATGCAATAGATTGTGCAGTTCATCTTGCTCAGCAGGTCTCTACCTAATAAATTCACAGGACTAGAATCACAAACAATAAATCAATGCATATCTTTAAAGTTACCAATATGCACCTCCATTGGCCTTGTAAGTGGGGTTATAATTTGTTGGTTCGAAACACCAACAACTTGGATGCTATCTCCTGAGTGGAGTAGGTTTGGGATGTCTGCTGTTCTCACAGTAGACCGGGTAGCATCAGTATCCAATAGAAAAGTGATATCATTGCCTTCAACTTTCCCATCAAAAATTGGACCTGACTGATCTACCGGCAAGGATGCGCCAAGTACGCACGCCTCTTCCTCTCCTCTCAGGCACCGTCAATGATCTGAGTCACTGTCAGTACTTTTTAAAAGATATTGTGAAATCACAGAATTTTTCTTACCACTTCCTCCTGGAAATCCAGTGTCTGTGTGGTGCTTTTGAGGGTTCACAAAGTTTGGCATAGGAGCTGGAGGCACTGATACTGTGGATAAACTACCTGCTGTAGCTGATTCACAACCCCTTCAGTCTGTGTCTGTGGGTTTAAATTTTGATTTGGCCCATTATTATTCTGAATATTCGGACACTCATTTCTCCAATGTCCAAGCTTTCCACATCCGTGACATGAAAACTTATTTTTCGCATCCTCTCTATTCATTTGTCCCCTCAATTTACCACCATTCATTCCCTGATCACTCTGGTTCAACCCTATGTCAGCCTCTGCATTTAATTTTAATTCCTGCTGTTCTGATAATTTCACTTGTGCCCACATCATCTTCTCTTCTTCAACTTTTTATGTCTGGCTTCAATATCGTCGCCACAATATTTGGCGTACTTCCAAATATCATCAATGCTTTTGCTCTGCCAACAAAGCATATGCTGTTGAATCATCTGACTAATCTTGGGTTTCAAGCCATACACAAACCGATACACAAAATGCCCCATGTCCTTATCGCCAATATTCTCAAAAACGCTGTACTGCTTAAACAGCTGTAACAGCCTCTCATAATAGGCATGTACAGACTCATTTGATTCTTGAGTTGTCCTGTCTATCTTTACCCAATCTGTCTCTTTTGGAGGAATTTGCCCTTTTAAGAAAGTAATCACTTGGGGATACTTTTTCATCACATCATCTGAGGGTGCTCCTGTTTTAGCATCCCTTGGATACTCCTCACTTGGCCAATCAACTGTGATTTTACACTCTGTCCACAAGTCTGCAGGTACCACAATGTCAAACAACCCATCCAGGTCCTTCAACAAAACCATCAACACCTTCACAAACCTCTCAACCTGCTTGTACCACTCCACGGGTTTTTCTCTTAATTTCGTAAAATAAATTGTAAATGACAAAATATCCTGTTTGCTCCATGGGACATGAACATATCTCCACCAGGTACTTCTCTCAAGGGACACAACCTTTCTACCTTTTCTGTGTCTTTCAATAAGAAAGCAGATGTTGATGCTTCCCTAGCCTTTGCTTCCTCTTTCTTTTTTGTCCACCTAGTTTTCCACTTGTCTAGATCTCCCCACTTCTGCAAAATGTTCATTAGTTCTTTTACTTGTAATTTTCTAGTGGACACATTCATGTTTTCCAAATCGTTATCTGTAAATTCCACTCGATAGGGCTTTTGAAACGCCTTAGATTTCCCTATGTCTATTCCAATTTCTGCAGCTATTTCCATAAATTTCTCTTGATATGCCTTTGGGTTTCACGTAATACTCCTACATACAAACAACAATTCTTCTTCATTGTAATCATTCAATCTTCCTAATCCCACATTTTCAGCAATCATTTCCTTTAACTCCACTTTCAACTTATAAATGCTAAAATCTTTGGGACTGAACTACGTCTTTCTATTCCCAGTGACTACCTTTCCAAATCTTGTGGAGTGACCGCTGTTGTTCTTTTAGTGATTGGAGGTGCCACTGTCCCTCTTTCCCTCCCATGATCAGGTAAACTTCTTTTTGGAGTTCCAATTACTGGCTCTCCTATAAGGAGATCCGTTAATGAAATGACTGAACTGCACTTACTGGCTTGATCTTCCGCAATTATTATTTCTGTTCTGGAGTTGCTCATTGGGGCAGGTACAGTTTGAGAATTTTGAACATTCGCTTTATTCCCGAATAATAGTATAACAGGACCTATAGTTACAGGTACTGACAGGGCTTCTGCAGGCAAATTTAATTGATTTATTTTCTGTATTAATTATTCTCTATTTTTATTCAAACCTCAATTTCTTTTTCTTGGAGTACTCTATGTATTGAATTATCATGCACAATTTGCGGAACTAAAGGAGTTCCTAATACTGGGGCACTTGCGGTGACTACTCTACTGAGTCCTTCCTGATATGGGGGAGTATTTTTTGTTAAAATATCCTCTAAAATTTCATCCTCTGATTCACCATACCCTGTCACACTCATGTGCTTGGTTTTCTCTCTAAGCTTACTTTATGTCTGTTCTTCAGCTGTCAACACTGGGAGAGGAGTTGGCCTAACGGCTAGGATGGTCAACCTCAAATCTGGTGACCTGGGTTCGAGTCTCGGCAAGGATGCTGAACGTCCTGTGATTCTGGGCAAATCACTTAATCTCCCCATGCCTAACAAAAGTACTCATGTAACGTAACTGGTGCTATGTAAAGCGCTCTGCTACCCGATTCGGGTCAAGTTCGCACTATATAAAACTCTCCCCCCCAAAAAAGCCCTGGATAGGGGTGGGTGGAATTTGCTAAATTAACTTTCGCAAATTATCGCGAAAATGTTTAAAATTATCGCAAACAAGCGGAAATATCGTGAAGATGCGGAAGTTTTTTTCCCGCATGTTCGTGAGATTTTCTGCATGGTTGCAGGTCGCCAACTTACCCTTGCGGGCGCGGCCATCTTGTTTTGAGTTGTCTTGCGGTGCATGATCGCGAGAAGAAAGACGTGATCGCGCGACGCATGACGTCACTGCGGGCGTGAACTGTCGCGAGACAGCGCAAATGGCTAAAAACAATACAACATCTCATGGAGAACGCGACCGAATCAAGAAAACTTGTCGGCGAACGCAGGGATTCAGGTAAGGCGATCGCGCGCGCGCCAGAATGTATTATTTTACAGCGCGAGCAAGAAACAAATTATCGCCAAGCTGCGGAAACCGGAAATTCTGACATTTTCGCGCTCTCCGCGGAACGCGAAAATGTCAAATTATCGCAATTTCCGCGAACGGAACGAAATTTTCGCCCAGGCCTTGATATAACCCTTCTGATACCATTGCTCTTTTCCATTGTTTCATCTGATCTTCTCGTGATCCATTTATATATTTGGGAAAAAATCCTTTAATTTTTCCTCTTCTGTGCTTCTCTCTCTCATTTGACTCAGTCTCCCAATCTTCTAAAGCTTCATACTGAGTTCATCTAGGTCTTGGTTCTAAATCCTTCATTCTCATTCTCAAATTCTGAAGAACTCTCTCATTAAATGAACCATATTCTGGGAAAGCTGAGACTCCATCACCTTTGGTGTAATTTACCCAATTCTCCAACCACACACAGGTAAGGTATTGACGGTGGCAGAGTCTCCCCTGATCCGTTTAGACGCCAGCAAGCGCTGCAGGAAGCGAACTAGACTCAGTGGAAGGGTCAGCGCTGCACAATCTTTATTTCTAATGAAATTTTAAAATTATGAATCATTTTTAAAAACGGCACTGTAAACTGATTTAATAGTTTCCACTCACTCGCACAGATCCGGTAGGGAAGTCTGGGCTCAATTGCCAGCCTGCACGCCTCGGTCCGACTCGGTGATTGCAACCGTTGAGCGGAGGGCGGACAGGCAGACCCAGTTACTTCCGCATCACGAGCGGTTAGTGCTCTAGCTTTTCCAGCTGCGAGGACTACAAAGGCAGCGAGGAACGGCGGGCTCTGGGCGGTAAGGTATTGACAGTGGCAGAGTCTCCCCTGATCCGTTTAGACACCAGCAAGCGCTGCAGGAAGCAAACTAGACTCAGTGGAAGGGTCAGCGCTGCACAATCTTTATTTCTAATGAAATTTTAAAATTACAAATCATTTTTAAAAACGGCACTGTAAACTGATTTAATAGTTTCCACTCACTCGCACAGATCCGGTAGGGAAGTCTGGGCTCAATTGCCAGCCTGCACGCCTCGGTCCAACTCGGTGATTTCAACCGTTGAGCGGAGGGCGGACAGGCAGACCCAGTTACTTCCGCATCACGAGCGGTTAGTGCTCTAGCTTTTCCAGCTGCGAGGACTACAAAGGCAGCGAGGAACGGCGGGCTCTGGGCGGTAAGGTATTGACAGTGGCAGAGTCTCCCCTGATCCGTTTAGACGCCAGCAAGCGCTGCAGGAAGCAAACTAGACTCAGTGGAAGGGTCAGCGCTGCACAATCTTTATTTCTAATGACATTTTAAAATTACAAATCATTTTTTAAAACGGCACTGTAAACTGATTTAATAGTTTCCACTCACTCGCACAGATCCGGTAGGGAAGTCTGGGCTCAATTGCCAGCCTGCACGCCTCGGTCCAACTCGGTGATTTCAACCGTTGAGCGGAGGGCGGACAGGCAGACCCAGTTACTTCCACATCACGAGCGGTTAGTGCTCTAGCTTTTCCAGCTGCGAGGACTACATAGCCCTCTCGTTACTCGGAGCGCGCAGCGGTCGCGCGCAGGGGTGCGCCTAAGAACGCGCCTAAGACAAGCCAAAGAGAAGCCCATCTGCGCCCGTCCGCGACTGGACGAGGCTAGGGGCTAGAGGACATGGCCCTTATATCTGCCCCTCCCGTTGACCAGGCCAAACCTCGGGTAAGATACTCATCACTGGATCTATTACGTATCTGGAAGCCACCACATCAGGGTTGCTCAGGAGGAGGAGGAGTACCTCCAGAGGGACCTTTTGCCTGTCGCAAATGTCAATACCAAGCCCTTTATGATCATTCGCCATTCCTTCCATATGAAATCACCGTCCTAAAGGTAGTCCCACAGGGCCCTTTAAAAAGCAGAAACCTTTTATGTAACATCAGATCACTGTCTAAGCATTATAGTGAAGTATGGGACATGATTTCCTCGGTGCAACCGGAACTTTTCTATCTGACTGAAACATGGCTAAAACCCCACTCGGTCCTAGCTATTACCCTAGGGATCCCAGAAGGCTACAAAATAGTCATGTTAGATCGTCCAACTAAGATTGGGGGAGGTATTGCGATCGTATATAAAAACAACTTATCGATCACCATTTTAGAAGAAAATAGCACCCCAGATCTAGAAATTCTGGTTTTTAAAGTCTGCATTTCTAATAAAATCAGTTACAAAGGGGCACTAGTTTATCGCCCCCCAGGCCCTTGTGCCGACTTTAACATCTCACTGCTGGAGATATTAGCCAGACACATTGACGCTGAGAATGAATTTATACTCTTAGGAGACTTCAATGTACACAGCGATCTGAAGGAAAATGGAGATGCACAGTCCTTACTGACTGATCTTTCCTTGCTTGGACTAACTCTAATGAATACTGGTCCTACACACCTAGCAGGACATACTTTGGACCTTATTTTTACGAATAAATTTAACACCATGACATGCGTTCCTCCAATGCAAGTAAACCGGACAGATCATTTTGTTTTGGAATTCCACACCTCCCATCCAGGTAAAGCCCCCCCTCAGGTGCAAGCCTTTCCTACTAGATGCAGGCAATGGCATAAGGTCACCCCTGAAGCATTCCAGGAGCAATTTGTTGAACCTTTCATTAGCTCTTCAGAGGATGTTGATACGGTTTTAGACAATTATAATCATGCAATTCTTAAAGCGGTCGACTGCATTGCCCCCATGAAAACGTTTAAACCACGCTTAGCTCGTTAACAGGAAGCATGGTTTTCGGAGCATTTAAAATCACTTAAACAATTGGCTAGAAAGCTAGAAATGGTGTGGAGAACGACCCATGGTGAATCTGACAGGAACCATTACTGGGCAGCTCTCACCACTTATCATAAAGAAATTCGATGCGCCCGAAAAACACATATAGAGTCTCTTCTCTCTGCTGCAGGAAATACCCCCAGGATTTTATACCAAACCCTTCAGTCGTTTGTGAAACCAGCTGCTTGCGAAACTCCTGAACTAGCGTCATAACGATTATGCAACTAAGTTGCTCAGTTTTTCACTAACAAGATAAATAGGATACATGATGACATCACTAGAATCAATTTATCCACTACAGGAGATACACTCTTATTCCTGGAAGAAGGAAAAGAACCAGGATCGATGACCTTGGACACCTTTCCCCCCATCTCCCTGGTAGAGATTGAATGCTACCTAGGCCAGATTAAGAGCGGTAGTCCCTCAGACATCATCCCGGCCAGAATCGTACCGGTAGTAGGAAAGACTCTTAGCCCACAGATTCAATGTCTTGTGAATCTCTCACTGATGGAGGGTCAAGTTCCTGGGGAATGGAAGAAAGCATTAGTGAGGCCCATCAGGAAAAACCCTTCCACTCCCTGGACTGATATGTCTAACCTTAGGCCTATTTCCCTACTTCCTTTTTTGGGGAAACTTATAGAGAAAATGTTAATAAACATGTATCAAACTATATTGAACAGACTGGTAGGCTAGACTGTTCTCAGTTTGGCTTTAGACCAAAACACAGCACCGAATCTGCCCTGCTATCGGTGACTGATGACCTTCACATGTACCAAGACAGAGGGTACTCTGTTATCCTGGTACTATTAGATCTGTCTGCAGCGTTCGACGCGATATCCCATAAAATCTTAATCGAACGCTTGACCATGATCGGCATTGAGAGCACAGCATTAGCCTGGTTAAAGAGCTTTATATCTAACCGTACCCAAGCTGTCAGCATGGGCTCATTTCGGTCGATTGAGACTAACATCACGAAGGGGGTGCCACAGGGCTCTTGTTTGAGCCCGACTCTTTTTAACATCTATGTGGCACCCCTGGCCAGAATTCTGAGAGAGTTTGGGTTCATCCCCGTCTCCTACGCGGATGATACCCAGCTCTTATTTCCTTTCAAAAGTCTCACCGACAAAGTGAGGACGGCCTTTTCCGAAGGCATGAAAGCTGTGGCAAAGTGGATGACATCGAACTATCTCCAATGTAATGTAAATAAGACCGAAGTCGTGCTTTTCGGGGAGGCAAGAGCTTTGTGGATGCCGGACTGGTGGCCATGCGAGCTTGGCCAAGTGCCAAAACCTAAACAGGTTGTAAAAAACCTAGGGGTACGCCTCGATCGAGAGCTCTCTTTTAAACAACATGGTAACTGGGTGGTTGGCCAATGTTTCCATGTTATTGGACTCTTACAAAAAGTTTTTCCAATATTACCGGACTCCACCAGAAAAACTCCGATACAGGCACTAGTATTGAGTCGCCTGGATTATTGCAATGGACTCCTGCTGTCAGCCTATGAGGGTGTCTAGGCAAAACTCCAGGTGATACAAAATACTGCAGCGAGGCTAGTGTTGAATGCCCCTCCAAGAACGCCATGGACACCCCTCCTGGATAAATTACATTGGCTCTCAGTCGGTAAGAGGATCCATTTTAAGATTTGCTGCCTGATCCATAAGAGCCTACATGGATGTGGGCCCTCCTATTGGAAGGATAAATTTATCCCATATAATCCCACACGATCTCTCAGGTCAAGCAGCCAACTTTTATTGAGAGTACCAACCACAAAGAAGGCCAGACAAGGTGGCAAAGCTTTGTCGGTTGTCGGACCAATTTTTGGGAATATACTTCCTCTCGAGCTTAGGCAATGTCCAGAACATCTTAATTTTAGAAAAAAACTTAAAACATTTTTATTTTAGATTTAATTCATGTACCCTATGTCCATACTGAACTGAACTATAAGCTAAACTGTTGCTGCTGGTATCCTTCTTTCTCTCTCTCTCTTCGCTTTCTGTGCGCAGAGATACTCTCTATAGAGTCGATTTTAGCGCGTTACAAACCATAAATAAATAAATAAATGATAACCTCTCTCCATCATCATAAATAAAGCAGGTGTTTTTGGTGGAGGCATAAGAATCCCCTCTCTAGTCAATAAGGGCTTGTCATTCTTGAAGACATTCTTAATTCTTTTTATTAATTACATTTTTCTCTCTTCTCTATACATTTTGGGTAAGTATCGATGTATAAAATTGTTTTCTGCAAATTCTAAAAATCTTCTGTCTGGGCAATTCCCTACGATAGCCTTCTCCCAATCTCGCATACAATTTTTCTTTGTCCAATCCTAAAGTTGCTTCTTTTTTTCCCAACCAATCAAATTCGGCTCACACTCGTGGTTTGACCAATCCCAGTGCGGTCTTTTTGTGACGTCAATATCTCTCCTTACTACTGATCCCTCCTTTACAATCTGCGTTTGTCACACACGCTCGCTGTTTCCACCAATCCCAGCGCGGCACACTGTGACGTCAGTCTAACTCCGGCGACTAACCCTCCCTTTACAAGGTAATGCGATAACTTTTCTCAATACTTTTCATTAACTTCTTCGTTAGTTACAACATAAAAACATTCGCTACTCTGCCTGTTCCACTAAATAAAGGATAGATTTTTTTTTTACTGCAAGTAACACATTCCACTTACTCTTCACAAAGTAAGAACTTCTGTCTACTCTTCAAACACTGCGAGTAAATCCCTTCCGCTTATCCTTCACTCAAGCTCAGAAGAACCTGCTCCTCCTTTGGGGTTACCCTTTCTAGGTTATGTAAGACCAAAGTTTCACCAGCGAACTCTTTGCTGTCACTAAAGCTCAGAAGAACCTGCTACTCCTTCAGTGTTACCCTTTCTAGGTGATATAACACCAAAGTTTCACCAGCGAACTCTTTGCTATTAATCACTCTCACTTTTACACAGAAAATAGTCCCTAATTTTAACACTGCCAGCCCTGCATAGCTTCTCAGTGCTATTCCAACAGGCGAGTAACCTCAACACAGCATGGATACTTCCACCACCCGCTATTCCTTCCCGGGAGTTCCAGGTATCACTATACCCATGTTTGCAGACAACATAAAACGCGTTGTGGACGGATTGGTTAAAACATAAATTAATAATCAAAAATCAATGATCAATAATCAATGCTCATCACCAAACTAGTCAATAATAACCATAACTCTGCTACCAGAAAACTGATCTATTGGTGCACCAACAACAGATACTCCAATATCATATATTCACCTGGGCCCATCAAACACACTTACTCAAAGTCATCTGGTTAGCTGCTGGGGGGGGGTTTGTTTGTTTATTCCATAGATTGGTCAGTACTGCAATAATTCGTATTTCACCCAATTTATTATCACTGATCAATAAGTTCTTTCCATTTGGTCTATGAACCAAATTAGTTGCAACTAGTTGATGGTGACGATGCACTTAACCTATCTTGTAAATAATTCATCTATAATAATAAACACAGAATCAGGAAGTTTTCAAAACCTTTATCTAAAATTTAAATGTGAGTGAACCATTCAAATACACCACGGACACCATCAATCATTAGGGAGGAAGAATCAATCAATTCAAATACTCTCACGCTTCAATAGATTGATGTTGCTCAGAAAGGAGAGGATAGAGACAGCAGTACATCAGAAAATATACAAATTTTATAGTTCCCACAGATGGTGTGAAGACCAACCCCCTGGCTAAAGGGCTTGTAAGGGTCCTGTGGAAATATGGATTTTTATGATCAGTTATGTCCCCTATCTTGGACCCCAACGGTTTCATGTATAAATCATAAGTACATGTATGTTTCCTCCAGTTCCAGTTATGAAGACGCAAACACATGTGCGTCCACCGTCAACATGTCCTCTTTCAGACCCGCCATGAATGGGCCGGATACTCTATTCCTAAGTATGAAAGGCCACCGGCTTTATATGGTTCACTTCCCACATTTCTTACAGTCCAGGCGAGTAGGCCCTGATTCTGCCAACAAGCCTTTTCTGCCTTCTGCCTCTGAAAGCTCCAGTCTGAGCTCGCATCTGTATCCATGAACTTTGTCCTACTCCCTGTGCGGCTAACGGTGCCTGACTCGACCTGTCTGCTTGCCAAAAACTGTATTTCACCTTCAAGATTATCTGCTCTGCTCCGCTCTTCACCCAATGCATTCCTGTCTAGTAGTTTAAGTAAACATTCTTTCAGCTACCGAGCAAAAGGCCCGGCTTCTCTGTCTTTATGCAAGTAATTCATAGCCCTGTTACTATGGAAGATTTCTGCCCTCGCATCTAGTGTAGACACTTAGACGCTTGTACACGCACTAACAGTCAGTATAGTCAGTATAGAATAAGATTCTATCCTAAGAGACCTTTCTTTTTAGATAACACAGTTCTTTAAACATAGGATGTTAGATATGATTTGGGATTAGGTTGACATAACCCCAGACTTCTGTCTCCACATGTAGAGCTAAATACACAGTCCCCTTCACCCCCTAGTTGCACGTCAATCACACGTCATGCTGCTGCGCGCGCATCTCTGCCAAGTATTTCTGCTGACATTGCGAAATTTTTCCGTGGAACCACCCATTTATGACATCATATCCAATGACGTTCTTTAAGTTACGCCCAGTTACACCCATTTTAGTTACGCATGCATGTTCTTATCTTTGTTATCAACTGTTACGCCTCCTGCATCCGTTTCACTGTAATGCCTATTGTATAAAAATGATTACTTGTCAATAAAGTTTGTTCTTCACTTCCTGAACCTTCGTGGTGATGGAATATGGAGTCCATCAATTCGAATTGATTTTGGAATAAATCCCGTTCCGAACCTCTAATACCACGGATTCTGCCTCTTATTTTACTGAGCTATTGTTATAGATTTTCCGCATCAAATTAAGTTCCGGTAATTAAATTATTTACCACATATATGGCGCCCGAACAGGGACACTTTCTCATCTCACGCGCCGGAGGTGCGTTGCAGGCCCGGTCTCCTGCCACAGCTGGACGGACAACAACGCGTACCCACAGGATTTCCTGTATCTCCCTCCTGCCGAGCGGGGGTAACTGAGGCTGCGATCGACACCCAGACGAGGCGGTGAGAAGTGCGAAGTATCCCGACCAGAGCCTAGCTGAGAGAGCAAGATCCGAGGTATACAGAGGCCCACCAGGTTCCGAAGTTCCGAAGTTTCGAGTCCAGTCCAGTCCGGTCCGAGTCCAGTTCAGTTCAGTTCCGAGGCTTTCCGTTCCGAGCTACCCGGTGAGTACCATTGTCGGGGAGGCGTTCTGACGTGCACATAGGTTGTGCCGGTCAAGACGGGTTTGGGTACACAAATCCGGTCTGCACTGTTTCAGCAGTGTATCTGTACTGTTTAGCAGTATATCAAGTATGTCTAGTATATAATCCAGAATTACCTAGTTAGTGCCGAGTATCATGTTTAGTGACTAGTTCCCTAAATGGCCATCATTGTTGTTCATTAAATGTTAAATGTTAAAATGTTTTAAATACGTTCTGCATATTGTGGTGTGAATGACTGTTCATTATTGTGTTTTGTTGTATTAAACGTGTTCAGAATTAGGTATCAGATCAGATCAGTTCTCAAAAATGCCGCTCTTTTCGAAATTAAGACAGATAAAAACTAGAAAAGGGGTACTCGAAGAAGCTGTTCCCATTCCTCCTAGGGACACTCCAGGGTACTTCATGTATCATAAACATGGCCTAGACGCCATATTATTTCTTGATTTATGGGTAGACTACACCAAGGAATTACCAGAAAGTCAGAGGTGGCCCGCAGCTGGGACCTTGGATGCAGATTGCATCGTGAAAGTAGAGGAAGAATTATGGAAAAAGAAAGCTAGACAATCACAGAAAGATGCCATTGAATTATGGCGTAAAGAATCGTATAGACGTACAGAAAAAGCACGTAGACAGGAAGAGAAGAGTAAGGAGAATTCAAATAAAGTTCGAGAAAATATATTAATTGAAGAAGGTACTCGAGTAAAATCAGAACAAGTAGACAGACAACGAAATACCCTTATGAATGGTATGTATCCTCTTCTGGCCGAAGGGTTACCTAAGGCTACTCCGGAGATACCAAAAGACTTGCCACCCCCATTGTTCCCGATAAAAGTACATCCCAAAGGGCATCCCAGAACCGCAGAAGATGTTTTTCTTTCCTCTTATTTAGACGACGCAGCTCCCGAGTACGCTAATGCTGCGCCACATAGACCGCCTGCCGAGGGGGTTCAACGCCAAGACCCTCCTCCGTCTGTACCGCCGCAACAACAAACTCCGACACAAGTTCCGGCAAGCACATCTGTTTCTACAGCTGTACCCACATCTATGGTTGCTATATCACGTTCAACGAATCCTTTCACATCCAGCACCCCAGGTGGTGCTACGGGAGGTACAACAAACATTTTTTCCACGCCACCCAGAGTAAATAAACTTTCCTTTCAAGAATTAGCACACCAACGTACGCCCAAACTAGTAACTCCCGACACGCTTAAGGAACTTCTAATAGATTGTAGATATGACCCTGTGCCCGGAAAAGGGGACGAAATGCTGCTGGCATCATTACGTATCCGACGAGCTGCAATATATTTAGGGAGGCTACCAGGAATGACTACACATTTAGAAAATATATATCACTTTGTCCAGTCAGGACGAGATTCTGAAAGTATTAATAGAGCCTTGGAGTACCAGAAAGTGGAGATACAGGGGGAACTGTTACGTTTCCTCATAAATTGTGTGATCAGAAATCAAGACCGACCAGGGGTAAATCCGGAAGAAATGCAAATTCTTACCACATGGAGTCGGAATATATCAGAGGGGAGACATGATAAACGATCATGTATAGTAGCTATGTGCCGCAAGATCCGCAAAGAAGTAGAACGAATACACGAAGAAAGATTAGCAGTAGACGAGCCTGAACAAACCGAGGAGGAGGAAGAATTAGAACTGCCCACAGGACAGTTAGAAACCATGGCCTATGTAGGTAGAGGAAGATCTTGTAATAATACTAGAGGCTTTACTGATCCGATACGTCCGATACGTCCAGATAATAACAGAAATTTCCAAACCCCTATAATAAATATAAGGTCCCCCGAGCATTCGTTCCAAGCTGCTGACAAATTACTCCGAGAACGAAGGGGTTATCATCTACTCGATTCTATGGACGAACAAGAATTAGCCAGGTCAGCCGTTCATTGGGTTGATAGTCCCGGAAAATATAGTGATGATACATTAGCGCACACGTTTTTGAACCTCACCCCAGATGAACAGCGTTTAGCTGGTATCTATATGATTCAACAACTCCTTATATTATATAAAAGCCCGCATCTTCCTCCAACACTCCGATCCTGGTCCCTTACCTAATATCTTGACTGAACTACTCACGAATAAATGGAGATGTTCAGGTACTGAGCTAATTAGAGAAATACTAGAATCCAGAAAGCAGTACATTCTTTTTGTATGTCCCGAACATGTCTCACTGCCCATAAAAGAAAGAACGACGTATTATATGGATAGACAGAACCCCTTACGCGAAGTGCACCCGATAAAAGGTGATGACAATCAGTTTAAACGTGTGTTTGTATACACACCCATATCTAAAATAGAACTATTAGAAATGAAGAAAGTGATACCCAGTCATGACAAAGACCCAGCGGGTATCCACCGTGAAATTAAAGACATGTTGCTCATGGGAGAATATACCTATCCCGACATTATGACAATATTGAAGGTATTAATGCCTGCGGGCATTTACGAAAAACTCAAGGAAAAGGACTGGGAGGTGGGAGACCAGAAGATAGATTGGACAGCATTAGAAAACGAAGAAAAAGCTCGAGGTCCAGGTTCAGGGCTTGGGGAAAAGACCAAAACACTACCAGGTTTACTAGTACAGGTACTGCCACGTTTATTAACTACGAAAAAGGAAGACTGGGGTGCAATCTCAGCCTGTAAACAAAAGCAAGATGAAGACACTAGTGATTTCTATGCCCGATTCGAAAAATGTTTTGGTATAAATAGTGGAATAAAAGCAAGTAGCGAATCGTATCCACATCTATTTGTGACAAAATTAGTTGAAAATTCCTTGCCCCAAGTTAAGAATAGAGTATTGAAATTCGAGAGTACCTGGCAAGGTAACACTCCGTCACAGATGTTACAGATGCTACAGTACCATCACAATAGAATTAGAGAGGAACAAGAACATGAACAAAGACGCATGAAAGACACGAAAATGAAAATGCTAGTTTCCCAGACAGTTCCAGCTGACGGTCATAAAAAGGGTATGACACAGTCTAGTGTTTCAGCAGGTCCTGTAAAAGGGACATGCAACTATTGTAAACAGCCAGGCCATTATGTACACGATTGCCCAGTTTTAAAACATAATATCGCCATAGGTAATACAAAAGAAAGACCACGGCCACTTAGACAGGATCAGAACCAACAAGGAGCTCCGCAGCATGCACAGTCCATGCCAGCTCCGCAACAGTCTCTGCCAGCTCCACCACCACAGCCTATTGCTGCCACACAAACAACGACACGACAGATGTACCAGACCGCACAGTATGACTATCCTGATTATCAACGATACTCATGAAACAGCCTAGAGAGGGAAGTTGGCTTACCCCTTATCGAGGTCCCTGTAGATCAAGAAGGACCTTATGTACACAGTGAACTATTAGGCCAAGATAGAAATTTTTTACTTGATACAGGGGCAAGCCGAACAACTATAAAACGTAGTGAAGTTCCAGGGGCACCCCTCTCAGGCTTACAGAATATTTCCCTTGGTTTTTCAGGAAAACCTATCATTAATGAGGTATCACAGCCTCTTCCCCTTACGATTGGTCCCTTGACACGAACTACAGATTTATTGCTTACTAAATCATGTCCAGAAAACTTGTTAGGTATAAAAACATTGAAAGCTCTAGGAGCTATAATATGTTGTTCTCCGGAAGGAGTAAGATTGTTTCTACGTGATTTCAAAGGGCACTATGTGTCCCGAGACATGGATCACCGACTGCAGACTTTACCCACACATTTATGGGCACAAGGCCCTACAGATGTTGGTTGCATGAACATTACACCATATCGAGTCACACTAAAGGCAGGAGTGGTACTACCACGAATGCGACAATACAAGTTACCCCCAGATGCTGTAGTGGCTTTACTGCAAATCATTGACGAGCTCATTGGCCAAGGAGTGGTTGTGGAAACCGACTCCAATGTATGTAATTCCCCGATAATCCCGATTCTTAAACGAACTGATCCAAAAGCCCCGCCAGTATATCGATTGGTTATTGATCTGCGCGAATTAAATAAATGTATTGTACCACAATACCCCGTAGTTCCAGACATTTCTTCATTACTGACAGCCATTGATTCCGAAGCAACATTCTTTACTGTAATTGATCTCAAGAATGCCTTTTTCAGCGTCCCAATAGATCCGGAAAGCCAATACTTGTTCGGATTTAGTTTAAATGGACGAAGCTTTAAATTCACACGCGCACCTCAAGGATTCACAGAAAGCCCCAGCATCTATAGCCAAGCACTGAAACGAGAACTTGACAGTATCCACATGCCAGTCAACACTGCCCTGCTTCAATATGTCGATGATCTACTGATCACCGCTAGAAGCGAACCTGAATGTGAAAAAGCCTCACTGACGGTTTTACAATTCTTGGCCGAAAAGGGGCACAAGGTGTCCCCTTCTAAGCTGCAATTCTGTGTCCAGCGAGTTGTTTACCTTGGTCACTCGCTGTCCAAGGAGGGAAGGCAGCTTACACCAGATCGCATCCAGTTAATTGCTAACATGCCAATACCCAAGACACAAAAGGAGGTGCGGGCTTTTATAGGCCTCACTTCATATTGTAGGCAGTGGATCCCTCAGTATGCATTTCTAGCAAAACCACTCATTCAGTTGACAACACAGGAGGCAGCCACATCGACTGTCCTCCCTTGGACTCAGGAACATACACAAGCTTTTGAAAGCCTAAAGAAAGCTTTATGTCAAGCACCTGTCTTAGCAACACCATGTTACAATAAACATTTTACACTCTTTGTTACAGAACGCGAAGGTACTGCTTTGGCAGTACTCACACAGGAACAAGCAGGATCACACAAACCATGTGCTTATTTTTCTAGTACATTAGATCCCGTAGCTCAGGCTCTGCCTGCGTGCCTAAAATCAGTGGCAGCGACAGCTTTAGCAATCAGACAAAGCGATGCCATAGTGTTAGGACATCAATTGACAGTACAAGTACCACACGCAGTAGAGGTTCTCTTGAACCGCACACAAACACAACACTTGACTATAGCGAGACTCACCGGTTACGAATTGACATTGTTTCAGCCACACATAGAAATCAGACGTTGTAGTACATTGAATCCTGCCACACTGTTACCAGTAAACGGAACAGACCCATTAGCGCATGATTGTATTGAAGTTATTACTATCACGACGAAACCCAGACAAGACTTGACAGACGTCCCATTGTCAGACCCAGACCTGACGTTGTATGTAGATGGTTCATGTATGAGAACAAGTACAGGAGAGCTAGTGGCCGCGTATGCAGTCACAACAGACACTGAAGTCGTTGAAACAAATCGTATTAATACCTTGTCAGCTCAAGCAGCAGAGCTCATCGCTCTGACACAAGCCTGTATTCAAGCCACAAATAAGAAAGTCAACATATACACTGATTCACGTTATGCATTCGGAGTTGTACATGACTTCGGCGTGCTGTGGCGAGAGAGAGGTTATTTAACTTCTCACGGTGCCCACATTCAGCACGGACCCCTCATTCATGCCTTATTAGAAGCAATACATTTACCCGCTGCAATATCAATTATGAAATGTAAAGCTCATACGAAAGTTACTGATATCATCTCCCAAGGCAATGATCTAGCTGACTAAACAGCTAAACAGACTGCTCAAACTCACACATCTGACATGACAAAGACAATAGTTCCGACACCAACACATTGCATGATGGTTAAGGATCCCGCTCTTGACGTAATTGACATACAGACACATGCTACACCAGACGAAATAAAGAAATGGACTGAATTAGGAGGGATCCAAACGGATCAAGGATGGATGACGAAGGAAAAATCTGTATGGTTTCTTCCCGACTCAATGGTCCAAGTTATCATTAATACAATACATAGTCCAGCGCACCTAGGAGAAAAGGCTATGCTAGACAGCATTCAACACATTTGGTTCAACAAACATTTACGAGCAGCAGCTAAACAAAAAGTCCGTACCTGTATGATCTGCTGTCAGTTTAACCCAGGTAAAAGCATTCCCGTAGAACAGGGTGGATTTCAGCCTCCTGATCACCCTTTTGAAGTCCTCCAGATGGATTATATCCAGATGGAACGATGTCGAGGATTCAAATATGTTCTCGTAGTTGTTTGTGCTCTGTCCCGTTGGACAGAAGCATACCCGGTTTCAGATTACACTGCCCCGACTACTGCCAAACAGTTAGTTCGAGAATTCTTCCCACGGTACGGTTTACCACGTGCTGTCTACTCAGATAACGGCCAGCCGTTCTCATCCGAACTAATGAAACACGTTTCACTTTTGTTAGGCTATCAATGGAGATTTCATTGTGTCCGACACCCCGAGGCAGCAGGTCTTGTGGAACGACATAATCAAACTCTGAAAATTAGATTGTCCAAAATATGTAGAGAGAAAGGTGTCGACTGGGTAGTAGCCTTACCAGTTGCACTCTTTTACATGAGAATGGTAGCACATTCTCGAACAGGGCTATCCCCTTATGAGGTGATCTTCGGTAGACCACCAAATATGTGGGGGACGCCTATACCTCGTAAAATAACTGACGTTGACTGTAATATGCTGACAGATTACCTAGCTTCCTTGATGTCTGCACTACAATCTTGTCGTTCACAGGTAGCTGCAGCCTTTCCCGACAACACCGAGGTGAAACCCCACGACGTAGTTCCGGGGGACTTGGTGTTAGTGCGGAACTTTGACCGGAAGTCTCAGCTGGATCCTAGGTGGAAATCGCCTCAACTCGTACTGTTAACCACGAGGACAGCCGTGAAGATCGAAGGTCGAAAAGGCTGGATACATTCAAGTCATATCAAGAAATTTCATGGACTACCATCCGATATAGAGACTAAACCCTGTATTTCCTCAAAGACAGACTCAAAGCTCCCCTTGGTTGAGCAAACGAGCTCAGAACTATATAGACTAAAATTGAGGTCCAATAAGTCAGACAATTTGATTGTTTAAGTCCTCTCCAAGGTGAATCGGTTGAATTTGTCTCTGACATGTATCCTCTGGACCGGAATAGAGAAAGAAATAATCAAATCCAGTTGAAAAAACATGCGTACTGTAAATCACTGCGTAGTCATTGCACAGTGACGTTATTAATTCTGTTTTTCTTATGTCTTTTAATAATCGCTGCAAGTATATTGTTGCACATATGTTATCCTATTTCTAAACATGTTTATAATGTTACTGCTGAACATTCTTTTAGTGAATTTCCCCCGCATGAGTTGTCATATAGATTTGCGCTGCGCAATAACACTTTTATTAGTATGTTACATCATTCCCATCAGGCTAGCAATGCTACAAATTGTTGGATATGTGGCCGACTCCCTCCCTATCAGAACTATAAGGGAATTCTGCCTCTCTTTCCATATCCGTTCACACACAATGGCTCCTGTGGAGCATGGTTTAGTTTAATTAATTCCCTAGATTCGAATTCCGCAGTTTATCAAGACAACTGGGTTTGGGGAAACCTGAACTTAGTCTTGCTTAAAGTCTGTTACCCTAACAAGGAGGGACTTCCCAAAAGAACAGGAACTGATCTAGAAAATGAAGTATATGGATTAGGTAATTTCACGCTTAATCTCATGATCCTGAATGTCGAATCCGAAGCTGCACCAATTTTGCCCGCTATGTCAGTATTTCCAGTTAAAGGTGAATTGTGTATAAGAAAGAATGGCTCCATACACATGGGCCATAGTAAATGCATCACTGTAATAGAATTCAGTGATCAAGGCAAATCTACATTTAGAGCTTCTCGCCATTCCTACTTCGTATGTGGTCAGACTGCATATACACGTTTGCCTCTAGATTGGGATGGTACCTGCTACATCGGATTCCTTTTGCCACCTGTTTTCCTAGCTCCTCCTGATTATCATAGAAATACTCATTTAGTACACAATAGAGAACGGAGAGATCTCCCAATAGTCGACTACACTGAAACAGCATGGGAAAAATACACAGATTTCAATAAGGGTTTCTTTCCTTATATAGGTACAGTCACTAATAGTAAGCTGATACGTAGATTAACCAGAACCCTTGAAGCAGTAGTAAACGAAACTATTTCCGCCTTAGGCAATTTAACAGAAGAGCAGTCTGCTATGCGGATTGTTGTGCTTCAAAATCGTCTTGTCCTTGACGTCATTCTGGCCGATAGGGGCGGAGCTTGTAGGGTCATCGGATCAAGTTGTTGCATTTTCATACCAGAAAATTCGCCATCTGTGTATAAAGCCATAACTCGCCTTCATAAGATTGTAAGCCAGATACACCAGAATCCAGGCACCTGGACTTGGTCCGGTTGGTTTTGGAGTGTATTATCTACCTTTGGATGGAGGGTCCTATCCTTCCTAGGTATTGGCTTTCTCATACTATTCAGTTGCTGCTTATGCCTACAATGTGGGCCAGCGATTTGTGGTCTATGTGCCACCTCGTGTATCCCACATCCAAGTTTTCATTCAAGATTCCGGAAGAAGAAAGAAGAACAAATGATGTTATATGAACAAATCAACGGATTGATGAAGATTGATATCTCTTAAGGGCAAGCAGGGGACAAGGAGGGAATGTGGAAATATGGATTTTTATGATCAGTTATGTCCCCTATCTTGGACCCCAACGGTTTCATGTATAAATCATAAGTACATGTATGTTTCCTCCAGTTCCAGTTATGAAGACGCAAACACATGTGCGTCCACCGTCAACATGTCCTCTTTCAGACCCGCCATGAATGGGCCGGATACTCTATTCCTAAGTATGAAAGGCCACTGGCTTTATATGGTTCACTTCCCACATTTCTTACAGTCCAGGCGAGTAGGCCCTGATTCTGCCAACAAGCCTTTTCTGCCTTCTGCCTCTGAAAGCTCCAGTCTGAGCTCGCATCTGTATCCATGAACTTTGTCCTACTCCCTGTGCGGCTAACGGTGCCTGACTCGACCTGTCTGCTTGCCAAAAACTGTATTTCACCTTCAAGATTATCTGCTCTGCTCCGCTCTTCACCCAATGCATTCCTGTCTAGTAGTTTAAGTAAACATTCTTTCAGCTACCGAGCAAAAGGCCCGGCTTCTCTGTCTTTATGCAAGTAATTCATAGCCCTGTTACTATGGAAGATTTCTGCCCTCGCATCTAGTGTAGACACTTAGACGCTTGTACACGCACTAACAGTCAGTATAGTCAGTATAGAATAAGATTCTATCCTAAGAGACCTTTCTTTTTGGATAACACAGTTCTTTAAACATAGGATGTTAGATATGATTTGGGATTAGGTTGACATAACCCCAGACTTCTGTCTCCACATGTAGAGCTAAATACACAGTCCCCTTCACCCCCTAGTTGCACGTCAATCACACGTCATGCTGCTGCGCGCGCATCTCTGCCAAGTATTTCTGCTGACATTGCGAAATTTTTCCGTGGAACCACCCATTTATGACATCATATCCAATGACGTTCTTTAAGTTACGCCCAGTTACACCCATTTTAGTTACGCATGTATGTTCTTATCTTTGTTATCAACTGTTACGCCTCCTGCATCTGTTTCACTGTAATGCCTATTGTATAAAAATGATTACTTGTCAATAAAGTTTGTTCTTCACTTCCTGAACCTTCGTGGTGATGGAATATGGAGTCCATCAATTCGAATTGATTTTGGAATAAAGCCCGTTCCGAACCTCTAATACCACGGATTCTGCCTCTTATTTTACTGAGCTATTGTTATAGATTTTCCGCATCAAATTAAGTTCCGGTAATTAAATTATTTACCACAGTCCCCTGGAAAGATCAGGGACAAAGACTTCAGGACAGGAATCAGGACAGGATAGTGAACCTCTCTAGACCGCCGAACACGTCGCACCCCTCTCTGACACTCTCTTCCTCATCGAGATTCTTCCGCGATCTTCTTTCTAATCAATTGCTTTGAGATAGGTAATTTTCTTATTGAATCTTCTTCAGCATCTCACTCCAACAGCATCTGGCCTCTCAGCATTCTCTCAGCATCACGCACACCCAACTAACTAAACTACCTTAGTTATACCTTTTGGGATTCATGTACCACCCCCTAAAGTTGCAATATCGTAAATGTACAAATTCTGATTGGACAGGCAAAGGGCATTCGGTCACCACACCATGATGGCATAGCACTTTTATTTGTTCCCAAACCCATCCCCTTATTAATATGCATTTTATTTTATTCCCACCCGAGTTTATTCACAGTTGAAACATTTTTATCAATAATGGTTATATGTCTTTAGCCACTGCACTTCTGACATGCGAGTTTCCCAGTGTTTAGCGGTCGATGCCCTTGGATGAGGTGCAATCATGAGATCATTCTTCCAGGGGAAATAGCGGTCACACATGCGCAGAAGGCTGTCTTTCATTCACTCGGGTTGTGGCAAGAAGGCCCAAAATACGAACTAATAAAAGGTGAAGAGAGAAAATACTAATTCAAGAAATAAATGATTTCACTGTATACCATCTACATCTACTCTATTCCCATTTATTTATGTAATACTTTCCCTGCATTAACTTTTAGTAAATAAGGCGTTTTCTAAATAGCAAAGCAGTTGCCATCCATGTGGGTCTTGAAGACGTCATGTTAGTGCATTTTGCTCATGCACAAGATATTCCCTCCAAAGCTTGTTATACGTCATATTATGTAGATGCAATTGACGCATTCACAGTAAAGATTTCCCTGTTAGAGCTACGCTTTTAGTCAGCTATCCGTATTAATGGTTAGAAAACACAAAAGCAAGCTTATCTGTCTTATTTATGTAACTGTAAGGTGCAAGGAATAATATCAAAACAAAATGAATAATTAATGTTAATAAGTTAAATGAGTGAATTGAATTCGAGCAAGTCTCACATAAACGAGTCCTTGCTCCATCAATTAGACTCACATTACATGTATGTTAGAGATGGGGGTCTCTAGTTGGCAGAGGTAGGTACCTTTATCCAAATTGTGAACCTTGCTTCTAATCAGGGCAAGTGGGATGCACTTCTAAAATAACCTCTGCTCACCCTCTTGGTAGCTTGGCGTGAGCAGACATGCTTATCTCAGAGGCAGTGTTTTAACCATTTGTGAACACATACATTATTACAGTGAAAACACTACAAATGGACACCTTACCAGTTTAGAAAAATAAGTAATCTTTATCTAACCCAAACAAGACCAAAATGACAACAATCCGCAATACAGTAATAAAAATAAGACTTTTCAAATGGCAGAAATTGTTCAGTTCAGAGCAAATTGCAGATGCAACACTTTTCGCACAAAGTACCGTGGATGTGTTGCGCACATAAACAAAAAGTGTCACAGGGAAGGTGATGCATCGGTTCCTTACACTCAGGGAAGGTGTTGCATTGGTTCCTTGCTCTGGGGGAGTGGCATTGGTTCCTTACTGCTGTGCAGGGGAGGTGATGTGTCGGTTCCTTACTAGAGAGGAGGTGATGTGTCGGTTTCTTACTGCGTGGGGAGGTGATGCGTTGGTTTCTTACTGCATACCCCAACGATGCAACAGACTTGGCGCGACGATCCGGGATGATGCGTGGGTTCTTGCCGTCGTTGAGCAGGCCTAAAAAAGATATCTGCCCTAAAACGAGACAATAACATTTGAGAGTAACAGCTAGGCACTAACTTCAAGTATGGCTGAATACCTTGATTTTGAATAAGTAGGTGGTTAGCCATAACAGGACTTTTACATTTCTCTGTCTGCCAGCGTTTTTCTGCTAAGAAATGCAGGCAGGTTTCCTTGAGCTTCTTTCTTGACAACCCAGCCATACTATTCGGTGTATCAAAGAATTCTTGATGGCCCATATCCACAAGGAAATTTTTTATATATTTGAGCCAGGAAATTTTTGTCGCCCCATCAAGACCTAAGCAGTCCCTTATTATGTCCCTATTCAGACCTGTCTCATTACAGGACCAAGCTTTATGCCACAATAAGATAGGCTCCAATTTAATAAGATCCGAAATATATAATACGCCCAGCTCTTGGTGGCATGCATAAGAGGAAGTGGACCCAGGCACTGCCAGTAGGTAACGAAGGAAAGCATTCTGGCAGGACTGAATACTAGAAATATTTGCTATCCCCCAAATTCCTGCACCGTATAGCGCTATGGATACACACTTAGATTTGTAAATGTCTATTAAGACTGGCACTGGGCGGCCTCCCACCTTATTAGAAAAATGTTTGACGGCCCCTATTGCTCGTAAAAATGCTAGTTTCACCTGCTGCTGTCCAAGTGCCCTTTTTGTCAAAGTTAATACCTAGATAAGAAAAAGTGTTCACGGTCGCAATTTTTGTGTTAGATAGAAAGGAATTACAGTTAAGATTCTTCTTTTTAGTGCAGCACATATTAAAAGTTTTACTTATATTAATCTTTAGACCCCTATTACCCATGTATTCTGAAAAATTGTTAATCGATCTCTGGAGACCCATTTGGATCCGGGCCATGATTACAGCATCATCTGCATATAAAAGAATGGGGATATAGAAGTTGCCAATTTGGGATAGTCTTGCATATCTTCCAGGAGATGAGATGCTACAGAGTTAATATATAAATTAAACAGAAATGGGGCTAAAATGCAGCCTTGTCTCACACCCTTTCCTATTGGGAATTTAGAAGTACAATCCCCCTTATACCCATAACATACCCTGGCACCTGCCTCTCAGTATAGTTCTCTAATAAATATTAGAAGGTTTGGGTCCACTCCCATTTCCTGCATTGTTAGCCAAAGTTTATTATGGTTAAGACAGTCAAAGGCCGAGCTTAGATCACAAAGGTAAGAAATACGTTTTCATTTTTGGCCTCGACGTACTTGGCTACTAGGAGTGCTAAGTTCAGTCCTTGCTCAATTGTTCCCATGCCTTCCCTAAAACCATATTGAAACTGAGAGAGAATACCTCTATCATCAACCCATACTTGCAATTTGTTGAGTATAACTCTCCCAGCGATCTTCATAAGCGAATCAAGTAAGGAGATCGGTCTATAACATTTCGGTACATTACGATCACCTTTCTTGAAAATAGGCACCACAATGGCTTCCTGCCAAGTCAGTGGAAAGCCAACTTTGGTAAAGCTGTTTAAGACATTAGTTAAAAGCGGGGCCCATAACTTAGTATTAGCCTTAAAGGTATCCACGGGAATTCCATCCGTGCCCGGTGCCTTCCCCGCGGCACTCTTATCAATAGCTATCAGGACTTCCTCCAATGAAAATTCAACATTTATTGGGTAAGGTACTGAATCCTGTGTTCTTGAATTTAGCCCCCTCTCTGCTGCTACCACAATATCTACTTGGTAAAGCTCCCGAAAGTAAGTCACCCATGACTCTTCAGTAATGGCTACCTCAATAGAATCTGTTATGTTGTCATTAAAAAATGGAGCATTCACCGCTCTCCAGAAAGCAGTACTATCTTTTGAGTTGCAGGCTTCCTGTAGGGTCCGCCAAGCTTCCTGTTTGATCTGTTTTTTCCTATTTTTTACTGCCTGTTAATAAGCAGATCTAGCAGATCTAACTTCAGCCATGACCCTAGGATCTCGTTTTAGCTGAGTCATTAAATGAGCATGAGTCTTACTGCACTCTCTATCAAACCATCTCTTCGTCCTACTCGCCCCAGGTTTCTGGGGTTTTGAGAGCAACTTTCTTATTTCTTCAGTGATACTGAGAAATGCGTCATGGACTTTGGAGGGATCCTCGTTCTCAGAGAGGCAAGTATTAAATTCCAGTTCTTTAGAACAAATTAGTTTTCTAAAGAAAGCCACTGGTTCCACTTTGTCCCATTTTAGGGTGTAACCGTTCTTCCTGGCAAGTTCCAGTCTGTAATTATATAGATTCTGGACCGTTGTATCTGACTTGCTTTTTCCCCCCGCGATGGTAAAAGACATACTGAGTGGCAAATGATCGCTCATTGCTATCTCACATATTTCAAACGAGCAAATATAACAGAAGTGTCATTTGGAGATTAACATGAAGTCGATGACTGATTTACAACCCCTTCCTATAAATGTAGGATTTAAGGGGACTGGAGGAGAACAGAGTTCATTTACAAAACCCAAATCCAGAGAGAAAAGTATTTCATTTAAGTAATTTCCCAAGGACATATGGGAGAAGTGTGCCGAGGAGACATCAACAACCTCCCCCAGTCCACAGGTATTTCGATTACTAAATGGACATAAGAAGTGATTAAAATCACCCGTCCAGATCACACAAGGATCAGGGGCTTGTTTTTCATCCATGTTTTTAAGGGTCTCGTGAAATTCTTTAAAAGTCGAGGCCCATACATCTTTCGGGATATTATTATAGAAATGTATCAAAATTATGTTTTGTTTACCCCCAAACGTTATAGACAGTATGTGATAAAAAACAGAAACGGGGAGAAAAGAAATTTTAGTTTCTTTTAAACAATTTGATACATAAGTACATAGGCCCCCTTTGTTTCTCCCTCTTATCGTATAAATTGCCGGCATGTGAAAAGTACGGTAACCGTTCATATGAATGGGGTCAACCGTCCAGCATTCCTGTAGACAGATAATCGAGAACTGATGTAAAAAAGAAATACAACTTGTATCCCCTAGCCTGGCAGACAGCCCTGCAACATTCCAAGACAAGAGTGTAAAGTCAGAATCTCTGACAGCATCTTTAGATGGTCTCACATTGAGAATTTCACGAGAGGCCCCACATTCAGAAATACCTCTTTCGGACAGTGGGAAGTAATTAATTTCCTCTCCACCCTCAATATTAATAGGGATGTTTTCAGGCTTATCCTGTAGAGAAGTTGACAGTTGGGCAGGCCAGGAACCAGAGGGTAAAATTAACACATCATCAGCTGCCACCTCCCATGTGGATTCAGATACGGTAGATTTTAGGGGTAGTCAGTAAACCATATCTAGGCAACTATATCTGTTTGTTCTTGGGAAGGCCTCGAGCCAACCCTGATCAGCTGGGGCCGGCCTACCTCTTTGAAAATCAATGTTTGTTTTGCCCCTCCCTACCTGTTCCCACATGCTATTATTTGCTTGGTAAGGATAGAAATAGCCAAGGGGAAGTGGCCTGATTCTTGTGTTGGGCAAAAATGGTCGTGCCTGCTGGATGTATTTTACAGCCTGTGTATCCTTAAAATTAACAACAATACAGTCCCCAGATATGTCTTTGTTCCTCCTACCCACCCAACTGACTCTCCGAGCAAACAAGATTTTAGTATGTATATAAGGAGGGAGTGGTCGATTTGTGTTGAGCCAGTGCATTGTTTTGTTCTTCAGCTCGTGATATGTTTCGATGGTGTTTTCTTCCAAACCAGGAACCCCTGTCAATACGATAACATACGGTGAGGATTCTGGCGGCAAATCTAAACTGGGTAGCAGGAAAACTCCACCATTGTTACAAGTAGATCTATTTTCCATCTCGTTAATATTCTGTACCATACCACTTTTAACTTTAGCATTAACATCAGAAGATTTCTGCGAGGACATTTCTCTTATAGGTAAATCTTTAAGTCCGCTGACATTTGTGGAATTTTTGGTACAAGCAATATCCTCTCCTTTATCGCGAGATGTTCCCTTCTGCGGGTCTGAAGAAGACGAGACCAGGGGCACAAAAGTTTTCTCCATAGGATTACTTGCTTGGTTGCCAAGGGGAAGCTGTTCGAAGGGCTCTCTTGATAAGCCTGTCTTCAACAATTGATTAAGTTCAAGGTTGGATAGAGCAATCTGTTCAAGTTTCTTAAGACGCTCTTCTATCAAGTTGAGTCTATCCAAGATAGGGCGAGTTGTAAGAGCAAAAACTTCCCCTATTTTTGAATAAAAACCATCGTCTAATAGCCTGGTTGGATCTACAGTTGCTTCAGTCGAGGATTGTTCGACAGCACCCAATAAATAGTTGGATGCCAGTTTTGTATTTGTAGATTTCGTCGATCTCAATTGACTGCCCTTTTTTCCTCGCTGAGCAGGCTTCTGTTTTGATTTAGCTCCTAAATTTAGATCAGAGGAAGGGAGAATAGCCTCAGTAACAGCTTGTATTTGAGCTCGGGTGGATACACCTTCTAGTTGGTTAGTCGTGGCGTCTGCCGTAGTGGTTACAGGCCTAGCTGTACTTCTACCTTCTTTACCGCCCTTTCTTTCCAAAATTAAATCCGTACAGACATCATTACTTGTGGTGATGTCATGGCATTAGGTCATATGTGGAACTTTGTTAGGTCATTTAGAGTGTTGGTAGATTCTGTGTTTCAATGTTCTTTACTGTCAGTTGGTTTCCTGGTCTGGTGATGCAAGGCACGGCTCTCTGTGTCCGAGAATAAATCTACATTACAATCATCGTGTTCAAGTTATCATTTCATTGGCGACAGAAGATGGGATTTCGCTCCACAAGCTACCACCATACAACGAGGTACCAATTCTGACTTGCTTACGCTTGAATACAGTGTGTTCTCATCTCGTGAGATTGAACTTCTACTGTGAGTAAGTTTGTTTTGCTTTAATTCTACTCTCACGACACGTCTTCATTATTCCGGACTTTTTGACTTTTAAATGGAATGAGAGCAGAGCCTTTAAACGGAACGAAAGCAGAGAGCCGTGCCCTTTTGAACTCTGCTCCGAGTTTTTTTTTTCTTTCCGCTCATTTAACTAGACTCACTTTGTGCACACTGCTTAAAAGCCTGTAATATTTAAAGATACAGTCCGATCGGCAGTAACATTTTCTAATACTTTATTTAATTGTCGCGCTTGTATTGCTCGAGCTCGAGCATAGTTTGAAAACGCTCACGCGACTCACCTTCGTCAATGCTCTGTCATCCTTCGTCTACCGAACTCCTGCTGCTCTGAATTCTTCGGTAAGAACGCACAGAACGTCTTGACGTAATAGCACTGTGGAACGCATCGTAATTGTCTTCATCAAGGAAGCTTCACATTCACGCTGATGCGCACAGCGTATGCGCGTCAGTTTCACTGCCCTACAGCTCAACAACCGAGCGTCAGTTTCGTTTTTTTTTTTGTTTTATTTGTTAACGCTGATACGCACAGCAGGAGCGTGTCAATCTCAAAGAGGATCACAAGTTGCATATCGCGCTGATGTGCACAGCAAGCACGTTTTGGCTCAAATCAATCAAAAGGATTTATTTTGCATCGCGCTGATGCGCACAGCTTTGTCTGATATTATTAAGAACTTCACATTATAGTGTTCAAGTGTTCGCGCTCTATCTCGTCAAACAAATTACTCATACATTATAAATAAAGTATCGTCATTTTGTGGTAATGTCTACTGCTACACCTCACTATTAGACGGAACAATTGCAGTTCCAATATTGCATTTATTTATTTTTTCCTTTTTCTTCTTCTCTTATATTTTTTTTTTACACTTTGCAGCATGCAGAGTGTTACTCCTCCGGCACCATTTTTACAAGAACCAGGTGATCCTCCACTTGAATGGAAACTATGGATTAGATCTTTTAAGGCTTATCTTGGTGCAATTGATGGTCAGAGGTACAGACCAGAAAGGAAGAAAAATTTAATGTACTATCACTTGGGTGTAGAAGGTCAAAATGTGTTTGATCATCTTCCTGACTTTGAGGCACCTGAAGGGGAAGATCCTGATGATTTTGATATTGCAGTTATGCAATTGGATAAGTACTTTGCGAAAACAAAAAATATAGTTGTTTATAGATACAATTTTTTCACTAGAGCGCAAAAACCTAACGAAAGTTTGAACACTTTTATAACTGCTTTGAAAGTTCTTGCTGCAAAATGTGAGTTTGACAATTTTACTTCGCAGTTGATAAGGGATCAACTTGTGGCTAGGTGCTATTGTAAAAAAGTCCAACAGAAATTACTCACTTGTAAAGATCCCACTTTAGATGAAGCAGTAGATATCGCTAAAAGCATCGAAAGGTCAATGGACGATGCGAAACAACTTGAGTCTGCATTATCGAATTCAACTATTTCTGGAGCAATCAACTCTAAGCCTTCATCTTTTGGTTCATCGTCTGGTTCTTCATGGAATGCTCCAAGAAGACCCATTACATTTAGAGGTGGAAGAGGTTTTACACCTAACAGGGCTGGAAGAATGTTCACACCTAATAGACAAAATAATTATAACATAAGCTGTTATAGATGTGGGTCATCCATGCATGTGTCATCTTTTAAGAATTGTCCTGCACTCAATCGTCAATGTACTAAGTGTGGGAAAATGGGACATTTTGCAAATGTTTGCATGGGAGGTAGAAGAGGCAATGTGAGATGTGTAGTTAATGATCCTGTAGGGGTATCTAATGATTTTGACAGTCAATTCAGTGACGAAGTTACTAATCAAGAATATCTTGTGGTTGTTAAAAATTGCACGAACAATTGTGTTACACTATATATTCCTGATCCAGAGGTTGATGTTATCATTGACAGCAATCACATTCAACTTCTTGTTGACACTGGTGCTCGCATCACCATAGTGTCGCAAGAAAAATACCTTGTGTATTGGTCCAACAAGAATCTATTACCTCCCGACATACTCACGGTTGCCTTTGAGGGCAGTAAAATTGACCTCCTGGGTTATTTTTGGGCAAGTATTAGTGTTTTCGACTCAACTATCAATGGTAAGGTTTATGTAGCCAAACAAGGCATCAATGTCCTTGGTCTTTTACATCAAGCAGAATTTGGTCTCACTATTAAACCTGGTCTACCAAATCCAGTTTTCATTGACAAGCAAAGTCACGCTAATCTTAGTACTAGTATTGGCTCTACGGTTGTCCCTCAATTAAGTACCTCTTGGGAAAAGAAATATTCAAAGATTTTTGAGGATAGGTTAGGCAAAATTACAAATTTCCAACATTTTATCAAAGTTAAGGATGGTTTGTTACCAATTAAACATAAACTTTGCAATGTTCCTTTAAGCATTAGAAGTGATCTCTCAAAACATTTGCAATCTTTGTGTGAGCAAGGCATAATAGAGACGGTTGAGTCCACACTTTGGCTTTCTCCCATAGTTTTGGCTAAAAAGAGATCTGGGGATCTGAGGATGTGTGTTGACTTGAGGAGTCTCAACGAAGCTATTTGGGTTGATAGTTTTCCTCTTCCGCGTATTGAAGATCTTATCGCCAAAGTAGAGAAGTCTTCTTGGTTCACCAAACTTGATCTCAAAGCGGCTTATCACCAAGTTGAGTTGCATCCTCAGTCCCGACATCTGACAGCGTTTGTTACTCCTGATGGGGTTTTTCAATTTTGTCGTCTTCCTTTTGGTCTTGCCTCAGCTGCAGCAATATTTCAGAGATTAATGACAGAAATGTTTAGTGATGACCCCAATGTAGTGGTTTTTCAAGATGATATCCTTATTTTTTCAGAAAATGAAGTTGAACATGATGCTGTGATTGATAGAGTGTTCAATGTTTTGTCAAATAGAGGTGTTACTTTGCAAAAGAGTAAATGCATTTTCAAAGTAAGGGAAATTGAGTACTTAGGACATGTCATCTCAGAACAAGGAATCAGACCCAGACCAGGCCTTATTAAAAGTATAATTGAGGCTCCCTCTCCACAAAACAAAGAACAACTAATGTCATTTCTAGGCCTCTGTGAATTCTACTCCAAATTTATGAAAGATTTTTCTAAAACCACTGAATGTTTTAGGGCATTACTTAAGAAAGGTGCAGATTTTATATGGTCTGAAGAGTGCCAAAAAGGTTTTCAAGCTATTAAAGATCATATTGTCAAGGCACCTGCTTTGCAGGCATTCAAGGAAGGAAATCAAACTGTCATCACGGTTGATGCTTCTGATTATGGTTTAGGAGCGATTCTCTCACAGTATGCTTGTGGGAAAGAATATACAGTTGGTTTTGCTTCCAGGACTCTCCGTCCGGTTGAACGGAAGTACTCTGTGATTGAAAAGGAGCTTCTAGCCTGTGTGTGGAGTGTGGAAAAATTTAAGCAATATGTTTGGGGTAGATCTTTTATTTTAAAAACTGACCATAGACCCCTTGTAGATATTCTCTCTGGCAAAAATGTCAAACGTACCACTGCACGCATAGCACGCCTGTCAACAAAACTCATTGAATACACCTTCAGTGTAGAATACATTCCTGGAGGAAAAAATTGTAGAGCTGACTGTCTGTCGAGACTTCCTATTTCAGACCCGGATGATCAAGATTGGGAAAGTGAAGTTGAGGAATGTTTTGTAGCTCTTATTAGTCAGGAGAATTTATCCTTTGCAGAGGAGGATTGGATTATACAAATTGACAAAGATCCGGTTTTAAAAGAGGTTGCATCTTTAATAAGAAAAGGGTGGCCGAAAGAGAAGTGTTTATCACCTGAACTTCAAATGTTCTGGAAAGTCAGTAGTGAACTTTCTGTAGAAGGTGGTAAAATAATTAGGGGTGACAAACTCATTCCTCCCAGTATTTATCGTGAGAAAATTGTTTTGGCCGCGCATTCTGGTCACCTTGGGTCAACTATCACTAAAAGAAAAGTCAGGAATGATTTCTGGTGGCCCAGGATGGATATTCAAATAGACACATTGGTTAGAAATTGTTCACGTTGCAATACCAGCGACAAAGTGTTAGTACTTGAGGGTACTGTTGAGTCTCCTGTGGTTCCTCCAAGTAGAGCGTGGCAAAAAATTGGAATGGATTTTCTTGGTCCGTTTCATGTTCTTCCCTCTACTTCAAGGTATTTTTTAGTAATTATTGATCATCTCTCCAGGTGGGTTGAAGTTGAGCCCATCTCTGCACCAAATTCGAAAAGTGTTATTAATTGTTTGAACAACATTTTTGCTAGAGAAGGCTGTCCGAAAGAAATTCTTACGGTCAATGGGGTGCAATTAGTGTCACATGAAATGACCACTTTCTTAAATTCCTGTGGCATAAAACATACTAGAACTCCTTTATATCATCCACAGAGTAATGGTAAAACAGAAAGATTTAATAGAGTTGTGGTAGAATGTGTACAGGCAGCGTTCAGATCTAGATCTTGTGTTTTTAAAGCTGTTAAAGATCTTGTGTGGTCGTATCGCACATCACCTCATGTTACTACAAACTTCTCACCGTTTGAACTTATGCGAGGAAGAAAAGCATCTAGCCAAGTATATCCTTTCTGGATGGTCAAATCTTATCATCAGGGTTGTGATTTGAAATGTTTATGGGAATCTGCATGGAAAACTTCGAGTGACGTTTCATCTAGATGTTGTCATTCTTCAAGTAAAAAGGAGCCGCATAGATTATCAATTGGAGATTGGGTTAGAGTCAAATACCCAGTTTCGGTAAGAAAAGGATTTACTAAATTTCTAGAGTCACAACAAATTATAGATGCACGTAAGAATGCTGTGAAATTGTCAAATGGTAATTGGTGGAGTACTTCTCGCATAGCGAAAGATCCATCTTTCTCTTCTAACATTAGCAAATGTAATCAAAATGTTTCAGGAGGGGATAGTGTTAGGAAAAGCACTAGAATTTGTTCTAGACCTCGTAATTTGCAGGATTATGTATAATTGTCAGTAATTGTTTTTTTTGTTGTTGTCTGAAGAAAAGGTTGTTTTATTTAAGGCGGGAAGTGTGGTGATGTCATGGCATTAGGTCATATGTGGAACTTTGTTAGGTCATTTAGAGTGTTGGTAGATTCTGTGTTTCAATGTTCTTTACTGTCAGTTGGTTTCCTGGTCTGGTGATGCAAGGGACGGCTCTCTGTGTCCGAGAATAAATCTACATTACAATCATCGTGTTCAAGTCATCATTTCATTACTTTCATCCTCACTAGCCGTGGAATCAATTAAAGTAGGATTTATAGTATTTACCTTAGGTGTAACAGACAGAGCAATTTTGCCTAAAGATGAACGTTTGTTGGAAAGAGGGTCCAAAGAAAGACGACGCTCTGTAAGGTCAATTCTCGTTCGAGAAGATTAGCAGCTCTTACAATAAAATTGTCCAATGTACCTGCCATGGTAGTACCAGCTACGGAACTTTTACCCCTAGTCATTCCACCCACCACTACTTACTTATAGCAAGTTTCAGTGCGGGAATGCACAGGGAGTAGCCCAGCCCAGTCTCTTCAGTCTCGAACGGGCTCAGACGGGCCCGCCCTTGGCCCAGGCTTCGCCCGGCACATCCCGCGTGCGTCCCGCACAGCGGCTTATGTCTGCAACTTATAGAGACGTTGGAGGCGGGCGGGAAGAGGAACCAGTTGGAGTTGGTGTGGACTGCTGGTCCTTGCAGTCCCACACCCGGCAGAGTCCGCAGAAAGTAAGCACTCCTCAGGTCAGGTCATCAGCTGCGAGCGGCTCCCGCGAAGCGGGGGCCGCGAGCCGCTATGAAGCAACAGGAAGGCGGGGCGGGAAGAGGAACCAGCTGGAGTTGGTGTGAACTGCTGGTCCTCGCAGTCCCACACCTGGCAGAGTCCGCAGAAAGTAAGCACTCCTCAGGTCAGTCAGCAGCTGCGAGCGGCACCCACGAAGCGGGGGCCGCGAGCCGCTATGAAGCAACAGGAAGGCGGTGCGGGAAGAGGAACCAGCTGGAGTTGGTGTGGACTGCTGGTCCTCGCAGTCCCACACCCGGCAGAGTCCGCAGAAAGTAAGCACTCCTCAGGTCAGGTCAGCAGCTGCGAGCAGGCTCCGGCGAAGCGGGGGCCGCAAGCCGCTATGAAGCAACAGAAAGGCGGGGCGGGAAGAGGAACCAGCTGGAGTTGGTGTGGACTGCTGGTCCTCGCAGTCCCACATCCGGCAGAGTCCGCAGAAAGTAAGCACTCCTCAGGTCAGGTCAGCAGCTGCGAGCGGAGACTGCATAAACTGCCTAGAACCGATCTGTCTACAGTTGTCACCAATGACATTTAGGTTATTCTATGTCTAGTTGACATACTGACACTCATCATGGACATTAAGATCATTACAGGCCCATTTGTGTATGTGCATTTTCAGGAACTGATAGGCTGATGGAGACAAAAATGTCCAAAACAGATTAGAGTTTTATTATAGTTGAATGATAATTCAAGCTGGGGAGACGTATTACTGTTAATGCCTTTGTGCCAAAATACAGATATTGTTATTATGTCTTTTGTGCCAGCGGGAACAATGCTTCAGCTATTTTATTAGTCAGATGGAGGAATTTAATATTGATCAACTTGTCCCTGGTCTTTTTGCTTGAAGTCTTTCCTTTAATGCTTATGTGGTCACTAACGTAATGTTAACACATGGCCCTTTTTTGAAAGTGATAACACTGAGCAGAAGTACTGCTCGCTACTAAAAAGGTTGGAGACACCAGAGTAATTAAGAGAACACGATAGGCTGTGCTGCCTAATACCGAGTCTTCAAAATGGGAGCACAGCACCTACAGTTACTAGCTGCCTACTTGAAACTGAACTATTGACATGAGTATTGGGGGCCATGAGTTTATACAATTCTGCTGTCTGAATTGTTTTCTTGTTGGGGCGGGGAAGGAGTATCCTTGGTAGCAGAGTGTTTCAGCCCTGCAATGTATTTTCCACTGCTCTTTAGAAAGTCAGATAGCCTCCCTCTGAAGGCATGCCCAACATTGGGTAGCAATCTCACCACCTCTGCTGTCTAAAAGGAGGCTTCAGCACATCTGCCAAATGTCGTGATACTTGATGGGGAAGATGACAAAGCGTTCTTTCTAAGTTGAGGCTCCTCCTCCACCCCCGACAGCCGGCTCTATTTTACTCTTAACCTAAATGAGACCAAAAAAAAGTCGGTACATATCTACGAGTCGATGACTGCTGGACTACCCCCTGAAGAAACCTAGCCACAAGTTTCAAGAGGCGACGGACTACATTGACGCTCCCCCAATGCTGACCTGCCAGCTATCGAAATGCTCCTTAACCCCCAAACCCACCCAAGGCACCAAACGATCACTTTTCGTTAAGATGAACCCTACACTTTACAACGGGGGGAGCACCGCCATCAAGTATACCATTTATATAAGCCATTCCTTTAAGCCTATATACTCGAATTCAGATATACCATAGGAACAAATTCACTCACTAGCCCCCAACCGCGTCCTATTGGAGAAGGGAGGGTGTGAGCTCACAAGATGGTGTGTGTATTCAGGCTGTGGTCAGTCGAGGATACTCTGCAATTTTGCACCCTGGGGCACTTGGTACAGACAGAAAGAAATTTAGGGTGTGGTAGGGTGACTTCTACATTTGGCGCCCAAAAAAACGGAAAGCCAGTGCTATACCCAGCAACATGACACATCATCCATATTTTAGAGGCTCTAAAATCTGTCAAAAAGATACATTAGAAGGGCTGCAGCCACTTCAATACGTTTGCTCACTTGCTTGGCTAACAGATCCCTCGGGTCACCTCACACAGCTCCTCCTATCTCCCCTCAGACCGGGATAAGGAACAGTATGCTTATCTTAAACTCTCCAAGCAGCCAACCCACTCATTGATTCTTTCTCGGCTTCATTGAATATGTTCCGTGCAGTCTTGGTGGCTAATACCCGGGTGCAACTAAGGGTCAGCGGCTATTAAGAGAGAGAAAACAAAGAGGAATAAGGGAGCATGAAGGACTTATTAAAAATGAAGGGATGGGAGAGAACCCTCACTTACTGTGTTTTCCTTCTCGGTCAGAGCCAAGCTTTTGAGGGGAGATTGGCCAAGGTCCTCATTTTTAGCAGACATCGGTTGCAACCGCAAAGCATATTGTGGAGAGTTTTGGGTTGAGGCAAGCAGAGAAAAAAATAAAACCCCTGAGAACAGCAGACATGCCGAGTAATAAGGCTGCGAACGGACAGAAACTATAGAATGTTCGCTGGGCTTTATATGATATTCACACTAGATTATTATCTGTTGAACCTTGCATGTTACTTAGAACTTTCTAGAACTACGGTGGATACCAACTTAGATACAGCAAGGTGAAGAAATGCTTTTTCAAGCGCACACGCTGCATTTAAAAAGCATTTAGATGATCCCTTGCCAGTTACCTTGATATTGCCGACCGCAGTTCTTCCTCCAAGACGGCGTTTGTGACTGGGTGGCACTGGCACCGCTGCTCCTGCTTCTGCCTGGTAGTGGGGCCGGGGAGAGGAAGTGTCAGACGAGTCGTGGACAGCGCGCCCGCTACTATGAAGGTGAAAGAGGGTATGGCGTGCTGTGCAAAGTAAGAAATCAATGTTTCTAATACTGTTTGTGGCTAAAGCGCGACCATCATTTTAACTCTGTAGCGCTTCCACTTCTATGAAAGGGAAAGCATGGTATGGTACGCAGTTTAAAAGTAATACATTCAAGGTTTGTAAAGTTGTTTTCAGTGAGCCGCAAAACAAAAAGGAAAGCTTGTCACCATTATTCATATTAAACGGGGTGTGCACCCCCTGCTTACCACTTATGAAAGTGAAAGTGGGCATGGCCCACTGTCAAAAAAACAAACAACCAATGAATGAAAAGAGAAGCACGTCCGCCATTAACCAAGCTCAGGCAGCCGTGCTGCTTGAATAAATAAGTGACAGGCTGCTCGTAAAATGAGAGCGCGCACTGCGCCCTGAATGTTGCAGGAAAGCATGTCGTACCTGCAGTAGTAAATAGACATCAAAGAAAGTAGTGCTCACAAAAGACGTACCGTGTAACAACCGAAGTAAAGGGGCCAATAGCCATGGGAGGTTACAAATGAAGACAAGGCTGTCCTAAGGAGGGACTAACAAGCCAATTACTAAATCAGAAGACAGCATTTACGAACGACAAAGACACAAGCCAATGGAAAATATGGGTGGGGAGTGGGCGGGGCTTCTCTTCAGTACTATAATTCAGCAAGTCTCGCAGAGCAACGCTTGCGCGCTTGCTCAGGCTCAACCTAAAAATCACCCTCACTAAAAGATGCATTTTAACTTTCTAAGTTCAGGCATACTAAACTTTATTTTCCTACCTTGTTCCCAGGGGTAGTTATGTTTATAAGAAGTTATAAGCAAACTCCCCATTCTATCCTATGGGAATAGGTAGCCTTGAAATAATGAAAAACAAAATTGGCAGTATTTCACTATCAGGACATGCCACATACACCAGGGCATGTCCTACATTTGACATGCCCTGCACCCTGCCCACAGAAGTATGTTGGGCCTACCTTAGGGGTGACTAACATATAAGAAAAGGGAAGGCTAGTGAGTGGCCAGTGTGTGCACTTGCCAAGACGACATGGCACTACCAGACTGTAGGACAAATGGAGGGACAGGAGAGGCCGTTTTCCACTCACAAAGGAATGGGAGGTCCAATAGGAACAGGGGCCCTAATACAATAATAGCAAAAAATGTTCCTATAGTTCCTCAGAGAAGAAGGAGACAGAGTAGTGTAAACGCAAGAGGCTTTAGGAGGATAAAACACACCGTACAGTCAGTGTGGAAAATCCTTATGTCGGATATAAATGCCCTCACACACCCTTGCAGGTGTCATGCTTCATCATTTGGGCTGCTCCTCGTCGGGCCGGCGGTGCAATGCCCGACGGGCTCCCTAAAAAGGGGCTCTTTGGCGGAGATCTTCAATCCGACTGCCGTATAGATGAAGTGCGGGTATGGGGCCAAATGAATGTAGATATAGATAAGTGATATTAAAATAGGGTAAGGAATGCCTATTTGAGGTAAATTTTATTCAGATGGCTTCCTACCTTAGTTAAAAACGTGTATACAGAGCACTTGTGTGAGTGTAATGTCTCCTATTCAAGTGGTATGTATATTGCAATACTGGGTCAACATGTTTCTCGCAATGAGTGAGTTATACTCGCGATTCTTCAGGACCTAGGGGGATATGTTAACTATAAACTATCTACATTACACAACCTGGTTGGTTGGGGTTAATGATCAATCTATGTATTGAATACCTGTTGGTACCGGGAGCTACCTGGAAAGAAAGGAAGGTATCATCAAACAAGTTTGATCTGGTTAATATATTCACAGGTGAAACGTGAAGCCTGCATGGTGACACACTCTCTGTAACTTAGATGGTGCAGTGTCGCATCATACGCCAACATTAGTGGATTAATGTTGACTATATTAAAAACGCCGAGGTGGTAGATCCCTAGGTGAACTAGAGTGACTAATCACCGGTGTGTGACATCTGTTGAGAAAATTTAACCGCGTCTAAACAACTCACCCTAGTCAGTCAATATCCAGGTATCAACAGTACTCGGTGGGTTGTACACGAATGTGACTTCCTCTAGATTAAGAGGCTGAAAGGAACAAAATAACAAGGAGAGCACACATTCACAAGATTTCCCCGAGGAATAGTTGATAAAAAACGGGGACTAACAGTATAAAAACATCCAGTAGAGCAGAGCAAATAGGGGATGTTATCTCATTGCGTGTTATTTGCTCATGCATTGTCTCAAAAGGGGAGAGAGTCATTGTTTGCGTGGTAAGCTGTGTTCATATCGTCATGGTGTCATGAAACAAGGAGCCCTGGAGCATCGGTGGTGAGTATATACAACCCACTATATATGTATAGGAGGACGGTAACATGGTACGAAATAACCACCAGGGGCCCTGGTAAAATACGAAACACACTCAAGGGGAGCCAAGTCTGCTTGATGCAGTGTATGGGGGAGTATCGAGTTAAGCGGCAGAATTAATGAGGCTAACCACCAACGACCCTAGTGAACTCAGAAAATCACTCGTTAGAGTATATGAAGTTAAGAGCACTGAATTAGGCATCCAAGAGAAAGGGAGAGGAAAGCGGCTAGTCTATCCGATCCCTATGTTTACCCCTCTGTGTGATAGACATAGTGTCCGTAGGGGTATACGGCATCAGGACTAAATAGGACTGGTCAAGTTTAGTTAAGAAAGGAACAGTGTGAAAAGGATAAGCACAGAGCCAGGGCTTGACAAGGATCTGGTCTATGTGTACTGTGTTAGAGGTATAATGTCAACAGTGCCATTATCACGTATATAGATAGCTACAGTGCTAAGTACTGACAGCTAACGGAGGGGTGTTGAGTTAATAATAAAGCACAATCTTTACGCAAGCAATTGTCAAAGCCAAGTATTAAGACTAATTAAAAGAAAGGGAAGAAATGGCGGGGTCATTTTACTCACGCGTCTTCCTTTCGAGTACCATGTCACGACCTACCCTCTCCACCGAGTCCGGAAGGTAACGTAGTGGGGAGGGAGGAAGGACTTAAAGTGTGTCGAGTGGTCATGTGACCAAATACCCCGTCATGTGGTTGAAACGTAATGACAAAGGATCTCGATTAATGGTGGCCATTTTGGGTTGGGGTTTCATGAAAGACAGGAACACACGGAAACGGGCGGAGAAGCAACCAGGGCTCCGGGGGTTAGCCTGTGATTGGTTATGTGAGCGTTAAGCTCTGGATGCCATATTGGACAAGGTTCTCAGGGAACGCAAACCTTTGAAAGTAAGCTTAAAGACAGGCTAAGGGATAACAAAATGTAATGATGTCAGCTTGTATTAACTCGATATCGTATAGGAAAACAGACGCACGGCTCGTTAGCCAATGCTGTGGGTTAAGTGATATCAAGTGATATGCAAATTAAAGTATGGTGGCCATGTTGGATGAGGATACAAACTATTGGGTGTAATAGGAATAGGAAGTTATTACAAAACATTCAGTTTGGATGAAGTAACGGGACGAGATCCAGAGGTAACTAATAGTGGAGGGTATTGTGAACCCCGAAATGAAGGTAGATGTTACGGAGGACCAGGTGTGATGGACCTATAGTTAGACAACAGAGCACATCCGGAATACTATGTGTTGGGTTACTGAATGAGGTCTGGAAGGTAGAGGGAGAGATGTGCCAGATCGATCTCAAGGGATTATGTCAGGTTGGTTCAAGGACATGTTGGAACCATGTTCCTAAAACGGTCACAGTGTAGCAGTGGAGAATATCTCAACCTGTTACATTACTAATATACAAGGAGTTAAGTGATGTTCAAAATATTAGATCTTGATTGTGCCCCAGGGTATATCATCGTTAAGTCCATTGGTATGGGAGGATAAGCGGTGTATCCATCGCTGTTCCTTTGCAAAAAGATTCTGTTTGGTAATATTGGGAAAGGCTTCCAAAATGAGCCACCTCACAGTGTCTGGTGAATGGTTATTTTCAAGGAAATGGGTGCTTATTTTCGTATTGTTCTTCAAGCAGCGAAAGTTGCTGCGGTGTTCCGTAATACGTAGTTTAATAGGGCGGGTTGTCATCCCTATGTAGTTGAGGTTGCATGGGCACATGAGAAGGTAAATGCAATTAGAGGTATTACAATTCGTATGTGTTCTCATTTCCCACAGAAAGGAATTGTTTAAGGTTACCGTCTTGTGTGTAGTTGTGAAGGCACAAACGCTGCATCCACCACATGGGTAGTGTCCTGTGACCCTTGGAAGCTGCCACAATGTCTGTTGTGAATTATGGGGTATTTTTGCTTTGGGTCTAGTTCTAATAAGCATATCCTTGATGTTTCTTGATCGTTTGAAAGCAAATCTGGGCGGAGCGATATTCATGGTGCCTGTGTTGAGTATACCCCAGTGTTTCTTCAACACCTTAGTCACTTGATTAGATAGCGGAGTGAAGGTAGTGACGCACGTCAAAATCTCAGATTTGTCTTTAGTTTTTTGTTCCAGTAAGGCATCACGATGGTTGTTACGTGCACGTTTTTTTGATGATATGATACTCCTATGTGGGTATGATCTTTCAGTCAGGTTATCTTCTAGAATCTTGGCTTCACTCTTGTAGTCATCAAGTGTGCTGCAATTTCTCCTAATTCTAAGGAATTGACCAAAAGGTAGGTTTTCCTTGAGGGATTTGGGATGGTGGCTGCTGTAGTGAAGAAGACTGTTACGATCAGTGGGTTTTCTGTACATGGTGGTGCTAAGAATACCCTGTGCAAGCTGGATAGTGAGGTCTAGAAATGCTATCCGTGATGCGGATGCTGTGATTGTGAAGGAAAGGTAGGGGTTGAGGTTGTTGATCCAACTGAAAAAATCAACATAACTATCCTGATCCCCTGTCCAGAAGATCAGGATATCATCAATGAAACGCTTCCAGAAAAGAATGTGATTGCGGTGGGGGTTTGTTTCATTGTGGATGTGGGTGGCCTCAAACGCTGCCATATAAAGACAGGCCACACTAGGAGCAAAGGTACTCCCCATAGAGGTACCTTGCGTCTGATGGTATAGTTGGCCCTTAAACTCAAAATAATTCTCAGTTAATGCCAGGGTGGCACACTCCATGATGAATGATGGTGGTGTAGTTAGTGCCTCAGATGTTAAATTCAAGATGTCCTCAATTACCTCTAGGGTGGCCCTCTGAGGGATGTTAGTGTAGAGGGCCACAACGTCTAGAGTGATAAGGAATTTGATGTCTGTGGTGTCCTGAAAATGATCCAGTAAACGTAATACATCCGTAGTGTCCTGGATGTAAGATGGTGTGAGTTTCACCAAAGGTTGGAGGAAATGGTCGCAGAATTGTGACAATGGTTCGAGAACCGAGTCTATCCCTGATACTATAGGGCGACCAGGTGTGGGTGTAGTGTCCTTGTGGATCTTAGGCAAGATGTAAAAGTATGGAGTCTTGGGTTCTTTCTTGATCAGGAAATTTGCCTCTTTTTTGCTTATCCAACCTTGGCTTTCTGCTGAATCTACTAAACCCATGATGGTTTTCTTCAGACGTTCAACAGGGTTTAAGGACAAAGGCGTGTAGTATTTAACATCACCTAGTTGCCTTAGGCACTCTGTGTCGTAATCTGTTGTTGACATTATGACAGTGGCACCGCCCTTGTCAGCCTGTTTGATGGTGATGGTTGTGTCATTAGCGAGTGTTTCCACCGCCCGTATTTCATCTGTAGAGATGTTTTTGAAATGTTTGTTGCTAGTCAGAGCCCTGACTTCTTTAAGTACAGCTTGTTCGTATGTCAATACCTCATTCGTTATCATCCCACTCTGGGGAGTAAAGGAAGAAGGATTGTGTAGACCCGAATCATCGTCAGAACTGTATTCCTTGCCCTCAAAGAAACATTTGAGGCGAATCTTGCGAAAAAATTGGTGTAGTTCGCAAGTCTGTAAGAATAGGTCCACCTGAGGTGTTGGAACAAAACCGAGTCCTTTCTGCAGGACATCGTCTTCAGACTTGGTCAGTGGTCTCGTTGACAGGTTTACTACTAGGTTTGTTTTCGGTTGCTCTGGCTCCGGGTTTCTACTCCCGATTGAACAGGGTCCTCCCATTGTACTCTTTTTTCTTGTTGAGTACCTCTTTTGCGCCCTCGCCCTCTGCCCCAACCTCTGCCTAAAAAAGGCTGGCGTATACCTTGGGGTACAAATTGTGGCGGATATTGTTGGCCAAATTGGGGAGGGCCCGGGGGAAACATAGGATATTGCCAGAAAGGTTGAAGACTTTGGTGTGGGCCCTGAAAAGTCGGCTGTGGATAGGTGTTATAATTACGCCTACCTCTCCTGCCTCTATATTGGTTAGGTCCTGGATTTTCTGAGCTAGAATCACTGCCAAATGATGAGCTCCTATTGGAGGAGTTGGAACTAGCATCAGAAGTGTAGTTAGTGTTGGCCGGGACATAGTCAGCTTTGAGGTAGGGGTAGGCCTTTTCTTTGTCGAATCTTTTAATGTCCTTTTGTAACTTGGTCACTTTTTGTTTCAATAGATATTCCTTGTGTTCTGCGATCTCGGTATTGAGTTCCATCAGTTTAGTTTTGAAAGTAGGGCCTGTGTTGGTTTGTTTAAGCGCACTTTCAGCAGCTTGTATGCGGATTAGCAGTTCGTCAGCTAATCTTTTGGCCGTGTTCACAATGAGGATAAGGAGATCTCGGGTGCACTTCCAGGATATTTGTGACCATTCGATTTTAAACTGGCCGTCTTCCCAGAAGATCCTGGGAAAGTTCTTTACTAAAAGGCCATTAGGTGAAATGTTAGCCCTGAAGTATTCCGTCATAAGCGCTCCATGGAGGGTAATTCTTACCCATTCTCTCCTCATATCCGAAAGCGATTGCCAGTCGCCTGATTGGCTGCCGGTAGCGCTCTCATTGTCAAGGCCCAAAATCGAGGGAATCCGGAGGATCTCGGCTGCGTGATCATCACCATAACTAAGACCCTGGCCGTCCATTTCAATTGGCTAGAGTGAGTTAAAGGTAGTGAAAATAGATCACATAAATTGAGCCACAAAATTCAAGGGGTCAGTGTGCAAAATAAAGAGGGGGTGTTGGGGGATAGAACTAATCTCACCCACCAGTAATAAGTCCCACGGGTTGGCGCCGTGCAAGAACTACAGGACAAATGGAGGGACAGGAGAGGCCGTTTTCCACTCACAAAGGAATGGGAGGTCCAATAGGAACAGGGGCCCTAATACAATAATAGCAAAAAATGTTCCTATAGTTCCTCAGAGAAGAAGGAGACAGAGTAGTGTAAACGCAAGAGGCTTTAGGAGGATAAAACACACCGTACAGTCAGTGTGGAAAATCCTTATGTCGGATATAAATGCCCTCACACACCCTTGCAGGTGTCATGCTTCATCATTTGGGCTGCTCCTCGTCGGGCCGGCGGTGCAATGCCCGACGGGCTCCCTAAAAAGGGGCTCTTTGGCGGAGATCTTCAATCCGACTGCCGTATAGATGAAGTGCGGGTATGGGGCCAAATGAATGTAGATATAGATAAGTGATATTAAAATAGGGTAAGGAATGCCTATTTGAGGTAAATTTTATTCAGATGGCTTCCTACCTTAGTTAAAAACGTGTATACAGAGCACTTGTGTGAGTGTAATGTCTCCTATTCAAGTGGTATGTATATTGCAATACTGGGTCAACATGTTTCTCGCAATGAGTGAGTTATACTCGCGATTCTTCAGGACCTAGGGGGATATGTTAACTATAAACTATCTACATTACACAACCTGGTTGGTTGGGGTTAATGATCAATCTATGTATTGAATACCTGTTGGTACCGGGAGCTACCTGGAAAGAAAGGAAGGTATCATCAAACAAGTTTGATCTGGTTAATATATTCACAGGTGAAACGTGAAGCCTGCATGGTGACACACTCTCTGTAACTTAGATGGTGCAGTGTCGCATCATACGCCAACATTAGTGGATTAATGTTGACTATATTAAAAACGCCGAGGTGGTAGATCCCTAGGTGAACTAGAGTGACTAATCACCGGTGTGTGACATCTGTTGAGAAAATTTAACCGCGTCTAAACAACTCACCCTAGTCAGTCAATCTCCAGGTATCAACAGTACTCGGTGGGTTGTACACGAATGTGACTTCCTCTAGATTAAGAGGCTGAAAGGAACAAAATAACAAGGAGAGCACACATTCACAAGATTTCCCCGAGGAATAGTTGATAAAAAACGGGGACTAACAGTATAAAAACATCCAGTAGAGCAGAGCAAATAGGGGATGTTATCTCATTGCGTGTTATTTGCTCATGCATTGTCTCAAAAGGGGAGAGAGTCATTGTTTGCGTGGTAAGCTGTGTTCATATCGTCATGGTGTCATGAAACAAGGAGCCCTGGAGCATCGGTGGTGAGTATATACAACCCACTATATATGTATAGGAGGACGGTAACATGGTACGAAATAACCACCAGGGGCCCTGGTAAAATACGAAACACACTCAAGGGGAGCCAAGTCTGCTTGATGCAGTGTATGGGGGAGTATCGAGTTAAGCGGCAGAATTAATGAGGCTAACCACCAACGACCCTAGTGAACTCAGAAAATCACTCGTTAGAGTATATGAAGTTAAGAGCACTGAATTAGGCATCCAAGAGAAAGGGAGAGGAAAGCGGCTAGTCTATCCGATCCCTATGTTTACCCCTCTGTGTGATAGACATAGTGTCCGTAGGGGTATACGGCATCAGGACTAAATAGGACTGGTCAAGTTTAGTTAAGAAAGGAACAGTGTGAAAAGGATAAGCACAGAGCCAGGGCTTGACAAGGATCTGGTCTATGTGTACTGTGTTAGAGGTATAATGTCAACAGTGCCATTATCACGTATATAGATAGCTACAGTGCTAAGTACTGACAGCTAACGGAGGGGTGTTGAGTTAATAATAAAGCACAATCTTTACGCAAGCAATTGTCAAAGCCAAGTATTAAGACTAATTAAAAGAAAGGGAAGAAATGGCGGGGTCATTTTACTCACGCGTCTTCCTTTCGAGTACCATGTCACGACCTACCCTCTCCACCGAGTCCGGAAGGTAACGTAGTGGGGAGGGAGGAAGGACTTAAAGTGTGTCGAGTGGTCATGTGACCAAATACCCCGTCATGTGGTTGAAACGTAATGACAAAGGATCTTGATTAATGGTGGCCATTTTGGGTTGGGGTTTCATGAAAGACAGGAACACACGGAAACGGGCGGAGAAGCAACCAGGGCTCCGGGGGTTAGCCTGTGATTGGTTATGTGAGCGTTAAGCTCTGGATGCCATATTGGACAAGGTTCTCAGGGAACGCAAACCTTTGAAAGTAAGCTTAAAGACAGGCTAAGGGATAACAAAATGTAATGATGTCAGCTTGTATTAACTCGATATCGTATAGGAAAACAGACGCACGGCTCGTTAGCCAATGCTGTGGGTTAAGTGATATCAAGTGATATGCAAATTAAAGTATGGTGGCCATGTTGGATGAGGATACAAACTATTGGGTGTAATAGGAATAGGAAGTTATTACAAAACATTCAGTTTGGATGAAGTAACGGGACGAGATCCAGAGGTAACTAATAGTGGAGGGTATTGTGAACCCCGAAATGAAGGTAGATGTTACGGAGGACCAGGTGTGATGGACCTATAGTTAGACAACAGAGCACATCCGGAATACTATGTGTTGGGTTACTGAATGAGGTCTGGAAGGTAGAGGGAGAGATGTGCCAGATCGATCTCAAGGGATTATGTCAGGTTGGTTCAAGGACATGTTGGAACCATGTTCCTAAAACGGTCACAGTGTAGCAGTGGAGAATATCTCAACCTGTTACATTACTAATATACAAGGAGTTAAGTGATGTTCAAAATATTAGATCTTGATTGTGCCCCAGGGTATATCATCGTTAAGTCCATTGGTATGGGAGGATAAGCGGTGTATCCATCGCTGTTCCTTTGCAAAAAGATTCTGTTTGGTAATATTGGGAAAGGCTTCCAAAATGAGCCACCTCACAGTGTCTGGTGAATGGTTATTTTCAAGGAAATGGGTGCTTATTTTCGTATTGTTCTTCAAGCAGCGAAAGTTGCTGCGGTGTTCCGTAATACGTAGTTTAATAGGGCGGGTTGTCATCCCTATGTAGTTGAGGTTGCATGGGCACATGAGAAGGTAAATGCAATTAGAGGTATTACAATTCGTATGTGTTCTCATTTCCCACAGAAAGGAATTGTTTAAGGTTACCGTCTTGTGTGTAGTTGTGAAGGCACAAACGCTGCATCCACCACATGGGTAGTGTCCTGTGACCCTTGGAAGCTGCCACAATGTCTGTTGTGAATTATGGGGTATTTTTGCTTTGGGTCTAGTTCTAATAAGCATATCCTTGATGTTTCTTGATCGTTTGAAAGCAAATCTGGGCGGAGCGATATTCATGGTGCCTGTGTTGAGTATACCCCAGTGTTTCTTCAACACCTTAGTCACTTGATTAGATAGCGGAGTGAAGGTAGTGACGCACGTCAAAATCTCAGATTTGTCTTTAGTTTTTTGTTCCAGTAAGGCATCACGATGGTTGTTACGTGCACGTTTTTTTGATGATATGATACTCCTATGTGGGTATGATCTTTCAGTCAGGTTATCTTCTAGAATCTTGGCTTCACTCTTGTAGTCATCAAGTGTGCTGCAATTTCTCCTAATTCTAAGGAATTGACCAAAAGGTAGGTTTTCCTTGAGGGATTTGGGATGGTGGCTGCTGTAGTGAAGAAGACTGTTACGATCAGTGGGTTTTCTGTACATGGTGGTGCTAAGAATACCCTGTGCAAGCTGGATAGTGAGGTCTAGAAATGCTATCCGTGATGCGGATGCTGTGATTGTGAAGGAAAGGTAGGGGTTGAGGTTGTTGATCCAACTGAAAAAATCAACATAACTATCCTGATCCCCTGTCCAGAAGATCAGGATATCATCAATGAAACGCTTCCAGAAAAGAATGTGATTGCGGTGGGGGTTTGTTTCATTGTGGATGTGGGTGGCCTCAAACGCTGCCATATAAAGACAGGCCACACTAGGAGCAAAGGTACTCCCCATAGAGGTACCTTGCGTCTGATGGTATAGTTGGCCCTTAAACTCAAAATAATTCTCAGTTAATGCCAGGGTGGCACACTCCATGATGAATGATGGTGGTGTAGTTAGTGCCTCAGATGTTAAATTCAAGATGTCCTCAATTACCTCTAGGGTGGCCCTCTGAGGGATGTTAGTGTAGAGGGCCACAACGTCTAGAGTGATAAGGAATTTGATGTCTGTGGTGTCCTGAAAATGATCCAGTAAACGTAATACATCCGTAGTGTCCTGGATGTAAGATGGTGTGAGTTTCACCAAAGGTTGGAGGAAATGGTCGCAGAATTGTGACAATGGTTCGAGAACCGAGTCTATCCCTGATACTATAGGGCGACCAGGTGTGGGTGTAGTGTCCTTGTGGATCTTAGGCAAGATGTAAAAGTATGGAGTCTTGGGTTCTTTCTTGATCAGGAAATTTGCCTCTTTTTTGCTTATCCAACCTTGGCTTTCTGCTGAATCTACTAAACCCATGATGGTTTTCTTCAGACGTTCAACAGGGTTTAAGGACAAAGGCGTGTAGTATTTAACATCACCTAGTTGCCTTAGGCACTCTGTGTCGTAATCTGTTGTTGACATTATGACAGTGGCACCGCCCTTGTCAGCCTGTTTGATGGTGATGGTTGTGTCATTAGCGAGTGTTTCCACCGCCCGTATTTCATCTGTAGAGATGTTTTTGAAATGTTTGTTGCTAGTCAGAGCCCTGACTTCTTTAAGTACAGCTTGTTCGTATGTCAATACCTCATTCGTTATCATCCCACTCTGGGGAGTAAAGGAAGAAGGATTGTGTAGACCCGAATCATCGTCAGAACTGTATTCCTTGCCCTCAAAGAAACATTTGAGGCGAATCTTGCGAAAAAATTGGTGTAGTTCGCAAGTCTGTAAGAATAGGTCCACCTGAGGTGTTGGAACAAAACCGAGTCCTTTCTGCAGGACATCGTCTTCAGACTTGGTCAGTGGTCTCGTTGACAGGTTTACTACTAGGTTTGTTTTCGGTTGCTCTGGCTCCGGGTTTCTACTCCCGATTGAACAGGGTCCTCCCATTGTACTCTTTTTTCTTGTTGAGTACCTCTTTTGCGCCCTCGCCCTCTGCCCCAACCTCTGCCTAAAAAAGGCTGGCGTATACCTTGGGGTACAAATTGTGGCGGATATTGTTGGCCAAATTGGGGAGGGCCCGGGGGAAACATAGGATATTGCCAGAAAGGTTGAAGACTTTGGTGTGGGCCCTGAAAAGTCGGCTGTGGATAGGTGTTATAATTACGCCTACCTCTCCTGCCTCTATATTGGTTAGGTCCTGGATTTTCTGAGCTAGAATCACTGCCAAATGATGAGCTCCTATTGGAGGAGTTGGAACTAGCATCAGAAGTGTAGTTAGTGTTGGCCGGGACATAGTCAGCTTTGAGGTAGGGGTAGGCCTTTTCTTTGTCGAATCTTTTAATGTCCTTTTGTAACTTGGTCACTTTTTGTTTCAATAGATATTCCTTGTGTTCTGCGATCTCGGTATTGAGTTCCATCAGTTTAGTTTTGAAAGTAGGGCCTGTGTTGGTTTGTTTAAGCGCACTTTCAGCAGCTTGTATGCGGATTAGCAGTTCGTCAGCTAATCTTTTGGCCGTGTTCACAATGAGGATAAGGAGATCTCGGGTGCACTTCCAGGATATTTGTGACCATTCGATTTTAAACTGGCCGTCTTCCCAGAAGATCCTGGGAAAGTTCTTTACTAAAAGGCCATTAGGTGAAATGTTAGCCCTGAAGTATTCCGTCATAAGCGCTCCATGGAGGGTAATTCTTACCCATTCTCTCCTCATATCCGAAAGCGCAATGGCAGGCCTGAGTTACATTTACACGCTGCTTATGTGAGTGGCACAATCAATGCTGCAGGCCCTCTAGCAGCATTTGATTTACAGGCCCTGGGCACACACAGTGCACTGTACTAGGGACTGACTAGTACATCAAATCAGCCAATTATGGAAACACCAATCCATACATGAAATTTACAGGGAGAGCATATGCACTTTAGCACTGATCAACAGTGGTTTAGTGCCCAGAGTTATAAAACCAACAAAAAACAGGTCAGAACCAGAAGGCCACAAAGCAAAAAATCTGGGGATAAACCCTCTGTAAAAGCCAGGTCTAGCAATGTAGCATACAGTAAAATCTTAAATGTATGTAATATATCGCATTGTGCCTGGACACCAATAACAATGTGACATGGGGCACCTTTACCCCATCCAGTGAAAAAGACATCAAAAAGATTCTTCAGAACATCAGTCCATCTAACCACTTCAGTGACCCGCTGCCACCGGCCATCTTCAAAGAAATCAAGAATGTACTCATCTACACCTGGACAAGCATTGTAAAAGAGCGCAGGTGTCACCTATACTAAAAAGAAAACTAACGCAGATAAAACTGACCTCAATAATTTCCGCCCTATCTCCAACATCCCCACATTAGCCAAACTACTTGAAAAATGCGTACAATCCCAACTCTGTGCTCACATAGAGAATTTCCAACTCCTAGACCAGCATCAATCCCGCTTCCGGAAGGGGCACAGTACCGAATCGGCTCTCACGCACCTTATGGATGACATATTAAAAAATGCTTGAGCAAAATGATTCCTGGCTCCTAATCCTCCTTGACCTTTCTTCCACTTTCAACACGGTTAATCACGACAACGTTCTATCCATTCTGAAGAACAAGGTGGGTTTCTCGGGTCGAGTGTTATAATGGTTCTCGTCCTTCCTTCACCACAGATCACAAAGAATCAAGGCAAACCATTCCCTCTCCCAGCCCTCCAGTACTCATTTGTGTCCCCCATGGGTCCGCCCTATCTCCTATCCTCTTCAACCTTTTCTTGGAACCACTAGCTAATTCTCTATATTCCACGAACATTCTCTTCCATATGTACGCGGATGACACATAACTTTATTTTAAAATGTCATCCCCGGACAACATCATCTCACTCAACACAACCATAAATGCTATGCAAAATTGGTTAACGGAGAACCATCTACTGCTCAACACCTCCAAAACTAAATTCCTTTTCCTCTCTCCCCCGTACCACATCCCCAAGCTAGACCCTTGGCTGAATCACCTCACTGCCTTCAATTGCACCCCTCAGCCAAATATCTCAGAATCACCCTGGACAAACACCTGATTATGAAAAATCATATTGGCAATGTGTGTAGGGGAGCTAATCACTTGATGAGGACACTCAGAAACATCAAGCCATTCCTTCCACAAAAGGACTTCAAACAGGTGGTACAAGCACTGGTGCTGCCGAGGCTGGATTACGGCAGAGCTCTGTGGCCTTCCCAAATACACCCTGGCTCCGTTAAGGGCATCAGTGAATGCTGGGGCCAGACTGGTCACAGGTACCAAATGAAGTGAGCACATATCCCCAATCCTAAAATCTCTTAAATGGTTGCCTTATGAAGCTCGAATTCAGTTAAAGATTACCGTTCTGGTGCACAAAGCCCTGCATTTCAAAACTCCTAGGTACTTAGAGCAAAAGCTTGAATTATCCTGCGGTGGGAGAGCCTCAAGAAGCGCTATCACTCTCCACCTGAAACCACCCATCCTTAGTAAAAAGAAAACCTTTCTCCGAGCCTTCTCCGGCGCTGCCCCAAGGATATGGAACTCTCTTCCACCGGAAGTACGCAGAATCTCTTTAATGACTGCTTTCTAACTGGAAGCCAATAGATTCCTAATGAACAAATTTTAAATAAATAAATAAATATGAAACTTCAGTGTACACATTACAAAAACCTAATTTGTTTCTAACGTAAATGAGATTTCATAACATGAAGAGAGTTTCATTCATACTCAAACATCTAAACAGTAAATGTAATTTAATGTATTAACCCCTTCGCTGCTAGGCCTTTTCCCCCCCTGTGCTAAGCCTTTTTTGGGCTATTTGGGGTAGTGCGCGCTTAGGCCCCTGTAATTTTCTGACCACTTAAGGTATCCACGCCAAATTTGCGTCCTTTTCTTCCAACATCATGGGGATTCCAAAGGTACCCAGGGTTTGTGGATTACCCTGGAGGGGTCCCAGAAATTAGCCAAAATACAGCAACATTTTTTTTTTGTGGTTGTTTTGGAAAAATGGGAAAAACGGGCTGCAAATGAAAGCGTCTGGGTTTTTCTCTGCAAATGGTATCAAAAAAGGGTTTGTGGGGCTGAAATCACCATTTACACAGCTTTTAGGGAATGACAGACTATTGTCAGATAACTACATTTTTTACACAGTTTTGGCATTTTTCTGGGACATAGCCTATTGTTGCTATTTTTTGTGCTTTCAACCTCCTCCCAGTTATTGGTAGAAATGGATCCTGGAAAGCTATACATTTTTGAAAAGTAGACAAAATTCTGAATTCAGCAAGGGGTCATTTGTGTAGATCCATCAAGGTTTCTTTATAGAAATTAACAGTTAAATATAGGAAAAAAGGAAAATTAGTTGAAAAAAACAGCCTTTTGTGTCAACGTTTTTACCTGTAACTTCTTTTAATTATGACAGCTCTTTGAAAGCAATATACCATTACATCCGCCCGACCTTCCTGGTTGTGGGGATATATAGGACTTGTAGGTTCACCAAGAACCCGACGAACCCAGAGTCAAAAACTGAGCAGCAATTTGCAATTTTTTTTATTATGTTGCGGGTATATAGCAATTATTGTGGGAAAATGTATACATGGTATGAAAGACGCCTATGTATTTCTGAAATGGGAACAAATTATAGAGTTTAGAAACAGTACATATTTGCACATTTTCGAAATTGGGAATACTCATACTAGCATGAGAATTATCGGTCATTTTTCAAAATGACTTATTTTTAACACAAAGTCTTTCATTTGGAAGGCAGAAATGCATACAAAATCAATAGGTAATAACAGTTGCTTTACAAATCTGAATAACCCCACGTCTCCCAATAAAAATGGTACCTCACTTGTGTGGGTAGGCATAGTGCCCACGACAGGAAATGGCTAAAAAAAAAACCAACGTGAACACACCACATTTTCACAATGAAAATTTACCCTTTTTTTGCGAAGTGTCTAGCTGTAGTTTTTGAACACTAGCTCTGCCGCCACCTAGTGAAATGTTGTAAACCTATACATTTTTGAAAACTAGACACCCAGGGGAATCCAGGATGGGGTGACTTGACTGCCTCCCAGAATCCCTTGCAAACCTAAAAAATTGTCAAACAAAAAACACATTTTCCCCACATTTCTGTGGTGGAAAGTTCCGGAATCTGCGTGGATCCACAAATTTCCACCCACCCCGCGTTTCCCAAAGTCTTACGAGAAAAACGGTACCTCACTTGTGTGGGTCGGCCTAGTGCCCACGACAGGAAATGGCACAAAACGCAACGTGGTCACACCTCAATTTCGCAAGTGAAAAAAATGACCCTTTTTTGGCAAAGTGCCTAGCTGTAGGTTTTGAACCCTAGCTCTGCGGGCACCTTGGGAAACCTAGCAAACCTATACATTTTTGAAAACTAGACACGCAGGGGAATCCAGGATGGGGTGACTTGACTGCCTCCCACCAGGGTCTGTTACCCAGAATCCCTTGCAAACCTAAAAAAGTATTTAAAAAAACACATTTTCCCCACATTTCTGTGGTGGAAAGTTCCGGAATCTGAGTGGATCCACAAATTTCCACCCAACCCCGCGTTCCCCAAAGTCTTATGAGAAAAATGGTACCTCACTTGTGTGGGTCGGCCTAGTGCCCGCGACAGGAAACGGCGCAAAACGCAACGTGGTCACACCTCAATTTCGCAGTGACAAATGACCCTTTTGTGGCAAAGTGCCTAGCTGTAGTTTTCGAACCCTAGCACTGCGGGCACCTTGGGAAACCTGGCAAACCTATATATTTTTTAAAACTAGACACCCAGGGGAATTCAGGATGGGGTGAATAGACTGCCTCCCACCAGGGTCTGTTACCCAGAATCCCTTGCAAACCTAAAAATTGTCCAAAAAAACACATCTTCCCCACATTTCTGTGGTGGAAAGTTCCGGAATCTGCGTGGATCCACAAATTTCCACCCACCCCGCGTTCCCCAAAGTCTTACGAGAAAAATGGTACCTCACTTCTACGGGTTGGCCTAGTGCCCGCACCAGGGAATGATGCAAAACGCAACGTTGTCATACCTCAATTTCGCAGTGAAAAATGACCCTTTTTTGGCAAAGTGCCTAGCTGTCGTTTTTGAACCCTAGCTCTGAGGGCACCTTGGGAAACCTAGCAAACTTATACATTTTTGAAAACTAGACACCCAGGGGAATCCAGGATGGGGTGACTTGACTGCCTCCCACCAGGGTCTGTTACCCCGAATCCCATGCACACCTAAAAAGTGTAAAAAAAAACACATTTTCCCCACATTTCTGTGGTGGAAAGTTCCGGAATCTGCGTGGATCCACAAACTTCCACCCACCCCGCGTTCCCCAAAGTCTTACGAGAAAAATGGTACCTCACTTCTACGGGTTGGCCTAGTGCCCGCAACAGGAAATGACGCAAAACGCAACGTTGTCACACCTCAATTTCGCAATGAAAAATGACCCTTTTTTGTCAAAGTGCCTAGCTGTCGTTTTTGAACCCTAGCTCTGAGGGTACCTTGGGAAACCTAGCAAACCTATGCATTTTTGAAAACTAGACACCCAGGGGAATCCAGGATGGGGTGACTTGACTGCCTCCCACCAGGGTCTGTTACCCAGAATCCCTTGCAAACCTAAAAAATTGTCAAAAAAACACATTTTCCCCACATTTCTGTGGTGGAAAGTGCCGGAATCTGCTTGGATCCACAAATTTCCACCCACCCCGCATTCCCCAAAGTCTTACAAGAAAAACAGTACCTCACTTGTGCGGGTCGGCCTAGTGCCCGCGACAGGAAACGGCGCAAAACGCAAAGTGGTCACACCTCAATTTCGCAGTGAAAAATGACCCTTTTTTGGCAAAGTGCCTAGCTGTAGTTTTTGAACCCTAGCTCTGCGGGCACCTTGGGAAACCTTGCAAACTTATACATTTTTGAAAACTAGACACCCAGGGGAATCCAGGATGGGGTGACTTGACTGCCTCCCACCAGGGTCTGTTACCCAGAATTCCTTGCAATCCTAAAAAATTGTCAAAAAAACACATTTTCCCCACATTTCTGTGGTTGAAAGTTCCGGAATCTGCGCGGATCCACAAATTTCCACCCACCCCGCATTCCCCAAAGTCTTACGAGAAAAACAGTACCTCACTTGTGCGGGTCAGCCTAGTGTTTGCGACAGGAAACGGCGCAAAACGCAATGTGGTCACACCTCAATTTCGCAGTGAAAAATGACCCTTTTTTGGCAAAGTGCCTAGCTGTAGTTTTTGAACCCTAGCTCTGCGGGCATCTTGGGAAACCTAGCAAACTTATACATTTTTAAAAACTAGACACCCAGAGGAATCCAGGATGGGGTGACTTGACTGCCTCCCACCAGGGTCTGTTACCCAGAATACCATGCACACCTAAAAAGTGTAAAAAAAAAACACATTTCCCCCACATTTCTGTGGTGGAAAGTTCCGGAATCTGCGTGGATCCACAAACTTCCACCCACCCCACGTTCCCCAAAGTGTTATGAGAAAAATGGTACCTCACTTCTACGGGTTGGCCTAGTGTCCGTAACAGGAAATGATGCAAAACGCAACGTTGTCATACCTCAATTTCGCAGTGAAAAATGACCCTTTTTTGGCAAAGTGCCTAGCTGTCGTTTTTGAACCCTAGCTCTGCGGGCACCTTGGGAAACCTAGCAAACCTATGCATTTCTGAAAACTAGACACCCAGGGGAATCCAGGATGGGGTGACTTGACTGCCTCCCACCAGGGTCTGTTACCCAGAATCCCTTGCAAACCTAAAAAATTGGCAAAAAACCCACATTTTCCCCACATTTCTGTGGTGGAAAAATCCGGAATCTGCGTGGGTCCACAAATTTCCACCTACCCCACGTTCCCCAAAGTCTTACGAGAAGAACAGTACCTCACTTGTGCGGGTCGGCTTAGTGCCCGTGACAGGAAATGGCGCAAAACGCAAAGTGGTCACACCTCAATTTCACAATGAAAAATGACCCTTTTTTGGCAAAGTGCCTAGCTGTCGTTTTTGAACCCTAGCTCTGCGGGCACCTTGGGAAACCTAGCAAACCTATACATTTTTGAAAACTAGACACCCAGGGGAATCCAGGATGGTGTGACTTGACTGCCTCCCACCAGGGTCTGTTACCCAGAATCCCTTGCACACCTAAAAATTGGCAAAAAACCCACATTTTCCCCACATTTCTGTGGTGGAAAAATCCGGAATCTGCGTGGGTCCACAAATTTCCACCTACCCCACGTTCCCCAAAGTCTTACGAGAAAAACGGTACCTCACTTGTGCGGGTTGGCCTAGTGTTTGCGACAGGAAATGGCGCAAAACGCAACGTGGTCACACCTCAATTTCGCAGTGAAAAATGACCCTTTTTTGGCAAAGTGCCTAGCTATAGTTTTTGAACCCTAGCTCTGCGGGCATCTTGGGAAACCTAGCAAACGTATACATTTTTGAAAACTAGACACCCAGGGAAATCCAGGATGGTGTGACTTGACTGCCTCCCACCAGGGTCTGTTACCCAGAATCCCTTGCACACCTAAAAAGTGTCAAAAAAACACATTTTCCCCACATTTCTGTGGTGGAAAGTTACGGAATCTGCGTGGATCCACAAATTTCCACCCACCCCACGTTCCCCAAAGTCTTACAAGAAAAACGATACCTCACTTCTGCGGGTTGGCCTAGTGCCCGCGACAGGAAATGGCGCACAACGCAACGTGGTCACACCTCAATTTCGCAGTGAAAAATTACCCTTTTTTGGCAAAGTGCCTAGCTGTCGTTTTTTAACCCTAGCTCTGCGGGCACCTTGGGAAACCTAGCAAACCTATGCATTTTTTAAAACTAGACACCCAGGGGAATCCAGGATGGGGTGACTTGACTGCCTCCCACCAGGGTCTGTTACCCAGAATCCCTTGCAAACCTAAAAAATTGTCCAAAAAAACCACATTTTCCCCACATTTCTGTGGTGGAAAGTTCCGGAATCTGCGTGGATCCACACATTTCTACCCACCCCGCGTTCTCCAAAGTCTTACGAGAAAAACAGTACCTAACTTGTGCGGGTCGGCCTAGTGTTTGCGACAGGAAACGTCGCAAAACGCAACGTGGTCACACCTCAATTTCGCATTGAAAAATGACCCTTTTTTGGCAAAGTGCCTAGCTGTAGTTTTTGAACCCTAGTTCTGCGGGCATCTTGGGAAACCTAGCAAACTTATACATTTTTGAAAACTAGACACCCAGGGGAATCCAGGATGGGGTGACCTGACTGCCTTCCACCAGGGTCTGTTACCCAGAATCCCATGCACACCTAAAAAGTGTAAAAAAAACACATTTTACCCACATTTCTGTGGTGAAAAGTGCCGAAATCTGCGTGGATCCACAAATTTCCACCCACCCTGCATTCCCCAAAGTCTTACAAGAAAAACAGTACCTAACTTGTGCGGGTCAGCCTAGTGCCCGCGACAGGAAACGGCGCAAAACGCAAAATGGTCACACCTCAATTTCGCAGTGAAAAATGACCCTTTTTTGGCAAAGTGCCTATCTGTCGTTTTTGAACCCTAGCTCTGCGGGCACCTTGGGAAACCTAGCAAACCTATACATTTTTGAAAACTAGATACCCAGGGGAATCCAGGATGGGGTGACTTGACTCCCTCCCACCAGGGTCTGTTACCCAGAATCCCTTGCAAACCTAAAAAATTGTCAAAAAACCCACATTTTCCCCACATTTCTGTGGTGGAAAAATCCGGAATCTGCGTGGATCCACAAATTTCCACCTACCCCACGTTCCCCAAAGTCTTACGAGAAAAACGGTACCTCACTTGTGCGGGTTGGCCTAGTGTTTGCGACAGGAAATGGCGCAAAATGCAACGTGGTCACACCTCAATTTCGCAGTGAAAAATGACCCTTTTTTGGCAAAGTGCCTAGCTGTAGTTTTTGAACCCTAGCTCTGCGGGCATCTTGGGAACCCTAGCAAACTTATACATTTTTGAAAACTAGACACCCAGGGAAATCCAGGATGGGGTGACTTGACTGCCTCCCACCAGGGTCTGTTACCCAGAATCCCTTGCACACCTAAAAAGTGTAAAAAAACCCACATTTTCCCCACATTTCTGTGGTGGAAAGTTACGGAATCTGCGTGGATCCACAAATTTCCACCCACCCCGCGTTCCCCAAAGTCTTACGAGAAAAATGGTACCTCACTTCTATGGGTTGGCCTAGTGCCCGCGACAGGAAATGGCGCAAAATGCAACGTGGTCACACCTCAATTTCGCAGTGAAAAATGACCCTTTTTTGGCAAAATGCCTAGCTGTCGTTTTTGAACCCTAGCTCTGCGGGCACCTTGGGAAACCTAGCAAACCTATGCATTTTTGAAAACTAGACACCCAGGGGAATCCAGGATGGGGTTACTTGACTGCCGCCCACCAGGGTCTGTTAGCCAGAATCCCTTGCAAACCTAAAAAATTGTCCAAAAAAACACATTTTCTCCACATTTCTGTGGTGGAAAGTTCCGGAATCTGCGTGGATCCACAAATTTCCACCCACCCCGCGTTCCTGAAAGTCTTACGAGAAAAACAGTACCTCACTTGTGCGGGTCGGCCTAGTGCCCGTGACAGGAAACGGCGCAAAATGCAACATGGTCACACCTCAATTTCGCAGTGAAAAATGACCCTTTTTTGGCAAAGTGCCTAGCTGTGGTTTTTGAACCCTAGCTCTACGTGCACCTTGGGAAACCTAGCAAACCTATACATTTTTGAAAACTAGACACCCAGGGGAATCCAGGATGGGGTGATTTGACTGCCTCCCACCAGGGTCTGTTACCCAGAATCCCTTGCAAACCTAAACAATTGTCCAAAAAACACATTTTCCCCACATTTCTGTGGTGGAAAATTCCGGAATCTGCGTGGATCCACAAATTTCCACCCACCCCGCGTTTCCCAAAGTCTTACAAGAAAAACGGTACCTCACTTGTGTGGGTCGGCCTAGTGTTTGCCACAGGAAACGGCGCAAAACGCAACGTGGTTACAACTCAATTTCGCAGTGAAAAATGACCCTTTTTTGGCAAAGTGCATAGCTGTAGTTTTTGAACCCTAGCTCTGCGGGCATCTTGGGAAACCTAGCAAACTTATACATTTTTGAAAACTAGACACCCAGCGGAATCCAGGATGGGGTGACTTGACTGCCTCCCACCAGGGTCTGTTACCCAGAATCCCTTGCACACCTAAAAAGTGTAAAAAAAACACATTTTCCCCACATTTCTGTGGTGGAAAGTTCCGGAATCTGCGTGGATCCACAAATTTCCACCCACCCCGCGTTCCCCAAAGTCTTACGAGAAAAATGGTACCTCACTTCTGCGGGTTGGCCTAGTGCCCGCGACAGGAAATGGCGCACAACGCAACGTGGTCACACCTCAATTTCGCAGTGAAAAATGACCCTTTTTTGGCAAAGTGCCAAGCTGTCGTTTTTGAACCCTAGCTCTGCGGGCACCTTGGGAAACCTAGCAAACCTACACATTTTTGAAAACTAGACACCCAGGGGAATCCAGGATGGGGTGACTTGACTGCCTTCCACCAGGGTCTGTTACCCAGAATCCCTTGCAAACCTAAAAAAATTGTCAAAAAAGACACATTTTCCCCACATTTCTGTGGTGGAAAGTTCCGTAATCTGCGTGGGTCCACAAATTTCCACCCACCCCGCGTTCCCCAAAGTCTTACGAGAAAAACGGTACCTCACTTGTGCGGGTCGGCCTAGTGTTCGCAACAGGAAACGGCGCAAAACGCAACGTTGTCACACCTCAATGTCGCAGTGAAAAATGACCCTTTTTTGGCAAAGTGCCTAACTTTAGTTTTTTAACCCTAGCTCTGCGAGCATCTTGGGAAACCTAGCAACATCAAAATTGCCTATCGGAAAACCACCTGGTTTTGCAAGGGGGTCACTTGGGTTTTTGGCTCGGTGCTCGGCGGCCATCTACGAAAACCTACCAAACCCATACATTTTTGAAAACTAGACACCCGGGGGCTTCCAGGGAGGTATGGCTTGCGTGGATCCCCCAACGTTTCCTCACCCAGAATCCCCTGCAAACTTCAATTTTAGCTGAAAAAATCACTTTTTTCATACATTTTTTTGTGGGAAAGTTGTGGCATCACCGGGCTCACACAAATTTACCACCACCCAGCGTTCCCCCAGGTCTTCCGGTAAAAATGGTGCCTCACTTGAGTGGGAGGCCCACGTACATGCGACAGGCAAGGGCCCAAAACGTAGTGAGGCGACATCAAAATTGCCTATCGCAAAAACACCTGGTTTTTCAAGGGGGGGTCACCTGGGTTTTTGGCCCGTTGCTCGGCGGCCATCTAGGGAATCCTACCAAACCCACACATTTCTGAAAACTAGACTCCTGGGGGCTTCCAGGGAGGCATGGCTTTCATGGATCCCCCAACGTTTCCTTACCCAGAATCCCCTGCAAACCTCAATTTTAGCTGAAAAAATCACTTTTTTCACACATTTTTGTGTGGGAAAGTTGTGGCATCACTGGGCTCAAACAAATTTACCACCACCCAGCATTTTCCCAGGTCTCCCAGTAAAAATGGTGCCTCACTTGTGTGAGAGGCCCAAGTACCCGCGACAGGCAAGGGCCCAAAACGTAGTGAGGCGACATCAAAATTGCCTATCGCAAAACCACCTGATTTTGTTAGGGGGTCACCTGGGTTTTTGGCCCGGTGCTCGGCGGCCATCTAGGGAAACCTACCAAACCCACACATTTCTGAAAACTAGACTCCTGGGGGCTTCCAGGGAGGTATGGCTTTCATGGATCTCCCAACGTTTCCTTACCCAGAATCCCCTGCAAACCTCAATTTTAGCTGAAACAATCACTTTTTTCACCCATTTTTGTGTGGGAAAGTTGTGGCATCACCAGGCTCACACAAATTTCCCACCACCCAGCGTTCCCCCAGGTCTCCCGGTAGAAATGGTGCCTCATTTGTGTGGGAGGCCCAAGTACCCGCGACAGGCAAGGGCCTAAAACGTAGTGAGGCTAAATCAACATTGCCTAGCAAAAAATGTTTTGGGCTCCCCCTGGTTGTAGCATAGACAACTTCCAGACAGGGAAAGTTTATTGCCTCTATTATTGATGCTGCAGAGTGGAGATCCAGACACCTAGGTGAGGTAATTTTGACTGGGTTCTCTTTAGAAATTAAATGAAGACTTTGTTAGCAAGGGACTGTTGATTAATCTTCCTGAAGCACTTCCCTTTGGTGAATGGTAGGGGGCAAGTTGGACTGCAGACTCTGTTGTACAAGGTGAAAGGTTTCCCTTTAGGTGAGGCACATACATTTGTCTTTCTCAATCACAGGCAAATTCATGATCCAGGCCAGAGACTACACTGCTGTGTGGGGCATCACTGCACAAAGCCTGTTTATGGAAAACAGCCATGAAAGGACATGTGCATTCCTTACGAATGGAAATATACAAACCGGGGTCACACTGACAAAATGTTAAGACATGAAAAATAGTTTCATGAAGTCCAATATTTTTCTTCAGTTTTCCATCCAAGAGTCAATGACCAGCCGCGTATCCCAGACGCAAGAATGCAAAGTTTGTAGGAAATTATTTTGGGTCTATTTAAAGCATTTCGTTATTACAGAAATGCAAGACAAAGTGAATTTAACTATGATTGTCAATTCGTCCTAAGAAAAATTTGAATTCTGGAACCTTGCCTTTCCATTTTTTGTAGCACCATGATGCAGTTCAACTCAATTTAGGCATTTTATGGCAAAAGTTGGCATAAAAGCTTTGTTCTCCTGTTTTACAAAGCGGCAGGGCTGAGTTTAGCGTAGTTTTCTCTTTCTCCTAACTTCTCTTACTGACAACCTCTTCTGGATCTCAATGACCAAAGCAGAATTCCACTCTGCACATTTGCTACCACTATCTGGAGAGAATGACTTTCCTGACCACCTCCTAACTGGAGTTATGGAGAAATGGAGTGTAGTCTGTCTGAAAAGGCACTGAAACTCATTTACCTAATTTGATAAAAAGTGTGGGCACAACTTCCATATTCTAGCACCAGCCGCGGTCCGTGCAGGTAACAGCGGTGGGGCAGGGTAAGGGGAGATTTCGAGGGACGATGCAGAGGGAAAATGTATTATTTATTTAATTTTCCCTCTGCATCGTCCCTCGAAATCCCCCTTACCCAGCCTTACAGCCCCACTGCTGTTACCTGCACGGACCGCGGCTGTCAAGCTCTACTCCACTAGGCCCAACCTTAATTATGCATACTGGTAGCTGACTTACACATTTATCATCTGCAGCTTTTCTTTCTACACCCAACCCAGCACTTGAGATTTATATGGCTGTGTCTTTTGCGTCAAATGTAAGTTGTGAACTGCTCTACAGGCTCATATTTACAATATGAAATTTAGGCGGTTTACACCATTTTGGTCCATTTTGGGTCCCTGAATGTGAGGTTGTGGTGGCAATAGGGGCTTGTAATATGGCCCTACATTTCATAAAAGAAGAAGAACATATCTCTCATCCCTATACTTGGTAGATTTAAAACGCTGCACTGTGTTGTGTATTGCTTCCATGAGAAAGAGAGACAAATAGGTAAATGGACATCACCCTTGGAACAGGTAACTTGCAGCAATGACCACCAAAGGATGAGGATTCATGTAATGACTGGGGTGGTGGGATAGACTATATTTTTCATCTAATGTTTGGGTGTTCCTCACCACGTGTCACTTGCACAGCTCCTTTGCTTGATTGTCCTTTCAGTAAACTAAGTCTACGTTTTTTTGAGACCACCAAGTTTTACTAGACTATACTAAACTCAAATCAAAACTTTATTCTGTTTTAGAAATCTAAAACCATAAAAGTACATCTTAATAATTAGTAATAAATTCGATAGAAACCTGAAAATATATATAAACACAATTAGCATTAATAGCAGTGATCCGTGCATAATATGAAATTTATCATAGCAACGTCTCATAAATATTTATGTCATTTGTTTGATTAAAAAAGCTGGCCTCAATCATATCACCAAGGCATTTGCTAGTACAAAATATGTGGCATATATATAGGAAAAGACTGCAAAAGCGACCTAACCTCTCTATAATTGCTGAAGAAAAAGTAATGCATTGGCACAGTTTCCGAACAGATATTTCCTCACTAAGGGTTTAATAAAAATGGCTCTGGACACGCAATAAAAAGTGCAAAAAACCCTAAATTGCAAAGTGTCTTGAGTAGGACAGTTGTCGCACGGGCATTTAGAAAAGGGACTCGACCAATCATTTCAATTGCGGAATTTAATCATATGGTGTGCCAAACTAAGTCTAAACTCATGAGTAAGTATCTCTATTGGGAGTCCTAAATCACAATACAAATAATTAGAAGATTTTGATTTAGCTAAAATCACCTTTTCATCTTCAAACAGCCACAGGACTTACTTATTGTGATTAAGATGACAGGATATCAAAAGATTCAGGTTTCTCCAGCGTATTGGTTGGGGTTTTGATACTCATCAGCCATTAACCCGATCTAAAGATAAATAAGCTTGTATAATTTATCTATTCAGTTTAACTTCCTTATTTGTACAAACCCTGTGCCACAGAAGTAAAGGGCATAGCCTAATGAGATCTTCAATGTATGTCAAGTCCGACTGTCAGTGACAGAAGAAAGACGCCAAGCTTTGTGGAGGTGGCAACATTCTCCTAAGGCAAGCATTTTTTTTTTTAAGTTTGAGTTTATTGAAGAAATAAGAAGGGAAGGAGAAGGGAGGGAAAAGGGGTATAATCATCATGGTAAGCATATACAAAGAATAAGCATTTCAATAAAAATTCTCAACAAAAGCAAAAATAACAAGCATGAGGATTACTTGAACAGAACCTACGTATAGGAATGAAAAATACCATATAATGTAGTAGAACGCAATATCATAGCAAAAAGGCATTAAAGAAACAAGAAAATCATGGCGGCTTACGTACCTCAACTGTGTCAGGGTCTGGAGATGCGTGTGCTGGAGCAAAGGAGGAGAGATAGGATATCAAAGGGAGCCAAATCAGATCGTGTTTAATTGCTAGGGAAACGGGAGATACGTAATTGGTGTCTAGGCGGTGATGGAAGCAGACTGCATTCCACCAAGATTGATAGGAGACATTTGCAGCCTGCTTCCAATTAGAAGTATTGGTATGGAAAGCCACAGCAATTAGGAGGTCAAGTAGTAAATAATGGGAGGGAGATGCGGGAGAGACGGTGATAGGGAACCTAGAAAAACTTGTAAAGGGGAGAAGGGAATTTGAAGTTGGAAATTTTTTTGTATTTGCGTCCAAACTAGGTGCCAGAACTTGGAGAGAGGAGGGCACTCACACAACATGTGTTTGAGATCCGCAACGGGACAGGAACAGGACCAGCAAATAGTGGATGTATCAGGTGAAAAACGGGATAAAGCATGTGGAGTACATAAAGTTCTGCTATAAATAAAATATAAGGTTTGGGTAGTATTAGCAGCTCTAGAGGTTTTATGAAGCTTAGTCCATATTTTGTCCCAGAAAAGTATTGGCCAATACTGAGAAAGATCCAATTCCCATGCATTCTCGATCATAGACTTTAGTCTGTCAGTGGATTATCGGAAAAAGTTATAAATAGCAGAGGCTGAGGGAGACGTATTCAATAATAGAGAAGTAGCTTTGCGGTCCAAAGGAATATCGGTAGAAGGCTCCAAGGAGCGAAGATATAAGATCAGGACTGGGAGAAGGGCATTGTATTGCAATCGAGCAGGAGAGGGCAGGGAGGAAGAGGATTGAAGTTCCTGGAATGAGAGAGGAATATCTTGGGAAATTAATTGAGAGATCCAACACAATCCTCGAGAATGCCATGTCTTCCAAAATATGGTGCGATTACGAATTCTGAAAAGAGTTATGCCATATCGGTTGTTCGTGAATAGAAAGAAGGGAGGGATAAGATGATATTAGGTAAGGGAGAAGGAGAGTACGGGAATGAGAAATAACAGGCATACGAAAGCGAACTAAAGAAGACATGAAGGATAAGAATTCACGAAAGGTAAAGGGGGACAGAAATGAAGATTCCATACTTAGCCAGACAGGTGGATAGTGCGGAAGATCAGAAGAGAACCAACGGGTCGATTGTTTCAGAGAGAAAGCTCGGTGGTATTCTCTTAAATCCGGAAAGCGTACACCAGACTGGGCCTTATCTTTGCGCAATGAAGCCAAAGCTATCCGAGAACGCTTGCCATTCCATAAGAATTTCAGCAACAAGGAATCAATCCGTTTAAAGAAGGAAACTGGAATGTGCACTGGAAGCATGGAAATGGTATAGAGAAGAAGAGGGGATAACATCATTTTTATAATTGAGCCGACCCCACCAGGACAGAAAGAGCGGGTGCCAACGTTGAATAGCCGTGTCCATTTTCTTGAAGACATAATCAAAATTAAATTTGAGCATATCAGACAGGAGAGGAGCTAACCAAACACCCAGATATTTGATCCTAGACGGTTGCCATGAGAAACCCGTTTGGGAAAAAAGATGCTTTTGACAAATAGGGTTTAAAGGTAGGATCTCGCATTTATCAGCATTTAGGCGATAACCAGAGACCGCAGAGAAGGAAGACACCTGTTGGAGAAAAGAGGGAATAGAGGAAACAGGATCAGAGCAGTAAAAAAGAATATCGTTAGCATAGACCGAGAGTTTAACCTGACGCGAACCAAATTGAAAACCAGAAATACTGTTGTCCAGACGAATTTTGGTAAGAAAGGGTTCCAAGGCTAAAACAAAAAGTAGGGGGGATAAAGGACAGCCCTGTCGCACTCCTCTGTGCAACGAGAAATAATCCGAGGTCAACCCGTTGACAAAAATGGAAGCCTGTGGATTAGAATAAAGTAAAGAAATAATAGAGATGGATTTGGAAGAAAAGCCGATCCAGCGTAAGGCCTGAAACATAAAATCCCATCCAATCCTGTCAAAGGCTTTCTCCGCGTCTAAAGAAATAGCCGCGAAGGGAAGTGACAGTGAGGGAGCCTTGCTAAGTATATTAAGAAAAACACGGGAATTATCGGAAGAGAGACGGCCCTTAACAAAGCCTGATTGTTCAGGGCCAATGAGATCGGGTAAAAGGGGATCCATGCGCAATGCCAAAATTTTAGCCAGAATTTTATAATCCGTATTGACCAGGGAAATTGGTCTGTAATTTTTGCATAACGAGTGATCCTTATCTTCTTTGGGGATTAAACAGATTAAAGCCTGTTCGAAGGAGCCGCTGGAAGAACCCGCTGCAAGGAAGAATTGGAATAATAGTAACAGTTTAGGGAGAAGTAGAGTGGCAAAGTGGCTGTAGAATTCAATAGTGAACCCATCAGGGCCTGGAGACTTACCGTGTCGCAATTTAGAAACAGCATGGGAAATTTCAGAGCGCGAAATGTCCTGTTCTAGGGCAGCAAAATCAACTGAAGAGGCCGGGGGGGAGGGAAGCGAATGAAAATATGAAAGAAGATCCGTAGTCTCCGGGATGTGCTCGGGGGTATAAAGAATATCATAAAATTTAACAAACTCAGAAAGAATGTCTTTATCTTTAAAGTAAGTGTTCCCAGTGGAAGTCTTAATGGACTCAATCTTTGTACGCTCCTTTCTTATCTTTAAGTAATTGGCCAAAGGTTCCCCATTTTGTTTTTACCCCCATAATACCTAGAATTACATTTTAGCAAAAGGTTAGAAGCGGCATCAGTTGTAAACCTATTGAAGGAAATGTTCGCGTCAATAAGCTTTTTAAAAGAAATCTCAGATTTAGAGGCATGATAATCAAGCTCTAAATTCTTAATATTAGCTAAAATGCGTTCGGACTTGGCTTCTCGAAGTTTCTTTTGTCGGGCTACAAAATTAATAATAAAACCCCTAGAGGCTGGTTTAAAAGAATCCCAAACAGTAACAAAAGAGGAATCAGGGGTATGATTGAGAAGGAAAAATTCAGTGGCAAAGGCAGTAAATTCAGAACAGAAAGTAGGTTCCAAAAGCAAAGCATTATTGAAATGCCATCTGCCAGAGTGAGGGGAAAAAGGAAGTAGGTCAAGGTCCACATGAATCGGAGCATGGTCCGAGATTAGGATGGAACCAATATCAGAGCGTATAGTGTGCTGGGATAGGGATTTACTAAGGAAGATATGATCGATGTGGGATTGTGATTGATGTGGAGGGGAGTAAAAACTGTATTCCCGAAGATCAGGATTACACAATCTCCAGATATCCACCAAGGCATTATTTTGAAAGGTGTTAACAAATTGAGAGTGCATCCTAGAGGGGATAAATTAAACCTTGGAATGACGATCGAGGAAGGAATCAACAACTTGGTTACAATCTCCCCCGAGAAGTATGTAATCTCTAGAAAGGGAGGACAGCTTAGTTGAAATAGAGGGCCAAAATAACCTGTCAATCCCAGTTGGGGCATACACATTAAAAAGAGTGAGAGGAATATTATCTATGAGCAGTTTAACAATAACCCATCGACCATCAACATCACATTCATGAGAAATTGAGGAAACATTTAACTTTTTATGTAATAAAATCACAACACCATTTTTCTTAAAAACTGTGGGGAAGCAAAAAACATGACCCACCCAACAACGCTTGAGTTTCAGAGCCTCCGTTTCAGAGAGATGAGTCTCCTGAAGGAGGGCAACATCAGACTTAAGTCTCGCTAAATGTGATAAAACCCTTTGCCATTTAATGGGGTTGTTTAAACCCTTAACGTTCCACGATGTAACACGGAATGGAATAGCAAAGAAAGACAGCTAACAGCAACATGCTTATTATTACAGAGAAAATAACTTGAGAAAACTGAGAGAATTGTAACAAATTGATGAAGGAGAGAGGGCAGAAGGAAAGAAAGCAAAGAGGAAGAAAAGGAAAGGAAAAGAAGGAAGGAACCACTATGAATATAATACTGAATCCAAGGTAAGGAAGGAGCAAACAAGGGGAAATGGGAGGTGAAAGAAAGTGAAAAAAGAGAGGAAAGAGCAAATGGTAAGAGATCAAATGTAGGAAAAAGGACAGAAACAAAAACCAACAAAAAGACAGTACATGTTCGAAACGAACGACTGAAAAACATACTTACGGAACGAAAAACTCAAGAACGAGGATGGGGTGATGGCGCCGGGAGACAGCGACGACAACATCCAGAACAAACATCGAACCTCAAATACCATGAGTCTAAGAACGCAGCATATATAAAACAGCATGGCACATCGGGGTAGGAGGAAAGAAGGAGATGTCTGTAAAAAGAAGAGAAATATGCAAATGAAGGGGAAGACGCGTCACAGGGAAACAAGAAAAAAATAAAATAATAAACTACAATTGAACTACAGAGGAGACACATGAGAGTGAAATGGCTGCTGGAAGAAGAGACAATAGGGGATTCACAACATCAGCAATAATGAAAAGACAACAGGATCATAACACAACGAGTTCCAAGAAAAAGTAGCAGGTCTTGTCAACCAGGTCTGGATATAGCCATAACATCTGGGCCTTGCCGTTGGAGAAACGCCTGCAAGGCTGCGGGGTCTTCATATGTGGTTGTTCTCTCTTTATATGTGACCTTTAAGAGACAAGGATGTAGTAGTCCATATCTAGCATTCAGGGCCCGAAGTTGAGGTCACATGTCCAAGAACTTCTTCCTTCGATCTGCAGTGGCCTTGGAGACATCTTGCGAAAGATAGAGGCGATGTCCTTCCCACATAATTTGCTTCTTGAGCTTGGCAGCTGAAAGGACCTGTAGTAGGTCAGTGAATTGCAGGAATAGCATAATGACACCTCTAGGCTTACTAGCGACCTTCGGACCAAGGCGATGAGCCCTTTGGATGTTGACGAAAGTTAAGGCCGGAGCATCTAAAATCTTGGCAATAAAGGATTGGAAGAAGACGGTGGGGTTTGGCCCCTCTGTAAGTTCTGGAAGACCATAAAGGCGTAGGTTGTTCCTACGATTCCTATTTTCCAAATCCTCCGTCTGACGTTTAAGTAGAAGAATCTCCACCTCCATTGACGGTATATGGGAACAAGAGGATTGCAAAGAGTCTGTAGAAGTTTCCAAAGTTTGAACACGTGACTCCAGAGTCGACCATTTTTCTTGCATAGCCTGCATGTTCTTTGTGGTTGCTTCCATAAAGGGTTTGAAAGCACGAAGTTCTTCCAAAATGAGATCCATGGAAGCGGATGAGGAATTACTCCCCGGGGATGGTGGATCTTTCTTCAGGCGCTTAGAGGAAGCTAGAGAGGACGGCAGCTTCCCTTTGTTGTTGCGCGCTTTGAGATGGCGCCTCGTATTAAATCTGATTTTGATGCCGTGACGCCCACCATGTCCCGAGGAGGAGAATCCGAGTCCGAGTCCACAGGCAACTGAGAAGTAGCAGCCAGCTCTAAATTCCGGAGTTTCCCCATGAAGAGTCTAAGAGTCAATAAAACAAAAGCAATAGGTCAATGATGAAAATGCAGGAGACCTGAATCCAAGGAAGGCAGGCGAACGTGAACCACAGGCTGAAGTTACCACAAGACGAAGCAAAGCTGAGTTGAAGCAAAAACAAGCATGGTCATGCAGAAGAAGAAAGAGATAACAAATGTATGAGAGGAAACACAGTTGTGTCCCTGTAAGACATCTCCCCCCATTAGGTGTCTTTCTAACCAAACATTATACAAAAAGAGATGCTTGAAGACATAAAAAATCGAAGTCAAGATCCATAAGTTCATCCATGGGTGTAAATATGAATGAGAAAACACTCCACACAAAGGTGTTTACACCGTACAAAATCGATAGCAACTGGGATCATTGCAATTCTTATATGTAGGGACCTACCACTAGTATTAAGGCCACAAACACAATAAAAGGTTCAGTCAATATCTCAATAAATTATTCCCTTGCTCAACTACCGATACACTAAGCTGGAGGCCTCGGTCAAAATGTTAACTTGGTACTTAGACATTTTTCAGAGCTTTTTCCTCTGGTCATCGAGCAAGGCAACTCATCATGCAGGATTTGCATCAACGTTGTTGGCTTGGTCCAGTGCGAGCCCTTGATCAATTCCTGAAAGTCTTGTCGACAGCTGGAGCTCCGGAGCTTTCAGTGGGATGAACCTCAAATCAAAGCCAGGTCTGGGTTCAACGTCAAGGGCTTGACTCTCGACAACAGGTCGGTCCACTTATGGAGCTTTTTACCAAAGTTGCTCCAAACCTCTGGAACATCTTCCTGAAGTTCCTCTCTTGGGTTCAGGGTGTCCAGAATACCAATTCACCTGGCCGCACTCCAGATGGGTCCTTCTTGATGGAGATGATGCAGATGGAGCTCTGTTAACCTGTTGCTTTCAGGGAGTCCACTCCATAATCCTTGTGAAGCAAGGCAAAGTCACTAGGGCTGTAGATCCAGATTGTGCAGCAGGTTCAGTCCTTAAGAGTGCAAACCTTTGGATGAAGATCAGGGTTCCATCAGGGCTATCCTTCTTCTCCTTGTTGTTTGAGGAGGGGATCTGAGCTGCTACACAGCTCTTCCATTTTTATCCAGTGTTCCTGGGTGACAAGTAGGGGGACACCCCTGACCAATGGGATGCAGGGTGCCACCCTCAAGTATTACAACTTCCTCCAAAGTGTGGCATATTCTTGTCCCAGAAAGCACTATTCTTCCAAAATCCTAAATAGATAAACTTTTTCCTGGAGGTTAAGATCTGGCTAAAGCCATCCCATTGGAATGGGTCAGTAACACTTCCCTTCCAGCCCCTCTCCTAATCTAATTACAGCGGCTCCTGTCTGGTGGGTGCAGGGTGTGGGGGTGAGACTGTGCTGCCCTTAACTGTAAATCCCTCATTGAAGACCAGTTTGACTACTCCACCCACATCCTTCCTTTTTCTCTGCAGCTTGCAGTACTCCTCCCAGAGGATTTTCTCTGTATCTTTTATGTGATAGTTCTAATAAATCTAACAGTGGAAAGTTGTTGGATTTATTCTAACTATCATTTTGATACATTGAAGTATATTTTTAGCTCCTTTCTCCAATAGTTACACTTTAATAAAGTTTTCCTATGTTAGTCTATGGAGCAATTGTGCTGCAATGGGGAAAACAAAATTGGCAGTTTTTCATTCACCAGGGCATATGAAACATCATTTATAATTGTCCTGCTTATAGATATAAGGCACCCTAACCCTGGGGCTTCCATGATGCGCAGCAGTGTTTGCTATGGCTTGGAGTGGAACCATAGCAAACGGCAATGTCCTGGGGGTGGGCACCCTAGTACATTGCTGGAGCCGGCCCTGGGGTGGTGGTGGATTTGCAGGGCCATGGAGGGCTCCTGGAGGGGTTCCGTTGCCCCCCACCCATCTTCAGTCCTCGGGGCCGGGGGTCCCCAACAGACACCCACACTTTACTTTTAAAAATAGCCCCGGGGAGGTGGCAGTCCCCGTGGCTAGGTGTGGGGAATAGAGCACCCCACGCATCTTTTAAAATATATCTCCTAGGAGGTGGCAGTCCCTGGGGCTGCGTGCCCCCCTCATTGAAGATAAATAGGCCTGGGGAGGCTGCGGTCCCTGGGTGGCCCCCTACATTGATGATAATTAGCCAAGGGAGGTGGCAGTCCCTAAAGTTGCGTGGGGGGGCTGGAGCTCCCCAACGCATTTTCTTAAACATTTAAGCCCCAGGGAGGTGATGGTCCCTGGGGCTGTGGGGAGGCGCGTAGCCCCCTCGCATTCAATTTAAGCCCCTGGGGGTTGCTGTCTCTAGGGCATGTGGGGGCCTGCATGGGGCCCCTCATCTCATTTTTAAATTGCCAGGGGACGAGGCCCACCCGAGGGCTTCAAGGAAACGAAGAGCGAGAGCCTGCGCTTAGTTTTAAAAAAAAGGTTTCATCCGGATTTGCGGATCCAATGCGAATCCCACTGAATGTTTAAAAAAAAATGCTTTTTGGGCCTTGGGGGTCCCTGTGGTGATTCCATCTAGAAACAATAACTGCTTAGGCTGCAATATGTTCAAAGACACCGCCATTAATTCACATTGAAATAAAATATTTAAAGATGGCTACATGCTGGCTGTAAGAAAGAAATGGATACAGGACAGCTCGTCTCCATAGGCAATGATCTGAGAACCCATGGGATCGGGTGCATGCACATTTTAAAGAATGATCATGTGACCCTACTTGGGAACCATTATTGAAAAAGACACTTTGCCGAAACGTGTCTACTGGTGAGATTGCCAATAACTTTTTTCTTTTTTAACGTCCCACAGAGTGCTCCATGACCCTGTTGGAATTTTGGTGGTGAATATATATATATTCACAGAAAAAAACATAGGTTTCAGGGGTGTTATAGTCAGCTGCCCATTTCACTCATACAAAACCATAGAAATTCCTCCGTTATAGTTAGTTCTGCTAACTATAACTCACGCACACGCAATGCACTGCTGATGATGTCACATATTGCATCATTCATGACATGGTCAGTGACTTCACTGATGACATCACTGATGACATCTCAAATGACATCACTGATGACATCACTGATGACATCATCCACTGAATGTGGTTTAGTTTGAAATTTAAATATGTATTATATATATACCAATCTGTATTGAAGATTGAGTGGATATATAACTGTCTGGATGGAGGATTTAGTAGCTGTCTAACTGTCTTTTTAAGTGAGTAATTAAAAGTGTCTCACTTAATACATGGATTAGTAACTAAACTATATGAATGTGTGCAGCACTGTCTCTGTTGTTGTATAACATGCTGCATCAGTTGGTCACTAACTACTTGAGTGTGTATATTAGTTATTGATTAGTTGGGTGAGTATTTGTATGGGACACTGAGTTTGTGTGTGGTTGGATGGGGTGTGTGTAACTCTATGCATAGATGTGTGAATGGTTGATTGACTAGGTGTATGGGTTTAAGAGTGCATGTGGAAACAGTTGTTTGGGTGACTGAGTGTATTTATTTGTGTGTTGGTGAGCGAATATATGTTTTAGTTGTACATCTTCAACAAATAAAAAAAATAAAAGGCATTGTATGTGAGAGTTGGTGTATATAAATAAGTATGTGTAAGAGTCAGTGATTGTGAGAGTAACTATATGAATGAGTGTATAATTGTAATGGTGCTTTTTTAACATATTAACGATGAGTTACTATGTGTTTGAATAAATGAGGTGTTGTTGGATAATTGTGTAAGTGAGTAAATTTAAGTGCGATACATTTTTTTTATGAGTGAGTAGGATGACTGCATAACCGACTAAGATGACTGCTGATGTGTCAATGTCTATATATGTGTATAAGTGCATTTGATAGTGTTCTATTAATTAATGACTGCACGTATAGATGATTCTGTTGTTGAATGGGTAGTTGTGTGTGTAGACTTAGGAATCAGTGAGTGGGTATGTAGTAACTGGTATTGGTGTGTCAATGGTTTCAAATATGGTACTCTGTATTTTACAGTGAGTGATGAAAAGTTATACTAGTGTATGATGAGGTGTATCAGATTTTCAGGTGGATGATGTCATCAGTGATGTCATTTGAGATGTCATCAGTGATGTCATCAGTTATGTCACTGACCATGTTATGAATGATGCAATATGTGACATCATCAGCAGTGCATTGCGGGCGCGTGAGTTATAGTTAGCAGAACTAACTATAACGGAGGAATTTCTATGGTTTTGTATGAGTGAAATGGGCAGCTAACTATAACACCCCACAAACCTATGGTTGTTTCTGTGAAATTCTAAGGTTTTTTAAATGCTAATTTCTAACTATAACGTCTCTGAAACCTATGTTTTTTTTCAGTGAATTTCAAAGGTTTTTTAAATGCTAACTTTTAAGTGTGATAGTAGTTATATCTATTTTTTTGTACTGATTTTCTACAAATTTTTTAACTGTTTATTTATCAATATTTTATTAATTAAATAACATTATATATTTTTCTGAAAATTGCAAAACAAATTTTTTTTTTAATTAAAACTGAAATATTGATGAATTTTCTTGTTTTCATTTTTTATTTTAATATATTTATATTATTTTCTTTAAAAAAAATTCCAATGCTTTTCGGAGCCACGCACTCAAAGTGTACACATCACAGTGGGTGCACGCATTCTAGCCGCCATTTTAGAAAAGTCATGAAGGATCCGCGTATGGTGTGCGACGGCTGCGTGTTTTTCAGTTACATCATATACATTTAATATCACGTGATATGCGCGATTGGTATGCGACCAGTCTGCGACTCCTGCTCCCGCGCATTCGCGACACATGCGCATTACGGTACGAGATGTTTGCGCGGTTGTGGGTCCCACGTGACATCATATACGTGCTGGGGCGCGCTGGGTGCACGACTCTCGCAAAAAAAAATTATGTTCCAAAATGATATGTATGTGTCTTTAATATACATATGAAGGCACGAGATTATGTAAGATATTCATCAAAATAATATATTTGTACTTATAATAAACTTATATTATTTTTAAATATATTTTTGCGAAGTCGGGTGCGTGCATCGTGAGTGCAGGAAACCAGGTCAGCAGAGCTGCTGTAGAGACAGAGAACCAGGTCAGCAGAGCTGCTCTAGAGCCTAAGAACTAGGTCAGCAGAGCTGCTCTAGAGCCAGAGAACCAGGTCAGCAGAGCTGCTGTAGAGCCAGAGAAACCAGGTCAGCAGAGCTGCTTTAGAGGGAGACAACCAGGTCAGAAGAGCTGCTTTAGAGCCAGAGAACCAGGCCAGCAGAGCTGCTTTAGAGCCAGAGAACCAGGTTAGCAGAGCTGCTTTAGAGCCAGAGAACCAGGTCAGCAGAGCCACTCTAGGGCCACAGAACCAGGTCAGCAGAGCTGCTTTAGAGCCAGAGAACCAGGTTAGTAGAGCTGCTCTAGAGCCTAAGAACCAGGTCAACAGAGCTGCTCTAGAGCCAGAGAACCAGGTCTGCAGAGCTGCTGCAGAGCCAGAGAAACCAGGTCAGTAGAGCTGCTTTAGAGGGAGAGAACCAGGTCAGCAGAGCTGCTCAAGAGCCAGAGAACCATGTCAGCAGAACTGCTTCAGAGCCATAGAACTGGGTCAGCGGAGGTGCTTTAGAGCCAGAGAACCAGGTCAGCAGAGCTGTTGTAGAGCCAGAGAACTAGATCAGCAGAGCTGCTCTGTAGCATAAGAACTAGGTCAGCAGAGCTGCTCTAGAGACAGAGAACCAGGTCAGCAGACCTGCTGTAGAGCCAGAGAAACCAGGTCAGCAGGGCTGCTTTGGAGAGAGAACCAGGTCAGCAGAGCTGCTTTAGAGCCAGAGAACCAGGTCAGCAGAGCTGCTCTAGCTGACACTGACTGACTGACACTGACTGCCTGCCACTGAATGATTGACACTGACTGACACAGATTGACTGACACTGATACTGACTGACACTGATTGACTGACACTGACTGACTGACTGACACTGACTGACACTGATTGACTCTGACTAACACTGATTGACTGACACTGACTGACTGAAACTGATTGACTGACACTGACTGACACTGATTGACTGACACTGACTGACTGACTGACACTGACTGACTGACACTGACTGACACTGACTGACACTGACTGACACTGACTGACTACTCTCTACTACTCTACTACTGACTCTCTACTACTCTCTACTACTCTCTCTCTACTACTCACTCTCTACTACTCACTCTCTACTACTCTCTACTACTCACTCTCTACTACTCTACTACTCTCTACTACTCACTCTCTACTACTCACTGTCAACTACTCACTCTCTACTACTCTACTACTCACTCTCTACTACTCACTCGCTACTACTCTCTACTACTCACTCTCTACTACTCACTCTCTACTACTCACGCTCTACTACTCTCTACTACTCACTCTCTACTACTCTCTACTTTTCACTCTCTACTACTCACTCTCTACTACTCACTCAACTACTTTCTACTACTCTCTACCACTCACTCTCTACTACTCACTCTCTACTACTCTCTACTACTCACTCGCTACAACTCTCTACTACTCACTCTCTACTACACTCTCTACTACTCTCTCTCTCTACTACTCTCTACAACTACTCTCTACTATTCACTCTCTACTACTCACACTCTACTACTCTCTACTACTCACTCTACTACTCTCTGCTGCTCTCTACCACTCACTCTCTACTACTCTACTACTCTCTCTCTACTACTCACTCTCTACTACTCTCTCTCTACTACTGTCTACTACTCACTCTCTACTACTCACTCTACTACTCTCTACTACTCACCCTCTAATACTCTCTCTCTACTACTCACTCTCTACTATTCACTCTCTACTACTCACTCTCTACTACTCACTCTCTACTACTCGCTCTCTACTACTCACTCTCCACTACTCACTCTCTAATACTCGCTCTCTACTACTCTCTACTACTCACTCGCTGCTACTCTCTACTACTCACTCTCTACTACGCTCTCTACTACTCTCTCTCTCTACTACTCTCTACAACTACTCTCTACTATTCACTCTCTACTACTCACACTCTACTACTCTCTACTACTCACTCTACTACTCTCTGCTGCTCTCTACCACTCACTCTCTACTACTCTACTACTCTCTCTCTACTACTCACTCTCTACTACTCTCTCTCTACTACTCTCTACTACTCACTCTCTACTACTCACTCTACTACTCTCTACTACTCACCCTCTACTACTCTCTCTCTACTACTCACTCTCTACTATGCATTCTCTACTACTCACTCTCTACTACTCACTCTCTACTACTCGCTCTCTACTACTCACTCTCCACTACTCACTCTCTAATACTCGCTCTCTACTACTCTCTACTACTCACTCGCTGCTACTCTCTACTACTCACTCTCTACTACACTCTCTACTACTCTCTCTCTCTACTACTCTCTACTACTACTCTCTACTATTCACTCTCTACTACTCACTCTCTACTACTCTCTACTACTCACTCTACTACTCTCTGCTGCTCTCTACCACTCACTCTCTACTACTCTACTACTCTCTCTCTACTACTCACTCTCTACTACTCTCTCTCTACTACTCTCTACTACTCACTCTCTACTACTCACTCTACTTCTCTCTACTACTCACTCTCTACTACTCTCTCTCTACTACTCACTCTCTACTATTCACTCTCTACTACTCACTCTCTACTACTCGCTCTCTACTACTCACTCTCCACTACTCACTCTGTACTACTCGCTCTCTACTACTCTCTACTACTCACTCTCTACTACTGTCTACTACTCTCTCTGCTACTCACTCTCTACTACTCTATTACTCTCTACTACTCGCTCTACTACTCACTCTCTACTATTCTCTACTACTCACTCTGCTACTCTCTCCTACTCTCTACCACTCACTCTCTACTACTTTACTACTCACTCTCTACTACTCTCTCTCTACTACTCACTCTCTAATACTCACCCTACTACTCTCTACTACTCACTCTCTACTACTCTTTACTACTCTCTATTACTCACTCTGTACTACTCACTCTCTACTACTCACTCTCTACTACTCTCTACTGCTCACTCTCCACTACTCATTCTCTACTACTCGCTCTCAACTACTCTCTACTACTCACTCTACTACTCACTCTCTACTACTCTACTACTCTCTCTACTTCTCACTCTCTACTACTCTCTCTCTATTACTCACTCTTAACTACTCTCTACTACTCACTCCCTACTACACACTCTCTACTACTTGCTCTCTGCTACTCTCTCTCTACTACTCTCTAGTACTCACTCTACTACTCACTCTCTACAACTCTCTACTACTCCACTACTCTCTACTACTCACTCTCTACTACTCACTCTCTACTACTGTACTACTCTCTACTACTCTCTCTCTACTACTCACTCTCTACTACTCACTCTCTACTACTCTCTACTACTCACTCTCTACTACTCACTCTACTACTCTTCTACTCACTCTCTACTACTCTCTCTCTACTACTCACTCTCTGCTATTCACTCTCTACTACTCACTCTCTACTACTCACTCTCTACTACTCACTCTCTACTACTCACTCTCTACTACTCGCTCTCTACTACTCTCTACTACTCACTCTCTACTACTCTCTACTACTCACTGTCTACTACACTCTCTACTACTACTCTCTACTATTCACTCTCTACTACTCACTCTCTACTACTCTCTACTACTCACTCTACTACTCTCTGCTGCTCTCTACCACTCACTCTCTACTACTCTACTACTCTCTCTCTACTACTCTCTCTCTACTACTCTCTCTCTACTACTCTCTACTACTCACTCTCTACTACTCACTCTACTACTCTCTACTACTCACTGTCTACTACTGTCTCTCTACTACTCACTCTCTACTATTCACTCTCTACTACTCACTCTCTACTACTCACTCTCTACTACTCTACTACTCTCTACTACTCTCTCTACTTCTCACTCTCTACTACTCTCTCTCTATTACTCACTTTCTACTACTCTCTACTACTCACTCCCTACTACACACTCTCTACTACTTGCTCTCTGCTACTTGCTCTCTACTGCTCTCTAGTACTCACTCTACTACTCACTCTCTACTACTCTCTACTACTCCATTAGTCTCTACTACTCACTCTCTACTACTCACTCTCTACTACTCTACTACTCTCTACTACTCTCTCTCTACTACTCACTCTCTACTACTCACTCTCTACTACTCTCTACTACTCACTCTCTACTACTCACTCTACTACTCTCTACTACTCACTTTCTACTACTCTCTCTCTACTACTCACTCTCTACTACTCACTCTCTACTACTCTCTCTCTACTACTCACTCTCTACTATTCACTCTCTACTACTCACTCTCTACTACTCGCTCTCTACTACTCTCTACTATTCACTCGCTACTACTCTCTACTACTCACTCTCTACTACACTATCTACTACTCTCTCTCTCTACTACTCTCTACTACTACTCTCTACTATTCACTCTCTACTACTCACTCTCTACTACTCTCTACTACTCACTCTACTACTCTCTGCTGCTCTCTACCACCCACTCTCTACTACTCTACTACTCTCTCTCTACTACTCTCTCTCTACTACTCACTCTCTACTACTCTCTCTCTACTACTCTCTACTACTCACTCTCTACTACTCACTCTACTACTCTCTACTACTCTCTACTACTCGCTCTACTACTCACTCTCTACTATTCTCTACTACTCAGTTTACTACTCTCTCCTCCTCTCTACCACTCACTCTCTACTACTCTACTACTCACTCTCTACTACTCTCCCTCTACTACTCACTCTCTAATACTCACTCTACTACTCTCTACTACTCACTCTCTACTACTCTCTACTACTTTCTACTACTCACTCTGTACTACTCACTCTCTACTACTCACTCTCTACTACTCTCTACTGCTCACTCTCCACTACTCATTCTCTACTACTCGCTCTCAACTACTCTCTACTACTCACTCTACTACTCACTCTCTACTACTCCACTACTCTCTCTACTTCTCACTCTCTACTACTCTCTCTCTATTACTCACTCTCTACTACTCTCTACTACTCACTCCCTACTACACACTCTCTACTACTTGCTCTTTGCTACTCGTTCTCTACTACTCTCTAGTACTCACTCTACTACTCACTCTCTACTACTCTACTACTCTCTACTACTCACTCTCTACTACTCACTCTCTACTACTCTGCTACTATCTACTACTCTCTCTCTCCTACTCACTCTCTACTACTCTCTACTACTCACTCTCTACTACTCACTCTACTACTCTCTACTACTCACTTTCTACTACTCTCTCTCTACTACTCACTCTCTACTATTCACTCTCTAATACTCACTCTCTACTACTCACTCTCTACTACTCACTCTCTACTACTCACTCTCCACTACTCACGCTCTACTACTCGCTCTCTACTACTCTCTACTACTCACTCTCTACTACACTCTCTACTACTCTCTCTCTCTACTACTCTCTACTACTACTCTCTACTATTCACTCTCTACTACTCACTCTCTACTACTCTCTACTACTCACTCTACTACTCTCTGCTGCTCTCTACCACTCACTCTCTACTACTCTACTACTCTCTCTCTACTACTCACTCTCTACTACTCTCTCTCTACTACTCTCTACTACTCACTCTCTACTACTCACTCAACTACTCTCTGCTACTCACTCTCTACTACTCACTCTCTACTACTCCACTACTCTCTACTACTCACTCTACTACTCACTCGCTACTATTCTCTACTACTCACTCTACTACTCTCTCCTGCTCTCTACCACTCACTCTCTACTACTCTCTCTCTACTACTCACTCTCTAATACTCACTCTACTACTCTCTACTACTCACTCTCTACTACTCTCTACTACTCTCTACTACTCACTCTCTACTACTCACTCTCTACTACTCTCTACTGCTCACTCTCCACTACTCATTCTCTACTACTCGCTCTCAACTACTCTCTACTACTCACTCTACTACTCACTCTCTACTACTCAACTACTCTCTCTACTTCTCATGCTCCACTACTCTCTCTCTATTACTCACTCTCTACTACTCTGTACTACTCACTCCCTACTACACACTCTCTACTACTTGCTCTCTGCTACTCACTCTCTACTACTCTCTAGTACTCACTCTACAACTCACTCTCTACTACTCTCTACTACTCCACTACTCTCTACTACTCACTCTCTACTACTCACTCTCTACTACTCTACTACTCTCTACTACTCTCTCCCTACTACTCACTCTCTACTACTCACTCTCTACTACTCTCTACTACTCACTCTCTACTACTCACTCTACTACTCTCTACTACTCACTCTCTACTACACTCTCTACTACTCTCTCTCTCTACTACTCTCTACTACTACTCTCTACTATTCACTCTCTACTACTCACTCTCTACTACTCTCTACTACTCACTCTACTACTCTCTGCTGCTCTCTACCACTCACTCTCTACTACTCTACTACTCTCTCTCTACTACTCACTCTCTACTACTCTCTCTCTACTACTCTCTACTACTCACTCTCTACTACTCACTCTACTTCTCTCTACTACTCACTCTCTACTACTCTCTCTCTACTACTCACTCTCTACTATTCACTCTCTACTACTCACTCTCTACTACTCGCTCTCCACTACTCACTCTCCACTACTCACTCTGTACTACTCGCTCTCTACTACTCTCTACTACTCACTCTCTACTACTGTCTACTACTCTCTCTGCTACTCACTCTCTACTACTCTTACTCTCTACTACTCGCTCTACTACTCACTCTCTACTATTCTCTACTACTCACTCTGCTACTCTCTCCTACTCTCTACCACTCACTCTCTACTACTTTACTACTCACTCTCTACTACTCTCTCTCTACTACTCACTCTCTAATACTCACCCTACTACTCTCTACTACTCACTCTCTACTACTCTCTACTACTCTCTACTACTCACTCTGTACTACTCACTCTCTACTACTCACTCTCTACTACTCTCTACTGCTCACTCTCCACTACTCATTCTCTACTACTCGCTCTCAACTACTCTCTACTACTCACTCTACTACTCACTCTCTACTACTCTACTACTCTCTCTACTTCTCACTCTCTACTACTCTCTCTCTATTACTCACTCTTAACTACTCTCTACTACTCACTCCCTACTACACACTCTCTACTACTTGCTCTCTGCTACTCTCTCTCTACTACTCTCTAGTACTCACTCTACTACTCACTCTCTACAACTCTCTACTACTCCACTACTCTCTACTACTCACTCTCTACTACTCACTCTCTACTACTGTACTACTCTCTACTACTCTCTCTCTACTACTCACTGTCTACTACTCACTCTCTACTACTCTCTACTACTCACTCTCTACTACTCACTCTACTACTCTTCTACTCACTCTCTACTACTCTCTCTCTACTACTCACTCTCTACTATTCACTCTCTACTACTCACTCTCTACTACTCACTCTCTACTACTCACTCTCTACTACTCACTCTCTACTACTCGCTCTCTACTACTCTCTACTACTCACTCTCTACTACTCTCTACTACTCACTGTCTACTACACTCTCTACTACTACTCTCTACAATTCACTCTCTACTACTCACTCTCTACTACTCTCTACTACTCACTCTACTACTCTCTGCTGCTCTCTACCACTCACTCTCTACTACTCTACTACTCTCTCTCTACTACTCTCTCTCTACTACTCTCTCTCTACTACTCTCTACTACTCACTCTCTACTACTCACTCTACTACTCTCTACTACTCACTGTCTACTACTGTCTCTCTACTACTCACTCTCTACTATTCACTCTCTACTACTCACTCTCTACTTCTCACTCTCTACTACTCTACTACTCTCTACTACTCTCTCTACTTCTCACTCTCTACTACTCTCTCTCTATTACTCACTCTCTACTACTCTCTACTACTCACTCCCTACTACACACTCTCTACTACTTGCTCTCTGCTACTTGCTCTCTACTGCTCTCTAGTACTCACTCTACTACTCACTCTCTACTACTCTCTACTACTCCATTAGTCTCTACTACTCACTCTCTACTACTCACTCTCTACTACTCTACTACTCTCTACTACTCTCTCTCTACTACTCACTCTCTACTACTCACTCTCTACTACTCTCTACTACTCACTCTCTACTACTCACTCTACTTCTCTCTACTACTCACTTTCTACTACTCTCTCTCTACTACTCACTCTCTACTACTCACTCTCTACTACTCTCTCTCTACTACTCACTCTCTACTATTCACTCTCTACTACTCACTCTCTACTACTCGCTCTCTACTACTCTCTACTATTCACTCGCTACTACTCTCTACTACTCACTCTCTACTACACTATCTACTACTCTCTCTCTCTACTACTCTCTACTACTACTCTCTACTATTCACTCTCTACTACTCACTCTCTACTACTCTCTACTACTCACTCTACTACTCTCTGCTGCTCTCTACCACCCACTCTCTACTACTCTACTACTCTCTCTCTACTACTCTCTCTCTACTACTCACTCTCTACTACTCTCTCTCTACTACTCTCTACTACTCACTCTCTACTACTCACTCTACTACTCTCTACTACTCTCTACTACTCGCTCTACTACTCACTCTCTACTATTCTCTACTACTCAGTTTACTACTCTCTCCTACTCTCTACCACTCACTCTCTACTACTCTACTACTCACTCTCTACTACTCTCCCTCTACTACTCACTCTCTAATACTCACTCTACTACTCTCTACTACTCACTCTCTACTACTCTCTACTACTTTCTACTACTCACTCTGTACTACTCACTCTCTACTACTCACTCTCTACTACTCTCTACTGCTCACTCTCCACTACTCATTCTCTACTACTCGCTCTCAACTACTCTCTACTACTCACTCTACTACTCACTCTCTACTACTCCACTACTCTCTCTACTTCTCACTCTCTACTACTCTCTCTCTATTACTCACTCTCTACTACTCTCTACTACTCACTCCCTACTACACACTCTCTACTACTTGCTCTTTGCTACTCGTTCTCTACTACTCTCTAGTACTCACTCTACTACTCACTCTCTACTACTCTACTACTCTCTACTACTCACTCTCTACTACTCACTCTCTACTACTCTGCTACTATCTACTACTCTCTCTCTACTACTCACTCTCTACTACTCTCTACTACTCACTCTCTACTACTCACTCTACTACTCTCTACTACTCACTTTCTACTACTCTCTCTCTACTACTCACTCTCTACTATTCACTCTCTAATACTCACTCTCTACTACTCACTCTCTACTACTCACTCTCTACTACTCACTCTCCACTACTCACGCTCTACTACTCGCTCTCTACTACTCTCTACTACTCACTCTCTACTACACTCTCTACTACTCTCTCTCTCTACTACTCTCTACTACTACTCTCTACTATTCACTCTCTACTACTCACTCTCTACTACTCTCTACTACTCACTCTACTACTCTCTGCTGCTCTCTACCACTCACTCTCTACTACTCTACTACTCTCTCTCTACTACTCACTCTCTACTACTCTCTCTCTACTACTCTCTACTACTCACTCTCTACTACTCACTCTACTACTCTCTGCTACTCACTCTCTACTACTCACTCTCTACTACTCCACTACTCTCTACTACTCACTCTACTACTCACTCGCTACTATTCTCTACTACTCACTCTACTACTCTCTCCTGCTCTCTACCACTCACTCTCTACTACTCTCTCTCTACTACTCACTCTCTAATACTCACTCTACTACTCTCTACTACTCACTCTCTACTACTCTCTACTACTCTCTACTACTCACTCTCTACTACTCACTCTCTACTACTCTCTACTACTCACTCTCTACTACTCTCTACTACTCTCTACTACTCTCTACTACTCACTCTACTACTCACTCTCTAATACTCTCTACTACTCACTCTCTACTACTCACTCTTCTACTCTCTACTACTCACTCTCTGATACTTTCTCTACAACTCTCTACTACTCTCTACTACTCACTCTCTACTCTCTATTACTCGCTCTCTACTCTCTACCTCTCTACCTCTCTCTACCTCTCTCTCTACTACTCTCTACCTCTCAACCTCTACATCTCTACCCCTACACCTCTACCTATACACCTCTACCTCTCTACCTCTATGTACATGCACACATATGCACATATATATATGCGTATGCATTTATATATATGTATGTATATATATATATATATATATATATATATACATATATAAACATATAAATATAATCTGCATATCTATATAAATATAAATGTATGCAAACATATACATATACATATATGCATACATATGCATGGTATGTACATGAAAGTTTGAAAAACTCTAATAAAAGCAAAGCTAAAAACCCACCTAATTACAAACAGAATTGCTTTAACTTAAACGAGGGCGAGACCTATTGCATTTTCAATGCTTGTTTACTTTGATTCCATCAAGAAGGTATTCAGACGTGTCACACATTTTCCATAACTTCTGAATGGTAGCACTCTAGTTGCTCATTAGATCACTGTAGTAAAGCTACTGCTCACCAGGGAAGTCTGCTGCTGGTATTCAAAGGGCATGTTTCAGTCTGCATGTCAGAATTTTTTAATGAAATGGAAGAGGATTTGAGAAGTCAAAATGTGCCCTAATCTTTCTTTCTGCAGCACTAATCATAATTTCTATGGCAAAATGAACCCCCTCATTTTGTTCCTTTGCAAATAAATGTTTTAAGTGTTACCACGTTATTCCAATCAAGATGGCATCAGGTGTGCCATACTTTTGTCATAAGTTAGACTGTTAGCGCTCTAGTTGTTCTTTAAAACACTTTGGGATATTCTGTCATTGGGCTATACTTGGGCTACATCGCGGTGATATTTGTGCTACATTTGGGCTCTTTTGTCTCTGGTGGCCATCTTGGGAGACTTATTTGTTTTGAAGTTTCCTAATTTCCTCATTTACAACAGTCTCCTCAGTAGGAAATACTTTCAGGTTTTTTAATTTCATTCCATCAAGAAGGCATTCAGATGTGTCACACATTTGCCATAAATTCGGAATGTTAGCACTCTAGTTGCTTATTAGATCACTGTAGTAAAGCTACTGCTCACCAGGGAAGTCTGCTGCTGGTATTGAAAGTGCATGTTTCAGTCTGCATGTCAGAATTTTTTTATGAAATAGAAGAGGATTTGAGAAGTCACTCAAAAATGTGCCCTAATTTTCTTTTTTCCGCACTAATCATAATTTCTATGGCAAAATGAACCTCCTCATTGTGTTCCTTTTAAATTAAACTACTCACTCTCTACTACTCACTCGCTACTACTTTCTACTACTCACTCTCTACTACTCTCTCTCTACTACTCTCTACTACTCACTCTCTACTACTCTCTACTACTCACTCTACTGCTCTCTACTACTCTCTACCACTCACTCTCTCCTACTCTACTACTCACTCTCTACTACTCTCTACTACTCTCTCTCTACTACTCCCTCTCTACTACTCACTCTACTACTCTCTACTACTCACTCTCTACTACTCACTCTCTACTACTCTACTACTCTCTACTACTCTCTACTACTCACTCTACTACTCACTCTCAACTACTCACTCTCTACTACTCTTTCTACTACTCACTCTCTACTACTCTCTACTACTCACTCTGCTACTCTCTACTACTCTCTACCACTCACTCTCTACTACTCTACTACTCACTCTCTACTACTCTCTATTTACTACTCACTCTCTACTACTCACTCTACTACTCTCTTCTACTCTCTCTCTACTACTGACTCTCTGCTACTGACTCTCTACTACTCTACTACTCACTCTCCACTACTCACTCTCTACTACTCGCTCTCTACTACTCTCTACTACTCACTCTACTACTCACTCTCTACTACTCTACTACTCTCTACTACTCTCTCTGCTACTCACTCTCTACTACTCACTCTCTACTACTCACTCTCTACTACTCTACTACTCTCTACCACTCTCTCTGGTACTCTCTCTCTGCTACTCACTCTCTTCTACTCTCTACTTCTCACTCTCTACTACTCACTCACTACTACTCTCTCTCTACTACTCACTCTCTACTACTCGCTCTCTACTACTCTCTACTACTCACTCTACTACTCACTCTCTACTACTCTACTACTCTCTACTACTCTCTCTGCTACTCACTCTCTACTACTCACTCTCTACTACTCACTCTCTACTACTCTACTACTCTCTACCACTCTCTCTACTACTCTCTCTCTGCTACTCACTCTCTTCTACTCTCTACTACTCACTCTCTACTACTCACTCTCTACTACTCTCTACTACTCACTCTCTACTACTCTCTACTACTCTCTACTACTCTCTACTACTCACTCTACTACTCACGCTCTACTACTCTCCACTACTCACTCTCTACTACTCACTCTTCTACTCTCTACTACTCACTCTCTGATACTTTCTCTACAACTCTCTACTACTCGCTACTACTCACTCTCTACTCTCTATTACTCGCTCTCTACTATCTACCTCTCTACCTCTCTCTACCTCTCTCTCTACTACTCTCTACCTCTCTACTTCTACATCTCTACCTCTACACCTCTACCTATACACCTCTACCTCTCTACCTCTATGTACATGCACACATATGCACATATATATATGCGTATGCATTTATATATATGTATGTATATATATATATATATATACATATATAAACATATAAATATAATCTGCATATCTATATAAATATAAATGTATGCAAACATATACATATACATATATGCATACATATGCATGGTATGTACATGAAAGTTTGAAAAACTCTAATAAAAGCAAAGCTAAAAACCCACCTAATTACAAACAGAATTGCTTTAACTTAAATGAGGGCGAGACCTATTGCATCTTCAATGCTTGTTTACTTTGATTCCATCAAGAAGGTATTCAGACGTGTCACACATTTTCCATAAATTCTGAATGGTAGCACTCTAGTTGCTCATTAGATCACTGTAGTAAAGCTACTGCTCACCAGGGAAGTCTGCTGCTGGTATTCAAAGGGCATGTTTCAGTCTGCATGTCAGAATTTTTGAATGAAATGGAAGAGGATTTGAGAAGTCAAAATGTGCCCTAATCTTTCTTTCTGCAGCACTAATCATAATTTCTATGGCAAAATGAACCCCCTCATTTTGTTCCTTTGCAAATAAATGTTTTAAGTGTTACCACGTTATTCCAATCAAGATGGCATCAGGTGTGCCATACTTTTGTCATAAGTTAGACTGTTAGCGCTCTAGTTGTTCTTTAAAACACTCTGGGATATTCTGTCATTGGGCTATACTTGGGCTACATCTCGGTGATATTTGTGCTACATTTGGGCTCTTTTGTCTCTGGTGGCCATCTTGGGAGACTTATTTGTTTTGAAGTTTCCTAATTTCCTCATTTACAACAGTCTCCTCAGTAGGAAATACTTTCAGGTTTTTTACTTTCATTCCATCAAGAAGGCATTCAGATGTGTCACACATTTGCCATAAATTCGGAATGTTAGCACTCTAGTTGCTTATTAGATCACTGTAGTAAAGCTACTGCTCACCAGGGAAGTCTGCTGCTGGTATTGAAAGTGCATGTTTCAGTCTGCATGTTAGAATTGTTTTATGAAATAGAAGAGGATTTGAGAAGTCACTCAAAAATGTGCCCTAATTTTCTTTTTTCCGCACTAATCATAATTTCTATGGCAAAATGAACCTCCTCATTGTGTTCCTTTTAAATTAAACTACTCACTCTCTACTACTCACTCGCTACTACTTTCTACTACTCACTCTCTACTACTCTCTCTCTACTACTCTCTACTACTCTCTACTACTCACTCTCTACTACTCTCTACTACTCACTCTTCTGCTCTCTACTACTCTCTACCACTCACTCTCTCATACTCTACTACTCACTCTCTACTACTCTCTACTACTCTCTCTCTACTACTCCCTCTCTACTACTCACTCTACTACTCTCTACTACTCACTCTCTACTACTCACTCTCTACTACTCTACTACTCTCTACTACTCTCTACTACTCTCTACTACTCACTCTACTACTCACTCTCAACTACTCACTCTCCACTACTCTTTCTACTACTCACTCTCTACTACTCTCTACTACTCACTCTGCTACTCTCTACTACTCTCTACCACTCACTCTCTACTACTCTACTACTCACTCTCTACTACTCTCTATCTACTACTCACTCTCTACTACTCACTCTACTACTCTCTTCTACTCTCTCTCTACTACTGACTCTCTGCTACTGACTCTCTACTACTCTACTACTCACTCTCCACTACTAACTCTCTACTACTCGCTCTCTACTACTCTCTACTACTCACTCTACTACTCACTCTCTACTACTCTACTACTCTCGACTACTCTCTCTGCTACTCACTCTCTACTACTCACTCTCTACTACTCACTCTCTACTACTCTACTACTCTCTACCACTCTCTCTACTACTCACTCTCTACTACTCACTCTCTACTACTCTCTACTACTCTCTCTCTCTACTAAATACTCTCTAATGCTTGCTCTCTACTACTCACTCTACTACTCACTCTACTACTCACTCTCTACTACTCCCTACTACTCACTCTACTACTCACTCTCTACTACTCTCTACTACTCACTCTCTACTACTCCACTACTCTCTACTAATCACTCTCTACTACTCACTCTCTACTACTCTCTGCTACTCACTCTGTACTACTCTCTCTCTACTACTCTCTACTACTCACTCTCTACTACTCTCTACCACTCACTCTCTACTACTCTCTCTCTACTACTCTCTACTACTCACTCTACTACTCCTTCTCTACTACTCTCTCTCTATGCTACTCAGTCTCCACTACTCACTCTCTGCTACTCACTCTCTAATACTCACTCTCTACTACTCTCTACTACTCACTCTCTACTACTCTCTACTACTCACTCTACTACTCACTCTTTGCTATGCTCTACTACTCTCAACTTCTCACTCTCTACTACTCTCTACTACTCACTCTCTACTACTCTACTACTCTCTCCTACTCACTCTCTGCTACTCTCTCTGCTACTCTCTACTACTCTCTACTCTCTATTACTCATCCTCTACTCTCTACCTCTCTACCTCTCTCTACCTCTCTCTCTACTACTCTCTACCTCTCTACCCCTACCTCTCTACCTCTACGTCTCTACCTCTACACCTCTACCTCTCTACCTCGCTCTACCTCTCTCTACACGCACACATACGCACATATATGCATATGCATTTATATATATGCATGTGTATATATTACCTACTGGCGGTCGCCAGTAGGTAGTTATAGTTAGGACCCTGTTTCCATAGGAAATCCGCAACATTCTATTTGGAATAACTTTGGCGCTGGTCGACGAATCCTCGCGAAATTTTCAAAACTAATGGGGCGCTACGCTCCGCTCCTACCCTGAAAGTCTCGGGGGGATTCGTCAAGCGGGGGCTGAGAAAAAAGGGGGGTCCCAAAACGCGTTTTCCCCATGCATTTTTCCATAGGACCTTTAGACACAGCTACAGCCCGAACGGCTGAACAGAATTACTTGTAATTTGGCAGAGAGGTAGTCCTCAGGTCAAGGAAGTGCCTTTTGTAGGTCTGGTGTAAATCTGTTCAGTAGTTCCTGAGAAAATAGCATTTAAATCAATATATATATCTGTAAGCGCGCTCCGTGCGCTTACCGTGCGCTTACGGTAAGCTTCCCGTACGCGTACGGTGCCGTGCGCGAGCTCAAATCTGATTGGTTGTCACATGACTGTAAACATTCGAATCGGACGAAATCAGGAAGTGTCGGCCGCCATTTCGTGTGTTTCACACAGAGAAAAAAAGGGAGATAACGTGAAAGGGGGCAAGGAAGAGAGTTACAGACCCCCTAACATTTGAAAGGGGGTCAAAGAAGGACACAAAAGTACAAAAAAAACATTTATTAATTTTAAAAAAAAATCGCGGTGTACGCGTACGGTAAGCTTACGGTAAGCTTACCGTACGCGTACGGTAGAAAAAAAGAAATAAAATTCAGATTGAAGTGTTTAGATATTAGGGGGCTCTAAAAAGAGCCGTTGTGTTTTTGAAGTGATTTTTTAGTGGTACCTACAAGTAAGTACCGATGCAGAGTCTAAGGTTCAAGAGGAGGACTCTGTTCCCTTCATCATTGAAGTGTACACCATCTCCTCTATAAATGTCTTGCATGTCGTAACGCAAGTTGTTGTGGTAAATGGAACCCATACCATAGTCTCGGAGGAAAGCAGAAACAGATTTGTTGACGTGCTTTCTTGCTTTGTCAATCTGCGGACAAAAATGATTGGACCAGTTCCATTTTTGCCTTTGGCATATGTTAGAATACACAAAGGCAGTTTTAGGTAAAAGTGAAAACAGTTGTGCAAAGGTCTCCTTCATAAGCATTTCCAGACCTACCCCAGTCAAAGTGCCTAGGTCATTGCCACCACAGTGCACTATTATGAGGTCAGGGTGTTGGATTTGCATGAAGAATTTCACCAATGGCATCAATTGGTGCCACTTTAACCCTCTCTGACCAATCCATTTAATGTCTACATTTGGCAAAGCAAGGTCTCTCACCATACCTGTTTTCTCTGCATACTTTTCACTCCAGAAGACATAGCTGTGCCCTACAATCCACACTGTGAACATCTTCAAAGGAGATCTGGATGCACTCAGGAGGTGTATTTCAGTAGAAAGGGAAAAAGAAATGAAAGACAGTTTGGAAATGGAGGCATACATATTTTTTTTAAATAAAAAGAACTCATTGGCTGTTTCATACCATTCTACACTAAAAACTAGGCTGTACGTGTCAATTTATAGAAGCATGTTTTGTATTGGTACAGAAAAATGTGTTACCAAAGAACATTACTATGGATTTGCTGTTAGGTTAGAAAAGTCAAGCACTCTTGCTCTTTGAAAATGAAACATTGTGTGGTGAACTTCTGACCTGACTTCACACAGCAGTGTTCCATGAGCTGTTGCTATGGTAGCAGGCAGAAGTCAAGTTGGGGGAAGGGTACTAGGCAGAAGTCAAGTTGGGGGAAGGGTACTTTTGGAAAAGGGTTGGTTTTCAACCAATAGAAATGTGTGATTACATTTGAAAAAAAGGGGGAAGCACTGAGATTTGAAATTAACATGTATATGTGTGGAAAAAGAGAGGGAAACATTGCCATTATCTGGTTTTGCTGAGAGGAGAGAGGTGTACAGAACAGAGATCCTGGCTCTGATAATCTGCTGTTTGAGTGCCACATTTCTTTCACAACTAACTAATTTTAAAGGTGATTTATGAGTTTGAGAGGGGATGTATGTGGTAAATTAAAAAATGAATAATAGAATTGGGATTCCTTTTGTTGAAGTTGTGTTTATCATTTTGTGTTTTGGGAGAAATTTAAATGTAAGGAACATGTAAAATATTATGGACTATGTTTTTACCATAAATTAAGGTGTACTGGTATAAATGAGGAATACTTTTAGGGTTTGAGGTTGCAGTCAGTAATGCAAATACATTCAGCATCACTAAGGCTGGTTGCCCTTGCTGGAGTGTAGTCATTCACCCAGGTTACACATGTTCCTGGTCTGGTTTGGACATGTGCTGTTTTCAGAATCTAAAAAGTGGATTGAAAATGTGTCAGACTGTAAAAGTACTTATCACTTGTCAAAAAAAGAGTAGTAAGTGTGCTTTCAAATTGGCAAAGAAATTTCGTTTTCTGACTAATATCAAACCATGACTCTGTGTGCAAAGAGGAATTATAGACAGAGATTTATTGCGTATTACTCTGGTAATTTTACATTTGCATTAGTAGGAAAAGGGCAGCTATTTTTCTGCAGAAGCAGACTCTTAGCACACACCCAGGTGCTTATCTTGTAGAATCATGCATAGTATTCACAACCGAGTGGGGTTTGAGGTTGCAGTCAGTAATGCAAATACATTCAGCATCACTAAGGCTGGTTGCCCTTGCTGGAGTGTAGTCATTCACCCAGGTTACACATGTTCCTGGTCTGAAAAAGCTGTTTGGACATGTGCTGTTTTCAGAATCTGAAAAGTGGATTGAAAATGTGTCAGACTGTAAAAGTACTTATCACTTGTCAAAAAAAGAGTAGTAAGTGTGCTTTCAAATTGGCAAAGAAATTTCGTTTTCTGACTAATATCAAACCATGACTCTGTGTGCAAAGAGGAATTATAGACAGAGATTTATTGCGTATTACTCTGGTAATTTTACATTTGCATTCGTAGTAAAAGGGCAGCTATTTTTCTGCAGAAGCAGACTCTTAGCACACACCCAGCTGCTTACCCTGTAGAATCATGCATAGTATTCACAACCGAGTGGGGTTTGAGGTTGCAGTGAGTAATGCAAAAACATTCAGCATCACTAAGGCTGGTTGCCCTTGCTGGAGTGTAGTCAGTCACCCAGGTTACACATGTTCCTGGTCTGAAAAAGCTGTTTGGACATGTGCTGTTTTCAGAATCTGAAAAGTGGATTCAAAATGTGTCAGACTGTAAAAGTACTTATCACTTGTCAAAAAAAGAGTAGTAAGTGTGCTTTCAAATTGGCAAAGAAATTTCGTTTTCTGACTAATATCAAACCATGACTCTGTGTGCAAAGAGGAATTATAGACAGAGATTTATTGCGTATTACTCTTGGTAATTTTACATTTGCATTAGTAAGAAAGGGGCAGCTATTTTTCTGCAGAAGCAGACTCTTAACACACACCCAGCTGCTTATCCTGTAGAATCATGCATAGTATTCACAACCGAGTGGGGTTTGAGGTTGCAGTGAGTAATGCAAAAATATTCAGCATCACTAAGGCTGGTTGCCCTTGCTGGAGTGTAGTCAGTCACCCAGGTTACACATGTTCCTGGTCTGAAAAAGCTGTTTGGACATGTGCTGTTTTCAGAATCTGAAAAGTGGATTCAAAATGTGTCAGACTGTAAAAGTACTTATCACTTGTCAAAAAAAGAGTAGTAAGTGTGCTTTCAAATTGGCAAAGAAATTTCGTTTTCTGACTAATATCAAACCATGACTCTGTGTGCAAAGAGGAATTATAGACAGAGATTTATTGCGTATTACTCTGGTAATTTTACATTTGCATTAGTAAGAAAGGGACAGCTATTTTTCTGCAGAAGCAGACTCTTAGCACACACCCAGCTGCTTATCCTGTAGAATCATGCATAGTATTCACAACCGAGTGGGGTTTGAGGTTGCACTCAGTAATGCAAATACATTCAGCATCACTAAGGCTGGTTGCCCTTGCTGGAGTGTAGTCATTCACCCAGGTTACACATGTTCCTGGTCTGAAAAAGCTGTTTGGACATGTGCTGTTTTCAGAATCTGAAAAGTGGATTCAAAATGTGTCAGACTGTAAAAGTACTTATCACTTGTCAAAAAAGAGTAGTAAGTGTGCTTTCAAATTGGCAAAGAAATTTCGTTTTCTGACTAATATCAAACCATGACTCTGTGTGCAAAGAGGAATTATAGACAGAGATTTATTACGTATTACTCTGGTAATTTTACATTTGCATTAGTAGGAAAGGGGCAGCTATTTTTCTGCAGAAGCAGACTCTTAGCACACACCCAGCTGCTTACCCTGTAGAATCATGCATAGTATTCACAACCGAGTGGGGTTTGAGGTTGCAGTGAGTAATGCAAAAACATTCAGCATCACTAAGGCTGGTTGCCCTTGCTGGAGTGTAGTCAGTCACCCAGGTTACACATGTTCCTGGTCTCAAAAAGCTGTTTGGACATGTGCTGTTTTCAGATTCTGAAAAGTGGATTGAAAATGTGTCAGACTGTAAAAGTACTTATCACTTGTCAAAAAAAGAGTAGTAAGTGTGCTTTCAAATTGGCAAAGAAATTTCGTTTTCTGACTAATATCAAACCATGACTCTGTGTGCACACAGGAATTGTTTTTAGATATTTAATTTGTGATGGTGTTATTGTGATTTTCACTTGTAGGAAAGGGGTACATAGTATTTTAAGATTGGAAAAGATCATAAAAAATATAGTAATATATTTAAATAAAATAAAGGATTTTTTTTTAGTTTTTTTCAGGTATTGCTGAAGAGCAGTGAACAAAATTTAAGATGCCTACAAAATCCAGACTAAGGAAAAACCACAAAAAATAATCTATATTTGAAGACAACTGGAGGACCTAAGTTAGTTGGAGATGCTCATGTTGGGAAAAAGAGAAAGTCTTCTGGTAAGCAGACAAAAGATTTTTTAAACAATATCTTCAAAAAAAGGAAAAATGTACAAAATGTCTGTACTGGAAAGAATGTTTTAAATAGAAAACAACAGGAAAAAATAGAGCATTTAGTTAATGCAAATATACCTTCAGAAACAATAAAGATTAACTTAAAAAGAAAAACAGCGTTTAAAGAGATTCGTAGAAAAATGTTTCAGAGAAGAGTTATGTCCAATTTAATAAAGGATGTGAAGAAATATAAGAAAAAAGCTAAATTTTATAAGAGAAAAAAAGAAATTGAAGCCATTGTAGCAAAGGCATTAGAATTAAAAAGGAAACTATTCATTTTAATTTTGAACAGGATGCGTACATTAGATAAAATGGTCAATGTACTGAAATCACAAAGCAATAGGAAAAGACTAGTGAAAAGAACAAACTTTTGTAAAGTGTTTTTAGGAGAATGGATGCATAGTTCAAGTAGTAAACCTTTTTTTAATGAAGAGAGTTATCTTCAAAGTAATAGTTTGCTGCATGCAGTTGACACCAGAGGTCGTGCTTATGAAGTGAAAAATGGTTGTATAATGGAGAAGGAGAAAATGGTTCCAAGAGATGAGGAACAAGTGATGGCGGATGAGGCTATGGGGAGACGTCCTAAAGCCCCAGTGTACACTTGGAATTGTAGTAGTATTTGCACTGTGCGTCAGGAATCTATTGACAAATTTCGAGAGTTTCTAAGAGAATATAGTAAAAAAAGTATAAAACAGAAGATTTGGTTGCAGGGACATTCTCTGGCTTGTCTATCTAGAAAAGTGTGTAAAAGTGTTTTTCATCATTTTAGGATGCTGGCTGTTCATCATACTGAAATGAGAAAGTTTGTGAGACGATTGTATTTTGCTAAAAGTCCAGCAATAAAGTTAGATGAATTGAATAGGGCGCTGTTCCGTTGATCGGTATCAGATGTAGAGAAGGTTACTGATGAAATTCAGTTTTGTTACTTTGGTCCAGAACAAGAGAGTGCAGGTAATGACACAGTTATCGAGGAAGATGTGGAAGAGAATGTAGAACCCTCTGTAAGTAAGAAATTTGATGATCAAATGTCAAAATTTGCAATCATCTCTAAAGAAAGACCAAATATTACTTGTATTTGTTGCCGCAGAACTCATTATAAAAAACAAACCAGGAATGTTGATCTCTACAGAAAAAGTGAAAATGAAGATAATTATAAGTGGAAGGATTTTGCCACATATATATTTCTTGAAAATTGTTTTGATTTGGGTGAAGATCAGCGTATTTGTAAATACTGTTATAATAAGTTAGAAGAAAATAGAATGCCGACCAGAGCTGTACATAATAATTTAGAATTGGATGCTATTCCTGCTGAACTTTCTGAATTAAATACATATGAGTCTATACTTATTCAATGTGTTCATCCGTTCCAGACCATAGTACGTATGGAGCCCAAAACTGGTAAATTACCTCCTTCAGATTTACTGAGAGGTTTAAAAGGTAGAGTGGTGTATTTGAGATGTCATCAGTGATGTCATGAGTGATGTCACTGACCATGTCATGAGTGATGTAATCTGTGACGTCATCAGCAGTGGATTGCGGGTGTGTGAGTTATAGTTAGCTTAACTAACTATAACGGGGGAATTTCATTGGTTTTTTACAAGTAAAATGTCCAGCTAACTATAACGTGTGTGAAACCTATGGTTTTTTCACTGAATTTGCAAGGTTTTTTAAATGCTAATTCCTAACTATAACGTGTGTGAAACCCATGGTTTTTTCACTGAATATATATATATACATACATATATAAACATATATATAATCTGCATATCTATATAAATACAAATATAAATGCATGCATACATATACATATTTGCATGTTATGTACATGACATTTTGAAAAACACTAATAAAAGCAAAGCTAAAAAGCCACCTAATTACAAACAGAATTGCTTTAACTTAAACGAGGGCGAGACCTATTGCATTTTCAATGCTTCTTTACTTTGGTTCCATCAAGAAGGCATTCAGATGTGACACATTTGCCCTAAATTCTGAATGGTAGCACTCTAGTTCCTCATTAGATCACTGTAGTAAAGCTACTGCTCACCAGGGAAGTCTGCTGCTGGTATTCAAAGTGCATGTTTCAGTCTGCATGTCAGAACTTTTTAATGAAATAGAAGATGATTTGAGAAGTGAAAATGTGCCCTAATTTTTCTTTCTGCAGCACTAATCATAATTTCTACGGCAAAATGAACCCCCTCATTTTGTTCCTTTGTAAATTAAATGTTTTAAGTGTTACCACTTTATTCCAATCAAGATGGCTTCAGTTGTGCCATACTTTTGTCATAAGTAAGACTGTTAGCGCTCTAGTTGTTCTTTAAAACACTCTGGGATTTCTGTCATTGGGTTATATTTGGGCTACATCTCAGTGAAATTTGTGCTACATTTGGGCTCTTTTGTCTCTGGTGACCATCTTAGGAGACTTGTTATGAAGTTTCCTAATTTCCTGATTTACAACAGTCTCCTCAGTAGGCATACTGTCAGTTTTTTACTTTGATTCAATGAAGAAGGCATTCAGATGTTTCACACATTGCCATAAATTCAGAATGTTAGCACTCTAGTTGCTCATTAGATCACTGTAGTAAATCTACTGCTCACCAGGGAAGTCTGCTGCTGGTATTGAAAGTGCATGTTTCAGTCTGCATGTCAGAATTCTTTAATGAAATAGAAGAGGATTTGAGAAGTCACTCAAAATGTGCTCTAATTTTTCTTTCTGCAGCACTAATCATACATTCTATGGCAAAATGAACACCCTCATTGTGTTCCTTTTTAAATTAAATGTTTTAAGAGTTACCACTTTATTCCAATCAAGATGGCTTCAGGTGTGCCATACGTTTATCATAAGTAGGAGTGTTAGCGCTCTAGTTGTTCTTTGGAACACTCTGGGAAGGTGCAGTAGAACACAAAGGAATCAATTGACAGTCTCTGCCCTTGTTGGATGTGTACATGTTTTACTGAGAATGTCAGACTTCATTCTCACATGAATGAGAAAGATAATGTGAATTTACAGAAAATATGCTCTCAGTTTAGCTTATAGATCACCTTCCAAACCTCTGTGGGAAAAGCATGTGAAAATAGTTTTCTCTCAAACATGATTCATGATATCCCAGCAGAAGGCTTTTTCACATGATAAAATCACCTTAGAACATACCACAATTCCTAAAATGAGTATGGTACCATCAACAAATGATTTATAATGTAACTGAAGTCTTAAAACCTTCTATTAACTGCAATGCTTTTTAATGAGGTGCTATCATGTATATTGGTCCCAAGATGGCTGCCAACACTTCTTGGATGAAGTGCTGACAGCGAATCAGATCTCACGATGAGATGTGTGGTTAGGCTCCGCCCAGATATATATGTATCTATCCTGAAAATTTAACGGTGATTCATCAAGCGGGGGCCGAGAAAAAAGGGGGTCCTAAAACGCGTTTTCCCCATGCATTTTCCCATAGGACCTGTTGACGCAGTTACAGCCCGAAGTGCTTAACGGAATTACACCAAATTTGGCAAAGAGGTAGTCCTCAGTTCAGACTCGTGCCTTTTGCTTAAATGGTGTAAATCCGTTGAGTAGTTCCTGAGAAAATCAAAAGTAAAATCACATATATATTTGGGCTGAGCCTAACCACACATCTCATCGTGAGATCTGATTGGCTGTCAGCACTTCATCCAAGAAGTGTTGGCAGCCATCTTGGGGCCATAAGTGGCCTGAGGAGGGGGGCAAGGCAGCCCCCTCCTAAAGAATTAAAAAAACAAAAACAGGCCATGACCCGGGGGTTGGGGTCCCCGGGGATGATTAAGGCCTTGGGAGGGCCAAATGTATTATTAGGGTGCAGGCCCTGGGGGATGGGGTCCCCAGGGCCAGTAAATTAGAAAAAGAAGGGGGGCCACACAGCCCTCCTTCTTAAAAAAATAAAATAAATAAAAGACCGGCATCGCGCTGGAGGCCACGCCCCCTCCTTGCAGCGCACCCTGGCCAGTTGTAAGTTGAGGACTTAATTCCCCTTTAATACTGAGGGTCCCTGAGGGCCAACTAGCCCAACAGGTAGCTCCAGTATGCGCCAGGGTGCTGCGTTGCAGACAGGTGTTCCGAGGCCACGCCCCTTTTTACAACTCTATGCAACACAGCTCTGTGGTGCTTACTGGAGGTACCTAGTGGGCTAGTTTGACCCTAGGGACCCCTAGGATTCAAGCAGACTTAATCTCTCAACTTAGAACGGCCACAGGGCGCGTTTACACAGTGGTGAAGGGAGGGGACGGGACCTGAGGTGACGTGTGCAAACACGCCCTGTGGCGCGTTTTAAGTTGGGGAAATATTTTCCCTTCAATCCTGAGGGCCCCTGGGGGCTAACTAGCCCACCAGGTGCTTCCAGTAAGTGCCACTGAGCTGCGTTGCAGAGAGGTGGTCCAGGCCGTGTCACTTTTTACACCTCTCTGCAACGCAGCTCTGTGGCGCTTACTGGAGGTACCTAGTTGGCAAGTTGGACCCTAGGGACCCTCAGGATTCAAATGAAATTAATCTCCCAACTAAAAACGGCCACAGGGCGTGTTTACACAGTGGTGAAGGGAGGGGACGGAGCCTGAGTTAACGTGGGCAAACAAGCCCTGTGGCGCGTTTTAAGTTGTGGCAATAATTCCCCTTCAATCCTGAGGGACCCTGGGGCCCAACTATCCCACCAGGTGCTTCCAGTAAGCGCCACTGCGCTGCGTTGCAGAGAGGTGGTCTAGGCCGTGCACCTTTTTACATTTCTCTGCAACGCAGCTCTGTGGCGCTTACTGGAGGTACCTAGTGGTCTAGTTGGACCCTAGGGACCCTCAGGACTCAAGGGGACTTAATCTCTCAACTTAAAATGGTCACAGGGCGTGTTTACACAGTGGGGAAGTGAGGGGACGGGGCCTGAGGGGACGTGTGCAAACACGCTCTGTTGCGCATTTTAAGAGGTAGTTTTAATCCCCTGCCCTATTATATACTAGGGGCTTACAGAGGAGGTCATGCTGATCACAGGGGGACCCCAACGCATAGTGTTCCCTAGTGTATGTAGGTGTTTTCACTGTATTCTGAGTGTCTTTTAACATAGCACTGGCTCTAGGACTGGTTAGTCAGACTCAGTTACCACCAGTATCCGTCTGAAAAAGTTGAGGGTACAGGATGATTTTGCAACAAGGCTTCTTTCTGCTCTTCTGTTTGTTCTTTCTGCACGTTATCCTTCTTCCTGCACTTTTCTTCGTCTTTGAGGACTTCTGTTGCTTCTTTCTGCATTTCTTATTTTTCTTTCTGTGCGTTTTTTCTTCTTTCTTCACATGTCCTATCTCTGTAGGCATAGTTAGAAATTAGCATTTAAAAAACCTTAGAAATTCACTGAAAAAACCATAGGTTTCAGGGGCGTTATAGTTAGCTGGACTTTTCACTCGTACAAAACCATTGAAATTCCCCCGTTATAGTTAGTTCAGCTAACTATAACTCGCGCGCCCGCAATGCACTGCTGATGATGTCACATATTACATCACTCATGAGATGGTCAGTGACATCACTCATGACATCACTGATGACATCTCAAGTGACATCACTGATGACATCATCCTTGTGATAGAGTGGCAGACCTCCTCTCCCCCTAATATAACCTTTGATACACACATTCAAAAATAGAAACTAAAATTTTCAAAACAATGGACATACCAATATCAGTTACAACAACCTATTCAGTAATTCTAAGATCCACATACACATCCACTCATTCACCAACAGTCCTATACAGTCACTCATACATGTACTCACTCATCATATGTACTCATACACCTATACATCCTGTTACACAATGCCACCCATCCATAGAGTTACTCACACACATAGTCACACATGCTAATAAAGAATCAAACATCCATTTACTTGCATATACAGTTATGCACACACCACCACACTTACTTCTACAAAAACTTACACATACTTAGTCTTTTAAACAATCACTTATAGAAACACATACTTATTCATACAGGAACTCTTTCAATCTCTCACTCTCACATATACTCACTTATATACACCAATAGTCACATATACTAGTTTAAAACATATGTAGTTACTCATAGAGACACTATTGAGACAGTCATTCACTCACTAACACACCCATGCACACACTCATCCACCCATACAGTCCTGCACACATGCTGTCTTCAATACATACAAACAGTGAGTCACTCATTCATGCACCTATGCACTACGTAATACCCCCCCACCGAACCATACAGACATCAGACACTCATACTGATACTCAAAAAAACAACTAATAACCTATATAGACACTCATGTAGCTACTCACCAACCCATGCAGCCACTTATACACAAAGTGAGAGACTGATACAGATATTCTAATATTTAAACATTACTCACTAAGCCATGTATTCACTAAGATACACTTAATCAGTCAGTTATACAATCAATTTTTCAAAAACAAATCATTTGGGATAGGCAATGTTGATGTCGCCTCACTACGTTTTGGGCCCTTGCCTGCCGCGAGTACTTGGGCCTCCCACACAAGTGAGGCACCATTTTTACCGGGAGACCTGGGGGAACGCTGGGTGGTGGTAAATTTGTCTGAGCCCGGTGATGCCACAACTTTCCCACCCCAAAATGTGTGAAAAAAGTGATTTTTTCTGCTAAAATTGAGGTTTGCAGGGGATTCTGGGTAAGGAAACGTTGGGGTATCCACGCAAGCCATACCTCCCTGGAAGCCGCCGGGTGTCTAGTTTTCAGAAATGCGTGGGTTTGGTAGGTTTCCCTAGATGGCCGCCGAGCACCGGGCCAAAAACCCAAGTGACCCCCCTTGCAAAACCAGGTGGTTTTGCGATAGACCATTTTGATGTCGCCTCACTACGTTTTGGGCCCTTGCCTGCCGCGGGTACTTGGGCCTCCCACACAAGTGAGGCATCATTTTTACCGGGAGACCTGGGGGAACGCTGGGTGGTGGTAAATTTGTGTGAGCTCGGTGATGCCACAACTTTTCAACCCCAAAATGTGTGAAAAAAAGTGATTTTTTCAGCAAAAATTGAGGTTTGCAGGGGATTCTGGGTAAGGAAACGTTGGGGGATCCATGCAAGCCATACCTCCCTGGAAGCCGCCGGGTGTCTAGTTTTCAGAAATGCATGGGTTTGGTAGGTTTCCCTAGGTGCCGGCAGAGCTAGGGTTCAAAAACTACAGCTCGTCACTTTGCCAAAAAAGGGTCATTTTTCACTGCAAAATTGAGGTGTGACCACGTTGTGTTTTGCGCCGTTTCCTGTCGCGGGCACTATGCCGACCCGCACAAGTGAGGTACCATTTTTCTCATAGGACTTTGGGGAACGCGGGGTGGGTGGAAATTTTTGGATCCACGCAGATTCCAGAACTTTCCATCACAGAAATGTGGAGAAAATGTGTTTTTTTTGTCAATTTTTTACGTTTGCAAGGGATTCTGGGTAACAGACCATGGTAGGACGGACTCAAGTCACCACATCCTGGATTCCCCTGGGTGTCTAGTTTTCAAACATGTATAGGTTTGCTAGGTTTCCCTAGGTGCCGGCAGGGCTAGGGTTCAAAAACTACAGCTAGTCACTTTGCCAAAAAAGGGTAATTTTTCACAGCAAAATTGAGATGTAACCACGTTGCGTTTTGCGCCGTTTCCTGTTGCGGGCACTATGTCGACCCGCACAAGTGAGGTACAATTTTTCTCGTAGGACTTTGGGGAAAGCGGGGTGGGTGGAAATTTGTGGATCCACGCAGATTCAAGAACTTTCCATCACAGAAATATGGGGAACATTTGTTTTTTTTGTCAATTTTTTACGTTTGCAAGGGATTCTGGGTAGCAGACCATGATGGGAGGCAGTCAAGTAACCCCATCCTGGATTCCCCTGGGTGTCTAGTTTTCAAAAATGTATAGGTTTGCTAGGTTTCCCTAGGTGCCGGCTGGGCTAGGGTTCAAAAACTACAGCTAGTCACTTTGCCAAAAAGGGTCATTTTTCACTGCAAAATTGAGGTGTGACCACGTTGCGTTTTGTGCCGTTTCCTGTTGCGGCCACTATGCCGACCCGCACAAGTGAGGTACCATTTTTCTCGTAAGACTTTGGGGAACGTTGGGTGGGTGGAAATTTGTGGATCCACGCAGATTCCAGAACTTTCCATCACAGAAATGTGGTGAAAATGTGTATTTTTTGTCAATTTTTTACGTTTGCAAGGGATTCTGGATAACAGACCATGGTGGGAGGCAGTCAAGTCACCCCATCCTGGATTCCCCTGGGTGTCTAGTTTTCCAAAATGTATAGGTTTGCTAGATTTCCCTAGGTGCCGGCAGGGCTAGGGTTAAAAAACTACAGCTAGTCACTTTGCCAAAAAAGGGTCATTTTTCACTGCAAAATTGAGGTGTGACCACGTTGCGTTTTGTGCCATTTCCTGTCGCAGCCACTATGCCGACCCGCACAAGTGAGGTACCATTTCTCTCGTAAGACTTTGAGGAACGCGGGGTGGGTGGAAATTTGTGGATCTACGCAGATTCCAGAACTTTCCATCACAGAAATGTGTGGAAAATGTGTTTTTTTTGTCAATTTTTTACGTTTGCAAGGGATTCTGGGTAACAGACCATGGTGGGAGGCAGTCAAGTCACCCCATCCTGGATTCCCCTGGGTGTCTAGTTTTAAAAAATGTATAGGTTTGCTAGGTTTCCCTAGGTGCCGGCAGGGCTAGGGTTAAAAAACTACAGCTCGTCACTGTGCCAAAAAAGGGTCATTTTTCACTGCAAAATTGAGGTGTGACCACGTTGCGTTTTGCGCCGTTTCCTTGTCGCGGGCACTATGCGGACCCACACAAGTGAGGTACCATTTTTCTCGTAGGACTTTAGGGACGTGGGGTGGTTGGAAATTTGTGGATCCACGCAGATTCCAGAACTTTCCAACACAGAAATGTGGGGAAAATGTGTTTTTTTTGTCAATTTTTTACGTTTGCAACGGATTCTGGGTAACAGACCATGGTGGGAGGCAGTCAGGTCACCCTATCCTGGATTCCTCTGGGTGTCTAGTTTTCAAAAATGTATAGGTTTGCTAGGTTTCCCTAGGTGCCGGCAGAGCTAGGGTTCAAAAACTACAGCTAGTCACTTTGCCAAAAAAGGGTCATTTTTCACTGCAAAATTGAGGTGTGACCACGTTGCGTTTTGCGCCGTTTTCTGTCGCGGGCACTATGCCGACCCGCACAATTGAGGTACCATTTTTCTCGTAGGACTTTGGGGAACGCGGGGTGGGTGGAAATTTGTGGATCCACGCAGATTCCAGAACTTTCCATCACAGAAATGTTGAGAAAATGTGTTTTTTTTGTCAATTGTTTCCGTTTGCAAGGGATTCTGGGTAACAGACCATGGTGGGAGGCACTCAAGTCACCCCATCCTGGATTCCCCTGGGTGTCTAGTTTTCAAAAATGTTTAGGTTTGCTAGGTTTCCCTAGGTGCCGGCAGGGCTAGGGTTCAAAAACTTCAGCTAGACTCTTCGCAAAAAAAGTGTACATTTTCAGTGTGAAAATGTGGTGTGTTCACCTTAGGTTTTGAGTCACTTCCTGTCGTGGGCACTATGCCTACCCACACAAGTGAGGTACCATTTTTATCTGGAGACTTAGGGTAGTTCAGATTTGTAAAACAACTGGTATTACCTATTGATTTTTGATGCATTTCTCCCTTCCAAATGAAAGACATTGTGTAAAAAAAAAGTCATTTTGAAAAATGACCAATAATTGTCATGCAAGTCTGAGTATTCCCAATTTCGAAAATGTCCAAATATGCACTGTTTCTAAACTCTGTAATTTGTTCCCATTTCAGAAATACATAGGTGTCTTTCATACCGATTTTTCCATGTATACATTTTCCCACAATAATTGCTATATACCCGGAACAAAAAAAAAAACCATTACAAAATGCTGCTCAGTTTTTTACTCTGGGTTCGTTGGGCTCTTGGTGAACCTACAAGTCCTATATATCCCCACAACCAGGAAGGCTGTATTTTGACTAATTTCTGGGAACCCTCTAGGAGAATCCACAAACCCTGGGTACCTTTAGAATCCCCATGATGTTGGAAGAAAAGGACGCAAATTTGGCGTGGATACCTAATGTGGTCAAAAAGTTACAGGGGCATAAGCGCGCACTACCCCAAATAGCCCAAAAAAGGCTTAGCACAGGAGGGGAAAAGGCCTAGCAGCGAAGGGGTTAATAGAGTTCAGTTGTGTAATGTGTGCCAATAGTTCGGATTGGGTTCCTTTCCAGATTAGGAAAATGTTGTCAATATATCTGTAAAAAATCAACAGATTCTTCAGCCATGATTCTTGGGATAAAATGTAATCAAGCTCAAAACGATGCATAAAAAGATTTGCATATGCAGGAGCTGCACAGTTTCCCATGGATGTACCGGAGAGTTGTGTATAATAGTTGTTGTTCCAAATGAAGTAGCTGTGGTATAGAGTGAAGTGCATGAGTTCGAGTAAAAACACTTTGAGATCTTCATCTTTGTCAGTGTTGATCAAGAATGATTCCATTGCCTGTATACCCAAGTCATGAGGGATAGAAGTATACAACGACTTGACATCTATAGTACATAGAATAAGTTGAGCATGATCTTAAATCTCTATGTTGTTAAGTTTAATGAGAAAGTCCGTAGTGTCTTTTAAGTACGTGGACATCTTTTGTACAAGAGGCTGGAGGTGTCGATCTATATATTTTCCAATTGGCTCATGGATGGAATTTCTGGGACTTACAATAGGTCTAAACGGTGGTCTTTCCAAATGTTTATGTATTTTTGGTATCATATATAGTTACGGAACATTTGCGTTGTCCATGATAAGAAACCGTTTATCTCTTTCGTTGATAATGCCTTTAAGTAAAGTGTTATTGACAATGGTCATGAGTATTTTAGAAATTTCATTGGTAGGTTCAGAAGTCATTTTAGTATATATTTGTTGATCACTCACATGAGCTTCTACGTTTTCCATGTAGAAGGAGGTATCTAATACCACAAGAGCTCCTCCTTTGTCTGCCTTGCAAAATGTAATATCTTTTTCCGATGCTAGTTGTCTTATGATGTTTCGTTCGTTTAAGGTCAAATTACTGCGATTTGGTTGCTGTTCACAGAATAAGTTGGTTATCTCTTTGCCTACAATTAATTCAAAGGTATCGAGGACTTTGTGACTTGTCGGTGCCATGAATTACTTTTAGGCCGAAGGTCAAGTAAAGTTCCTGTGTCTTGAGTAGGAGTCGGTTCAATAACATTAGAGAAGAAATGTTTTAATCAAAGGTTGCGCATGAATCTAAACAAACTGACTTGGGTCTCCAAATCATTGATGTTATAAGTGGGCACAAACAATGTCCCTTATTGTAGTGTTTGAGTTTGGTATGGTGTTAAAGTTTTTTGAAAAATATTAATAACAAACACCCTTATGCATCAAGCCAAAATCCAGTCGGTAAAATACCGATTCGTTAATAGCTCCCGGTATTGCGTGAAAAATACCCAATCCCAATGCATCAACCCAAAACCCGAGCAAATAACGAATCGCTAAATAAATAACCTCGGACATACCGAATCGCTAATACCCAAAATGCTAATTTACCGATTCGCTATATACCGAATTAGCAATTACCGAAATCACTATTAGCTCCCGGAAATTGCCAATCGCAAATAACGAATCGCACCCCAATGCAACAAAACTCGCTAATAACGAAAATCCCAAAAATCGCTATTTTGCCAGAGCTAAATAAGGGGAATCAAAACCTGGAGGTAAAGTTACAAAAAAAAAAAAAAGATGAGGATAAATTCTTCCCACATGTGCAAATGATTGAGGCAATCACTAAACCCTTAAATGTGGCCCAGGAGACCCTGTTGGCTCCCACAAAATGGCTGCCCTCTACGTGCTTGCAAGGAGGATGCGGATCAATGCAGCAGGACAGCGCAGGAGAAGGGTCCAGGAGCGAGTGTTCAGACTGCGCATAACCTTGCTCGGCCAGAATGAGGACGAGGTGTACCAGAAGTATCGCCTCAATCGCGCTATGATCATGCGCCTGATTGCAGACCTGGAACCATTACTGCAGCACCAGACACACAGGACAAATGCTATCCCTGCGCACGTTCAGGTCCTATGCAGCCTGCACCTACTGGCCTCAGGGAGTTTCCAGGGGGTAATTGCGGTGGCCGGAGGTGTTTCGCAAAGCGCACTGTCACGCTTCTTCAAGAAATTCCTAGATGCCATGCTGACAATGCTCCACACACACATCAGCTTCCCCACAACCCCACAGCAGTTGGACCGCACCAAACAGGCATTCTACCAGGTGGCACAATTTCCACATGTGATTGGATGCATCGACTGCACGCATATCCCCATATGTCCTCCGTCAGCAAATGAGTACCTATTCAGGAACCGCAAGTCATACCACTCGATCAACGTGCAGGTTGTGTGCGATGCCAACAACATCATAACGGACCTAGTGGCACAATTCCCAGGGAGCACACACGACTCATACATCTTCCGCAACAGTGGAATGCACAGGCGACTACTCAATGGAGAATTTGGAGAGGGACTCCTGTTAGGTACGTAGAACTACGCTTCCCCACACCAACACCACACATGTATGTACATCACCAATGCTAAGTCTATGCTTCTATCTTCTAGGTGACAGTGCTTACGCCCTGCGGGAATACATACTCACCCCATACCTAAATCCAGCAACCCCGCAGGAACATCGCTACAACGCTGCACACATCAGCACGAGGAATGTGATAGAGCGGACTTTTGGGATTCTCAAGAGCCGCTTCCGTATCCTCCACAAGACTGGCGGCGCCATGCTATACCAACCAGACACATGCTGTCGAATAATTGCTGTATGTGCAATGCTGCACAACATTGCCACCAGAAGGGGGATACCCATGGAGGTGGACAGGGATGACGACCACCAGGCTGACCAACCACCCGCCCAACGACGACCGGCACACATCCCAAACACAGCAGAGGGCCATAGGAGGCGGACAGACATAATGCAAAATCATTTTTGACCCTGGGTAAAATGAGACATTACAAGTTGGTGTTGGGTGCAACTGTTTAATGCACAGTAGCACTGAGGATTGTGCAACAGAACTAGCATTGTGAATCATGCTCCGATTGCATAAATGTAAATAAAAGGTTCCTTAAAGTCAGGCCTGTGCAAACACAATAATTGGATGGCCATGGTTGCTCCACCATGGACCTGCAGCATGTCCAAAATTCTAGTGGCGCTTGCCACGTACACCAAGCCTCCGCTCAGGTGCATCCAAAGCCTCACCACGGCCTGTCCCCGTGGAGGCACGCGAACTGCGGCGCCTGGTGCTGGCCTCTGCCAGTGACACGCTGCTGACACTGGAGGCAGCCTCACTGGTGTCATCCCCTCCCAATGCTGCAGCACTGCATGTGCTGCTCTGAAGTTGTTCCACAGCAGTGGTGATGTGTCCCAGTGACTTGGCCACATCACCGCAGAAGTGCCCAAGGTCCACCTGCAGGGAGACTGTGCGGCATGCCAACACAGCGGTGCAGTTGCTGTGCCGTTGTATGGCCTTGGTAGCGGCGGCAGAACGCAACATTAGCTGCCTGTTACTCCTCCTCTGGGACTCATGGCCCTCCCTGATGGCACGGGTGAGCTCACGTACCTCCTCCCTGAGCTGAGCATTGCCATCAGCAACCGCAGTGGTCTGGTCCCTGACCGCCGTGCCCATGTCCCTGACCGCGGAGCCCATGTCGGTGACTGCTGCAGTCATGGCGCGCATCTCCCTCGCTAGGCGCACGATATTGCAGCTGATGCTAGCCACATGTCTTCCCTGCAGGTTCTGTGTACGCAGCATCCTCTCCTCGATTGCAGAGGTTGTTGGGACATCCTGGTCTGCTGAGGAGACGGAACTGCGACGGGCCCTGTGACGCCGTGCGTGTCTTGAGCCTCCAGGTGGTGCAGCAGGTGGTGCCAATTGCGGGGGGGGGTTGCCATCTCCTGCAAGGGCGCAACTTGGTGCCTGTGCCTCTGCGGTATTGTGGCTGTACTAGCTGCAGGCTGTTTTGCTGGTGCCTTGGCTTGTGGCGCAGGTGCTGGTGCCGTTGATTGTGGCGCTGGTGGAGGTGGTGCTGGTGGGGTGGCAGGTGTTGGCGGTGCGTGCGCATCCTGCCCTGTCTCCTGGTCTGACTCCACGGGTGTCTCAGAAATGATCAGCTGATCGCTGTCGTCAGAGTCCCCAGGTGATGCATCTGTGTGTGAAACAGTGCATGATTAGTGGGATGATTACACCTACATAGTGTTGTACCCATTAATGTCCCTCTGTGGTCCAACAAATGAACAGTCTACAGCCATGTACAAAATATGTGGTGTGTGCTCATAGGATTTACGCCTGTACCTGCACTCTGGGCTGACTAGACTACAACTCCCAAGATGCAGTAGTGTCATGTGTGGAGCTGTCTGTGCCAGAGCTGCAGACACAGTGAGATTGGGCTGGGGGCATGGGTATGGATTTACGCTATGCTGGGTGTGGCACAGGCATGCATCTTACCTTGGGCACTTGTGGCTGCGCCGGACGTGTCCATCTGGATCACCCCCACGACGGCTTCCCGCTCTATCGTCCCTTCCACAAGGTCCTCCAGGGCTGTGTTGGCTGGTGCAGTGGTTGTTCCGCCTCCAGTCCTTCTTGCCTCCCGGAGCCTCTCAGCAATCCTCTCTTTGGCGCGCTTCCGCAGGTCATACCACCGTTTTTTAAGGTCGTCGATGCTGCGGCTAGTGACGCCAACCGCATTGACCCTCTCACAGATGCGCTGCCAGATGCGCCGCTTCTCTGTCTCAGGCACCTTGAGGGACAGCTTGCCAAAGAGGCGGTCGTGTTTGCTGGACACTCCCTCGATGAGGTACTCCAGCTCCCTGTCCGAAAACTTCTTCTTGCGCTTGCGTGCAGATTCTGCGCTGGATGGCACTTCCTGCGACATGATGGATGTGTGATGTGAATGGCAGAATCTGTGTGGCCTCACTCTGCACAGCCTGTCCTTCTTTCCAGCTCCTGTCTGCTCCTCTGTCGAGGCTATGTGGGTGGGGCAGCAGTATTTCCTGGTTGGTGATGTCATCAGCCCGTTCCCGGAGCGACACGGCAATTTGCGATTTCGCTATTACCGATTCGGTAATTGCTAATTCGGTATTACTGAACTCGCAATTAGCCAAATCGGTATTACCGAACTCGCTATTTGCTAGTGAGGCCGTTTGCGTGCCCCGCTATTAAGGAATCGGTAAATTTAGCGATTTTTAAGGAATCGCTAAATCTCACCGAATCTGTTGATGCATGCCAATTACCGATTCCTTAATGGCGATTCCTTATTTTTCGCTATTAAGGAATCGGTATTAGTTTGGTTGATGCATATGCCCCTAAATTCTCTGACTCCTTGTTGATTTTGCAATGGGTGTGTCTCTTATTCTTGAATTTAGACCTCCTGGTTCGACCCGTATGTTTGGGCCTTTTCCTAAAAAAGAAGTTGATTTGTTGCTAGTGTCTGTGGAAGTTGAAGGTTGGATGTTGCCGTCGGTTTGAACACTAGATTGTTTAGATGAGGGTCTTTGGGATTGAGTATGTGAATCTTCAGATGAAGATGTTTCACCTTCAGTAGATCGGTTATACGGTCTTTGTTGTCTGCGTGCGGCGTATACTTCAGCCCATGTATACACCTCTCCTAGCTTATAATCTACTGTATCTCTCTTGAATTTGCGCAATTTTCTTTCGTTAATTTCTTTCTGGTATTTGTCAAGTTGGCTGTTGATGTCTTCAAGTGTTTTTGCCAATTCTTCTGGGCTGATTTTCTTTCCAAGATCTTTTTTCAGTTGCGCGACTTCTTTCTAAAGTTCTTCAAAAAGAATGGATGACTCTTCAACTATTAAAAGAATGAGGTCAAGAGAACATTTGTTCAATATGGCGTACCAACTCTCTGTGAATCTAGCGTTGTTTTTGCATAAGGTAGATTTTAGGGGAATACGTAATCCCCTAGGTATGCGTTGAACTTTATGGTAGCGGATGAGGGTACTGGCATGCAATCTCTGGTTAATTTCTCGTTTGGCGGTAAATAGAAGTTGCCTGATGATTGATTGAGTAGAAGTAGTGCTTGTGGAAATGCATTCCAGTTCTTGGATCAAAGCGTATATCCTGCTTGTTTCTTCAGCTGTGAAACGAAAAGTGTCTGCTCTGTTGGCTGTGAGGGTAGCAATGTCTTCGTAAGACATGATTGTCAACAAGTCGGGTGCAAACCGTGGAGATTAGAGATATGTATAAGTAAGAGTTCGGAGAGACGGTTGCACTCACTGGTAATGCGGGTTCAATAACGGAGTAATCCTTGTAAAGTTTTTTATGGTGCTGGTGAGTACCACCTCCTAATCTCTGAGGCGTATGAACAATGAACTGAAAAGCGCGTCTAAAGGAAAAGACGTCCTCACTTTAGCACTCAAAAACGACGATACGCGTCTGTGTAATGAAGGTACCATCAATGTAGTTCAATTATATGCAGTGTTTAATCCATAATGATTATTTCATGTATGATGCTCCTCATACATCATCTGTTCTTTCCAAATAAAGATGTGGTTCACAAATGAATAATCCATACAATGAACAAAATATTTAGATGTCCCCAATGCATTTCGGGACTGGCCCTTCGTCAGGGGGATTTTCCTATACAAAATAGGAGATAGGACAGGCTGAAGTCCAAGTTTAACGGAATGCAAAGCGAAACACGTGACTGTGAAAATGTTAGTAAAAGGTGCATAATGAATTCACAAAATTATGGTAAGCCCTCTGGCTCGTGTTGTTAAAGCTTAGTGCGGGAAATATACGAGAAACTGGTGCCGGTTGCAAGAAGAAACGCGGCAAAGAAAAATGCGGAACAGCGTGCTGAATTAGGAAATAATCAAAATATATATTAAACTGTTTCTGATTGTGCTGGTGAGGCTGTATGGTGAGATAATCAAGTAGTGAAAAGAACTAGAATACGTGAATTCGGTACGATGATGTCATTTGAGATGTCATCAGTGACGTCATGAGTGATGTCACTGACCATGTCATGAGTGATGTAATATGTGATGTCATCAGCAGTGCATTGCGGGCGCACGAGTTATAGTTATCTGAACTAACTATAACGGGGGAATTTCAATGGTTTTGTACAAGTGAAAAGTCCAGCTAACTATAACGCCGCTGAAACCTATGTTTTTTTCAGTGAATTTCTAAAGTATTTTAAATGCTAATTCCTAACTATAACGTGCCTGAAACCTATGGTTTTTTCAGTGAATATATATTACCTACTGGCGGTCGCCAGTAGGTAGTTATAGTTAGGACCCCTTTTCCATAGAAAATCCGCAACATTCTATTTTGAATAACTTTGGCGCCGGTTGACGAATCCTCGCGAATTTCTCAAAATAGGTGGGGCGCTACGCTCCGCTCCTACCCTGAAAGTCTCGGGGGGATTCGTCAAGCGGGGGCTGAGATAAAAGGGGGGTCCCAAAACGCGTTTTTCCCATGCATTTTTCCATAGGACCTTTAGACAGGGCTACAGCCCGAACGGCTGAACAGAATTACTAGAAATTTGGCAGAGAGGTAGTCCCTAGGTCAAGGAAGTGCCTTTTGTAGGTTTGGTGTAAATCTGTTCAGTAGATTCTGAGAAAATAGCCTTTAAATCAATATATATATCTGAGCCAGCTTACGGTACGTTTACCGTACGCTTACCGTACGCGTACGGTGGCGTGCGCGAGCGGGATTCTGATTGGCTCTTAGATCTTAGTAAACATTCTAATCGTCCGAAACCAGGAAGCGGCGGCCGCCATTTTGTGTGTTTCACTCAGAAAAAAAAGACTGATAACAAGAAAAGGGGGCAAGGAGGAGAGTTACAGACCCCCTTACATTTGTGAGGGGGTCAAAGAAGGACAGAAAAGTACAAAGAAAACATTTATTGATTTTTTTAAAAATCACGGGGTACGCGTACGGTAAGCTCACCGTACGCGTACGGTAAAAAAACTAAAATAAAAGAAATGAAATGCAGATTTAAGTGTTTAGATATTAGGGGGCTCTAAAAAGAGCCGTTGTGTTTATGAAGTGATTTTTTATTGGTACCTACAAGTAAGTACCGATGCAGAGTCTAAGGTTCAAGAGGAAGACTCTGTTCCCTTCATCATTGAAGTGCACACCATCTCCTCTATAAATGTCTTGCATGTCATAACGCAAGTTGTTGTGGTAAATGGCACCCATACCATAGTCACGGAGGAAAGCAGAAACAGATTTGTTGACGTGCTTTCTTGCTTTGTCAATTTGCGGACAGAAATGATTGGACCAGTTCCATTTTTGCCTTTGGCATATGTTGGAAAACACAAAGGCAGTTTTAGGGAAAAGAGAAAACAGTTGTGCAAAGGTGTCCTTCATAAGCATTTCCAGACCTACCCCAGTCAAAGTGCCTAGGTCATTGCCACCACAGTGCACTATTATGAGGTCAGGGTGTTGGATTTGCATGAAGGATTTCACCAATGGCATCAATTGGTGCCACTTTAACCCTCTCTGACCAATCCATTTAATGTCTGAATTTGGTAAAGCAAGGTCTCTCACCATATCTGTTTTCTCTGCATACTTTTCACTCCAGAAGACATAGCTGTGCCCTTCAATCCACACTGTGAACATCTTTCAAGGAGATCGGGGTGCACTCAGGAGGTGTAATTCAGTAGAATGGTAAAAAGAAATGAAAAACAGTTTGGAAATGGAGGCATACATATTTTTTTATAAAAAAAAAGAACTGATTGGCTGTTTCATACCATTCTACACTAAAAACTAGGCTGTATGTGTAAATTTATAGAAGCATGTTTTGTATTGGTACAGAAAAATGTGTTACCAAAGAACAGTACTATGGATTTGCTGTAAGGTTTGAAAAGTCAAGCACTCTTGCTCTGTGGAATTGAAACATTGTTTGGCGAACTTCTGACCTAACTCCACACAGCAGTGTTCCATGAGCTGTTGCTATGGTAGCAGGCAGAAGTCAAGTTGGGGGAAGGGTACTTTAAGAAAAGGGTTGGTTTTCAACCAATAGAAATGTGTGATTACATTTGAAAAAAAGGGGGAAGCACTGAGATTTGAAACTTACATGTATATGTGTGGAAAAATAGAGGGAAACTTTGCCATTTTCTGGTTCTGCTGAGAGGAGAGAGGTGTAGAGAACAGAGATCCTGGCTCTGATAATCTGCTGTTTGAGTGCCACATTTCTTTCACAACTAACTAATTTTAAAGGTGAGTTATGAGTTTGAGAGGGGATGTATATGGTAAATTAAGAAATGAATAATAGAATTGGAATTCCTTTTGTTGAAGTTGTGTTTATTATTTTCTGTTTTGGGAGAAATTTAAATGTGAGGAACATGTAAAATAATATGGACTATTTTTTCATGATAAATTAAGGTGTACTGGTAAAAATAAGGAATACTTTAAGGGTTTGAGGTTGCAGTCAGTAATGCAAATACATTCAGCATCACTAAGGCTGGTTGCCCTTGCTGGAGTGTAGGCAGTCACCGAGGATACACATGGTGGTGGTCTGAAAAAGCAGTCTGGACATGGGCTTTTAAAAAAATCTGAAAAGTGGTTTCATAATGTGTCAGTCTGTAAAAGTGATTTTCACTTGCCAAAAAAAAAGAGCAGTAAGTGTGCATTCAAATTGGCAAAGAAATTTTGTTTTGTGACTAATGTGAAAACATGACTCTGTGTGCAAATAGGAATTACAGGCAGAGATTTATTGCGTTTTGCTCTGGTGATTTCACAGTTGCATTAGTAGGAAAAAGGGGGAGCGATTTTTTTGGTGCAGAAGCAGACTCTTAGCACACACCCAGCTCCTTTCCATGTATAATCATGCACAGTATTTACAAGCGAGTGGGGTTTTGAGGTTTCAGTCTGTAATGCAAATACATTCAGCATCACTAAGGCTGGTTGCCCTTGCTGGAGTGTAGGCAGTCACCGAGGATACACATGGTGGTGGTCTGAAAAAGCAGTCTGGACATGGGCTTTTAAAAAAAACTGAAAAGTGGTTTCATAATGTGTCAGTCTATAAAAGTGATTTTCACTTGCCAAAAAAAAAGAGCAGTAAGTGTGCATTCAAATTGGCAAAGAAATTTCGTTTTGTGACTAATGTGAAAACATGACTCTGTGTGCAAATAGGATTTACAGGCAGAGATTTATTGCGTTTTGCTCTGGTGATTTCACAGTTGCATTAGTAGGAAAAAGGGGGAGCGATTTTTTTGGTGCAGAAGCAGACTCTTAGCACACACCCAGCTCCTTTCCATGTATGATCATGCACAGTATTTACAAGCGAGTGGGGTTTTGAGGTTTCAGTCTGTAATGCAAATACATTCAGCATCACTAAGGCTGGTTGCCCTTGCTGGAGTGTAGGCAGTCACCGAGGATACACATGGTGGTGGTCTGAAAAAGCAGTCTGGACATGGGCTTTTAAAAAAAACTGAAAAGTGGTTTCATAATGTGTCAGTCTGTAAAAGTGATTTTCACTTGCCAAAAAAAAAGAGCAGTAAGTGTGCATTCAAATTGGCAAAGAAATTTCGTTTTGTGACTAATGTGAAAACATGACTCTGTGTGCAAATAGGATTTACAGGCAGAGATTTATTGCGTTTTGCTCTGGTGATTTCACAGTTGCATTAGTAGGAAAAAGGGGGAGCGATTTTTTTGGTGCAGAAGCAGACTCTTAGCACACACCCAGCTCCTTTCCATGTATAATCATGCACAGTATTTACAAGCGAGTGGGGTTTTGAGGTTTCAGTCTGTAATGCAAATACATTCAGCATCACTAAGGCTGGTTGCCCTTGCTGGAGTGTAGGCAGTCACCGAGGATACACATGGTGGTGGTCTGAAAAAGCAGTCTGGACATGGGCTTTTAAAAAAATCTGAAAAGTGGTTTCATAATGTGTCAGTCTGTAAAAGTGATTTTCACTTGCCAAAAAAAAAGAGCAGTAAGTGTGCATTCAAATTGGCAAAGAAATTACGTTTTGTGACTATTGTGAAAAGAAATGTAGTAATATATTTAAATTAAATAAAGGAATTTTTTTTTTAGTTTTTTTCAGGTATTGCTGAAGAGCAGTGAACAAAATTTAAGATGCCTACAAAATCCAGAGTTCAAAAAACGCACAAAAAAAACCTATATTTGAAGACAACTAGAGGACCAAAGTTAGTAGAAGATGCTCATGTTGGGAAAAAGAAAAAATCTTCTGGTAAGCAGAAAAAACAATTTCTAAAAAATATATTCAAAAGAATGAAAAATGTACAAAATGTCTGTACTGGAAAGGATGTATTGAAAAGAAAAGGAGAGGAAAAAATTGAGAATTTAGTTAATGCAAATATACCTTCAGCAACTGAAAAGATTTATATAAATAGAAAAACAGCGTTTAAAGAGATACGTAGAAAAATGTTTCAGAGAAGAGTTATGTCCAATTTGATGAAGGATGTGAAGAAATATAAGAAAAAGACAAAGTTTTATAAAAGAAAAAAAGAAATAGAAGCCATTGCAGCAAAGGCATTAGAATTAAAAAGGAAACTATTCATTTTAATTTTGAATAGGATGCGTACATTAGACAAAATGGTTAATGTACTGAAATCACATAGCAAAAGGAAAAGAGTAGTGAACAGAACAAACTTTTGTAAAGTGTTTTTAGGAAAGTGGATGCATAGTTCAAGTAGTGAACCTTTTTTTAATGAAGAGAGCTATTTTCAAAGTAATAGTTTGCTGCATGCAGTTGACACCAGAGGTCGTTCTTACGAAGTAAAAAATGGTTGCATAATGGAGAAGGAGATAATGGTTCCAAGAGATGAGGTACAAGTGATGGCAGATGAGGCTATGGGGAGACGTCCTAAAGCCCCAGTGTACACTTGGAATTGTAGTAGTATTTGCACTGTGCGTCAGGAATCTATTGACAAATTTCGAGAGTTTCTAAGAGAATATAGTAAAAAAAGTATAAAACAGAAGATTAAGGTGCTTCAAAGTCTGGATCCATGCAGAGTGAGAGAGAATACTGGTTTGCAGGGTCATTCTCTGGCTTGTCTATCTAGAAAAGTGTGTAATAGTGTTTTCCATCATTTTAGGATCTGGCTGTTCATCATACTGAAATGAGAAAGTTTGTGAGACGGTTGTATTTTGCCAAAAGTCCAGCAATAAAGTTAAATGAATTGAATAGGGCTCTGTTCCGAGGAACGGTATCAGATGTAGAGAAGGTTGTTGATGAAATTCAGTTTTGTTACTTTGGTCCTGAACAAAACAGTGCAGAGAAGGACACAGTAAATGAGGAAGAAGTGGAAGAGAATGTAGAACCCTCTGTAAGTAACACATTTAATGATCACATAACAAAATTTGCAATAGTCTCTCATGAAAGACCAAATTTTACTTGTATTTGTTGCCGCAGAACTCATTATAGAAAACAAACTAGCAATGTTGATCTCTACAGAAAGAGTGAAAATGAAGATAATTATAAGTGGAAGGATTTTGCCACATATATATTTCTAGAAAATTGTTTTGATTTGGGTGAAGATCAGCGTATTTGTAAATACTGTTACAACAAGTTAGAGGAAAATAGAATGCCAACCAGAGCTGTACATAATAATTTAGAATTGGATGCTATTCCTGCTGAACTTTCTGAATTAAATACATATGAGTCTATACTCATTCAATGTGTTCATCCGTTCCAGACCATAGCACGTATGGAGCCCAAAACTGGTAAATTACCTCCTTCTGATTTACTGAGAGGTTTAAAAGGAAGAGTGGTGTATTTGCCCTTGGATTTGAAAAAAAATATGGAAACTATTGATGCGGATACTTTGGAAACTGAACCATTAGTTATTCTGGTTAATGGTGTACCTACAAAGAATAAGAAGATTTGGCAGGAGCTGGTAGATGTGTGGAAAGTACAAAGAGCAAATTTGTATTTGAAAAGGAATAACAAATGGTATGAATCAATTTATATAGAAGAAGAAGAAGAAGAAGATTTACAAGAAGACACAGAAACACCAACTGGCCAAATTGAAAAAGTGGACAAGTCAAAGGAAGAAGAAATTTATGAACATTTTAGCATACATCCTCTTCATTCAAAAGAAGTTATGGGAGACAATATTGATCTCTTTCAGATGAAGAAAGCAAAAGGAACTCCCGTGAGTGTATGGGAGGAGAGCTTGGAAGCTCGATGTTTTCCCCAGCTGTTTCCTAAAGGAAAAGGAGGACGATACGATGAACGTCCGGAACAGATTCCAGCTTCTGAGTATCGGACTACAAGACTATATGCTGAAGATCCCAGATTTCGACAAAGTATTCCTTATTTGTTCCATCTTTTATTTGAAAGCGACTTGTCTGCACTGTCTTATGCAGTAAATCACATTTTAAAAAGTGGAGTACATTTACAAAATGTGTCTGCTAAGGATTTTATGGAGAAAGTGCAGCACCGAGATGATCATTTGGAAACACAACTGATCAATCTGATGGCTTGTCAGCGTGGGACAAATGAATATTGGTACCGACGTCATGGTGAATTAAAATGCATGTTACGGAATTTAGGAACACCAACATGGTTCCTTACCCTAAGCTGTGCCGAGTACGCTTGGGATGATTTACTGGATTTTCTACGAGAGGCAAATTCAAACATTAAAAACATCGAATACAAGACAGCAGGAGAACTGTGCTCATTGGATCCGGTTAATGTTTGCAGATATTTCAATCATAGGTTTGAGGCTACGATGTCCTTCATCTGCAATAAAAAAAATCCACCTCTTGGAGAAGTAGTAGATTTCTTTTGGAGAAAAGAGTACCAGGCAAGAGGTGCTCCTCATATTCATATGCTGTTGTGGATCAAGGATGCCCCAAAGTTTGGAACAGATACTGATGAAGCAGTGTTATCTTTCATTGAAGAATATGCAACATGTGCTATACCAAAAAGCACAGAAGAGAAAAAGTTAAAGGAGCAAGTTTTACGTTTCCAAAGTCATCGGTGTGGAAAATACTGTCGACGGAAATACAAGAGCAAAGATAAATACTACACTAAATGTCGATTTGGTTTTCCTAGACCTGTTCTTTCAAATGGAAGAGTCAACAGTTTTATGTCAGCTGTGAGACATACTATCACAAGAAAATCACCTAAGAATACCTACAACCTAAAAAGAAAAGAAGAATCAAAAAATATAAATGACTACAACCCAGTCATTTTATCCATGTGGAATGCTAACATGGATATACAGTATGTAGCTGACAATTCCATTGCTGTTGCTCGATATGTAACGTCTTACATTACGAAATCAGAAAAAACAGAATTGAAGGAAATGTGGGAAGAGATTTCTCACGAGAAGACTGTCAGTAAGAAGCTGTACAGTTTCAGTTTGAAGATGTTATCGCATCGAGAAATTGAATCCTACGAATGTTCAGATAGGTTATCTTCTGCAAGTCTCTACTCGAAGTCAAGAAGAATAATTTGGGCAAGTTTAGGCCTTGCAGCAATGAGAAATCGGGTACTGAAATCTGTTGGAGAAATTGAATATTTGGCTGAGAATGACCCATAAAGTACAGATATTTTGAAATCAAACATGTTGGACACATATTATCCCAAGAGAAGTCAACATCTGGAGAACATGTGTCTCTATGAAGTGCTGCAGAACTACATTTATTCACGGAAAGCCGCAGAAGACATCAACAATGGAAAATATAAAGTCGTTGGTGAGGAAGGATGTTTGGTGAAGCAAACAAAAGGAAGTTTGATAAATCACAGGAAGCTGAGTTGCGACACTACTGACAAGAAGGAATTTTACTACTTGGCTCTTTTACAGTTGTTTAAACCATGGCGTACAGAGGATGAACTACTGGGAGAATTTCAAAGCTATGAAGATTCTTTTAATGCTTGCAAAGACAGCATACAATGCAGTACATTCTCAAGTTATCTGCAAATGTTAAATGAAGAAATTGAACATGAAACTACAATTGCAGCAGAAATAGCTAGAGACAGTTCTCAAGACAGCCAAAGTTCAGGAACACTCAGTCAAGATCCCCTAGGACAACCAATCGTTGAAAATGAAGCATCAATAGCCATGAATGAAGTGGAAACAGCTATGAATCAAGCTCAAGAAGAATTTATAGACTTACAAAATTTGGAAAGACAACTGAATCAAGAGCAGCAACAAATTTATGAAGAGATCAGAAGCAAAATTGATCACGGATTTCTACATGAAAAAAAGAGTGCTCATGCACATCATTTCATCCAATCAGGATGTATGTAAGCGGACAAGCTGGAACTGGAAAAAGTTTCCTTATAAAAGTCATCAGAAGCTACCTACAGCAAAAAACGGATTCAACTTTGTCTTGTGTGGTTACTGCTCCAACTGGGTTAGCAGCATATAACATAAAAGGAATCACTTTACATCGTTTGCTAATGTTACCAGTGGAGCATGAGAACAAAATACAATATAACAAGCTAACTGGAGAAGCATCCTTGGAAGTTTCAAGAGTATTGAAGAAGATGCAAGTTCTCATTATTGATGAGGTGAGCATGGTATCAAACTTAATGCTTGCCTTTGTGCATTTAAGAATGCAGCAAATTTTGAAGACAGACTATGACATGTTATTTGGTGGAAAACACGTCATAGTTTTTGGAGATCTTTTGCAACTTACTCCAGTTAAAGAACAACCAGTGTTTAATACTGTCACACATGAAGACACGAAGAAGTCATTGGGAAGCATCGGAAATACAAATATTTGGTCCTTCTTTGAGTACAAGGAACTTACTACTAATATGAGGCAAGCAAGCGATGAAGAATATGGAAGTATTCTGAAAGATATCAGAATTGGACTACTCACAGAAGTTGGCAAAAAAGCATTACAGAGTCGGCTGCTACATAATTTATTTCCAAAGGAAGAAATAGTTGCAGAGAAGATATACAAGAACATTGCAGAAAACAAAAGTGTCATCTGCTTAATGCCAACTCTACGTGAATGCTCAATATTTAATGAGGAGCTTTTGAAATTGGAAAAGGAAGAGATCAGGAAATTGGAAGCAGTGGACAAAATTGAGGATGGAAGAATTACTGTCACAGTAACAGGCACACTGAAAAATAAATTGGATTCACTAGAGAAGAACATCTCCAAAACAGCTGGATTAGAAAAAAATCTATATGTTTGCATGAACTGTAGAGTATTTTTAAGGAGAAATTTGGATGTTGAAAAAGGTTTAGTTAATGGAGCTATGGGAAGAGTTGTGGGTTTTATTAATTATCAGAAAAAAGATGGAATTGAATGTTTAAAAATAAAATTTGATCAGATAGAAGAAGTTAAAGACATTTGTCGTTGTACAGTTCGTTTCATGCTTGTGAAAGACTTATATGGTACGTAGGAAGCAGTTTCCGTTTTCGCTAGCATATGCTGTAACTATTCACAAGTCTCAAGGATTGACTGTAGATTGTGCATTTGTGAACATTGGTTCAACTGTGTTCAAAGAAGGTATGGCATATGTTGCTTTGTCACGAGTGAAAACATTATCAGGTTTATTCATGATAGACTTTGATGACTCAAAAGTTAGTGCTGATACAAATTGTGTAAAGGAGTATAATAGATTAAGAAGAAGCTATGCTCCTCATTTAGGTCAGTATCCTGTGTTGTAGAAACGTGTAGTTTCTCGTAAAAGGAGAAATGAGAATATCTGTGATGACGATGTAGAGAGGAGGAAAAAAAAGAGGAGTGATGTAAATGCAAGCAAAAAGAGTAAGGAAAAAGAAGAACAGGTTGTAGGATGTCATTTTGAAAATAGCTCTGGTGTCAACTGCTACGCAAATGTAGTGCTGAATGTTGCATTTTATCTGGAAAGTTTGCAAGAGCAGATAATAGTAAATCAGGGAAAAAGATTCTGTTCTGAGCTGAGTCTCCTTTTTCAAAAGCTGAGTAATGATAAAACTCAAATAGAAAGTGCTACTGAAATTAGAAAACTTTTAGATGTATGTTCAGGACGAACACAGTTTTCTCAAAATGAACAGCAAGATGCACACAAATTTTTGATGTATTTTCTTCAAGTACTGGAAGAAGAAGAAGTTGCAATTGATATTTTATTTGGTCTCTCTTATAAATGGGAACATAGTTGTGAAAACTGTTATAATATATGTGGCTCTAATGTTGATAATGAAAGGTTTATTTATTTGACATTGCCAGAGAGTAAAACAGTCACTTTTGCAAAATTAGTTAAAGATGCTAATCATAGCATGAAATGCAGTGAGTGTCAATCTGACATGTTTTCAACATTAGAACAAAAGAGGAAGGTGCACCAGTAAGAAGTCCAGGTCCAAACAATATCTTTGAAGTATTCTTTTAATTTTCTTGTAAAAAAAACTCGCAGCCAACGCGTTTCGTTCCACACTGGAACTTCTTCAAGGCAAAAAACAGGCTTCTGTTAGAACAGTCAACGTAGTTGAGGAAGCAACGTAAAGCTATCCCGCACGTGTGGAGAGTATATATTCACAAACAGATGATAAGTATATCAGTAGAGTAATATAACATGGCTTCGTCTAATATTCAAGTTCGAGGGCTTCCTGTCACTTTTGCTGTTACACGTTCCGAGGACGGGTTGGAGACAGTGGATTCCAAGAATATTGGAATCCCTGAAAATTGCGCGCTCGTATTACGGAGCCGCCATTCCGGTCACCTGTATTGTATAGCTACCCATGCTGTCGCGGTGACTCTTCCTGTTTCGAACTTGAATATTAGACGAAGCCATGTTATATTACTCTACTGATATACTTATCATCTGTTTGTGAATATATACTCTCCACACGTGCGGGATAGCTTTACGTTGCTTCCTCAACTACGTTGACTGTTCTAACAGAAGCCTGTTTTTTGCCTTGAAGAAGTTCCAGTGTGGAACGAAACGCGTTGGCTGCGAGTTTTTTTTACAAGAAAATTAAAAGAATACTTCAAAGATATTGTTTGGACCTGGACTTCTTACTGGTGCACCTTCCTCTTTTGTTCTATTTTCATATAACTGGTCTCCAGTGGAGTTGATCTACGGCGTGCTCCTGGAAGATTTGTGCACAGGAATGGAACTTTTAACAAAAAAATTTAGGATTTAAAGTGCTTAACTTATGGTCAGCCGTAGTTTGTTCTTTTGCTTAGATGTTTTCAACATTAATTTTAAAGGAATACGGACAGTATGTAATTTTAATGATGCAACGATGTAGAGCTGATGGTTCAAAATTGGATACTTTAATAAAGAAGTTTACAGGACAGCAATTATCAATTTCAGGAAAAACTTTTGTAACTGTTGCAATAATTTTCCATGAAGGACCTACTGTTACTTCTGGACATTACACAGTTTATCTTAAATGTGAAAAAGGCTGGACACTGTGTAATGATTCCCAATTGATTTTCAAACAACGTTTGCCTTTTGATTTAGCAAATTCCTATCTAATCTTCCTGAAACCTAAATTTTAGAGAGACTTGGCAAGATCTGGACAAAATAATTTTACCATTTTATTGGATTACCATTGGAATTTTCAAAAAAAAAGATTGTTTAAATTATCATTTGGCCTAATGGAAAGATAACCAATTGTAATGTGGACTTTTTTAATTTTTTATGAAACTTTCAAAAACCAATAATTTAGAGAAAATCGGTAACATCTGCACAATTTAAATTTTGGAATGTTATTGGAGTGCCATTGGAAATTTTTTCAAAAAAGATTTTTAAAATTACTATTTGGCCATGCGGAAAAGTAACCAATTCTATTGTGGACTTAATAAATTATTAATAAATTTTTCGGGAACCAAAATGTTACAGAGAATCGGTGAGATCTGGACAAATTAAACTTTAGAATTTTATTGGATTACCATTGTAAATTTAAACAAAAAATTTTTTTAAAATTACTATTTGGCCTAAAGGAAATGGAATCAGATGTATTGTGGATTTATTTGAGATATAATATTGTGATTATACTTCTGTAACAAAAATATCAGACGGAATTTTAAAGAAATAAGTATTGTTTTTTGATGATATTTTTTTAGAATATTATGCATTTCTGTAATGTTAAGTTTAAGTGAGAAGAGATTCTGGGCTTTTTTAATACAATCTTTGAGATTGTTATTTTTTTTTTGCCCGCTGTTAAATGATGAATGCAATTGCTTTCACAATTTATAGTGAAATGCAATATATTCTGAAAACAGCAAAAATAAGGCAAAAATATTTTTTGGTAAATATGTAAATACGTGTACTGTATTTTAAAATGTTTGAAAAATATTAATATTTTTTTCTTTTTTTTCAGATTGATATAGAAAATTTTCGAAAACTAGAACCATTTTTAAAGCAATTTCTTTTTTAAAAAACAAATGAATAAATATTTTTTTGAGTGGGTATGGTAAGTCAATAATAATAATTGTAGTGTCTCAAAGACCTTGTAATGTGATAATTGATTTTTAGTGTTTTTAAAAAAAAAAAAAAAAATTACGCGCACCGTACGCGTACGGTAAAAAAAAAAAAAAAAAAGGTTTTTAAAAACATATATAAAAAAAAGATGAAAGATAAGGTTGGCTCTTAAAAGAGCCGTTGTGTTCATGCAGGGAGAGAGGAAAGAAAGAATGGGAAAATTAGTCTCTGTGACAAGTGTGCTGATCTATTTTGAGGTTCACTAGGGAAACACTGGTCTCCCTATGACAAATTAGATCATGACAAGAGGCACATCGAATATCAACCCTCAGAAATCGAGGGTTAATTTCCAGAGGGCCAGCAAAAGGAGATGCTCCCCCCACAGATGAAGGGCTCACCTGACCTGCAGAAGAAGGACTCAGCCCTGCAGATGATGGTCCAGGCTGAGCTGCTGTGGATGTGCTTGGTTGACTTTCTGAAGGGTTACCTCCAAAAAGTCGAGCATGTGTCCTTTTGTGTACATCCTTGAGGTGCCTCATCATGGTATGATTCCAAAAGGAATACTTCCTGTCAGGATTACCTCTTGAAAGTACACGCTGACACAGCTTGCAAGTCACTAAGGGTGCATTTACCTTTAGCTGGCCTTCAGGAAAAGTAAAATAATCCCAAACATAAGAGGTCTTTTGTTTCCTCGCTCTCTGCCTCAAGGTAGTGCTGCTAGTGCTAGCCTCACTCTCAGAAGGGCTCTGCTGTTCTGCCATCGTATCACAAAGACAACCCAGCTCCTTCTCCTAAGGGATCACAAGCAGAAATGAGGGGAATGGGTGTGGTGTAGGAGAGTTCTAGAACTGAAAGTAGTTTCATCCAATCAAAAGTTGTGTTTCATGATCACATGACCTACCGTACGCTTACGGTACGCTTACGGTGCGCTTACGGCAAAAGTACGCATGCGCGTAAAAAAGACACGCGCTTGCGCGCATGCGCATAACAGTCACTGCCCGACACTTCCGCGTAACGTGCGCGTGTAGCGTACACGCGTACGCGTCCCACGCGGAGTACGCGCGGCTACGCAAATTGCGTAAATATACGCAAACAGCGTAGATAAATTACGGACGTTGCGTAAACCGTACGCTTACCGTAAGCTTACGGTACGCGTACTAAAAAAAAAAAAAAACAAGGAAAAAATGTATTGCTAATAAATTTTACCTGTTTATTTTATAAAATATTTTTAAAAAAACATATTATAGAATTTTAAAAATTTAACCATAGTCTTCAAAAAAGGATAGAAAATTAAAAAAAAATTATGTTTAAAAAATAGAAGAAAATAAAAAAATTAGCATTTAAAAAACCTTGCAAATTCACTGAAAAAACCATGGGTTTCACACACGTTATAGTTAGGAATTAGCATTTAAAAAACCTTGCAAATTCACTGAAAAAACCATGGGTTTCACACACGTTATAGTTAGGAATAAGCATTTAAAAAACCTTGCAAATTCACTGAAAAAACCATGGGTTTCACACACGTTATAGTTAGGAATTAGCATTTAAAAAACCTTAGAAATTCAATGAAAAAACCAAAGGTTTCACACATGTTATAGTTAGCTGGACATTTCACTCGTAAAAAACCAATGAAATTCCCCCGTTATAGTTAGTTCAGCTAACTATAACTCGCGCACCCGCAATGCACTGCTGATGACGTCACATATTACATCACTCATGACATGGTCAGTGACATCACTCATGACATCACTGATGACATCTCAAATGACATCACTGATGACATCACTGATGACATCATCCTAGTGATAGAGTGGCAGACCACCTCTGCCCCTAATATAACCTTTGATACACACATTCAAAAATAGAAATTAAAATTTTAAAAACAATGGACATACCAATACCAGTTACAACAACCTCTTCAGTAATTCTAAGATCCACATACACATCCACTCATACACCAACAGTCCTGTACAGTCACTCATACATGTACTCACTCATCATATGTACTCATACACCTATACATCCTGTTACACAATGCCACTCATCCATAGAGTTACTCACCCACATAGTCACTCATGCTAATAAAGAATCAAACATACATTTACTTGCATATACAGTTATACACACACCACCACACTTACTTCTACGGAAACTTACACATACTTAGTCTTTTAAACAATCACTTATAGAAACGCATACTTATTCGTACAGGAACTCTTTCAATATCTCACTCTCACATATACTCACTTATATACACCAATAGTCACATATACTAGTTTAAAACATATGTAGTTACTCAAAAACACACTATTGAGACAGTCATTCACTCACTAACACACCCATACACACACTCATCCACCCATACAGTCCTGCACACATGCTATGTTCAACACATACAAACAGTGAGTCACTCATTCATGCACCTATGCACTACGTAATACCCCCCACCGAACCATGCAGACACTCAGACTGATACTCAAAAAACCAACTAATAACCTATCTATACACCCATGTAGCTACTCACCAACCCATGCAGCCACTTATACACAAAGTGAGAGACTGATACAGATATTTACATATTTAAACATTACTCACTAAGCCATGTATTCACTATGATACACTTAATCAGTGAGTTACACAATCAATTTTTCAAAAACAAATCATCCTTTTAGACACTTATATACCCATTTATTCTTCCATCGACCTTGAGGTATACATATATAAAACATATTTTATTTTCAGAAACACACACATTCACTGGATGATGACATCAGTGATGTCATCAGTGATGTCATTTGAGATGTCATCAGTGATGTCATGAGTGATGTCACTGACCATGTCATGAGTGATGTAATATGTGACGTCATCAGCAGTGCATTGCGGGCGCGCGAGTTATAGTTAGCTGAACTAACTATAACGGGGGAATTTCATTGGTTTTTTACGAGTGAAATGTCCAGCTAACTATAACATGTGTGAAACCTTTGGTTTTTTCATTGAATTTCTAAGGTTTTTTAAATGCTAATTCCTAACTATAACGTGTGTGAAACCCATGGTTTTTTCAGTGAATATAGATATAGATATAGATATAGATATAGATAGATAGATAGATAGATAGATAGATAGATAGATAGATAGATAGATAGATAGATAGATAGATAGATAGATAGATAGATAGATAGATAGACAGACAGACAGACAGACAGACAGACAGACAGACAGACAGACAGACAGACAGACAGACAGACAGAGAGACAGACAGACAGACAGACAGACAGACAGACAGACAGACAGACAGACAGATAGAGAGAGAGTGTGTGTGTGTGTGTGCGCTTGCGTGCGTGCTTGTGTATATATATATGTCTCCACAATGTGATCACACAGCTCAAAAAGCTCCAGAGTGGGTGCTCAGCGTATGGGCCAGATCCTGGCCCCAAATTTAATTTCATCAGACAAAGGACGCGGCACTCCAAAGCTGGAATTTGCTTAATTTATTTTAACACAACACCACTCAACCAACGTGTTTCAGCCCTCCCATGGCTTTTTTCACAGTCAGTGAGTTCTTCTTCAGTTGTGCTTTCTGTACCCATCTCAGCCTTAATGGGGCATTATGGGATTTGTAGTGCGCGCATTTAGATAAACAAACTTTACACATATATACAAAAAGGACAATCGCGCTTTCGTGAGGTATTTCCTTTCTAGCATTGTTTTATCTTTGTATTTTGTGTGCACTGCTTTTTAAGTGCTGTTTCTAATTGCACAAATATTCATTATATTTATAATTGTACCATTTGGGTATACTACCCCGCAGTTATTTCTGAATGCATAGCTTTTTGCATACAAAGAATTTACTAGTACTTAGGCGCTTCATTCTAATGTCCAACAAAAATTTGATGCAATGTGTCTCCAATATTTGGGTATAGTACACTTACTAAAAAAGAGAGAAGGAGAGAACATAATCTCAAAGTTCACTAACACTGTTCAACATTATCCATCATTTACAGTTTCTATATTCATTACAAATGAACAAAAAGTTCCTCATCGTTATTCATTCCTCTAGGAGTCTTTGTTCTGAGCCTGAAAATATATCTCGATTCCATTTGTCGCAGTTGTTTCACTCTATCCCCCCACGTTCTTCCGGGGGTCTCATGTGTATGCCATAGTAATTCATTGCCCTCCAATCTCCTTTCTGGCACTGTGCCATATGTTTTGCTGTGGCATAGGTCATATTTCCGTTCTTCAAAGCGGATATGCTCGAGAATACGTTTTTTTTTAACATACATGTTGTGCTTCCAATGTATTTCATTCCACAGTTGCATTCTATTATAAAAAATGGTGGAGCTGGTTAAATCTAAAACGCATGATTAAAAGTCTGTCATGAGCACTAGTTAGGGTCAAAGGTATGGTTCAATGCCCAGTACCGATTTTAACAATGTATATACCCTAACTGAGGGTTTACTGAGCTCAAGATTTTCGCGGTTCTCAGTTAAAAATGTGTGGTGTTGGTCTTTTATGGTATTAACATCCACCTTACATAAAGTGTCATGTGCACAAAAGATATCTGACCTACCTATAGCCTGGAAGGACTCCTTTACGTAGTGAATCCAGGGTATTTTGTTACCATGCTCCAATTTCAAACGATGCGATACAATCATGCGGTTTAAATTCTTATGATCGGAAATCCAAATCTTTATCCAACACACTAAGGGTTTAATTGCCACTTGGTCCACCAGAAAACCAACCCCTAGCTCTTCATGTACGGGCCAAACTGGTGTACCTTGGGGGACATGTAGGATCCGGTGTAGGAATTAATTTTCTGCCACCTGTAACCTGTGTGGGGGCACATACCCCCAGATTTCACTACCATATACTACTCTTGAGATACCTTTGGACTTGTACAGTTTTAAAATTACCTCCGGGGCCCATGAACCCAATCTACCCGTAAAACTGGTGATAGCTCCCAGGGATTTATTCAGCTCGTTCAGCTTCCCTTCTATGAGGGCTTCCCACTGAAGCTTGTCATCAAATAACACTCTCAAGTAGGGAAATGCCAGGACCTTTCCGCGAATATGATTGTCTGCTTTAAAGCTTTTTGGCCGAAGCCCCCGTGGGCCCACCACTAGTACATAAGTATTAGTATAGTTCACTGACAGGTCCAGCCTGACCATAAATGCCACAAAACCGTTTATTAAAACCTGCAAGCCCCGGCCCGTACGGGCCATGAGCACCGCATTGTCCGCATAGAGTAGGCTTGGCAAAGCTCTCCTACCTACTCTAGAGGGGTCTGACTGGAGGGCCAAGAGTGCCACCTCAAGACCATTAATATAGACCGAAAATAGAAAAGGAGCTAAGATGCACCTTTGGCGCACCCTGTGTACAATTAAAATGATTAGACAGGTCTCCCTCATGTGAGACTATCACTGCCGCCGATGTGTGGGCATGGAGTGATATGAGTAGATGTACAATACAGGGATCCACTCCCAATGAGATTAAGATGTCAAATAACTTAGACCGGTTTACCCGGTCAAATGGCGCCGTAAGGTCCATGAAGGCCAAATACATGACGCCCGATTGGGCATCAGTATACTTAGAAATCAGAAGGTAAAGATTGCGGCATTGATCTGATGTTGACAAGCCTTCACGAAAACCATATTGAACTTCCAATAAGATATGGTTATCTGTGGCCCACAAAGACAGTCTAGATAGAAGTTCCCGACCCAGGACCTTAACTACAGCATCGATAAGGGAGATTGGATGGTAAGATTGCGGCTTATCCTTAACTCCTTTTTTGAAGATTGGCACTATAATGGCGATGGATCAGGATGGCAATGTCCCCTTCAAGGCTGCCGCCTTTAGAACTTGGGTTAGTAGGGGAGCCCAGACCTCGGGATTGTCTCGGTAGACATCCGGGGGGATACCATCGGGGCCTGGGGCCTTGTTTGAGGCCAAAAGCTTGATGCTTAGGGTTACCTCTTCCAAAGAGAAGCTAATGGGAGGGACCTCCACACAAAGGGGAATGTCTACACTACACTTGCCAATGCAGGCTACACTGTAGACATTTCCATAATGGGACACCCATTGGTCTGGTGTGATGTGGTGGCATACTGTCGGGTTAGTTGGTTCTGCAAAACAGGGGCTATTAATAATTTTCCAAAATAGGGAAGGGTCCCTCAGTTCACCCGCTTTGGCTAGGTCCTCTGATGCATGTTTTTAGAGATGACGCCTACGCTCTCTAGTTGATTCTTTATAAAGGCGTCAGCACAAGGACACTCTAGCTTTCACCTGTGGCACCTGTTTTTGGGCTGGTTTCAGCTTTCTTAGTCCCTGGGGCTGCGGAGGTCTCGTGGCCCTCCCATTGAAGATAATTAGGCCTGGGGAGGTGGTGGGCCCTGGGTGGCCTCCTACATTTAAGATAATTAGCCCGGGGAGGTGGCAGTCCCTGGGGCAGCGTGGGGGGGCAGGGGCCCCCCCACTCATTTTCTTAAACATTTAAGCCCCAGGGAGGTGGCGGTCCCTTGGGCAGCGGGGGGCACGTAGCCCCCAGGCATTCAATTTAAGCCCCTGGGCCCACCTGAGGGCTTCAAGGAAATGAAGCTTGGGAGCCCACGGTTAGAGGTCCATTAGGATGGCCGGCGGAAAAGCACCCTGACCGCCATGGAAGAGGATAACAACCGCCCGCCGGCACCGTGGGAAAACCGGCGGCCAAATTAGAATTAACCGGCAAAAAAATTCGACCGTGGCGGTACGAGGCCAAGAAAAAACGCCCGTAGTGGACGGAGATGGCCAAAACCCCGTCTGCGGCGGTCAGAATTGCGGCGGAAAAACAACAACCCGCCGCAAGTATAGCGGAGACACCGCACCGGAAATTAGTATATCCCCGACGGTACGTATCGCTGTCTCCGACCGCCGCGGTCGCACAATGGGATGAATGGGAGAGCCAGCGGAAGAGCTGAAGCACAGCCATAGCGGCGTAAGAAACAGTCAAAATTATGGCGGACAAAGCCAAAACCCCACAAGAAGGCCAAAAAGTGCACACAGAAAACTAGCCATGTCTCCAAAATACACAAAACACACCCCAATGACACAACCACATGGCAAGAGAAGGGACACATACCACAGCTGACAGGAGAGGTAAAGGACACAACATCACTAGCCACACCACACACAGTACCACCACCACCTCCACACCAGCACAACTAACCCCCCTGCACAACACACACCATACACAGCACAACCACCACTCACACTCCTGCACCCACAATCACTCTGCACACCACACACCATGGCCACACAGAAAATGCCCAAATTCACTGAGAGTGAGTTGAAGGTCATGGTAGATGAGATAGTCAGAGTGGAACCACAGCTTCTTGGTAGCCTGGTCCAACAGACACCATTAGCCTCAATGACACAAATGTAGGCTAGGATAGTCCAAAGGGTCAATGCAGTAGGGACCACTCCAAGATCAAAAAAGGAGATCATGAAGCGGTGGCATGATCTGAAGAGGGTGGTCAAGGAGAGGAGGAGCAAGAACCGTGAGCTGGCTCAGAGAACTGGTGTTGGCCCTCCCATTCCACAAAAACCATTCACACAATGGGAGGAGAAGGTGCTTGCCATACTGCATCCAGAGAGTCTCACAGGAGTAGCCGGGGGAGTGGAGGCTGGTAACGTAAGTACAAACAAATGACTGGACCAACGGACAGAACATTAAACAGCAAAAAGAAAAAAAATATTCATTCTTAGATTTTATTTTTTATTTTTATCTAGGTCAAAGAGTTCAGTTCCAATATAATCATATATTGACAGTTTATAGATAATAATACATTAAAATGACAAAAAGTTTTATTATTGATAAATAAAATCTAAGAATGAATATTTTTTTTCTTTTTGTTGTTTAATGTTCTGTCCGTTGGTCCAGTCAGAGTGTCTATGCTTAAATAGATGATACGGTGTGCATATTGAAATATATAGGTAGAGAATGTTTTTTCTTTGTGAACTTTCAATTTTCCCCTGATTCCTTACCTACATTAGCCTGTCAGGGGCTCCCCTTGTTATATTGCCTGCAATGACCATTTCACATCTGAACCACAGCTGACCAAGAACTCACTGCAGAGGACAACACTAGCAACCTGCAGAGCCAGTCTCCACCCCCGGTACAAGGACTCTCGGATGTTGACTCCCAGGATTCCATGGATGATGAGCTCGAGGCCGGCCCATCTGGTGTGCCAGGGAGCAACAGGTCCCAGGACCCCATCGTCCCCCCACCACATCTGCGGCAACACCAACTCCACAGCAGACCCCTGCTGTCAAGGCCTGTGCAGCCACCGCCACCACCACCACCACCACCAGTGCTGCCTGCAACACCCTCCCTGTCCCTGAGGATGCCCAGCATACACCACCGATGGAGGAGGGCAGGAAGAGGATGCGGGTGCCCACAGTGGTGAGGCAACAGGTCCGTGGCAGCAGGGCAGGTGGGAGGGGCAGGGTCACCCGTGGACACCAGGAGGCTGGGACCCACTCCCTGGAACACATCACCAGAGTCCTGGGTGCATACGAACAGGCCCAGGGACAAACGGGCCGATTGGACGATCTGTTGCATGAGCTCATCCTGCTTATGAGGTCCATCGACACCCGCATGGGACAAATCGTGGACCTCTTGGGCCAGCAAGTGGCAGTACTGAGGGACAGGCATGCGCCACAGACAACACCTCCACCTCCCTCTGGTGGGCTGCACAATGACAGTTCACCATCCTCCCCTGCGCCCACAGAGAGGGGTGAGTCCTCAGACCCCACTGGCCCAGTAGCAGAGCCACCCCTGCCAAACGATGAAGGAGCCATCCCAAGAAGACCCTGGGAGTATCTGGAGGCCAAGCACCTGCCAGATGCCAGTCATGGAGCCAGCCATGATGGCAACCCTCTCCATCACTGCATTGACTCTTTGGACTGTCCTGCCCCACACTGCCTTGTGAATGGCATCTGTCTGTTGGACTGGGTCACCACAGCAATGTGGTGACTACTCAACTATCTCATCTACCACGACTGTCAACTCACTGCTCCACCCCACCCCCTAATGGAAATATACACCCCCTCGCATCTCACCATAGTAAATAAAATATCCTCACACACATGTTTTTGTGTCTGCTCCGTCTTTATTGCAGGGTGTACAGTCTTTAACATGATCACAATGTACCAGGAGCATGGGCTGTATGTAGGCAAGGAGAAGTGGAAGGCACCTAGGGGAACACAACAGAGCAACTGTCACTGGTCTGGGTATGGCATCACAGACATCACACAAGCCCTATCATCAGGATAACCCAACATGCACATGTCACAATGGCCACCAAGTGTCAACATACAGGTCCTGTTGATGTTCCCAAATGACATGTCCTAGAAACATTTCCAACCACCACTTAGTCTACAACTGGCTGATGCTACAATTCTCACATGCCCCTTCACGACAACAGCAATATCATCAGACAATGGGTATGTTGCACATTGACACCCACTGTCAAGTGCAGTAGCGGGTGATGAGCTGTTCACGCAGGTCAACACCTTCCTCCTCTCCACTGTCCTCATCACTGGACACAGCTTGATTTGCAGGCTGGGGCGTTGGGTCCTCACCATCATCCAGGAGCAGAGGAATCTCCTTGCGAATGGCTAGGTTGTGGAGCATGCAGAATGCTACAACAATCTGACACACCTTCCTGGGCGAATATGCCAGTCCACCTCCGGTCTTGTCCAGGCACCAGAAACGTGACATGAGCAGGCCAAAAGTACGCTCCACCACACGATGTGTTCTCCCATGGGCCTCATTGTAGCAGACTTCAGCCGGGGACCTGGGATTCCGCAGTGGGCTCAGCAACCAGGGACGGTTGGGATATGCAGAGTCACCTAGGTATGACAAACACAAATAGACATTGCAACGTCGCAGAGGCTCAGGGCAGCAGGTCACACACACAGCACGCCACACGACTAAGCATACTCACCCACAATCCATGCACGCTCAGGAAGAAGATTAGCCATCAGCTGGGGCACTATGCTGTTCCGCAGGATGTAGGAGTTGTGGGCCGAGCCTGGGAATTTGGCACACACCTGCGAGATGGACATATCTGCCAGGCACACCATCTGCACATTGATGGAGTGGTAATGCTTGCGATTGCGGTATATGTGCTCACTTGCCTGTGGTGGCACAAGACCGACATGGGTGCAATCAATGGCCCCAACAACATTGGGGATGTGTCCAAGGGGATAGAAGTCTCCCTTCACAGCTGGCAATTCAGCACCCCTGGGGAAAGGGATGTATCTGTCCATGTATAGCATCATGGCGGACAGTACATCATGCAGCACCATGCTGAACATCGGCTGTGACATCTCACCAGCGCTGGCCACAGTCTCCTGGAATGATCCAGTGGCAAAAAAATGCAGGGCTGCCATCACCTTATAAGTAGGGGTGAAAGCTGTTGGATATGTCCTGCTTGGCTGCAGGTGGGGCTCCAACAGATCACAAAGGGTTTTCAGGATGGCTCTGTCCAGGCGGCATTTCCGTATGATCGCAACATCCTCCATGTCTTCCAGCACCGTCAAGTGACGAGTCAAATTTGGCCTCCTCCTATTGGAGATGATAGTGGACCCATGTCAATGCAATACATCATGAGATGTGCACAGCATATCACGTTCTGGATGACACAACAACAACAATGACTAACATCTATAGTGACTAACAGACCAGCTTACATGAAGGGACACCTTCAGCTACACAAAGGGCACACGTGTCAACTTACACAAGGCAAGTACCTCAAACACCACCTTGGGCAATGTGAATACACATAGGGATATGGCCACAGTTACAACCTGGCACACATCCACCACACAATGACCACAGTCGGCGCTGGAATGACAAATGTGTTCATGAGCAGACATGAGAGGCAATGCTAAATAGATCATCATTCATCGAGACGAGCATTGCTGTGATTGTCACTGGACCTCAACATATTGACATGTGTACACATTGTACAGTCCAGGACTACACTGTCCTGCCTACACCAACATCAAATCCTTAAGTGACATGTGAGTGGGTAGGGGCAAATCTACGTTACACACTCACAAACATGGCATGTGTAGCCATCAGTGGAGTAAATTGAACATTGGCATTGTGTGCACAATGATGTGCCATTGAACATGTTGGCACTGTGCACTGTTGATGTGTGACAGATGGCCATCGCCATTGTATGGCGCCCATATCGCGGTAGCTACCGCCTTGCCCCAGCGGTGTGTAACCAGCACCCCATTCACACAAGTGCAGTAGTCATAGACATGGAGACATGTGGAAATGGCGGTTGGCATACTCCGCCACCTGAATCGTGGTGCCTCGTGTCAATGCATGGCACCCATATCGCGGTAGCTTCCGCCTTTTCCCGGTGGTGTGTCACCAGCACCCCCATTCACACAAGTGCGGTAGTCATAGGCATGGAGACATGTGGAAATGGCAGTTGGCATGCTCCGCCGCCTGAATGGCAGTGCCTCGTGTCAATGCATGGCACCCATATCACGGTAGCTACCACCTGGCCCCAGCGGTGTGTCACCAGCACCCCCATTCACACAAGTGCGGTAGTCATAGGCATGGAGACATGTGGAAATGGCGGTTGGCATGCTCCGCTGCCTGAATGGCAGTGCCTCGTGTCAATGCATGGCACCCATATCGCATTAGCTACCACCTGGCCCCAGCGGTGTATCACCAGCACCCCCAATCACACAAGTGCGGTAGTCATAGGCATGGAGACATGTGGAAATGGTGGTTGCATGCTCCGCCACTAAAATCGCGGTAGCGCACCCCGGGCCCCAGCGTTGTATCACCGCCATGGAGCATGCCCTTATAGCCAATGGGAGCCATGATTGTGGTGACATGATGCAATTTTGAAGATCGCGGTAGGTGTGCTCCGCCACCGCGGAGGCGATCATTGGATGCATTTGAAAGAGGCAGACCTGGACCACCAATGCTGCAGCTTGGCATCTTTGAAACGACCCCAGGGGGCTATATATGTGGGAGTGAGCCTCACATTGCCACTGCTCACAGAGCCTGCTGCCTGAGACCCCTCACCAGCTGCTGCCTCCAGGGACTGCTGTCTGAGACCCCTCACCTGCTGCCGCCTCCAGGGACTGCTGCCTGAGCCCCCTTACCTGCTGCTACCTCCAGGGACTGCTGCCTGAGACCCCTCGCCACCATAATCCCCTGCTGTTGTCTCACGTCCAAAGTGATGGCAAGGACAGAGAAGATCCGTGCCAGTCCCTTCATGAGCGAGGAGCTGGAGGTCCTGGTGGACGAGGTGCTCACACAGTACCCAAGGCTATATTGTGCCCCAAATGTCGTGGTAAGTCTTCAACAGTGGTGGGGTAGGGTAAGTGGGCCACACATGTAGTTGGACTGATGCAGTATGTGCCTGGGAGTGTGGGGCAGTGTCATGCCTTGCCTGATATGCTGTCTCCAGTGGGAGGGTGAGTGTAACCATTGCCACAGCTTTCCCTCCCTGCACATGTATGTATGAGTGACCTGTGTTGGGTTGTCAGCCATACAGTGACACAGAGGTTTGTTCATGCTGTAGTCAGGACAGTGATTGCTTGGCTGAATGGCTGTGTGTGCCCCTGTAGTGCATCTCCGTGTGAGCCCAGCTGGCCTGCACAGTCCCCGCCTACAAAGACAAGGACAACTCACTGAACTTACAGAGTATGACATCAGTCTTTTCACATAGCATGCCAGCTATGGGCCATCTCAGCACTGTGGTTTGCACACAACTGCCCTTGTGATTGGCATTTTGTATTTGTGATATCAGGTCCATCCATGTGACCACCATGACACATTTGAATATTCACAGGACAGGGACATTGATGGCTGCACAGTCTTGGACACAGTGAGTCCACCCCCCAAACACAGGTTGACATGTGATGTATGTGTTGCTCAAGCCAACAATGGACTGGAGATGTGGGCAGGCTATATGGGTGTTTCAGTGCTGGCATCCTGCATGTGTGTGAGATGTACATGGACTGTGTTCCCCCTCACACCTGCATGCTTTAACTTCAGCTTTTCCAATGCAGGGGTCCCATGTGGGCTGTACTATAGTCTCTGATTTACCTATCATTGGATATGTGATGATTTTGTATCTTGCTGCCATACTGATAGATGTTGGTACATGACACTGTGTCCCTGATCATTTCTCCCTCTTGTTTCCCATGCCTGCAGCTCAAGGTACACCAGCGTAAGGCCGTGTGGAGGGCCATTGCAGCGAAGGTGCGAGCCCTTGGGGTCTCAAACCGACGGCACACCCACTGCCACAAGAGATGGGACGACATCAGCCGGCTGGCAAAGAATGTGGCTGAGATGTCCCTGGGGCTGCTTCCTCGCACTGGGCGTCTGGCACGGCGCAATATGAAACCACTAATGGGGCGTATCTTGGTGGTGACACAGCCTGAGCTGGATGCACATTTGAAGGAGCATCAGCAGCAAGCCAGGGGTGAGCATTTGGGGAGTCTGACTTTGGATGGGAGTGGCTGCATGTGTACAGAGCCTGTGCCAGCGCTGGCCTCTGTGATGTTGGTGGTGTGATGCTGTGGCATGTAAGTGGCTGCTGGCCTGGGTACCTGTGGCATGCATTTGCACTACCTGTACTTACAAAGGTGATTCAGATGCTGTGCCTTCACATTACATTCTGAGTTGTGCTCTTCAGGTTTTTTCTGCATTGGTGTGGTCTTGGGAATCCCATGGGGGGGAACAGCAGTGTGCCCAATCTGACTGTGCGTACATCAATGCGTCCATTGCATGCACCCATATTGGGGAGGGCTAGACATCTTACAGCAATGTGCAACATTCTATTGTCCCCAAGGTACGACATGGTGGGTGGCATGGGCTAATGTCCATTGTGGACTGTCATGTTGTAGTCTGGGTCTGTGTTGTCCCCTCCTGTTCCATCCAGTTCTGTCATTGGCAACAAGTAGTGTGCCCCCATCAGGTCCCTAGGTGTGCTCAGAACTAGTTGCGTGTCTGTTTGAACAGAGCCACAAGCAGGGTGTTGTGCTCTGTGGTCATCACATGGCTCACTCATGCCTGAGTTTCCAGTTTCCACGCACTGCTTGAGTCTATGTAGTGAGTTGGCACAATGTGATTGCACAGGATGGTGTGCAACATGTAGATTTGCTTGACGTTTGTCATGCATTGCTTGCATATGTTTGTTCTGGTTTTGCCACTGACCTGACCCTACGTCTCTCTCTCCCATGCAGCATCATCTGTGGTTACAGAGGGACAGGAGATGGACACCAGTGGGGGTGAAACTAGCACCACAGCTGCCCAGGAGCCCAGTGACACAGATGTCACCAGCGCCTCAGAGGGGGACCTGAGTATGCTGGAGGAGTCCCAGCCTGAGACACAAAGTACCACATCATCCAATGCCAGCGGGGATGCATCCTTGTTAGAGGGCACAGGGAACGGGGACTCTGTATCGACTTCCACCACACAGCGGCCATTGCCCACCCTCCCAGCCACTTCCTCTGGTGCTGCCCGTGTCTGCCTCAGTAAGAGGGGAAGAGTGTCATTCACCCCTGGCACCGCTGCCCTTGCCCCTGTCCCCCCTGCTGCCATCAGAGCTGAGTCTGTGGGCCTTTTGCGCCAGCTGTGTGTAGGCCAGACAGCTCTCCTCAATGCCTTCATTGACCACGAAAAGAAATTGGCCCAGGTGGTTGCTTTCATGGAGGGCATACATTCCGATGTGGGTGGGCTGTACCGGACAGTCCAGGATTTGTCATCAACAGTGACGTCTGCCCTGCAACAGGCACATTCTCACAGTCCATCTCCAGTCCCTTTGTCCACCCCCCCGGGCAGTGGCCACATCTGACGATAGTGACCACGGTCCACATACATCAAAGTCACGATACAGCACACGGAGCACAGAGCAGCAGCAACCCAAACAGTCCCGGGCGCAGACACCATCCCCACAGAAGACCAAAGGCACCCAAGAGCGCAGAGAGAAAAGCCTGTCAGGCGACACCAGTGGACAATTAGCAAAGCAGCAGACCTCAGGCACAATTGCCTCAGTGGCATCCCCATCCAAGGACTCTCCTGCCCCTAAAGCATCACGCAAAGATAATCGTACAGTGTCTGATGGCTCCTAGGCAGTATCACCAACCACCTCGACTCCCATTCCAAGCCCAGTGAAGCAGGGGCCGGAGGGCACTGTAGAGTAACACCTAGTAAACAGGGGAAGGGGGGGCAGAGACGAAGCAAGGCAAAGCGTTCCACTGGGTCCAGCACATCTCCAGAGGGGCTGCCAGCACCTGCACCTGCTGCAGCAATGGTGGTGAGTGTGCTTGTTGTGCCCACATCACTTCCCATTGATCCACAGTCAGTCAAGCCATTTAGGATCCCCAAGAAGTGGAAGGGCTCCACAATCTCCCAGCCACACCATGACTCCTGTCTGCATGACTCCACCTCCACGTGCCACTACACCACCTGGTCCAAGCAGGCCTCCAGCTTGCCAAGCCACTGATAGCTCTACCTCGGCTGATCCGCTCTCTCCCCCGTCAAGTGCCCCGACAGTCCCCGAGACACAGCCAGCTCCCAGTCTGCCTGACAGCCAAGTCTGAGTGGTAGTCACCCTCACACACCTATATCTCACACAGGTGGGCCTGTACTGCACATTGTTGCCCCCTGACTGTGTTGCTGACCATGGAAAGGTACAGTCGCACACATTCCCTGTGCAGCTTCTCATGGACTCAGTCTGCACTTTGTCACTGGCCTTGTTGTTCACTGCTGTTTAGCCCTTGCCTGTGCAGTTTCTCATGGACATGCTCTGCACCCTGCCCTGGCCACTGGCCTTGTTGTTCACTGCTGTTAAGCCCTTGCCTGTGCAGCTTCTCATGGACATGCTCTGCACTCTGCTCTGGCCACTGGCCTTGTTGTTTACTGCTGTTTAGCCCTTGCCTCTGCAGATTCTCATGGACATGCTCTGCACTCTGCCCTGGCCACTGGCCTTGTTGTTCACTGCTGTTTAGCCCTTGCCTGTGCAGCTTCTCAGGGACATGCTCTGCACTCTGCCCTGGCCACTGGCCTTGTTGTTCACTACTGTTTTGCCCTTGCCTGTGAAGCTTCTCAGGGACATGCTCTGCATTTTGTGCCTTACTTTTCTCTTCTCATGGTGCCTATCTGTGCAATGTGTGAAGACAGTTGCTCCAGTTGTCTATTTTGTCAGTGTCCTTACTGAATAAAGTTCTTTTGCTGTGTGTAAATGGTTTACTGTGCCACATGGTCTGTGTGGCACTTCAACATGGTCAATGTTTGGGCTCCCTTGCTCTCTTTTTTTCAGGGGTGACAGGTTCTTCAGTTCTTCTTGGCCCAGATACTTGTGGTGGCAATGGTGTCAATTTCAAATGGTTAGCAGTAGTCATTTACTTGATTAGTTTATGTTGGCTCTATTGTACACATGTCAGGTTGGGGGGCACTGCCAGCACGGAGTGGGTTCCTGCACATAGTATTGCAGGCAGGCTGTCCAGGGTCATCATGTGTGTGTTCTTCCTATATGTGTGCCCAGTGGTATATGTGTGTGGCCATCTTGTGATGGCCAGTCATCCTAGTCCCATGGCTTACTTTCCATTTGTGCTCTAGGATGGCCCGGTAGTGTGCAGTGTGAAGGGGGTGAGTTTGTGGGAGTGTTGATGTGTGCATGCCTATGCAATGTCAACTACACACGTGTCACCCAGGAGTTGTGTGCCTGTTGTTTTGATTGTTCATCCCTGTGGATGTGGTTGTATGCCCATGTGTGAGTTGTATGTTGTGCACTGTGCAGTGTGTTGGTGTGTCCTTGCAGTTCTGTCTGACTCCTACTTGTTGTTTTTGTCACTTGTGAGTATGCAAAGGGTGTTACTGGCAAGTCAGTGTTGTGTTTTTTTGCACATCCATGTGTCTGGTGGCTGTTTGTGGGGTCTGTGCAGACCTGCTGCTCCCCACTGCCATTGTGGTTGTGTTTTCTCATGCCTTGCTGTCCCATGGTGCCTTCTTGCCTCCAGTGTGGCATGTTGTGTGTGTTGTCATGCCCTCCCCTATGTGTGCATTCAGCTGCATACCCATTGTGGGTCTGCACTCCCTCTCTTTGTGTATGGTACACTCCTGTCATGTCCCCTACTGACATGCAGTACGCTTCACTTTGGTGTGAGCTGTCCCCTTGGTTTGTATGTGTGTGTGCCTCCCCATGACTTCATGTGTGCCACTGTGCTTTGTGGTGCAGTTCTTTGTCCAGGGTCAATGTGTCACTCAGTGCATTTCCCCAATGGGTCATGTGTGATTTTCTGGTACTGTTTGTCAGTCATGGTTGCACCTCTGCAGTTCAACTGTGTGTGCTGCCCAGTCCTGTGGCCAAGTTGTTTCCAGCGTTGTGTCCCAGACTTGTGCATCTATTGGGTGTTGTGTTGGATGTATGTCTGTTGTTTGTGTTATTGCTTCACTTCCTGGGTGTGCTGTTGTCTTTGTGCTGTGCTGTGCTGTATGGTGTTGTGTGGGTTGCTGTTCTGTCACTGATGTCTGTGTGTGTCTGGTATGCTTCGTGTGTACACACAGCTTGTTGTGCATGCAGTGCTGTGTGTGTATGTTGCTTTGGTGTTGCCTGGTGTGCATCCCCTGATGTCCTGCTGTCCTGCAGTGTTTGCTATGTGATTGATCTGCCTGTGCATCTGTTGTTTGTTTGCTGTGGCTGTGTTGTTCCGTGATGATGCACTTCTTGTGTGTGTTGTGGTATGGTGTCTGTGCATTGTTCCTGAGTGATGAGGTTGTGCACTCCTGTTGTGTCTGTGCTCCCATTGACTTTCCCCAGTTTAGCTGCACAGGGCATGTCTGTTGTTGTTGTTGTGGCTCTGTGTGTGTTTCTGTTGGGTTATGTGTTTGTCTGTTGTATTTGTTTCCACATTTGTGCTGGCATCCCTGTGTGTGTGTGTGTGTGTGTGTGTGTGGTTGTGTGTGTGTGTGTGTGTGTGTGTGTGTGTGTGTGTGTGTGTGCGTGTGTGTGTGTGTGTGATGTTTGTGGCTGTGCCGAGGGTGTGTAGTTGTTTATGTGTGTATTGCCTGTCAAGTATTGCCAGCCTTCAGTGTGTTTGGCACTGGTGTTGTGTGCTGCTGGTGTGAGGGGGTATGTGTGTAGATTCTTACTGGTGTTTGTCAGTCCTGAGGTGTGTAGATGGTCCCTGTGTGTAGTGCTGCTGGTGTACTCCTGTGAAGTAGTTGTATGGATGTGTGGCTGTTCCCAGTTTGACTTCAGGGCCTTCCTTTCATCCTTGTGCCTATACATGGTTTGCCTTGCTGTCTCCCTGTGTTGTTGCGCTGAGCTGTCTGTGGTTTGATTTCACTGACTGTGCCAGCCAGGTGTGCTTTGATGGTGTGAGGGTGTTGTGCTCTGTTCCTTGTGTTGATGTGATGTACACATGCGTGTTGTGTCTCCATGGCCTTCCATTTGTGTGCAGCCCACTTTTGTTTCCCTATTTGTTGTGCTCCATTGCTGTTGGCATGTGGGGTGTGTATGTGTGTGTGTGTCAGTCTGTGATATGTATGTGTGACTGTGCAGGCTGTGTGCCCATTTGGATGTTGATTCCTTGTGTGTGTTCATTTGTTGCTTGTCCTCATTGCCTTTTCCCTGAGTGTGGTGTTGTATGTGTTTCCCTGGCCCTGTGCTATTGTGCTGTGTGTTGTGTGTTCCTGTGCAGCCATTCCTGCATTGTGTGTCTCCATGATTGTCTGTTGTGTGGTGCAGGGTATGTATTGCCCTGGGTTGTTGTTGTGCATAGGGTGCACAGGGGGAGGACATGGCATGTGCCTTCATGGGGTGTGCTAGTGTGTGGTGGGAGTGGGTGTGGCCCTGTGGCCTTTGTGCCCTGCCCATGCCTGGCCCTGCCTTCTGCATTGTGTGCATGTATTTGCTTGTGTTCACCACTGCGATGACATGACCGGGACATTGCTGCATTGGGGCGGTAGCTGGGTGTCCAGGATGTTGCGGGTGACTTTGTGGCAGGTGGGTGATGTGTGGATGCCCTTGTGGATGTGTCCCTGTCACCCCTAGGGTGTCTGATGTGGATTTGGACCCTGTGTCAGGCCGTGGGTTGCGTGTTGTGTGTTGTGTTATTGCGTACCTGCGGCGGCATCCGCGGCGGTCCCTGAGTTCCTGGTGATGTAGCAGGTACAGCACCGGAAAGACATGTAGAGCTGGGCCCATGGCGGTCGTGACCGGGACTCTGGTTTCGTACTCCGCTGTCGAGCTTCCGCCGTCTCTGGTTGGGCAGTGTCTCTGCTGCGGTGCGTCTGCTTGCTTGTGTCATCCTAATTTGTGGAGCGGGGCGGACATCAATGTGCACGGCGGCGGGTCTCCATTGGTTCCCACCGGCGCGGTGGCGGGTGCACTTTGATGGCGGTGCGCGACGCACCGCGGCGGTCGGAAAATGGCCTATGTTTGACCATACTAATATGGCGGGCGTGATGTCTGCTGCTGGAGGGCAGAAAAAGGCATTTTTCCGCACCACCAGCTCCGCTGTGGTCCCACCGCCCTACATCCTAACGGACCCCTAAGTGTTTTTAAAAAAAGTTTCATCCAAATTCGTGGATCCAACGTGAATCCCACTAAATGTTTAAAAAAAATGCTTTTTGGGCCCTGTGTTGATTCCATCTAGAAACAAGAACTGCTTAAGCTGCACTATGTTCAAAGACACCGCCATTAATTCACATTGAAACAAAATATTTAAAGATGGCTACATGCTGGCTGTAAGAAAGAAATGGATACAGGACAGCGCGTCTCCATTAGCAATGATCTGCAAACCAATGGGATTGGGTGCATGCACGTTTTAAAGAACGATCATGTGACCCTACTTGGGAACCAGTATTGAAAAAGGCAGTTTGCCGAAACGCGTCTACTGGTGAGATCCCCTGACAAAACCTTTTCCCAATCGGGATAAATATTTAAAAGAACGGAGCCAGCAGAGCACTTGCGATTATGAACAATGGAGTCCGTTACCCAGGAACTAACAAGACCAGAATGCCTTTGTGGTGACGTCCACTGGGACGGGACTTCAATTTGAATAAATTAGATGTTCAGATACTCACCTGCTTCCTTCGTTCTTTGCCAGTGAACAAGAGCAGTTCTTTGCTCGAAACGCGTATGGCTGTTAAGGGATTGCAGATTGCTGGCTTCTTGCTGCCTGTGGCGTGCTGAGCGGAAACCCCTACCTGTGCGGCCATTCCTCAAGGGCAACCTGGTGGAAAGAATAATTTGCGGTCGGTCCGGCCGCGGAATGGCCCCGCCGCGGAACTTGCGGATCCTGGGTGTCTGTCATGTGAACACCAGTGGGAAGATGGGGGGCCTGAGCCACGAGGAATTATTGGCGGGCAGCCAGTGTAACTGACAAAACCTTTTCCCAATCGGGATAAATATTTTAAAGAACGGAGCCAGCAGAGCACTTGCGATTGTGAACAATGGAGTCCGTTACCCAGGAACTAACAAGACCAGAATGCCTTTGTGGTGACGTCCACTGGGACGGGACATCAATTTGAATAAATTAGATGTTCAGATACTCACCTGCTTCCTTTGTTCTTTGCCAGTAAACAAGAGCAGTTCTTTGCTCGAAACGCGTATGGCTGTTAAGGGATTGCAGATTGCTGGCTTCTTGCTGCCTGTGGCATGCTGATCGGAAACCCCTACCTGTGCGGCCATTCCTCAAGGGCAACCTGGTGGAAAGAATAATTTGCGGTTGGTCCGGCCGCGGAATGGCCCCGCCGCGGAACTTGCGGATCCTGCGGATCCTGGGTGTCTGTGATGTGAACACCAGTGGGAAGATGGGGGGCCTGAGCCACGAGGAATTATTGACGGGCAGCCAGTGTAACTGACAAAACCTTTTCCCAATCGGGATAAATATTTTAAAGAACGGAGCTACCTGCTTCCTTCATTCTTTGCCAGTGAACAAGAGCAGTTCTTTGCTTGAAACGCGTATGGCTGTTAAGGGATTGCAGATTGCTGGCTTCTTGCTGCCTGTGGCGTGCTGAGCGGAAACCCCTACCTGTGCGGCCATTCCTCAAGGGCAACCTGGTGGAAAGAATATATATATATATATTACCTACTGGCGATCGCCAGTAGATAGTTATAGTTAGGACCGTGTTTCCATAGGAAATCTCAAAATTCTATTTTGAATAACTTTGGCGCCGGTTGACGAATCCTCGCGAAATTTTCAAAACTCATGGGGCGCTCTGCTCAGCTCCTACCCTGAAAGTCTCGGGGTGATTCGTCAAGCAGGGGCCGAGAAAAAAGGGGGGTCCCAAAACGCGTTTTCCCCATGCATTTTTCCATAGGGACTTTAGTCGCAGCTACAGCCCGAAGGGCTGAACAGAATTATGTGAAATTTGGCAGAGAGGTAGCAAAAAGGTCCATGAAGTGCCTTTTGCAGGTTTGGTGTAAATCTGTTCAGTATTTCCTGAGAAATTAGCATTTAAATCAATATATATATCTGTAAGCGTGCAGCGTGCGCGCACTGAGCAAGTACTGTGCGCGCACCTTGCCGTGCGCGAGCGCACTTCTGATTGGTTGTTAGATGTCAGTAAACATTCGAATCGGTGGAAATCAGGAAGCGGCGGCCGCCATTTTGTCTCTCGCATAAAGAGGGGGTGATAAACAAAGGGGGAGAACTTGAAAAGGGGGCAGAGTGGGGAGATATTGACCCACTAGGCATTGTAAGGGGGTCACAGTAGGACGTTGTAGGGCAAAAAAAAAAGATTTATATTTTGAAAAGAAATATCGCCGAGTGCGCGCACCCAGCGCGCACCTGAAAAAAAACGTTTTAAAAAAAATAATAAAAAATCGCATTTAAGTGTTTAGATATAAGGTGGCTCTAAAAAGAGCCCTTGTGTTTATTTTTTGGTACCTACAAGTAAGTACCGATGCAGAGTCTAAAGTTCAAGAGGAAGACTCTGTTGCCTTCATCACTGAAGTGTACACCGTCTCCTCTATAAATGTCTTGCATGTTGTAACGCAAGTTGTTGTGGTATATTGAACCCATACCATAGTCTCTGAGGAAAGCAGAAATAGATTTGTTGACGTGCTTCCTTGCTTTGTCAATCTGCGGACAAAATTGGTTGGACCAGTTCCACTTTTGCCTTTGGCATATGTTAGAATATACGAAGGCAGTTTGTGGAAAAAGTGACATCAATTGCACAAAGGTGTCCTTAATAAGCATTTCCAGACCTACCCCAGTTAAAGTGCCTAGGTCATTTCCACCACAGTGCACAATAATAAGGTTAGGCTGTGGGAGATGTAGAAAGGTTTTCACCAAAGGCATTAATTGGTGCCACTTTAACCCTCTCTGACCAATCCATTTGATGTCTACATTTGGCAAAGCAAGGTCTCTCACCATACCTCTTTTTTCTGCAAATTTTTCACTCCAGAAGACATAGCTGTGACCTACAATCCACACTGTGAACATCTTCAAAGGAGATCTGGATGCACTCAGGAGGTGTCTTTCAGTAGAAAGGCAAAAAGAAATGAAAGACAGTTGAAAAATGGGGGCACACATACTTTTTTTTATAAAAAGAACTCATTGGCTGTTTCAAACCATTCTACACTAAAAACTAGGCTGTATGTTTAAATTTTAAAAAGCATGTATTGTATTGGTTCAGAAAAATGTGTGAACAAAGAACATTAGTTTGGATTTGCTGTTAGGTTTGAAAAGTTAAGCACTCTTGCTCTTTGGAAATGAAACATTGTCTGTTGAACTTCTGACCTCTCTGCTCACACCTGTGTTCCATGACCTGTTGCTATGGTAGCAGGCAGAAGTCAAGTTGGGGGAAGGGTACATTTGGAAAGGGGTTGAAGTTTTCAACCAATAGAAATGTGTGATTTCATTTGAAAAAATGTGGGAAGCACTGAGATTTGAAATTAACATGTATATGTGTGAAAAAAGAGAGGGAAACTGTGCCATTAACTGGTTCTGCTGAGAGGAGAGAGGTGTTCAGCTCAGAGCTTCTGGTCTGATAAACTGCTGTGTGACTGCCACATTTCTTTCACAACTAACTAATTTTAAAGGTGAGTTATGAGTTTGAGAGGGGGTGTTTGTGGTTAATTTTGATATAAATAAAAGAATTATGATTATTTGTTTAAAGTTGTGATTTACATTTTCTGTTTTGCGAGATATTTAACTGTTTTGAATATGTAAAATATTATGGAGTATGTTTTCACCATAAGTTAATGTGTACTGGTAACAATGAGGAATACTGTTTTGTGCCTACCATCAAACCATGAGTCTGTGTGCAGAGAAGAATTGTTGACAGAGATTTAATTTGTGTTGCTGTTGAAAAGTAAGACTTGCAGTTGAAAGAAAAGGACAGCTTCTTTTTAATTGTGATGGTTAGCATTTAGCAGAAATCACTTTGAAAGAAAAGAGAGGAAAATGGCAGCACATTTGAAAAAAGCATTAGTTCTGTTAGAATTGATAACTCAGGAAAGGGGCAGCCTGTGTTTTGTGCCTACCAACACAGCATGAGTCTGTGTATATAGGAATTGTTGTCTGAGATTTAATTTGTGAAGTTGTTGTTCAGTAAGAAATGCAGTCCTAGGAAAGGGGCAGCCTGTATTATGTGCTTAAAATGATGACATGAGTCTGTGTGCACACAGGAATTGTGGGCAGAGATTTAATTTGTGAAGATGTTGTTCAGTAAGAAATGCAGTCCCATGAAAGGGGCAGCCTGTGTTATGTGCCTAAAATGATGGCATGACTCTGTGTGCACACAGGAATTGTGGGCAGAGATGTAATTTGTGAAGATGTTGTTCAGTAAGAAATGCAGTCCCTGGAAAGGGGCAGCCTGTTGTGTTTACACAAATTATCCCTTAGCACACATGCACTGTTACATACATCCCTGCAGTCTTCATGCAGTTCTGGAAGTCTCTTTGCTCATCTGTCTTGCACCAGACAATACACAGTGTTCAGAAACACACTCTTGGCACACACGCAGCAGCTTCTCCAACACTCTCATGTGTAGTACTCAGCTCTGTGTGCTGTTTCAGATAGCACTGTGTAATGCAAACACATTCAACGTCAGCAAGGCCTCATTTAAATTGATCTAGTCTAATCACTCACTCTGTAACACATGGTCATTGTCTTAAGGAGCTGTTAGGACATGTGCTGTTTTCTGCTTCTGTAAATGATAAGGGAAATGTATCAGGCTGTAACAGTAATTTGGTACTATTCAGGGACACTGTTTTGTTCCAAAAAACATAGCATGAGTCTGTGTGCGCACAGGAATTGTGGGCAGAGATTTAATTTGTGAAGATGTTGTTCAGTAAGAAATGCAGTCCCAGGAAAGGGGCAGCCTGTGTTATGTGCATAAAAAGATGGCATGAGTCTGTGTGCACACAGGAATTGTGGGCAGAGATTTAATTTGTGAAGATGTTGTTCAGTAAGAAATGCAGTCCCAGGAAAGGGGCAGCCTGTTGTGTTTACACAAATTATCCCTTAGCACACATGCATTGTTACATAAATCCCTGCAGTCTTCATGCAGTTCTGGAAGTCTCTTTGCTCATCTGTCTTGCACCAGACAATACACAGTGTTCAGAAAAACACTCTTGGCACACACGCAGCAGCTTCTCCAACACTCTCATGTGTAGTACTCAGCTCTGTGTGCTGTTTCAGATAGCACTGTGTAATGCAAACACATTCAACGTCACCAAGGCCTCATTTAAATTGATCTAGTCTAATCATTCACCCTGTATCATATGGACATGGTCTTAAGGAGCTGTTAGGACATGTGCTGTTTTCTGCTTCTGTAAATGATAAGGGAAATGTATCAGGCTGTAACAGTAATTTGGTACTATTCAGGGACACTGTTTTGTTCCAAAAAACATAGCATGAGTCTGTGTGCGCACAGGAATTGTGAGCAGAGATTTAATTTGTGAAGATGTTGTTCAGTAAGAAATGCAGTCCCAGGAAAGGGGCAGCCTGTTGTGTTTACACAAATTATCCCTTAGCACACATGCACTGTTACATAAATCCCTGCAGTCTTCATGCAGTTCTGGAAGTCTCTTTGCTCATCTGTCTTGCAGCAGACAATACACAGTGTTCAGAAACACACTCTTGGGACATACGCAGCAGCTTCTCCAACACTCTCATGTGTAGTACTCAGCTCTGTGTGCTGTTTCAGATAGCACTGTGTAATGCAAACACATTCAACGTCAGCAAGGCCTCATTTAAATTGATCTAGTCTAATCACTCACTCTGTAACACATGGTCATTGTCTTAAGGAGCTGTTAGGACATGTGCTGTTTTCTGCTTCTGTAAATGATAAGGGAAATGTATCAGGCTGTAACAGTAATTTGGTACTATTCAGGGACACTGTTTTGTTCCAAAAAACATAGCATGAGTCTGTGTGCGCACAGGAATTGTGGGCAGAGATTTAATTTGTGAAGATGTTGTTCAGTAAGAAATGCAGTCCCAGGAAAGGGGCAGCCTGTGTTATGTGCGTAAAAAGATGGCATGAGTCTGTGTGCACACAGGAATTGTGGGCAGAGATTTAATTTGTGAAGATGTTGTTCAGTAAGAAATGCAGTCCCAGGAAAGGGGCAGCCTGTTGTGTTTTACACAAATTATCCCTTAGCACACATGCACTCTTACATACATCCCTGCAGTCTTCATGCAGTTCTGGAAGTCTCTTTGCTCATCTGTCTTGCACCAGACAATACACAGTGTTCAGAAACACACTCTTGGGACACACGCAGCAGCTTCTCCAACACTCTCATGTGTAGTACTCAGCTCTGTGTGCTGTTTCAGATAGCACTGTGTAATGCAAACACATTCAACGTCAGCAAGGCCTCATTTAAATTGATCTAGTCTAATCACTCACCCTGTAACACATGGACAAGGTTTTAAGGAGCTGTTAGGACATGTGCTGTTTTCTGCTTCTGTAAATGATAAGGGAAATGTATCAGGCTGTAACAGTAATTTGGTACTATTCAGGGACACTGTTTTGTTCCAAAAAACATAGCATGAGTCTGTGTGCGCACAGGAATTCTTGGCAGAGATTTAATTTATGAAGATGTTGTTCAGTAAGAAATGCAGTCCCAGGAAATGGGCAGCCTGTGTTATGTGCGTAAAAAGATGGCATGAGTCTGTGTGCACACAGGAATTGTGGGCAGAGATGTAATTTGTGAAGATGTTGTTCAGTAAGAAATGCAGTTCCTGGAAAGGGGCAGCCTGTTGTGTTTACACAAATTATCCCTTAGCACACATGCACTGTTACGTACATCCCTGTAATCTTCATGCAGTTCTGGAAATCTCCTTGCTTATGTCTCTTGCAGCTGACAATACATAGTCTGCAGAAACACACTCTTGGGACACACGCAGCAGCTTCTCCAACACTCCCATGCGTACTACTCAGGTCTGTGTGTAATGCAAACACATTCAACGTCACCAAGGCCTCTTTTTCTTTGCTCTACTCTAAACACTCAGCCAGGTTGCAGATACTTATGGTATGAAGTAGCTGTTAGGAAATGTGCTCTTTTCTGCCTCTGTGATTTTCCAGGTAAAATGTGTAAGGCTGTAACAGCAATTATCACTTGATCTACCAGAGTAGTAAATGTGCTTTGAATTTGCAAATCAAATTCTGTTTTCTGCTTAGAAGCACACCATGAGGCTGTGTGTGCACAGAAATTGTGGCCACAGATATAATTTGTGTTGCAGTTGTTCTGTTAAAAAATGCACTTGCAGGAAAGGGGCAGCTTGTTTTTTTTCAACTGTGGTGGTTAGTACTGTGCACAAATTAGTAAATCACAAATGAGAGACAAATGGAAAAACATTTGAAATAAATGAAAAGTAAAAAAAAATATTTAAATGAATTATAATTACAAAAAGGATTTTTTTTTAGTTCCTTGCAGGTATTGCTGAGCAACAGTGAAAAAAAAAATGCCTTTAAGGACAAGAAAAAGGAAAGAAAAGCAACAACAAGTATATCTGGACAAAACTGGGAAAAAAAAATAGCAGGAGAAGCTGGTGATGGCAAAAAGAAAAAGTCTACTGGTAAGCAGAGCAGAGATTTCATAAAAAAGATTTTCAAAAAACAAAAAAATGGCAAAAATAACTGTAAAACAAAGAGAGTTTTATGTACAAAGCCACAACACAGTCAACAGCAAACAAAAAGCTAATGTACAATCAGAAGTATGTCAAACAGATTTAACACGAAAATTAGATTTTAAAAACATTCGTCAAAAAATGTTTCAGAGAAGAGTGATGTTAAATTTGCTAAAGAATGTGAAAAAATATAAGAAAAAATCTAAATTTATTAAGAAAAAAAATGTATAGAAAATATTGTAAGTTAGGCTTTGGAAATAAAAAGAAAACTTTTTATTCTAATTTTGAATAGGATGCGTAGATTAGAAAAATTAGTGAATGCAATGAAGTCACAAAGCAAAAGGAAAAGAGAAGTGAAAAAAAGTAACTTTTGTAAAGTGTTCTTGGGAGAATGGAAACACAGTTCAAGTACTGAACCATTTTTTAATGAAGAGAGTTATCTTCAAAGTAATAGTTTGTTGCATGCAGTTGACACTAATGGTAGAGCATATGAAGTTAAGGATGGTTGTGTGATGCAAAAAGAGAAAATGGTCCCTAGAAATGAGGAAGAAGTAATGGCTGCTGAGGCTCTGGGGAGACGTCCAAAAGCCCCAGTGTACACTTGGAACTGTAGTAGTATTTGTACTGTGCGTCAGTAATCTATTGATAAATTACGTGACTTTCTAAGAGAATATAGTAAAAAGAGTGTAAAACAGAAAATGAAGGTGCTTCAAACACTAGATCCATGCAGAGTGAGAGAAAATACTGGTTTGCAGGGACATTCTCTGGCTTGTCTATCTAGAAAAGTGTGTAAAAGTGTTTTTCATCATTTTAGGATGCTGGCTGTTCATCATACTGAAATGAGAAAGTTTGTGAGAACATTGTATTTTGCTAAAAGTCCAGCAGTAAAGTTGAATGAGTTGAATAATGCTCTGTTCCGTGGATCTGTATCAGATGTAGTGAAGGTTACTGATGAGATTCAGTTTTGTTACTTTGGTCCAGAACAAGAAAGTGCAGAAAAGGACACAGTAAATGAGGAAAATGAGGAACAGAATGTAGAACTCATTATTACTAAAAATTTTGAGGATGAAATGACAAAATTTACTATCACCTCTAATGAAACACCAAATATTACTTCTATTTGTTGCCGCAGAAGTCATTATAAAACTCAAACAAGGAGTGTTGATCTGTATAAAAAAAGTGAAAATGAAGAAATTATAAGTGGAAGGATTTTGCAACATATATATTTCTTGAAAATTGTTTTGAATTGGGTGAAGATCAGCGTATTTGTAAATACTGTTATAATAAATTAGAAGAAAATAGAATGCCGACCAGAGCTGTACATAATAATTTAGAACTGGATGCTATTCCTTCCGAACTTTCTGAATTAAATACATATGAGTCTATACTTATTCAATGTGTTCATCCGTTCCAGACCATAGTACGTATGGAGCCCAAAACTGGTAAATTACCTCCTTCTGATTTACTGAGAGGTTTAAAAGGAAGAGTGGTGTATTTGCCCTTGGATTTGAAAAAAAATATGGAAACTATTGATGCAGATACTTTGGAAACTGAACCATTAGTAATTCTGGTTAATGGTGTACCTACAAAGAATAAGAAGATTTGGCAAGAGCTGGTGGATGTACGAAAAGTACAAAGAGCAAATTTGTATTTGAAAAAAAATAATAAATGGTATGAATCAATTCATATAGAAGAAGAAGAAGAAGATTTACAAGAAGACACAGAAACACCAACTGGTCAAATTGAAAAAGTGGACAAGTCAAAGGAAGAAGAAATTTATGAACATTTTAGCATACATCCTCTTCATTCAAAAGAAGTTATGGGAGACACTATTGATCTGTTTCAGATGAAGAAAGCAAAAGGAACTCCCGTGAGTGTATGGGAGGAGAGCTTGGAAGCTCGATGTTTTCCCCAGCTGTTTCCTACAGGAAAAGGAGGACGATACGATGAACGTCCAGAACAGATTCCAGCTTCTGAGTATCGGACTACAAGACTATATGCAGAAGATCCAAGATTTCGTCAAAGTATTCCTTATTTGTTCCATCTTTTATTTGAAAGCGACTTGTCTGCATTATCATATGCAGTAAATCACATTTTAAAAAGTGGAGTACATTTACAAAATGTGTCTGCTAAGGATTTTATGGAAAAAGTGCAGCACCGAGATGATCATTTGGAAACACAACTGATCAATCTGATGGCTTGTCAGCGTGGGACAAATGAATATTGGTACCGACGCCATGGTGAATTAAAATGCATGTTACGGAATTTAGGAACTCCAACATGGTTCCTTACCCTAAGCTGTGCCGAGTACGCTTGGGATGATTTACTGGATTTTCTAAGAGAGGCAAATTCAAACATTAAAAACATTGAATACAAGGCAGCTGGAGAACTGTGCTCTTTGGATCCAGTTAATGTTTGCAGATATTTCAATCATAGATTTGAGGCTATGATGTCCTTCATATGCAATAAAAAAATCCACCTCTTGGAGAAGTAGTGGATTTCTTTTGGAGAAAAGAGTACCAGGCAAGAGGTGCTCCTCATATTCATATGCTGTTGTGGATCAAGGATGCCCCAAAGTTTGGAACAGATACTGATGAAGCAGTGTTATCTTTCATTGAAGAATATGCAACATGTGCTATACCTAAAAGCACAGAAGAGAAAAAGTTAAATGAACAAGTTTTACGTTTCCAAAGTCATCGGTGTGGAAAATACTGTCGACGGAAGTACAAGACCAAAGATAAATTCTACACAAAGTGTCGATTTGGATTTCCTAGACCTGTTCTTTCAAAAGGAAGAGTCAACAGTTTTATGTCAGCTGTGCGACATACTATAACCAGAAAATCTCCCAAAAATACCTACAACCTAAAAAGAAATGAAGAGTCAAAATTTATAAATGACTTCAACCCAGTGATTTTATCCATGTGGAATGCTAACATGGATATTCAGTATGTGGCAGACAATTCTATTGCTGTTGCTCGGTATGTGACATCTTACATCACTAAATCTGAGAAAACAGAATTGAAAGAAATGTGGGAAGAGATTTCTCACGAGAAGACTGTCAGTAAGAAGCTGTACAGTTTTAGTTTAAAGATGTTATCGCATTGAGAAATTGGATCCTACGAATGCTCAGATAGGTTATCATCTGCAAGTCTTTACTCGAAATCCAGAAGAATAATTTGGGTAAGCTTAGGCCTTGCAGGAATGAGAAATCGGGTACTGAAATCTGTTGGAGAAATTGAATATTTGGCCGAGAATGACCCAGAAAGTACAGATATTTTGAAATCAAACATGTTGGACACATATTACCCAAAGAGAAGTCATCATCTTGAGAACATGTGTCTCTATGAAGTGCTGCAGAACTACATTTATTCACGGAAAGCCACAGAAGACATCAACAATGGAAAATATAAAGTCATTGGTGAGGAAGGATGTTTGGTGAAGCAAACAAAAGGAAGTTTGATAAATCACAGGAAGCTGAGTTGCGACACTACTGACAAAAAGGAATTTTACTACTTGGCTCTTTTACAGCTCTTTAAACCATGGCGTTCAGAGGACGAACTACTGGGAGAATTTCAAAGCTATGAAGATTCTTTTAATGCTAGCAAAGACAGCATAGAATGCAGTACTTTCACAACTTATGTCCAAATGTTAAATGAAGAAAATGAACAGGAAGCAAAAATTGCAGCTGAAGTAGCTAGAGACAGTTCTCAAGACAGCCAAAGTTCAGGAACACTTAGTCAAGATCCCCTAGGACAACCGATCATAGAAAATGAAGCTGCAGTAGCCATGACTGAAGTAGAAACGGCTATGAATCAAGCACAGGAAGATTCAATTGACTTACTAAATCTGGAAGAACAACTGAATGAAGAACAAAAAGAAATTAATGAAGAAGTCATCAAAAAAATTGATCATGGATTACTACATGAAAAGAAAGAGTGCTCATGCACATCATTTGAACCAATCAGGATGTATGTGAGTGGACAAGCTGGAACCGGTAAAAGTTTCTTAATAAAAGTCATCAGAAGCTACCTACAGCAAAAAACAGCTTCAAATTTGTCTTGTGTGGTAACTGCTCCAACTGGGTTAGCAGCCTATAACATAAAAGGAATTACCTTACATCGCTTGCTAATGTTACCAGTGGAGCATGAGAACAAAATAGAATACCACAAACTAACTGGAGAAGCATGCCTCGAAGTTTCAAGAGTGTTGAAGAAGATGCAAGTTCTCATTATTGATGAGGTGAGCATGGTTTCAAATTTAATGCTTGCCTATGTGCATTTAAGAATGCAGCAAATTCTAAAGAGAGACTATGACGTGTTATTTGGAGGTAAACACGTCATAGTTTTTGGGGATCTTCTGCAGCTCACTCCAGTTAAAGGACAACCAGTGTTTAATACTGTGACACATGAAGACACGAAGAAGTCATTAGGAAGCATTGGTAATGCGAATATTTGGTCGTTCTTTGAGTACAAAGAACTCACTACCAATATGAGACAAGCAAACGACGAAGATTATGCAAGTATTCTGTATAAAACTAAGATTTCCAAAGCCCAATCTTCGTTTTATGAGGCAAAGATTTTGTCTGCGCCCAACGCTCCCAGAGAAATTTTTAAAATATTCAAAGCCCTGACCACCCCTTCTGTAACATCAATGACACCGGTTGATTTACAAGGGCGTTGTGACAATCTAGCAGAATTTTTTCACGACAAGGTCCAGGCGATCTACTCAGCCTTCTCGACCGTCAATAATTTTAATAAAGACCTCTTAATGGTGGAAAATACAGGCCGTCGAGATCAAAGCTTGGAATCTTTCCCGCCCTTAGACACAGACATATTGGTGTCTTTACTTAATAAACTCAAATCAGGATCCCCAAATGATCAGGCGCCCCCCACTGTATTGCAGCAGGTTGCCCTAGAAGTAGCTCCAGTCATTGCTACACTGATCAACTCTTCTTTTGCAGCAGGTAAAGTCCCCGCACTCTGGAAGGAAGCCATGGTGAAAGCCCTGTTAAAAAAACCGGGATCAGACCCGGAATTAATGGCTAACTATCGCCCTATTTCCCTGCTTCCGGGAATAGCTAAAATTGCTGAGAAACATGTTAACATTACCCTTTCCTCCTATTTGGAAAAACATAATTGCCTGCACCGGACACAGACCGGCTTTAGATCTCATCAAGGGACAGAAACCGCCCTGGTTGCGGTAGTGGAAGAAACAAGGAAAATCATGGACTCAGGAGGATCAGCTGCATTGATTCTCCTCGACCTCAGTGCGGCCTTCGATACGGTTAATCATCAAATCTTGATTTCAAGGTGTCTCGAAATGGGGGTGACTGGCTCAGCCTTGAGTTGGTTAGCCTCCTTTCTTGAAGGTCGCACTTTCCAGGTTTTCGAGGAGAACGTGTCCTCTACGAAGGTTCCCTTGAAGAGTGGAGTACCCCAGGGCTCCTCCCTGAGCCCCACTCTCTTTAATATTTATATGAGTCCCCTAGCCAAGATTGTGGAGGAATTTGGCATACAAATAGTGATGTATGCCGATGACACTCAGCTGATTGTCTCGCTCAAAAATCTCGGACAGTCACAATGCAATCTCTCTAGATGCCTTGAAGGAATATCAGCTTGGATGCAACAGTCTTGCCTCCAACTGAATGGATCAAAAACTGAGCTCATGCTGCTGGGAAAGCCTTTGCCCCCAGACCTGCCTTGGTCCTGGCCCAGCTGCATGGGATCTCCACCCACTCCAAAAAACCACATTAAGAGTCTAGGAGTGTGGTTGGACGAAAAATTAGATATGAAGACACAGGCCAATAAGGTTGCTGGGTGCTGTTTCGGAATTATGAAAACAGCCAGGAAGATTCTCCCTCTTCTCCCATTCCACGCAAAAAAACTGCTACTTCAAGCATTGGTTCTATCACGTCTGGACTACGCTAATGCCTTATATTTAGGAGCTCCCCTATCCACAATAAGCATTCTGCAGAAGGTCCAGAACTGCGCAGCAAGAATTCTCCTACAAATCCCGCGGAGAGAATCAGCTAAAGGAGCAATCAGACAATTGCACTGGCTTCCGGTCGCAGAAAGAATCCAATTTAAGGCCCTATGCATCACGCATAGGATCCTGAACAAGAATGGCCCTCCAATCCTTCAAAAGTTAGTTTCCCCGTACCATCCTAACAGACACCTTCGCTCTGGTAGTAAACACCTGGCCATGGTTCCGAGAATTCTCAGGTCCAGATGCGGAGGTCGTTCTTTCTCTTATGTTGCATCGAAGACTTGGAGTATCCCCCCACACTCCATTCGAATGGAGGAAAAATATCTACCCTTTCGTAGACTCTTGAAGACGCATATTTTCCCCATCGCATAAGCAGTCAGCATCTCTGTTACCTGGTTCTCAGCGCTGGGAGGCCTTAGGGTAGCCATGCGCTCTACAAATGCCTCTTTCTTCTTCTTCTATTCTGAAAGATATCAGAATTGGACTACTCACAGAAGTTGGTAAAAAAGCATTACAGAGTCGGTTGCTACATAACTTATTTCCAAATGAAGAAATAGTTGCAGAGAAAATATACCAGAACATTGCAGAAAAAAATACTGCAATCTGCTTAATGACAACACTACGTGAGTGCTCAATATTCAATGAGGAACTTTTGAAATTGGAAAACGAAGAGATTAAGAAAATGGAAGCAGAGGACAAAATTCAGCATGAAAGAATTACTTTTACATTAACAGGCAAACTGAAAAATAAATTGGATTCACTAGAGAAGAATATTTCCAAAACAGCTGGATTAGAAAAAAATCTATATGTTTGCATGAATTGTCGAGTGATTTTAAGGAGAAATTTGGATGTAGAAAAAGGTTTAGTGAATGGAGCTATGGGAAGAGTTGTTGGTTTTATTAATTATCAGAAAAAAGAAGGAATTGAATGTTTAAAAATAAAATTTGATCAGATAGAAGAAGTTAAAGACATTTTTCGTTGTTCAGTTCGTTTCATGCTTGTGAAAGACTTATATGTACGTAGAAAGCAGTTTCCATTTTCTCTAGCATATGCTGTAACTATTCACAAGTCTCAAGGATTGACTGTAGATAGTGCTTTTGTAAACATTGGTTCTACTGTGTTCAAAGAAGGTATGGCATATGTTGCTCTGTCACGAGTAAAAACATTATCTGGTTTATTTATGATAGACTTTGATGACTCAAAAGTTAGTGCTGATACAAACTGTGTAAAGGAGTATAATAGATTAAGAAGAACCTATGCTCCTCATTTAGGTCAGTATCCTGTGATTGAAAAGCATGTTGTTTCTCGGAAAAGGAGATTTGAGAATATCTGTAATGTGGATGAACAGAACAAAAAAAAAAGGACAGTGATGTGATAGCAAGGAAAAAGAAAAAGGACAGTGTTGAAGAGGTTGTTGGTTGCCATTTTGAAAATAGCTCTGGTGTCAACTGCTATGCAAATGTAGTGCTGAATGTTGTATTTTATCTTGAAAAGTTGCTAGAACAGATAATAGTAAATCATGGAAAAAGATTGTGTTCTCTGCTGAGTCTCCTTTTTGAGAAGCTGAGTACTGATAAAACTGAAATAGAAAGTGCTACTGATGTTAGAAATCTTTTAGATGTATGTTCTGGTTCTACACAGTTTAAAGAAAATGTCCAGCAAGATGCTCAGGAATTCTTAATATATATTTTGAGTGTACTAGAAGATGAAGGAGTAGAAGTAGAAAACTTATTTGGTGTCTCTTACAAGTGGGAACATTGCTGTGAAAACTGTATGAACACATGTAGTAGTAATGTTGATTCAGAAAGGTTCATATTTTTACCATTACCACAAAGTAAATCAGTGACTTTTAGTAAATTAGTTAAAGATGCCAATCACAACATGGAATGTTCTGAATGTAAATCAGACATGTTTTCTACATTATTTTTACAGAAATATGGTCAGTATGTAATTTTAATGATGCAACGTTGTAGAACTGATGGTTCAAAATTGGACACTTTAATGAAGAAGTTTACAGGACAGCAATTATCAATTTCTGGAAAAACTTTTGTTACAGTTGCAATAATTTTTCATGAAGGACTTACTGTAACTTCTGGACATTACACAGTTTATCTTAAATGTGAAAAAGGCTGGACACTGTGTAATGATTCCCAATTGATTTTAAAGCAAAGTTTGCCTTATGATTTACCCAATTCTTACTTAATTTTTCTGAAACCTAAATTTTGAAAACTAAAAACTGCATCTGAAGGAAGCATTTTTTGTAATTTTAAAGGATTATAATTGAAGATATCACTTAAAAAGGATTTTGAAATTACTATTTGGCCTAAAGGAAAAGTAATAAAAACAATTGTGGACTCCTTTGACAGAAATTATTTTGGCATGTGTACTTTTGCGACAAGGTTTAAAGACGGTTTGTCTAGAAATTTTTTATTCATCTAGAGAAGTAGTTGTAATATATATGTAATATTTCTAACAAGGTATATTTTAGTGAGGATAGTTTTGGGGCTTTTTTTAAGCAATCTTTCAGATTGTTTTTTTTTTGCCCGCTGTTAAATGATGAATACAATTGTTTTCACTATTTTAAGTGAAAAATAAAAAATTCTGAAAACAGCAAAAAAAGGGCAAAAAATTGCTTAGTAAAATATGTAAAAACATGTAATGCTTTTTGTAATGTATGATTGAATATTAATAATTTTTTTCTTTTTTTGCAGAACTGGAAAGAAAAAATAAAAAAAAAATTCAGTTCCCTTGCAAAATACTTTTAAAACATTTTTTTTAGAAAAAATTTATTTTTTAATAAAAATAAGTGAAAAATATTAGTATTATTCAATCCTCTCTTTTCATGCTTCCATTTCTTCACCTCTTTTTGTACATTACATTTAAAAAAAAAAAAAAGAATTTTTAAAAAAAACCTTGGGTGCGCGCACCTCAAAAAAAATAAAAAAAAAATCCCTCAAAAAAAAATTTGGGGGGTTTAGTTTATAAGTGGCTCTTAAAAGAGCCCATGAGTTAATGGAGTGAAACAGGAAGTGAAAAACTAAAAAAAAGAAAAAATATCTATGGCCTACTTGCACTCATGGGCATCAAATTTTCTCTGAATGAGATCAAGACTGGTCTCACCCACAGAAATAAGTTTACCGCAATCAGTGCAGCGTGTGGACAACCTAGCCAAACAAGGTGGTCCAAAAAGAGGTGTGGAAGAAGGCAAAGGCACCACTGCAGAAGAAGTGCTCGGCTGAGCTGCCAAAGATGTGCTCGGCTGAGCTGCTGCAGATGTCGTCGGTAGAGCAGGTGGAGGGTTTGCTCCAGAAGCTCGACGAAAACTTACTGGATGCATTTTGTTAACATGTCTCAACATAGTGTGAATGCCTAAAGAATATTTCTTGTTAGGATTCCCACGAGATAAGACTTTATCACAAAGTACACATGTAACTTTAGGTGCATTTACCTTTTTTTGTCCCTCTGGAAAAGTGAAAAACTGCCATATAAAGCTGTCTTTCTGCTTCCTGCTCCTCTGCCTCTCAAGAGTGTCCAGATCACTGTCTGAAGATGGTTGCTGTTCAGCCATTGTCTCTCAACAACAGAATAGCTCCTTCTCCAAAGGAATCAGAACTAATAATGAGGGGAGTAGGTGTGGTTTTGGAAGAATCTGGAACTGAAAGTACTTCAAACCAATCAAAAGTGGTGATTCTTGATCACATGACTTGCCATGAGGGGATTGGGTGTGGTATTGAAACAATTAGAAACTGAAAGTAATGATAACCAATAAGAAGTACTGTTTTATTATGCATAAACCCGAGGTGCGCGCACTGCGCAAGCTCCGAGCGCGCACCTCGTGATTATGTATGCGCGAACGCGTAGGAGCGCATGTGCATACGTCATATGCGCGTACCTAGCGCGCATACGTTGAACACGCGTATACGCGACCGTTATTGCACGTAATTTTAGCGTATGCGGAAGTAAACCGCGTGGAGCGCGTAGGACGCACGCACGCATGCGTACGTACGTACGCATACGTACTGGGTGTGCGCTCCCAGCGCGCACTATGACGTATATTTGCGTACGTAAATAACGTACGACGGTATTCATAAAAAACTTACGAAATTGTACTAGGAGCGCGCCCAGAGCGCGCACCTCAAGAATTTATATATAAAAAAAAAAAGTGGAGAAAAATTAATTGCAAAAATTAAAAAAAATAATCAACTTTATCCTAATTGAAATTTTAAAAAAAATAAATAAATAAATAAAAAGATACAGATAATATATAAATGAATACATAGGAATTTTATTTTTAATAAAAAAATTTTTTTTAAAATTAAATAATACAAAAATTAGCATTTAAAAAACCGTACAAATTTACTGAAAAAACCAAAGGTTTCACACACGTTATAGTTAGGAATTAGCATTTAAAGAACCTTGCAAATTCACTGAAAAAACCATAGGTTTCACACATGTTATAGTTAGCTGGACATTTCACTCGTGAAAAACCAATGAAATTCCCCCGTTATAGTTAGTTCAGCTAATTATAACTCGCGCACCCGCAATCCACTGCAGATGACGTCACATATTACATCACTCATGACATGGTCAGTGACATCACTCATGACATCACTGATGACATCTCAAATGACATCACTGATGACATCACTGATGACATCATCCTTGTGATTGAGTAGCAGACCTCCTCTCACCCTAATATAACCTTTGATACACACATTCAAAAATAGAAACTACAATGTTCAAAACAATGGGCATACCAATACCAGTTACAACAACCTATTCAATAATTCTAAGATCCACATACAAATCCACTCATTCACCAACAGTCCTATAAAGTCACTCATACATGTACTCAGTCATCATATGTACTCATACACCTATACATCCTGTTACACAATGCCACTCATCCATAGAGTTACTCAGAACACCTGTCTGCAGCGCAGCTCCCTGGCGCATACTGGAGATGCCTGTTGGGTTAGTTGGCCCTCAGGGACCCTCAGTATTGAAGAGGAATTAATTCCCCAACTTACAACTCGCCAGGGGGCGCGTTTGCAGAGTGCTGCAAGGAGGAGGCGTCGTCTCCGGCATGATGCCAGTCTTTTATTTATTTTAATTTTTTAAGAAGGGGGGCTGTGTGGTTCCCCTTCTTATTCTAATTTATTGGCCCTGATGACCCCATCCCCCAGGGCCTGTCTCCTAATTATATTTTTTTGACCCCAATCCCCAGGGCCGGCCACTGTTTTTTATTATTTAAAAAATATATATATTTATAGACACACCTAGGACATGCTGGACAAATCGTACGTACCTATCACCATGACGATTTGCGTGATATTCATTAAAAGGCGACTATGCATACAATGAATCCACGAGGAATGTATTTACACCACTAGTGAAGCTCTGACATGTCTGATGCCCTACCATGCCTAATCCCGGTAGACACCCTTGTCGTTTATTTATACAAACATGGGTAGCTATTGACGGGCACATTTAATACACATGCACACCAAGCCATTCAAAGGGGATTCAACAAAAATTCGACCAAAACTATGCAAGAAACCCCCTCACGATTAATAAAACACACATCCACTGCCGGATGTGTAATACTTTTTATTTTACTCTCTGGAAATGGGACGAACATCACTTGAGAGTCACAGCGCACTCCTGGCAGAGCCCAATGCTGTGTTACACCCACCATTGCCTGCTGAGTGCCACACACCTCTGTGTTGTATTCCACTAGCTAGTGCATATGCTATGACACTCTCTAGCCCATGTGCACTGTAACACCACCCCGTGAATATGTCATGCCACACTTGTCTTCGCACAGGTTATATTGCCCCATCTAACGTGCCTTCCTCAATGCCTATGTTATAACGCACAGTGCTATGGCATACATATTTCAATCTGGGATCCATATCTTTGTCACAGTGCATATGCAACGTTACACTCCCCAGCACATATTTTATATTACAACTTTAGAGACTAGTTAGGTTACACAACACTGCCCTGTGCATATTACACTCCAAGGCGCATATCGCATAGCACGCGCTAGTGCCTGTGCTATCTCGCACTCTCCAATGAATCTGTCATTGCGCACAATGTATTGCATATTATATTTCACGCCCGGTTCATCTTATATCACACTTTTTGGTGCATAGTTTATACCATACACTATATCTAGTTTTCATTTTCAATCGTGCTCTCAGGACTATGTTCTATATACCACCTACCCTTTTCACGGGCATTACATTATGCGATAGGGGGTGGAGGGTCAGGGGGTGTTTCTGCCAAGTGAGCCCAGAGTCACAGTCACAAACGTCCTCTTCTTCCTGAATAAAAGTGAGATTATGCTGCATACTTGTTCATGTTTTAAGTAGTTCACACAGACACATGTTTTAAAAACAATAAAGTTCCTAATACCCGCCTTCTCTGAATAGTTAGCTTGCTGCCCCATCCCCCTCCTCCCTATCCTCTGTTGTGTGAATCCATGGACTAGCCTCCTCCCTCCTGCCATGCATGGTCTGATGTGCTGCCACTGCCCTCAATTTAGTATGATGTACCAGTCCACTCCTCCTGCCCTCCATTGCCCAATTCTATGTCCCATCATTGACCTCCTGCTTAAACTCTGTGCTTAGCTTGCTGCCCCTATTCTCCTTCCCCCTGCCCTCCGATGTCTTTATGCATGCCCCTGCTCCATCCTTTTTGCCCACCATGCTCCATGGACCTGCCACTCCTATCTACTCTGAGTGTTCTGTTGAGCTGCCACTCCCCTCCCACCTGCCTAGCATTGTCAGATGACTGTAACCTGTCCCTGCCACCTCCACCCTGCCTGTCCACTTGCCATGCCCCTATCCTCTTCCTCCTGTCCACATGGTCCATTGTACTGCCACACCCTTCTGCCCTCCCTGGTCTGTTGTGCTGCAACTGCTCCTCCTGCCTGCCCCGTGCGGTCTGTTGTGAGGCCCCTTCCCCTGAACTTTCTTGTCTGTGCACAGGTCCTGACCCTCCCTTCTATCCTCCATCGTCCTTTGTGCATGCCCCTGCACCCTCCTTCTTGCCCATCATAGCCATTGTGCTGCCACTAACCCTCCCACTTGCCATGCATGGTCTTCTGTGCTGCCATGGCCCCTCCCACCTTCCCTGTGTGGTCAGTTAGCTGCCCCTGACCCCCTCCCACCTTCCCTCCATGGTCTGTGTGTATGCCATCACAGTCTCACTGTTGCTCTTCATGGTGTGTCTTGCTTCTAGTGTCCATCCTGCCTGACCTCCATGGCTATCTTGCTGCTCCTGCCCTGCCCCCTTGCCCCCAGCCCTCTGTTTACATGTGCAGACCCCTACTCCCTCCCTCCTGGCTTGTCTGTTCCATTGTAATGCCCCTGGTCCATCCCTCCTGCCCTTTATGCTGCAGCTTTCTCTCCTGTCTGTCCATTATGGTCAGCTAGCTACCATTGCCTCTTGCCCCTCTGTTCTCTGTTGTCCATGTGCATGGTCCTGTCCCCTCCATCTTGCTTTCTATGGATTGTTGTGCTGCACTCCCGTCCCGCATGCCCTGTGTGGTGTATTGTGCTGCTGCAAATCCTGATGCCTGCCCTGCAGGGTCAGTTTGGTGCACCTCTCCATGTCCCTCCTGTCCTCTGTTATCCAAGTCCATGTCCCTACCCCATGTCCTTCCATGATCCAATGTACCATACTTGCAAACATTTTGAACTTGGTAAGAGGGAGATTTTGAAAAAAAAACTGGGGTATTGATTTTCTTCTTTGAGTTACATTGAAAAAGAGGAGATTGTAGACAGGAGACAGATCAAATAAAGCCCATTTGAGCTTAAAAACATTGGACATTTCCTGGCTGAATCGGGTCTGTTGGCATGTATGGTTGTACTTCCATTGCCTCTTCCTTCTGCCCACAATGGTCTATTACATTGTCACAGCCTCTCTTGCAAGTCCTGTATTGTTGGTTTGTTGCCCCTGCCCCCCTTTCCACTGCCCGCCATAGTCTGTTGTGCTGCCACGGCCCTTCCTGCCTGCTCAGTGTGGTTAAATTGTTGCCTTTGCACCCTCCTACCTGCCTTCAATTTTCAGAGTCCATGCCCCTGGCCTCTGCCTCTCAACAGTATCCTAATGAACAACTAGATTGCTAACATTCTATATTTATTACAAAAGTGTGGAACGCCTGACGTCATCTTGATGTAATCAAAACTGTAATACCTAGAGCATTTCCTTTAGAAATTACATATATGAGAGGGTCTTATTGGCATCAAAATTATGGTTAGTGCTCTAAAAGACTAAAATAAGGACATATTTTCTGAGTTTTCAAATAGCGACAAAGCACTTTTAAATTATTTGTTATCTTTATGTTTTTTTATCCAGTTGACCACTTGATTAAATGTTGCACTTAGAGGAGAGGATGTGGTGTTACTTCCAGAACTGCAGACTTTGCAACTGGGGACCAGGTTGGAGTTTCTGCTTCAGCTCGACATTCTGTGATTCTGGTCAAATCACTTAGTCTCCCCATGTCTACTACCAAAATGAATTTGTTCTTGTGTGATGTAACCAATGCTCATGTAAAGCACTCCAATACCTGACAAGTCAGCACTATATAACACTGCAAAAATACAAAATAATAAGTGTTTTGCACACTTCTGTCATTGGGCTATATTTGGGCTACATCTGGGTGATTTTGGGCTACATTTGGGCTCTTTTCTCTCCGGTGGCCATTTTGGGAGATTTATTTGTTATGAAGTTTCCTAATTTCCTCATGTACTGCAGTCTCCTCAGTAGGAAATGCTTTCAGTTTTTTACTTTGATTCCATCATGAAGGTATTCAGATATGTCACACATTTGCCATAAATTCTGAATGTTAGCACTCTAGTTGCTCATTAGATCACTGTAGTAAAACTACTGTTCACCATGGAAGTCTGCTCCTGGTATTAAAAGTGCATGTTTCAGTCTGCATGTCAGAATTGTTTAATGAAATAGAAGAGGATTTGAGAAGTCACTCAAAATGTGCCCTCATTTTCTTTCTTCAGCATTAATCATCATTTCCATGGCAAAATGAACCCCCTCATTGTGTTCCTTTTTAAATTAAATGTTTTAAGTGTTACCAGTTTATTCCAATCAAGATGGCTTCAGGTGTGCCATACTTTTGTCATAATGAAGACAGTAAGCGCTCTAGTTGTTTTTAAGAACACTCTGGGACATTCTGTCATTGGGCTATACTTGGGCTACATCTGGGTGATATTTGGGCTACATTTGGGCTCTTTTGTCTCTGGTGGCCATCTTGGGAGACTTATTTGTTATGAAGTTTCCTAATTTCCTCATTTACTGCAGTCTCCTCAGTAGGAAATACTTTCAGTTTTTTACTTTGATTCCATCAAGAAGGCATTCAGATGTGTCACACATTTGCCATAAATTCAGAATGTTAGCACTCTTTTTGCTCATTAGATCACTGTAGTAAAGCTACTGCTCACCAAGGAAAACTGCTGCTGGTATTGAAAGTGCATGTTTCAGTCTGCATGTCAGAATTGTTTAATGAAATAGAAGAGGATTTGAGAAGTCACTCAAAATGTGCCCTAATTTTTCTTTCTGCAGCACTAATCATACTTTTTATGGAAAAATGAACCCCCTCATTTTGTTACTTTTTAAATTAAATGTTTTAAGAGTTACCACTTTAATCCAAGCAAGATGGCTTCAGGTGTGCCATACGTTTATCATAAGTAGGACTGTTAGCTCTCTAGTTGTTCTTTGGAACACTCTGGGAAGCTGCAGTAGAACACAAAGGAATCAACTGACAGTCTCTGCCCTTGTTGGATGTACATGTTTTACTGAGAATGTCAGACTTCATTCTCACATGACTGAGAAAGATAATGTGAATTTACAGAAAATATGCTCTCAGTTTAGCTTATAGATCACCTTCCAAACCTCTGTGGGAAAAGCATGAGAAAATATTTTTCTCTCAATCATGATATCCCAGCAGAAGGCTTTTTCACATGGTGAAATCACCTTAGAACATACCACAGTTCCTAAAATGAGTATGGTACCATCAACAAATTATTTATAATGAATGTAACTAAAGTTTTAAAACCTTCTATTAACTGCAATGCTTTTTAATGAGGTGCTATCATGTATATTGGTCCCAAGATGGCTGCCAACACTTCTCGGATGAAGTGCTGACATCCAATCAGATCTCAGGATGAGATGTGTGGTTAGGCTCCGCCCACATATATATATGATTTTACTTTTGATTTTCTCAGGAACTACTGAACAGATTGACACCAGACCTGCAAAAGGCACTTCCCTGACCTGAGGACTACCTCTCTGCCAAATTTCAAGTAATTCTGTTCAGCCGTTCGGGCTGTACCTTGGACTAAAGGTCCCTATGGAAAAATGCATGGGGAAAAGGTGTTTTGGGACCCCCCTTTTTTCTCAGCCCCCGCTTGACGAATCACCCCGAGACTCTCAGCGTAAGAGCGGAGCGGAGCTCCCCACCTATTTTGAAAATTTCGCGAGGATTCGTCAACCGGCACCAAAGTTATTCCAAATAGAATGTTACGGATTTCCTATGGAAACACGGTCCTAACTATAACTATCTACTGGCGACCGCCAGTAGATAATATATATATATATATTCACTGAAAAAACCATTGGTTTCAGGCACGTTATAGTTAGGAATTAGCATTTAAAAAACCTTAGAAATTCACTGAAAAAACCATAGGTTTCAGGGGCGTTATAGTTAGCTGGACTTTTCACTCGTACAAAACCATTGAAATTCCCCCATTATAGTTAGTTCAGCTAACTATAACTCGCGCGCCCGCAATGCACTGCTGATGACGTCACATGTTACATCACTCATGACATGGTCAGTGACATCACTCATGACATCACTCATGATATCTCAAATTACATCACTCATGACATCATCCAGTGAATGTGTGTTTTTCTGAAAATTACATATTACCTACTGGCGGTCGCCAGTAGGTAGTTATAGTTAGGACCCCTTTTCCATAGGAAAACCTCAACATTCTATTTTGAATAACTTTGGCGCCGGTCGACGAATCCTCGTGAATTTCTCAAAATAGGTGGGGCGCTACGCTCCGCTCCTACCCTGAAAGTCTCGGGGGGATTCGTCAAGCGGGGGCTGAGATAAAAGGGGGGTCCCAAAACGCGTTTTTCCCATGCATTTTTCCATAGGACCTTTAGAACGAGCTACAGCCCGAACGGCTGAACAGAATTACTAGAAATTTGGCAGAGAGGTAGTCCTCAGGTCAAGGAAGTGCCTTTTGTAGGTTTGGTGTAAATCTGTTCAGTAGATCCTGAGAAAATAGCCTTTAAATCAATATATATATCTGTGGAAGCTTACGGTGCGCTTACCGTGCGCTTACCGTAAGCTTACCGTACGCGTACGGTGGCGTGCGCGAGCGCGATTCTGATTGGCTGTTAGATCTTAGTAAACATTCGAATCGGTCGAAACCAGGAAGTGGCGGCCGCCATTTTCTCTCTCGAACTGTCAGGGGGGTGAATAAAAAAGGTGGATAATGTGAAAAGGGGGCAGGCTCGACAGTTCCTGACCCCCTAGCCTTGGTCAGGGGGTCCCAGAAGGACCCTCAAGGGCAAAAATAAAAAAAAAATATTTTTCGAAAAATCGCCGTATGCGCGTAGCGTACGCGCACGGCGACCTGCGGAATTACGCGTACCGTGCGCGCACGGAAAAAATTTTTTTGCGAAAAGGGAAGCTTAAAAAAAAATTAAAAAAATTGTGAGGTAAGGTTGGCTCTTATAAGAGCCGTTGGGTTCATACAGGGATGGAGGAAAGAAAGAATGGGAGTATTATGAGCGTCTACAAACATGCTGGTCTATCTTATTGTTAATAAGGGGAAGACTGACCTCCCCAAAAACAATAAGACCACCACATTTTGTACACCTCATTTCAACACTCGCAAATCGAGGGTTGATGTCCAAAGGAAAAGAAGAAGGTGATGCTCCAACAACAGAGGAAGGGCTCAGCTGAGCTGCCGATGATGTACTCGGCTGAGCATCTGAGGCTGGGCTCTGGTGACTTACTGAAGAGTTTTCTCCAGTATGTCGAGCAAAGGTCCTTGGGTGTTTGTCCTGAAGGTGTCTCATCATAGAGTGATTTCCAAAGGAATATTTCCTACTTGGATTTCCTCTTGATAAAACACGATCACAAAGTATGCAAGTGACCTTTGGAGCATTGACCTTTTTCTCCCCCTCTGGAAAAGTGAAATACTCCCATACAAAAGAAGTCTTTTGTTTCCTCCTTCTCTGGATCATGGTGGTGCTGCTGGCCTCACTCTCAGAAGAGCTCTGCTGTTCTGCCATTGTATCCCAATGTCAATCCAGCTCCTGCTCCTAGAGAATCACAAGCAGAAATGAGGGGAATGGGTGTGGTGTGGGAAGAATCTGGAACTGAAAGTAGTATCAACCAATGAAAAGTGTTCTTTCAAGCAGTAAAGAGGGGAATGGGTGTGGTGTGGGAAGTTTCTGGAAGTGAAAGTAATTTCAACCAATAAAAAGTGTTCTTTGTAAGTCACATGGCCTACCGTGCGCGCACGTGACGCTTACGGTGCGCTTACGCAGCGCTTACGTCACTTTCGCGCATGCGCATTACACGCCCCTGCGTAACCGCGACGTTGCTTCCGGGTGTACGCGTACGGCACGCACGTATCACGTATCGCGCATGCGCATTACACGCCCCTGCGTAACCGCGACGTTGCTTCCGGGTATACACGTACGGCACGCACGTATCACGTAGGCGCGCTGCACTAATTACGTCCAGAGCGCGTAGCGTCAGCTTACCGTACGCGTATTTTACAAGCGCGTAGCGTCAGCTTACCGTACGCGCACGGAAAAAAATGCATAAAAAAAAAACGTTCGATAATGCAGGATATAGTACATAAATTATTTAAAAAATTGCATTAAATTATAATAAAAATATAAAATCGAAATAAAAAACCACTATCCACATTGACCCCACCCCCTGTGCTTTTGGTGGCGTTAAGTGGGCGCGCACGCCACGAATGGCGTAAAGTAACTTAGCATTTAAAAAACCGTACAAATTCACTGAAAAAACCATAGGTTTCACACACGTTATAGTTAGGAATTAGCATTTAAAAAACCTTGCAAATTCACTGAAAAAACCATAGGTTTCACACATGTTATAGTTAGCGGAAATTTTACTGATAAAAAACCAGTGAAATTCCCCCGTTATAGTTAGTGCAGGCAACTATAACTCACGCGACCGCAATCTTCTGCTGATGACATATGTGTCTTTATGAAAGAAAAATATTTGTAATATATGTATAGCTAAAAATGTATGGAAGAAGACATGGGCAAATAAGTGTCTAAATACAGTATTAGCATCAGCAGAGGATTGCGGTCGCGTGAGTTATAGTTGCCTGCACTAACTATAACGGGGGAATTTCACTGGTTTTTTATCAGTAAAATTTCCGCTAACTATAACATGTGTGAAACCTATGGTTTTTTCAGTGAATATTTTATATATGTATATCTCAAGGTCGATGGAAGAATAAATGGGTATTTAGGTGTCTAAATGGATGATTTGTTTTTGAAAAATTGATTGTATAACTGACTGATTAAGTGTATCTTAGTGAATACATGGCTTAGTGAGTAATGTTTAAATATGTAAATATCTGTATCAGTCTCTTACTTTGTGTATAAGTGGCTGCATGGGTTGGTGACTAGCTACATGAGTGTCTATATAGGTTATTAGTTGGTTTTTTGAGTATCAGTATGAGTGTCTGAGTGTCTGTATGGTTCGGTGGGCATCACTGATGACATCATCCAGTGAATGTGTGTTTTTCTGAAAATTAAATATGTTTTATATATGTATATCTCAAGGTCGATGGAAGAATAAATGGGTATATAAGTGTCTAAATGGATGCTTTGTTTTTGAAAAATTGATTATGTGACTGATTAAGTGTATCATAGTGAATACATGGCTTTGTGAGTAATGTTTAAATATGTAAATATCTGTATCAGTCTCTCACTTTGTGTATAGGTGGCTGCATGGGTTGGTGAGTAGCTACATGGGTGTCTATATAGGTTATTAGTTGGTTTTTTGAGTATCAGTCTGAGTGTGTGCATGGTTCGGTGGGGGGTATTACGTAGTGCATAGGTGCATGAATGAGTGACTCACTGTTTGTATGTGTTCAAGACAGCATGTGTGCAGGACTGTATGGGTGGATGAGTGTGTGCATGGGTGTGTTAGTGAGTGAATGACTGTCTCAATAGTGTCTTTATGAGTAACTAAACATGTTTTAAACTAGTATATATGACTATTGGTGTAAATAAGTGAGTATATGTGAGAGTGAGAGATTGGAAGAGTTCCTGTATGAATAAGTATGTGTTTCTATAAGTGATTGTTTAAAAGACTAAGTATGTGTAAGTTTCTGTAGATGTAAGTGTGGTGGTGTGTGTATAACTGTATATGCAAGTAAATGGATGTTTGATTCTTTATTAGCAGGAGTGACTATGTGTGTGAGTAATTTTTTGGATGAGTGGCGTTGTGTAACAGGATGTATAGGTGTATGAGTACATATGATGAGTGAGTACATGTATGAGTGACTGTATAGGACTGTTGGTGAATGAGTGGATGTGTATGTGGATCTTAGAATTACTGAATAGGTTGTTGTAACTGGTATTAGTATGTCCATTGTTTTGAAAATTTTAGTTTCTATTTTTGAATGTGTGTATCAAAGGTTATATTAGGGGGAGAGGAGGTCTGCCACTCTATCACAAGGATGATGTCATCAGTGATGTCATTTGAGATGTCATCAGTGATGTCATGAGTGATGTCACTGACCATGTCATGAGTGATGTAATATGTGACGTCATCAGCAGTGCATTGCGGGCGCGCGAGTTATAGTTAGCTGAACTAACTATAACAGGGGAATTTCAATGGTTTTGTACGAGTGAAAAGTCCAGCTAACTATAACACCCCTGAAACCTATGGTTTTTTCATTGAATTTCGAAGGTTTTTTAAATGCTAATTCCTAACTATAACGTGCCTGAAACCTATGTTTTTTTCAGTGAATTTCAAAGGTTTTTTAAATGCTAATTTCTAACTATGCCTACAGAGATAGGACATGTGAAAAAAGAAGAAAAAACGCACAGAAAGAAAACAAAGAAATGCAGAAAGAAGCAACAGAAGTCCTCAAAGACAAAGAAAAGTGCAGGAAGAAGGATAACGTGCAGAAAGAACAAACAGAAGAGCAGAAAGAAGCCTTGTTGCAAAATCATCCTGTGCCCTCAACTTTTTCAGACGGATACTGGTGGTAACTGAGTCTGACTAACCAGTCCTAGAGCCAGTGCTATGTTAAAAGACACTCAGAATACAGTGAAAACACCTACATACACTAGGGAACACTATGCGTTGGGGTCCCCCTGTGATTAGCAGGACCTCCTCTGTAAGCCCCTAGTATATAATAGGGCAGGGGATTAAAACTACCTCTTAAAACGCACCACAGGTCGTGTTTGCTCACGTCACCTCAGGCCCCGTCCCCTCCCTTCCCCACTGTGTAAACATGCCCTGTGGCAGTTTTAAGTTGGGAGATTAAGTCCCCTTGAATCCTGAGGGTCCCTAGGGTCCAACTAGACCACTAGGTACCTCCAGTAAGTACCACAGAGCTGCTTTGCAGAGAGATGTAAAAAGGGGCATGGCCTAGACCACCTCTCTGCAACGCAGCGCAGTGGCGCTTACTGGAAGCACCTGGTGGGCTAGTTGGCCCCCAGGGTCCCTCAGGATTGAAGGGGAATTATTTCCCCAACTTAAAACGCGCCACAGAGTGTGTTTGCACACGTTAACTCAGGCCTCGTCCCCTCCATTCACCACTGTGTAAACACGCCCTGTGGCCGTTTTTAGTTGGGAGATTAAGTTCATTTGAATCCCGAGTGTCCCTAGGGTCCAACTAGCCCACTAGATACCTCCAGTAAGTGCCACAGAGCTGCCTTGCAGAGAGGTGTAAAAAGTAGCACGGTCTGGACCACCTCTCTGCAGCGCAGCTCAGTGGCGCTTACTGGAAGCACCTGGTGGGCTAGTTAGCCCCCAGGGGCCCTCAGGATTGAAGGGGAATTATTTACCCAACTTAAAACGCGCCATAGAGCGTGTTTGCACAAGTCACCTCAGGCCCCGTCCCCTCCCTTCCCCACTGTGTAAACACACCCTGTGGCCGTTTTAAGTTGGGAGATTAAGTCCCCTTGAATCCAGAGGGTCCCTAGGGGCAAAAAAGCCCACTAGGTATGTCCAGTAAGCGCCATTGCAGAGAGGTGTAAAAAGAGGCATGGCCTGCACCACCTCTCTGCAACTCAGAGCAGTGGCGCTTACTGGAAGCACCTGGTGGGCTAGTTGGCCCACAGGGTCCCTTAGGATTGAAAGGGAATTATTTCCCCAACTTAAAACACGCCACAGGGCGTGTTTGCACACGTCACCTCAGGCCCCGTCCCCTCCCTTCACCACTGTGTAAACGCGCCCTGTGGCCGTTCTAAGTTGAGAGATTAAGTCCCCTTGAATCCTAAGGGTCCCTAGGGCCAAACAAGCCCACCAGCTACCTCCAGTAAGTGCCACAGAGCTGTGTTGCATAGAGGTATAAAAAGGGGCGTGGCCTCAGAACACCTGTCTGCAACGCAGCTCCCTGGCGCATACTGGAGATACCTGTTGGGCTAGTTGGCCCTCAGGGACCCTCAGTATTGAAGGGGAATTAATTCCCCAACTTACAACTGGCCAGGGGGCGCGTTTGCAGAGTGCTGCAAGGAGGGGGCGTGGCCTCTGGCGCGATGCCGGTCTTTTATTTATTTTAATTTTTTAAGAGGGAGGGCTGTGTGGCCCCCCTTCTTTTTCTAATTTACTGGCCCTGGGGACCCCATCCCCCAGGGCCTGCACCATAATTTTTTTTGTTAAAAAAAAAAAATTTGGAAGGGGGCCGCGTGCCCCGCCTCTCAAGGCCTTAATTGGCCATGGGGACCCCAACCCCCGGGTCATGGCCTTTTTTAAAAAAAAATTCTTTAGGAGGGGGGCTGCGATGCCCCCCTGCTCAGGCCACTTATGTCCCCGGGGACCCCATCCCCCGGGGCCTGCCTTTGTTTTTTATTATTTTTTAAAAATATGTATTTATAGAAACACCTAGGACATGCTGGACAAACCGTATGTACCTATCACCATGACGATTTGCGTGATATTCATTAAAAGGCGACTATGCATACAATGAATCCACCTGGAATGTATTTACACCGCTAGTGAATCTCTGACGTGTCTGACGCCCTACCGTGCCAAATCCCGCGCCCCCACCGGTGGGTACTCTCTAAGTAGACACCCTTGTCGTTTATTTATACAAACATGGGTTGCTATTGATGGGCACATTTAATACACACGCACACCAAGCCATTCAAAGGGGATTCGCCAAAAATTTAACCAAAACTATGCAAGAAACCCCCCTCATGGTTAATAAAACACACATCCACCGCCGGATGTGTAATACATTTTATTTTACTCTCTGGAAAGGAGACGAACCTCACTTGAGAGTCACAGCATGCTCCTGGCTGAGCCCAATGTTGTGTTACAACCACCAGTGCCCACCAAGTGTCACACATCTCTGTGTTGTATTCCACCAACTAGTGCGTATGCTATGACACTCTCCAGCCCATGTGCACTGTAACACCACCCCGTGAATATGTCATGCCACACTTGCCTTCACACGGGTTATATTGCCCCATCTAACGTGCCTTCCTTGATGCCTATGTAATAAAGCACAGCGCTATGCCATACATATTACAATCTGGGATCCATATCTTTGTCACAGTGCATATGCAACGTTACACTCCCCAGCACATAATTTATATTACAACTTTAGAGACTAGTTAGGTTACACAACACTGCCCTGTGCATATTACGTTCCAAGGCGCATATCGCATAGCATGCGCTAGTGCCTGTGCTATCTCGCGCTCGCCAATGAATCTGTCATTGTGCACAATGTATTGCATATTATATTTCACGCCCCGGTTCATCTTATATCACACTTTTTGGTGCATAGTTTATACCATATACTACATCTAGTTTTCATTTTCAATCGTGCTCTCAGGACTATGTTCTATATAACACTGCGTCCACCTACCCTTTTCACGGGCATTACATTTTGCAATGGGGGGTGGAGGGTCAGGGGGTGTTTCTGCCAAGTGAGCCCAGAGTCACAGTCACAAACGTCCTCTTCTTCCTGAATAAAAGTGAGATTATGCTGCATACTTGTTCATATTTTAAGTAGTTCGCAGAGACACACAATTTAAAAACATAAAGTTCCTAATACCCACCTTCTCTGAACAGTTAGCTTGCTGCCCCATCCACCTCCTCCCTATCCTCTGTTGTCTGAATCCATGGACTAGCCTCCTTCCTCCTGCCATGCATGGTCTGATGTGCTGCCACTGCCCTCCATTTAGCATGATGTACCAGTCCACTCCTCCTGCCCTCCATTGCCCAATTTTATGGCCCATCATTGACCTCCTGCTTAGCCTCTGTGCTTAGCTTGCTGCCCCTATTCTCCTTCCCCCTGCCCTCCGATGTCTTTGTGCATGCCCCTGCTCCTTCATTTTTGCCCACCATGTTCCATGGACCTGCCACTCCTATCTACTCTGAGTGTTCTGTTGAGCTGCCAATCCCCTCCCACCTGCATAGCATTGTCAGATGACTGTAACCTGTCCCTGCCACCTCCACCCTGCCTGTCCACATGCCATACCCCTAACCCCTTCCTCCTGTTCTCCATGGTCCATTTTACTGCCACACCCTTCTGCCCTCCCTGGTCTGTTGTGCTGCAACTGCTCCTCCTGCCTGCCCCGCGCTGTCTGTTGTGAGGACCCTTCCCCTGAACTCTCTTGTCTGTACCCAGGTCCTGACCCTCCCTTCTATCCTCCATGGTCCTTTGTGCATGCCCCTGCACCCTCCTTCTTGCCCATTATAGCCATTGTGTTGCCACTAACCCTCCCGCTTGCCAAGCATGGTCTTCTGTGCTGCCATGGCCCCTCCCACCTTCCCTGTGTGGTCAGCTAGCTGCCCCTGACCCCCTCCCACCTTCCCTCCATGGCCTGTGTGTATGCCATCATAGTCTCACTGTTGATCTCCATGGTGTGTCTTGTTTCTAGTACCCATCCTGCCTGACCTCCATGGTCATCTTGCTGCTCCTGCCCTGCCCCCTTTCCCCCAGCCCTCTGTTTCCATGTGAAGATACCTATTCCCTCCCTCTTGGATGGTCGGTTCCATTGTAATGCCCCTGATCCGTCCCTCCTGCCCTTTATGGTCTGTTATGCTGCAGCTTTCTCTCCTGTCTGTCCATTATGGTCAGCTAGCTACCATTGCCTCTTTCCCCTCTGTTCTCTGTTGTCCATGTGCATGGTCCTGTCCCCTCCCTATTGCTTTCTATGGATTGTTGTGCTGTACTCCCATCCCGCATGCGCTATGTGGTGTATTGTGCTGCTGCAAACCCTGATGCCTGCCCTGTAGGGTCAGTTTGCGGCACCTCTCCATGTCCCTCCTGTCCTCTGTTATCCGAGTTCATGCCCCTACCCCAATTCCTCCTGCCTACCATGATCCAATGTACCATATTTGTGAACATTTTGAACTTGATTTTCCCCTTTGAGTTACATTGAAAAAGAGGAGATTGTAGACAGGAGACAGATCAAATAAAGCCCATTTGAGCTTAAAAACATTGGACGTTTCCTGGCTGAAACAGGTCTGTTGGCATGTATGGTTGTACTACCACTGCATCTTCCTTCTGCCCACAATGGTCTATTATATTGCCACAGCCTCTCATGCCAGTCCTGTATTGTTGGTTTTTGCCCCTGCCCCCCTTTCCACTGCCCTCCATAGTCTGTTGTGCTGCCACTGCCCTTCCTGCCTGCCCAGTGTGGTCAAATTGTTGCCTCTGCACTCTCCTACCTGCCTTCAATGTTCAGAGTCCATGCCCCTGGCCTCTGCCTCTCACAGTATCCCAATGAACAACTAGATTGCTAACATTCTATATTTATTACAAAAGTGTGGAACGCCTGACGTCATCTTGATGTAATAAAAACTGTAATACCTAGAGCATTTCCTTTAGAAATTACATATATGAGAGGGTCTTATTTGCATCAAAATTATGGTTAGTGCTCTAAAAAACTAAAATGAGGACATATTTTCTGAGTTTTCAAATAGCGACAAAGAACTTTTAAATTATTTGTAATCTTTATGTTTTTTTATCCAGTTGACCACTTGATTAAATGTTGCACTTAGGGTAGAGGATGTGGTGTTACTTCCAGAGCTGCAGACTTTGCAACTGGGGAACCAGGTTGGAGTTTCTGCTTCAGTTCAACATTCTGTGATTCTGGTCAAATCACTTAATCTACCCATGTCTACTACCAAAATGATTTTGATCTTGTGTGATGTAACCAATACCCATGTAAAACACTCCAATACCTGACAAGTCTGCACTATATAAAACTGCAAATACACAAAAAATAAGTGTTTTGCACACGTCTGTCATTGGGCTACATGTGGGCTACATCTGGGTGATATTTGTGCTGCATTTGGGCTCTTTTGTCTCTGTAGGCCATCTTGGGAGATTTATTTGTTATGAAGTTTCCTAATTTCCTCATTTACTGCAGTCTCCTCAGTAGGAAATACTTTCAGTATTTTACTTTCGTTCCATCAAGAAGGCATTCAGATGTGTCACACATTTGCCATAAATTCTGAATGTTAGCACTCTAGTTGCTCATTAGCACACTGTAGTAAAGCTACTGCTCACCAGGGAAGTCTGCTGCTGGTATTCAAAGTGCATGTTTCAGTCTGCATGTCAGAATTTTTTTATGAAATAGAAGAGGATTTGAGAAGTCAAAATGTGCCCTAATTTTTCTTTCTGCAGCACTAATCATAATTTCTATGGCAAAATGAACCCCCTCATTTTGTTCCTTTGTAAATTAAATGCTTTAAGTGTTACCACTTTATTCTAATCAAGATGGCTTCAGGTGTGCCATACTTTTGTCATATGTAAGACTGTTAGCGCTCTAGTTGTTCGTTAGAACACTCTGGGATAGTCACTCATTGGGCTATACTTGAGCTACATCTGGGTGATATTTGGGCTCTTTTGTCTCTGGTGGCCATTTTGGGAGACTTATTTGTTATGAAGTTTCCTAATTTCCTCATTTACTACAGTCTCCTCAGTAGGAAATACTTTCAGTTTTTTACTTTTTTTCCATCAAGAAGGCATTCAGATGTGTCAGACATTTGCCATAAATTCAGAATGTTAGCACTCTAGTTGCTTATTAGATCACTGTAGTAAAGCTACTGCTCACCAGGGAAGTCTGCTGCTGGCATTGAAAGTGCATGTTTCAGTCTGCATGTCAGAATTTTTTAATGAAATAAAAGAGGATTTGAGAAGTCACTCAAACATTGCCCTCAATTTTCTTTCTGCAGCACTAATCATACTTTCTATGGCAAAATGAACACCCTCATCTTGTTCCTTTTTAAATTAAATGTTTTAAGAGATACCACTTTATTCCAATCAAGATGGCTTCAGGTGTGCAATACATTTGTCATAAGTAGGACTGGTAGCGCTCTAGTTGTTCTTTAGAACACACAGGGAAGCTACAGTAGAACACAAAGGAATCAACTGACAGTCTCTGCCCTTGCTAGATGTACATGTTTTACTGAGAATGTCAGACTTCATTCTCACATGACTGAGAAAGATAATGTGAATTTACAGAAAATATGCTCTCAGTTTAGCTTATAGATCACATTCCAAACCTCTGTGGGAAAAGCATGAGAAAATAGTTTTCTCTCAAACCTGATTCATGATATCCCAGCAGAAGGCTTTTTCACATGGTAAAATCACCTTAGAACACTCCACAATTCCTAAAATGAGTATGGTACCATCAACAAATGATTTACTAAAGTCTTAAAACCTTCTATTAACTGCAATGCTTTTTAATGAGGTGCTATCATGTATATTGGCCCCAAGATGGCTGCCAACACTTTTTGGATGAAGTACTGACAGCCAATCAGATCTCACGATGAGATGTGTGGTTAGGCTCTGCCCAGATATATCTATCTTTTTAACTCTAATTTTCTCAGGAACTACTGAACGGATTTACACCATTTAAGCAAAAGCCACGAGTCTGAACTGAGGACTACCTCTTTGCCAAATTTGGTGTAATTCCGTTCAGCAGTTCGGGCTGTAGCTGCGTCAACAGGTCCTATGGGAAAATGCATGGGGAAAACGCGTTTTGGGACCCCCCTTTTTTCTCAGCCCCCGCTTGATGAATCACCCCGAGACTTTCAGAGTAGGAGCTGAGCGGAGCGCCCCATTAGTTTTGAAATTTTCGAGAGGATTCGTCAACCGGCACCAAAGTTATTCAAAATAGAATTTTCAGATTTCCTATGGAAACTCGGTCTTAACTATAACTATCTACTGGCGACCGCCAGTAGATAATATATATATGTATATATATATATATATATATATATATATATATATATATATATATATATATATTTTTACAAAAAAAACATAGGTTTCAGGGACATTATAGTTAGTTGGACATTTCACTCATACAAAACCATAGAAATTCTGCCGTTATAGTTAGTTGATCCAACTATAACTCGCACCCCCGCAATGCACTGCTGATGACGTCACATATTACATCATTTATGACATGGTCAGTGACATCACTGATGGCATCTCAAATGACATCATTGATGATATCACTGATGACACCATCCAATGAATGTGTGTTTCTTCTTAAAAATTTAAATATGTATTATATATATATATACCAAGCTGTATTGAAGAATGAGTGGATGTATAATTGGTGGTGTGTGAGTGTCTGCATAGGTATATGAGTATAGGTGTATGAGTGCATATGATAGTGTTGTATTGATCAGTGACTACATGTATGAATGGTTGTATGGTTGAATGGGTGGATGTGTGTGTAGACCTAGGAATCAGTGAGTGCGTTTGTAGTAACTGGTATTGGTGTGTCGTTGGTTTCGAAAATGGTAGTCTGTATTTTACAGGGGGTGTATCAAAGGTTAAATTAGGGCTTGAGGAGGTGCATCTGATTTTCACGTGGATTATGTCATCAGTGATGTCATCAGTGATGTCATTTGAGATGTCATAAGTGATGTCATCGGTGATGTCACTGACCATGTCATGAATGATGTAATATGTGACGTCATCAGCAGTGCATTACGGGGACTATAACGGTGGAATTTGTGTGGTTTTGTATGAGTGAAATGTCCAACTAGCTATAAAGTCCCTGAAACCTATTGTTTTTTCAGTGAAGTTCATCGGTTTTTTAAATGCTAATTTGTAGCTATAACGTCCCTGAAACCTATGGTTTTTTCAGTGAATTTCAAAGGTTTTTAAATTCTAATTTGTAACTATATTATCACCAAAAGCTACTATTAATAATAATAGCGGATACTTGTGTAAGTATCTAGTCCATTCCATCAGTATATGACTAGTAACTGGAATAGTTACAGTGCTGCAAACAGAGTGCACACGTATTGCCTGGATGGGTGATTGGAGAAGTGCATCGGACTCACAGGAGGATTCCTACACTGCATGGGTAATAACTTCTTATTTAGAGGAGTGTTTTAATAGTATATAGGTGGTTAGAGATCTGCATGGATAGTGTACAGAATATTGTATCTGTACTTGTATTAGTAATTAGGCCATTCCATAAGTACATGGCTAGTAACTAGATGATTATAGTGCTGTAAAGAGAACGCATACTGTATTTATAAATGCTTGGGTATTAGTGGACAGATTGCATTAGTATATAGTACTGGCAGGGTGACTGGAGATGGGCATGGGGAATGACAGTGTCTTTGATAGACTGCAAGGGTAGTACCTGGGTGAATTAATCTTACCTGTTTTCAGGTAGATATCAAATTAATAGTAAATTATATTCACTTCTTTTTTTTAATGCAAATTTAAAATATTTTAAACTTTAGTAATAAGATCTGTAAAAGAGAAGTTAAAAATTCTGTTATTACATATAATTTTATAGTTTTTGCAACACAACATAAGTATACAAATACATCACATATTCATTTTGCCTTTTTTTGCTGTCTTCAGATTGTATTGAATTTCACCATAAACAGTGATTTCAATGTTAATCATCAGATTACAGCGGGCAAAAAAATACAATCAATAAGATTGTTAAAAAAAAAATCTTTCTCTTCAAAATATCTCCAACAAACGCAGCATGGTATTTACATTTTCACAAATGAACATCTTTAATAACATAGTATATAATACAAAGATCAAATATATGAGCAACTTCTTTAGAACACAATTTTCTAAATGCAATATGAAAGAACAGAATCAATAATTGAATCCGTAATTACCAACATTTTCCCAACTGGCCGAATTATGTTTCTGAAAATATTTCCATTAAGTATATCGAAAATACATTTTTGAATTCGTATACACGCCTTCCCAATAGGCCGAATGATGTTTCTGAAAACATTTGCAATGAGGATATCCAAGACAGACTTCTAAAATCATATTCACATGCTTTCAATAGGGTGAATGATGTATCTAAAATCATTTGTAGTGGAAATATCCAAAATATAGTCAGTAATTTATGTTCAGATCTTCTCAGAATTTTGGCATCAAAAATATTAAATATGAATTCGGTAATTCATTAGGCAACCGAAATCTATACTCTAAATGTGCATCATTACTAAGAGGGTCATTAGGATAGCGGGCAGATCGCCACAGCTGTCACATGTATGAACCCATCTGTAACGTAGTCCAAACAGATTTTCAATTTGTATACCTTCATCTTCTAATACTGCAAGCATAAACATAAGAAATTCCTGAGCATCTTGCTGTACATTCTGTGTAAATTGTGAAGATCCAGAACATATATCCAGAAGATTCCGAACATCAGAAGCAGTATGAATTTTCGTTTTATCAGTTTTTAACTTCTCAAAAATATAATGTAACAAAGAACAAAATCTTTTTTCTCGATTCTCCATAATTGCATGCTGTAGAATTTCTAAAAAAACATAACATTGACGATTACATTAGCATAGGAGTTGATACCTGAACTATTTTCAAACTGATATCCTACAATATTACCAACCGTGTTCCCTTCTATTTTCTTTCCAGACTCATCATTCTTTTCAATTCTTTTTTTCGTTGCAACCTCAGTAAAATCTTTATCATATTTTTGTTTTGGACGTATTAAACGTTTTTCATAAATAGGATATTCACCTAAGCTAGGAGCATAGAGTCTTCTTAACCTATTGTACTCTTTTACACAATTTACATCTGCACTAATCTTTTCTTCATCAAAATCAATCAAATACAATCCGGATAACATTCTTACTCAAGATAATGCAACATATGCCATACCTTCCTTAAACACAGAACTTCCAATATTTACCAAAGCACTGTCGACACTTAAACCTTGAGATTTATGAATAGTCACTGCATATGCTAAACAAACAGGCAACTGTTTTCTACGAACATACAAATCTTTTACAAGCAAGAAACGAACAGAACAGCGTCCAATCTGTTTCACTTCTTCAATCTGATCAAATTTAATCTTCAAAAATTCAATTCCATCTCTATTTGCATAACTAACAAAGTCAACAACTTTCCCCATTGCTCCATTTACTAATCCTTTCTCAACATCTAAATTACACCGTAATATTACCCGGCAGTTTAGAGATACATATAAGGTCTTTTCCAAACCAGCAGTCTTAGATATTGATTTTTCCAAAGAGTCTAATTTTAACTGTAATTTCTCTGACAAAAGAATAGTTACTCCTTCATGTTTTATTTTATCAATAGCTACCATTTTCATTATTGGTTTATTCTCCAGTTTCAACAGTTCTTCATTGAATGTAGAGCATTCTTTCAGTGTTGGCATAAGGCAAATTATAGATTTCTTTTCTGCAATTCTTCAGTAGATTGTTTTAGCTGCAATATTTTCTTTTGGAAACAAGTTTCCTAGTAGCCGACTTTCTAAAGCATTTTTTCCATCCTTTGTTAAGACACCAATTCTAATATTTTGAAGAATATTTCCATAATCGTCATCATTTCCTTGTCGCATATTCTTGATAAGTTCCTTATATTCAAAATAACTCCATATGTTCACATTTCCAATACTTCCCACAGAGTTTTTTAGTGTCTTCATGAAGAAGGGTTTTTAAAACTGGTTGGCCTTTCACAGGTGTGAGTTGTAGTAGATCATCAAATACAATTACATGTTTTCCTCCAAATAAAACATTGTAATTTGTTTTTAAAATCTGCTGCATCCTCAAATGTACAAACGCAAGCATTAAGTTTGAGACCATGCTTACTTCATCAATTAGAAGAAGTTTCATTTTCTTCAGTACTCTTGAAACTTCGAAACAAGCTTCTCCAGATAGCTTGTGGTATTCCAACTTATTTTCATGTTCTACTGGTAACATAAGTAGACGATGTAATATAATCCCTTTAATGTGTGCTGCTAACCCAGTTGGAGCAGTTACAACACAAGATAAATGTGAATCTGTTGTTTTCTGTAGATAACTTGACAAACATTTAATAAAGAAACTTTACCCCGTTCCAGCTTGTCCACTGATGTACATAAGAATAGGTCTAAATGATGTACATTGGCAATCCATGTTATATCTGTTTTGTAACTTGGTGATATATTTCTTTCTGTTCAGTATTCAAATGTTCCTCCAAATTTTCCAAATCAATATTCTCCTGTTGTGCTCGCTGCATCACCGTTTCCACTTCACTCATTGCTATTGCTGCTTCATTTTCAAGTATGACTTCTCCTAGTGGATCTTGACTTTGTGGAGCAGAACTCTGACTATCTTGAGAACTATCTCTTGCAATTTCAGCTGCAATAGTTCTTTCTTGATTAATCTCTTTGTTCAACATTTGTAGATAATTTGGAAAAATTGTACATTCAATGCTATCTTTACAAGCATTGAAAGAATCTTCATAGCAGTCAAAATCTCCAAGTAATTCCATTTCAGTACGCCAAGGTTTGAAGAGTTGCAGAAGCACTAAACAGAAAAACTCTCTTTTATCTGGAGTATCACAACTTCATTTCCTGTGATTTATTAAATTTCCTTTGTCATGCTTTACCAAACATCCTTCATATCCACTTACAGTGTATTTTCCTTCATTTATTTTTTCTGTAACTTTTTTTAAAAACTATAATGTTGTAGTATTTCATATAGACAAATGTTTTCCAGGTATGGACTTCTATTTGGATAGTATGTATCTAACATATTTGATTTCAGAATATCTGTACTTTCTGGTTCATTCAGTGCCAAGTATTCAATTTCCTGTACAGATTTCAAAACTTGATTTCATGCTGCAGCAAGGCCTAGACTTACAATTCCGATCCTGGACAGCGCGTACGCGACGTCCGCACGGAGTCAGGCAGCGTTTTACGGACCAGCAAGTACGATTCGTACCCACAGCACTCCGCACGGCTATATTTTTACGGGAGCCAAAAAGTGCCGGAAAAGCTAAGTACGCCGCGATGCACGAGGAAAAGGGGGCCCTCTACGCGACGTACATGCCATCACCCACATCGTACATGTCATCATGTACGGTGTGTACCCCAACATTGCATATGTATGGACCGTACCTCCCACCACCCCCGTATTTACGGACCGTACCCCCACCTCCCGCGTATGTCTGCACCATACCCCAACCGTACCCCCCACCTGCGTATGTACGCACTGTACCCCAGGCGTACCCCCACCAGCGTATGTACGCACCGTACCCCAGGCGTACCCCAATCCTCGCTTATGTACGGTCCGTACATATGCGAGGATTGGGGTACGCCTGGGGTACGGTCCGTACATACGGTGCGGATGTACGCGGGAGGGGTGGGAGGCTGGGGGCCCGTATGACTCGTACCCCGGGCACAACTGTACTCGGGGTAGGTCTCGTACAAAGTCCGCTCCGTACGGAGCATTTTTCATGCGCTTGTGTTTTCGGACACGCGGTACGGATCGTACTTGCGCGCTCGGACTTCAGTTTTACGATATGTATGTAAACCTGTCCGGGGACGTCTCGTAGACTTTTCCCGAGGCGATTCGTATGTATTTTTCACATACGAATCGTACTTCGCCGTTTGTACGGGACTTGTATGATTCGTACATAAAAAAATACGGATACGAGTCGTACGGGAAAAAAAATCCAGGATCGGAATCGACCCCTTTTTCTTTAAAGATCCATGTTGTAGTTGATCTAATTCCTCTTTTCCTTTTTAAAAAAAAATAAACCTCTTTTCTTTGTTCTCTTTTTCTTTGCTATTTTCTTGTCATTTTTACTCTTTCTTCATAGTTATGCAAAATATCTGTAAAATAAGAAAAGTTTTGAAAACAATTTAATATAATTTAATTAATGCCACTGAAGGGCAACAAAGGATTAAATCCAAGCATATAACAGCGGAGCCCACTGGGGGTTTTAAACTTAAAAATGACTCTGATTATGGACTACAAGTCCCAGCATTACAAGGAAACACTAACGCACTGCGCAAAGCCCACTGGGGGTATTTAAATGAAGTATGCTGTGAAAAGAAATATCGGAGCCATCTGCTGCATATGCTAAATCACCCATGACTAAGAGGCAGGGAGCCTCGAAACGCGTCAGGACAAATAAAGTTGAAAGCTGATGCCTGTTCTTCATGCAAATAAAACCGGAAGGTTTTCCTCTGTAAGTCGTGTGCGCTTTCAATGCTTTGGGGCACTTTGTTTAAAAATTAAAATAATTATATATAAATATTCACATGTATATCTATAGAAATACATACAAAGAAACTAGATCAATAATTTCAGCAATTGAACAGTGCTACCTGCATACTTGTAGTAGTGTATGAGTAGTGTATGAGTAGTGTGAAAGATACTAGAGCACAGCATTAGTAGTACACATCTAATTGTAGAACTGCATGGTTACAACCTGTATCATTCCATGAATACATGGCTAGTGACTAAAAGATGACAATACTACAAGGAGAGTGCCTGAGTGCATTTATAAGTGCTTAGGTATTAGCAGAGTGATAGGATAAGTAAATAGTGCTGGATGAGTGATTGTAGAAGTGCATAGGACTGACAGGAGGATTCCTACACTGCATAGGTACTAACTGGATATTTAGAGAAGTGTACCAATACTATGTAGCTGGTTAAAGGTCTGCATTGATAGTGCACAGAATATTGTAGTTCTACTTGTGTTAGTGGCTAGGCCATTCCATAAGTACATAACTAGTAACTGGAATGATTACAGTGCTGCAAACAGAATGCATGGTGAATTTAATTGTGCTTAGGTATTGGCAGAGTAATAGGGTAAGTAGATAGTGCTGGATGGATGACTGGAGAAGTGCATGACACTGACAGCACGATTGCGGTATATTTCCAGTGTGGCTTGTAGAAGTACAACTGCGAGCTAGCAAGCAGAGGAAGAGCTGCGAGCCGAACGATAGTTTGCAGAGGTAGAAGTGTGGGCTGGCCGGCTGGCTGTTAGAGGAAGAGCTGTAAGCCGACTGGCTGCCTCGAAGAGGAACAGCTGCGGCCCGTGGGCTCGTAGAAGGAGAGCTGCGGGCCAGCTCACACAGGAGTAGCAGTGTGCCAACTGCTATATGAAAAGGTGGGAGCTGTCGGCTTGCAAATCATAGGTGCGGGATAATGATGTGAAGAGAGGGAGCGTGAAGAGGGTATCTCGTAGAGAGACAACTGTGGTATATTTCAAGTGTTGGTTTTCAAAGATTCAACTTCGAACTGCCTCGTAGACAAAGAGCTGTGAGCCCACCAGTGGTTTGCAGAGGAAGACCTGTGAGCCGACTGACTGGCTCGTAGAGAGAGAGCTACAGGCCGCCTCACAGAGGAACAGTCGTGGGCCAGCGGGCTTGCTCATAGAGGAAGACCTGCCAGCTGACTGGCTGCCTCGTAGAGGGAGAGCTGCAGCCCGGCTCACAGAGGAACAGCTGTGGGCCGAGTAGTATAGGGAGAGCTGCGGGCTGTCGACTTGCAAAGGGATAGCTGCCGGGCGGTTATGTAGGGAGAAGGAGAGTGAAGGCGGTATCTCGCAGAGAGAGAGCTGCGGTATATTTCTAGTGTTGGCTTGCAGAGGTACAACTGCGGGCCCGAAAACTCGCAGAGCGAGAGCTGATTCTTAAAACCATGTAATCTTTCAAACATATGTCACGTCCGTTTCCTACCATTGAAACCGATAACCACCTTCTCTATACACTACAGATCCCACGAACATGCCACAAAAAGTATAAGTGCTATTTTTATAATAGATAAAGCCCTATTACTTAATTTTTATAATCACTACTACAGGGTGCACAAAATAAAGAATATGAGATGAGGAGAGTAAACGGAGGTGTAATTCCTAAACTTTAATTATACCATTCCTTTAACATACGTATATTCAAAAGTTTCAGTGGGATAAAAAAAATGACGGTTGTGTAAAACCGGTAGCAGTGTTCAGCACCGGTAAAATCCGGCCCACTTAAAGGCCTGCATTAGGGGTGGGCGGAATTTGCGTAATCGCGTTACGCAAATCTCCGCGAAACGGTAAAAAATCTCCGCGAACACGCAGAAATTCCGCGAACGCGCGGAATTGCTTGTTCGCGATACTTTTTTCCTGTTCGCAATCGCTGTTTGCGTGCTCGGGGTGAAATATCTCGCGAACACGCATATTGAGAACGCGAACAAGCAAAAAATTTCGCGAAGTCGCGGAACGCAGATTTTTGGGCAATTTCGCGTTCTCCGCGGAACGTGAAATTACCCAAATTCCGCAAATTCCGCGAACGGAACAGAATTTACCGCTCAGGCCTAGCCTGCATATATTCAGCACAGAGACACAACCTAACAATTTTCTTCACTTATATTAACAGTTACTTTACTAGTGTGAAAAAATCATACAAAAAATGTACTAAAACATTTTTTTGTTTCTTTTTTATCTCTCACACATTGATAAAATATCTCTTGTAAAGAAACGCCCTTCTCCACCTTTATTTCGTAAGAACGAGCAATAAATAATCCCTTTAGCAGCATCTAGTCACTAACTACTAACATGGTGCAGTATACCCAATTGTAAAGCACAAACACTATTTAAATTATATCTTAAAACATCATCAAATGATTCTAACCATGCATACATGCAGAAAGCAACATGTACGTTTACTTTGTCCATTTACTCTCCATGTAATCTGTGCATATTTTCAACAGGTTCGCAGTATAACACCTGTCTTCACTTATATTCAAATATACCTCATAGTGTAAAATATAACATCACAACCAATGCATATGTAATATTTCCAACATAACACAGTGCAGTTTTATACCAATTAAACTGATTGCACCATTCTCTATATAGTACTTACCCTACCAATATGGCAATAAACTTAGAAGTGCTATCTTTATAATACAAAGAGCTGTATTAGAATATTTTCATAAACAGTACCGCTGGGGGCACAAAATGGTGGTGAGAGCTGGACAGAGTAAATAAAGGTGTAATTCCCAGCTTTAAGTAGAATGAAAAATGTGGAGCTCAGTACCAACAAGACCCGGACCACTTATTGGCCTGCGTACATTTAGCAGACAAACACACTCTGACAATTACCTTCACTGATAATCACATTTACTTTACCACGGTGAACAAAATCGTACAGAAAATATATACAGAACATTTTCATTTATTTTTTATCTTTTACATATTTATAAAAAATGTGTTCTGAAGAAACTCTCCCCAACAACTTCCATTTGATAACAACACCAAAATCCAAAGCCTCCCAGTAACGCACCAGTCTTCACTGATATTGAAATCTACCCTTCACTATATAAAATAGCACAAATTGTCCACATAACATTTCTGGTTTTTGTTCCATCTCTGTTAAGTTAACAACACATGAATTTTCTACTCTTACCACTTCCCCACTATGTTCACACTAAGCATAATTTAACTTACGTTCGTAGTTGGTATGCAGATTCCAAATGTCACAAACGCATGCAATTCTTTCTTTGTCACACAGTACATGTAATGCACTACTCTCATCAAGAATGGAACCAGTAATGGCACAATTTCCCTGTTGCTCCACACATAAATACATGTAAAGAGCAAACCAGAATAGTTCCTTGATTTTTTTCAAATTGCAAAACTTCTCTCTATTGGTTATTTTTTAACTTTCCATATAAACAGTTTTTTTTAAAATTTAAGAACACATACTGGTGAGAAGTTCAACGTATTCTAGCAACACACTTTCTAGAACATTCTACGACACGTGCAGGTTAAAAGTTCACCATTGTTTTAAGTTCGAACAGTGCCTTCCAAATGCAAGTCACAGGTGTGGTTGAACTGAGCAAATTTTATCCTATCATACGTACTCCACGTTCAAACTGCTTTTTATTAACCAATGACAAAGATGCTTTTCGACAAACTAATATGCACCCTACTTTTAAGTAAACAATGCTGTTCATCTCCCAATCAGTTATCGTTTTGTATGAGAAAAAAGTAATTCCCCATCTATAAAATCATATCTCTTATTCTAAGAGCGGACTGCATGAGCTACAGACATCTATCCATATCTTCCAGCTATACCTTCAAAATGCTAGTGTGGATCGTAGGACATAGCTATGTTTTCTGGTGAAGGAGGTATGCAGAACAGAGACATATTGACTTAGACCTAGGTTTACAAAATGTGGACATTAAATGGTTTGGACAGAGAGGATTGAAGTGGCACCAATTGCTCCCTTTAGTTAAAACCTGTTTGCATCTCCAACACCCTGACCTCATGATTGTGCACTGTGGTGGTAACGACCTAGGCACATTGACTGGGGTAGGAAATGCTAATGAAGGACACCTTTAGACAATTGATGTTGCTTTTGCCTCAAACTGTCTTTGTATATTCCAATATATGCCAAAGACAGAAGTGGAAATGGTCAAACCAATTTTGTCCTCAGATTGAAGAATCTAGGAAAAATGTCAAAAAACCTCAGAGACCATAGAATGGGGTTGATCTACAACAACAACATACGTTTTGATATGGCTGATATCTACAGAACTGAAGGAGTACACTTCACAGATCAGGGAAATTGAGTTTTTCTGAATAACCTGAAACTGTGCATCCGCACTTATATGTAACTCCAACTAATAAACACAAAGGCTCTTTTTAGAGCCGCCTTATATTACCAATATCGGTTCGCAGAGTGACAGCTGCGATCCGGCTAGCACACAGAGACCTGCGGGCTGTCGAGCAGCCTTGCAGAGGGAGAGCTGCAGCCCCTGGGCTCGGCTTGAACACAGAGAGCTACGGGCCGTCAGCTCGCAAACGCAGAGCTGTGAGCCAACGGACTGGTAGTGTTTTAGGGTTTAGGGTAGTACAGTGGTGTTTGGGTACAGTAGGGGGTCATGCTGGGGTAGTGTTGTAGGGTTTAGGGTAGTACAGTGGTGTTTGGGTAGTGTAGGGGGTCGTGCTGGTGGTAGTGTTTTAGGGTGTAAGGTAGTGCAGTGGTGTTTAGGTAGTGTAGGGAGTCGTGCTGGCGGTAGTGTTTTAGGGTCTAGGGTAGTGCAGTGGTGTACGGATAGTATAAGGGGTCGTGCTGGGGGTAGATTTAGGATTTATGATAGTGTAGTGATGTTTGGGTAGTATAGGGAGTCATGCTGGGGGTAGATTTAGGGTTTAGGGTAGTGCAGTAGTGATTGTGTAGTGCAGGGAGTCGTGCTGGGGTAGTATTTTAGGGCTTAGGGTAGTGCAGTGGTGTTTGTGTAGTGTAGGGGGTTGTGCTGGATGTAGTGTTTTAGGGTTTAGGGTAGCGCAGTGGTGTTTCGGTAGTGTAGGAGGTCGTGCTGGGGGTAGTGTTTTAGGGTAATACAGTGGTGTTTGGGTAGTGTAGGGGGTTGTGCTGTGGGTAGTGTTTTAGGGTTTTAGGGTAGTGCAGTGGTGTTTGTGAAGTGTAGGAGGTTGTGCTGGGGTAGAATTTTAGGGTTTAAGGTAGTACAGTGGTGTTTCTGTAGTGTAGGAGGTTGTGCTGGCAGTAGTGGTTTAGTGCTTAGTTAGGTAGTGCAGTGGTGTTTGGGTAGTGTAGAGGATCATGCCGGCAGACTGACTCACAGAGCTCTGAGCCACCTGACTGGCTTTTAAAAGCATAGCCGCGACCTGCTAATGTCGGTAGAGGCAGCGTGAAACGGGTAGCTCACACAGACACAGATGCCAGTGTTGCCTCGAGGTAAAACTACACACCCGATGGCTTCTACATGGAGAGATGCGAGCTGACGGACTAAGTCACAAAATGCCTGCCAACACTTCCTAGTTTCAACCGTTCACAGCCAATGAGCCGCGAGCTCGTGCTCGAAACCCCTCAGCCAATCAGATGTCAGAATTCTCAAATATCGATATCTGTAAAATTTGATATTTCTCAAAATCTACTGAACGGATGTACACCATTTTAACAAAAGCGCGCTTTCTGAACCACAACATTTCTCCCTGCCAAATTTGATGTAATTCCGTTCAGCAGTTTGACCTGTAGCCTTCTCTAAAGTTTCCTATGGAAAATGCATTGAGAAAACACATTTTGGTACTCCCCTTTTTTCTCAGCCCCCCCTTGACCAATCACCCCCAAACTTTCAAGATAGGAGCTGATTGAAAAAGAGAAACTTTTTGGAAAATTTTGTAAAGATTCGTCAAATGACGTCAAAGTTAGTAGCAAATCAAAAAATGCTTTTCCTATGGAAACTAGGTTGTAACTATGACTACCTACTGGCGACCGCCAGTAGCTTATATATATATATATTCACTTAAAAAACCATAGGTTTAGGTGGATATTTCACTCGTAAAAAACCAATGAAATTCCCCCGTTATAGTTAGTTCAGCTAACTATAACTTGCGCACCTGCAATGCACTGCTGATGACGTCACATATTACATCACTCATGACATGGTCAGTGACATCACTCATGACATCACTAACGACATCTCCACTAATGGCCCCGGGGACCCCATCCCCCGGGGCCGGCCATTGTTTTTTATTGTTTTTGTTTTTAATATATTTATAGAAACACCTAGGACATGCTGGACAAACCGTACGTACCTATCACCATGACGATTTGCGTGATATTCATTAAAAGGCGACTATGCATACAATGAATCCACGTGGAATGTATTTACACCGATAGTGAAGCTCTGACGTGTCTGACGCCCTACCGTGCCTAATCCCGGCACCCCCGCCGGTGGATACTCTCCAAGTAGACACCCTTGTTGTTTATTTATACAAACATGGGTAGCTATTGACGGGCACATTTAATACACACGTACACCAAGCAATTCAAAGAGGATTCGATAAAAAATCGACCAAAACTATGCAAGAAACCCCCCTCACGATTAATAAAACACACATCCACCGCCGGATGTGTAATACTTTTTATTTTACTCTCTGGAAAGGAGACAAACCTCACTTGAGAGTCACAGCGCGCTCCTGGCTGAGCCCAAAGCTGTGTTACACCCACCAGTGCCCGCCGAGTGCCACACACCTCTGTGTTGTATTCCACCAGCTAGTGCGTATGCTATGACACTCTCTAGCCCATGTGCACTGTAACACCACCCCGTGAATATGTCATGCCTCACTTGCCTTCGCACGGGTTATATTGCCCCATCTAACGTGCCTTCCTCGATGCCTATGTTATAACGCACAACGCTATGCCATACATATTACAATCTGGGATCCATATCTTTGTCACAGTGCATATGCAACGTTACACTCCCCAGCACATATTTTGTATTACAACTTTAGACACTAGTTAGGTTACACAACACTGCCCAATGCATATTACACTCCAAGGCGCATATCGCATAGCACACGCTAGCGCCTGTGCTATCTTGCGCTCTCCAATGAATCTGTCATTGCGCACAATGTATTGCATATTATATTTCACACCCGGTTCATCTTATATCACACTTTTTGGTGCATAGTTTATACCATACACTATATCTAGTTTTCATTTTTAATCGTGCTCTCAGGACTATGTTCTATATAACACTGCGTTCACCTACCCTTTTTACGGGCATTACACTTTGCGATGGGGGTGGAGGGTCACGGGGTGTTTCTGCCAAGTGAGCCCGGAGTCACAGTCACAAACGTCCTCTTCTTCCTGAATAAAAGTGAGATTATGCTGCATACTTGTTCACATTTTAAGCAGTTCGCACAGACACACATTTTAAAAACAATAAAGTTCCTAATACCCACCTTCTCTGAACAGTTAGCTTGCTGCCCCAACCCCTCCTCCCTATCCTCTGTTGTCTGAATCCATGGACTAGCCTCCTCCCTCCTGCCATGCATGGTCTGATGTGCTGCCACTGCCCTGCATTTAGCATGATGTACCAGTCCACTCCTCCTGCCCTCCATTGCCCAATTCTATGCCCCATCATTGACCTCCTGCTTAGCCTCTGTGCTTAGCTTGCTGCCCCTATTTTCCTTCCCCCTGCCCTCCGATGTCTTTGTGCATGCCCCTACTCCATCCTTTTTGCCCACCATGTTCCATGGACTTGCCACTCCTATCTGCTCTGAGTGTTCTGTTGAGCTGCCACTCCCCTCCCACCTGCCTAGCATTGTCAGATGACTGTAACCTGTCCCTGCCACCTCCACCCTGCCTGTCCACATGCCATGCCCCTATCCTCTTCCTCCTGTCCTACATGGTCCATTGTACTGCCACACCCTTCTGCCCTCCCTGGTCTGTTGTGCTGCAACTGCTCCTTCCGCCTGCCCCGCGCGGTCTGTTGTGAGGCCCCTTCCCCTGAACTCTCTTGTCTGTGCCCAGGTCCTGACCCTCCCTTCTATCCTCCATGGTCCTTTGTGCATGCCCCTGCACCCTTCTTCTTGCCCATCATAGCCATTGTGCTGCCACTAACCCTCCCGCTTGCCATGCATGGTCTTCTGTGCTGCCACGCCCCCTCCCACCTTCCCTGTGTGGTCAGCTAGCTGCCACTGACCCCCTCCCACCTTCCCTCCATGGTCTGTGTGTATGCCATCATAGTCCTACTGTTGCTCTCCATGGTGTGTCTTGCTTCTAGTGCCCATCCTGCCTGACCTCCATGGTCATCTTGCTGCTCCTGCCCTGCCCCCTTGCCTCCAGCCCTCTGTTTCCATGTGCAGACCCCTATTCCCTCCCTCCTGGCTTGTCTGTTCCATTGTAATGCCCCTGATCCGTCCCTCCTGCCCTTTATGGTCTGTTATGCTGCAGCTTTCTCTCCAGTCTGTCTATTATGGTCAGCTCGCTACCATTGCCTCTTTCCCCTCTGTTCTCTGTTGTCCATGTGCATGGTCCTGTCCCCTTCCTATTGCTTTCTATGGATTGTTGTGCTGCACTCCTGTCCTGCATGCCCTGTGTTGTGTATTGTGCTGCTGCAAACCCTGATGCCTGCCCTGCAGGGTCAGTTTGGTGCACCTCTCCATGTCCCTCCTGTCCTCTGTTATTCAAGTCCATGTCCCTACCCCAATTCCTCCTGCCTTCCATGATCCAATGTACCATACTTGCGAACATTTTGAACTTGGTAAGAGGGAGATTTTGAAAAAAAACTGGGGTAAGGATTTTCCCCTTTGAGTTACATTGAAAAAGAGGAGATTGTAGACAGGAGACAGATCGAATAAAGCCCATTTGAGCTTAAAAACATTGGACGTTTCCTGGCTGAATCGGGTCTGTTGGCATGTATGGTTGTACTACCACTGCCTCTTCCTTCTGCCAACAATGGTCTATTATACTATTATATTGCCACAGCCTCTCTTGCCAGTCCTGTATTGTTGGTTTGTTGCCCCTGCCCCCCTTTTCACTGCCCTCCATAGTTTGTTGTGCTGCCACGGCCCTTCCTGCCTGCCCAGTGTGGTCAAATTGTTGCCTCTGCACCTTCCTACCTGCCTTCAATTTTCAGAGTCCGTGCCCCTGGCCTCTGCCTCTCAACAGTATCCTAATGCACAACTAGATTGCTAACATTCTATATTTATTACAAAAGTGTGGAACGCCTGACATCATCTTGATGTAATCAAAACTGTAATACCTAGAGCATTTCCTTTAGAAATGACATATATGAGAGGGTCTTATTTGCATCAAAATTATGGTTAGTGCTCTAAAAAACTAAAATGAGGACATTTTTTCTGAGTTTTCAAATAGCGACAAAGCACTTTTAAATTATTTGTTATCTTTATGTTTTTTTATCCAGTTTACCACTATATTAAATGTTACACTTAGGGGAGAGGATGTGGTGTTACTTCCAGAGCTGCAGACTTTGCAACTGGGGAACCAGGTTGGAGTTTCTGCTTCAGCTCGACATTCTATGATTCTGGTCAAATCACTTAATCTCCCCATGTCTACAACCAAAATGAATTTGTTCTTGTGCGATGTAACCAATGCTCATGTAAAACACTCCAATACCTGACAAGTCTGCACTATATAAAACTGCAAAAACACAAAAAATAAGTGTTTTGCACACCTCTGTCATTGGGCTATACTTGGACTACATCTGGGTGATATTTGGGCTACATTTGGGCTCTTTTGTCTCTGGTGGCCATCTTGGGAGACTTATTTGTTATGAAGTTTCCTAATATCCACATTTACTGCAGTCTCCTCAGTAGGAAATACTTTCAGTTTTTTACTTTGGTTCCATCAATAAGTCATTCAGATGTGTCACACATTTGCCATAAATTCTGAATGGTGGCACTCTAGTTCCTCATTAGATCACTGTAGTGAAGCTACTGCTCGCCAGGGAAGTCTGCTGCTGGTATTCAAAGTGCATGTTTCAGTCTGCATGTCAGAATTTTTTAATGAAATAGAAGAGGATTTGAGAAGTCAAAATGTGCCCTAATTTTTCTTTCTGCAGCACTAATCATAATTTCTATGGCAAAATGAACCCCCTCGTTTTGTTCATTTGCAAATTAAATATTTTAAGTGTTACCACTTTATTCCAATCAAGATGGCTTCAGGTGTGCCATACTTTTGTCATGAGTAAGACTGTTAGCGCTCTAGTTGGTTCTTTAAAACACTCTGGGACATTCTGTAATTGGGCTAGACATGGGCTACATCTGGGTGATATTTGTGCTACATTTGGGCTCTTTTGTCTCTGGTGGCCATCTTGGGAGACTTATATGTTATGCAGTTTCCTTATTTCCTCATTTACTACAGTCTCCTCAGTAGGAATACTTTCAGTTTTTTACTTTAATTCCATCAAGAAGGCATTCAGATGTGTTACACATTTGCCATAAATTCAGAATGTTAGCACTCTAGTTGCTCATTAGATCACTGTAGTAAAGCTACTGCTCACCAGGGAAGTCTGCTGCTGGTATTGAAAGTGCATGTTTCAGTCTGCATGTCAGAATTTTTTAATGAAATAGAAGAGGATTTGAGAAGTCACTCAAAATGTGCCCTAATTTTTCTTTCTGCAGCACTAATCATACTTTCCATGGCAAAATCCACCCCCTCATATTGTTCCTTTTTAAATTAAATGTTTTAAGAGTTACCAATTTATTCCAATCAAGATGGCTTCAGGTGTGCTATACGTTTATCATAAGTAGGACTGTTAGGGCTCTAGTTGTTCTTTGGAACACTCTGGGAAGCTGCGGTAGAACACAAAGGAATCAACTGACAGTCTCTGCCCTTGTTGGATGTACCTGTTTTACTGAGAATGTCAGACTTCATTCTCACATGACTGAGAAAGATAATGTGAATTTACAGAAAATATGCTCTCAGTTTAGCTTATCGATCACCTTCCAAAACTCTGTGGGAAAAGCATGAGAAAATATTTTTCTTTCCTAGTGGTCTAGTTTGACCCTAGGGACCCTTAGGATTCAAGGGGACTTAATCTCTCAACTTAGAACAGCCACAGGGCGCGTTTACACAGTGGTGAAGGGAGGGGACGGGGCCTGAGGTGACGTGTGCAAACACGCACTATGGCACGTTTTAAATTGGGGATATAATTTCCCTTCAATACTGAGGGCCCCTGGGGGCTTACTAGCCCACCAAGTGCTTCCAGTAAGCGCCACTGAGCTGCATTGCAGAGAGGTGGTCCAGGCCGTGCCACTTTTTACACCTCTCTGCAACGCAGCTCTGTGGCACTTACTGGAGGTACCTAGTGGGCTAGTTGGACCCTAGGGACCCTCAGGATTCAAATGAACTTAATCTCCCAACTAAAAACGGACACAGGGTGTGTTTACACAGTGGTGAAGGGAGGGGACGGGGCCTGAGTTAACGTGTGCAAAAGAGGTCATGCTAATCACAGGGGGACCCCAACGCATAATGTTCCCTAGTGTATGTAGGTGTTTTCACTGTATTCTAAGTGTCTTTTAACATAGCACTGGCTCTAGGACTGGTTAGTCAGACTCAGTTACCACCAGTATCTGTCTGAAAAAGTTGAGGGTACAGGATGATTTTGCAACAAGGCTTCTTTCTGCTCTTCTTTTTGTTCTTTCTGTGCATTTTTTCTTCTTTCTTCACATGTCCTATCTCTGTAGGCATAGTTAGAAATTAGCATTTAAAAAACCTTTGAAATTCACAGAAAAAACCATAGGTTTCAGGCACGTTATAGTTAGGAATTAGCATTTAAAAAACCTCAGAAATTCACTGAAAAAAACATAGGTTTCAGGGGTGTTATAGTTAGCTGGACTTTTCACTTGTACAAAACCATTGAAATTCCCCCGTTATAGTTAGTTCCGCTAACTATAACTCGCGCGCCCGCAATGCACTGCTGATGACGTCACATATTACATCACTCATGACATGGTCAGTGACATCACTCATGACATCACTGATGACATCTCAAATGACATCACTGATGACATCACTGATGACATCATCCTTGTGATAGAGTGGCAGACCTCCTCTCACCCTAATATAACCTTTGATACACACATTCAAAAATAGAGACTAAAATTTTCAAAACAATGGACATACCAATACCAGTTACAACAACCTCTTCAGTAATTCTAAGATCCACATACACATCCACTCATTCACCAACAGTCCTATACAGTCACTCATACATGTACTCACTCATCATATGCACTCATACACCTAAACATCCTGTTACACAATGCCACTCATCCATAGAGTTACTCACACACATAGTCACTCATGCTAATAAAGAATCAAACATACATTTACTTGCATATACAGTTATACACACACCACCACACTTACTTCTACGGAAACTTACACATACTTAGTCTTTTAAACAATCACTTATAGAAACACATACTTATTCATACAGGAACTCTTTCAATCTCTCACTCTCACATATACTCACTTATATACACCAATAATCACATATACTAGTTTAAAACATATGTAGTTACTCATAAAGACACTATTGAGACAGTCATTCACTCACTAACACACCCATACACACACTCATCCACCCATACAGTCCTGCACACATGCTGTCTTCAACACATACAAACAGTGAGTCACTCATTCATGCACCTATGCACTACGTAATACCCCCCACCGAACCATGCAGACACTCAGACTGATACTCAAAAAACCAACTAATAACCTATATAGACACCCATGTAGCTACTCACCAACCCATGCAGCCACTTATACACAAAGTGAGAGACTGATACAGATATTTACATATTTAAACATTACTCACTAAGCCATGTATTCACTATGATACACTTAATCAGTCAGTTACACAATCAATTTTTCAAAAACAAATCATCCATTTAGACACTTATATACCCATTTATTCTTCCATCGACCTTGAGATATACATATATAAAACATATTTAATTTTCAGAAAAACACACATTCACTGGGTGATGTCATCAGTGATGTCATGAGTGATGTCATGAGTGATGTCACTGACCATGTCATGAGTGATGTAATATGTGACGTCATCAGCAGTGCATTGCGGGCGCTCGAGTTATAGTTAGCTGAACTAACTATAACGGGGGAATTTCAATGGTTTTGTACAAGTGAAAAGTCCAGCTAACTATAACACCCCTGAAACCTATGTTTTTTTCAGTGAATATATATATATATATATATATTTATATATATATATATATATATTCAAATACCAAGGCGGGTTTTTGCTGAGTTTTGTCCCGTTGTCAGGTGGCGCGTGGTGTGCCGGTAATCCAATCCGGCATATTTCAATATAATCCAACGATAAATAGATACGCACTCTCAGGGATCCAAGTACTCCAACCATATATTTATTAATCAACCGCTACGCGTTTCGACACTCGTAGTGTCTTGATCACACGATAAAACTGCAGTAAACCAACGTGCCTTAATACACAACATTACAGTGAACACAAAGGTAGGACTCATGTAGTATGTCTTAGAACTTTCGTGTTAAACACGGTGGCCATTTTGTAACATTGGAGTAAACACATGATACAATGTTAATTATACACTGTGCTGTTTCATGGAGTTTGATTTATACATCCAAGTCATCGGTTTATACTGGATATACCTTGTTATACATGGACTAGTGCCTATATTCCTCAAAAGTATCAGAAAAAAATAGAAAACATCAGTTTGTGCGTATACATATAACCAAGTCATCGGTTCATATAGAATATACCTTATTTAACATGGGCGAGTGCCAATATTCCTCATAAAGTATCAAAGAGGACCGGTTTTGTGCATATGCATACTTTTGTGCTCAATACTTGTCACATCAATGGCTTATTTCAATATATAACAATATTCTCCAAACATGATCCCTGAGTAGACGTTATATGTACTGGACTAGTGCCATATTCACTTCTATCGCTATTGCCATATGTTATTACGCTTACTCTGATCAAAATACGCTGTACAGAATTGATAATAAATTCCTAATCTTGCCTAATTTGCAAGGAGAGAAAACCTGGATAATCGTGATTAGTGGGCAAGTGCCTCTAATTAATTAGTCAACTCCATATAACAATAACTTATAACAATTGGGGATCTCGTTATTGAAGACTGCCACTTATATTCTTACAACCCCAAGTGGTAATGTATTCAGTGAGACACTCCTAACTTTGTGTACCTAATAACGAAAGTGATAAAATAAAAGGAAGAAAGGAAACAAAAAGTATAGAAATAACAACATTATTTCATCCCATAATAAAATAAGTGCAATTGAGAAGAATCTCTTATCTTATAATCAGTGCTGGTGACAGTTTAGGCGAGGATAAGGGTAGGGAGCCTGTGATGTGAATAACAAGGTGATGGTTCCCTTCCTTTCCTCTTGTAAAGTAAACAGATAAGAGAACATTAAAATCAATTCAATATATCCTTACAAACAGGTAAAAACAGTTTTTTACATTGCTGAATAGATCATTAAATCTAAAGGGTATACAGAAAACTTAAAATGTTAACATAGTAAGTCATATATACTCATTCATCGTGCAAGTGTGTTGCTAGCTCCTCATCGAGGTTATGACCTCCAGGGAATCGGGTTTCTAATTCCAATATCCATTTGGATTCTTTTTTTCTTAGTGCTAGCTCGCTATTGCCTCCTCTGGCTCCTAGGTTCACCTGTTCGATTGCAAAGAATTGGAGAAATTAGTTTTTGGACTGATGTTTTTCCTGAAAATGTCGTGCAATTGGGTAGTGGGTATCGATATTTGTGATTGCCCTGAGATGTTCTTGGATACGTTTCTTGACCATACAGGTAGTACTGCCTACGTATCTAAGTTTGCAGGGGCATTCTAGGACATACATAACGTAACTTGTACTGCATGTGAGGAATTGTGTTATTACTCTCTTCTTTTGTGTTCCTGGTATTTGGAATTCCTTTATCATCTTGCTGGATCTGCAGGCTTTACAATGCCCACAGGGGTAAAAGCCTTTCAAATTGTGAATATCACCCTTCTGTGAGTCAGTAATGTCACTTCTGACAAGTATGTCTTTAATACTTTTGCCTCTCCTATAGGTTACCAGTAGTCTTTCACTTACCCTTCGCCTACAATGGAATCGGTTTTGAGTATTTTCCAATTATCTGTAAGAATTTTGTGCACTTGTTTTGATTGGTGATTAAATGTTGTGATCACCCTGGTAGGTGCAGTGACATTGATTTCCTTGCTGGTGTATTCTAGGGATTTAGCCCTATCAATATTTGTGATTTTACTCAGAGCTTTATGAAGTACCCATTCTGGATAACCACGTTCCTTGAATCTTTTCAGCATAGTTTTTTGTTCTATGTTGTAAGTTTCCTCTGTACTGCAGTTTCTTCGTGCTCTAAGTAGCTCCCCATAAGGGATGCTCCATTTCAGGGGATCAGGATGGCCACTTAGAGCATGAAGAAGACTGTTTCCTGCAGTGGCCTTGCGGTGTAAGCTAGAAGCCAATAAACCATCTTTGACTGTTATTAAAGTGTCTAGGAATTCTACACTAGATTTACTGATGTTACATGTCAGTGTAATGTTGTATGAGTTCCTATTTAGTCTTGAAATGAAATCTACGGCCTTGTTTTCACTGCCGTTCCATATTAAAAAGAGGTTGTCGATGTACCTCAGCCAGAGTATTATTTGATCAAAATCTGATTGAAAGGCACTATCCTCACGGATTTCCTCCTCCCATTTACCTAGGAAGAGGTTCGCAAAGCTCGGCGCAAAGCAAGTACCCATTGCAGTACCGCGTGTCTGCCTGTAGAGGTCGCCATTGAACATAAAAATATTGTTCGTGAGGCACATTCTTATCATGTTTGCTATCATTCTAGTGTGTTCTAGGTAGCAGATATCTCTTTTACCCAGGAAATGCATGCAAGCCTCTATACCCTGTTCGTGATCAATGATTGTATACAGGGAGTTCACGTCTAGGGTAATAAGAACATATTCTTCCTCCCATATAATGTCTTTGATTTTGGTTAAGAAATCTTTGGTATCCTCTATATGGGATGGTAAGTGAATGACATATTCCTTGAGAAAATGATCTACATATTTTGATATGTTCTCATTTACATTACCTACTGAAGATACTATGGGCCTACCTGGGGGCACTACTGGATCTTTGTGGATTTTAGGAAGTAGGTACAATATGGGTAATTTAGGGTAATCTTTCTTCAAAAAGCGATATTCATGCCATGTGATAAGTCCTGATTTCTGCCACTCAGCTAATTTTTGCCAAGTGGTGGTAATGCTCATATTGTAGGTACTGGTGTTACATTTACAATAAAAATTTACATCATTTAGTTGTTTATGAGCCTCCTCAATGTACATTTGTATTCCCCACAACACGATATTCCCTCCCTTGTCAGAGGGTCGTATTACAAGGCTTTTGTCTTGAGCTAGAGATAAGATCAATTCTCTTTGTTCGAATGAGAGATTAAAGTTCATGTTACTTCGTGTTCCTTGTTTGTGCTTGAATTTGGTAAGTTATTTTATTACTACTTCATGGAATGTGTCAATTGAGTCGTGTGGGAGTATTGGGAGAAAAATTGATTTGGGCTTGAAGTTAGTGCATGCTGCTTTGTCCGTGATGATATCCTCCTGTCTTTCCCATTCATCGTAGTTGCCTTCCGTTACATTTCTTAACTCATGCATAGTTTGTAATACCCTGACATCTCCTACTGTTAGATTAGGTTGGCACATCTCATCTGATACTCGTGTGTTATTTTCAGGCAGTTTATTGTTATTCAAAGTATGCCATTTCTTCAGTTTAAGTTTACGTATGAACTTAAAAATATCCACACGTGTGTCAGCGTAATTAAATACCTCAGTAGGACAAAATGTTAGGCCTAGACTTAGAGTAGTTTTTTCGAGTTGAGTTAGTGAGATTTACAATGGTTCTATTACCGTTGTACTATCCATGGTTACTGTGTTTTCTTGTAGCCACCTCTTCTGGTTCCCTTTGGCTCTTTGTTTCTTTCTTCTCCTCTGTTTATGTTTGAGTCGTTTTTGCTTTGAGCGCCCCTGCCTCTTCCTCTTCCTCGTCCTCGTCCTCGACCCCGTCCTCGCCCTCTTTGTGTTGGTGTTGGTGTTGCTGTTGTTCTCTCCGTTTGTAGTCTTGTCCTTAGAACACAAAATTTGTCTAAAAAAGTGGCTGGTTTAGTTATCATTTCGATGTCTGATGAGGTGCTAGCTGTATGCACTGAGGCCTCTGTATCAGAATCACTTGCTGGTGTAAGATTTGATAGACTACCTGAGGTGCTTGGCGCATTAGATTCATATTCTTGTAGAGGGTGTTGATCATACAAGTGGTCGTATTTACGACTATAAGTAAGAATGCGCCCATTTTCATAATCAATGCAGTCTCTATGTAGTTTCCTCTGTTTCTGAATTTTAATGTCTTCCTCATGCTTTCTCAGTCTTTCTTTCAGTTCTTCTTTGAAATCAGAAATGTTTTCTTGTTCGGCACTTTTTTTTAGATCATTCTCAATTTCCTCTAATTCCTTCATTATTTTCCCCCTGTCTTCCCATGCATACTTGATGAGTATGCATAGCATGTTTTTTGAGCTTGCAGCTGAGTTATTTGCCCATTCCTCAAGCATCATGGGGTTCGGTGATTCGTGAGATGGGATAATATAGATTCGTAGTCCGCGTGGTACCATAAGTTTATCTACATAGTCCTGGAGGGAGATAGCTTCCCACCATTTAGATGTCTCTTGCTTTTTGAGTTTCTCATACCGTTTCAGTTTCATGTTCAGTGAATTGTCAAGATCTTTAGTATGTAACTGGACCGATGGCCCACCTTTCCCTTGTGCTCTTGCAAAAAGGGCTTGTGCTACTTTGCGACGTTCATTTTCATCCTCCATTTTAAGTTTTCTGTTTATGAAAAGTAGTTAAAAGATCGTGTCCTTTTGTTTCCCACGTTACGGTTTACCAGGAAAGTGTGTGGTACAGATTTAGACCACACTTCCTGGAGCGCTAGATGGTTGGTTTAGATTCCCCCCGCTTTCCAATGTGCGGTTCCTGATGCCACATGTAACTTGATTCTGCTTGTTTGTGAGGATTTTGCGAAAGAAAATTAGAGATGCACAATGCGCATGCACAAGGGCAATGTTGTCTTGTTGTAAGTTAGTCTTACGTGCGTTTATTAACTTTTATTTCTTTCCCATATTTAACGCTTATCGCTGGACCACACTGGGGCAAATACCCGACCCCCCGGGAGTTGCCGCTGAAAGGGAGCCCGCCCGGGCACTCCTGCTTTTACGTCCCCCCCTCCAGACAAGCGCCGTAGGGGCCAAGCTTACCTCCAATGAATCCGACAAGCGTCCTCACCACGTTGTCCCAGTAGGTGCAGATTTCGCGTCAGTGCTTAGTGGCCGGCATCCAAACTCTCCATTAAATTCAAATACCAAGGCGGGTTTTTGCTGAGTTTTGTCCCGTTGTCAGGTGGCGCGTGGTGTGCCGGTAATCCAAACCGGCATATTTCAATATAATCCAACGATAAATAGATACGCACTCTCAGGGATCCAAGTACTCCAACCATATATTTATTAATCAACCGCTACGCGTTTCGACACCCGTAGTGTCTTGATCACACGATAAAGCTGCAGTAAACCAACGTGCCTTAATACACAACATTACAGTGAACACAAAGGTAGGACTCACATAGTATGTCTTAGAACTTTCGTGTTAAACACGGTGGCCATTTTGTAACATTGGAGTAAACACATGATACAATGTTAATTATACACAGTGTTGTTTCATGGAGTTTGATTTATACATCCAAGTCATCGGTTTATAATGGATATACCTTGTTATACATGGACTAGTGCCTATATTCCTCAAAAGTATCAGAAAAAACTTGAAAACATCGGTTTGTGCGTATACATATAACCAAGTCATCAGTTCATATAGAATATACCTTATTTAACATGGGCGAGTGCCAATATTCCTCATAAAGTATCAAAGAGGACCGGTTTTGTGCATATGCATACTTTTGTGCTCAATACTTGTCACATCAATGGCTTATTTCAATATATAACAATATATAACAATATTCTCCAAACATGATCCCTGAGTAGACGATCTATTTATCGTTGGATTATATATATATATATATATATATATATATATATATATATATATATATATATATATTCACTGAAAAAAACATAGGTTTCAGGGGCGTTATAGTTAGCTGGACTTTTCACTCGTACAAAACCATAGAAATTCCCGCGTTATAGTTAGTTCAGCTAACTATAACTCACGCGCCCGCAATGCACTGCTGATGACGTCACATATTACATCACTCATGACATGGTCAGTGACATCACTCATGACATCACTGATGACATCTCAAATGACATCACTGATGGCCTCATCCAGTGAATGTGTGTTTTTCTGAAAATTACATATGTTTTATATATGTATATCTCAAGGTCGATGGAAGAATAAATGGGTATATAAGTGTCTAAATGGATGATTTGTTTTTGAAAAATTGATTGCATAACTGACTGATTAAGTGTATCTTAGTGAATACATGGCTTAGTGAGTAATGTTTAAATATGTAAATATCTGTATCAGTCTCTCCCTTTGTGTATAAATGGCTGCATGGGTCGGTGAGTAGCTACATGAGTGTCTATGTAGGTTATTAGTTGGTTTTTTGAGTATCAGTATAAGTGTCTGATGTCTGTATGGTTCGGTGGGGGGTATTACGTAGTGCATAGGTGCATGAATGAGTGACTCACTGTTTGTATGTGTTGAAGACAGCATATGTGCAGGACTGTATGGGTGGATGAGTGTGTGCATGGGTGTGTTAGTGAGTGAATTACTGTCTCAATAGTGTCTCTATGAGTAACTACATATGTTTTAAACTAGTATATGTGACTATTGGTGTATATAAGTGAGTATATGTGAGAGTGAGAGATTGAAAGAGTTCCTGTATGAATAAGTATGTGTTTCTATAAGTGATTGTTAAAAAGACTAAGTATGTGTAAGTTTCTGTAGAAGTAAGTGTGGTGGTGTGTGTATAACTGTATATGCAGGTAAACGGATGTTTGATTCTTTATTAGCATGAGTGACTATGTGTGTGAGTAACTTTATGGATGAGTGGCGTTGTGTAACAGGATGTATAGGTGTATGAGTACATATGATGAGTGAGTACATGTATGAGTGACTGTATAGGACTGGTGGTGAATGAGTGGATGTGGATGTGGATCTTACAATTACTGAATAGGTTGTTGTAACTGGTATTGGTATGTCCATTGTTTTGAAAATTTTAATTTCTATTTTTGAATGTGTGTATCAAAGGTTATATTAGGGGGAGAGGAGGTCTGCCACTCTATCACAAGGATGATGTCATCACTGATGTCATCAGTGATGTCATGAGTGATGTCACTGACAATGTCATGAGTGATGTAATATGTGACGTCATCAGCAGTGCATTGCGGGCACACAAGTTATAGTTAGCTGAACTAACTATAACGGGGGAATTTCTATGGTTTTGTACGAGTGAAAAGTCCAGCTAACTATAACGCCCCTGAAACCTATGGTTTTTTCAGTGAATTTCTAAGGTTTTTTAAATGCTAATTCCTAGCTATAACGTGCCTGAAACCGATGTTTTTTTCAGTGAATTTCAAAGGTTTCTAAAATGCTAATTTCTAGCTATGCCTACAGAGATAGGATATGTGAAGAAAGAAGGAAAAACGCACAGAAAGAAAAAAAAGAAATGCAGAAAGAAGCAACAGAAGTCCTCAAAGACGAAGAAAAGTGCAGGAGGAAGTATAACGTGCAGAAAGAAGAAACAGAAGAGCAGAAACAAGCGTTGTTGCAAAATCATCGTGTACCCTCAACTTTTTCAGACGGATACTGGTGGTAACTGAGTCTGACTAACCAGTCCTAGAGCCAGCGCTATGTTAAAAGACACTCAGAATACAGTGAAAACACCTACATACACTAGGGCACACTATGTGTTGGGGTCCCCCTGTGATTAGCATGACCTCCTCTGTAAGCCCCTAATATATAATAGGGCAGGGGATTAAAACTACCTCTTAAAATGCACCACAGGGCGTGTTTGAACACGTCACCTCATGTCCCGTCCCCTCCCTTCCCCACTGTGTAAACACGCCCTGTAGCCGTTTTAAGTTGGGAGATGAAGTCCCCTTGAATCCTGAGGGTCCCTAGGGTCCAACTAGACCACTAGGTACCTCCAGTAAGCGCCACAGAGCTGCGTTGCAGAGAGGTGTAAAAAGTGGCACGGCCTGCACCACCTCTCTGCAACACAGAGCAGTGGTGCTTACTGGAAGAACCTGGTGGGCTAGTTGGACCCCAGGGTCCCTCAGGATTGAAAGGGAATTATTTCCCCAACTTAAAAATGCACCACAGGGCCTGTGGGCGTTCTGAGTTGAGAGATTAAGTCCCCTTGTATCCTAAGGGTCCCTAGGGTCAAACTAGCCCACTAGGTACCTCCAGTAAGCACCACAGAGCTGCGTTGCATGGAGGTGTAAAAAGGGGCGTGGCCTCAGAACACCTGTCTGCAACGCAGCTCCCTGGCGCATATTGGAGATACCTGTTGGGCTAGTTGGCCCTCAGGGACCCTCAGTATTGAAGGGGAATTAATTCCTCAACTTACAACTGGCCAGGGTGCGTGTTTGCAGAGTGCTGCAAGGAGGGGGCGTGGCCTCCGGCGCGATGCCGGTCTTTTTTTATTTATTTTTAAGAAGGAGGGCTGTGTGGCCCCCTTTCTTTTTCTAATTTATTAGCCCTGGGGACCCCATCCCCCAGGGCCTGCACCCTAATTTTTTCTGTTGAAAAAAATTAATTTGGCCCTCCCAAGGCCTTAATCGGCCCTGGGGACCTCAACCCCCAGGTCATGGCCTTTTATTTATTTTTTTATTCTTTAGGAGGGGGGCTGTGTTGCCCCCCTCCTCAGGCCACTTATGGCCCCGGGGACACCATCCCCCGGGGCCGGCCTTTGTTTTTTATTTAAAAAAAATATATATATATTTATAGAAACACCTAGGACATGCTGGACAAACCGTATGTACCTATCACCATGACGATCTGCATGATATACATTAAAAGGCGACTATGCATACAATGAATCCACGTAGAATGTATTCACACCGCTAGTGAAGCTCTGACATGTCTGACACCCTACCGTGCCTAATCCCGGCGCCCCCGCTGGTGGGTACTCTCCAAGTAGACACCCTTGTCGTTTATTTATACAAACATGGGTAGCTATTGACGGGCATATTTAATACACATGCACACCAAGCCATTCAAAGGGGATTCGACAAAAATTCAACCAAACTATGCAAGAAACCACCTCACGGTTAATAAAACACACATCCACCGCCGAATGTGTAATACTTTTTATTTTACTCTCTGGAAAGGAGACAAACCTCACTTGAGAGTCACAGCGTGCTCCTGGCTGAGCCCACCCACCAGTGCCCGCCGAGTGCCACACACCTCTGTGTTGTATTCCACCAGCTAGTGCGTATGCTATGACACTCTCTAGCCCATGTGCACTGTAACACCACCCCGTGAATATGTCATGCCACACTTGCCTTCGCACGGGTTATATTGCCCCATCTAACGTGCCTTCCTCGATGCCTATGTTATAAGGCACAGCGCTATGCCATACATATTACAATCTGGGATCCATATCTTTGTCACAGTGCATATGTAATGTTACACTACCCAGCACATATTTTATATTACAACTTTAGAGACTACTTAGGTTACACAACACTGCCTTGTGCATATTACACTCCAAGGCGCATATCACATAGCAAGCGCTAGTGCCTGTGCTATCTCGCGCTCTCCAATGAATCTATCATTGCGCACAATGTATTGCATATTATATTTCACGCCCCGGTTCATCTTATATCACACTTTTTGGTGCATAGTTTATACCATATACTATATCTAGTTTTCATTTTCAATCGTGCTCTCAGGACTATGTTCTATATAACACTGCGTCCACCTACCCTTTTCACGGGCATTACATTTTGCGATGAGGGGTGGAGGGACAGGGGATGTTTCTGCCAAGTGAGCCCGGAGTCACAGTCCCAAACGTCCTCTTCTTCCTGAATAAAAGTGAGATTATGCTGCATACTTGTTCATATTTTAAGTAGTTTGCACAGACACACATTTTAAAAACAATAAAGTTCCTATTACCCACCTTCTATGAACAGTTAGCTTGCTGCCCCATCCACCTCCTCCCTATCCTCTGTTGTCTGAATCCATGGACTAGCCTCCTCCCTCCTGCCATGCATGGTCTGATGTGCTGCCACTGCCCTGCATTTAGCATAATGTACCAGTCCACTCATCCTGCCCTCCTTTGCCCAATTCTATGGCCCATCATTGACCTCCTGCTTAGCCTCTGTGCTTTGCTTGCTGCCCCTATTCTCCTTCCCCCTGCCCTCCGATGTCTTTGTGCATGCCCCTGCTCCATCCTTTTTGACCACCATGTTCCATGGACCTGCCACTCCTATCTACTCTGAGTGTTCTGTTGAGCTGCCACTCCCCTACCACCTGCCTATCATTGTCAGATGACTGTAACCTGTCCCTGCCACCTCCACCCTGCCTGTCCACATGCCATGCCCCTATCCCCTTCCTCCTGTCCTCCATGGTCCATTTTACTGCCACACCCTTCTGCCCTCCCTGGTCTGTTGTGCTGCAACTGCTCCTCCTGCCTGCCCCGCGCGGTCTGTTGTGAGGCCCCTTCCCCTGAACTCTCTTGTCTGTGCCCAGTTCATGACCCTCCCTTCTATCCTCCATGGTCCTTTGTGCATGCCCCTGCACCCTCCTTCTTGCACATCATAGCCATTGTGCTGCCACTAACCCTCCCGCTTGCCATGCATGGTCTGCTGTGCTGCCATGGCCCCTCCTACCTTCTCTGTGTGGTCAGCTAGCTACTCCTGACCCCCTCCCACCTTCCCTCCATGGTCTGTGTGTATGCCATCATAGTCTCACTGTTGCTCTCCATGGTGTGTCTTTCTAGTGCCCATCCTGCCTGACCTCCATGGTGATCTTGGTCATCTTGCTGCTCCTGCCCTGCCCCCTTGCCCCCAGCCCTCTGTTTCCATGTGCAGACCCCTATTCCCTCCCTCCTGGCTTGTCGGTTCCATTGTAATGCCCCTGATCCGTCCCTCCTGCCCTTTATGGTCTGTTATGCTGCAGCTTTCTCTCCTGTCTGTCCATTATGGTCAGCTAGCTACCATTGCCTCTTTCCCCTCTGTTGTCTGTTGTCCATGTGCATGGTCCTGTCCCCTCACTATTGCTTTCTATGGATTGTTGTGCTGCATTGTGCTGCTGCAAACCCTGATGCCTGCCCTGTAGGGTCAGTTTGGTGCACCTCTCAATGTCCCTCCTGTCCTCTGTTATCCAAGTCCATGTCCCTACCCCAATTCCTCCTGCCTACCATGATCCAATGTACCATACTTGCGAACATTTTGAACTTGGTAAATGGGAGATTTTGAAATAAAACTGGGGTATTGATTTTCCCCTTTGAGTTACACTGAAAAAGAGAAGATTGTAGACAGGAAACAGATCAAGTAAAGCCCATTTGAGCTTAAAAACATTGGACGTTTCCTGGCTGAAACGGGTCTGTTGGCATGTATGGTTGTGTGACCACTGCCTCTTCCTTCTGCCCACAATGGTCTATTTTATTGCCACAGCCTCTCTTGCCAGTCCTGTATTGTTGGTTTGTTGCCCCTGCCCCCCTTTCCACTGCCCTCCATAGTCTGCTATGCTGCCACTGCCCTTCCTGCCTGCCTAGTGTGGTCAAATTGTTGCCTCTGCACTCTCCTACCTGCCTTCAATTTTCAGAGTCCGTGCCCCTGGCCTCTGCCTCTCAACTGTATCCCAATGAACAACTAGATTGCTAACACTCTATATTTATTACAAAAGTGTGGAATGCCTGACGTTATCTTGATGTAATCAAAACTGTAATGCCTAGAGCATTTCCTTTAGAAATTACATATATGAGAGGGTCTTATTTGCATCAAAATTATGGTTAGTGCTCTAAAAAACTAAAATGAGGACATATTTTCTGAGTTTTCATATAGCGACAAAGAACTTTTAAATTATTTGTAATCTTAGTTTTTTTCTCCAGTTGACCACTTGATTAAATGTTGCATCCAAGGGGAGAGGGTGTGGTGTTACTTCCAGAGCTGCAGACTTTGCAACTAGGGAACCAGGTTGGAGTTTCTGCTTCAGCTCAACATTCTGTGATTCTGGTCAAATCACTTAATCTCCCCATGTCTACAACCAAAATGAATTTGATCTTGTGTGATGTAACCAATGTTCATGTAAAGCACTACAATTTTTGTACATAAATTAATCCCGGCACTCTGGAGTCATATAATATTCTTAATGGTTATTAGCCAAAAAAAGAGAAGGACACAATGACAATAATGAAAAACTGGCTACGGAACAGATTAGGTCCTCACAAAAGTATATGTCAGAAAGCAATTTAATACATAAGTTTTACAGAAAGGAAGAACACATTCATGAGCAAAAAATCAGAACTCCCTAGTGTATTTAGTTCTAGTTGGTATTTCGTGAGAGGGAGACTTCAGTTTTCTAAATCTTGATACAGATGGATGACAGCCGACACGTGTTTCGTCACGTATAGTGACTTCCTCAGGGCTCTAATGGAAATGATGGATGCAACAATGTAGTCAATGGTAAACGAGACGCAAGCTCGAACGACAACCCGTAAACCGTGTATGCCACAAAATTCGAGGACAAAAATTAGGTTGAATAGTGGTCGTGATAATAATCGTTTATAGTGAATAACTCGAAGTAGAACGCGAGGCGCGGGTCGAATGACGATGATGATGATGATGGTTACGGGTTGTCGTTCGAGCTTGCGTCTCGTTTACCATTGACTACATTGTTGCATAATCTGTTCCGTAGCCAGTTTTTCATTATTGTCATTGTGTCCTTCTCTTTTTTTGGCTAATAACCATTAAGAATATTATATGACTCCAGAGTGCCGGGATTAATTTATGTACAAAATCTGTTAATTACGGGGATTGCTTTGCATGATACGTATAATTCAGCACTCAGGTAGTAGGGTGCTTTCTAATCCCGAGCGGCACCACTTATCCAATTTGTTACCGATTTCACTGTTTCTCCGGCAAGTATTACTATACACCCAATTTGATGTCAATGATTGCTATGATGTGCATCCTCTGATACATTACTACCCCAGTCTTTTGGTAAAGCACTACAATACCTGACAAGTCTGCACTATATAAACTGCATATACACAAAAAATAAGTGTTTTGCACACTTCTGTCATTGGGCTACATTTGGGCTACATCTGGGTGATATTTGGGCTACATTTGGGCTCTTTTGTCTCTGGTGGCCATTTTAGGAGATTTATTTGTTATGAAGTTTCCTAATTTCCTCATTTACTGCAGTCTCCTCAGTAGGAAATGCTTTCAGTTTTTTACTTTGATTCCATCAAGAAGGTATTCAGATATGTCACACATTTGCCATACATTCTGAATGTTAGCACTCTAGTTGCTCATTAGATCACTGTAGTAAAGCTACTGCTCACCAGGCAAGTCTGCTGCTGGTATTCAAAGTGCATGTTTCAGTCTGCATGTCAGAATGTTTTTATGAAATAATAGAGGATTTCAGAAGTCAAAATGTGCCCTAGTTTTTCTTTCTGCAGCACTAATCATAATTTATATGGCAAAATGAACCCCCTCATTTTGTTCCTTTGTAAATTAAATGTTTTAAGTGTTACCACTTTATTCCAATCAAGATGGCTTCATGTGTGCCATACTTTTGTCATAAGTAAGACTGTTAGCGCTCTAGTTGTTCTTTAGAGCACTCTGGGAAGCTGCAGTAGAACACAAAGGAATCAACTGACAGTCTCTGCCCTTGTTGGATGTACATGTTTTACTGAGAATGTCAGACTTCATTCTTACATGACTGAGAAAGATAATGTGAATTTACAGAAAATATGCTCTCAGTTTAGCTTATAGATCACCTTCCAAACCTCTGTGGGAAAAGTATGAGAAAATAGTTTTCTCTCAAACATGGTTCGTGATATCACAGCAGAAGGCTTTTTCACATGGTAAAATCACCTTAGAACACACCACAATTCCTAAAATGAGTATGGTACCATCAACAAATGATTTATAATGTAACTAAAGTCTTAAAACCTTCTATTAAACGCAATGCTTTTTAATGAGGTGCTATCATGTATATTGGTCCCAAGATGGCTGCCAACACTTCTTGGATGAAGTACTGACAGCCAATCAGATCTCACGATGAGATTTGTGGTTAGGCTCCGCCCAGATATGTATGTGATTTTACTTTTGATTTTCTCAGGAACTACTGAACAGATTGACACCATATATGCAAAAGGCACATGCCTGACCTGAGGACTACCTCTTTGCCAAATTTCAAGTAATTCTGTTCAGCCGTTCGGGCTGTACCTTGGACTAAAGGTCCCTATGGAAAATTGCATGGGAAAAACGTGTTTTGGGACCCCCCTTTTTTCTCAGCCCCCGCTTGACGAATCCCCCCGAGACTTTCAGGGTAGGAGCGGAGCAGAGCGCCCCAACTATTTTGAAAATTTTGCGAGGATTCGTCAACCGGCGCCAAAGTTATTCCAAATAGAATGTTGCGGATTTCCTATGGGAACACGGTCCTAACTATAACTATCTACTGGCGACCGCCAGTAGATAATATATATATATAGATAATATATATGTGTGTGTGTGTGTATATATATATAACTTATCTACTGGAGGTCGCCAGTAGATAGTTATAGTTAGGACCTAGTTTCCATAGGAAAAGCGTTTTTTCTTTTCTCAATAACTTTGGCGCCGGTTGACGAATCTTGGTAAAGTTTTCAAAACATGTGGCCCCTTCCGGTCATCTTCTATCCTGAAAGTTTCAGGGTGATTCACAAAGTGGGGGCTGAGAAAAAAGGGGGGTCCCAAAATGTGTTTTCTCCATGTTATTTCCCATAGGAAACTTTAGACACGAATACAGCCCGAACTGCTGAATGGAATTATTCCAAATTTGGCAAAAAGGTAGCGCTTGGCTCAGAAAGAGACCTTCTTTTGAAATGGTGTAAATCCGTTCAGTAGTTCCTGAGAAATTCAAAAAATAGATGTAAAAAATCAATTAAACTTCAGACACAGTTACAGCTGAAACTGCTGAACGGAATTACACCAAATTTGGCAAAAAGGTAGTGCTTGGTTCATAAAGCGACCTTTTTTTACAATGGTGTAAATCCGTTCAGTAGTTTCGAGATATTAAAGGATATATCTGGGCAGGACCTAAATACACAAGCACAAACTTAGATCTAATTGGCTGCCAACACATCAATCCAGGAAGTGTTGGCATCCATCATGGCGCAATGCTTTTTAGGATGCGCCTAGCGACGCAGCGAATGCGCTGTCACTACACAAACACCACTGCACTACCCTAAACCCTAATACACTACCCAGCATGACCCCCCTACACTGCTCGAACACAACTGCACTGCCCTAAACCATGAAACACTATCCCCAGCATGACCCCCTACACTGCCCGAACACCACAGAACTGCCCTAAACCCTGAAACACCACCCCCAGCACGACCCCCTACACTGCCCAAACACCACTGCCCTAAACCCTGAAACACCACCCCCACCAAGACCCCCTACACTGCCCGAACACCATGGCACTAAACCCTGAAACACCACCCCCAGCAAGACCCCCTACCCTGCCCAAATACCACTGCCCTAAACACCGAAACACCACCCCAGCATGACCCCCTACACTGCCCGAACACCACTGCACTGCCCTAAACCCTGAAACACCAGCCCCGCACGACCCCCTACATTGCCCGAACACAACTGCACTGTCCTAAACCCTGAAACACCACCCCGTATGACCCCCTACACTGCCCGAACACCACTACACTGCCCTAATCGATGAAACACCACCCCCTGCACGACCCCCTACACTGCCCGAAAACAACTGTACTGCCCTAAACCCTAAAACTCTACCACAGCACGACCCCCTATCCTGCACGAACACCACTGCACTGCCCTAAACCCTAAAACACTACCCCAGCACAACCCCCTACACTGCCCGAACACAACTGCACTGCCCTAAACCCTGAAACACTATCCCCAGCATGACACCCTACACTGCCCGAACACCACTGCACTGCCCTAAACCCTGAAACACCACCCCAGCACAAACCCCTGCACTGCCCGAGCATCACTGCACTGCCCTAAACCCTGAAACACCACCCCCAGCACAACCCCCTACACTGCCAGAACACCACTGCACTGCCCTAAACCCTAAAACACCACCCCCAGCAAGACCCCCTACACTGCCCGAACCACACTTCCCTGAACCCTGAAACACCACCCCCAGCAAGACCCCCTACACTGCCCGAACACCACTGCACTAAAATCTGAAACACCACCCCCAGCAAGACCTCCTACACTGCCTGAACACCGATGCACTGCCCTAAACCCTGACACACCAGCCCCAGCACGACCCCCTGCACTGCCCGAAAACCACTGCACTGCCCTAAACCCTGAAACACCAGCCCCAGCACGACCCCCTACGCTGCCCGAACACAACTGCACTGCCCTAAACCCTGATACACCAGACCCAGCACGACCCCCTACACTACTCGAACACCACTGCATTGCCCTAAACCCTTAAAAACCAGCCACAGCACGACCACCTACACTGCCCGAACACCACTGCACTGCCCTAAACCCTGAAACACCAGCCCCAGCACAACCCCCTACACTGCCCGAACACCACTGCACTGCCCTAAACCCTGAAACACCACTCCACCAAGACCCCCTACACTGCCCGAGCACCACTGCACTAAACCATGAAACACCACCGCCGCAAGACCCCCTACACTGCCAGAACACCTCTGCACTAAACCCTGAAACACCACCCCAGCATGACCCCCTACACTGCCCGAACACCACTGGACTGTCCTAAACCCTAAACACCACCCCAGCATGACCCCCTACTCTACCCGAACACGACTACTCTGCCCTAAACCCTAAAACACCACCTCCAGCACGACCCCCTACACTGCCCGAACACCACTGCACTGCCCTAAACCCTGAAACACCAGCCCCAGCACAACCCCCTACACTGCCCGAACACCACTGCACTGCCCTAAACCCTGAAACACCACCCCCACCAAGACCCCCTACACTGCCCGAGCACCACTGCACTAAACCATGAAACACCACCCCCGCAAGACCCCCTACACTGCCAGAACACCTCTGCACTAAACCCTGAAACACCGCCCCAGCAAGACCCCCTACACTGCCCGAACACCACTGCACTGCCCTAAACCCTAAACACCACCCCAGAACGACCCCCTACTCTGCCCGAACACCACTGCTCTGCCCTAAAACCTGAAACACTACCCCCAGCACGACCCCATACACTGCCTGAACACCACTGCTCTGCCCTAAACCCTGAAACACTACTCCCAGCATGACCCCTACACTGGCCGAACACCACTGCACTGCACAAAACCCTGAAACACTAGCCCCAGCACAACCCCCTACACTGCCCGAACACCACTGCTCTGCCCTAAAACCTGAAACACTACCCCCAGCATGACCCCGTACACTTCCTGAACACCACTGCTCTGCACTAAACCCTGAAACGCTACTTCCAGCACGATCCCTACACTGCCTGAACACCACTGCACTGCCCAAAACCCTGAAACACTAGCTCCAGCACGACCCCCTACACTGCCCAAACACCACTGCAATGCCCTAAACCCTGAAACCAGCCCCCTGCATGACCCCCTATTCTGCCCGAACCCAACTACACTGCCCTAGAGCCTGATACACCACCCAGAACGAACCCCTACACTGCCCGAACACCAATGCACTGCCCTAAACCCTGAGACACCACCCCCAGCACGACCCCCTACACTGCCCAAAAACCACTGCCCTAAACCCTGAAACACCACAACGCACGACCCCCTACACTGCCCAAACACCACTGCACTGCCCAAAACCCTGAAACACCACCCCCCGCACGACCACCTACACTGCCCGAACACCACTGCACTGCCCTAAACCCTGAAACACCTCCCCCTGCACGACCCCCTACACTGCCCGAACACCACTGCACTGCCCTTAACCCTGAAACACCACCCCGCACGACCCTCTACACTGCACGAACACCCCTGCACTGCCCTAAACCCTGAAACTCCAGCCCCAGCACGGCCCACTACACTCTCCAAAGACCACTGCACTACCCTAAACCCTAAAACACTATCCCCAGGATGACCCCATACACTACCCAAACACCACTGCACTACCCTAAACCCTAAAACACTACCCCTGCATGACCCCCTACACTACCCAAACACCACTGCTCTACCCTAAATCCTAAAACACGACCCCTACACTGTCCGAACACCACTGCACTGCCCTAAACCCTAAAACACCACCCCCCGCACGACCCTCTACACTGCCCGAACACCACTGCACTGCCCTATACACTGAAACTCAAGCCCCAGCACGACCCCCTACACTACCCAAAGACCACTGCCCTCCCCTAAATCCTAAAACACTATCTCCAGGATGACCCCATAAACTACCCAAGGACCACTGCACTACCCTAATCCCTAAAACACTACCCTCGCATGACCCCCTACACTGCCCAAACACCACTGCTCTACCCTAAATCCTAAAACATGACCCCTACACTACACAAACACCGCTGCACTACCCTAAACCGTAAAACACTAACCCCAGCACTACCCCCTACACTACACGAACACAACTGTACTACCCTAAACCCTAAAACACTACCCCTACACTACACAAACACCACTGCACTACCCTAAACCCTAAAACACTACCCGCAGCAGTACCCCTTACATTACCCAAATACCATTGCACTACCCTAAACCCTAAAACACTAGCCCCAACAGTACCCCCTACACTAGCCAAACACCGCTGCACTACCCTAAACCCTATAAAACTACCCCCAGCACGACCCCCTACACTACCCAAACACCACTGCACTACCCTAAATCCTATAACACTCCCCCAGCATGATTCACTACACTACCCAAACACCACTGCACTACCCAAAACGCTAAATCTACCCCCAACACAAACCCCTACACTACCCAAACACCACTGCACTACCCTAAACCCTAAATCTACCCCAGCACAACCCCCTACACTACCCAAACACCACTGCACTACCCTAAACCCTAAATCTACCCTCAGTACGACCCCTACACTACACCACACCACTGCACAACCCTAAAACCTAAAACACTACCCCAGAACGACACCCTACACTACCCAAACACCACTACACTACCATAAACCCTAAAACACTACCCCAGCACGACCCCCTACATTGCCCAAACACAAATGCAATACCCTAAACCCTAAAACATTACCCCCAAGCACGACCCACTGCAGTACACAAACACCACTGCACTGCCCTAAACCCTGAAACACTACCCCCAGCATGACCCCCTACACTGCCCGAACACCATTGTGCGGCCCTAAACCCTGAAACAGCACCCTCAGCAAGATCCCCTACACTGCCCGAACCCCACTGCGCTGCCCTAAACCCTGAAACACCCACCCCAAGCAAAATCCCCTACACTGCCCGAACACCACTGCCCTAAACCCTGCAATACCACCTCAGCAAGACCACCTACACTGCGCGAACACCACTGCACTAAACCCTGAAACACCACCCCAGCAAGTTCCCTACACTGCCCGAACACCACTACACTAAACCCTGAAACACCACCCCCAGCAAGACTCCCTACACTTCCAAACACCACTGCAGTGCCCTAAACCCTGAAACACCACGCCCTGCATGACCCCTCACACTGCCTGGACACCACTGCACTGCCCTAAACCCTGAAACACCACTCCAGCACGACCCCCTACACTGCCCAAACACCACAGGACTGCCCTAAACCCTAAACACCACCCCAAGCACGACCCTCTACTCTACCCGAACACCACTACTCTGCCCTAAACCCTAAAGCACCACCTCCAGCATGACCCCTACACTGCCCGAACACCACTGCGCTGCCCTAAACCCTGAAACACCACCCCCAGCATGATCCCCTACACTGCCCGAACACCACTTCCCTAAACCCTGCAATACCACCCCAGCAAGACCACCTACACTGCGCGAACACCACTGCACTAAACCCTGAAACACCACCCCAGCAAGTTCCCTACACTGCCCGAACACCACTGCCCTAAACCCTGAAACACCACCCCAGCATGATCCCCTACACTGCCCGAATACCACAGCACTGCCCTAAACCCTAAACCCTAAACACCACCCTCAGCATGACCCCCTACTCTGCCCGAACACCACTACTCTGCCCTAAACCCTAAAACACCCCCAGCACAACCCCCTACACTGCCAGAACACCACTGCACTGCCCTAAACCCTAAACACCACCCCCAACACGACGCCCTACACTGCCAGAACACCACTGCACTGCCCTAAACCCTAAAACACCACCCCCAACAAGACCCCCTACACTGCCCGAACACCACTACTCTGCCCTAAACCCTGAAACACCACCCCCCGCAAGACCACCTACACTGCCAGAACACCTCTGCACTAAACCCTGAAACACCACCCCAGCAAGACCCCCTACACTGCCCGAACACCACTGTACTGCCCTAAACCCTAAACACCACCCCTAGCACGACCCCCTACTCTGCCCGAACACCACTGCTCTAAATCCTGAAACACTACCCCCAGCACGACCCCGTACACTGCCTGAACGCCACTGCTCTGCCCTAAACCCTAAAACACTACTCCCAGCACCACCCCTACACTGCCCAAACACCACTGCACTGCCCAAAACCCTGAAACAACACCCCCAGCATGATCCCCTACACTGCCCGAACACCACTGCCCTAAACCCGGCAATACCACCCCAGCAAGACCACCTACACTGCACGAACACCACTGCACTAAACCCTGAAACACCACCCCAGCAAGTTCCCTACACTGCCCGAACACCAGTGCACTAAACCCTGAAACACCACCCCCAGCAAGACTCCCTACACTTCCAAACACCACTGCACTGCCCTAAACCCTGAAACCAGGCTGGGTCACCCCCTTGCTCCTCCTGCCGCCTCCTGCTCCTGCCTGCCAGCCTTGCCGCAGAGCCACCCACTCCCCAGTTTCCCGCCGCAGCTCGCCACAGGCCCCGCCCACCACCGGCCCATTGGCCGAGCCGCTCCCGCCACCCAGCTGGCCCGCCCTCTCGTCCCCCTTGTTATGATGCCCCCAGAGTGACCGCGCAGCGGACGTGCACAGCGGGAGCGCTGACTGAGCGCCGAAGGTGCGCCAAAGGTAAGCCCGTCTGCGCCGGTCCGCGCCTGGCCGCGCCCAGCGCCAGGACCCCTGTCCCCCGCAGACCCCAGCCCACCCGCCGGACGTACGACGCCGCCACCCTCAACGCACTCAACGCCGGCCGAATCCCAGGATGCTACCGAGCCACCCCGAGACGCACCCACAGACCCTTCTGCTGCAACGCCTGCAAGTTCACCTGCATCCGGACCAGCACTACTCCAGCACCAACCAAGACCAAGACGAGCAACAGCAGCAGCCACCTGAAATGCATCCTGCTCAACACCCGCTCCGTCCACAGACACGCCATCGAGCTCTGGAACCTGCTCGACACAACCTCACCAGACGTCGCCTTCCTCACGGAAACCTGGATGAATGCCTCTTCAGCGCCCGACATCGCCATCGCCATCCCAGACGGCTACAAGATCATCCGAAGGGACCGCATCAACCAGACCGGAGGAGGCATCGCCATCATCCACAGGAACACTATCCGCATCACGACCAACACCAACGACACCCTCGCACCCGCCGAGCACCTGTACTTCCAGGTCCACATCAACCCCAAGACCACCCTCAGAGGCACCCTCATCTACAGACCCCCGGGACCACGCACACAATTCAGCGAAGACATCGCCGACTTCATCAGCCCGCACGCCCTCCTCTCCGCTGACTACATCCTCCTCGGGGACCTCAACTTCCACCTGGAGAACAAAAACGACTGCAACACCACCACCCTGCTGGACAACCTCGCAAACCTGGGACTCAAGCAGCTGGTCACCACCCCCACCCACTACGCTGGACACACATTCGACCCCGTCTTCTCATCCAGCAAGGACATCGCCTTCAGCCACGCCACCGGACTCCACTGGATGGACCACAGCTGCGTCCACTTCAGCTTCAGAAGGACCACGATCCACCACCACCAGCAACAGGTTGCATGCAGAAGCTGAAACAAGATCACAGCCGACCAGCTCGCGACCTGCCTGAGCATGAACCCTCCCACCAGCGCAACGAACCCAAGCCAGGCGGCCACCAACCTCGCGAAGTGGATCAGCAACTGCGCAGACGACCTCGCCCCTCTGAAGACTCTGCCTAGCAGACCCGGCAGCAAGAAAGCCCCATGGTTCACCGACGAACTCAAGAGCTCCAAGAAGAACTGCCGAGCCCTCGAGAGAACATGGCGCAGAGACCCAACACCGGACAACATGACTGCCCTCAAGCTCGCCACCCGAAAACACCACCAACTCATCCACGCCACCAAGAAAACCGCATTCAAGGAACGACTGGACAACAACGCACACAACAGCAAGGAACTTTTCAACATCGTTAAAGAGCTCTCCAACCCCAACGCCGGAAACAACAACATCACCCCTTCGCAAGACCTCTGCAACTCCCTCGCCTCCTACTTCCACAACAAGATCGCGGACATACACAACAGCTTCAGCACTCAACCGACGCACGCCACGACCGAACCACCGCCCCCCACCACCACCCTCCGCGCCTGGACCCCGATCAGCACCGAAGACACCGTCCGCACGATGAACTCCATCCACTCCGGATCTCCTACCGACCCCTGCCCTCACCACGTCTTCAACAAGGCCGACGCTCTCATCGCACCCCACCTGTGGGACATCATCAACACCTCCTTCGACACCGCTACCTTCCCGGAGAGCTGGAAGCACGCCAAACTCAGCGCTCCACTAAAGAAGCCATCAGCCGACCCCACCGACCTCAAGAACTACCGCCCCATCTCGCTGCTCCCGTTTCCTGCAAAAGTCATCGAGAAGACCGTCAACAAGCAGCTGGCCACCTTCCTCGAGACGAACGGTTCCCTCGACCTCTCGCAGTCTGGCTTCCGGGCCAACCACAGCACTGAGACCGCCCTGATCGCAGCCACCGATGACATCCGAGCACTGCTTGACAATGGAGAAACAGCAGCCCTCATCCTCCTAGACCTCTCCGCGGCCTTCGACACTGTCTGCCACTGTACACTAGTGCAGCGACTCAGCAACGTCGGAATCCAGGAGAAGGCACTGGAGTGGATCATCTCCTTCCTCGCCGGAAGGACACAGAGAGTCCGCCTCCCCCCGTTCAGATCTGAAGCCACCGAAGTCATCTGCGGCGTTCCTCAAGGCTCCTCGCTCAGTCCAACCCTCTTCAACGTCTACATGAGCCCCCTCACAGACATCGCACGCCAGCACAACCTCAACATCATCTCCTACGCCGACGACACCCAGCTGATTCTCTCCCTCACCAACGACCCCGCCACCACCAGAGCCAACCTTCATGAAGGGATGAAAGAAGTAGCCGAATGGATGAAGAACAGCCGCCTGAAACTGAACTCGGACAAGACGGAAGTCCTCATCCTGGGATCCTCACCCTCCGCCTGGGACGACTCCTGGTGGCCCCCCGCCCTAGGCAGCGCACCCAAACCAACAAACCACGCACGCAACCTGGGCTTCATCCTGGACTCCTCCCTCTCCATGACCAGACAAGTCAACGCCATCTCCTCGTCGTGCTTCAACATCCTGTGCATGCTACGTAAGATCTTCTGGTGGATCCCCACCGAGACCAGGAAGACGGTCACCCAGGCCCTCGTCACCAGCCGTCTGGACTACGGCAACTCCCTCTACGCCGGAACCACCGCCAAACTCCAGAAGAGACTCCAGCGAATCCAGAACGCCTCAGCACGACTCATCCTGGACATCCCCCGTCGCAGCCACATCTCCGGACACCTGAGAGACCTGCACTGGCTCCCAGTCAACAAGAGAATCACCTTCCGACTCCTCACCCACGCACACAAAGCCCTACACAACCAAGGCCCAGGATACCTCAACAGCCGCCTCAACTTCTACGCTCCCAAACGCCAGCTTTGATCGACCGGCCACGCCCTCGCCGCCGTCCCCCGCATCCGAAGAGCCACCACAGGGGGACGGTCCTTCTCCTACCTCGCCACCAAGACATGGAACTCCCTCCCGACCCACCTCCGCCTGACCCAGGACCACCTCGCTTTCAGGAAGCAACTCAAGACCTGGCTGTTCGAGCAGTAGCGGACCCCCCTCCCCCAGCGCCTTGAGACCCTCTGGGTGAGTAGTGCGCTATATAAATGCTTGATTGATTGATTGAAACACCACCCCCTGCATGGCCCCCTACACTGCCCGAACACCACTGCACTGCCCTAAACCCTGAAACACCACCCTAGCATGACCCCCTACACTGCCCGAATACCACAGCACTGCCCTAAACCCTAAACACCACCCTCAGTATGACTCCCTATTCTGCCCGAAAACCACTACTCTGCCCTAAACCCTAAAACACCCCCAGCACAACCCCCTACACTGCCAGAACACCACTGCACTGCCCTAAACCCTAAACACCACCCCAACACGACGCCCTACACTGCCAGAACACCACTGCACTGCCCTAAACCCTAAAACACCACCCCCAGCAAGACCCCCACACTGCCCGAACACCACTACTCTGCCCTAAACCCTGAAACACCACCCCCCGCAAGACCACCTACACTGCCAGAACACCTCTGCACTAAACCCTGAAACACCACCCCAGCAAGACCCCCTACACTGCCCGAACACCACTGCACTGCCTTAAACCCTAAACACCACCCATAGCACGACCCCCTACTCTGCCCGAACACCACTGCTCTAAATCCTGAAACACTACCCCCAGCACGACCCCGTAGACTGCCTGAACACCACTACTCTGCCCTAAACCCTGAAACACTACTCCCAGCACGACCCCTACACTGTCCGAACACCACTGCACTGCCCAAATCCCTAAGACACTAGCCCCAACGCGACCCCCTACCCTGCCCGGACCCCACTGCTCTGCCCTAAAACCTGAAACACTACTCCCAGCACGACCCCTACACTGCCCGAACACCACTGCACTGCCCAAAACCCTGAAACACTAGCCCCAGCACGACCCCCTACACTTCCTGAACACAACTGCACTGCCCTAAACCCTGAAACACCAGCCCCTGCACGACCCCCTATTCTGCCCGAACCCCACTGCACTGCCCTAAAGCCTGATACACCACCCCATATGACCCCCTACACTGCCCGAACACCACTGCACTGCCCTAAACCCTAAAACACCAACCCCAGCACGACCCCCTACACTGCCCTAAACCCTAAAACACCACCCCCAGCAAGACCCCCTACACTGCCCGAACACCACTACTCTGCCCTAAACCCTGAAACACCACCCCCAGTAAGACCCCCTACACTGCCCGTACACCACTGCACTAAAACCTGAAACACCACCCCCAGCAAGACCTCCTACACTGCCCGAACACCACTGCACTGCCCTAAACCCTGAAACACCAGCCCCAACACGACCCCCTACGCTGCCTGAACACAACTGCACTGCCCTAAACCCTGATACACCAGACCCAGCACAACCCCCTACACTGCTCGAACACCACTGCACTGCCCTAAACCCTGAAACACCAGCCCCAGCACGACCCACTGCAGTGCCCGAACACCAATGCACTGCCTTAAACCCTGAAACACCACCCCAGCACGACCACCTACACTGCCCGAGCACCACTGCACTGGCCTAAACCCTGAAACACCAGCCCCAGCACAACCCCCTACACTGCCCGAACACCACTGCACTGCCCTAAACCCTGAAACACCAGACCCAGCACGATAACCTACACTGCTCGAACACCACTGCACTGCCCTAAACCCTGAAACACCAGCCCCAGCACGACCCCCTGCACTGCCCGAACATCAATGCACTGCCCTAAACCCTGAAACACCAGCCCCAGCACGACCACCTACACTGCCCGAAAACCCCTGCACTGCCCTAAACGCTGAAACACCAGCCCCAGCACAACCCCCTACTCTGCCCAAACACCGCTGCACTGCCCTAAACCCTGAAATACCACCCCACCAAGACCCCCTACACTGCCCGAGCACCACTGCCCTAAACCCTGAAACACCACCCCCCGCAAGACCACCTACACTGCCAGAACACCTCTGCACTAAACCCTGAAACACCACCCCAGCAAGACCCCCTACACTGCCCGAACACCACTGCACTGCCCTAAACCCAAAACACCACCCCTAGCACGACCCTCTACTCTGCCCGAACACCACTGCTCTAAAACCTGAAACACTACCCCCAGCACGAAACCGTACACTGCCTGAACACCACTGCTCTGCCCTAAACCCTGCAACACTACTCCCAGCACGACCGCTACACTGTCCGAACACCACTGCACTGCCCAAAACCCTAAAACACTAGCCCCAACATGACCCCCTACCCTGCCCGGACACCACTGCTCTGCCCTAAACCCTGAAACACTACTCCCAGCATGACCCCTACACTGCCAGAACACCACTGCACTGCCCAAAACCCTGAAACACTAGCCCCAGCATGACCCCCTACACTGCCCGTACACCACTGCAATGCCCTAAACCCTGAAAAACCAGCCCCAGGACAACCCCCTATATTTCCTGAAAACAACTGCACTGCCCTAAACCCTGAAACACCAGCCCCCACACGACCCCCTATTCTGCCCCAACCCCACTGCACTGCCCTAAAGCCTGATACACCACCCCGTATGACTTCCTACACTGTCCGAACACCACTGCACTGCCCTAAACCCTAAAACACCACCCCAGCACGCCCCCCTACACTGCCAGAACACCACTGCACTGCCCTAAACCCTAAAACACCACCCCCAGCAAGACCCCCTACACTGCCCGAACACCACTACTCTGCCCTAAACCCTGAAACACCACCCCCAGCAAGACCCCCTACACTGCCCGAACACCACTACTCTGCCCTAAACCCTGAAACACCAGCCCCAACACAACCCCCTACGCTGCCCGAACACAACTGCACTGCCTTAAACCCTGATACACCAGACCCAGCACGACCCCCTATACTGCTCGAACACCACTACACTGCCCTAAACCCTGAAACACCAGCCCCAGCACGACCCCCTGCACTGCCCGAACACCAATGCACTGCCCTAAACCCTGAAACACCACCCCAGCATGACCACCTACACGGCCCGAATACCACTGCACTGCCCTAAACCCTGAAACACCAGCCCCAGCACAACCCCCTACACTGCCCGCACACCACTGCACTGCACTAAACCCTGAAACACCAGACCCAGCACGACCTCCTACACTGCCAGAACACCACTGCACTGCCCTAAACCCTAAAACACCACCCCCAGCAAGACCCCCTACACTGCCCGAACACCACTACTCTGCCCCAAACCCTGGAACACCACCCCCAGCAAGACCCCCTACACTGCCCGAACACCACTGCACTAAAACCTGAAACACCACCCCCAGCAAGACCTCCTACACTGCCCGAACACCAATGCACTGCCCTAAACCCTGAAACACCATCCCCAGCACGACCCCCTACACTGCTCGAACACCACTGCACTGCCCTAAACCCTGAAACACCAGCCCCAACACGACCCCCTACGCTGCCCGAGCACAACTGCACTGCCCTAAACCCTGATACACAAGACCCAGCACGACCCCCTACACTGCTCGAACACCACTGCACTGCCCTAAACCCTGAAACACCAGCCCCAGCACGACCCCCTGCACTGCCCGAACACCAATGCACTCCCCTAAACCCTGAAACACCACCCCAGCACGACCACCTACACTGCCCGAACACCACTGCACTGCCCTAAACCCTGAAACACCAGCCCTAGCACAACCCCCTACACTGCCCGAACACCACTGCCCTAAACCCTGAAACACCAGACCCAGCACGACCCCCTACACTGCTCGAACACCACTGCACTGCCTTAAACCCTGAAACACCAGCCCCAGCACGACCCCCTGCACTGCCCGAACACCAATGCACTGCCCTAAACCCTGAAACACCAGCCCCAGCATGACCACCTACACTGCCCAGAAACACCTGCACTGCCCTAAACCCTGAAACACCAGCCCCAGCACAACCCCCTACACTGCCCGTACACCACTGCAATGCCCTAAACCCTGAAAAACCAGCCCCAGCACAACCCCCTACATTTCCTGAAAACAACTGCACTGCCGTATACCCTGAAACACCAGCCCCCGCACGACCCCCTATTCTGCCCCAACCCCACTGCACTGCCCTAAAGCCTGATACACCACCCCGTATGACTTCCTACACTGCCCGAACACCACTGCACTGCCCTAAACCCTAAAACACCACCCCAGCACGCCCACCTACACTGCCAGAACACCACTGCACTGCCCTAAACCCTAAAACACCACCCCCAGCAAGACCCCCTACACTGCCCGAACACCACTACTCTGCCCTAAACCCTGAAACACCACCCCCAGCCAGACCCCCTACACTGCCCGAACACCACTGCACTAAAACCTGAAACACCACCCCCAGCAAGACCTCCTACACTGCCCAAACACCAATGCACTACCCTAAACCCTGAAACACCATCCCCAGCATGACCCCCTACACTGCCCGAAAACCACTGCACTGCCATAAACCCTGAAACACCAGCCCCAACACAACCCCCTACACTGCCCGTACACCACTGCAATGCCCTAAACCCTGAAAAACCAGCCCCAGGACAACCCCCTATATTTCCTGAAAACAACTGCACTGCCCTAAACCCTGAAGCACCAGCCCCCGCACGATCCCCTATTCTGCCCCAACCCCACTGCACTGCCCTAAAGCCTGATACACCACCCCGTATGACTTCCTACACTGCCCGAACACCACTGCACTGCCCTAAACCCTAAAACACCACCCCAGCACGCCCCCCTACACTGCCAGAACACCACTGCACTGCCCTAAACCCTAAAACACTACCCCCAGCAAGACCCCCTACACTGCCCGAACACCACTACTCTGCCCTAAACCCTGAAACACCACCCCCAGCAAGACCCCCTACACTGCCCGAACACCACTGCACTAAAACCTGAAACACCACCCCCAGCAAGACCTCCTACACTGCCCAAACACCAATGCACTACCCTAAACCCTGAAACACCATCCCCAGCATGACCCCCTACACTGCCCGAAAACCACTGCACTGCCATAAACCCTGAAACACCAGCCCCAACACAACCCCCTACGCTGCCCGAACACAACTGCACTGCCCTAAACCCTGATACACCAGACCCAGCACGACCCCCTATACTGCTCGAACACCACTGCACTGCCCTAAACCCTGAAACACCAGCCCCAGCACGACCCCCTGCACTGCCCGAACACCAATTCACTGCCCTAAACCCTGAAACACCACCCCAGCATGACCACCTACACGGCCCGAATACCACTGCACTGCCCTAAACCCTGAAACACCAGCCCCAGCACAACCCCCTACACTGCCCGCACACCACTGCACTGCCCTAAACCCTGAAACACCAGACCCAGCACGACCTCCTACACTGCCAGAACACCACTGCACTGCACTGCCCTAAACCCTAAAACACCACCCCCAGCAAGACCCCCTACACTGCCCGAACACCACTACTCTGCCCCAAACCCTGGAACACCACCCCCAGCAAGACCCCCTACACTGCCCGAACACCACTGCACTAAAACCTGAAACACCACCCCCAGCAAGACCTCCTACACTGCCCGAACACCAATGCACTGCCCTAAACCCTGAAACACCATCCCCAGCACGACCCCCTACACTGCCCGAACACCACTGCACTGCCCTAAACCCTGAAACACCAGCCCCAACACGACCCCCTACGCTGCCCGAGCACAACTGCACTGCCCTAAACCCTGATACACCAGACCCAGCACGACCCCCTACACTGCTCGAACACCACTGAACTGCCCTAAACCCTGAAACACCAGCCCCAGCACGACCCCCTGCACTGCCCGAACACCAATGCACTCCCCTAAACCCTGAAACACCACCCCAGCACGACCACCTACACTGCCCGAACACCACTGCACTGCCCTAAACCCTGAAACACCAGCCCTAGCACAACCCCCTATACTGCCCGAACACCACTGCCCTAAACCCTGAAACACCAGACCCAGCACGACCCCCTACACTGCTCGAACACCACTGCACTGCCCTAAACCCTGAAACACCAGCCCCAGCACGACCCCCTGCACTGCCCGAACACCAATGCACTGCCCTAAACCCTGAAACACCAGCCCCAGCATGACCACCTACACTGCCCAGAAACACCTGCACTGCCCTAAACCCTGAAACACCAGCCCCAGCACAACCCCCTACACTGCCCGTACACCACTGCAATGCCCTAAACCCTGAAAAACCAGCCCCAGCTCAACCCCCTACATTTCCTGAAAACAACTGCACTGCCCTAAACCCTGAAACACCAGCCCCCGCACGACCCCCTATTCTGCCCCAACCCCACTGCACTGCCCTAAAGCCTGATACACCACCCCGTATGACTTCCTACACTGCCCGAACACCACTGCACTGCCCTAAACCCTAAAACACCACCCCAGCACGCCCCCCTACACTGCCAGAACACCACTGCACTGCCCTAAACCCTAAAACACCACCCCCAGCAAGACCCCCTACACTGCCCGAACACCACTACTCTGCCCTAAACCCTGAAACACCACCCCCAGCCAGACCCCCTACACTGCCCGAACACCACTGCACTAAAACCTGAAACACCACCCCCAGCAAGACCTCCTACACTGCCCAAACACCAATGCACTACCCTAAACCCTGAAACACCATCCCCAGCATGACCCCCTACACTGCCCGAAAACCACTGCACTGCCATAAACCCTGAAACACCAGCCCCAACACAACCCCCTACGCTGCCCGAACACAACTGCACTGCCCTAAACCCTGATACACCAGACCCAGCACGACCCCCTATACTGCTCAAACACCACTGCACTGCCCTAAACCCTGAAACACCAGCCCCAGCACGACCCCCTGCACTGCCCGAACACCAATGCACTGCCCTAAACCCTGAAACACCACCCCAGCATGACCACCTACACGGCCCGAATACCACTGCACTGCACTAAACCCTGAAACACCAGCCCCAGCACAACCCCCTACACTGCCCGCACACCACTGCACTGCCCTAAACCCTGAAACACCATACCCAGCACGACCTCCTACACTGCCAGAACACCACTGCACTGCCCTAAACCCTAAAACACCACCCCCAGCAAGACCCCCTACACTGCCCGAACACCACTACTCTGCCCCAAACCCTGGAACACCACCCCAGCAAGACCCCCTACACTGCCCGAACACCACTGCACTAAAACCTGAAACACCACCCCCAGCAAGACCTCCTACACTGTCCGAACACCAATGCACTGCCCTAAACCCTGAAACACCATCCCCAGCACGACCCCCTACACTGCCCGAACACCACTGCACTGCCCTAAACCCTGAAACACCAGCCCCAACACGACCCCCTACGCTGCCCGAGCACAACTGCACTGCCCTAAACCCTGATACACCAGACCCAGCACGACCCCCTACACTGCTCGAACACCACTGCACTGCCATAAACCCTGAAAAACCAGCCCCAGCACAACCCCTGCACTGCCCGAACACCATGCACTCCCCTAAACCCTGAAACACCAGCCCCAGCACGACCCCCTGCACTGCCCGAACACCAATGCACTGCCCTAAACCCTGAAACACCAGCCCCAGCATGACCACCTACACTGCCCAGAAACACCTGCACTGCCCTTAACCCTGAAACACCAGCCCCAGCACAACCCCCTACTCTGCCCGAACACCACTGCACTGCCCTAAACCCTGAAACACCACCCCACCAAGACTCCCTACACTGGCTGAGCACCACTACACTAAACCCTGAAACACCACCCCCAGCAAGACCCCCTACACTGCCCGAACACCACTGCACTAAAACCTGAAACACCACCCCCCAGCAAGACCTCCTACACTGCCCGAACACCAATGCACTACCCTAAACCATGAAACACCATCCCCAGCATGACCCCCTACACTGCCCGAAAACCACTGCACTGCCCTAAACCCTGAAACACCAGCCCCAACACGACCCCCTACGCTGCCCGAACACAACTGCACTGCCCTAAACCCTGATACACCAGACCCAGCACGACCCCCTACACTGCTCGAACACCACTGCACTGCCCTAAACCCTGAAACACCAGCCCCAGCACAACCCCCTACATTTCCTGAAAACAACTGCACTGCCCTAAACCCTGAAACACCAGCCCCCGCACGACCCCCTATTCTGCCCCAACCCCACTGCACTGCCCTAAAGCCTGATACACCACCCCGTATGACTTCCTACACTGCCCGAACACCACTGCACTGCCCTAAACCCTAAAACACCACCCCAGCACGCCCCCTACACTGCCAGAACACCACTGCACTGCCCTAAACCCTAAAACACCACCCCCAGCAAGACCCCCTACACTGCCCGAACACCACTAATCTGCCCTAAACCCTAAAACACCACCCCCAGCCAGACCCCCTACACTGCCCGAACACCACTGCACTAAAACCTGAAACACCACCCCCAGCAAGACCTCCTACACTGCCCAAACACCAATGCACTACCCTAAACCCTGAAACACCATCCCCAGCATGACCCCCTACACTGCCCGAAAACCACTGCACTGCCATAAACCCTGAAACACCAGCCTCAACACAACCCCCTACGCTGCCCGAACACAACTGCACTGCCCTAAACCCTGATACACCAGACCCAGCACGACCCCCTATACTGCTCGAACACCACTGCACTGCCCTAAACCCTGAAACACCAGCCCCAGCACGACCCCCTGCACTGCCCGAACACCAATGCACTGCCCTAAACCCTGAAACACCACCCCAGCATGACCACCTACACGGCCCGAATACCACTGCACTGCACTAAACCCTGAAACACCAGCCCCAGCACAACCCCCTACACTGCCCGCACACCACTGCACTGCCCTAAACCCTGAAACACCATACCCAGCACGACCTCCTACACTGCCAGAACACCACTGCACTGCCTTAAACCCTAAAACACCACCCCCAGCAAGACCCCCTACACTGCCCGAACACCACTACTCTGCCCCAAACCCTGGAACACCACCCCAGCAAGACCCCCTACACTGCCCGAACACCACTGCACTAAAACCTGAAACACCACCCCCAGCAAGACCTCCTACACTGTCCGAACACCAATGCACTGCCCTAAACCCTGAAACACCATCCCCAGCACGACCCCCTACACTGCCCGAACACCACTGCACTGCCCTAAACCCTGAAACACCAGCCCCAACACGACCCCCTACGCTGCCCGAGCACAACTGCACTGCCCTAAACCCTGATATACCAGACCCAGCACGACCCCCTACACTGCTCGAACACCACTGCACTGCCCTAAACCCTGAAAAACCAGCCCCAGCACAACCCCCTGCACTGCCCTAACACCATGCACTCCCCTAAACCCTGAAACACCAGCCCCAGCACGACCCCCTGCACTGCCCGAACACCAATGCACTGCCCTAAACCCTGAAACACCAGCCCCAGCATGACCACCTACACTGCCCAGAAACACCTGCACTGCCCTAAACCCTGAAACACCAGCCCCAGCACAACCCCCTACTCTGCCCGAACACCACTGCACTGCCCTAAACCCTGAAACACCACCCCACCAAGACTCCCTACACTGCCTGAGCACCACTACACTAAACCCTGAAACACCACCCCCAGCAAGACCCCCTACACTGCCCGAACACCACTGCACTAAAACCTGAAACACCACCCCCCAGCAAGACCTCCTACACTGCCCGAACACCAATGCACTACCCTAAACCATGAAACACCATCCCCAGCATGACCCCCTACACTGCCCGAAAACCACTGCACTGCCCTAAACCCTGAAACACCAGCCCCAACACGACCCCCTACGCTGCCCGAACACAACTGCACTGCCCTAAACCCTGATACACCAGACCCAGCACGACCCCCTACACTGCTCGAACACCACTGCACTGCCCTAAACCCTGAAACACCACACCAGCATGACAACCTACACTGCCCGAACACCACTGCACTGCCCTAAACCCTGAAACACCAGACCCAGCACAACCCCCTACACTGCCCGAACACCACTGCACTGCCCTAAACCCTGAAACACTAGACCCAGCACGACATCCTACAGTGCCAGAACACCACTGCACTGCCCTAAACCCTAAAACACCACCCCCAGCAAGACCCCCTACTCTGCCCGAACACCACTACTCTGCCCTAAACCCTGGAACACCACCCCCAGCAAGACCCCCTACACTGCCCGAACACCACAGCACTAAAACCTGAAACACTACCCCCAGCAATACCTCCTACACGGCCCAAACACCAATGCACTGCCCTACACCCTGAAACACCATCCCCAGCACGACCCCCTACACTGCGCGAACACCACTGCACTGCCCTAAACCCTGAAACACCAGCCCCAACACGACCCCCTACGCTGCCCGAGCACAACTGCACTGCCCAAAACCCTGATACACCAGACCCAGCACGACCCCCTACACTGCTCGAACACCACTGCTCTGCCCTAAACCCTGAAACACCAGCCCCAGCACGATCCCCTGCACTGCCCGAACACCAATGCACTGCCCTAAACCCTGAAACACCACCCCAGCACGACCACCTACACTGCCCGAACACCACTGCACTGCCCTAAACCCTGAAACACCAGCCCCAGCACAACCCCCTACACTGCCCGAACACCACTGCCCTAAACCCTGAAACACCAGACCCAGCACGACCCTCTGCACTGCCCGAACACCAATGCCCTGCCCTAAGCCCTGAATCACCAGCCCCAGCATGGCCACCTACACTGCCCAGAAACCCCTGCACTGCCCTAAACCCTGAAACACCAGCCCCAGCACAACCCCCTACACTGCTCGAACACCACTGCACTGCCCTAAACCCTGAAACACCAGCCCCAGCACGACCCTCTGCACTGCCCGAACACCAATGCTCTGCCCTAAGCCCTGAAACACCAGCCCCAGCATGACCACCTACACTGCCCAGAAACCCCTGCACTGCCCTAAACCCTGAAACACCAGCCCCAGCACAACCCCCTTCTCTGCCCGAACACCACTGCACTGCCCTAAACCCTGAAACACCACCCCACCAAGACTCCCAACACTGCCCGAGCACCACTACACTAAACCCTGAAACACCACCCCCCGCAAGACCACCTACACTGCCAGAACACCTCTGCTCTAAACCCTGAAACACCACCGCAACAAGACCCCCTAAACTGCCCGAACACCACTGCACTGCCCTAAACCCTAAACACCACCCCTAGCATGACCCCCTACTCTGCCCGAACACAAGTGCTCTAAAACCTGAAACACTACACCCAGCACGACCCCGTACACTGCATGAACACCACTGCTCTGCCCTAAACCCTGAAACACCACCCCCAGAAAGACCCCCTACACTGCCTGAAAACCACTGCACTGCAGTGCCCTAAACCCTGAAACACCCCCCCGCACGACCCCCTACACTGCCGAAACAGCACTGCACTGCCCTAAACCCTGAAACACCACCCCCCTGCACGACCCCCTACACTGCCCGAACACTACTGCACTGCCCTAAACCCTGAAATACCACCCCCCGCACGACCCCTTACACTGCCCAAACACCACTGCACTGTCCTAAATCCAGAAACTCCAGCCCCAGCACGACCCTCTGCACTGCCCGAACACCAATGCTCTGCCCTAAGCCCTGAAACACCAGCCCCAGCATGACCACCTACACTGCCCAGAAACCCCTGCACTGCCCTAAACTCTGAAACACCAGCCCCAGCACAACCCCCTTCTCTGCCCGAACACCACTGCACTGCCCTAAACCCTGAAACACCACCCCACCAAGACTCCCAACACTGCCCGAGCACCACTACACTAGGCCCTGAAACACCACCCCCCGCAAGACCACCTACACTGCCAGAACACCTCTGCTCTAAACCCTGAAACACCACCGCAACAAGACCCCCTAAACTGCCCGAACACCACTGCACTGCCCTAAACCCTAAACACCACCCCTAGCATGACCCCCTACTCTGCCCGAACACAAGTGCTCTAAAACCTGAAACACTACACCCAGCACGACCCCGTACACTGCATGAACTCCACTGCTCTGCCCTAAACCCTGAAACACCACCCCCAGCACGACCCCCTACACTGCCTGAAAACCACTGCACTGCAGTGCCCTAAACCCTGAAACACCCCCCCGCACGACCCCCTACACTGCCAAAACACCACTGCACTGCCCTAAACCCTGAAACACCACCCCCCTGCACGACCCCCTACACTGCCCGAACACTACTGCACTGCCCTAAACCCTGAAATACCACCCCCCGCACGACCCCCTACACTGCCCAAACACCACTGCACTGTCCTAAATCCAGAAACTCCAGCCCCAGCACGACCCCTTACACTAACCAAAGACCACTGCACTACCCTAAACCCTAAAACACTATCCCCAGGATGACCCCTTACACTACCCAAAGACCACTGTACTACTCTAAACCCTAAAACACTGCCCCCACATGACCCCCTACACTACCCAAACGCCACTGCTTTACAATAAATCCTAAAACACGACCCCCTACACAACACAAACACCGCTGCACTACCCTAAACCTTAAAACACTACCCCCAGCACTACCCCCTACACTACACGAACACAACTGTACTACCCTAAACCGTAAAACACTATCCCCTACACTACACAAACACCACTGCACTACCCTAAACCCTAAAACACTACCCGCAGCAGTACCCCCTACACTACCCAAACACCATTCCACTACCCTAAACCCTAAAATACTACCCCCAACAGTACCCCCTACACTACCCAAACACCACTGCACTACCCTAAACCCTAAATCTACCCTCAGCACAACCCCCTACACTACCCAAATACCACTGCACTACCCTAAACTCTAAATCACTACCCCCAGCACGACCCCTACACTAGATCACACAACTGCACTACCCTAAAACCTAAAACACTACCCCAGAACGACCCCCTACACTACCCAAACACCACTGCACTACCCTAAACCCTAAAACACTACCCCAGCACGACCCCCTACACTACACCAACACCACTGCACTACCATAAACCCTAAAACACTACCCCAGCACGAACCCCTACATTACCCAAACACCACTGCACTTCCCTAAACCCTAAAACATTACCCCCAGCATGACCCACTACAGTACACAAACACCACTGCACTGCCCTAAACCCTGAAGCACTACAACCAGTACGACCCCCTACACTGCCCGAACACCACTGTGCGGCCCTAAACCCTGAAACACCACCCCCAGCAAGACCCCCTACACTGCCTGAACACCACTGTGCTGCCTTAAACCCTGAAACACCCCCCCAGCAAGACCGTCTACACTGCCCGAACACCACTGCACTGCCCTAAACCCTGAAACACCACCCCTAGCAAGATCCCCTACACTGCGCGAACACCACTGCCCTAAACCCTGTAATAACACCCCCAGCAAGACCAACTACACTGCACGAACACCACTGCACTATACCCTGAAACACCACCCCAGCTTGACCCCCTACACTACCCGAACACCACTGCACTAAATCCTGAAACACCACCCCCAGCAAGACTTCCTACACTTCCAAAGACCACTGCACTGCCCTAAAACCTGAAACACCGCCCCCTGCACAAACCCTCACACTGCCAGAACACCACTGCACTGCCCTAAACCCTGAAACACCACCCCAGCATGACCCCCTACACTGCCCGAACACCACTGGACTGTCCTAAACCCTAAACACCACCCCCAGCATGACCCCCTACTCTACCCGAACACGACTACTCTGCCCTAAACCCTAAAACACCAACTCCAGCACGACCCCCTACACTGCCCGAACACCACTGCACTGCCCTAAACCCTAAACACCACCCCCAGAATGACCCCCCACTTTGCCCGAACACCACTGCACTGCCCTAAACCCTGAAACACCAGCCCCAGCACAACCCCCTACACTGCCCGAACACCACTGCCCTAAACCCTGAAACACCAGACCCAGCACGACCCTCTGCACTGCCCGAACACCAATGCCCTGCCCTAAGCCCTGAAACACCAGCCCCAGCATGACCACCTACACTGCCCAGAAACCCCTGCACTGCCCTAAACCCTGAAACACCAGCCCCAGCACAACCCCCTACACTGCTCGAACACCACTGCACTGCCCTAAACCCTGAAACACCAGCCCCAGCACGACCCTCTGCACTGCCCTAACACCAATGCTCTGCCCTAAGCCCTGAAACACCAGCCCCAGCATGACCACCTACACTGCCCAGAAACCCCTGCACTGCCCTAAACCCTGAAACACCAGCCCCAGCACAACCCCCTTCTCTGCCCGAACACCACTGCACTGCCCTAAACCCTGAAACACCACCCCACCAAGACTCCCAACACTGCCCGAGCACCACTACACTAAACCCTGAAACACCACCCCCCGCAAGACCACCTACACTGCCAGAACACCTCTGCTCTAAACCCTGAAACACCACCGCAACAAGACCCCCTAAACTGCCCGAACACCACTGCACTGCCCTAAACCCTAAACACCACCCCTAGCATGACCCCCTACTCTGCCCGAACACAAGTGCTCTAAAACCTGAAACACTACACCCAGCACGACCCCATACACTGCATGAACACCACTGCTCTGCCCTAAACCCGGAAACACCACCCCCAGCACGACCCCCTACACTGCCTGAAAACCACTGCACTGCAGTGCCCTAAACCCTGAAACACCCCCCCGCACGACCCCCTACACTGCCGAAACACCACTGCACTGCCCTAAACCCTGAAACACCACCCCCCTGCACGACCCCCTACACTGCCCGAACACTACTGCACTGCCCTAAACCCTGAAATACCACCCCCTGCACGACCCCCTACACTGCCCAAACACCACTGCACTGTCCTAAATCCAGAAACTCCAGCCCCAGCATGACCCCTTACACTAACCAAAGACCACTGCACTACCCTAAACCCTAAAACACTATCCCCAGGATGACCCCTTACACTACCCAAAGACCACTGTACTACTCTAAACCCTAAAACACTGCCCCCACATGACCCCCTACACTACCCAAACACCACTGCTTTACAATAAATCCTAAAACACGACCCCCTACACAACACAAACACCGCTGCACTACCCTAAACCCTAAAACACTACCCCCAGCACTACCCCCTACACTACACGAACACAACTGTACTACCCTAAACCGTAAAACACTATCCCCTACACTACACCAACACCACTGCACTACCCTAAACCCTAAAACACTACCCGCAGCAGTACCCCCTACACTACCCAAACACCATTCCACTACCCTAAACCCTAAAATACTACCCCCAACAGTACCCCCTACACTACCCAAACACCACTGCACTACCCTAAACCCTAAATCTACCCTCAGCACAACCCCCTACACTACCCAAATACCACTGCACTACCCTAAACTCTAAATCACTACCCCCAGCACGACCCCTACACTAGATCACACAACTGCACTACCCTAAAACCTAAAACACTACCCCAGAACGACCCCCTACACTACCCAAACACCACTGCACTACCCTAAACCCTAAAACACTACCCCAGCACGACCCCCTACACTACACCAACACCACTGCACTACCATAAACCCTAAAACACTACCCCAGCACGAACCCCTACATTACCCAAACACCACTGCACTTCCCTAAACCCTAAAACATTACCCCCAGCATGACCCACTACAGTACACAAACACCACTGCACTGCCCTAAACCCTGAAGCACTACAACCAGTACGACCCCCTACACTGCCCGAACACCACTGTGCGGCCCTAAACCCTGAAACACCACCCCCAGCAAGACCCCCTACACTGCCTGAACACCACTGTGCTGCCTTAAACCCTGAAACACCCCCCCAGCAAGACCGTCTACACTGCCCGAACACCACTGCACTGCCCTAAACCCTGAAACACCACCCCTAGCAAGATCCCCTACACTGCGCGAACACCACTGCCCTAAACCCTGTAATAACACCCCCAGCAAGACCAACTACACTGCACGAACACCACTGCACTATACCCTGAAACACCACCCCAGCTTGACCCCCTACACTGCCCGAACACCACTGCACTAAATCCTGAAACACCACCCCTAGCAAGACTTCCTACACTTCCAAAGACCACTGCACTGCCCTAAAACCTGAAACACCGCCCCCTGCACAAACCCTCACACTGCCAGAACACCACTGCACTGCCCTAAACCCTGAAACACCACCCCAGCATGACCCCCTACACTGCCCGAACACCACTGGACTGTCCTAAACCCTAAACACCACCCCCAGCATGACCCCCTACTCTACCCGAACACGACTACTCTGCCCTAAACCCTAAAACACCAACTCCAGCACGACCCCCTACACTGCCCGAACACCACTGCACTGCCCTAAACCCTAAACACCACCCCCAGAATGACCCCCCACTTTGCCCGAACACCACTGCACTTCCCTAAACCCTGAAACACCACCCCCTGCACGACACTCTACACTGCCCGAACACCACTGCACTGCCCTAAACGCTGAAACACCACCCCAGCATGACCCCCTACACTGCCCGAGCACCACTGCACTGCCCTAAACCCTAATCACCACCCTCAGCATGACCCCCTTCTCTGCCTGAACACCACCACTCTTCCCTAAACCCTAAAACACCACCCCCAGCCCAACCCCCTACACTGACCGAACACCACTGCACTGCCATAAACCCTAAACACCACCCCCAGCACAACCCCTACTCTGCCGAAACACCACTGCTCTGCCCTAAACACTAAAACACTACCCCAGGATGACCCCCTACACTGCTCGACTACCACTGCTCTGTCCTAAACCCTGAAACACTACCACCAGCATGACCCCTACACTTCCAGAACACCACTGCTCTGCCCTAAACTCTGAAACACTACCCCAAGTGCGACCCCCTACACTGCCCGAACACTATTGCACTGCCCTAATCCCAGAAACACCAGCCCCAGCGTGAACCCCTACACTGCCCGAACACCAGTGCACTGCCCTACACTCTGAAACACCACCCCCGCACGACCCCCTAAACTGCCCGAACACCACTGCATTGCCCTAAACCCGGAAACACCACCCCCGCATGACCCACTACACTGCCCAAACACCACACCACTGCCTTAAACCCTGAAACACGACCCCCGCACGACCTCCTACACTGCCCGAACACCACTGCACTGCCCAAAACTCTGAAACACCACCCCCCACGACCCCTACACTGCCCGAACACCACTGCACTGCCCTAAACCCTGAAACACCACATCCCCGCACAGCCCCATACACTGCCCAAACACCTCTGCACTGCCCTAAACCCTGAAACACCACCCCCAGCAAGACCCCCTGCACTGCCCGAACACCACTGCCCTAAACCCTGAAACACCACCCTAGCAAGACCCCGCACACTGCCAGAACACCACTGCACTGCCCTAAACCCTGAAACACCACCCCCTGCACAACCCCCCACACTGCCCGAACACCACTGAACTGCCCTAAACTCTGAAACACCACCCCCTGCATGGCCCCCTACACTGCCCGAACACCACTGCACTGCCCTACACTCTGAAACACCACCCCCGCACGACCCCCTAAACTGCCCGAACACCACTGCATTGCCCTTAACCCGGAAACACCACCCCCGCATGACCCACTACACTGCCCAAACACCACACCACTGCCTTAAACCCTGATACACCACCCCCGCACGACCTTCTACACTGCCCGAACACCACTGCACTGCCCTAAACCCTGAAACACCACATCCCCGCACAGCCCCATACACTGCCCAAACACCTCTGCACTGCCCTAAACCCTGAAACACCACCCCCAGCAAGACCCCCTGCACTGCCCGAACACCACTGCCCTAAACCCTGAAACACCACCCTAGCAAGACCCCGCACACTGCCAGAACACCACTGCACTGCCCTAAACCCTGAAACACCACCCCCTGCACAACCCCCCACACTGCCCGAACACCACTGAACTGCCCTAAACTCTGAAACACCACCCACTGCATGGCCCCCTACACTGCCCGAACACCACTGCACTGCCCTAAACCCTGAAACACACCCCAGCATGACCCCCTACACTGCCCGAACACCACTGCACTGCCCTAAACCCTAAACACCACCCTCAGCATGACCCCCTACTCTGCCCGAACACCACTACTCTGCCCTAAACCCTAAAACACCCCCCCTAGCACAACCCCACTGTTGGACCTGCGATGGGCAAGCCCAGCACAAAGGGGGGTAGCTTGGCTCGAGTGACAAGGCGGTAGAAGGCTGTTGTGTTAAGCCGGCTATGACAAAATAATAACTCCCTGCACACCACATAAAAAGAAGGACACCACACCACTGTTATAGAAAAATACGTTTTGTTTATGTAAAAGTTCTCTGGGTTGGAAGAAGTTCAATTAGTTAATCACATTCACCTTTCTTACATGGGTTTGATTAGCTGTGTACTGGTTGCGTAGGAATAAATGGTTGGACTCTAATAAATAAATATACTGGATAAATATCAGGATTCAATACATTTGGAATAAATATCAGCAATGACTGGAATAAATATCAGCAAAACATCACAGTTGCATAGCAAGTTAGATACCGATCGTTTCACATAAATATCTCAGGGTCATACTGGTATCGCTGCCACCAATTAATCACTTTCAGGGTAAACACATTTAGATTGCCATTTAATGCGGAATGCGCGCTCTTACAGTTTTTGAAGTGTTCACAGGTTCGGGCTCTCTGGGCACAAGATACTCGTGACAATCCTTTAGTTGCACTTAAAGCATATTGCGCGTGTATCTGGAAGATAAAGACATACAATGACTACGGCAATTACACTCCGCGGCCAGCCGGTTTAATACTACTGTGGCCGGAGGAGTCTTTGCGCTTCTGTCAACGCAGGCGGGGTCTCCGAAGGCGGCTTCAGTTCACGAGTCCTCAGACCGTCGAACGGGCTGCCGGAGGGGTCAAACTACCTGCGCGCACAGTTCAAAATTGGAGCCGCACCTCAGTCCCGGAACAATGCGGCAACTTCAGGGGAAGAGATGGTCCCACCTCACTTTAGCTGCGCCAGTAAGCGCTCCAGTCAGTATGGCCCTTCTCCCAAGGGCGAAGGGGGGTTCCAGGGGCTCCGCGATCCTCCCTACGATCTCACTCACGGGGGGGCTCCCGCCCACAACAACAGTCCCCAAGTCACTCGGGCAGGGTAGAGACGGTACTCTCGCCCAAAGAAAGGCCAGCCTTTCCCCGCCCCAGCGCAGCACCTCACCTTCTGTCCACGATCAGCGCTTCGACGGCGGTGGGTTCGGAGACGTCCGAACGCCCGCCAGGAGGCACTTAAGTTGAAGGGGCCCTGTCAAGGGTCGCAGTCGCGATCTCACCACTGGGGGAGGCGGGGAGGCTCTAACTATGGCCAAAGTCTCTGAGGGGCAATTGGGCACTCGCTGGCCAGGCGCTGAAGGCGAGAGGTCACTGCTCGCGCTTCTGACTGGAACGCCAGTCAGGGTCCACGCCAACAACCTCGGCTGTACTTCTGCCTGCGCTATCAGCTGCCTCAGGGGGGGGAACTTGTAACTTCTGAGGGGATTCCTGTCAGGTTTGCAGGTTACACAGAGTGCGCCAAAACCTCCAAAGGGTCAGAGGTCAGAAGGACTCCAATGGGAGTCACTCTCATAGGGGACAATGGTGTCCACCATTTTAGGGTTGACAACCTCAGTGTGTAATGCCACCGGTTCCGTCAGGCGCCTTGTACATAGGTGCCAGGAACTTGGTGAGCAACTGAGCGTCAAGGAGCATCTAGCCCCATGGGACAACACACAAAAAGGTCCTGGTAGACAAATAAAAAGCGACAAATTTTAGGAGGCACGGGGGAACAAAATAAATCATGGTGTGGGGGGACTCTCAGAAGCTGACAGGTCTAACACGCGTCCCCCCTAGCTGAAAGTGGGGAGAGCTACCCAACCCCTTGGGAGTCCTCAACACTAAGGCGGAAATACCTGGAGAGACCATCTGCATTGGCGTGGTCAGCTCCGGGCCGATGTTCCACCCGAAAGTCCATTCCCTGTAGGGAGATAGACCACCTCAACAGTTTTGGGTTTTCCCCCTTCATCTGCATGAGCCAACGAAGGGGTCGGTGGTCTGTCTGAACCAGGAAGTGCGAACCAAACAGGTATGGTCGCAGCTTCTTCAGTGCCCAGACCACCGCAAAGGCTTCCCGCACAATGGTACTCCATCTCTGTTCCCGGAGAAGTAGTCTCCGTGACAGGAAGGTCACGGGCTGATCCAGACCCTCTTCATTGAGTTGCGATAGCACCGCCCCAATGCCATTGTCGGATGCATCTGTCTGGACAATGAACTCCTTCGAGAAGTCTGGAGCCTTCAAAACTGGAGCGTTGCACAATGCCTGTTTCAGAGTGTCGAAGGCTCGTTGGCAAGCCTCGGTCCAGATGACTCTCTTGGGTTGCTTCTTGGCCGTGAGTTCAGTAAGGGGAGCCACGATAGTGCCATACCCCTTCACGAACCGTCTGTAGTAACCTGTGAGGCCCAGGAAGGCTCGGACCTCAGTCTGGGTCTTGGGGGGTTCCTGAAGGGGTTGCACCGTTCCCCGGCCCACCAAGTGACCTAAGTACACCACCGACCCCTGCCCAATCTGACACTTGCTGGCCTTGATCGTCAGACCAGCTTGTTCCAGGGCCTGGAGAACGTCTTGCAGGTGCTGCAAGTGATCCTCCCAACTGCTACTGAAGACAGCAATGTCGTCAAGGTAAGCAGCAGAGAAGGATTCCTTCCCAGTGAGGATCATGTTCACCAGCCGCTGGAAGGTTGAAGGAGCGTTCTTGAGCCCAAAGGGCATCACACAGAACAGGTAGTGTCCATCAGGTGTGGAGAAGGCTGACCTTTCCCTCGCTCCACCAGTCATAGGAATCTGCCAGTACCCTGCTGTGAGGTCAATGGTACTCAGATATTGGGCAGCTCCCAACCGGTCAATTAGTTCATCCGCCCGAGGGATCGGATGAGCATCGGTCTTCGTGACCGAATTAAGTCCTCGATAGTCCACGCAGAATCGCAATTCTGGCGTGGTGCCAGGTGGTGCAGCTTTAGGAACTAAAACCACCGGGCTAGACCAAGGGCTATTTGAAGGTTTAATAACTCCGAGCTCCAGCATCTTAGCTACTTCACTTCGGATGCTGGCCTTCACCTTGTCCGACAGCCGGTAAGACTTAGACTTCACAGGTGGGCTGTCGCCGGTGTCCACGTCATGAACACACAGATGGGTCTTACCCGGGACAAGGGAGAACAGAGGAGAGAATGACCCCAGAACCTGGCGGCATTCCTCCTGCTGCTCCGGAGTTAGGGATGGTGAGAGTTTCACTCCCTCCAATGACCCATCCTTTTCTTGAGACGCCAACAGGTCGGGGAGAGGCTCAGTGTCCTCTTCCTCCGATCCATCAGTCACCAGGATCAACATGACTTCGGGCCTCTCATAGTGGGGCTTGAGGCGATTGGCATGCAGCACCCGACGTGGATGCCGTGGGGTCTTGACGTCCACCAGGTAGGTAGACTTGCCCATCTTTTCCAATACCTCATATGGGCCTGTCCAACGGTCCTGAAGAGCGCTTAGCTCTCCCGGTTCCATCACCCACACCTTCTGTCCAGGCTCCAGCTCCACTGGGTGAGCGTTGTGGTCATACCACGCTTTCATCACTGCCTGGCTGGCTTCCAAGTTGTCAGAAGCTTGCTTCCACAACTTAGCCATTTGGCTCCGGAAGGCCAGCATATAGCTCACCACGTCCTGGGGAACTTTCCGGGGAGACTTTTCCCATGAGTCCCTCACCAGGCTGAGAGGTCCACGTAGAGGGTGCCCATACAGAAGCTCGAAGGGGCTAAAGCCCACTCCCTTCTGTGGCACTTCCCTGTAGGAAAAAAGTAAGCAGGGTAGGAGGACGTCCCATTTCCTCCGCAGGCTTTCGGGTAGACTTCTGATCATACCCTTCAACGTCTTGTTGAACCTTTCCACAAGGCCATTGGCCTGTGGGTGATAAGGAGTGGTGAACCGGTAGGTCACTCCACACTCCTTCCACATTGCCCGCATGTATGCTGACATGAAGTTGGTCCCCCTATCAGACACAACTTCCTTGGGGAAACCCACTCGGGTAAAGATCACCATCAGGGCCTTTGCCACCACCGGTGCAGTGATGGTTCTCAGAGGAATTGCCTCTGGATACCTTGTGGCATGATCCACCAGTACCAGGATAAACCTGTGACCGGATGTTGTCGGTGGATCTAAGGGCCCAGCAATGTCGATGCCCACCCTTTCAAAGGGGGTGCCAACGACGGGAAGTGGTTCCAGGGGAGCCTTCAGCTTCGTCCCTGTTTTCCCACTGGCTTGGCATGACACACACGACCGACAATATGCGTCGGACGCCACCCTCATTCGAGGCCAATAAAAGTGGGGGACAAGCATGGCAAAGGTCTTGTCCTGACCCAAGTGTCCTGCCAAGGGAATCTCATGAGCCAACTCTAACAGGAAGGCTCGGTAACACTGTGGGACTACCAGGGCCCATGAAAATCTGTGCACTGGCGCCCTGGGTTCACTGTAGAGGAGGCCATCCTCCCAGTAAATACAATAGTTCCCAGACTCGTTACCCGCTGCTTGGGCTTCAGCCTGTTGCCTCAGACCCTTGAGGGTGGGACATTCCCTTTGTCCCCTGCTCAGTTCCTCCCTGGACGGACCTCCCTCCACTCGCCAATCAGCGGGGATAGGTAAGTTCTCCAACGGAACCATGTCCTCCTCCGTTGACTCCGGGTCCACCTCCGTAGGTGGCCTATCCGTCTCACGGGGCACGGACGTCGAGGCAGGCTCCTCCTGTCCTCGGCATGCTCCCTCATCAGCAGCTATGGGGTGGGCCATTGTTCCAGACTCCGACCCCTGCGACTTCTCCTCCCGAGCAGTTGCCGACCTGGTACTCACACAGGCCCAATCAGGTGTACCCAGCATCTCCGAATGGGTCCGGTATTCCACCTCCTTCCAAGCATTGTGCTCCATATCATTGCCCAGCAAACAATCGACTGGCACGGCGGGGCTTACGGCGACTCGAAGTGGACCTGCAACCCCTCCCCACTCAAAGGGAACCTCGGCCACAGGATAGTGGCCCATTCTGCCGTCAGCCAGTGCGGCTGGATGAAGTACGCCCGGAACCACCTGCTCCGAGGACACCAGTTGACTCCTTACCATAGTCATACTGGCTCCTGTATCTCTCAGAGCTTCCCCTCTATGGCTATTGATGGTGACCCACTGCCCATACTTGGTAGTATTCGAGGGCACCTGGATCTTTGGAACCATCTCCCGATCACCCAGGGACACTAAGGTGACTCCCGCCCACTCCCTTCCCTCACTTAAGGGCATCTCCTCCCCGAGCGCTACACTAGCAACTCCCGGGGCCTTTCCTCCAGCGGGAGGGGGTGGTCTCTTTGGGCATTTCGGGTCTCCTTTGTAATGTCCAATACCACCGCACTCAAAGCAATGGACAACCCTTGGCTGCTGACTCTGGCCAGGGTTAGGGTTCTTCTGCGGGTTAGCCTTAGAGTTGGAAAAGGTGTTTTTCCCCTTAAAGTTATTTTGGGGGCCTTTGGAGAACTCCTGTTTCTTGTTATCTCCCCCCTCTTTCCTTAGGGGAGCGCCCTGTCCGGACTTCTGAGAATCTCCTCCAGTCCCCTTCGTGGACAATCGGGTACTTGCCCAAATGTCCGCCTCCTCAGCAAGCTTACGGGGGCAAGTAACTTTGCTGTCTACCAGGTGTTGCCTCAGCTCGGGAAGGCATTTCTCGAGTAGATGCTCCTTGAGGATTAAGTCATACAACCCTTGATAGTCCTCCACCTCACTACCTTGGACCCACCCTTCCAGGGCTTTCTTGGCAAAATCCAGGAAGTCAACCCAATTTTGTGAGCTCAGCTTGTGGCTACCCCTAAACCTTTGCCGGTATTTCTCCGGGGTCAACCCAAACTTCCTAATGAGCGCCACCTTCATGGCGGGGTAGTCTACCTGTTCCTCCCGGTCTAGGGCCAATAGGGCATCCCTTCCTGTCGGAGGCATGTACCGGTATAATCCACCACCCCAGTGCTTCTCATGGATCCCATGGGCTCTTAAGGAGACCTCATAGGCTGCCAGCCACTTGGCTATGTCGTCCCCAGCGGAATAACTGGCGACTACGTCCTTTGGTAAATGGGGCCTGGGCTCCCTGGCAATTTCCTTGGACTCAACACCCCCCCCGAAGTATTGGTAATGGTCTTGAGGTCGAGTTCTCGTAACTTGAACTCATGTTCCATCCTCCTCCCTTCCATCTCCAGCTTGGCCAACTCCCACCTTAACTGTCTTTCCTCTTTCCTGTCGGCTAACTCGGTTTCTGATAACCCTCTTGATGACACACTACTGCCCTCCCGTGAGGCTACCTTGGGGCTGATAGACATCGCACCCACCCCCAGGGGACATTCTGCAATCATCTCCCTGAAAGTTTCCCTGTCTGATTCCTCCTCCTCTACCGTTCCCTCCGTGTGTGCTTTCACCCAGGCTCGCAGACTAGTACGGAGCTCCTCTCTCTTGGCTCCTCGCCTAACAAACACTCCCCTTTCCTGACAGAACTCCCTGAGCTGTGCCACAGTATAGGTCTCCAGCTCTGACATTTTGAATTCCATTTTTGTCAGTTGAAAGGGTGGACCACCACCCCGAAGTAGGTTATGAAGATAGGAACTTCCTCTGAGGATCACCTCCACCCACCTCCAGGAAAGAATTTTAAAAAACAAAATCACAGAATTAGAAGGCCGCTGGGAGAATACTCCGGGTGTGTACCTGTGATGCACACTGAATTATTATGAGGTTCACAACAGCACGGCTCGTAATCCCAACTGCTGCCACCAATTTTATGTTGGACCTGCGATGGGCAAGCCCAGCACAAAGGGGGGTAGCTTGGCTCGAGTGACAAGGCGGTAGAAGGCTGTTGTGTTAAGCCGGCTATGACCAAATAATAACTCCCTGCACACCACATAAAAAGAAGGACACCACACCACTGTTATAGAAAAATACGTTTCGTTTATGTAAAAGTTCTCTGGGTTGGAAGAAGTTCAATTAGTTAATCACATTCACCTTTCTTACATGGGTTTGATAAGCTGTGTACTGGTTGCGTAGGAATAAATGGTTGGACTCTAATAAATAAATATACTGGATAAATATCAGGATTCAATACATTTGGAATAAATATCAGCAATGACTGGAATAAATATCAGCAAAACATCACAGTTGCATAGCAAGTTAGATACCGATCGTTTCACATAAATATCTCAGGGTCATACTGGTATCGCTGCCACCAATTAATCACTTTCAGGGTAAACACATTTAGATTGCCATTTAATGCGGAATGCGCGCTCTTACAGTTTTTGAAGTGTTCACGGGTTCGGGCTCTCTGGGCACAAGATACTCGTGATAATCCTTTAGTTGCACTTAAAGCATATTGCGCGTGTATCTGGAAGATAAAGACATACAATGACTACGGCAATTACACTCCGCGGCCAGCCGGTTTAATACTACTGCGGCCGGAGGAGTCTGTGCGCTTCTGTCAACGCAGGCGGGGTCTCCGAAGGCGGCTTCAGTTCACGAGTCCTCAGACCGTCGAACGGGCTGCCGGAGGGGTCAAAACTACCTGCGCGCACAGTTCAAAATTGGAGCCGCACCTCAGTCCCGGAACAATGCGGCAACTTCAGGGGAAGAGACGGTCCCACCTCACTTTAGCTGCGCCAGTAAGCGCTCCAGTCAGTATGGCCCTTCTCCCAAGGGCGAAGGGGGGTTCCAGGGGCTCCGCGATCCTCCCTCCGATCTCACTCACGGGGGGGCTCCCGCCCACAACAACAGTCCCCAAGTCACTCGGGCAGGGCAGAGACAGTACTCTCGCCCAAATGAAGGCCAGCCTTTCCCCGCCCCAGCGCAGCACCTCACCTTCTGTCCACGATCAGCGCTTCGACGGCGGTGGGTTCGGAGACGTCCGAACGCCCGCCAGAAGGCACTTAAGTTGAAGGGTCGCAGAGGAAGGAGGCTCTAACTATGGCCAAAGTCTCTGAGGGGCAATTGGGCACTCGTTGGCCAGGCGCTGAAGGCGAGAGGTCACTGCTCGCGCTTCTGACTGGAACGCCAGTCAGGGTCCACGCCAACAACCTCGGCTGTACTTCTGCCTGCGCTATCAGCTGCCTCAGGGGGGGGAACAGGGCAGGTGTCAATCTGGTGTCAAGTCCTCTTCTATGTTTCTTCTCTTCTCTACTTTTTCTCATCATGGCCGCCAGGGACTGGGCCTTTTATAGCCAGTGCCCTGGGGTGCCAGCACGAGCCAGAAGGTTCTAGAACCTTCCCTGGCTGTGTCAATGACATGGCCCTTCCAAGGTGTCTTTTTGGTCATTAGGAGCCACCATACTGGGCTTCCTAAGGCAGCCAATTTGTGTACTTGTAACTTCTGAGGGGATTCCTGTCAGGTTTGCAGGTTACACGGAGTGCGCCAAAACCTCCAAAGGGTCAGAGGTCAGAAGGACTCCAATGGGAGTCACTCTCATAGGGGACAATGGTGTCCACCATTTTAGGGTTGACAACCTCAGTGTGTAATGCCACCGGTTCCGTCAGGCGCCTTGTACATAGGTGCCAGGAACTTGGTGAGCAACTGAGCGTCAAGGAGCATCTAGCCCCATGAGACAACACACAAAAAGGTCCTGGTAGACAAATAAAAAGCGACAAATTTTAGGAGGCACGGGGGAACAAAATAAATCATGGTGTGAGGGGACTCTCAGAAGCAGACAGGTCTAACACCCACACACTGCCCGAACACCACTGCACTGCCCTAAACACTGAAACACCACCCCCTGCACAACCCCCCACACTGCCAGAACACCACTGCACTGCCCTAAACCCTGAAACCCCGCCCAGCAAGACCCCCTACACTGCACGAGCACCACTGCGCTGCCCTAAACCCTGAAACACCACACCCAGCAAGACCCCCTAAACTGCCCAAACACCACTGCGCTGCCCTAAACCCTGAAACACCACCCCCAGCAAGATCCCCTACACTGCCCGAACACCACTGCCCTAAACCCTGCAATACCACCCCAGCAAGACCCCCTACACTGCACGAACACCACTGCGCTGCCCTAAACCCTGAAACACCACCCCCAGCATGACCCTCTACACTGCCTGAAAACCACTGCACTGCAGTGCCCTAAACCCTGAAACACCCCCCGCACGACCCCCTACACTGCTGAAACACCACTGCACTGCCCTAAACCCTGAAACACCACCCCCCTGCATGACCACCTACTCTGCCCGAACACCACTGCACTGCCCTAAACCCTGAAACACCTCCACCTGCACAACCCCCTACACTGCCCGAACACTACTGCACTGCCCTAAACCCTGAAATACCACCCCCCGCACAACCCCCTACACTGCCCAAACACCACTGCACTGTCCTAAATCCTGAAACTCCAGCCCCAGCATGACCCCTTACACTACCCAAAGACCACTGCACTACCCTAAACCCTAAAACACTATCCCCAGGTTGACCCCTTACACTACCCAAAGACCACTGTACTACTCTAAACCCTAAAACACTGCCCCCACATGACCCCCTACACTACCCAAACACCACTGCTTTACAATAAATCCTAAAACACGACCCCCTACACAACACAAACACCGCTGCACTACCCTAAACCCTAAAACACTACCCCCAGCACTACCCCCTACACTACACGAACACAACTGTACTACCCTAAACCCTAAAACACTATCCCCTACACTACACAAACACCACTGCACTACCCTAAACCCTAAAACACTACCCGCAGCAGTACCCCCTACACTACCCAAACACCATTGCACTACCCTAAACCCTAAAACCCTACCCCCAACAGTACCCCCTACACTACCCAAACACCACTGCACTACCCTAAACCCTAAATCTACCCTCAGCACAACCCCCTACACTACCCAAACACCACTGCACTACCCTAAACCCTAAAACACTACCCCAGCACGACCCCCTACACTACACCAACACCACTGCACTACCATAAACCCTTAAACACTACCCCAGCACGAACCCCTACATTACCCAAACACCACTGCACTTCCCTAAACCCTAAAACATTACCCCCAGCATGACCCACTACAGTACACAAACACCACTGCACTGCCCTAAACCCTGAAACACTACAACCAGTACGACCCCCTACACTGCCCGAACACCACTGTGCGGCCCTAAACCCTGAAACACCACCCCCAGCATGACCCCCTACACTGCACGAACACCACTGTGCTGCCTTAAACCCTGTAACACCCCCCCCCAGCAAGACCGTCTACACTGCCCGAACACCACTGCACTGCCCTAAACCCTGAAACACCACCCCTAGCAAGATCCCCTACACTCAATCAATCAATCATGGAATTTATATTGCGCACTACTCACCCGGAAGGGTCTCAAGGCGCTTGGGGAAGGGGGTCTGTTACTGCTCGAACAGCCAGGTCTTGAGCTGTTTCCTGAAGGCCAGGTGGTCCTGGGTCAGCCGCAGGTGGACGGGTAGGGAGTTCCAAGTCTTAGCCACCAGGTAGGAGAAGGATCTTCCTCCGGCGGTGGCTCTCTGTATGCGAGGGACGACGGCGAGGTTCGCGGAACGTAGCTGGCGGGTGGGCGTGTAGAAGGTGAGGCGGTCGTTGAGGTACCCTGGGCCCAGGTCGTGGAGGGATTTGTGTGCGTGGGTGAGGAGTCTGAATGTGATCCTCTTGTTGACAGGGAGCCAGTGCAGGTCTCTCAGGTGGCACGAGATGTGGCTGCGTCGGGGGACGTCCAGGATGAGTCGGGCGGAGGCGTTCTGGATACGCAGAAGTCTTTTCTGAAGCTTGGCTGTTGTACCGGCGTAGAGGGTTTTTCCGTAGTCTAGTCTGCTGGTGACGAGAGCCTGGGTGACCGTCTTCCTGGTCTCGGTCGGGATCCATCGGAAGATCTTCCGGAGCATGCGGAGGTTGTGGAAGCAAGCTGAGGAGACGGCGTTGCCTTGTCCGGTCATCGATAGGGAGGAGTACAGGATGACGCCCAAGCTGCGTGCATGGTCCGTTGGTTTGGGTGCGGTGCCTAGTGCCGGAGGCCACCAGGAGTCATCCCATGCGGAGGGCGATGGTCCCAGGATGAGGACTTCTGTCTTGTCCGTGTTCAATTTCAGGCGGCTGATGTTCATCCATTCAGCGACGTCTGTCATCCCTTCGTGTAGGCTGGCTTTGGCAGTGTCGGGGTCTCTGGAGAGGGAGAGAATCAGCTGGGTGTCATCGGCGTAGGAAATGATGTTGAGGTTGTGTTGGCGTGCGATGGCAGCGAGGGGTTTCATGTAGATGTTGAAGAGAGTGGGGCTGAGCGACGATCCTTGCGGGACGCCGCAGATGACTTCGGTGGCCTCGGAGCGGAACGGAGGGAGGTGTACTCTCTGTGTTCTGCCGGAGAGGTATGAGATGATCCATTCCAGAGCCTTCCCTTGGATGCCGGTGTCGTTGAGGCGTTGGACTAGTGTGCGGTGGCAGACAGTGTCAAATGCTGCGGAGAGGTCTAGGAGGATGAGTGCCGCTGATTCACCGTTGTCGAGCAGGGCTCGGATGTCGTCGGTGGCTGCGATGAGGGTGGTCTCGGTGCTGTGGTTGGCTCTGAATCCGGACTGCGATGGGTCGAGGGATCCGTTCGTCTCGAGGAAGGCTGCCAGTTGCTTGTTGACGACCTTCTCGATGAATTTGGCAGGGAAAGGAAGGAGCGAGATGGGGCGGAAGTTCTTGAGGTCGGTCGGGTCCGCTGTTGGTTTCTTCAGCAGAGCGCTGAGCTCGGCGTGCTTCCAGCTCTCTGGGAAGGTGGCTGTGTTGAAGGAGGTGTTGATGATGTCTCGGAGGTGGGGTGCGATGGAAGAGGCGGCCTTGTTGAAGACATGATGGGGGCACGGGTCAGTCGGAGATCCGGAGTGGATGGTGTTCATCATGCGTGACGTGTCTTCGGGGGTCACCTCGGTCCATGTCTGGAGGGTGGCGGCGGGGTGCGTAGGTTCGACCGATGGGTGCGGGGGTGGAATGCCAAAGCTGTTGTGGATGTCGGCGATCTTGCGGTGGAAGTACGAGGCGAGGGAGTCGCAGAGGTCCTGTGAGGGAGTGATGTCGTTGTTGCCGGTGCTGGGTTTGGAGAACTCCTTGATGATGTTGAAGAGCTCCTTGCTGTCATGGGCGTTCTTGTCTAGTTGTTCCTTCAGAGATTTCTTCTTGGTGGTGCGGATGAGCTGGTGATGTCTGCGAGTGGCAAGTTTGAGTGCGGTCATGTTGTCGGTGGTTTTGTTGAGGAGCCAGGCCTTCTCGAAGGTGTGGCAGGCCTTCTTGGAGTCCTTAAGTTCATCGGTGAACCAGGGGGCCTTCTTGCTTCTGGGCCTGGTGAGTGGGTTCTTCAGTGGGGCGAGGTCGTCGGCACAGGAGGTCAGCCACTGCGTGAGGTCGAGGGCTGCTGTGTTAGGGTCCGTAGTCCTGACAGGTGGGCTCTGGCTGAGGGAGGTGGCGAGCTGGTCGGCGGTGATCTTGCTCCAGTTTCTGTGGGTAACCTGCTTCGGGTGATGGTGGACCGTGTTCTTTCTGAAGCTGAAGTGGACGCAGCTGTGGTCAGTCCAGTGAAGTCGGGTGGAGTGGCTGAAGGTGACGTGTTTGCTAGATGAGAAGAGGGGGTCGAGCGTGTGGCCGGCGTAGTGGGTGGGGGTGTTGACCAGTTGCTGGAGTCCGAGGTTGGCGAGGTTGTCCAGCAGGGCGGTGGTGTTGCGGTCATTGTTGTTCTCCAGGTGGAAGTTGAGGTCCCCGAGGAGGATGTATTCGGCGGAGGGGAGGGCGTGAGGGCTGATGAAGTCCGTGATGTCCTCGCAGAATTGTGCGCGTGGTCCCGGGGGTCTGTAGATGAGGGTGCCTCTGAGGGTAGTCTTGGGGTCGGTGTGGATCTGGAAGTGCAGGTATTCGGCGGCATTGAATACGTCGATGGAGTCAGTCGAGATGCGAATGGTGCTCTTGTGTACGATGGCGATACCTCCTCCGGTCTGGTTGACGCGATCCTTCCTGATGATCTTGTAGCCGTCCGGGATGGCTATGGCGATGTCGGGGGCTGAAGAGTCGTTCATCCAGGTTTCCATGAGGAAGGCGACGTCTGGAGATGCTGTGTCGAGGAGGTTCCAGAGTTCCATGGCGTGTCTGTGGACGGAGCGGGTGTTGAGCAGGATGCACTTGAGGTGGTTGCTGTTGTTCGTCCTGATGGGTGCAGTGCCGGGTCGGAGGCAGGAGAAGTTGCAGGATCGGCAGGCGAAGGGTCCATGGGTGCGTCGCGGGGATGCTCGGTAGCACCCGGGGGCTCGGGCGGTGTTGAGTGCGATGAGTGTGGCGGCATCATAGGTCCTGCAGGGGGGCTGGCGGATGCGGGGGCCAGGGGGTCAGGCGCTGGGCGCGGTCCAGGCGCGGACGGGCGCAGACGGGCTTACCTTTGGCGCACCTCCGGCACTCAATCGGCGCTCCCGCTGCGCGCGTCCGCTGCGCGGTCGCTGAGGGGGCGTCATAAGTAGGTAGCCGGGTGGGAGGGTCGGCTGGGAGGCGGGAGGCTGGGCGACCAATGGGAGGCGGGTCTGAGATCAGCGGCAGGAGGAGCGCCTCACCAGGGGCAGCGGCGGCGGGAAAAGGCGCCAAGAAGCTTAGCGTCCGGCGGGGAGCAGGAGGTGTTCTCCACCTGAGGGAGAGAGGCAGCGGCAGCAGGCGGCGGCAGGCAGCAGGCAGCAGGTGGCGTCAGAGCGGAGCAGAGGTAAGGAGCGACCGACTTTGAGGGCACAGTGTACACTGCGCGAACACCACTGCCCTAAACCCTGCAATACCACCCCCAGCAAGACCACCTACACTGCACGAACACCACTGCACTATACCCTGAAACACCACCCCAGCTTGACCCACTACACTGCCCGAACACCACTGCACTAAACCCTGAAACACCACCCCCAGCAAGACTTCCTACACTTCCAAAGACCACTGCACTGCCCTAAAACCTGAAACACTGCCCCCTGCACAAACCCTCACACTGCCCGAACACCACTGCACTGCCTTAAACCCTGAAACACCACCCCAGCATGACCCCCTACACTGCCCAAACACCACTGGACTGTCCTAAAACCCTAAACACCACCCCCAGCATGACCTCCTACTCTACCCGGACACAACTACTCTGCCCTAAACCCTAAAACACCACCTCCAGCACGACCCCCTAGACTGCCCGAACACCACTGCACTGCCCTAAACCATACTCACCACCCCCAGAATGACCCCCCACTTTGCCCGAACACCACTGCACTGCCCTAAACCCTGAAACACCACCCCCTGCACGACACCCTACACTGCCCGAACACCACTGCACTGCCCTAAACACTGAAACACCACCCTCAGCATGACCCCCTTCTCTGCCTGAACACCACTACTCTTCCCTAAACCCTAAAACACCACCCCCAGCCCAACCCCCTACACTGACCGAACACCACTGCACTGCCCTAAACCCTAAACACCACCCCCAGCATGACCCCTACTCTGCCGAAACACCACTGCTCTGCCCTAAACCCTAAAACACTACCCCCAGGATGACCCCCTACACTGCTCGACTACCACTGCTCTGTCCTAAACCCTGAAACACTACCACCAGCATGACCCCCTACACTGCCCGAGCACCACTGCACTGCCCTAAACCCTAATCACCACCCTCAGCATGACCCCCTTCTCTGCCTGAACACCACTACTCTTCCCTAAACCCTAAAACACCACCCCCAGCCCAACCCCCTACACTGACCGAACACCACTGCACTGCCCTAAACCCTAAACACCACCCCCAGCACGACCCCTACTCTGCCGAAACACCACTGCTCTGCCCTAAACCCTAAAACACTACCCCCAGGATGACCCCCTACACTGCTCGACTACCACTGCTCTGTCCTAAACCCTGAAACACTACCACCAGCATGACCCCTACACTGCCCGAACACCACTGCTCTGCCCTAAACTCTGAAACACTACCCCAAGTGCGACCCCCTACACTGCCCGAACACTATTGCACTGCCCTAAACCCGGAAACACCAGCCCCAGCGTGACCCCCTACACTGCCCGAACACCAGTGCACTGCCCTACACTCTGAAACACCACCCCCGCATGACCCCCTAAACTGCCCAAACACCACTGCATTGCCCTAAACCCAGAAACACCACCCCCGCATGACCCACTACACTGCCTGAACACCACACCACTGCCTTAAACCCTGAAACACCACCCCCTGCACGACCTCCTACACTGCCCGAACACCACTGCACTGCCCAAAACTCTGAAACACCACCCCCACGACCCCTACACTGCCCGAACACCACTGCACTGCCCTAAACCCTGAAACACCACATCCCCGCACAGCCCCATACAATGCCCAAACACCTCTGCACTGCCCTAAACCCTGAAACACCACCCCCAGCAAGACCCCCTGCACTGCCCGAACACCACTGCCCTAAACCCTGAAACACCACCCTAGCAAGACCCCGCACACTGCCAGAACACCACTGCACTGCCCTAAACCCTGAAACACCACCCCCTGCACAACCCCCCACACTGCCCGAACACCACTGAACTGCCCTAAACTCTGAAACACCACCCCCTGCATGGCCCCCTACACTGCCCGAAAACCACTGCACTGCCCTAAACCCTGAAACACACCCCAGCATGACCCCCTACACTGCCCGAACACCACTGCACTGCCCTAAACACTAAACACCACCCTCAGCATGACCCCCTACTCTGCCCGAACACCACTACTCTGCCCTAAACCCTAAAACACCACCCCCTAGCACAACCCCGCACACTGCCCGAACACCACTGCACTGCCCTAAACACTGAAACACCACCCCCTGCACAACCCCCCACACTGCCAAAACACCACTGCACTGCTCTAAACCCTGAAACCCCCCCAGCAAGACCCCCTACACTGCCCGAACACCACTGCGCTGCCCTAAACCCTGAAACACCACACCCAGCAAGACCCCCTACACTGCCCAAACACCACTGCGCTGCCCTAAACCCTGAAACACCCCCCCCAGCAAGACCCCCTAAACTGCCCAAACACCACTGCGCTGCCCTAAACCCTGAAACACCACCCCCAGCAAGATCCCCTACACTGCCCGAACACCACTGCCCTAAACCCTGCAATACCACCCCAGCAAGACCACCTACACTGCGCGAACACCACTGCACTAAACCCTGAAACACCACCCCAGCAAGACCCCCTACACTGCCCGAACATCACTGCACTAAACCCTGAAACACCACCCCCAGCAAGACTCCCTACACTTCCAAACACCACTGCACTGCCCTAAACCCTGAAACTCCACCCCCCTGCACGACCACTCACACTGCCCGAACACCACTGCACTGCCCTAAACCCTGAAACACCACTCCAGCACGACCCCCTACACTGCCCGAACACCACTGGACTGCCCTAAACCCTAAACACCACCCCCAGCACGACCCCCTACTCTACCTGAACACCACTACTCTGCCCTAAACCCTAAAGCACCACCTTCAGCACGACCCCCTACACTGCCCGAACACCACTGCACTGCCCTAAACCCTAAACACCACACCCAGAATGACCCCCTCCTTTGCCCAAACACCACTGCACTGCCCTAAACCCTGAAACACCACCACCTGCATGGCCCCCTCCACTGCCCGAACACCACTACACTGCCCTAAACCCTGAAACACACCCCAGCATGACCCCCTACACTGCCTGAACACCACTGCACTGCCCTAAACCCTAAACACCACCCCCAGCATGACCCCCTACTCTACTCGAACACCACTACTCTGCCCTAAACCCTAAAGCACTACCTCCAGCAGGACCCCCTACACTGCACTGCCCTAAACCCTAAACACCACCCCCAGAATGACCCCCTACTTTACCCGAACACCACTGCACTGCCCTAAACCCTGAAACAATACCCCCTGCATGGCCCCCTACACTGCCAGAACACCACTGCACTGCCCTAAACCCTGAAACACCACCCCAGCATGACCCCCTACACTGCCCGAACACCACTGCACTGCCCTGAACCCTAAACACCACCCTTAGCATGACCCTCTACTCTGCCCGAACACCACTACTCTGCCCTAAACCCTAAAACACCCCCCAGCACAACCCCCCATACTGGCCGAACACCACTGCACTGCCCTAAACCCTACACACCACCCCCAGCACGACCCCCTACACTGCCAGAACAATACTGCACTGCCCTAAACCCTAAAACACCACCCCCAGCAAGACCCCCTACACTGCCCGAACACCACTACTCTTACCTAAACCCTGAAACACCACCCCCAGCAAGACCCCCTACACTGCCCGAACACCACTGCACTAAAACCTGAAACACCACCCTCAGCAAGACCGCCTACACTGCCCGAACACCAATGCACTGCCCTAAACCCTGAAACACCAGCCCCAGCATGACCCCCTACACTGCCCGAACACCACTGCACTGCCCTAAACCCTGAAACACCAGCCCCAACACGACCCCCTATGCTGCCCGAACACAACAGCACTGCCTAAACCCTGATACACCAGACCCTAGCAAGACCACGCACACTGCCCAAACACCACTGCACTGCCCTAAACCATGAAACACAACCCCCTGCACACCCCCCTGCACTGCCCAAACATTAATGCACTGCCCTAAACCCTGAAAACCCAACCCCGCACGATGCCCTAAACTGCCCGAACACCACTGCATTGCCCTAAACCCGGAAACACCACCTCCCGCACGACCTCCTACACTGCCCGAACACCACCGCACTGCCTTAAACCATGAAACACCACCCCCGCACGACCTCCTACACTGCCCGAACACCACTGCACTGCCCAAAACCCTGAAACACCACCCCCCACGACCCCATACACTGCCCGAACACCAATGCACTGCCCTAAACCTGAAACATCACCTCCCCGCACGACCCCATACACTGCCTGAACACCACTGCACTGCCCTAAACCCTGAAACACCACCCCCAGCAAGACCCCCTACACTGCCCGAACACCACTGCCCTAAACCCTGAAACACAACCCTAGCAAGACCCCGCACACTGCCCGAACACCACTGCACTGCCCTAAACCCTGAAACGTCATCCCCTGCACAACCCCCCACACTGCCAGAACACCACCGCACTGCCCTAAACCCTGAAACCCCCACCAGCAAGACCCCCTACACTGCCCGAACACCACTGTGCTGTCCTAAACCCTGAAACACCACCCCCCGTAAGACCCCCTACAACGCCCGAACACCACTGCACTGCCCTAAACCCTGAAACACCACCACCTGCACAACCCCCTGCACTGCCAGAACACCAATGCCCTGCCCTAAACCCTGAAACACCACTCCCCGCACGACCCCCTAAACTGCCCGAACACCACTGCATTGCACTAAACCCGGAAACACCACCCCCGCATGACCCACTACACTGCCAGAACACCACACCACTGCCTTAAACCCTGAAACACCACCCCCCGCACGACCTCCTACACTGCCCGAACACCACTGCACTGCCCAAAACTCTGAAACACCACCCCCCACGACCCCTACACTGCCCGAACACCACTGCACTGCCCTAAACCCTGAAACACCACATCCCCGCACAGCCCCATACACTGCCCGAAAACCTCTGCACTGCCCTAAACCCTGAAACACCACCCCCAGCAAGACCCCCTGCACTGCCCGAACACAACTGCCCTAAACCCTGAAACACCACCCTAGCAAGACCCCGCACACTGCCAGAACACCACTGCACTGCCCTAAACCCTGAAACACCACCCCCTGCACAACCCCCCACACTGCCCGAACACCACTGAACTGCCCTAAACTCTGAAACACCACCCCCTGCATGTCCCCCTACACTGCCCGAACACCACTGCACTGCCCTAAACCCTGAAACACACCACAGCATGACCCCCTACACTGCCCTATCACCACTGCACTGCCCTAAACCCTAAACACCACCCTCAGCATGACCCCCTACTCTGCCCGAACACCACTACTCTGCCCTAAACCCTAAAACACCCCCCCTAGCACAACCCCGCACACTGCCCGAACACCACTGCACTGCCCTAAACACAGAAACACCACCCCCTGCACAACCCCCACACTGCCAGAACACCACTGCACTGCCCTAAACCCTGAAACCCCCCCAGCAAGACCCCCTACACTGCCCATACACCACTGCGCTGCCCTAAACCCTGAAACACCACACCCAGCAAGACCCCCTACACTGCCCGAACACCACTGCACTAAAACCTGAAACACCACCCCCAGCAAGACCTCCTACACTGCCCAAACACCAATGCACTACCCTAAACCCTGAAACACCATCCCCAGCATGACCCCCTACACTGCCCGAAAACCACTGCACTGCCATAAACCCTGAAACACCAGCCCCAACACAACCCCCTACGCTGCCCTAACACAACTGCACTGCCCTAAACCCTGATACACCAGACCCAGCACGACCCCCTATACTGCTCGAACACCACTGCACTGCCCTAAACCCTGAAACACCAGCCCCAGCACGACCCCCTGCACTGCCCGAACACCAATGCACTGCCCTAAACCCTGAAACACCACCCCAGCATGACCACCTACACGGCCCGAATACCACTGCACTGCCCTAAACCCTGAAACACCAGCCCCAGCACAACCCCCTACACTGCCCGCACACCACTGCACTGCCCTAAACCCTGAAACACCAGACCCAGCACGACCTCCTACACTGCCAGAACACCACTGCACTGCACTGCCCTAAACCCTAAAACACCACCCCCAGCAAGACCCCCTACACTGCCCTAACACCACTACTCTGCCCCAAACCCTGGAACACCACCCCCAGCAAGACCCCCTACACTGCCCGAACACCACTGCACTAAAACCTGAAACACCACCCCCAGCAAGACCTCCTACACTGCCCGAACACCAATGCACTGCCCTAAACCCTGAAACACCATACCCAGCACGACCCCCTACACTGCCCGAACACCACTGCACTGCCCTAAACCCTGAAACACCAGCCCCAACACGACCCCCTACGCTGCCCGAGCACAACTGCACTGCCCTAAACCCTGATACACCAGACCCAGCACGACCCCCTACACTGCTCGAACACCACTGTACTGCCCTAAACCCTGAAACACCAGCCCCAGCACGACCCCCTGCACTGCCCGAACACCAATGCACTCCCCTAAACCCTGAAACACCACCCCAGCACGACCACCTACACTGCCCGAACACCACTGCACTGCCCTAAACCCTGAAACACCAGCCCTAGCACAACCCCCTATACTGCCCGAACACCACTGCCCTAAACCCTGAAACACCAGACCCAGCACGACCCCCTACACTGCTCGAACACCACTGCACTGCCCTAAACCCTGAAACACCAGCCCCAGCACGACCCCCTGCACTGCCCGAACACCAATGCACTGCCCTAAACCCTGAAACACCAGCCCCAGCATGACCACCTACACTGCCCAGAAACACCTGCACTGCCCTAAACCCTGAAACACCAGCCCCAGCACAACCCCCTACACTGCCCGTACACCACTGCAATGCCCTAAACCCTGAAAAACCAGCCCCTGCACAACCCCCTACATTTCCTGAAAACAACTGCACTGCCCTAAACCCTGAAACACCAGCCCCCGCACGACCCCCTATTCTACCCCAACCCCACTGCACTGCCCTAAAGCCTGATACACCACCCCGTATGACTTCCTACACTGCCCGAACACCACTGCACTGCCCTAAACCCTAAAACACCACCCCAGCACGCCCCCCTACACTGCCAGAACACCACTGCACTGCCCTAAACCCTAAAACACCACCCCCAGCAAGACCCCCTACACTGCCCGAACACCACTACTCTGCCCTAAACCCTGAAACACCACCCCCAGCCAGACCCCCTACACTGCCCGAACACCACTGCACTAAAACCTGAAACACCACCCCCAGCAAGACCTCCTACACTGCCCAAACACCAATGCACTACCCTAAACCCTGAAACACCATCCCCAGCATGACCCCCTACACTGCCCGAAAACCACTGCACTGCCATAAACCCTGAAACACCAGCCCCAACACAACCCCCTACGCTGCCCGAACACAACTGCACTGCCCTAAACCCTGATACACCAGACCCAGCACGACCCCCTATACTGCTCGAAGACCACTGCACTGCCCTAAACCCTGAAACACCAGCCCCAGCACGACCCCCTGCACTACCCGAACACCAATGCACTGCCCTAAACCCTGAAACACCACCCCAGCATGACCACCTACACGGCCCGAATACCACTGCACTGCACTAAACCCTGAAACACCAGCCCCAGCACAACCCCCTACACTGCCCGCACACCACTGCACTGCCCTAAACCCTGAAACACCATACCCAGCACGACCTCCTACACTGCCAGAACACCACTGCACTGCCCTAAACCCTAAAACACCACCCCCAGCAAGACCCCCTACACTGCCCGAACACCACTACTCTGCCCCAAACCCTGGAACACCACCCCAGCAAGACCCCCTACACTGCCCGAACACCACTGCACTAAAACCTGAAACACCACCCCCAGCAAGACCTCCTACACTGTCCGAACACCAATGCACTGCCCTAAACCCTGAAACACCATCCCCAGCACGACCCCCTACACTGCCCGAATACCACTGCACTGCCCTAAACCCTGAAACACCAGCCCCAGCACAACCCCCTACACTGCCCGCACACCACTGCACTGCCCTAAACCCTGAAACACCAGACCCAGCACGACCTCCTACACTGCCAGAACACCACTGCACTGCACTGCCCTAAACCCTAAAACACCACCCCCAGCAAGACCCCCTACACTGCCCTAACACCACTACTCTGCCCCAAACCCTGGAACACCACCCCCAGCAAGACCCCCTACACTGCCCGAACACCACTGCACTAAAACCTGAAACACCACCCCCAGCAAGACCTCCTACACTGCCCGAACACCAATGCACTGCCCTAAACCCTGAAACACCATACCCAGCACGACCCCCTACACTGCCCGAACACCACTGCACTGCCCTAAACCCTGAAACACCAGCCCCAACACGACCCCCTACGCTGCCCGAGCACAACTGCACTGCCCTAAACCCTGATACACCAGACCCAGCACGACCCCCTACACTGCTCGAACACCACTGTACTGCCCTAAACCCTGAAACACCAGCCCCAGCACGACCCCCTGCACTGCCCGAACACCAATGCACTCCCCTAAACCCTGAAACACCACCCCAGCACGACCACCTACACTGCCCGAACACCACTGCACTGCCCTAAACCCTGAAACACCAGCCCTAGCACAACCCCCTATACTGCCCGAACACCACTGCCCTAAACCCTGAAACACCAGACCCAGCACGACCCCCTACACTGCTCGAACACCACTGCACTGCCCTAAACCCTGAAACACCAGCCCCAGCACAACCCCCTGCACTGCCCGAACACCAATGCACTGCCCTAAACCCTGAAACACCAGCCCCAGCATGACCACCTACACTGTCCAGAAACACCTGCACTGCCCTAAACCCTGAAACACCAGCCCCAGCACAACCCCCTACACTGCCCGTACACCACTGCAATGCCCTAAACCCTGAAAAACCAGCCCCTGCACAACCCCCTACATTTCCTGAAAACAACTGCACTGCCCTAAACCCTGAAACACCAGCCCCCGCACGACGCCCTATTCTACCCCAACCCCACTGCACTGCCCTAAAGCCTGATACACCACCCCGTATGACTTCCCACACTGCCCGAACACCACTGCACTGCCCTAAACCCTAAAACACCACCCCAGCACGCCCCCCTACACTGCCAGAACACCACTGCACTGCCCTAAACCCTAAAACACCACCCCCAGCAAGACCCCCTACACTGCCCGAACACCACTACTCTGCCCTAAACCCTGAAACACCACCCCCAGCCAGACCCTCTACACTGCCCGAACACCACTGCACTAAAACCTGAAACACCACCCCCAGCAAGACCTCCTACACTGCCCAAACACCAATGCACTACCCTAAACCCTGAAACACCATCCCCAGCATGACCCCCTACACTGCCCGAAAACCACTGCACTGCCATAAACCCTGAAACACCAGCCCCAACACAACCCCCTACGCTGCCCGAACACAACTGCACTGCCCTAAACCCTGATACACCAGACCCAGCACGACCCCCTATACTGCTCGAAGACCACTGCACTGCCCTAAACCCTGAAACACCAGCCCCAGCACGACCCCCTGCACTACCCAAACACCAATGCACTGCCCTAAACCCTGAAACACCACCCCAGCATGACCACCTACACGGCCCGAATACCACTGCACTGCACTAAACCCTGAAACACCAGCCCCAGCACAACCCCCTACACTGCCCGCACACCACTGCACTGCCCTAAACCCTGAAACACCATACCCAGCACGACCTCCTACACTGCCAGAACACCACTGCACTGCCCTAAACCCTAAAACACCACCCCCAGCAAGACCCCCTACACTGCCCGAACACCACTACTCTGCCCCAAACCCTGGAACACCACCCCAGCAAGACCCCCTACACTGCCCGAACACCACTGCACTAAAACCTGAAACACCACCCCCAGCAAGACCTCCTACACTGTCCGAACACCAATGCACTGCCCTAAACCCTGAAACACCATCCCCAGCACGACCCCCTACACTGCCCGAACTCCACTGCACTGCCCTAAACCCTGAAACACCAGCCCCAACACGACCCCCTACGCTGCCCGACCACACACGGAACTGCCCTAAACCCTGATACACCAGACCCAGCACGACCCCCTACACTGCTCGAACACCACTGCACTGCCCTAAACCCTGAAAAACCAGCCCCAGCACAACCCCCTGCACTGCCCGAACACCATGCACTCCCCTAAACCCTGAAACACCAGCCCCAGCACGACCCCCTGCACTGCCCGAACACCAATGCACTGCCCTAAACACTGAAACACCAGCCCCAGCATGACCACCTACACTGCCCAGAAACACCTGCACTGCCCTAAACCCTGAAACACCAGCCCCAGCACAACCCCCTACTCTGCCCGAACACCACTGCACTGCCCTAAACCCTGAAACACCACCCCACCAAGACTCCCTACACTGCCTGAGCACCACTACACTAAACCCTGAAACACCACCCCCAGCAAGACCCCCTACACTGCCCGAACACCACTGCACTAAAACCTGAAACACCACCCCCCAGCAAGACCTCCTACACTGCCCGAACACCACTGCACTACCCTAAACCATGAAACACCATCCCCAGCATGACCCCCTACACTGCCCGAAAACCACTGCACTGCCCTAAACCCTAAAACACCAGCCCCAAAACGATCCCCTACACTGCCCGAACACAACTGCACTGCCCTAAACCCTGATACACCAGACCCAGCACGACCCCCTACACTGCTCGAACACCACTGCACTGCCCTAAACCCTGAAACACCAGCCCCAGCACGACCCCCTGCACTGCCCGAACACCAATGCACTGCCCTAAACCCTGAAACACCACACCAGCATGACAACCTACACTGCCCGAACACCACTGCACTGCCCTAAACCCTGAAACACCAGACCCAGCACAACCCCCTACACTGCCCGAACACCACTGAACTGCCCTAAACCCTGAAACACTAGACCCAGCACGACATCCTACACTGCCAGAACACCACTGCACTGCCCTAAACCCTAAAACACCAGCCCCAGCACGACCCCCTGCACTGCCCGAACACCAATGCACTGCCCTAAACCCTGAAACACCACCCCAGCACGACCACCTACACTGCCCGAACACCACTGCACTGCCCTAAACCCTGAAACACCAGCCCCAGCACAACCCCCTACTCTGCCCGAACACCACTACTCTGCCCTAAACCCTGGAACACCACCCCCAGCAAGGCCCCCTACACTGCCTGAACACCACAGCACTAAAACCTGAAACACTACCCCCAGCAATACCTCCTACACTGCCCAAACACCAATGCACTGCCCTACACCCTGAAACACCATCCCCAGCACGACCCCCTACACTGCCCGAACACCACTGCACTGCCCTAAACCCTGAAACACCAGCCCCAACACGACCCCCTACGCTGCCCGAGCACAACTGCACTGCCCAAAACCCTGATACACCAGACCCAGCACGACCCCCTACACTGCTCGAACACCACTGCTCTGCCCTAAACCCTGAAACACCAGCCCCAGCACGACCCCCTGCACTGCCCGAACACCAATGCACTGCCCTAAACCCTGAAACACCACCCCAGCACGACCACCTACACTGCCCGAACACCACTGCACTGCCCTAAACCCTGAAACACCAGCCCCAGCACAACCCCCTACACTGCCCGAACACCACTGCCCTAAACCCTGAAACACCAGACCCAGCACGACCCTCTGCACTGCCCGAACACCAATGCCCTGCCCTAAGCCCTGAAACATCAGCCCCAGCATGACCACCTACACTGCCCAGAAACCCCTGCACTGCCCTAAACCCTGAAACACCAGCCCCAGCACAACCCCCTACACTGCTTGAACACCACTGCACTGCCCTAAACCCTGAAACACCAGCCCCAGCACGACCCTCTGCACTGCCCGAACACCAATGCTCTGCCCTAAGCCCTGAAACACCAGCCCCAGCATGACCACCTACACTGCCCAGAAACCCCTGCACTGCCCTAAACCCTGAAACACCAGCCCCAGCACAACCCCCTTCTCTGCCCGAACACCACTGCACTGCCCTAAACCCTGAAACACCACCCCACCAAGACTCCCAACACTGCCCGAGCACCACTACACTAAACCCTGAAACACCACCCCCCGCAAGACCACCTACACTGCCAGAACACCTCTGCTCTAAACCCTGAAACACCACCGCAACAAGACCCCCTAAACTGCCCGAACACCACTGCACTGCCCTAAACACCACCCCTAGCATGACCCCCTACTCTGCCCGAAAACAAGTGCTCTAAAACCTGAAACACTACACCCAGCACGACCCCGTACACTGCATGAACACCACTGCTCTGCCCTAAACCCTGAAACACCACCCCCAGCACGACCCCCTACACTGCCTGAAAACCACTGCACTGCAGTGCCCTAAACCCTGAAACACCCCCCCGCACGACCCCCTACACTGCCAAAACACCACTGCACTGCCCTAAACCCTGAAACACCACCCCCCTGCACGACCCCTACACTGCCCGAACACTACTGCACTGCCCTAAACCCTGAAATACCACCCCCCGCACGACCCCCTACACTGCCCAAACACCACTGCACTGTCCTAAATCGAGAAACTCCAGCCCCAGCACGACCCCTTACACTAACCAAAGACCACTGCACTACCCTAAACCCTAAAACACTATCCCCTGGATGACCCCTTACACTACCCAAAGACCACTGTACTACTCTAAACCCTAAAACACTGCCCCCACATGACCCCCTACACTACCCAAACACCACTGCTTTACAATAAATCCTAAAACACGACCCCCTACACAACACAAACACCGCTGCACTACCCTAAACCCTAAAACACTACCCCCAGCACTACCCCCTACACTACACGAACACAACTGTACTACCCTAAACCGTAAAACACTATCCCCTACACTACACAAACACCACTGCACTACCCTAAACCCTAAAACACTACCCGCAGCAGTACCCCCTACACTACCCAAACACCATTCCACTACCCTAAACCCTAAAATACTACCCCCAACAGTACCCCCTACACTACCCAAACACCACTGCACTACCCTAAACCCTAAATCTACCCTCAGCACAACACCCTACACTACCCAAATACCACTGCACTACCCTAAACTCTAAATCGCTACCCCCAGCACGACCCCTACACTAGATCACACAACTGCACTACCCTAAAACCTAAAACACTACCCCAGAACGACCCCCTACACTACCCAAACACCACTGCACTACCCTAAACCCTAAACCACTACCCCAGCACGACCCCCTACACTACACCAACACCACTGCACTACCATAAACCCTAAAACACTACCCCAGCACGAACCCCTACATTACCCAAACACCACTGCACTTCCCTAAACCCTAAAACATTACCCCCAGCATGACCCACTACAGTACACAAACACCACTGCACTGCCCTAAACCCTGAAGCACTACAACCAGTACGACCCCCTACACTGCCCGAACACCACTGTGCGGCCCTAAACCCTGAAACACCACCCCCAGCAAGACCCCCTACACTGCCTGAACACCACTGTGCTGCCTTAAACCCTGAAACACCCCCCCAGCAAGACCGTCTACACTGCCCGAACACCACTGCACTGCCCTAAACCCTGAAACACCACCCCTAGCAAGATCCCCTACACTGCGCGAACACCACTGCCCTAAACCCTGTAATAACACCCCCAGCAAGACCAACTACACTGCACGAACACCACTGCACTATACCCTGAAACACCACCCCAGCTTGACCCCCTACACTGCCCGAACACCACTGCACTAAATCCTGAAACACCACCCCCAGCAAGACTTCCTACACTTCCAAAGACCACTGCACTGCCCTAAAACCTGAAACACCGCCCCCTGCACAAACCCTCACACTGCCAGAACACCACTGCACTGCCCTAAACCCTGAAACACCACCCCAGCATGACCCCCTACACTGCCCGAACACCACTGGACTGTCCTAAACCCTAAACACCACCCCCAGCATGACCCCCTACTCTACCCGAACACGACTACTCTGCCCTAAACCCTAAAACACCAACTCCAGCACGACCCCCTACACTGCCCGAACACCACTGCACTGCCCTAAACCCTAAACACCACCCCCAGAATGACCCCCCACTTTGCCCGAACACCACTGCACTTCCCTAAACCCTGAAACACCACCCCCTGCACGACACTCTACACTGCCCGAACACCACTGCACTGCCCTAAACGCTGAAACACCACCCCAGCATGACCCCCTACACTGCCCGAGCACCACTGCACTGCCCTAAACCCTAATCACCACCCTCAGCATGACCCCCTTCTCTGCCTGAACACCACCACTCTTCCCTAAACCCTAAAACACCACCCCCAGCCCAACCCCCTACACTGACTGAACACCACTGCACAGCCATAAACCCTAAACACCACCCCCAGCACAACCCCTACTCTGCCGAAACACCACTGCTCTGCCCTAAACACTAAAACACTACCCCCAGGATGACCCCCTACACTGCTCGACTACCACTGCTCTGTCCTAAACCCTGAAACACTACCACCAGCATGACCCCTACACTTCCAGAACACCACTGCTCTGCCCTAAACTCTGAAACACTACCCCAAGTGCGACCCCCTACACTGCCCGAACACTATTGCACTGCCCTAATCCCGGAAACACCAGCCCCAGCGTGAACCCCTACACTGCCCGAACACCAGTGCACTGCCCTACACTCTGAAACACCACCCCCGCACGACCCCCTAAACTGCCCGAACACCACTGCATTGCCCTAAACCCGGAAACACCACCCCGCATGACCCACTACACTGCCCAAACACCACACCACTGCCTTAAACCCTGAAACACCACCCCGCACGACCTCCTACACTGCCCGAACACCACTGCACTGCCCAAAACTCTGAAACACCACCCCCCACGACCCCTACACTGCCCGAACACCACTGCACTGCCCTAAACCCTGAAACACCACATCCCCGCACAGCCCCATACACTGCCCAAACACCTCTGCACTGCCCTAAACCCTGAAACACCACCCCCAGCAAGACCCCCTGCACTGCCCGAACACCACTGCCCTAAACCCTGAAACACCACCCTAGCAAGACCCCGCACACTGCCAGAACACCACTGCACTGCCCTAAACCCTGAAACACCACCCCCTGCACAACCCCCCACACTGCCCGAACACCACTGAACTGCCCTAAACTCTGAAACACCACCCCCTGCATGGCCCCCTACACTGCCCGAACACCACTGCACTGCCCTACACTCTGAAACACCACCCCCGCACGACCCCCTAAACTGCCCGAACACCACTGCATTGCCCTTAACCCGGAAACACCACCCCCGCATGACCCACTACACTGCCCAAACACCACACCACTGCCTTAAACCCTGATACACCACCCCCGCACGACCTTCTACACTGCCCGAACACCACTGCACTGCCCAAAACTCTGAAACACCACCCCCATGACCCCTACATTGCCCGAACACCACTGCACTGCCCTAAACCCTGAAACACCACATCCCCGCACAGCCCCATACACTGCCCAAACACCTCTGCACTGCCCTAAACCCTGAAACATCACCCCCAGCAAGACCCCCTGCACTGCCCGAACACCACTGCCCTAAACCCTGAAACACCACCCTAGCAAGACCCCGCACACTGCCAGAACACCACTGCACTGCCCTAAACCCTGAAACACCACCCCCTGCACAACCCCCCACACTGCCCGAACACCACTGAACTGCCCTAAACTCTGAAACACCACCCCCTGCATGGCCCCCTACACTGCCCGAACACCACTGCACTGCCCTACACTCTGAAACACCACCCCCGCACGACCCCCTAAACTGCCCGAACACCACTGCATTGCCCTTAACCCGGAAACACCACCCCCGCATGACCCACCACACTGCCCAAACACCACACCACTGCCTTAAACCCTGATACACCACCCCCGCACGACCTTCTACACTGCCCGAACACCACTGCACTGCCCAAAACTCTGAAACACCACCCCCATGACCCCTACATTGCCCGAACACCACTGCACTGCCCTAAACCCTGAAACACCACATCCCCGCACAGCCCCATACACTGCCCAAACACCTCTGCACTGCCCTAAACCCTGAAACATCACCCCCAGCAAGACCCCCTGCACTGCCCGAACACCACTGCCCTAAACCCTGAAACACCACCCTAGCAAGACCCCGCACACTGCCAGAACACCACTGCACTGCCCTAAACCCTGAAACACCACCCCCTGCACAACCCCCCACACTGCCCGAACACCACTGAACTGCCCTAAACTCTGAAACACCACCCCCTGCATGGCCCCCTACACTGCCCGAACACCACTGCACTGCCCTAAACCCTGAAACATACCCCAGCATGACCCCCTACACTGCCCGAACACCACTGCACTGCCCTAAACCCTAAACACCACCCTCAGCATGACCCCCTACTCTGCCCGAACACCACTACTCTGCCCTAAACCCTAAAACACCCCCCCTAGCACAACCCCACTGTTGGACCTGCGATGGCCAAGCCCAGCACAAAGGGGGGTAGCTTGGCTCGAGTGACAAGGCGGTAGAAGGCTGTTGTGTTAAGCCGGCTATGACAAAATAATAACTCCCTGCACACCACATAAAAAGAAGGACACCACACCACTGTTATAGAAAAATACGTTTTGTTTATGTAAAAGTTCTCTGGGTTGGAAGAAGTTCAATTAGTTAATCACATTCACCTTTCTTACATGGGTTTGATTAGCTGTGTACTGGTTGCGTAGGAATAAATGGTTGGACTCTAATAAATAAATATACTGGATAAATATCAGGATTCAATACATTTGGAATAAATATCAGCAATGACTGGAATAAATATCAGCAAAACATCACAGTTGCATAGCAAGTTATATACCGATCGTTTCACATAAATATCTCAGGGTCATACTGGTATCGCTGCCACCAATTAATCACTTTCAGGGTAAACACATTTAGATTGCCATTTAATGCGGAATGCGCGCTCTTACAGTTTTTGAAGTGTTCACAGGTTCGGGCTCTCTGGGCACAAGATACTCGTGATAATCCTTTAGTTGCACTTAAAGCATATTGCGCGTGTATCTGGAAGATAAAGACATACAATGACTACGGCAATTACACTCCGCGGCCAGCCGGTTTAATACTACTGTGGCCGGAGGAGTCTTTGCGCTTCTGTCAACGCAGGCGGGGTCTCCGAAGGCGGCTTCAGTTCACGAGTCCTCAGACCGTCGAACGGGCTGCCGGAGGGGTCAAACTACCTGCGCGCACAGTTCAAAATTGGAGCCGCACCTCAGTCCCGGAACAATGCGGCAACTTCAGGGGAAGAGATGGTCCCACCTCACTTTAGCTGCGCCAGAAAGCGCTCCAGTCAGTATGGCCCTTCTCCCAAGGGCGAAGGGGGGTTCCAGGGGCTCCGCGATCCTCCCTCCGATCTCACTCACGGGGGGGCTCCCGCCCACAACAACAGTCCCCAAGTCACTCGGGCAGGGCAGAGACGGTACTCTCGCCCAAATGAAGGCCAGCCTTTCCCCGCCCCAGCGCAGCACCTCACCTTCTGTCCACGATCAGCGCTTCGACGGCGGTGGGTTCGGAGACGTCCGAACGCCCGCCAGGAGGCACTTAAGTTGAAGGGGCCCTGTCAAGGGTCGCAGTCGCGATCTCACCACTGGGGGAGGCGGGGAGGCTCTAACTATGGCCAAAGTCTCTGAGGGGCAATTGGGCACTCGCTGGCCAGGCGCTGAAGGCGAGAGGTCACTGCTCGCGCTTCTGACTGGAACGCCAGTCAGGGTCCACGCCAACAACCTCGGCTGTACTTCTGCCTGTGCTATCAGCTGCCTCAGGGGGGGGAACAGGGCAGGTGTCAATCTGGTGTCAAGTCCTCTTCTATGTTTCTTCTCTTCTCCACTTTTTCTCATCATGGCCGCCAGGGACTGGGCCTTTTATAGCCAGTGCCCTGGGGTGCCAGCACGAGCCAGAAGGTTCTAGAACCTTCCCTGGCTGTGTCAATGACATGGCCCTTCCAAGGTGTCTTTTTGGTCATTAGGAGCCACCATACTGGGCTTCCTAAGGCAGCCATTTTGTGTACTTGTAACTTCTGAGGGGATTCCTGTCAGGTTTGCAGATTACACAGTGCGCCAAAACCTCCAAAGGGTCAGAGGTCAGAAGGACTCCAATGGGAGTCACTCTCATAGGGGACAATGGTGTCCACCATTTTAGGGTTGACAACCTCAGTGTGTAATGCCACCGGTTCCGTCAGGCGCCTTGTACATAGGTGCCAGGAACTTGGTGAGCAACTGAGCGTCAAGGAGCATCTAGCCCCATGGGACAACACACAAAAAGGTCCTGGTAGACAAATAAAAAGCGACAAATTTTAGGAGGCACGGGGGAACAAAATAAATCATGGTGTGAGGGGACTCTCAGAAGCAGACAGGTCTAACACGCGTCCCCCTAGCTGAAAGTGGGGAGAGCTACCCAACCCCTTGGGAGTCCTCAACACTAAGGCGGAAATACCTGGAGAGACCATCTGCATTGGCGTGGTCAGCTCCGGGCCGATGTTCCACCCGAAAGTCCATTCCCTGTAGGGAGATAGACCACCTCAACAGTTTTGGGTTTTCCCCCTTCATCTGCATGAGCCAACGAAGGGGTCGGTGGTCTGTCTGAACCAAGAAGTGCGAACCAAACAGGTATGGTCGCAGCTTCTTCAGTGCCCAGACCACCGCAAAGGCTTCCCGCTCAATGGTACTCCATCTCTGTTCCCGGAGAAGTAGTCTCCGTGACAGGAAGGTCACGGGCTGATCCAGACCCTCTTCATTGAGTTGCGATAGCACCGCTCCAATGCCATTGTCGGATGCATCTGTCTGGACAATGAACTCCTTCGAGAAGTCTGGAGCCTTCAAAACTGGAGCGTTGCACAATGCCTGTTTCAGAGTGTCGAAGGCTCGTTGGCAAGCCTCGGTCCAGATGACTCTCCTGGGTTGCTTCTTGGCCGTGAGTTCAGTAAGGGGAGCCACGATAGTGCCATACCCCTTCACGAACCGTCTGTAGTAACCTGTGAGGCCCAGGAAGGCTCGGACCTCAGTCTGGGTCTTGGGGGGTTCCCAGGCCACGATTGCCTCAATCTTTGCCTGAAGGGGTTGCACCGTTCCCCGGCCCACCAAGTGACCTAAGTACACCACCGACCCCTGCCCAATCTGACACTTGCTGGCCTTGATCGTCAGACCAGCTTGTTCCAGGGCCTGGAGAACGTCTTGCAGGTGCTGCAAGTGATCCTCCCAACTGCTACTGAAGACAGCAATGTCGTCAAGGTAAGCAGCAGAGAAGGATTCCTTCCCAGTGAGGATCATGTTCACCAGCCGCTGGAAGGTTGAAGGAGCGTTCTTGAGCCCAAAGGGCATCACACAGAACTGGTAGTGTCCATCAGGTGTGGAGAAGGCTGACCTTTCCCTCGCTCCACCAGTCATAGGAATCTGCCAGTACCCTGCTGTGAGGTCAATGGTACTCAGATATTGGGCAGCTCCCAACCGGTCAATTAGTTCATCCGCCCGAGGGATCGGATGAGCATCGGTCTTCGTGACCGAATTAAGTCCTCGATAGTCCACGCAGAATCGCAATTCTGGCGTGGTGCCAGGTGGTGCAGCTTTAGGAACTAAAACCACCGGGCTAGACCAAGGGCTATTTGAAGGTTTAATAACTCCGAGCTCCAGCATCTTAGCTACTTCACTTCGGATGCTGGCCTTCACCTTGTCCGACAGCCGGTAAGACTTAGACTTCACAGGTGGGCTGTCGCCGGTGTCCACGTCATGAACACACAGATGGGTCTTACCCGGGACAAGGGAGAACAGAGGAGAGAATGACCCCAGAACCTGGCGGCATTCCTCCTGCTGCTCCGGAGTTAGGGATGGTGAGAGTTTCACTCCCTCCAATGACCCATCCTTTTCTTGAGACGCCAACAGGTCGGGGAGAGGCTCAGTGTCCTCTTCCTCCGATCCATCAGTCACCAGGATCAACATGACTTCGGGCCTCTCATAGTGGGGCTTGAGGCGATTGGCATGCAGCACCCGACGTGGATGCCGTGGGGTCTTGACGTCCACCAGGTAGGTAGACTTGCCCATCTTTTCCAATACCTCATATGGGCCTGTCCAACGGTCCTGAAGAGCGCTTAGCTCTCCCGGTTCCATCACCCACACCTTCTGTCCAGGCTCCAGCTCCACTGGGTGAGCGTTGTGGTCATACCACGCTTTCATCACTGCCTGGCTGGCTTCCAAGTTGTCAGAAGCTTGCTTCCACAACTTAGCCATTTGGCTCCGGAAGGCCAGCATATAGCTCACCACGTCCTGGGGAACTTTCCGGGGAGACTTTTCCCATGAGTCCCTCACCAGGCTGAGAGGTCCACGTAGAGGGTGCCCATACAGAAGCTCGAAGGGGCTAAAACCCACTCCCTTCTGTGGCACTTCCCTGTAGGAAAAAAGTAAGCAGGGTAGGAGGACGTCCCATTTCCTCCGCAGGCTTTCGGGTAGACTTCTGATCATACCCTTCAACATCTTGTTGAACCTTTCCACAAGGCCATTGGCCTGTGGGTGATAAGGAGTGGTGAACCGGTAGGTCACTCCACACTCCTTCCACATTGCCCGCATGTATGCTGACATGAAGTTGGTCCCCCTATCAGACACAACTTCCTTGGGGAAACCCACTCGGGTAAAGATCACCATCAGGGCCTTTGCCACCACCGGTGCAGTGATGGTTCTCAGAGGAATTGCCTCTGGATACCTTGTGGCATGATCCACCAGTACCAGGATAAACCTGTGACCGGATGTTGTCGGTGGATCTAAGGGCCCAGCAATGTCGATGCCCACCCTTTCAAAGGGGGTGCCAACGACGGGAAGTGGTTCCAGGGGAGCCTTCAGCTTCGTCCCTGTTTTCCCACTGGCTTGGCATGACACACACGACTGACAATATGCGTCGGACGCCACCCTCATTCGAGGCCAATAAAAGTGGGGGACAAGCCTGGCAAAGGTCTTGTCCTGACCCAAGTGTCCTGCCAAGGGAATCTCATGAGCCAACTCTAACAGGAAGGCTCGGTAACACTGTGGGACTACCAGGGCCCGTGAAAATCTGTGCACTGGCGCCCTGGGATCACTGTAGAGGAGGCCATCCTCCCAGTAAATACAATAGTTCCCAGACTCGTTACCCGCTGCTTGGGCTTCAGCCTGTTGCCTCAGACCCTTGAGGGTGGGACATTCCCTTTGTCCCCTGCTCAGTTCCTCCCTGGACGGACCTCCCTCCACTCGCCAATCAGCGGGGATAGGTAAGTTCTCCAACGGAACCATGTCCTCCTCCGTGGACTCCGGGTCCACCTCCGTAGGTGGCCTATCCGTCTCACGGGGCACGGACGTCGAGGCAGGCTCCTCCTGTCCTCGGCATGCTCCCTCATCAGCAGCTACGGGGTGGGCCATTGTTCCAGACTCCGACCCCTGCGACTTCTCCTCCCGAGCAGTTGCCGACCTGGTACTCACGCAGGCCCAATCAGGTGTACCCAGCATCTCCGAATGGGTCCGGTATTCCACCTCCTTCCAAGCATTGTGCTCCATATCATTGCCCAGCAAACAATCGACTGGCACGGCGGGGCTTACGGCGACTCGAAGTGGACCTGCAACCCCTCCCCACTCAAAGGGAACCTCGGCCACAGGATAGTGGCCCATTCTGCCGTCAGCCAGTGCGGCTGGATGAAGTACGCCCGGAACCACCTGCTCCGAGGACACCAGTTGACTCCTTACCATAGTCATACTGGCTTCTGTATCTCTCAGAGCTTCCCCTCTATGGCTATTGATGGTGACCCACTGCCCATACTTGGTAGTATTCGAGGGCACCTGGATCTTTGGAACCATCTCCCGATCACCCAGGGACACTAAGGTGACTCCCGCCCACTCCCTTCCCTCACTTAAGGGCATCTCCTCTCCGAGCGCTACACTAGCAACTCCCGGGGCCTTTCCTCCAGCGGGAGGGGGTGGTCTCTTTGGGCATTTCTGGTCTCCTTTGTAATGTCCAATACCACCGCACTCAAAGCAATGGACAACCCTTGGCTGCTGACTCTGGCCAGGGTTAGGGTTCTTCTGCGGGTTAGCCTTAGAGTTGGAAAAGGTGTTTTTCCCCTTAAAGTTATTTTGGGGGCCTTTGGAGAACTCCTGTTTCTTGTTATCTCCCCCCTCTTTCCTTAGGGGAGCGCCCTGTCCGGACTTCTGAGAATCTCCTCCAGTCCCCTTCGTGGACACTCGGGTACTTGCCCAAATGTCCGCCTCCTCAGCAAGCTTACGGGGGCAAGTAAGTTTGCTGTCTACCAGGTGTTGCCTCAGCTCGGGAAGGCATTTCTCGAGTAGATGCTCCTTGAGGATTAAGTCATACAACCCTTGATAGTCCTCCACCTCACTACCTTGGACCCACCCTTCCAGGGCTTTCTTGGCAAAATCCAGGAAGTCAACCCAATTTTGTGAGCTCAGCTTGTGGCTACCCCTAAACCTTTGCCGGTATTTCTCCGGGGTCAACCCAAACTTCCTAATGAGCGCCACCTTCATGGCGGGGTAGTCTACCTGTTCCTCCCGGTCTAGGGCCAATAGGGCATCCCTTCCTGTCGGAGGCATGTACCGGTATAATCCACCACCCCAGTGCTTCTCATGGATCCCATGGGCTCTTAAGGAGACCTCATAGGCTGCCAGCCACTTGGCTATGTCGTCCCCAGCGGAATAACTGGCGACTACGTCCTTTGGTAAATGGGGCCTGGGCTCCCTGGCAATTTCCTTGGACTCAACACCCCCCGAAGTATTGTTAATGGTCTTGAGGTCGAGTTCTCGTAACTTGAACTCATGTTCCATCCTCCTCCCTTCCATCTCCAGCTTGGCCAACTCCCACCTTAACTGTCTTTCCTCTTTCCTGTCGGCTAACTCGGTTTCTGATAACCCTCTTGATGACACACTACTGCCCTCCCGTGAGGCTACCTTGGGGCTGATAGACATCGCACCCACCCCCAGGGGACATTCTGCAATCATCTCCCTGACAGTTTCCCTGTCTGATTCCTCCTCCTCTACCGTTCCCTCCGTGTGTGCTTCCACCCAGGCTCGCAGACTAGTACGGAGCTCCTCTCTCTTGGCTCCTCTCCTAACGAACACTCCCCTTTCCTGACAGAACTCCCTGAGCTGTGCCACAGTATAGGTCTCCAGCTCTGACATTTTGAATTCCATTTTTGTCAGTTGAAAGGGTGGACCACCACCCCGAAGTAGGTTATGAAGATAGGAACTTCCTCTGAGGATCACCTCCACCCACCTCCAGGAAAGAATTTTAAAAAACAAAATCACAGAATTAGAAGGCCGCTGGGAGAATACTCCGGGTGTGTACCTGTGATGCACACTGAATTATTATGAGGTTCACAACAGCACGGCTCGTAATCCCAACTGCTGCCACCAATTTTATGTTGGACCTGCGATGGGCAAGCCCAGCACAAAGGGGGGTAGCTTGGCTCGAGTGACAAGGCGGTAGAAGGCTGTTGTGTTAAGCCGGCTATGACCAAATAATAACTCCCTGCACACCACATAAAAAGAAGGACACCACACCACTGTTATAGAAAAATACGTTTCGTTTATGTAAAAGTTCTCTGGGTTGGAAGAAGTTCAATTAGTTAATCACATTCACCTTTCTTACATGGGTTTGATAAGCTGTGTACTGGTTGCGTAGGAATAAATGGTTGGACTCTAATAAATAAATATACTGGATAAATATCAGGATTCAATACATTTGGAATAAATATCAGCAATGACTGGAATAAATATCAGCAAAACATCACAGTTGCATAGCAAGTTAGATACCGATCGTTTCACATAAATATCTCAGGGTCATACTGGTATCGCTGCCACCAATTAATCACTTTCAGGGTAAACACATTTAGATTGCCATTTAATGCGGAATGCGCGCTCTTACAGTTTTTGAAGTGTTCACGGGTTCGGGCTCTCTGGGCACAAGATACTCGTGATAATCCTTTAGTTGCACTTAAAGCATATTGCGCGTGTATCTGGAAGATAAAGACATACAATGACTACGGCAATTACACTCCGCGGCCAGCCGGTTTAATACTACTGCGGCCGGAGGAGTCTGTGCGCTTCTGTCAACGCAGGCGGGGTCTCCGAAGGCGGCTTCAGTTCACGAGTCCTCAGACCGTCGAACGGGCTGCCGGAGGGGTCAAACTACCTGCGCGCACAGTTCAAAATTGGAGCCGCACCTCAGTCCCGGAACAATGCGGCAACTTCAGGGGAAGAGACGGTCCCACCTCACTTTAGCTGCGCCAGTAAGCGCTCCAGTCAGTATGGCCCTTCTCCCAAGGGCGAAGGGGGGTTCCAGGGGCTCCGCGATCCTCCCTCCGATCTCACTCACGGGGGGGCTCCCGCCCACAACAACAGTCCCCAAGTCACTCGGGCAGGGCAGAGACGGTACTCTCGCCCAAATGAAGGCCAGCCTTTCCCCGCCCCAGCACAGCACCTCACCTTCTGTCCACGATCAGCGCTTCGACGGCGGTGGGTTCGGAGACGTCCGAACGCCCGCCAGGAGGCACTTAAGTTGAAGGGGCCCTGTCAAGGGTCGCAGAGGCGGGGAGGCTCTAACTATGGCCAAAGTCTCTGAGGGGCAATTGGGCACTCGCTGGCCAGGCGCTGAAGGCGAGAGGTCACTGCTCGCGCTTCTGACTGGAACGCCAGTCACGGTCCACGCCAACAACCTCGGCTGTACTTCTGCCTGCGCTATCAGCTGCCTCAGGGGGGGGAACAGGGCAGGTGTCAATCTGGTGTCAAGTCCTCTTCTATGTTTCTTCTCTTCTCCACTTTTTCTCATCATGGCCGCCAGGGACTGGGCCTTTTATAGCCAGTGCCCTGGGGTGCCAGCACGAGCCAGAAGGTTCTAGAACCTTCCCTGGCTGTGTCAATGACATGGCCCTTCCAAGGTGTCTTTTTGGTCATTAGGAGCCACTGGGCTTCCTAAGGCAGCCATTTTGTGTACTTGTAACTTCTGAGGGGATTCCTGTCAGGTTTGCAGGTTACACAGAGTGCGCCAAAACCTCCAAAGGGTCAGAGGTCAGAAGGACTCCAATGGGAGTCACTCTCATAGGGGACAATGGTGTCCACCATTAAAGGGTTGACAACCTCAGTGTGTAATGCCACCGGTTCCGTCAGGCGCCTTGTACATAGGTGCCAGGAACTTGGTGAGCAACTGAGCGTCAAGGAGCATCTAGCCCCATGAGACAACACACAAAAAGGTCCTGGTAGACAAATAAAAAGCGACAAATTTTAGGAGGCACGGGGGAACAAAATAAATCATGGTGTGAGGGGACTCTCAGAAGCAGACAGGTCTAACACCCACACACTGCCCGAACACCACTGCACTGCCCTAAACACTGAAACACCACCCCCTGCACAACCCCCCACACTGCCAGAACACCACTGCACTGCCCTAAACCCTGAAACCCCGCCCAGCAAAACCCCCTACACTGCACAAACACCACTGCGCTGCCCTAAACCCTGAAACACCACACCCAGCAAGACCCCCTACACTGCCCAAACACCACTGCGCTGCCCTAAACCCTGAAACACCCACCCAGCAAGACCCCCTAAACTGCCCAAACACCACTGCGCTGCCCTAAACCCTGAAACACCACCCCCAGCAAGATCCCCTACACTGCCCAAACACCACTGCCCTAAACTCTGCAATACCACCCCAGCAAGACCCCCTACACTGCACGAACACCACTGCGCTGCCCTAAACCCTGAAACACCACCCCCAGCATGACCCTCTACACTGCCTGAAAACCACTGCACTGCAGTGCCCTAAACCCTGAAACACCCCCCCGCACGACCACCTACACTGCTGAAACACCACTGTACTGCCCTAAACCCTGAAACACCTCCACCTGCACAACCCCCTACACTGCCCGAACACTACTGCACTGCCCTAAACCCTGAAATACCACCCCCCGCACGACCCCCTACACTGCCCAAACACCACTGCACTGTCCTAAATCCTGAAACTCCAGCCCCAGCACGACCCCTTACACTACCCAAAGACCACTGCACTACCCTAAACCCTAAAACACTATCCCCAGGTTGACCCCTTACACTACCCAAAGACCACTGTACTACTCTAAACCCTAAAACACTGCCCCCACATGACCCCCTACACTACCCAAACACCACTGCTTTACAATAAATCCTAAAACACGACCCCCTACACAACACAAACACCGCTGCACTACCCTAAACCCTAAAACACTACCCCCAGCACTACCCCCTACACTACACGAACACAACTGTACTACCCTAAACCCTAAAACACTATCCCCTACACTACACAAACACCACTGCACTACCCTAAACCCTAAAACACTACCCGCAGCAGTACCCCCTACACTACCCAAACACCATTGCACTACCCTAAACCCTAAAACCCTACCCCCAACAGTACCCCCTACACTACCCAAACACCACTGCACTACCCTAAACCCTAAATCTACCCTCAGCACAACCCCCTACACTACCCAAACACCACTGCACTACCCTAAACCCTAAAACACTACCCCAGCACGACCCCCTACACTACACCAACACCACTGCACTACCATAAACCCTTAAACACTACCCCAGCACGAACCCCTACATTACCCAAACACCACTGCACTTCCCTAAACCCTAAAACATTACCCCCAGCATGACCCACTACAGTACACAAACACCACTGCACTGCCCTAAACCCTGAAACACTACAACCAGTACGACCCCCTACACTGCCCGAACACCACTGTGCGGCCCTAAACCCTGAAACACCACCCCCAGCATGACCCCCTACACTGCCCGAACACCACTGTGCTGCCTTAAACCCTGTAACACCCCCCCCAGCAAGACCGTCTACACTGCCCGAACACCACTGCACTGCCCTAAACCCTGAAACACCACCCCTAGCAAGATCCCCTACACTCAATCAATCAATCATGGAATTTATATCGCGCACTACTCACCCGGAAGGGTCTCAAGGCGCTTGGGGAAGGGGGTCTGTTACTGCTCGAACAGCCAGGTCTTGAGCTGTTTCCTGAAGGCCAGGTGGTCCTGGGTCAGCCGCAGGTGGACGGGTAGGGAGTTCCAAGTCTTAGCCACCAGGTAGGAGAAGGATCTTCCTCCGGCGGTGGCTCTCTGTATGCGAGGGACGACGGCGAGGGCGAGGTTCGCGGAACGTAGCTGGCGGGTGGGCGTGTAGAAGGTGAGGCGGTCGTTGAGGTACCCTGGGCCCAGGTCGTGGAGGGATTTGTGTGCGTGGGTGAGGAGTCTTAATGTGATCCTCTTGTTGACAGGGAGCCAGTACAGGTCTCTCAGGTGGCACGAGATGTGGCTGCGTCGGGGGACGTCCAGGATGAGTCGGGCGGAGGCGTTCTGGATACGCAGAAGTCTTTTCTGAAGCTTGGCTGTTGTACCGGCGTAGAGGGTTTTTCCGTAGTCTAGTCTGCTGGTGACGAGAGCCTGGGTGACCGTCTTCCTGGTCTCGGTCGGGATCCATCGGAAGATCTTCCGGAGCATGCGGAGGTTGTGGAAGCAAGCTGAGGAGACGGCGTTGACTTGTCTGGTCATCGATAGGGAGGAGTACAGGATGACTCCCAAGCTGCGTGCATGGTCCGTTGGTTTGGGTGCGGTGCCTAGTGCCGGAGGCCACCAGGAGTCGTCCCATGCGGAGGGCGATGGTCCCAGGATGAGGACTTCTGTCTTGTCCGTGTTCAATTTCAGGCGGCTGATGTTCATCCATTCAGCGACGTCTGTCATCCCTTCGTGTAGGCTGGCTTTGGCAGTGTCGGGGTCTCTGGAGAGGGAGAGAATCAGCTGGGTGTCATCGGCGTAGGAAATGATGTTGAGGTTGTGTTGGCGTGCGATGGCAGCGAGGGGTTTCATGTAGATGTTGAAGAGAGTGGGGCTGAGCGACGATCCTTGCGGGACGCCGCAGATGACTTCGGTGGCCTCGGAGCGGAACGGAGGGAGGTGTACTCTCTGTGTTCTGCCGGAGAGGTATGAGATGATCCATTCCAGAGCCTTCCCTTGGATGCCGGTTTCGTTGAGGCATTGGACTAGTGTGCGGTGGCAGACAGTGTCAAATGTTGCGGAGAGGTCTAGGAGGATGAGTGCCGCTGTTTCACAGTTGTCGAGCAGGGCTCGGATGTCGTCGGTGGCTGCGATGAGGGTGGTCTCGGTGCTGTGGTTGGCTCTGAATCCGGACTGCGATGGGTCGAGGGATCCGTTCGTCTCGAGGAAGGCTGCCAGTTGCTTGTTGACGACCTTCTCGATGACTTTGGCAGGGAAAGGAAGGAGCGAGATGGGGCGGAAGTTCTTGAGGTCGGTCGGGTCCGCTGTTGGTTTCTTCAGCAGAGCGCTGAGCTCGGCGTGCTTCCAGCTCTCCGGGAAGGTGGCTGTGTTGAAGGAGGTGTTGATGATGTCTCGGAGGTGGGGTGCGATGGTAGAGGCGGCCTTGTTGAAGACATGATGGGGGCACGGGTCGGTCGGAGATCCGGAGTGGATGGTGTTCATCATGCGTGACGTGTCTTCGGGGGTCACCTCGGTCCATGTCTGGAGGGTGGCGGCGGGGTGCGTAGGTTCGACCGATGGGTGCGGGGGTGGAATGCCAAAGCTGTTGTGGATGTCGGCGATCTTGCGGTGGAAGTACGAGGCGAGGGAGTCGCAGAGGTCCTGTGAGGGAGTGATGTCGTTGTTGCCGGTGCTGGGTTTGGAGAACTCCTTGATGATGTTGAAGAGCTCCTTGCTGTCATGGGCGTTCTTGTCTAGTTGTTCCTTCAGAGATTTCTTCTTGGTGGTGCGGATGAGCTGGTGATGTCTGCGAGTGGCGAGTTTGAGTGCGGTCATGTTGTCGGCGGTTTTGTTGAGGAGCCAGGCCTTCTCGAAGGTGCGGCAGGCCTTCTTGGAGTCCTTAAGTTCATCGGTGAACCAGGGGGCCTTCTTGCTTCTGGGCCTGGTGAGTGGGTTCTTCAGTGGGGCGAGGTCGTCGGCACAGGAGGTCAGCCACTGCGTGAGGTCGAGGGCTGCTGTGTTAGGGTCCGTAGTCCTGACAGGTGGGCTCTGGCTGAGGGAGGTGGCGAGCTGGTCGGCGGTGATCTTGCTCCAGTTTCTGTGGGTAACCTGCTTCGGGTGATGGTGGACCGTGTTCTTTCTGAAGCTGAAGTGGACGCAGCTGTGGTCAGTCCAGTGAAGTCCGGTGGAGTGGCTGAAGGTGACGTGTTTGCTAGATGAGAAGAGGGGGTCGAGCGTGTGGCCGGCGTAGTGGGTGGGGGTGTTGACCAGTTGCTGGAGTCCGAGGTTGGCGAGGTTGTCCAGCAGGGCGGTGGTGTTGCGGTCATTGTTGTTCTCCAGGTGGAAGTTGAGGTCCCCGAGGAGGATGTATTCGGCGGAGGGGAGGGCGTGAGGGCTGATGAAGTCCGTGATGTCCTCGCAGAATTGTGCGCGTGGTCCCGGGGGTCTGTAGATGAGGGTGCCTCTGAGGGTAGTCTTGGGGTCGGGGTGGATCTGGAAGTGCAGGTATTCGGCGGCATTGAATACGTCGATGGAGTCAGTCGAGATGCGAATGGTGCTCTTGTGTACGATGGCGATACCTCCTCCGGTCTGGTTGACGCGATCCTTCCTGATGATCTTGTAGCCGTCCGGGATGGCTATGGCGATGTCGGGGGCTGAAGAGTCGTTCATCCAGGTTTCCATGAGGAAGGCGACGTCTGGAGATGCTGTGTCGAGGAGGTTCCAGAGTTCCACGGCGTGTCTGTGGATGGAGCGGATGTTGAGCAGGATGCACTTGAGGTGGTTGCTGTTGTTCGTCCTGATGGGTGCAGTGCCGGGTCGGAGGCAGGAGAAGTTGCAGGATCGGCAGGCGAAGGGTCCATGGGTGCGTCGCGGGGATGCTCGGTAGCACCCGGGGGCTCGGGCGGTGTTGAGTGCGATGAGTGTGGCGGCATCATAGGTCCTGCAGGGGGGCTGGCGGATGCGGGGGCCAGGGGGTCAGGCGCTGGGCGCGGTCCAGGCGCGGACGGGCGCAGACGGGCTTACCTTTGGCGCACCTTCGGCACTCAATCGGCGCTCCCGCTGCGCGCGTCCGCTGCGCGGTCGCTGAGGGGGCGTCATAAGTAGGTAGCCGGGTGGGAGGGTCGGCTGGGAGGCGGGAGGCTGGGCGACCAATGGGAGGCGGGTCTGGGATCAGCGGCGGGAGGCGCGACTCACCAGGGGCAGCGGCGGCGGGAAAAGGCGCCAAGAAGCTTAGCGTCCGGCGGGGAGCAGGAGGTGTTCCCCACCTGAGGGAGAGAGGCAGCGGCAGCAGGCGGCGGCAGGCAGCAGGCAGCAGTTGGCGTCAGAGCGGAGCAGAGGTAAGGAGCGACCGACTTTGAGGGCACAGTGTACACTGCGCGAACACCACTGCCCTAAACCCTGCAATACCACCCCCAGCAAGACCACCTACACTGCACGAACACCACTGCACTATACCCTGAAACACCACCCCCAGCAAGACTTCCTACACTTCCAAAGACCACTGCACTGCCCTAAAACCTGAAACACTGCCCCCTGCACAAACCCTCACACTGCCCGAACACCACTGCACTGCCTTAAACCCTAAACACCACCCCCAGCATGACCCCCCACTTTGCCCGAACACCACTGCACTGCCCTAAACCCTGAAACACCACCCCCTGCACGACACCCTACACTGCCCGAACACCACTGCACTGCCCTAAACACTGAAACACCACCCTCAGCATGACCCCCTTCTCTGCCTGAACACCACTACTCTTCCCTAAACCCTAAAACACCACCCCCAGCCCAACCCCCTACACTGACCGAACACCACTGCACTGCCCTAAACCCTAAACACCACCCCCAGCACGACCCCTACTCTGCCGAAACACCACTGCTCTGCCCTAAACCCTAAAACACTACCCCCAGGATGACCCCCTACACTGCTCGACTACCACTGCTCTGTCCTAAACCCTGAAACACTACCACCAGCATGACCCCCTACACTGCCAGAGCACCACTGCACTGCCCTAAACCCTAATCACCACCCTCAGCATGACCCCCTTCTCTGCCTGAACACCACTACTCTTCCCTAAACCCTAAAACACCACCCCCAGCCCAACCCCCTACACTGACCGAACACCACTGCACTGCCCTAAACCCTAAGCACCACCCCCAGCACGACCCCTACTCTGCCGAAACACCACTGCTCTGCCCTAAACCCTAAAACACTACCCCCAGGATGACCCCCTACACTGCTCGACTACCACTGCTCTGTCCTAAACCCTGAAACACTACCACCAGCATGACCCCTACACTGCCCGAACACCACTGCTCTGCCCTAAACTCTGAAACACTACCCCAAGTGCGACCCCCTACACTGCCCGAACACTATTGCACTGCCCTAAACCCGGAAACACCAGCCCCAGCGTGACCCCCTACACTGCCCGAACACCAGTGCACTGCCCTACACTCTGAAACACCACCCCCGCATGACCCCCTAAACTGCCCAAACACCACTGCATTGCCCTAAACCCGGAAACACCACCCCCGCATGACCCACAACACTGCCTGAACACCACACCACTGCCTTAAACCCTGAAACACCACCCCCCGCACGACCTCCTACACTGCCCGAACACCACTGCACTGCCCAAAACTCTGAAACACCACCCCCACGACCCCTACACTGCCCGAACACCACTGCACTGCCCTAAACCCTGAAACACCACATCCCCGCACAGCCCCATACAATGCCCAAACACCTCTGCACTGCCCTAAACCCTGAAACACCACCCCCAGCAAGACCCCCTGCACTGCCCGAACACCACTGCCCTAAACCCTGAAACACCACCCTAGCAAGACCCCGCACACTGCCAGAACACCACTGCACTGCCCTAAACCCTGAAACACCACCCCCTGCACAACCCCCCACACTGCCCAAACACCACTGAACTGCCCTAAACTCTGAAACACCACCCCCTGCATGGCCCCCTACACTGCCCGAAAACCACTGCACTGCCCTAAACCCTGAAACACACCCCAGCATGACCCCCTACACTGCCCGAACACCACTGCACTGCCCTAAACACTAAACACCACCCTCAGCATGACCCCCTACTCTGCCCGAACACCACTACTCTGCCCTAAACCCTAAAACCCCCCCAGCAAGACCCCCTACACTGCCCGAACACCACTGCGCTGCCCTAAACCCTGAAACACCACACCCAGCAAGACCCCCTACACTGCCCAAACACCACTGCGCTGCCCTAAACCCTGAAACACCCCCCCAGCAAGACCCCCTAAACTGCCCAAACACCACTGTGCTGCCCTAAACCCTGAAACACCACCCCCAGCAAGATCCCCTACACTGCCCGAACACCACTGCCCTAAACCCTGCAATACCACCCCAGCAAGACCACCTACACTGCGCGAACACCACTGCACTAAACCCTGAAACACCACCCCAGCAAGACCCCCTACACAGCCCGAACATCACTGCACTAAACCCTGAAACACCACCCCCAGCAAGACTCCCTACACTTCCAAACACCACTGCACTGCCCTAAACCCTGAAACACCACCCCCTGCACGACCACTCACACTGCCCGAACACCACTGCACTGCCCTAAACCCTGAAACACCACTCCAGCACGACCCCCTACACTGCCCGAACACCACTGGACTGCCCTAAACCCTAAACACCACCCCCAGCATGACCCCCTACTCCACCTGAACACCACTACTCTGCCCTAAACCCTAAAGCACCACCTTCAGCACGACCCCCTACACTGCCCGAACACCACTGCACTGCCCTAAACCCTAAACACCACACCCAGAATGACCCCCTCCTTTGCCCAAACACAACTGCACTGCCCTAAACCCTGAAACACCACCACCTGCATGGCCCCCTCCACTGCCCGAACACCACTACACTGCCCTAAACCCTGAAACACACCCCAGCATGACCCCCTACACTGCCTGAACACCACTGCACTGCCCTAAACCCTAAACACCACCCCCAGCATGACCCCCTACTCTACTCGAACACCACTACTCTGCCCTAAACCCTAAAGCACTACCTCCAGCAGGACCCCCTACACTGCACTGCCCTAAACCCTAAACACCACCCCCAGAATGACCCCCTACTTTACCCGAACACCACTGCACTGCCTTAAACCCTGAAACAATACCCCCTGCATGGCCCCCTACACTGCCAGAACACCACTGCACTGCCCTAAACCCTGAAACACCACCCCAGCATGACCCCCTACACTGCCCGAACACCACTGCACTGCCCTGAACCCTAAACACCACCCTTAGCATGACCCTCTACTCTGCCCGAACACCACTACTCTGCCCTAAACCCTAAAACACCCCCCAGCACAACCCCCCACACTGGCCGAACACCACTGCACTGCCCTAAACCCTACACACCACCCCCAGCACGACCCCCTACACTGCCAGAACACCACTGCACTGCCCTAAACCCTAAAACACCACCCCCAGCAAGACCCCCTACACTGCCCGAACACCACTACTCTTACCTAAACCCTGAAACACCACCCCCAGCAAGACCCCCTACACTGCCCGAACACCACTGCACTAAAACCTGAAACACCACCCTCAGCAAGACCGCCTACACTGCCCGAACACCAATGCACTGCCCTAAACCCTGAAACACCAGCCCCAGCATGACCCCCTACACTGCCCGAACACCACTGCACTGCCCTAAACCCTGAAACACCAGCCCCAACACGACCCCCTATGCTGCCCGAACACAACAGCACTGCCTAAACCCTGATACACCAGACCCTAGCAAGACCACGCACACTGCCCAAACACCACTGCACTGCCCTAAACCATGAAACACAACCCCCTGCACACCCCCCTGCACTGCCCAAACATTAATGCACTGCCCTAAACCCTGAAAACCCAACCCCGCACGATGCCCTAAACTGCCCGAACACCACTGCATTGCCCTAAACCCGGAAACACCACCTCCCGCACGACCTCCTACACTGCCCGAACACCACCGCACTGCCTTAAACCCTGAAACACCACCCCCGCACGACCTCCTACACTGCCCGAACACCACTGCACTGCCCAAAACCCTGAAACACCACCCCCCACGACCCCATACACTGCCCGAACACCAATGCACTGCCCTAAACCCTGAAACGTCATCCCCTGCACAACCCCCACACTGCCAGAACACCACCGGACTGCCCTAAACCCTGAAACCCCCAACAGCAAGACCCCCTACACTGCCCGAACACCACTGTGCTGTCCTAAACCCTGAAACACAACCCTAGCAAGACCCCGCACACTGCCCGAACACCACTGCACTGCCCTAAACCCTGAAACGTCATCCCCTGCACAACCCCCCACACTGCCAGAACACCACCGGACTGCCCTAAACCCTGAAACCCCCACCAGCAAGACCCCCTACACTGCCCGAACACCACTGTGCTGTCCTAAACCCTGAAACACCACCCCCAGCAAGACCCCCTACACTGCCTGAACACCACTGCACTGCCCTAAACCCTGAAACACCACCACCTGCACAACCCCCTGCACTGCCAGAACACCAATGCCCTGCCCTAAACCCTGAAACACCACTCCCCGCACGACCCCCTAAACTGCCCGAACACCACTGCATTGCACTAAACCCGGAAACACCACCCCCGCATGACTCACTACACTGCCCGAACACCACACCACTGCCTTAAACCCTGAAACACCACCCCCCGCACGACCTCCTACACTGCCCGAACACCACTGCACTGCCCAAAACTCTGAAACACCACCCCCCATGACCCCTACACTGCCCGAACACCACTGCACTGCCCTAAACCCTGAAACACCACATCCCCGCACAGCCCCATACACTGCCCGAAAACCTCTGCACTGCCCTAAACCCTGAAACACCACCCCCAGCAAGACCCCCTGCACTGCCCGAACACAACTGCCCTAAACCCTGAAACACCACCCTAGCAAGACCCCGCACACTGCCAGAACACCACTGCACTGCCCTAAACCCTGAAACACCACCCCCTGCACAACCCCCCACAATGCCCGAACACCACTGAACTGCCCTAAACTCTGAAACACCACCCCCTGCATGGCCCCCTACACTGCCCGAACACCACTGCACTGCCCTAAACCCTGAAACACACCACAGCATGACCCCCTACACTGCCCTAACACCACTGCACTGCCCTAAACCCTAAACACCACCCTCAGCATGACCCCCTACTCTGCCCGAACACCACTACTCTGCCCTAAACCCTAAAACACCCCCCCTAGCACAACCCCGCACACTGCCCGAACACCACTGCACTGCCCTAAACACAGAAACACCACCCCCTGCACAACCCCCCACACTGCCAGAACACCACTGCACTGCCCTAAACCCTGAAACACCCCCACCAGCAAGACCCCCTAAACTGCCCAAACACCACTGCGCTGCCCTAAACCCTGAAACAACACCCCCAGCAAGATCCCCTACACTGCCCGAACACCACTGCCCTAAGCCCTGCAATACCACCCCAGCAAGACCACCTACACTGCGCGAACACCACTGCGCTGCCCTAAACCCTGAAACACCACCCCCAGCACGACCCCCTACACTGCCTGAAAACCACTGCACTGCAGTGCCCTAAACCCTGAAACACCCCCCCGCACGACCCCCTACACTGCCGAAACACCACTGCACTGCCCTAAACCCTGAAACACCACCCCCCTGCATGACCACCTACACTGCCCGAACACCACTGCACTGCCCTAAACCCTGAAACACCTCCACCTGCAGGACCCCCTACACTGCCCGAACACTACTGCACTGCCCTAAACCCTGAAATACCACCCCCCACACGACCCTCTACACTGCCCAAACACCACTGCACTGTCCTAAATCCTGAAACTCCAGCCCCAGCACGACCCCTTACACTACCCAAAGACCACTGCACTACCCTAAACCCTAAAACACTATCCCCAGGATGACCCCTTACACGACCCAAAGACCGCTGTACTACTCTAAACCCTAAAACACTGCCCCCACATGACCCCCTACACTACCCAAACACCACTGCTTTACAATAAATCCTAAAACACGACCCCCTACACAACACAAACACCGCTGCACTACCCTAAACCCTAAAACACTACCCCCAGCACTACCCCTACACTACACGAACACAACTGTACTACCCTAAACCCTAAAACACTATCCCCTACACTACACAAACGCCACTGCACTACCCTAAACCCTAAAACACTACCCGCAGCAGTACCCCCTACACTACCCAAACACCATTGCACTACCCTAAACCCTAAAACACTACCCCCAACAGTACCCCTTACATGACCCAAACACCACTGCACTACCCTAAACCCTAAATCTACCCTCAGCACAACCCCCTACACTACCCAAACACCACTGCACTACCCTAAACTCTAAATCACTACCCCCAGCACGACCCCTACACTAGATCACACCACTGCACTACCCTAAAACCTAAAACACTACCCCAGAACGACCCCCTACACTACCCAAACACCACTACACTACCCTAAACCCTAAAACACTACCCCAGCATGAACCCCTACATTACCCAAACACCACTGCACTTCCCTAAACCCTAAAACTTTACCCCCAGCATGACCCACTACAGTACACAAACACCACTGCACTGCCCTAAACCCTGAAACACTACAACCAGTACGACCCCCTACACAGCCCGAACACCACTGTGCGGCCCTAAACCCTGAAACACCACCCCCAGCATGACCCCCTACACTGCCCGAACACCACTGTGCTGCCTTAAACCCTGAAACACCCCCCCCAGCAAGACCGTCTACACTGCCCGAACACCACTGCTCTGCCCTAAACCCTGAAACACCACCCCTAGCAAGGCCCCCTACACTGCGCGAACACCACTGCCCTAAACCCTGCAATACCACCCCCAGCAAGACCACCTACACTGCACGAACACCACTGCGCTATACCCTGAAACACCACCCCAGCTTGACCCACTACACTGCCCGAACACCACTGCACTAAACCCTGAAACACCACCCCCAGCAAGACTTCCTACACATCCAAAGACCACTGCACTGCCCTAAAACCTGAAACACCGCCCCCTGCACAAACCCTCACACTGCCCGAACACCACTGCACTGCCCTAAACCCTGAAACACCACCCCAGCATGACCCCCTACACTGCCCGAACACCACTGGACTGTCCTAAACCCTAAGCACCACCCCCAGCATGACCCCCTAGACTGCCCGAACACCACTGCACTGCCCTAAACCCTAAACACCACCCCCAGATTGACCCCCACTTTGCCCGAACACCACTGCTCTGCCCTAAACCCTGAAACACCACCCCCTGCATGACACCCTACACTGCCCGAACACCACTGCACTGCCCTAAACACTGAAACACCACCCCAGCATGACCCCCTACACTGCCCGAGCACCACTGCACTGCCCTAAACCCTAATCACCACCCTCAGCATGACCCCCTCCTCTGCCTGAACACCACTACTCTTCCCTAAACCCCAAAACACCACCCCCAGCCCAACCCCCTACACTGACCGAACACCACTGCACTGCCCTAAACCCTAAACACCACCCACAGCACAACCCCTACTCTGCCGAAACACCACTGCTCTGCCCTAAACCCTAAAACACTACCCCCAGGATGACCCCCTACCCTGCTCGACTACCACTGCTCTGTCCTAAACCCTGAAACACTACCACCAGCATGACCCCTACACTGCCCGAACACCACTGCTCTGCCCTAAACTCTGAAACACTACCCCAAGTGCGACCCCCTACACTGCCCGAACACTATTGCACTGCCCTAAACCCGGAAACACCAGCCCCAGCGTGACCCCCTACACTGCCCGAACACCAGTGCACTGCCCTACACTCTGAAACACCACCCCCGCATGACCCCATAAACTGCCCAAACACCACTGCATTGCCCTAAACCTGGAAACACCACCCCCGCATGACCCACTACACTGCCCGAACACCACACCACTGCCCTAAACCCTGAAACACCACCCCCGCATGACCTCCTACACTGCCCGAACACCACTGCACTGCCCAAAACTCTGAAACACCACCCCCCACGACCCCTAATCTGCTGAACACCACTGCACTGCCGTAAACCCTGAAACGACACATCCCCGCACAGCCCCATACACTGCCCGAACACCTCTGCACTGCCCTAAACCCTGAAACACCACCCCCAGCAAGACCCCCTGCACTGCCCGAACACCACTGCCCTAAACCCTGAAACACCACCCTAGCAAGACCCCGCACACTGCCAGAACACCACTGCACTGCCCTAAACCCTGAAACACCACCCCCTGCACAACCCCCCACACTGCCCGAACACCACTGAACTGCCCTAAACTCTGAAACACCACCCCCTGCATGGCCCCCTACACTGCCCGAACATCACTGCACTGCCCTAAACCCTGAAACACACCCCAGCATGACCCCCTACACTGCCCGAACACCACTGCACTGCCCTAAACACTAAACACCACCCTCAGCATGACCCCCTACTCTGCCCGAACACCACTACTCTGCCCTAAACCCTAAACCCCCCCCCCAGCAAAACCCCCTAAACTGCCCAAACACCACTGCGCTGCCCTAAACCCTGAAACACCACCCCCAGCAAGATTCCCTACACTGCCCGAACACCACTGCCCTAAACCCTGCAATACCACCTCAGCAAGACCACCTACACTGCGTGAACACCACTGCACTAAACCCTGAAACACCACCCCAGCAAGACCCCCTACACTGCCCAAACACCACTGCACTAAACCCTGAAACACCAACCCCAGCAAGACTCCCTACACTTCCAAACACCACTGGACTGCCCTAAACCCTGAAACACCACCCCCTGCACGACCCCTCACACTGCCCGAACACCACTGCACTGCCCTAAACCCTGAAACACCACTCCAGCACGACCCCCTACACTGCCCGAACACCACTGGACTGCCCTAAACCCTAAACACCACCCCCAGCACGACCCCCTACTCTACCTGAACAACACTACTCTGCCCTAAACCCTAAAGCACCACCTTCAGCACGACCCCCTACACTGCCCGAACACCCCTGCACTGCCCTAAACCCTAAACACCACACCCAGAATGACCCCCTCCTTTGCCCAAACACCACTGCACTGCCCTAAACCCTGAAACACCACCCCCTGCATAGCCCCCTCCACTGCCCGAACACCACTGCACTGCCCTAAACCCTGAAACACACCCCAGCATGACCCCCTACACTGCCTGAACACCACTGCACTGCCCTAAACCCTAAACACCACCCCCAGCATGACCCCCCACTCTACCCGAACACTACTACTCTGCCCTAAACCCTAAAGCACGACCTCCAGCAGGACCCCCTACACTGCCAAAACACCACTGCACTGCCCTAAACCCTAAACACCACCCCCAGAATGACCCCCTACTTTACCCGAACACCACTGCACTGCCCTAAACCCTGAAACAATACCCCCTGCATGGCCCCCTACACTGCCCGAACACCACTGCAGTGCACTAAACCCTGAAACACCACCCCAGCATGACCCCCTACACTGCCCGAACACCACTGCACTGCCCTGAACCCTAAACACCACCCTCAGCATGACCCTCTACTCTGCCCGAACACCACTACTCTGCCCTAAACCCTAAAACAACCCCCAGCACAACCCCCTACACTGGCCGAAAACCACTGCGCTGCCCTAAACCCTACACACCACCCCCAGCACGACCCCTTACACTGCCAGAACACCACTGCACTGCCCTAAACCCTAAAACACCACCCCCAGCAAGACCCCCTACACTGCCCGAACACCACTACTCTGCCCTAACCCCTGAAACACCACCTCCAGCAAGACCCCCTACACTGCCCGAACACCACTGCACTAAAACCTGAAACACCACCCCCAGCAAGACCTCCTACACTGCCCGAACACCAATGCACTGCCCTAAACCCTGAAACACCAGCCCCAGCACGACCCCCTACACTGCCCGAACACCACTGCACTGCCCTAAACCCTGAAACACCAGCCCCAACACGACCCCCTACGCTGCCCGAACACAACTGCACTGCCCTAAACCCTGATACACCAGACCCAGCACGACCCCCTGCACTGCCCAAACACCAATGCACTGCCCTAAACCCTGAAACACCACCCCAGCACGACCACCAACACTGCCTGAACACCACTGCACTGCCCTAAACCCTGAAACACCAGCCCCAGCACAACCCCCTACACTGCCCGAACACCACTGCACTGCCCTAAACCCTGAAACACCAGACCCAGCATGACCCCCTACACTGCTCGAACACCACTGCACTGCCCTAAACCCTGAAACACCAGCCCCAGCACGACCCCCTGCACTGCCCGAACACCAATGCACTGCCCTAAACCCTGAAACACCAGCCCCAGCACGACAACCTACACTGCCCGAAAACCCCTGCACTGCCCTAAACCCTGAAACACCACCCCAGCAAGACCCCCTACACTGCCCGAACACCACTGCCCTAAACCCTGAAACACCACCCTAGCAAGACCCCGCACACTGCCCGAACACCACTGCACTGCCCTAAACCCTGAACCACCACCCCCTGCATAACCCCCCACACTGCCAGAACACCACTGCACTGCCCTAAACCCTGAACCCCCCCCAGCATGACCCCCTACACTGCCCAAACACCACTGCGCCGCCCTAAACCCTGAAACACCACCCCCAGCAAGACCCCCTACACTGCCCGAACACCACTGCGCTGCCCTAAACCCTGAAACACCACCCCCCGCAAGACCCCCAACACTGCCAGAACACCTCTGCACTAAACCCTGAAACACCACCCCAGCAAGACCCCCTACACTGCCCAAACACCACTGCACTGCCCTAAACCCTAAACACCACCCCTAGTACGACCCCCTACACTGCCCAAACACCACTGCTCTAAAACCTGAAACGCTTCCCCCAGCACAACCCCGTACACTGCCTGAACACCACTACTCTGCCCTAAACCCTGAAACACTACTCCCAGCACGACCCCTACACTGTCCGAACAACACTGCACTGCCCAAAACCCTAAAACACTAGCCCCAGCACGACCCCCTACACTGCCCAGAAACCACTGCTCTGCCCTAAAACCTGAAACACTACCCCCAGCACGACCCCGTACTCTGCCTGAACACCACAGCTCTGCCCTAAACCCTGAAACACTACTCCCAGAATGACCCCTACACTGCCCGAACACCACTGCACTGCCCAAAACCCTGAAACACTAGCCCCAGCACGACCCCCTACACTGCCCATACATCACTGCAATGCCATAAACCCTGAAACACCAGCCCCAGCACAACCCCTACACTTCCTGAACACAACTGCACTGCCCTAAACCCTGAAACACCAGCCCCTGCACGACCCCCTATTCTGCCCGAACCCCACTTTAACTGCCCTAAAGCCTACACCACCCCGTACGAACCCCTACACTGCCCGAACACCACTGTACTGCCCTAAACCCTGAAACACCACCCCCAGCACGACCCCCTTCACTGCCCGAAAGCCACTGCACTGCACTGCCCGAAACCTTGAAACACCACCCCTTTCACAACCCCCTACACTGCACAAACGTCACTGCACTGCCCTAAACCCTGAAACACCACTCCCCTGCACGACCACCTACACTGCCCAAACACCACTGCACTGCCCGAAACTCTGAAACACCTCCCACTGCACGACCCCCTACACTGCCTGAACACCACTGCACTGCCCTAAACCCTGAAACACCACCCCCCACACGACCCCCTACACTACCCAAACACCACTGCACTGCCCTAAACCCTGAAACTCCAGCCCCAGCACGACCCCCTACACTACCAAAAGACCACTGCACTACCCTAAACTTTAAAACACTATCCCCAGGATGACCCCATACACTACCCAAAGACCACTGTACTACCCTAAACCCTAAAATACTACCCCCGCATGACCACCTACACTACCCAAACACCACTGCTCTACCCTAAATCCTAAAACACGACCCCCTACACTACACAAACACCGCTGCACTACCCTAAACCCAAAAACACTACCCCCAGCACTACCCCCTACACTACATGAACACAACTGTACTACCCTAAACCCTAAAACACTACCCCCTACACTACACAAACACCACTGCACTACCCTAAACCCTAAAGCAATACCCGCAGCAGTACCCCTACACTACCCAAACACCATTGCACTACCCTAAACCCTAAAACACTACGCCCAACAGTACCCCCTACACTAACCAAACACCACTGCACTACCCTAAACCCTATAAAACTACCCCCAGCACAACCCCCTACACTACCCAAACACCACTGCACTACCCTAAACCCTAAATCTACCAAAGCACAACCCCCTACACTACCCAAACACCACTGCACTAACCTAAACCCTAAATCTACCCTCAGCACAACCCCCTACACTACCCAAACACCACTGCACTACCCTAAACTCTAAATCACTACAACCAGCACGGCCCCTACACTAGACCACACCACTGCACTACCCTAAAACCTAAACACTACCCCAGAACGACCCCCTACACTACCCAAACACCACTGCACTACCCTATACCCTAATACACTACCCCAGCACGACCCCCTACACTACACCAACACCACTGCACTACCATAAACCCTAAAACACTACCCCAGCACGACCCCCTACATTACCCAAACACCACTGCACTTCCCTAAACCCTAAAACATTACCCCAGCATGACCCACTACAGTACACAAACACCACTGCACTGCCCTAAACCCTGAAACACTACAACCAGCACGACGCCCTACACTGCCCAAACACCACTGTGCGGCCCTAAACCCTGAAACACCCCCCCCCCAGCAAGACCCCCTAAACTGCCCAAACACCACTGCGCTGCCCTAAACCCTGAAACACCACCCCCAGCAAGATCCCCTACACTGACCGAACACCACTGCCCTAAACCCTGCAATACCACACCAGCAAGACCACCTACACTGTGTAAACACCACTGCACTAAACCCTGAAAAACCACCCCAGCAAGACCCCCTACACTGCCCAAACACCACTGCACTAAACCCTGAAACACCACCCCCAGCAAGACTCCCTACACTTCCAAACACCACTGCACTGCCCTAAACCCTGAAACACCACCCCCTGCACGACCCCTCACACTGCCCGAGCACCACTGAACTGCCCTAAACCCTGAAACACCACTCCAGCACGACCCCCTACACTGCCCGAACACCACTGGACTGCCCTAAACCCTAAACACTACCCCCAGCACGACCCCGTACTCTGCCTGAACACCACAGCTCTGCCCCAAACCCTGAAACACTACTCCCAGCATGACTCCTACACTGCCCGAACACCACTGCACTACCCAAAACCCTGAAACACTAGCCCCAGCACAACCCCCTACACTGCCCGTACATCACTGCAATGCCCTAAACCCTGAAACACCAGCCCCAGCACAACCCCTACACTTCCTGAATACAACTGCACTGCCCTAAACCCTGAAACACCACCCCCAGCAAGACCCCCTGCACTGCCCGAACACCACTGCCCTAAACCCTGAAACACCACCCTAGCAAGACCCCGCACACTGCCAGAACACCACTGCACTGCCCTAAACCCTGAAACACCACCCCCTGCACAACCCCCCACACTGCCCGAACACCACTGAACTGCCCTAAACTCTGAAACACCACCCCCTGCATGGCCCCCTACACTGTCCGAACACCACTACACTGCCCTAAACCCTGAAACACACCCCAGCATGACCCCCTACACTGCCCGAACACCACTGCACTGCCCTAAACACTAAACACCACCCTCAGCATGACCCCCTACTCTGCCCGAACACCACTACTCTGCCCTAAACCCTAAAACACCCCTCCCAGCAAGACCCCCTAAACTGCCCAAACACCACTGCGCTGCCCTAAACCCTGAAACACCTCCCCCAGCAAGATCCCCTACACTGCCCGAACACCACTGCCCTAAACCCTGCAATACCACCTCAGCAAGACCACCTACACTGCACGAACACCACTGCACTGAACCCTGAAACACCACCCCAGCAAGACCCCCTACACTGCCCGAACACCACTGCACTAAACCCTGAAACACCAACCCCAGCAAGACTCCCTACACTTCCAAACACCACTGCACTGCCCTAAACCCTGAAACACCACCCCCTGCATGACCCCTCACACTGCCCGAACACCACTGCACTGCCCTAAACCCTGAAACACCACTCCAGCACGACCCCCTACACTGCCCGAACACCACTGGACTGCCCTAAACCCTAAACACCACCCCCACCACGACCCCCTACTCTACCTGAACACCACTACTCTGCCCTAAACCCTAAAGCACCACCTTCAGCACGACCCCCTACACTGCCCGAACACCACTGCACTGCCCTAAACCCTGAAACACCACACCCAGAATGACCCCCTCCTTTGCCCAAACACCACTGCACTGTCCTAAACCCTGAAACACCACCCCCTGCATGGCCCCCTCCACTGCCCGAACACCACTGCACTGCCCTAAACCCTGAAACACACCCCAGCATGACCCCCTACACTGCCTGAACACCACTGCACTGCCCTAACCCTAAACACCACCCCCAGCATGACCCCCCACTCTACCCGAACACTACTACTCTGCCCTAAACCCTAAAGCACTACCTCCAGCAGGACCCCCTACACTGCCCAAACACCACTGCACTGCCCTAAACCCTAAACACCACCCCCAGAATGACCCCCTACTTTACCCGAACACCACTGCACTGCCCTAAACCCTGAAACAATACCCCCTGCATGACCCCCTACACTGCCCGAACACCACTGCACTGCCCTAAACCCTGAAACACCACCCCAGCATGACCCCCTACACTGCCCGAACACCACTGCACTGCCCTGAACCCTAAACACCACCCTCAGCATGACCCTCTACTCTGCCCAAACACCACTACTCTGCCCTAAACCCTAAAACAACCCCCAGCACAACCCCCTACACTGGCCGAACACCACTGCACTGCCCTAAACCCTACACACCACCCCCAGCACGACCCCCTACACTGCCAGAACACCACTGCACTGCCCTAAACCCTAAAACACCACCCCCAGCAAGACCCCCTACACTGCCCGAACACCACTACTCTGCCCTAACCCCTGAAACACCACCCCCAGCAAGACCCCCTACACTGCCCGAACACCACTGCACTAAAACCTGAAACACCACCCCCAGCAAGAACTCCTACACTGCCCGAACACCAATGCACTGCCCTAAACCCTGAAACACCAGCCCCAGCACGACCCCCTACTCTGCCCGAACACCACTGCACTAAAACCTGAAACACCACCCCCAGCAAGACCCCCTACACTGCCCGAACACCACTGCACTAAAACCTGAAACACCACCCCCAGCAAGAACTCCTACACTGCCCGAACACCAATGCACTGCCCTAAACCCTGAAACACCAGCCCCAACACGACCCCCTAAGCTGCCTGAACACAACTGCACTGCCCTAAACCCTGATACACCAGACCCAGCACGACCCCCTGCACTGCCCAAACACCAATGCACTGCCCTAAACCATGAAACACCACCCCAGCACGACCACCAACACTGCCTGAACACCACTGCACTGCCCTAAACCCTGATACACCAGACCCAGCACGACCCCCTACACTACTCGAACACCACTGCATTGCCCTAAACCCTTAAACACCAGCCACAGCACGACCACCTACACTGCCCGAACACCACTGCACTGCCCTAAACCCTGAAACACCAGCCCCAGCACAACCCCCTACACTGCCCGAACACCACTGCACTGCCCTAAACCCTGAAACACCAGCCCCAACACAACCCCCTACACTGCCCGAACACCACTGCACTGCCCTAAACCCTGAAACACCAGACCCAGCACGACCCCCTACACTGCTCGAACACCACTGCACTGCCCTAAACTCTGAAACACCAGCCCCAGCACGACCCCCTGCACTGCCCGAACACCAATGCACTGCCCTAAACCCTGAAACACCAGCCCCAGCACGACAACCTACACTGCCCGAAAACCCCTGCACTGCCCTAAACCCTGAAACACCACCCCCAGCAAGACCCCCTACACTGCCCGAACACCACTGCCCTAAACCCTGAAACACCACCCTAGCAAGACCCCGCACACTGCCCGAACACCACTGCACTGCCCTAAACCCTGAACCACCACCCCCTGCATAACCCCCACACTGCCAGAACACCACTGCACTGCCCTAAACCCTGAACCCCCCCCAGCATGACCCCCTACACTGCCCGAACACCACTGCGCTGCCCTAAACCCTGAAACACCACCCCCAGCAAGACCCCCTACACTGCCCAAACACCACTGCTCTGCCCTAAACCCTGAAACACCCCCCCAGCACGACCCCCTACACTGCTTGAACACCACTGCACTGCCCTAAACCCTGAAACACCACCCCCAGCACGACCCCCTGCACTGCCCGAACACCAATGCACTGCCCTAAACCCTGAAACACCAGCCCCAGCAAGACAACCTACACTGCCCGAAAACCCCTGCACTGCCCTAAACCCTGAAACACCAGCCCCAGCACAACCCCCTACTCTACCCGAACACCAGTGCACTGCCCTAAACCCTGAAACACCACCCCACCAAGACCCCCTACACTGCCCGAGCACCACTGCACTAAACCCTGAAACACCACCCCCCGCAAGACCCCCAACACTGCCAGAACACCTCTGCACTAAACCCTGAAACACCACCCCAGCAAGACCCCCTACACTGCCCAAACACCACTGCACTGCCCTAAACCCTGAAACACACCCCAGCATGACCCCCTACACTGCCTGAACACCACTGCACTGCCCTAACCCTAAACACCACCCCCAGCATGACCCCCCACTCTACCCGAACACTACTACTCTGCCCTAAACCCTAAAGCACTACCTCCAGCAGGACCCCCTACACTGCCCAAACACCACTGCACTGCCCTAAACCCTAAACACCACCCCCAGAATGACCCCCTACTTTACCCGAACACCACTGCACTGCCCTAAACCCTGAAACAATACCCCCTGCATGACCCCCTACACTGCCCGAACACCACTGCACTGCCCTAAACCCTGAAACACCACCCCAGCATGACCCCCTACACTGCCCGAACACCACTGCACTGCCCTGAACCCTAAACACCACCCTCAGCATGACCCTCTACTCTGCCCAAACACCACTACTCTGCCCTAAACCCTAAAACAACCCCCAGCACAACCCCCTACACTGGCCGAACACCACTGCACTGCCCTAAACCCTACACACCACCCCCAGCACGACCCCCTACACTGCCAGAACACCACTGCACTGCCCTAAACCCTAAAACACCACCCCCAGCAAGACCCCCTACACTGCCCGAACACCACTACTCTGCCCTAACCCCTGAAACACCACCCCCAGCAAGACCCCCTACACTGCCCGAACACCACTGCACTAAAACCTGAAACACCACCCCCAGCAAGAACTCCTACACTGCCCGAACACCAATGCACTGCCCTAAACCCTGAAACACCAGCCCCAGCACGACCCCCTACTCTGCCCGAACACCACTGCACTAAAACCTGAAACACCACCCCCAGCAAGACCCCCTACACTGCCCGAACACCACTGCACTAAAACCTGAAACACCACCCCCAGCAAGAACTCCTACACTGCCCGAACACCAATGCACTGCCCTAAACCCTGAAACACCAGCCCCAACACGACCCCCTACGCTGCCTGAACACAACTGCACTGCCCTAAACCCTGATACACCAGACCCAGCACGACCCCCTGCACTGCCCAAACACCAATGCACTGCCCTAAACCATGAAACACCACCCCAGCACGACCACCAACACTGCCTGAACACCACTGCACTGCCCTAAACCCTGATACACCAGACCCAGCACGACCCCCTACACTACTCGAACACCACTGCATTGCCCTAAACCCTTAAACACCAGCCACAGCACGACCACCTACACTGCCCGAACACCACTGCACTGCCCTAAACCCTGAAACACCAGCCCCAGCACAACCCCCTACACTGCCCGAACACCACTGCACTGCCCTAAACCCTGAAACACCAGCCCCAACACAACCCCCTACACTGCCCGAACACCACTGCACTGCCCTAAACCCTGAAACACCAGACCCAGCACGACCCCCTACACTGCTCGAACACCACTGCACTGCCCTAAACTCTGAAACACCAGCCCCAGCACGACCCCCTGCACTGCCCGAACACCAATGCACTGCCCTAAACCCTGAAACACCAGCCCCAGCACGACAACCTACACTGCCCGAAAACCCCTGCACTGCCCTAAACCCTGAAACACCACCCCCAGCAAGACCCCCTACACTGCCCGAACACCACTGCCCTAAACCCTGAAACACCACCCTAGCAAGACCCCGCACACTGCCCGAACACCACTGCACTGCCCTAAACCCTGAACCACCACCCCCTGCATAACCCCCACACTGCCAGAACACCACTGCACTGCCCTAAACCCTGAACCCCCCCCAGCATGACCCCCTACACTGCCCGAACACCACTGCGCTGCCCTAAACCCTGAAACACCACCCCCAGCAAGACCCCCTACACTGCCCAAACACCACTGCTCTGCCCTAAACCCTGAAACACCCCCCCAGCACGACCCCCTACACTGCTTGAACACCACTGCACTGCCCTAAACCCTGAAACACCACCCCCAGCACGACCCCCTGCACTGCCCGAACACCAATGCACTGCCCTAAACCCTGAAACACCAGCCCCAGCAAGACAACCTACACTGCCCGAAAACCCCTGCACTGCCCTAAACCCTGAAACACCAGCCCCAGCACAACCCCCTACTCTACCCGAACACCAGTGCACTGCCCTAAACCCTGAAACACCACCCCACCAAGACCCCCTACACTGCCCGAGCACCACTGCACTAAACCCTGAAACACCACCCCCCGCAAGACCCCCAACACTGCCAGAACACCTCTGCACTAAACCCTGAAACACCACCCCAGCAAGACCCCCTACACTGCCCAAACACCACTGCACTGCCCTAAACCCTAAACACCACCCCTAGCACGACCCCCTACACTGCCCAAACACCACTGCTCTAAAACCTGAAACGCTTCCCCCAGCACAACCCCGTACACTGCCTGAACACCACTACTCTGCCCTAAACCCTGAAACACTACTCCCAGCACGACCCCTACACTGTCCGAACACCACTGCCCTGCCCAAAACCCTAAAATACTAGCCCCAGCACGACCCCCTACACTGCCCGGAAACCACTGCTCTGCCCTAAAACCTGAAACACTACCCCCAGCACGACCCCGTACTCTGCCTGAACACCACAGCTCTGCCCTAAACCCTGAAACACTACTCCCAGAATGACCCCTACACTGCCCGAACACCACTGCACTGCCCAAAACCCTGAAACACTAGCCCCAGCACGACCCCCTACACTGCCCGTAAATCACTGCAATGCCCTAAACCCTGAAACACCAGCCCCAGCACAACCCCTACACTTCCTGAACACAACTGCACTGCCCTAAACCCTGAAACACCAGCCCCTGCACGACCCCCTATTCTGCCCGAACCCCACTTTAACTGCCCTAAAGCCTACACCACCCCGTACGACCCCCTACACTGCTCGAACACCACTGCACTGCCCTAAACCCTGAAACACCACCCCCAGCACGACCCCCTTCACCGCCCGAAAGCCACTGCACTGCCCTAAACCTTGAAACACCACCCCCTGCACGACCCCCTACACTGCACAAACGTCACTGCACTGCCCTAAACATCACTGCACTGCCCTAAACCCTGAAACACCACTCCCCTGCACGACCACCTACACTGCCCAAACACCACTGCACTGCCCTAAACTCTGAAACACCTCCCACTGCACGACCCCCTACACTGCCCGAACGCCACTGCACTGCCCTAAACCCTGAAACACCACCCCCCACACGACCCCCTACACTGCCCAAACACCACTGCACTGCCCTAAACCCTGAAACTCCAGCCCCAGCACGACCCCCTACACTACCAAAAGACCACTGCACTACCCTAAACCCTAAAACACTATCCCCAGGATGACCCCATACACTACCCAAAGACCACTGTACTACCCTAAACCCTAAAATACTACCCCCGCATGACCACCTACACTACCCAAACACCACTGCTCTACCCTAAATCCTAAAACACGACCCCCTACACTACACAAACACCGCTGCACTACCCTAAACCCCAAAACACTACCCCCAGCACTACCCCCTACACTACATGAACACAACTGTACTACTCTAAACCCTAAAACACTACCCCCTACACTACACAAACACCACTGCACTACCCTAAACCCTAAAGCAATACCCGCAGCAGTACCCCCTACACCACCCAAACACCATTGCACTACCCTAAACCCTAAAACACTACGCCCAACAGTACTCCCTACACTACCCAAACACCACTGCACTACCCTAAACCCTATAAAACTACCCCCAGCACAACCCCCTACACTACCCAAACACCACTGCACTACCCTAAACCCTAAATCTACCAAAGCACAACCCCCTACACTACCCAAACACCACTGCACTAACCTAAACCCTAAATCTACCCTCAGCACAACCCCCTACACTACCCAAACACCACTGCACTACCCTAAACTCTAAATCACTACACCCAGCACGACCCTTACACTAGACCACACCACTGCACTACCCTAAAACCTAAACACTACCCCAGAATGACCGCCTACACTACCCAAACACCACTGCACTACCCTATACCCTAATACACTACCCCAGCACGACCCCCTACACTACACCAACACCACTGCACTACCATAAACCCTAAAACACTACCCCAGCACGACCCCCTACATTACCCAAACACCACTGCACTTCCCTAATCCCTAAAACATTACCCCAGTATGACCCACTACAGTACACAAACACCACTGCACTGCCCTAAACCCTGAAACACTACAACCAGCACAACGCCCTACACTGCCCAAACACCACTGTGCGGCCCTAAACCCTGAAACACCCCCCCAGCAAGACCCCCTAAACTGCCCAAACACCACTGCGCTGCCCTAAACCCTGAAACACCACCCCCAGCAAGATCCCCTACACTGACCGAACACCACTGCCCTAAACCCTGCAATACCACACCAGCAAGACCACCTACACTGCGTGAACACCACTGCACTAAACCCTGAAACACCACCCCAGCAAGACCCCCTACACTGCCCAAACACCACTGCACTAAACCCTGAAACACCACCCCCAGCAAGACTCCCTACACTTCCAAACACCACTGCACTGCCCTAAACCCTGAAACACCACCCCCTGCACGACCCCTCACACTGCCCGAGCACCACTGCACTGCCCTAAACCATGAAACACCACTCCAGCACGACCCCCTACACTGCCCGAACACCACTGGACTGCCCTAAACCCTAAACACTACCCCCAGCACGACCCCGTACTCTGTCTGAACACCACAGCTCTGCCCTAAACCCTGAAACACTACTCCCAGCATGACCCCTACACTGCCCGAACACCACTGCACTACCCAAAACCCTGAAACACTAGCCCCAGCACGACCCCCTACACTGCCCGTACATCACTGCAATACCCTAAACCCTGAAACACCAGCCCCAGCACAACCCCTACACTTCCTGAACACAACTGCACTGCCCTAAACCCTGAAACACCAGCCCCCGCACGACCCCCTATTCTGCCCGAACCCCACTGCACTGCCCTAAAGCCTACACCACCGCGTACGACCCCCTACACTGCCCGAACACCACTGCACTGCCCTAAACCCTGAAACACCACCCCCAGCACGACCCCCTTCACTGCCTGAAAACCACTGCACTGCCCTAAACCTTGAAACACCACACCCCGCACGACCCCCTACACTGCACAAACATCACTGCACTGCCCTAAACCCTGAAACACCACTCCCCTGCATGACCACCTACACTGCCCAAACACCACTGCACTGCCCTAAACACTGAAACACCTCCCACTGCACGACCCCCTACACTGCCCGAACACCACTGCACTGCCCTAAACCCTGAAACACCACCCCCCACACGACCCCCTACACTGCCCAAACACCACTGCACTGCCCTAAACCCTGAAACTCCAGCCCCAGCACGACCCCCTACACTACCCAAAGACCACTGCACTACCCTAAACCCTAAAACACTATCCCCAGGATGACCCCATACACTACCCAAAGACCACTGTACAAACCTAAACCCTAAAATACTACCCCCGCATGACCCCCTACACTACCCAAACACCACTGCTCTACCCTGAATCCTAAAACACGACCCCCTACACTACACAAACACCACTGCTCTACCCTAAACCCTAAAACACTACCCCCAGCACTACCCCCTACACTACATGAACACAACTGTACTACCCTAAACCTTAAAACACTACCCCCTACACTAAACAAACACCACTGCACTACCCTAAACCCTAAAGCACTACCCGCAGCAGTACCCCCTACACTACCCAAACACCATTGCACTACCCTAAACCCTAAAACACTACGCCCAACAGTACCCCCTACACTACCCAAACACCACTGCACTACCCTAAACCCTATAAAACTACCCCCAGCACAACCCCCTACACTACCCAAACACAACTGCACTACCCTAAACCCTAAATCTACCAAAGCACAACCCCCTACACTACCCAAACACGACTGCACTACCCTAAACCCTAAATCTACCCTCAGCACAACCCCCTACACTACCCAAACACCACTGCACTACCCTAAACTCTAAATCACTACCCCCAGCACGACCCCTACACTAGACCACACCACTGCACTACCCTAAAACCTAAACACTACCCCAGAACGACCCCCTACACTACCCAAACACCACTGCACTACCCTATACCCTAATACACTACCCCAGCAGAACCCCCTACACTACACCAACACCACTGCACTACCATAAACCCTAAAACACTACCCCAGCACGACCCCCTACATTACCCAAACACCACTGCACTTCCCTAAACCCTAAAACATTACCCCAGCATGACCCACTACAGTACACAAACACCACTGCACTGCCCTAAACCCTGAAACACTACAACCAGCACGACGCACTACACTGCCCAAACACCACTGTGCGGCCCTAAACCCTGAAACACCCCCCCCAGCAAGACCCCCTAAACTGCCCAAACACCACTGTGCTGCCCTAAACCCTGAAACACCACCCCCAGCAAGATCCCCTACACTGCCCGAACACCACTGCCCTAAACCCTGCAATACCACCCCAGCAAGACAACCTACACTGCGCGAACACCACTGCACTAAACCCTGAAACACCACCCCAGCAAGACCCCCTACACTGCCCAAACACCACTGCACTAAACCCTGAAACACCACCCCCAGCAAGACTCCCTACACTTCCACACACCACTGCACTGCCCTAAACCCTGAAACACCACCCCCTGCACGACCCCTCACACTGCCCGAGCACCACTGCACTGCCCTAAACCCTGAAACACCACTCCAGCATGAACCCTACACTGCCCGAACACCACTGGACTGCCCTAAACCCTAAACACCACCCCCAGCATGACCCCCTACTCTACCCGAACACCACTACTCCACCCTAAACCCTAAAGCACCACCTCCAGCACGACCCCCTACACTGCCCGAACACCACTGCACTGCCCTAAACCCTAAACACCACCCCCAGAAAGACCCCCTCCTTTGCCCGAACACCACTGCGCTGCCCTAAACCCTGAAACACCACCCCCAGCAAGACCCCCTACACTGCCCAAACACCACTGCTCTGCCCTAAACCCTGAAACACCCCCCCAGCACGACCCCCTACACTGCTCGAACACCACTGCACTGCCCTAAACCCTGAAACACCACCCCCAGCACGACCCCCTGCACTGCCCGAACACCAATGCACTGCCCTAAACCCTGAAATGTAAATGTAAATGTTGTAGACTTGTAAAGCGCACAGCTGCCCCAGCAACGGGGCGTCCCGGCGCTGTAGACCGCTGGGGAACCCGTCCTGGCTATCCCTGTGAGATGGTCCCTTTCTGGGTATCTCCAGGGTGAAACCAGGCATCCCCGGCGTCTGTGGGGGGCCGTTGTAGAGATGAGGCAAGCTTAATGCCCAGAGTTGCCGAGTGTGTTCCTGGTTAGAGTAGGTACCGAGGCGAGAATTATCGAGTCCATTTTGACCCTGGTCCACGACCCTGCCGCGTCGGGAATTGAACCCTGGTCCCTGGCCGATTCTCTGCTTACGGGTCTGCCGCCTCTAACCAGTGAGCCACACCTCTCCACTGCACTAAACCCTGAAACACCACCCCCCGCAAGACCCCCAACACTGCCAGAACACCTCTGCACTAAACCCTGAAACACCAGCCCCAGCAAGACAACCTACACTGCCCGAAAACCCCTGCACTGCCCTAAACCCTGAAACACCAGCCCCAGCACAACCCCCTACTCTACCCGAACACCAGTGCACTGCCCTAAACCCTGAAACACCACCCCACCAAGACCCCCTACACTGCCCGAGCACCACTGCACTAAACCCTGAAACACCACCCCAGCAAGACCCCCTACACTGCCCAAACACCACTGCACTGCCCTAAACCCTAAACACCACCCCTAGCACAACCCCCTACACTGCCCAAACACCACTGCTCTAAAACCTGAAACGCTTCCCCCAGCACAACCCCGTACACTGCCTGAACACCACTACTCTGCCCTAAACCCTGAAACACTACTCCCAGCACGACCCCTACACTGTCCGAACACCACTGCACTGCCCAAAACCCTAAAATACTAGCCCCAGCACGACCCCCTACACTGCCCGGAAACCACTGCTCTGCCCTAAAACCTGAAACACTACCCCCAGCACGACCCCGTACTCTGCCTGAACACCACAGCTCTGCCCTAAACCCTGAAACACTACTCCCAGAATGACCCCTACACTGCCCAAACACCACTGCACTGCCCAAAACCCTGAAACACTAGCCCCAGCACGACCCCCTACACTGCCCGTACATCACTGCAATGCCCTAAACCCTGAAACACCAGCCCCAGCACAACCCCTACACTTCCTGAACACAACTGCACTGCCCTAAACCCTGAAACACCAGCCCCTGCACGACCCCCTATTCTGCCCGAACACCACTTTAACTGCCCTAAAGCCTACACCACCCCGTACGACCCCCTACATTGCCCGAACACCACTGCACTGCCCTAAACCCTGAAACACCACCCCCAGCACGACCCCCTTCACCGCCCGAAATCCACTGCACTGCCCGAAACCTTGAAACACCACCCCCTGCACGACCCCCTACACTGCACAAACGTCACTGCACTGCCCTAAACATCACTGCACTGCCCTAAACCCTGAAACACCACTCCCCTGCACGACCACCTACACTGCCCAAACACCACTGCAATGCCCTAAACTCTGAAACACCTCCCACTGCACGACCCCCTACACTGCCCGAACGCCACTGCACTGCCCTAAACCCTGAAACACCACCCCCCACACGACCCCCTACACTGCCCAAACACCACTGCACTGCCCTAAACCCTGAAACTCCAGCCCCAGCACGACACCCTACACTACCAAAAGACCACTGCACTACCCTAAACCCTAAAACACTATCCCCAGGATGACCCCATACACTACCCAAAGACCACTGTACTACCCTAAACCCTAAAATACTACCCCCGCATGACCGCCTACACTACCCAAACACCACTGCTCTACCCTAAATCCTAAAACACGACCCCCTACACTACACAAACACCGCTGCACTACCCTAAACCCCAAAACACTACCCCCAGCACTACCCCCTACACTACATGAACACAACTGTACTACCCTAAACCCTAAAACACTACCCCCTACACTACACAAACACCACTGCACTACCCTAAACCCTAAAGCAATACCCGCAGCAGTACCCCCTACACCACCCAAACACCATTGCACTACCCTAAACCCTAAAACACTACGCCCAACAGTACCCCCTACACTACCCAAACACCACTGCACTACCCTAAACCCTATAAAACTACCCCCAGCACAACCCCCTACACTACCCAAACACCACTGCACTACCCTAAACCCTAAATCTACCAAAGCACAACCCCCTACACTACCCAAACACCACTGCACTAACCTAAACCCTAAATCTACCCTCAGCACAACCCCCTACACTACCCAAACACCACTGCACTACCCTAAACTCTAAATCACTACACCCAGCACGACCCTTACACTAGACCACACCACTGCACTACCCTAAAACCTAAACACTACCCCAGAATGACCGCCTACACTACCCAAACACCACTGCACTACCCTATACCCTAATACACTACCCCAGCACGACCCCCTACACTACACCAACACCACTGCACTACCATAAACCCTAAAACACTACCCCAGCACGACCCCTACATTACCCAAACACCACTGCACTTCCCTAAACCCTAAAACATTACCCCAGTATGACCCACTACAGTACACAAACACCACTGCACTGCCCTAAACCCTGAAACACTACAACCAGCACGACGCCCTACACTGCCCAAACACCACTGTGCGGCCCTAAACCCTGAAACACCCCCCCAGCAAGACCCCCTAAACTGCCCAAACACCACTGCGCTGCCCTAAACCCTGAAACACCACCCCCAGCAAGATCCCCTACACTGACCGAACACCACTGCCCTAAACCCTGCAATACCACACCAGCAAGACCACCTACACTGCGTGAACACCACTGCACTAAACCCTGAAACACCACCCCAGCAAGACCCCCTACACTGCCCAAACACCACTGCACTAAACCCTGAAACACCACCCCCAGCAAGACTCCCTACACTTCCAAACACCACTGCACTTCCCTAAACCCTGAAACACCACCCCCTGCACGACCCCTCACACTGCCCGAGCACCACTGCACTGCCCTAAACCTTGAAACACCACTCCAGCACGACCCCCTACACTGCCCGAACACCACTGGACTGCCCTAAACCCTAAACACTACCCCCAGCACGACCCCGTACTCTGCCTGAACACCACAGCTCTGCCCTAAACCCTGAAACACTACTCCCAGCATGACCCCTACACTGCCCGAACACCACTGCACTACCCAAAACCCTCAAACACTAGCCCCAGCACGACCCCCTACACTGCCCGTACATCACTGCAATGCCCTAAACCCTGAAACACCAGCCCCAGCACAACCCCTACACTTCCTGAACACAACTGCACTGCCCTAAACCCTGAAACACCAGCCCCCGCACGACCCCCTATTCTGCCCGAACCCCACTGCACTGCCCTAAAGCCTACACCACCGCGTACGACCCCCTACACTGCCCGAACACCACTGCACTGCCCTAAACCCTGAAACACCACCCCCAGCACGACCCCCTTCACTGCCAGAAAACCACTGCACTGCACTGCCCTAAACCTTGAAACACCACCCCCCGCACGACCCCCTACACTGCACAAACATCACTGCACTGCCCTAAACCCTGAAACACCACTCCCCTGCATGACCACCTACACTGCCCAAACACCACTGCACTGCCCTAAACACTGAAACACCTCCCACTGCACGACCCCCTACACTGCCCGAACACCACTGCACTGCCCTAAACCCTGAAACACCACCCCCCACATGACCCCCTACACTGCCCAAACACCACTGCACTGCCCTAAACCCTGAAACTCCAGCCCCAGCACGACCCCCTACACTACCCAAAGACCACTGCACTACCCTAAACCCTAAAACACTATCCCCAGGATGACCCCATACACTACCCAAAGACCACTGTACTACCCTAAACCCTAAAATACTACCCCCGCATGACCCCCTACACTACCCAAACACCACTGCTCTACCCTGAATCCTAAAACACGACCCCCTACACTACACAAACACCACTGCTCTACCCTAAACCCTAAAACACTACCCCCAGCACTACCCCCTACACTACATGAACACAACTGTACTACCCTAAACCTTAAAACACTACCCCCTACACTACACAAACACCACTGCACTACCCTAAACCCTAAAGCACTACCCGCAGCAGTACCCCCTACACTACCCAAACACCATTGCACTACCCTAAACCCTAAAACACTACGCCCAACAGTACCCCCTACACTACCCAAACACCACTGCACTACCCTAAACCCTATAAAACTACCCCCAGCACAACCCCCTACACTACCCAAACACCACTGCACTACCCTAAACCCTAAATCTACCAAAGCACAACCCCCTACACTACCCAAACACGACTGCACTACCCTAAACCCTAAATCTACCCTCAGCACAACCCCCTACACTACCCAAACACCACTGCACTACCCTAAACTCTAAATCACTACCCCCAGCACGACCCCTACACTAGACCACACCACTGCACTACCCTAAAACCTAAACACTACCCCAGAACGACCCCCTACACTACCCAAACACCACTGCACTACCCTATACCCTAATACACTACCCCAGCAGAACCCCCTACACTACACCAACACCACTGCACTACCATAAACCCTAAAACAGTACCCCAGCACGACCCCCTACATTACCCAAACACCACTGCACTTCCCTAAACCCTAAAACATTACCCCAGCATGACCCACTACAGTACACAAACACCACTGCACTGCCCTAAACCCTGAAACACTACAACCAGCACGACGCACTACACTGCCCAAACACCACTGTGCGGCCCTAAACCCTGAAACACCCCCCCCAGCAAGACCCCCTAAACTGCCCAAACACCACTGTGCTGCCCTAAACCCTGAAACACCACCCCCAGCAAGATCCCCTACACTGCCCGAACACCACTGCCCTAAACCCTGCAATACCACCCCAGCAAGACAACCTACACTGCGCGAACACCACTGCACTAAACCCTGAAACACCACCCCAGCAAGACCCCCTACACTGCCCAAACACCACTGCACTAAACCCTGAAACACCACCCCCAGCAAGACTCCCTACACTTCCAAACACCACTGCACTGCCCTAAACCCTGAAACACCACCCCCTGCACGACCCCTCACACTGCCCGAGCACCACTGCACTGCCCTAAACCCTGAAACACCACTCCAGCATGAACCCTACACTGCCCGAACACCACTGGACTGCCCTAAACCCTAAACACCACCCCCAGCATGACCCCCTACTCTACCCGAACACCACTACTCCGCCCTAAACCCTAAAGCACCACCTCCAGCACGACCCCCTACACTGCCCGAACACCACTGCACTGCCCTAAACCCTAAACACCACCCCCAGAAAGACCCCCTCCTTTGCCCGAACACCACTGCACTGCCCTAAACCCTGAAACACCACCCCCTGCATGGCCCCCTACACTGCCCGAACACCACTGCACTGCCCTAAACCCTGAAACACACCCCAGCAAGACCACCTACACTGCGCGAACACCACTGCACTAAACCCTGAAACACCACCCCAGCAAGACCCCCTACACTGCCCAAACACCACTGCACTAAACCCTGAAACACCACCCCCAGCAAGACTCCCTACACTTCCAAACACCACTGCACTGCCCTAAACCCTGAAACACCACCCCCTGCACGACCCCTCACACTGCCCGAACACCACTGCACTGCCCTAAACCCTGAAACACCACTCCAGCACGACCCCCTACACTGCCCGAACACCACTGGACTGCCCTAAACCCTAAACACCACTCCCAGCACGACCCCCTACTCTACCCGAACACCACTAGTCCGCCCTAAACCCTAAAGCACCACCTCCAGCACGACCCCCTACACTGCCCGAACACCACTGCACTGCCATAAACCCTGAAACACACCACAGCAAGACCCCCTACACTGCCCAAACACCACTGCACTGCCCTAAACCCTAAACACCACCCTCAGCATGACCCCCTACTCTGCCCGAACACCACTACTCTGCCCTAAACCCTAAAACACCCCCCAGCACAACCCCCTACACTGCCCTAACACCACTGCAATGCCCTAAACCCTAAACACCACGCCCAGCACGACCCCCTACACTGCCAGAACACCACTGCATTGCCCTAAACCCTAAAACACCACCCCTAGCAAGACCCCCTACACTGCCCGAACACCACTACTCTGCCCTAAACCCTGAAACACCACCCCCAGCAAGACCCCCTACACTGCCCGAACACCACTGCACTAAAACCTGAAACACCACCCCCAGCAAGACCTCCTACACTGCCCGAACCCCAATGCACTGCCCTAAACCCTGAAACACCAGCCCCAGCATGACCCCCTACACTGCCCGGACACCACTGTACTGCCCTAAACCATGAAACACCAGCCCCAACACGACCCCCTACGCTGCCCGAACACAACTGCACTGCCCTAAACCCTGATACACCAGACCCAGCACGACCCCCTACACTGCTCGAACACCACTGCACTGCCCTAAACCCTGAAACACCAGCCCCAGCACGACCCCCTGCACTGCCTGAACCCCAATTCACTGACCTAAACCCTGAAACACCACCCCAGCACGACTACCAACACTGCCCGAACACCACTGCACTGCCCTAAACCCTGAAACACCAGCCCCAGCACAACCCCCTACACTGCCCGAACACCACTGCTTTGCCCTAAACCCTGAAATACCAGACCCAGCACGACCCCCTATACTGCTCGAACACCACTGCACTGCCCTAAACCCTGAAACAACAGCCCCAGCACGACCCCCTGCACTGCCCGAACACAAATGCACTGCCCTAAACCCTGAAACACCAGCCCCAGCACGACAACCTACACTGCCCTAAACCCTGAAACAGCAGCCCCAGCACAACCCCCTACTCTACCCGAACACCTGTACACTGCCCTAAACCCTGAAACACCACCCCACCAAGACCCCCTACACTGCCCGAGCACCACTGCACTAAACCCTGAAACACTACCCCCCGCAAGACCCCCAACACTGCCAGAACACCTCTGCACTAAACCCTGAAACACCACCCCAGCAAGACCCCCTACACTGCCCGAACACCACTGCACTGCCCTAAACCCTAAACACCACCCCTAGCACGACCCCCTACTCTGCCCGAACACCACTGCTCTAAAACCTGAAACAGTACCCCCAGCACGACCCCGTACACTGCCTGAACACCACTGCTCTACCCTAAACCCAGAAAAACACTACTCCCAGCATGACCCCTACATTGTCCGAACACGACTGCACTGCCCAAAACCCTAAAACACTAGCCCCAGCACGACCCCCTACACTGCCCGGACACCACTGCTCTGCCCTAAAACCTGAAACACTACCCCCAGCACGACCCCATACACTGCCTGAACACCACAGTTCTGCCCTAAACCCTAAAACACTACTCCCAGCATGACCCCTACACTGCCCGAACACCACTGCACTGCCCAAAACCCGAAACACTAGCCCCAGCACGACCCCCTACACTGCCCGTACACCACTGCAATGCCCTAAACCCTGAAACACCAGCCCCAGCACAACCCCTACACTTCCTGAACATAACTGCACTGCCCTAAACCCTGAAACACCAGCCCCCATACGACCCCCTATTCTGCCCGAACCCCACTGCACTGCCCTAAAGCCTGATACACCACCCCGTACGACCCCCTACACTGCCCGAACACCACTGTACTGCCCTAAACCCAGAAAAACACTACTCCCAGCATGACCCCTACATTGTCCGAACACGACTGCACTGCCCAAAACCCTAAAACACTAGCCCCAGCACGACCCCCTACACTGCCAGGACACCACTGTTCTGCCCTAAAACCTGAAACACTACCCCCAGCACGACCCCATACACTGCCTGAACACCACAGTTCTGCACTAAACCCTGAAACACCACCCCCTGCACGACCCCTCACACTGCCCGAGCACCACTGCACTGCCCTAAACCCTGAAACACCACTCCAGCATGAACCCTACACTGCCCGAACACCACTGGACTGCCCTAAACCCTAAACACCACCCCCAGCACGACCTCCTACTCTACCCGAACACCACTACTCCGCCCTAAACCCTAAAGCACCACCTCCAGCACGACCCCCTACACTGCCCGAACACCACTGCACTGCCCTAAACCCTAAACACCACCCCCAGAAAGACCCCCTCCTTTGCCCGAACACCACTGCACTGCCCTAAACCCTGAAACACCACCCCCTGCATGGCCCCCTACACTGCCCGAACACCACTGCACTGCCCTAAATCCTGAAACACACCCCAGCAAGACCACCTACACTGCGCGAACACCACTGCACTAAACCCTGAAACACCACCCCAGCAAGACCCCCTACACTGCCCAAACACCACTGCACTAAACCCTGAAACACCACCCCCAGCAAGACTCCCTACACTTCCAAACACCACTGCACTGCCCTAAACCCTGAAACACCACCCCCTGCACGACCCCTCACACTGCCCGAGCACCACTGCACTGCCCTAAACCCTGAAACACCACTCCAGCACGACCCCCTACACTGCCCGAACACCACTGGACTGCCCTAAACCCTAAACACCACTCCCAGCACGACCCCCTACTCTACCCGAACACCACTAGTCCGCCCTAAACCCTAAAGCACCACCTCCAGCATGACCCCCTACACTGCCCAAACACCACTGCACTGCCCTAAACCCTGAAACACACCACAGCATGACCCCCTACACTGCCCAAACACCACTGCACTGCCCTAAACCCTAAACACCACCCTCAGCATGACCCCCTACTCTGCCCGAACACCACTACTCTGCCCTAAACCCTAAAACACCCCCCAGCACAACCCCCTACACTGCCCTAACACCACTGCACTGCCCTAAACCCTAAACACCATGCCCAGCACGACCCCCTACACTGCCAGAACACCACTGCATTGCCCTAAACCCTAAAACACCACCCCCAGCAAGACCCCCTACACTGCCCGAACACCACTACTCTGCCCTAAACCCTGAAACACCACCCCCAGCAAGACCCCCTACACTGCCCGAACACCACTGCACTACAACCTGAAACACCACCCCCAGCAAGACCTCCTACACTGCCCGAACACCAATGCACTGCCCTAAACCCTGAAACACCAGCCCCAGCATGACCCCCTACACTGCCCGGACACCACTGTACTGCCCTAAACCATGAAACACCAGCCCCAACACGACCCCCTACGCTGCCCGAACACAACTGCACTGCCCTAAACCCTGATACACCAGACCCAGCAAGACCCCCTACACTGCTCGAACACCACTGCACTGCCCTAAACCCTGAAACACCAGCCCCAGCACGACCCCCTGCACTGCCTGAACCCCAATTCACTGACCTAAACCCTGAAACACCACCCCAGCACGACCACCAACACTGCCCGAACACCACTGCACTGCCCTAAACCCTGAAACACCAGCCCCAGCACAACCCCCTACACTGCCCGAACACCACTGCTTTGCCCTAAACCCTGAAATACCAGACCCAGCACGACCCCCTATACTGCTAGAACACCACTGCACTGCCCTAAACCCTGAAACACCAGCCCCAGCACGACCCCCTGCACTGCCCGAACACAAATGCACTGCCCTAAACCCTGAAACACCAGCCCCAGCACGACAACCTACACTGCCCTAAACCCTGAAACACCAGCCCCAGCACAACCCCCTACTCTACCCGAACACCAGTACACTGCCCTAAACCCTGAAACACCACCCCACCAAGACCCCCTACACTACCCGAGCACCACTGCACTAAACCCTGAAACACTACCCCCCGCAAGACCCCCAACACTGCCAGAACACCTCTGCACTAAACCCTGAAACACCACCCCAGCAAGACCCCCTACACTGCCCGAACACCACTGCACTGCCCTAAACCCTAAACACCACCCGTAGCACGACCCCCTACTCTGCCCGAACACCACTGCTCTAAAACCTGAAACACTACCCCCAGCACGACCCCGTACACTGCCTGAACACCACTGCTCTACCCTAAACCCAGAAAAACACTACTCCCAGCATGACCCCTACATTGTCCGAACACGACTGCACTGCCCAAAACCCTAAAACACTAGCCCCAGCATGACCCCCTACACTGCCCGAACACCACTGCACTGCCCTAAACCCTAAACACCACCCCCAGAAAGACCCCCTCCTTTGCCCGAACACCACTGCACTGCCCTAAACCCTGAAACACCACCCCCTGCATGGCCCCCTACACTGCCCGAACACCACTGCACTGCCCTAAACCCTGAAACACACCCCAGCAAGACCACCTACACTGCGCGAACACCACTGCACTAAACCCTGAAACACCACCCCAGCAAGACCCCCTACACTGCCCAAACACCACTGCACTAAACCCTGAAACACCACCCCCAGCAAGACTCCCTACACTTCCAAACACCACTGCACTGCCCTAAACCCTGAAACACCACCCCCTGCACGACCCCTCACACTGCCTGAGCACCACTGCACTGCCCTAAACCCTGAAACACCACTCCAGCACGACCCCCTACACTGCCTGAACACCACTGGACTGCCCTAAACCCTAAACACCACTCCCAGCACGACCCCCTACTCTACCCGAACACCACTAGTCCGCCCTAAACCCTAAAGCACCACCTCCAGCACGACCCCCTACACTGCCCGAACACCACTGCACTGCCCTAAACCCTAAACACCACCCCCAGAAAGACCCCCTCCTTTGCCCGAACACACCTGCACTGCCCTAAACCCTGAAACACCACCCCCTGCATGGCCCCCTACACTGCCCGAACACCGCTGCACTGCCCTAAACCCTGAAACACACCCCAGCATGACCCCCTACACTGCCCAAACACCACTGCACTGCCATAAACCCTAAACACCACCCTCAGCATGACCCCCTACTCTGCCCGAACACCACTACTCTGCCCTAAACCCTAAAACACCCCCCAGCACAACCCCCTACACTGCCCTAACACCACTGCACTGCCCTAAACCCTAAACACCAGGCCCAGCACAACCCCCTACACTGCCAGAACACCACTGCATTGCCCTAAACCCTAAAACACCACCCCCAGCAAGACCCCCTACACTGCCCGAACACCACTACTCTGCCCTAAACCCTGAAACACCACCCCCAGCAAGACCCCCTACACTGCCCGAACACCACTGCACTAAAACCTGAAACATCACCCCCAGCAAGACCTCCTACACTGCCCGAACACCAATGCACTGCCCTAAACCCTGAAACACCAGCCCCAGCATGACCCCCTACACTGCCCGGACACCACTGTACTGCCCTAAACCATGAAACACCAGCCCCAACACGACCCCCTACGCTGCCCGAACACAACTGCACTGCCCTAAACCCTGATACACCAGACCCAGCACGACCCCCTACACTGCTCGAACACCACTGCACTGCCCTAAAGCCTGAAACACTAGCCCCAGCACGACCCCCTGCACTGCCTGAACCCCAATTCACTGACCTAAACCCTGAAACACCACCCCAGCACGACCACCAACACTGCCCGAACACCACTGCACTGCCCTAAACCCTGAAACACCAGCCCCAGCACAACCCCCTACACTGCACGAACACCACTGCACTGCCCTAAACCCTGAAATACCAGACCCAGCACGACCCCCTATACTGCTCGAACACCACTGCACTGCCCTAAACCCTGAAACACCAGCCCCAGCACGACCCCCTGCACTGCCCGAACACAAATGCACTGCCCTAAACCCTGAAACACCAGCCCCAGCACGACAACCTACACTGCCCTAAACCCTGAAACACCAGCCCCAGCACAACCCCCTACTCTACCCGAACACCAGTACACTGCCCTAAACCCTGAAACACCACCCCACCAAGACCCCCTACACTGCCTGAGCACCACTGCACTAAACCCTGAAACACTACCCCCCGCAAGACCCCCAACACTGCCAGAACACCTCTGCACTAAACCCTGAAACACCACCCCAGCAAGACCCCCTACACTGCCCGAACACCACTGCACTGCCCTAAACCCTAAACACCACCCCTAGCACGACCCCCTACTCTGCCCGAACACCACTGCTCTAAAACCTGAAACACTACCCCCAGCACGACCCCGTACACTGCCTGAACACCACTGCTCTACCCTAAACCCAGAAAAACACTACTCCCAGCATGAGCCCTACATTGTCCGAACACGACTGCACTGCCCAAAACCCTAAAACACTAGCCCCAGCACGACCCCCTACACTGCCCGGACACCACTGCTCTGCCCTAAAACCTGAAACACTACCCCCAGCACGACCCCATACACTGCCTGAACACCACAGTTCTGCCCTAAACCCTAAAACACTACTCCCAGCATGACCCCTACACTGCCCGAACACCACTGCACTGCCCAAAACCCGAAACACTAGCCCCAGCACGACCCCCTACACTGCCCGTAAACCACTGCAATGCCCTAAACCCTGAAACACCAGCCCCAGCACAACCCCTACACTTCCAGAACATAACTGCACTGCCCTAAACCCTGAAACACCAGCCCCCATACGACCCCCTATTCTGCCCGAACCCCACTGCACTGCCCTAAAGCCTGATACACCACCCCGTATGACCCCCTACACTGCCCGAACACCACTGCACTGCCCTAAACCCAGAAAAACACTACTCCCAGCATGACCCCTACATTGTCCGAACACGACTGCACTGCCCAAAACCCTAAAACACTAGCCCCAGCACGACCCCCTACACTGCCCGGACACCACTGTTCTGCCCTAAAACCTGAAACACTACCCCCAGCACGACCCCATACACTGCCTGAACACCACAGTTCTGCACTAAACCCTGAAACACCACCCCCTGCACGACCCCTCACACTGCCCGAGCACCACTGCACTGCCCTAAACCCTGAAACACCACTCCAGCATGACCTCCTACACTGCACGAACACCACTCGACTGCCCTAAACCCTAAACACCACCCCCAGCACGACCCCCTACTCTACCTGAACACCACTACTCCGCCCTAAACCCTAAAGCACCACCTCCAGCACAACCCCCTACACTGCCCGAACACCACTGCACTGCCCTAAACCCTAAACACCACCCCCAGAAAGACCCCCTCCTTTGCCCGAACACCACTGCACTGCCCTAAACCCTGAAACACCACCCCCTGCATGGCCCCCTACACTGCCCGAACACCACTGCACTGCCCTAAACCCTAAAACACACCCCAGCAAGACCACCTACACTGCGCGAACACCACTGCACTAAACCCTGAAACACCACCCCAGCAAGACCCCCTACACTGCCCAAACACCACTGCACTAAACCCTGAAACACCACCCCCAGCAAGACTCCCTACACTTCCAAACACCACTGCACTGCCCTAAACCCTGAAACACCACCCCCTGCACGACCCCTCACACTGCCCGAGCACCACTGCACTGCCCTAAACCCTGAAACACCACTCCAGCACGACCCCCTACACTGCCCGAACACCACTGGACTGCCCTAAACCCTAAACACCACTCCCAGCACGACCCCCTACTCTACCCGAACACCACTAGTCTGCCCTAAACCCTAAAGCACCACCTCCAGCACGACCCCCTACACTGCCCGAACACCACTGCACTGCCCTAAACCCTAAACACCACCCCCAGAAAGACCCCCTCCTTTGCCCGAACACCACTGCACTGCCCTAAACCCTGAAACACCACCCCCTGCATGGCCCCCTACACTGCCCGAACACCACTGCACTGCCCTAAACCCTGAAACACACCCCAGCATGACCCCCTACACTGCCCAAACACTACTGCACTGCCCTAAACCCTAAACACCACCCTCAGCATGACCCCCTACTCTGCCCGAACACCACTACTCTGCCCTAAACCCTAAAACACCCCCCAGCACAACCCCCTACACTGCCCTAACACCACTGCACTGCCCTAAACCCTAAACACCACACCCAGCACGACCCCCTACACTGCCAGAACACCACTGCAATGCCCTAAACCCTAAAACACCACCCCCAGCAAGACCCCCTACACTGCCCGAATACCACTACTCTGCCCTAAACCCTGAAACACCACCCCCAGCAAGACCCCCTACACTGCCCGAACACCACTGCACTAAAACCTGAAACACCACCCCAACAAGACCTCCTACACTGCCCGAACACCAATGCACTGCCCTAAACCCTGAAACACCAGCCCCAGCACGACCCCCTACACTGCCCGGACACCACTGCACTGCCCTAAACCATGAAACACCAGCCCCAACACGACCCCCTATGCTGCCCGAACACAACTGCACTGCCCTAAACCCTGATACACCAGACCCAGCACGACCCCCCTACTCTGCTCGAACACCACTGCACTACCCTAAACCCTGAAACACCAGCCCCAGCACGACCCCCTGCACTGCCTGAACACCAATTCACTGACCTAAACCCTGAAACACCAGCCCCAGCACAACCCCTACACTTCCCGAACACCACTGCACTGCCCTAAACCCAGAAAAACACTACTCCCAGCATGACCCCTACATTGTCCGAACACGACTGCACTGCCCAAAACCCTAAAAGACTAGCCCCAGCACGACCCCCTACACTGCCCGGACACCACTGTTCTGCCCTAAAACCTGAAACACTACCCCCAGCACGACCCCATACACTGCCTGAACACCACAGTTCTGCACTAAACCCTGAAACACCACCCCCTGCACGACCCCTCACACTGCCCGAGCACCACTGCACTGCCCTAAACCCTGAAACACCACTCCAGCATGACCTCCTACACTGCCCGAACACCACTGGACTGCCCTAAACCCTAAACACCACCCCCAGCACGACCCCCTACTCTACCCGAACACCACTACTCCGCCCTAAACCCTAAAGCACCACCTCCAGCACAACCCCCTACACTGCCCGAACACCACTGCACTGCCCTAAACCCTAAACACCACCCCCAGAAAGACCCCCTCCTTTGCCCGAACACCACTGCACTGCCCTAAACCCTGAAACACCACCCCCTGCATGGCCCCCTACACTGCCCGAACACCACTGCACTGCCCTAAACCCTAAAACACACCCCAGCAAGACCACCTACACTGCGCGAACACCACTGCACTAAACCCTGAAACACCACCCCAGCAAGACCCCCTACACTGCCCAAACACCACTGCACTAAACCCTGAAACACCACCCCCAGCAAGACTCCCTACACTTCCAAACACCACTGCACTGCCCTAAACCCTGAAACACCACCCCCTGCACGACCCCTCACACTGCCCGAGCACCACTGCACTGCCCTAAACCCTGAAACACCACTCCAGCACGACCCCCTACACTGCCCGAACACCACTGGACTGCCGTAAACCCTAAACACCACTCCCAGCAAGACCCCCTACTCTACCCGAACACCACTAGTCTGCCCTAAACCCTAAAGCACCACCTCCAGCACGACCCCCTACACTGCCCGAACACCACTGCACTGCCCTAAACCCTAAACACCACCCCCAGAAAGACCCCCTCCTTTGCCCGAACACCACTGCACTGCCCTAAACCCTGAAACACCACCCCCTGCATGGCCCCCTACACTGCCCGAACACCACTGCACTGCCCTAAACCCTGAAACACACCCCAGCATGACCCCCTACACTGCCCAAACACCACTACACTGCCCTAAACCCTAAACACCACCCTCAGCATGACCCCCTACTCTGCCCGAACACCACTACTCTGCCCTAAACCCTAAAACACCCCCCAGCACAACCCCCTACACTGCCCTAACACCACTGCACTGCCCTAAACCCTAAACACCACACCCAGCACGACCCCCTACACTGCCAGAACACCACTGCAATGCCCTAAACCCTAAAACACCACCCCCAGCAAGACCCCCTACACTGCCCGAATACCACTACTCTGCCCTAAACCCTGAAACACCACCCCCAGCAAGACCCCCTACACTGCCTGAACACCACTGCACTAAAACCTGAAACACCACCCCCAGCAAGACCTCCTACACTGCCCGAACACCAATGCACTGCCCTAAACCCTGAAACACCAGCCCCAGCACGACCCCCTACACTGCCCGGACACCACTGCACTGCCCTAAACCATGAAACACCAGCCCCAACACGACCCCCTATGCTGCCCGAACACAACTGCACTGCCCTAAACCCTGATACACCAGACCCAGCACGACCCCCCTACACTGCTCGAACACCACTGCACTACCCTAAACCCTGAAACACCAGCCCCAGCACGACCCCCTGCACTGCCTGAACACCAATTCACTGACCTAAACCCTGAAACACCAGCCCCAGCACAACCCCTACACTTCCCGAACACCACTGCACTGCCCTAAACCCTGAAATACCAGACCCAGCACGACCCCCTATACTGCTCGAACACCACTGCACTGCCCTAAACCCTGAAATACCAGCCCCAGCACGACCCCCTGCACTGCCCGAACACAAATGCACTGCCCTAAACCCTGAAACACCAGCCCCAGCACGACAACCTACACTGCCCTAAACCCTGAAACACCAGCCCCAGCACAAAACCCCTACTCTACCCGAACACCAGTACACTGCCCTAAACCCTGAAACACCACCCCACCAAGACCCCCTACACTGCCCGAGCACCACTGCACTAAACCCTGAAACACTACCCCCCGCAAGACCCCAACACTGCCAGAACACCTCTGCACTAAACCCTGAAACACCACCCCAGCAAGACCCCCTACACTGCCTGAACACCACTGCACTGCCCTAAACCCTAAACACAACCCCTAGCACGACCCCCTACTCTGCCCGAACACCACTGCACTGCCCTAAACCCTAAACACTACCCCCAGCACGACCCCGTACACTGCCTGAACACCACTGCTCTACCCTAAACCCAGAAAAACACTACTCCCAGCATGACCCCTACATTGTCCGAACACGACTGCACTGCCCAAAACTCTAAAACACTAGCCCCAGCACGACCCCCTACACTGCCCGGACACCACTGCTCTGCCCTAAAACCTGAAAAACTACCCCCAGCACGACCCCATACACTGCCTGAACACCACAGTTCTGCCCTAAACCCTAAAACACTACTCCCAGCATGACCCCTACACTGCCCGAACACCACTGCACTGCCCAAAACCCGAAACACTAGCCCCAGCACGACCCCCTACACTGCCCGTACACCACTGCAATGCCCTAAACCCTGAAACACCAGCCCAGCACAACCCCTACACTTCCTGAACACAACTGCACTGCCCTAAACCCTGAAACACCAGCCCCCATACGACCCCCTATTCTGCCCGAACCCCACTGCACTGCCCTAAAGCCTGATACACCATCCCGTACGACCCCCTACACTGCCCGAACACCACTGCACTGCCCTAAACCCTGAAACACCACCCCCAGCACGAATCCTACACTGCCCGAAAAACACTGCACTGCACTGCCCTAAACCTTGAAACACCACCCCCCGCACGACCCCCTACACTGCCCAAACACCACTGCACCGCCCTAAACCCTTAAACACCACCCCCTTGCACGACCCCCTACACTGCCCGAACACCACTGCACTGCCCTAAACCCTGAAACACCAGACCCAGCACGACCCCCTACCCTGACGTCTTGTCCTTGACGTCATCCTGGCCGATAGGGGCGGAGCTTGTAGGGTCATCGGATCAAGCTGTTGCATATTCATACCAGAAAATTCGCCATCTGTATATAAGGCCATAACCCGCCTTCATAAGATTGTAAGCCAGATACACCAGAATCCAGGCACCTGGACTTGGTCCGGTTGGTTTTGGAGCGTGATATCAGCCTGGGGATGGAGAGTTCTATCCTTCCTAGGTATTGGCCTTCTCATATTATTCAGTTGCTGCTTATGCCTGCAATGTGGACCAGCGATTTGTGGTCTGTGTGCCACATCGTGCATTTCACATCAAGATTTTCATTCAAGATCCCGGAAGAAGAAAGAAGAACAAATGATGCTATATGAACAGATTAATGGATTAATGAAGATTGATATCTCTTGACGGGCAAGTAGGGGACAAGGAGGGAATGTGGAAATATGGATTTTTCTGGTCAGTTATGTCCCCTATCTTGGACCCCAACGGTTCTATGTGCATGTTACAAGTACATGTATGTTCCCTCCAGTTCCAGTTATGAAGACGCAAATACATGTGCGTCCACCGTTAACATGTCCTCTGTTGATCCGCCATGAATGGGCCGGATATTCCATTCCTAAGTACGAAAGGCCACCGCCTTTATATGGTTCACTTATGCCATTTTTACAGTCCAGGCAAGTAGGCCCTGATTCTGTCATCGAACTCTTCTTGCCTTCTGCCTCTGAAAGCTCCAGTCCGAGCCTGCATCTGTGACCATGAACTTTGTCTCATTCTCTGCGCGGCTCACGAAGCCTGACATCAGCTTGCTGCTTGCCAAGAACTGTATTTCACCTTCGAAAATTATCTGCTCCGCTCCCTGCCCAATGCATTCCTGTCTAGTAGCTTAAGTAAACATTCTTCCAGCTACCAAGCAAAGGCCCGACTTCTCTGTCTTCATACAAATAATTCATAGCCCTGTTACTATGGAAGATTCCGCCCTCGCATCTAGTGTAGACACTTAGACGCTTGTACACGCACTAACAGTCAGTATAGTCAGTATAGAATAAGATTCTACTCTAAAGAGACCTCTCTTTTGGATAACATAGTTCTTTAAACATAGGATGTTAGATATGATTTGGGATTAGGTTGACTTGACCCTCCAGACTTCTGTCGCCACATGTAGAGCTAAATGTCAAGTCCCCTTCACCCCCTAGTTGCACGTCAATCACACGTCATACTGCTGCGCGCGCATATCTGCCAAGTATTTCTGCTGACATTGCGAAATTCTTTCATGTAACCACCCACTTATGACATCACTTCTGATGACGTTCTTTCATCACTCCCAGTTACGCCTATTTTTGCTACGTATGAATATATTATCACCACTATCAATTGTTACGCCTCTTGTATTGGCCTCACTGTAATACCTATTGTATAAAAGTAATTGATTGTCAATAACGTATGTACTTCACTTCCTGAACCTTCGTGGTGATGGAACCTGGAGCAACCGATTATAATCGACCATTGGAATAAAGCCCATTTAGAACCTCCAATACCACGGATTCTGCCTCTTATTTTACTGAGCTATTTTATTATGTTTCTGTTTCAAATTAAGTCCCGGTAATGAAATTATTTACCACATGAATGGCGCCCGAACAGGGACACTTTCTCATCTCACGCGCCGGCGGTGCGTTGCAGGCCCGGTCTCCTGCCACAGCTGGACGGACAATAACGCGTACCAGCAGGATTTCCTGTATCTCCCTCCGGTCAAGCGGGGGCGACTGAGGCTGCGATCAACACCCAGACGAGGCGGTGAGAAGTGCGAAGTATCCCGACCAGAGCCTAGCTGGGAGAGCAAGATCCGAGGTATACAGAGGCCCACCAGTTTCCGAAGTCCCAAGTCGAGTCCAGTGTCCGAAGCGTTCGAGTCGAGTCCAGTCCGGTTCAAGTTCAGTCCAGTTTCTGAGGCCTTCCGTTTCCGAGCTACCCGGTGAGTACCATTACTGGGGAGGCATTCTGGCGTGCACATAAGTTGTGCCGGTCCAGACGGGTTTGGGTACACAAACTCGGTCTGCACTGTTTCAGCAGTGTATCTGTACTGTTTAGCAGTATATCTAGTATATCAAGTATATAAATTCAGAATAATTCAGTTCAAGTCGAGTATTATGTTTAGTGATTAAGTTTTCTTTAGATCGTCATCATTATTGTTGCTCAGTTAAATGTTAAATGTTAAATGTTTTTTAGTACGTTCTGCATATTGTGGTATGAATGACTGTTCATTATTGTGATTACTGTATTAAGTTTGTTCAAGATCAAGTATCAGATCAGCTCTCAATATGCCGCTCTTTTCGAAATTAAGACAGATCACAACTAGAAAAGGGGTACTCGAAGAAGCTGTTCCTATTCCTCCTAGGGACACTCCAGGGTACTTCATGTATCATAAACACGGCCTAGACGCCATATTATTTCTTGATTTATGGGTAGACTACACTAAGGAATTACCAGAAAGTCAGAGGTGGCCCGTAGCGGGGACCTGGGATGCAGAGTGCATCGTGAAAGTAGAGGAAGAATTATGGAAAAAGAAAGCTAGACAATCACAGAAAGACGCCATTGAATTATGGCGTAAAGAATCATATAGACGTACAGAAAAAGCACGTAGACAGGAAGAGAAGAGTAAAGAGAATTCCAATGAAGTCCGAGAAAATCTATTAATTGAAGAAGGTGCACGAGTGAAATCAGAACAAGTAGACAGACAAAGAAATGCCCTTATGAATGGTATGTATCCCCTTCTGGCCGAAGGATTACCTAAGGCTACTCCAGGGATACCAAAAGACTTGCCAACCCCATTATTTCCAATAAAGGTACATCCTAAGGGGCATCCTAGAACCGCAGAAGATGTTTTTCTTTCTTCATATTTAGATGACGCAGCTCCCGAGTATGCTAATCCCGCCCCACATAGACCGCCTGCCAGGGAGATTCAACGCCAAGATCCAGTACCCGTATCCCTACAGCAACAAGTTCTGACACAAGTTCCGGCAAGCACATCTGTTTCTGCATCTGTTCCTACAGCTACTTCTATAGCTGTATCCACGCCTATAGTTGCTGTATCACGTTCAACGAATCCTTTCACACCCGATACCCCAGACGGGGCTACCGGAGGTGCTACCAATATCTTTTCTACGCCACCTAGAATAAATAAACTTACTTTTCAAGAGTCAGCACATTCACGTACCCCCAAACTCATAAATGCTCGTACGCTTAAGGAACTTCTTATAGATTGTAGATATGACCCTGTGCCCGGAAAAGAGGACGAAATGACCCTAGCATCATTACGTATCAGACGAGCCGCAGTGTATTTAGGGAAATTACCAGGAATGACTGCACATCTAGATAATATATACCATTTTGTCCAAACCGGGCGAGATTCTGAATGTATTAACAGAGCTATGGAATACCAGAAAGTGGAAATACAGGGGGAACTGTTGCGTTTCCTCATAAATTGTGTGATAAGAAATCAAGACCGACCGGGGGTAGACCCGGAAGCAATGCAGATTCTTACCAGATGGAGCCAGAATATATCAGAAGGGAAACATGATAAGCAAAACTGTATAATAGCCATGTGCCGAAAGATCCGTAAAGAAATAGAACGCCTACACGAAGAAAGATTAGCGGTAGACCAGTTCGAACAAAGCGAGGAAGAAGCATCAGGACTGCCCACAGGACAGTCAGAAACTATAGCCTATGTAGGTAGAGGAAGATCTTGTAATAGTACTAGATGTCTTAATGATCCGATACGTCCGATATGTCTAGAAAATAACAGGAATTTTCAAACACCAATAATAAATATAAGGTCTAACGAGCATTCATTCCAAGCAGCAGATAAATTACTCCGAGAACGAAGGGGTTATCATTTTCTCGATTCTATGGATGAACAAGAATTAGCCAGGTCAGCTGTCCATTGGGTTGACAGTCCCGGGAAGTATAGTGATGATACAGTAGCACACACATTTTTGAATCTCACCCCAGAGGAACAGCGTTTAGCTGGGATTTATATGATTCAACAACTTCTTATACTATATAAAAGTCAACATTCGGATCCTGGTCCCTTACCTGATATATTGACCGAATTACTCACGAATAGATGGAGAGGTTCAGGTACTAAGCTAATTAAAGAAATACTAGAATCAAGAAAGCAGTACATTCTTTTTATATGCCCAGAACATGTCTCACTGCCCATCAAGGAAAGAACCACGTATTACATGGACAGACAGAATCCCTTACGAGAAGTGCACCCAATAAAGGGCGAGGACAATGAGTTTAAACGTGTATATGTATATACGCCCATATCGAAAATAGAATTGTTGGAAATGAAGAAAGTGGTACCCAGTCATGACAAAGACCCAGCGGGTTTCCACCGAGAAATTAAAGACATGTTACTCATGGGAGAGTATACCTATCCCGACATTATGACAATATTAAAGGTATTGATGCCTGCTGGCATTTATGAAAAACTCAAGGAAAAAGAGTGGGAGGTAGGTGACCAAAAGATAGATTGGACAGCATTAGAAGCAGAAGAAAAGGCCCGAGGTCCAGGTTCGGGGCTTGGGGACAAAACTAAAGCACTACCAGGTCTACTAGTACAGGTACTGCCACGTTTATTAACCACGAAAAAGGAAGACTGGGGTGCAATTTCAGCCTGTAAACAAAAGCAAGATGAAGACACTAGTGATTTCTATGCACGATTTGAAAAATGTTTTGGTATAAATAGTGGTATAAAAGCAAGTAGCGAATCATACCCACATCTGTTTGTGACAAAATTAGTTGAAAATTCCTTGCCCCAAGTGAAGAACAGAGTATTAAAATTCGAGAGTACCTGGCAAGGTAACACTCCATCACAAATGTTACAAATGTTACAGTATCATCACAATAGAATTAGAGAGGAACAAGATCATGAACAAAGACGCATGAAAGACACGAAAATGAAAATGCTAGTCTCCCAGACAGTTCCAGTTGAAGGACATAAAAAGGGTACGACACATTCTGGCGATTCAGCAGGACCTGTAAAAGGGACATGCAACTATTGTAAACAACTAGGTCATCACGTACACGATTGTCCAGTCCTGAAGCGTAATATCGCCACGGGCATTACAAAAGAAAGACCACGGCCACTTAGACAGGATCAGAATGAACAAGGAGCCTTGCAGCATGCACAGTCCATGCCAGCTCCACAACAGACTATACAGTTTGTGCCAGCTGCACCAGCGCTGCCTGTTGCTGCCACGCAAACCACGACACGACAACTGTACCAGACCGCACAGTATGACTATCCTGATTATCAACGATATGCATGAACCAGCCTAGAGAGGGAAGTTGACTTACCCCTTATCGAGATCCCTGTAGATCAAGAAGGACCTTATGTACATAGTGAATTATTAGGCCAAGACAGGAAATTTTTACTCGATACAGGGGCAAGTCGAACAACCATAAAACGTAGTGAAGTTCCAGGGGCACCCCTCTCAGGCTCACAGAATATTTCCCTTGGTTTTTCAGGAAAACCTATTGTTAATGAAGTGTCACAACCTCTTCCACTTACGATAGGACCTTTGACCCGAACTACAGATTTATTGCTTACTAAATCATGTCCAGAAAACCTGTTAGGAATAAAAACACTGAAGGCTCTAGGAGCTATAATATGTTGTTCTCCGGAAGGAGTAAGATTGTTTTTACGTGATTTTAAAGGTCATTATGTGTCTAGAGACATGGATCCCCGATTGCAGACTTTACCTACACATCTATGGGCACAAGGCCCTACTGATGTTGGTTGTATGAATATTACACCATATCGAGTCACACTAAAGGCAGGAGTGGTACTACCACGAATGCGACAATACAAGTTACCACCAGATGCTGTAGTGGCTTTACTGCAAATCATTGACGAACTCATTGCCCAAGGAGTGGTTATAGAAACAGACTCTAATGTATGCAATTCACCGATAATTCCGATTCTCAAACGAACAGATCCGAAGGCCCCGCCAGTATATCGATTGGTTATTGATCTGCGCGAATTAAATAAGTGTATTGTGCCACAATTCCCTGTGGTCCCCGATATCTCATCATTACTGACAGCTATTGATTCCGAAGCAACATTTTTTACTGTAATTGATCTCAAGAATGCCTTTTTCAGCGTCCCAATAGATCCGGAAAGCCAATATTTGTTCGGATTTAGTTTAAATGGACGTAGCTTCAAATTCTCACGCGCACCTCAAGGATTTACAGAAAGCCCCAGCATCTATAGCCAAGCACTGAAACGAGAACTCGACAGTATCCACATGCCAGTTAACACTGCCTTGCTTCAATATGTCGATGATCTGCTGATCACCGCCCGAAGCGAACCTGAATGTGAAAAAGCATCACTGACAGTTTTACAATTTCTAGCCGAAAAGGGGCACAAGGTGTCCCCTTCTAAGCTGCAATTCTGTGTCCAGCGAGTTATTTACCTTGGTCACTCGCTGTCCAAGGAGGGAAGGCAGCTTACACCAGACCGCATTCAGTTAATAGCTAACATGCCAATACCCAAGACACAAAAGGAGGTGCGGGCTTTCATAGGCCTCACTTCATATTGTAGACAGTGGATCCCTCAGTATGCATTTCTAGCAAAACCACTCATTCAGTTGACAACACAGGAGGCAGCCACATCGACTGTTCTCCCTTGGACTCAGGAACATACACAAGCTTTTGAAAGCTTAAAGAAAGCTCTATGCCAAGCACCTGTTTTAGCAACACCATGTTACAGTAAACAGTTTACACTCTTTGTTACAGAACGCGAAGGTACTGCCTTGTCAGTACTCACACAGGAACAAGCAGGAGCACACAAACCATGTGCTTATTTTTCTAGTACATTAGATCCCGTAGCTCAGGCTCTGCCTGCGTGTCTGAAATCAGTGGCAGCGACAGCTTTAGCAATCAGACAAAGCGATGCCATAGTGTTAGGACATCCATTGACAGTACAAGTACCACATGCAGTGGAGGTTCTTGTGAATCGAACGCAAACACAACATTTGACTATAGCAAGACTTACAGGGTATGAACTAACACTGTTTCAGCCACATATAGAAATCAGACGTTGTAACACATTGAATCCTGCCACACTTTTACCTGTAAATGGAACAGACCCACTAGCCCATGACTGTATTGATGTTATTACAATCACGACGAAACCCAGACAAGACTTGACAGACGTCCCATTGTCAGACCCAGACCTGACGTTGTATGTAGATGGTTCATGTATGAGAACAAGTACAGGAGAGTTAGTGGCCGCTTACGCAGTCACAACAGATACTGAAATCATTGAAACAAATTGCATAAATACCTTGTCCGCTCAAGCAGCAGAGCTCGTCGCTCTGACACAAGCCTGTATTCAAGCCACAAATAAAAAAGTCAACATATACACTGATTCACGTTATGCATTCGGAGTCGTACATGACTTCGGCGTGCTGTGGCGAGAGAGAGGTTATTTAACTTCTCACGGTGCCCACATTCAGCACGGACCCCTCATTCATGCCTTATTAGATGCAATACATTTACCCATTGCAATATCGATTATGAAATGCAAAGCACATACGAAAGTTACTGATATCATTTCTCAAGGCAATGATTTAGCTGATAGAACAGCTAAACAGACTGCTCAAACTCAAACATCCGACATGACAAAGACAATAGTCCCGACGCCAACACATTGTATGACGGTTAAAGATCCTACTCTTGACGTAATTGATATACAGACACATGCTACACCAGAAGAAATAAAGAAATGGACTGAATTAGGAGGGATCCAAACGGATCAAGGATGGTTGATGAAGGAAAAGTCTGTGTGGTTCCTTCCTGATTCAATGGTCCAAGTCATTATTAACACTATCCATAGTCCAGCGCATCTAGGAGAGAAAGCTATGCTAGACAGCATTCAACATATTTGGTTCAACAAGCATTTACGAGCTGCAGCCAAACAAAAGGTTCGTACATGTCTGATCTGTTGCCAGTTCAACCCAGGAAAAAGCGTTCCCGTAGAACAGGGTGGATTTCAGCCTCCTGATCACCCTTTTGAAGTCCTCCAGATGGATTATATCCAGATGGAACGATGTAGAGGATTCAAATATGTTCTCGTAGTTGTATGTGCTCTTTCCCGTTGGACGGAGGCATACCCGGTTTCAGATTACACTGCCCCGACTACTGCCAAACAGTTGGTTCGAGAATTCTTCCCACGATACGGTTTACCACGTGTTGTTCACTCAGATAACGGCCAGCCGTTCTCATCCGAATTAATGAAACACGTTTCACTTTTGTTAGGCTATCAGTGGAAATTCCACTGTGTCCGACACCCCGAAGCAGCAGGACTCGTAGAAAGACATAATCAGACTCTGAAAATAAGACTATCCAAAATATGCAGAGAGAAAGGTGTTGACTGGGTAGTAGCATTACCAGTTGCACTCTTTTACACAAGAATGGTAGCACACTCTCGAACAGGGCTATCCCCGTATGAAGTGATCTTCGGCAGACCACCAAATATGTGGGGGACGCCTATACCACGCAAAATAACTGATATTGACTGTAACATGCTGACAGATTACTTGGCTTCCTTGATGTCTGCACTACAATCTTGTCGTTCACAGGTAGCTGCAGCTTTTCCTGACAACACTGAGGTGAAACCCCATGACGTGGTTCCGGGAGACCTGGTCCTCGTGAGGAACTTTGATCGAAAGACTCAGCTGGAACCTAGGTGGAGGTCACCTCAGCTGGTGTTGCTCACAACAAGAACAGCCGTGAAGATCGAAGGCAGAAAAGGATGGATTCATTCAAGTCATATCAAGAAATTTCATGGACTGAAATCAGATGTGAATACCACACCTTGTGTGTCTTCACCCATTGACTCAAAACTTCCTTTTGTGGAAAAAAGTGACTCCGAACATTATAAATTAAAGCTCAGGCCCAATCAGTCGAGCAATTTGATTGTTTAAGTCCTCTCCAAGGTGAAGCGGTTGAATTGTCTCTGACATGTATCCCTTGGACCTGAATAGAGAAAGCACCCGAAAAATGTTGAAACGACAGGCGTACTGTAAATCACTGCGTAGTCATTGCATAGTGACGTTATTAATTTTGTTTTTCTCAAGTCTTTTAATAATTACTGCAAGTATATTGTTGCACATATATTATCCTATTTCTAGACATGTTTACAATGTTACTGCTGAACATTCTTTTAGTGAATTACCTCCGCTTGAATTGTCATACAGATTTGCGCTGCGCAATAACACTTTTATTAGTATGTTACATCATTCCCATCAGGTTAGCAATGCTACAAATTGTTGGATATGTGGCCGACTCCCTCCCTATCAGAACTATAAAGGAATTCTACCTCTTTTTCCATACCCGTTCACACACAACGGCTCCTGTGGAGCATGGTTTAGCTTAATTAATTCTCTGGATTCGAATTCTGCAGTTTATCAAGATAACTGGGTATGGGGAAATTTGAATTTAGTTTTACTTAAGGTCTGCTATCCTAACAAGGAGGGACTTCCCAAAAGAACAGGAACTGATCTAGAAAATGAAGTATATGGATTAGGTAATTTTACGCTTAATCTTATGATCCTAAATGTCGAATCCGAAGCTACTCCAATTTTGCCCGCTATGTCAATATTTCCAGTAAAAGGTGAATTATGTATAAGAAAGAATGGTTCCATACATATGGGCCATAGTAGATGCACCACTGTAGTAGAATTTAGTGATCAAGGCAAGTCTACATTTAGAGCTTCCCGCCATTCCTATTTTATATGTGGTCAGACGGCATATGTACGTTTGCCTCTAGATTGGGATGGTACCTGCTACATTGGATTCCTTTTGCCACCTGTTTTCCTAGCTCCTCCTGATTATCACAGAAATACTCATTTAGTACACAATAGAGAAAGGAGAGATCTCCCAATAGTCGATTACACTGAAACAGCATGGGAAAAATACACAGATTTCAATAAAGGTCTCTTTCCTTATATAGGTACCGTTACTAATAGTAAGCTGATACGTAGATTGACTAGAACCCTTGAAGCAGTAGTGAACGAAACTATTTCCGCCTTAGGCAATTTAACAGAAGAGCAGTCTGCTATGCGGATTGTTGTGCTTCAAAATCGTCTTGTCCTTGACGTCATCCTGGCCGATAGGGGCGGAGCTTGTAGGGTCATCGGATCAAGCTGTTGCATATTCATACCAGAAAATTCGCCATCTGTATATAAGGCCATAACCCGCCTTCATAAGATTGTAAGCCAGATACACCAGAATCCAGGCACCTGGACTTGGTCCGGTTGGTTTTGGAGCATGTTATCAGCCTGGGGATGGAGAGTTCTATCCTTCCTAGGTATTGGCCTTCTCATATTATTCAGTTGCTGCTTATGCCTGCAATGTGGACCAGCGATTTGTGGTCTGTGTGCCACATCGTGCATTCCACATCAAGATTTTCATTCAAGATCCCGGAAGAAGAAAGAAGAACAAATGATGCTATATGAACAGATTAATGGATTAATGAAGATTGATATCTCTTGACGGGCAAGTAGGGGACAAGGAGGGAATGTGGAAATATGGATTTTTCTGGCCAGTTATGTCCCCTATCTTGGACCCCAACGGTTCTATGTGCATGTTACAAGTACATGTATGTTCCCTCCAGTTCCAGTTATGAAGACGCAAATACATGTGCGTCCACCGTTAACATGTCCTCTGTTGATCCGCCATGAATGGGCCGGATATTCCATTCCTAAGTACGAAAGGCCACCGCCTTTATATGGTTCACTTATGCCATTTTTACAGTCCAGGCAAGTAGGCCCTGATTCTGTCATCGAACTCTTCTTGCCTTCTGCCTCTGAAAGCTCCAGTCCGAGCCTGCATCTGTGACCATGAACTTTGTCTCATTCTCTGCGCGGCTCACGAAGCCTGACATCAGCTTGCTGCTTGCCAAGAACTGTATTTCACCTTCGAAAATTATCTGCTCCGCTCCCTGCCCAATGCATTCCTGTCTAGTAGCTTAAGTAAACATTCTTCCAGCTACCAAGCAAAGGCCCGACTTCTCTGTCTTCATACAAATAATTCATAGCCCTGTTACTATGGAAGATTCCGCCCTCGCATCTAGTGTAGACACTTAGACGCTTGTACACGCACTAACAGTCAGTATAGTCAGTATAGAATAAGATTCTACTCTAAAGAGACCTCTCTTTTGGATAACATAGTTCTTTAAACATAGGATGTTAGATATGATTTGGGATTAGGTTGACTTGACCCTCCAGACTTCTGTCGCCACATGTAGAGCTAAATGTCAAGTCCCCTTCACCCCCTAGTTGCACGTCAATCACACGTCATACTGCTGCGCGCGCATATCTGCCAAGTATTTCTGCTGACATTGCGAAATTCTTTCATGTAACCACCCACTTATGACATCACTTCTGATGACGTTCTTTCATCACTCCCAGTTACGCCTATTTTTGCTACGTATGAATATATTATCACCACTATCAATTGTTACGCCTCTTGTATTGGCCTCACTGTAATACCTATTGTATAAAAGTAATTGATTGTCAATAACGTATGTACTTCACTTCCTGAACCTTCGTGGTGATGGAACCTGGAGCAACCGATTATAATCGACCATTGGAATAAAGCCCATTTAGAACCTCCAATACCACGGATTCTGCCTCTTATTTTACTGAGCTATTTTATTATGTTTCTGTTTCAAATTAAGTCCCGGTAATGAAATTATTTACCACAACACTGCCCGAGCACCACTGCACTGCCCTAAACCCTGAAACACTACCCCCTGCATGACCCCCTACACTGCCCGAACACCTGGTGTTCGGGCAGTGTAGGGGGACCTTCTGCCCTAAACCCTGAAACACCAGCCCCAGCACAACCCCCTACACTGCCCGAACACCACTGCACTGCCCTAAACCCTGAAATACCAGACCCAGCACGACCCCCTATACTGCTCGAACACCACTGCACTGCCCTAAACCCTGAAACACCAGCCCCAGCACGACCCCCTGCACTGCCCGAACACAAATGCACTGCCCTAAACCCTGAAACACCAGCCCCAGCACGACAACCTACACTGCCCTAAACCCTGAACCACCAGCCCCAGCACAACCCCCTACTCTACCCGAACACCAGTACACTGCCCTAAACCCTGAAACACCACCCCACCAAGACCCCCTACACTGCCCGAGCACCACTGCACTAAACCCTGAAACACTACCCCCCGCAAGACCCCCAACACTGCCAGAACACCTCTGCACTAAACCCTGAAACACCACCCCAGCAAGACCCCCTACACTGCCCGAACACCCCTGCACTGCCCTAAACCCTAAACACCACCCCTAGCACGACCCCCTACTCTGCCCGAATACCACTGCTCTAAAACCTGAAACACTACCCCCAGCACGACCCCGTACACTGCCTGAACACCACTGCTCTACCCTAAACCCAGAAAAACACTACTCCCAGCATGACCCCTACATTGTCCGAACACGACTGCACTGCCCAAAACCCTAAAACACTAGCCCCAGCACGACCCCCTACACTGCCCGGACACCACTGCTCTGCCCTAAAACCTGAAACACTACCCCCAGCACGACCCCATACACTGCCTGAACACCACAGTTCTGCCCTAAACCCTAAAACACTACTCCCAGCATGACCCCCACACTGCCCGAACACCACTGCACTGCCCAAAACCCGAAACACTAGCCCCAGCACGACCCCCTACACTGCCCGTACACCACTGCAATGCCCTAAACCCTGAAACACCAGCCCCAGCACAACCCCTACACTTCCTGAACACAACTGCACTGCCCTAAACCCTGAAACACCAGCCCCCATACGACCCCCTATTCTGCCCGAACCCGACTGCACTGCCCTAAAGCCTGATACACCACCCTGTACGACCCCCTACACTGCCCGAACACCACTGCACTGCCCTAAACCCTGAAACACCACCCCCAGCACGAATCCTACACTGCCCGAAAAACACAGCACTGCACTGCCCTAAACCTTGAAACACCACCCCCCGCACGACCCCCTACACTGCCCAAACAACACTGCACTGCACTGCCCTAAACCCTTAAACACCACCCCCTTGCACGACCCCCTACACTGCCCGAACACCACTGCACTGCCCTAAACCCTGAAACACCAGACCCAGCACGACCCCCTACACTGCTCGAACACCACTGGACTGCCCTAAACCCTAAACACCACCCCCAGCACGACCCCCTACTCTACCCGAACACCACTACTCTGCCCTAAACCCAAAAGCACCACCTCCAGCACGACCCCCTACACTGCCCGAACACCACTGCACTGCCCTAAACCCTAAACACCACCCCAGAAAGACCCCCTCCTTTGCCCAAACACCACTGCACTGCCCCAAACCCTGAAACACCACCCCCTGCATGGCCCCCTACACTGCCCGAATACCACTGCACTGCCCTAAACCCTAAACACCACCCTCAGCATGACCCCGTACTCTGCCCGAACACCACTACTCTGCCCTAAACCCTAAAACACTCCCCCAGCACAACCCCCTACACTGCCCGAACACCACTGCACTGCCCTAAACCCTAAACACCACGCCCAGCACGACCCCCTACACTGCCAGAACACCACTGCATTGCCCTAAACCCTAAAACACCACCCCCAGCAAGACCCCCTACACTGCCCGAACACCACTACTCTGCCCTAAACACTGAAACACCACCCCCAGCAAGACCCCCTACACTGCCCGAACACCACTGCATTAAACCTGAAACACCACCCCCAGCAATACCTCCTACACTGCTCAAACACCAATGCACTGCCCTAAACCCTGAAACACCAGCCCCAGCATGACCCCCTACACTGCCCGAACACCACTGCACTGCCCTAAACCATGAAACACCAGCCCCAACACGACCCCCTACACTGCCTGAACACAACTGCACTGCCCAAAACCCTGAAGCACCAGCCCCAGCATGACCCCCTGCACTGCCCGAACAACAATTCACTGACCTAAACCCTGAAACACCACCCCAGTATGACCACCAACACTGCCCGAACACCACTGCACTGCCCTAAACCCTGAAACACCAGCCCCAGCACAACCCCCTACACTGCCCAAACACCACTGCACTGCCCTAAACCCTGAAACACCAGACCCAGCACGACCCCCTACACTGCTCGAACACCACTGCACTGCCCTAAACCCTGAAACACCAGCCCCAGCAAGACCCCCTGCGCTGCCCGAACACGAATGCACTGCCCTAAACCCTGAAACACCAGCCCCAGCACCACAACCTACACTGCCCAAAAACCCCTGAACTGCCCTAAACCCTGAAACACCAGCCCCAGCAAGACCCCCTACTCTGCCCGAACACCACTGCTCTAAAACCTGAAACACTACCCCCAGCATGACCCCGTACACGGCCTGAACACCACTGCTCTGCCCTAAACCCTGAAACACTACTCCCAGCATGACCCCTACACTGTCCGAACACCACTGCACTGCCCAAACCCCTAAAACACTAGCCCCAGCACGACCCCCTACACTGCCCGGACACCACTACTCTGCCCTAAAACCTGAAACACTACCCCCAGCACGACCCCGTACACTGCCTGAACACAACAGTTCTTCCCTAAACCCTGAAACACTACTCCCAGCATGACCCCTACACTGCCCGAACACCACTGCACTGCCCAAAACCCGAAACACTAGCCCCAGCACGACCCCCTACACTGCCCGTACACCACTGCAATGCCCTAAACCCTGAAACACCAGCCCCAGCACAACCCCTACACTTCCTGAACACAACTGCACTGCCCTAAACCCTGAAACACCAGCCCCCACACAACTCCCTATTGTGCCTGAACCCCACTGCACTGCCCTAAAGCCTGATACACCACCCCGTACGACCCTCTACACTGCCCGAACACCACTGCACTGCCCTAAACCCTGAAACACCACCCCCAGCATGACCCCCTATACTGCCCAAAAACCACTGCACTGCACTGCCCTAAACCTTGAAACACCACCCCCCGCACGACCCCCTACACTGCCCAAACACCACTGCACTGCCCTAAACCCTGAAACACCACCCGCTTGCACGACCCCCTACACTGCCTGAACACCACTGCACTGCCCTAAACCCTGAAACACCAGACCCAGCACGACCCCCTACACTGCTCGAACGCCACTGCACTGCCCTAAACCCTGAAACACCACCCCCAGCACGTCCCCCTTCACTGCCCGAAAACCACTGCACTGCCCTAAACCCTGAAACACCACCCCGCACGACCCCCTACACTGCACAAACACCACTGCACTGCCCTAAACCCTGTAACACCACCCCCCTGCATGACCACCTACACTGCCCAAACACCACTGCACTGCCCTAAACCCTGAAACACCTCCCCCTGCACGACCCCCTACACTGCCCGAACACCACTGCACTGCCCTAAACCCTGAAACACCACCCCCGCACGACCCCCTACACTGCCCAAACACCACTGCACTGCCCTAAACCCTAAAATTCCAGCCCCAGTACGACCCCCTACACTACCCAGAGACCACTGCACTACCCTACACCCTAAAACACTATCCCCAGGATGACCCCATACAATACCCAAAGACCACTGTACTACCCTAAACCCTAAAATACTACCCCCGCATGACCCCCTACACTACCCAAACACCACTGCTCTACCCTAAATCCTAAAACACGACCCCCTACACTACACAAACACCGCTGCACTACCCTAAACCCTGAAACACCACCCCCGGCATGACCCCCTAAACTGCCCGAACACAACTGTACTACCCTAAACCCTAAAACACTACCCCCTACACTACACAAACACCACTGCACTACCCTAAACCTTAAAACACTACCCGCAGCTGTACCCCTACACTACCTAAACACCATTGCACTACCCTAAACTCTAAAACACTACCCCCAACAGTACCCCCTACACTACCCAAACACCACTGCACTACCCTAAACCCTATAAAACTACCCCCAGCACAACCCCCTACACTACCCAACCACCACTGCACTACCCTAAACCCTAAATCTACCCTCAGCACAACCCCCTACACTACCCAAACACCACTGCACTACTCTAAATCACTACCCCAGCACGACCCCTACACTAGACCACACCTCTGCACTACCCTAAAACCTAAAACACTACCCCAGAACGACCCCCTACAATACCCAAACACCACTGCATTACCCTAAACCCTAAAACACTACCCCAGCACGACCCCCTACAGTACACCAACACCACTGCACTACCATAAACCCTAAAACACTACCCCAGCACGACCCCCTAAATTACCCAAACACCACTGCACTTCCCTAAACCCTAAAACATTACCCCCAGCATGACCCACTACAGTACACAAACACCACTGCACTGCCCTAAACCCTGAAACACTACAACCCGCACGACCCCCTACACTGCCCAAACACCACTGCGCTGCCCTAAACCCTGAAACACCCCCCCAGCAAGACCCCCTAAACTGCCCAAACACCACTGCGCTGCCATAAACCCTGAAACACCACCCCCAGCAATATCCCCTACACTGCCCGAACACCACTGCCCTAAACCCTGCAATACCACCCCAGGAAGACCACCTACACTGCGCGAACACCACTGCTCTAAATCCTGAAACACCACCCAGCAAGACCCCCTACACTGCCCGAACACCACTGCACTAAACCCTGAAACACCACCCCCAGCAAGACTCCCTACACTTCCAAACACCACTGCACTGCCCTAAACCCTGAAACACCACCCCCTGCACAAACCCTCACACTGCCCGAACACCACTGCACTGCCCTAAGCCCTGAAACACCACTCCAGCACGACCCCTTACACTGCCCGAACACCACTGCACTGCCCTAAACCCTAAACACCATCCCTAGAAAGACACCCTCCTTTGCCCGAACACCACTGCACTGCTATAAACCCTGAAACACCACCCCCTGCATGGCCCCCTACACTGCCCGAACACCACTGCACTGCTCTAAACCCTGAATCCACCCCAGCATGACCCCCTACACTGCCCAAACACCACTTCACTGCCCTAAACACTAAACTCCACCCTCAGCATGACCCCCTACTCTGCCCGAACACTACTACTCTGCCCTAAACCCTAAAACACCCCCCCAGCACAACCCCCTACACTGCCCGAACACCACTGCACTGCCCTAAACCCTAAACACCACACCCAGCACGACCCCCTACACTGCCAGAACACCACTGCATTGCCCTATACCCTAAAACAGCACCCCCAGCAAGACCCCCTGCACTGCCTGAACACCACTACTCTGCCCTAAACCCTGAAACACCACCCCCAGCAAGACCCCCTACACTGCCCGAACACCACTGCACTAAAACCTGAAACACCACCCCCAGCAAGACCTCCTACACTGCCCGAACACCAATGCACTGCCCTAAACCCTGAAACACCAGCCCCAGCACGACCCCCTACACTGCCCGAACACCATTGCACTGCCCTAAACCATGAAACACCAGCCTCAACACGACCCCCTACGCTGCCCGAACACAACTGCACTGCCCTAAACCCTGATACACCAGACCCAGCACGACCCCCTACACTGCTCGAACACCACTGCACTGCCCTAAACCCTGAAGCCCCAGCACAACCCCCTGCACTGCCCGAACACCAATGCACTGCCCTAAACCCTGAAACACCAGCCCCAGCACGACCCCCTGCACTGCCCGAACACCAATGCACTGCCCTAAACCCTGAAACACCAGCCCCAGCATGACAACCTACACTGCCCGAAAACCCCTGCACTGCCCTAAACCCTGAAACACCAGCCCCATCACAACCCCCTACTCTACCCGAACACCAGTGCACTGCCCTAAACCCTGAAATACCACCCCACCAAGATCCCCTACACTGCCTGAGCACCACTGCACTAAACCCTGAAACACCACCCCCCGCAAGACCCCCAACACTGCCAGAACACCTCTGCACTAAACCCTGAAACACCACCCCCGCAAGACCCCCTACAATGCCCGAACACCACTGCACTGCCCTAAACCCTAAACACCACCCCTAGCACGACCCCCTACTCTGCCCGAACACCACTGCTCTAAAACCTGAAACACTACCCCCAGCACAACCCCGTACACTGCCTGAACACCACTGCTCTGCCCTCAACCCTGAAACACTACTCCCAGCACGACCCCTACACTGTCCGAACACCACTGCACTGCCCAAAACCCTAAAACACTAGCCCCAGCACGACCCCCTACACTGCCCGGACACCACTGCTCTGCCCTAAAACCTGAAACACTACCCCCAGCACGACCCCGTACACTGCCTGAACACCACAGTTCTGCCCTAAACCCTGAAACACTACTCCCAGCACAACCCCTACACTACCTGAACACCACTGCACTGCCCAAAACCCTGAAACACTAGCCACAGCACGACCCCCTACACTGCCCGTACACCACTGCAATGCCCTAAACCCTGAAACACCAGCCCCAGCACAACCCCTACACTTCCTGAACACAACTGCACTGCCCTAAACCCTGAAACACCAGCCCCCACACGACCCCCTATTCTGCCCGAACCCCACTGCACTGCCCTAAAGCCTGATACACCACCCCGTACGACCCCCTACACTGCCCGAACACCACTGCACTGCCCTAAACCCTGAAACACCACCCCCAGCACGACCCCCTACACTGCCCAAAAACCACTGCACTGCCCTAAACCTTGAAACACCACCCCCCGCACGACCCCCTACACTGCCCAAACACCACTGCACTGCCCTAAACCCTGAAACACCACCCCCTTGCACGACCCCCTACACTGCCCGAACACCACTGCACTGCCCTAAACCCTGAATTACCAGACCAAGCACGACCCCTACTCTGCTCGAACACCACTGCACTGCCCTAAACCCTGAAACACCAGCCCCAGCACGACCCCCTGCACTGCCCGAACATGAATGCACTGCCCAAAACCCTGAAACACCAGCCCCAGCACGACAACCTACACTACCCGAAAACCCCTGCACTGCCCTAAACCCTGAAACACCAGCCCCAGCACAACCCCCTACTCTACCCGAACACCAGTGCACTGCCCTAAACCCTGAAACACCACCCCACCAAGACCCCTACACTGCCCGAGCACCACTGCACTAAACCCTGAAACACCAACCCCCGCAAGACCCCCAACACTGCCAGAACACTTCTGCACTAAACCCTGAAACACCACCCCAGCAAAACCCCCTACACTGCCCGAACACCACGGCACTGCCCTAAACCCTAAACACCACCCCTAACACGACCCCCTACTCTGCCCGAACACCACTGCTCTAAAACCTGAAACACTACCCCCAGCACGACCCCGTACACTGCCTGAACAAAACTGCTCTGCCCTAAACCCTGAAACACTACTCCCAGCACGACTCCTACACTGTCCGAACACCACTGCACTGCCCAAAACCCTAAAACACTAGCCCCAGCACGACCCCCTACACTACCCGGACACCACTGCTCTGCCCTAAAACCTGAAACACTACCCCCAGCACGACCCCGTACACTGCCTGAACACCACAGCTCTGCCCTAAACCCTGAAACACTACTCCCAGCACGACCCCAACACTGCCCGAACACCACTGCACTGCCCAAAACCCTGAAACACTAGCCCCAGCACGGCCTCCTACACTGCCCGTACACCACTGCAATGCCCTAAACCCTGAAACACTACCACCAGCATGACCCCTACACTGCCTGAACACCACTGCACTGCCCTAAACCCTGAAACACCACCCCCTGCACGACCCCCTACACTGCCCGAACAACACTGCACTGCCCTGTACCCTAAACACCACCCCCAGCACGACCCCTACTCTGCCGAAACACCACTGCTCTGCCCTAAACCCTAAAACACTACCCCCAGGACGACCCCCTACACTGCTTGACTACCACTGCTCTGTCCTAAACCCTGAAACACTACCACCAGCATGACCCCTACACTGCCCGAACACCACTGCTCTGCCCTAAACCCTGAAACACTACCCCCAGCACGACCACCTACACTGCCCGAACACTATTGCACTGCCCTAAACCCGGAAACACCAGCCCCAGCGTGACCCCCTACACTGCCCGAACACCAGTGCACTGCCCTACACTCTGAAACACCAGCCCCAGCGCGACCCCCTACACTGCCCGAACACCACTGCACTGCCCTAAGCCCTGAAACACCATCTCACGCAAGACTCCCTACACTGCCCGAACACCACTGCACTGCCCTAAACCCTGAAACACCACCCCCGGCATGACCCCCTAAACTGCCCGAACACCACTGCACTGCCCTAAACCCGGAAACACCACCCCGCACGACCCACTACACTGCCCGAACACCACTGCACTGCCCAAAACCCTGAAACACCACCCCTCCATGACCCCTACACTGCCTAAACACCACTGCACTGCCCTAAACCCTGAAACACCACCTCCCCGCATGACCCCATACACTGCCCGAACTCCACTGCACTGCCCTAAACCCTGAAACACCACCCCCAGCAAGACCCCCTACACTGCCCGAACACCACTGCCCTAAACCCTGAAACACCACCCTAGCAAGACCCCGCACACTGCCCGAACACCACTGCACTGCCCTAAACCCTGAAACACCATCCCCTACACAACCCCCACACTGCCAGAACACCACTGCACTGCCCTAAGCCCTGAAACTCCACCCCCCTGCATTACCCCCTACACTGCCTTAAACCCTGAAACACCACCCCCAGGAAGACCCCCTACACTGCCCGAACACCACTGCACTGCCCTAAACACTGAAACACCAGCCCCAGCAATACCCCCTACACTGCTCTAAACCCTGAAACACCACCCACTGCATGACCCCCTACACTGCCCGAACACCACTGCACTGCCCTAAACCCTGAAACACCACCCCCAGCACAACCCCCTACACTGCCCAAACACCACTGCACTGCCCTAATCCTTAAAACACCACCCCAGCATGACCCCCTACTCTGCCCGAACACCGCTGCCCTGCCCTAAACTCTAAAACATTACCCCCAGCATGACCCCCTACAGTACACAAACACCACTGCACTGCCCTAAACCCTGAAACACCACCCCCAGCAAGACCCCCTTACACTGCCCGAACACCACTGACCTAAACCCTGAAACACCACCCCCAGCAAGACCCCCTACACTGCCCGAACATCACTGCCCTAAACCCTGAAACACCATCCCCAGCAAGACCCCCTACACTGCCCGAACACCACTTCCCTAAACCCTGAAACACCACCCCCAGCAAGACCCCCTACACTGCCCGAATACAACTGCACTAAACCCTGGAGCACCACCCCCAGTAAGACCCTCTACACTGCCCAAACACCACTGCACTGCCGTAAACCCTGAAACACCACCCCCGCACGACCCCCTACACTACCCGAACACCTCTGCACTGCCCTAAACCCTGAAACCCCCTCCTCCGCCCACGACCCCCTACACTGCCCGAACACCACTGCACTGCCCTAAACCCAATAACACCTCCCCCCGCATGACCCCCTACACTTCCCGAACACCACTGCACTGCACTGCCCTAAACCCTAAACACCACCCCCAGCATGACACCCTACTCTGCCAGAACTCCACTGCTCTGCCCTGAACCTGAAAACACTACCCCCAGCACGACCCCCTACACTGCTCGACCACCACTGCTCTGCCCAAAACCCTGAAACACTACCCCCTACACTGCCGAACACTATTGCACTGTCCTAAACCCTGAAACACCAGCCCCAGCATGACCCCCTACACTGCCCGAACACCACTGCACTGCCCTAAACCCTGAAACATCACCCCGCATGATCCCCTACACTGCCCGAACTCCAATGCACTGCCTTAAACCCTGAAACACCACCCCCCGCACGACCCCCTACACTGCCCGAACACCACTGCACTGCCCTAAACCCTGAAACACCTCCCCCTGCACGACCCCTACACTGCCCGAACACCACTGCACTGCCCTAAACCCTGAAACACCACCCCCCGAATGACCCCCTACACTGCCCGAACACCACTGCACTGCCTTAAACCCTGAAACACCACCCCACACGATCCCCTACACTGCCCGAACTCCAATGCACTGCCTTAAACCCTGAAACACCACCCCCGCATGACCCCCTACACTGTCCGAACACCACTGCACTGCCCTAAATGCTGAAACATAACCCCCCGCATGACCCCTATACTGCCCAAACACCACTGCACTGCCCTAAACCCTGAAACACCAACCCCGCAAGACCCTCTACACTGCCCGAACACCACTGCACTAAACCCTGAAACACAACCCGCAGCAAGACCCCCCACACTGCTGGAACACCACTGCACGGCCCAAACCCGTGAAATTCCACCCCCTGCACAACCCCCACACTGCCCGAACACCACTGCACTGCCCTAAACCCTGAAACACTACCCCCAGCATGTCCCCCTACAATGCCCAAACCCCACTGCACTGCCCACAACCCTGAAACACCATCTCGCGCAAGACTCCCTACACTGCCCGAACACCACTGCACTGCCCAAAACCCTGAAACACCACCCCCCCATGACCCCCACACTGCCCGAACACCACTGCACTGCCCTAAACCCTGAAACACCACCCCCTGCACAACGCCCCACACTGCCAGAACACCACTGCACTGCCCTTAACCCTGAAACTCCACCCCCCTGCATTACCCCCTACACTGCCTTAAACCGTGAAACACCCGCCGCACGACCCCCTACACTGCCCAAACACCACTGCGCTGCCCTAAATCCTGAAACACCACCCCCGCCGACCCCCTACACTGCTCGAAAACCACTGACCTGCCCTAAACCCTGAAACACCACCCCCAGGAAGACCCCCTACACTGCCCGAACACCACTGCACTGCCTTAAACACTGAAACACCCCCCTCAGCAATACCCCCTACACTGCCCTAAACCCTGAAACACCACCCACAGCACAACACCCTACACTGCCCAAACACCACTGCACTGCCCTAAACCCTAAAACACCACCCCCAGCACGACCCCCTACACTGCCCGAACACCACTACACTGCCCTAAACCCTAAAACACCACCCCCTGCATGACCCCCTACTCTGCCCGAACACCACTGCCCTGCCCTAAACCCTAAAACACCACCCCCTGCACGACCCGCTACACTACCCGAACACCACTGCACTGTCCTAATCCCTAAAACACCACCTACAGCATGACCCCAAACACTACCCAAACACCACTACTCTGCCCTCAACCCTGAAAAACCACCCCCAGCAATACCCCCTACACTGCCCAAACACCACTGCACTTACACCTGAAACACCATCCCGAGCAAGACCTCCTACACTGCCTGAACACCAATGCACTGCCCTACACCCTGAAACACCAGCCCCAGCACGACCCCCTACACTACCCGAACACCACTGCAATGCTCTAAACCATGAAACATCAGCCCCAACATGACCCCCTACGCTGCCCGAACACAACTGCACTGCCCTAAACCCTGAAGCACCAGCCCCAGCATGACCCCCTGCACTGCCCGAACACCAATTCACTGACCTAAACCCTGAAACACCACCCCAGTATGACCACCAACACTGCCCGAACACCACTGCACTGCCCTAAACCCTGAAACACCAGCCCCAGCACAACCCCCTACACTGCCCGAACACCACTGCACTGCCCTAAACTCTGAAACACCAGACCCAGCACGACCCCCTACACTGCTCGAACACCACTGCACTGCCCTAAACCCTGAAACACCAGCCCCAGCAAGACCCCCTGCACTGCCCGAACACGAATGCACTGCCCTAAACCCTGAAACACCAGCCCCAGCACCACAACCTACACTGCCCGAAAACCCCTGCACTGCCCTAAACCCTGAAACACCAGCCCCAGCAAGACACCCTACTCTGCCCGAACACCACTGTTCTAAAACCTGAAACACTACCCCCAGCATGACCCCGTACACGGCCTGAACACCACTGCTCTGCTTTAAACCCTGAAACACCACTCCCAGCATGACCCCTACACTGTCCGAACACCACTGCACTGCCCAAACCCCTAAAACACTAGCCCCAGCACGACCCCCGACACTGCCCGGACACCACTGCTCTGCCCTAAAACCTGAAACACTACCCCCAGCACGACCCCGTACACTGCCTGAACACAACAGTTCTTCCCTAAACCCTGAAACACTACTCCCAGCATGACCCCTACACTTCCCGAACACCACTGCACTGCCCAAAACCCGAAACACTAGCCCCAGCACGACCCCCTACACTGCCCGTACACCACTGCAATGCCCTAAACCCTGAAACACCAGCCCCAGCACAACCCCTACACTTCCTGAACACAACTGCACTGCCCTAAACCCTGAAACACCAGCCCCCACACGACTCCCTATTCTGCCCGAACCCCACTGCACTGCCCCAAAGCCTGATACACCACCCCGTACGACCCCCTACACTGCCCGAACACCACTGCACTGCCCTAAACCCTGAAACACCACCCCCAGCATGACCCCCTATACTGCCCGAAAACCACTGCACTGCACTGCCCTAAACCTTGAAAAACCACCCCCCGCACGACCCCCTACACTGCCCAAACACCTCTGCACTGCCCTAAACCTTGAAACACCACCCGCTTGCACGACCCCCTACACTGCCTGAACACCACTGCACTGCCCTAAACCCTGAAACACCAGACCCAGCACGACCCCCTACACTGCTCGAACCCCACTGCACTGCCCTAAACCCTGAAACACCACCCCCAGCATGTCCCCCTTCACTGCCCAAAAACCACTGCACTGCACTGCCCTAAACCCTGAAACACCACCCCCGCACGACCCCCTACACTGCACAAACACCACTGCACTGCCCTAAACCCTGTAACACCATCCCCCTGCATGACCACCTACACTGCCCAAACACCACTGCACTGCCCTAAACCCTGAAACACCTCCCCCTGCATGACCCCCTACACTGCCCGAACACCACTGCACTGCCCTAAACCCTGAAACAACACCCCCGCACGACCCCCTACACTGCCCAAACACCACTGCACTGCCCTAAACCCTAAAATTCCAGCCCCAGTACGACCCCCTACACTACCCAGAGACCACTGCACTACCCTACACCCTAAAACACTATCCCCAGGATGACCCCATACAATACCCAAAGACCACTGTACTACCCTAAACCCTAAAATACTACCCCCGCATGACGCCCTACACTACCCAAACACCACTGCTCTACCCTAAATCCTAAAACACGACCCCCTACACTACACAAACACCGCTGCACTACCCTAAACCCTAAAACACTACCCCCAGCACTACCCCCTACACTACACAAACACAACTGTACTACCCTAAACCCTAAAACACTACCCCCTACACTACACAAACACCACTGCACTACCCTAAACCCTAAAACACTACCCGCAGCAGTACCCCTACACTACCCAAACACCATTGCACTACCCTAAACCCTAAAACACTACCCCCAACAGTACCCCCTACACTACCCAAACACCACTGCACTACCCTAAACCCTATAAAACTACCCCCAGCACAACCCCCTACACTACCCAACCACCACTGCACTACCCTAAACCCTAAATCTACCCTCAGCACAACCCCCTACACTACCCAAACACCACTGCACTACTCTAAATCACTACCCCAGCACGACCCCTACACTAGACCACACCTCTGCACTACCCTAAAACCTAAAACACTACCCCAGAACGACCCCTACACTACCCAAACACCACTGCACTACCCTAAACCCTAAAACACTACCCCAGCACGACCCCCTACACTACACCAACACCACTGCACTACCAGAAACCCTAAAACACTACCCCAGCACGACCCCCTAAATTACCCAAACACCACTGCACTTCCCTAAACCCTAAAACATTACCCCCAGCATGACCCACTACAGTACACAAACACCACTGCACTGCCCTAAACCCTGAAACACTACAACCCGCACGACCCCCTACACTGCCCAAACACCACTGCGCTGCCCTAAACCCTGAAACACCCCCCCAGCAAGACCCCCTAAACTGCCCAAACACCACTGCGCTGCCCTAAACCCTGAAACACCACCCCCAGCAATATCCCCTACACTGCCCGAACAACACTGCCCTAAACCCTGCAATACCACCCCAGGAAGACCACCTACACTGCGCAAACACCACTGCTCTAAACCCTGAAACACCACCCCAGCAAGACCCCCTACACTGCCCGAACACCACTGCACTAAACCCTGAAACACCACCCCCAGCAAGACTCCCTACACTTCCAAACACCACTGCACTGCCCTAAACCCTGAAACACCACCCCCTGCACAAACCCTCACACTGCCCGAACACCACTGCACTGCCCTAAGCCCTGAAACACCACTCCAGCATGACCCCCTACTCTGCCCGAACACCACTGGACTGCCCTAAACCCTAAACACCACCCCCAGCATGACCCCCTACTCTACCCGAACACCACTACTCTGCCCTAAACCCTAAAGCACCACCTCCAGCACGACCCCTTACACTGCCCGAACAGCACTGCACTGCCCTAAACCCTAAACACCATCCCCAGAAAGACACCCTCCTTTGCCCGAACACCACTGCACTGCTATAAACCCTGAAACACCACCCGCTGCATGGCCCCCTACACTGCCCGAGCACCACTGCACTGCCCTAAACCCTGAAACCACCCCAGCATGACCCCCTACACTGCCCAAACACCACTGCACTGCCCTAAACCCTAAACTCCACCCTCAGCATGACCCCCAACTCTGCCTGAACACCACTACTCTGCCCTAGACCCTAAAACACCCCCCCAGCACAACACCCTACACTGCCCGAACACCACTGCACTGCCCTAAACCCTAAACACCACGCCCAGCACGACCCCCTACACTGCCAGAAAACCACTGCATTGCCCTATACCCTAAAACACCACCCCCAGCAAGACCCCCTGCACTGCCCGAACACCACTACTCTGCCCTAAACCCTGAAACACCACCCCCAGCAAGACCCCCGACACTGCCCGAACACCACTACACTAAAACCTGAAACACCACCCCCAGCAAGACCTCCTACACTGCCCGAACACCAATGCACTGCCCTAAACCCTGAAATACCAGCCCCAGCACGACCCCCTACACTGCCCGAACACCACTGCACTGCCCTAAACCATGAAACACCAGCCTCAACACGACCCCCTACGCTGCCCGAACACAACTGCACTGCCCTAAACCCTGATACACCAGACCCAGCACGACCCCCTACACTGCTCAAACACCACTGCACTGCCCTAAACCCTGAAGCCCCAGCACGACCCCCTGCACTGCCCGAACACCAATGCACTGCCCTAAACCCTGAAACACCAGCCCCAGCACGACCCCCTGCACTGCCCGAACACCAGTGCACTGCCCTAAACCCTGAAACACCAGCCCCAGCACGACAACCTACACTGCCCGAAAACCCCTGCACTGCCCTAAACCCTGAAACACCAGTGCACTGCCCTAAACCCTGAAACACCAGCCCCAGCACGACAACCTACACTGCCCGAAAACCCCTGCACTGCCCTAAACCCTGAAACACCAGCCCCAGCACAACCCCCTACTCTACCCGAACACCAGTGCACTGCCCTAAACCCTGAAATACCACCCCACCAAGACCCCCTACACTGCCCGAGCACCACTGCACTAAACCCTGAAACACCACCCCCCGCAAGACCCCCAACACTGCCAGAACACCTCTGCACTAAACCTCGAAACACCACCCCAGCAAGACCCCTATACTGCCCGAACACCACTGCACTGCCCTAAACCCTAAACACCACCCCTAGCACGACCCCCTACTCTGCCCGAACACCACTGCTCTAAAACCTGAAACACTACCCCCAGCACAACCCCGTACACTGCCTGAACACCACTGCTCTGCCCTCAACCCTGAAACACTACTCCCAGCATGACCCCTACACTGTCCGAACACCACTGCACTGCCCAAAACCCTAAAACACTAGCCCCAGCACGACCCCCTACACTGCCCGGACACCACTGCTCTGCCCTAAAACCTGAAACACTACCCCCAGCACGACCCCGTACACTGCCTGAACACCACAGTTCTGCCCTAAACCCTGAAACACTACTCCCAGCACGACCCCTACACTACCTGAACACCACTGCACTGCCCAAAACCCTGAAACACTAGCCACAGCACGACCCCCTACACTGCCCGTACACCACTGCAATGCCCTAAACCCTGAAACACCAGCCCCAGCACAACCCCTACACTTCCTGAACACAACTGCACTGCCCTAAACCCTGAAACACCAGCCCTCAAACGACCCCCTATTCTGCCCGAACCCCACTGCACTGCCCTAAAGCCTGATACACCACCCCGTACGACCCCCTACACTGCCCGAACACCACTGCACTGCCCTAAACCCTGAAACACCACCCCCAGCAAGACCCCCTATACTGCCTGAAAACCACTGCACTGCACTGCCCTAAACCTTGAAACACCACCCCCCGCACGACCCCCTACACTGCCCAAACACCAATGCACTGCCCTAAACCCTGAAACACCACCCCCTTGCACGACCCCCTACACTGCCCGAACACCACTGCACTGCCCTAAACCCTGAATTACCAGACCAAGCATGACCCCTACACTGCTCGAACACCACTGCACTGCCCTAAACCCTGAAACACCAGCCCCAGCACGACCCCCTGCACTGCCCGAACATGAATGCACTGCCCAAAACCCTGAAACACCAGCCCCAGCACGACAACCTACACTGCCCGAAAACCCCTGCACTGCCCTAAACCCTGAAACACCAGCCCCAGCACAACCCCCTACTCTACCCGAACACCAGTGCACTGCCCTAAACCCTGAAACACCACCCCACCAAGACCCCCTACACTGCCCGAGCACCACTGCACTAAACCCTGAAACACCAACCCCCGCAAGACCCCCAACACTGCCAGAACACCTCTGCACTAAACCCTGAAACACCACCCCAGCAAAACCCCCTACACTGCCCGAACACCACGGCACTGCCCTAAACCCTATACACCACCCCTAACACGACCCCCTACTCTGCCCGAACACCACTGCACTAAAACCTGAAACACTACCCCCAGCACGACCCCCTACACTACACGAACACAACTGTACTACCCTAAACCCTAAAACACTACCCCCTACACTACACAAACACCACTGCACTACCCTAAACCCTAAAACACTACCCGCAGCAGTACCCCTACACTACCCAAACACCATTGCACTACCCTAAACCCTAAAACACTACCCCCAACAGTACCCCCTACACTACCCAAACACCACTGCACTACCCTAAACCCTATAAAACTACCCCCAGCACAACCCCCTACACTACCCAACCACCACTGCACTACCCTAAACCCTAAATCTACCCTCAGCACAACCCCCTACACTACCCAAACACCACTGCACTACTCTAAATCACTACCCCAGCACGACCCCTACACTAGACCACACCTCTGCACTACCCTAAAACCTAAAACACTACCCCAGAACGACCCCCTACACTACCCAAACACCACTGCACTACCCTAAACCCTAAAACACTACCCCAGCACGACCCCCTACACTACACCAACACCACTGCACTACCAGAAACCCTAAAACACTACCCCAGCACGACCCCCTAAATTACCCAAACACCACTGCACTTCCCTAAACCCTAAAACATTACCCCCAGCATGACCCACTACAGTACACAAACACCACTGCACTGCCCTAAACCCTGAAACACTACAACCCGCACGACCCCCTACACTGCCCAAACACCACTGCGCTGCCCTAAACCCTGAAACACCCCCCCAGTAAGACCCCCTAAACTGCCCAAACACCACTGCGCTGCCCTAAACCCTGAAACACCACCCCCAGCAATATCCCCTACACTGCCTGAACAACACTGCCCTAAACCCTGCAATACCACCCCAGGAAGACCACCTACACTGCGCAAACACCACTGCTCTAAACCCTGAAACACCACCCCAGCAAGACCCCCTACACTGCCCGAACACCACTGCACTAAACCCTGAAACACCACCCCCAGCAAGACTCCCTACACTTCCAAACACCACTGCACTGCCCTAAACCCTGAAACACCACCCCCTGCACAAACCCTCACACTGCCCGAACACCACTGCACTGCCCTAAGCCCTGAAACACCACTCCAGCACGACCCCCTACTCTGCCCGAACACCACTGGACTGCCCTAAACCCTAAACACCACCCCCAGCATGACCCCCTACTCTACCCGAACACCACTACTCTGCCCTAAACCCTAAAGCACCACCTCCAGCACGACCCCTTACACTGCCCGAACAGCACTGCACTGCCCTAAACCCTAAACACCATCCCCAGAAAGACACCCTCCTTTGCCCGAACACCACTGCACTGCTATAAACCCTGAAACACCACCCGCTGCATGGCCCCCTACACTGCCCGAACACCACTGCACTGCCCTAAACCCTGAAACCACCCCAGCATGACCCCCTACACTGCCCAAACACCACTGCACTGCCCTAAACCCTAAACTCCACCCTCAGCATGACCCCCTACTCTGCCCGAACACCACTACTCTGCCCTAGACCCTAAAACACCCCCCCAGCACAACACCCTACACTGCCCGAACACCACTGCACTGCCCTAAACCCTAAACACCACGCCCAGCACGACCCCCTACACTGCCAGAAAACCACTGCATTGCCCTATACCCTAAAACACCACCCCCAGCAAGACCCCCTGCACTGCCCGAACACCACTACTCTGCCCTAAACCCTGAAACACCACCCCCAGCAAGACCCCCTACACTGCCCGAACACCACTGCACTAAAACCTGAAACACCACCCCCAGCAAGACCTCCTACACTGCCCGAACACCAATGCACTGCCCTAAACCCTGAAACACCAGCCCCAGCACGACCCCCTACACTGCCCGAACACCACTGCACTGCCCTAAACCATGAAACACCAGCCTCAACACGACCCCCTACGCTGCCCGAACACAACTGCACTGCCCTAAACCCTGATACACCAGACCCAGCACGACCCCTACACTGCTCGAACACCACTGCACTGCCCTAAACCCTGAAGCCCCAGCACGACCCCCTGCACTGCCCGAACACCAATGCACTGCCCTAAACCCTGAAACACCAGCCCCAGCACGACCCCCTGCACTGCCCGAACACCAGTGCACTGCCCTAAACCCTGAAACACCAGCCCCAGCACGACAACCTACACTGCCCGAAAACCCCTGCACTGCCCTAAACCCTGAAACACCAGTGCACTGCCCTAAACCCTGAAACACCAGCCCTAGCACGACAACCTACACTGCCCGAAAACCCCTGCACTGCCCTAAACCCTGAAACACCAGCCCCAGCACAACCCCCTACTCTACCCGAACACCAGTGCACTGCCCTAAACCCTGAAATACCACCCCACCAAGACCCCCTACACTGCCCGAGCACCACTGCACTAAACCCTGAAACACCACCCCCCGCAAGACCCCCAACACTGCCAGAACACCTCTGCACTAAACCCTGAAACACCACCCCAGCAAGACCCCTACACTGCCCGAACACCACTGCACTGCCCTAAACCCTAAACACCACCCCTAGCACGACCTCCTACTCTGCCCGAACACCACTGCTCTAAAACCTGAAACACTACCCCCAGCACAACCCCGTACACTGCCTGAACACCACTGCTCTGCCCTCATCCCTGAAACACTACTCCCAGCATGACCCCTACACTGTCCGAACACCACTGCACTGCCCAAAACCCTAAAACACTAGCCCCAGCACGACCCCCTACACTGCCCGGACACCACTGCTCTGCCCTAAAACCTGAAACACTACCCCCAGCACGACCCCGTACACTGCCTGAACACCACAGTTCTGCCCTAAACCCTGAAACACTACTCCCAGCACGACCCCTACACTACCTGAACACCACTGCACTGCCCAAAACCCTGAAACACTAGCCACAGCACGACCCCCTACACTGCCCGTACACCACTGCAATGCCCTAAACCCTGAAACACCAGCCCCAGCACAACCCCTACACTTCCTGAACACAACTGCACTGCCCTAAACCCTGAAACACCAGCCCTCAAACGACCCCCTATTCTGCCCGAACCCCACTGCACTGCCCTAAAGCCTGATACACCACCCCGTACGACCCCCTACACTGCCCGAACACCACTGCACTGCCCTAAACCCTGAAACACCACCCCCAGCACGACCCCCTATACTGCCTGAAAACCACTGCACTGCACTGCCCTAAACCTTGAAACACCACCCCCCGCACGACCCCCTACACTGCCCAAACACCAATGCACTGCCCTAAACCCTGAAACACCACCCCCTTGCACGACCCCCTACACTGCCCGAACACCACTGCACTGCCCTAAACCCTGAATTACCAGACCAAGCACGACCCCTACACTGCTCGAACACCACTGCACTGCCCTAAACCCTGAAACACCAGCCCCAGCACGACCCCCTGCACTGCCCGAACATGAATGCACTGCCCAAAACCCTGAAACACCAGCCCCAGCACGACAACCTACACTGCCCGAAAACCCCTGCACTGCCCTAAACCCTGAAACACCAGCCCCAGCACAACCCCCTACTCTACCCGAACACCAGTGCACTGCCCTAAACCCTGAAACACCACCCCACCAAGACCCCCTACACTGCCCGAGCACCACTGCACTAAACCCTGAAACACCAACCCCCGCAAGACCCCCAACACTGCCAGAACACCTCTGCACTAAACCCTGAAACACCACCCCAGCAAAACCCCCTACACTGCCCGAACACCACGGCACTGCCCTAAACCCTAAACACCACCCCTAACACAACCCCCTACTCTGCCCGAACACCACTGCACTAAAACCTGAAACACTACCCCCAGCACAACCTCGTACACTGCCTGAACAAAACTGCTCTGCCCTAAACCCTGAAACACTACTCCCAGCACGACTCCTACACTGTCCAAACACCACTGCACTGCCCAAAACCCTAAAACACTAGCCCCAGCACGACCCACTACACTGCCCGGACACCACTGCTCTGCCCTAAAACCTGAAACACTACCCCCAGCACGACCCCGTACACTGCCTGAACACCACAGCTCTGCCCTAAACCCTGAAACACTACTCCCAGCACGACCCCTACACTGCCCGAACACCACTGCACTGCCCAAAAACCTGAAACACTAGCCCCAGCACGGCCTCCTACACTGCCCGTACACCACTGCAATGCCCTAAACCCTGAAACACTACCACCAGCATGACCCCTACACTGCCCGAACACCACTGCACTGCCCTAAACCCTGAAACACCACCCCATGCACGACCCCCTACACTGCCCGAACACCACTGCACTGCCCTATACCCTAAACAACAACCCCAGCACGACCCCTACTCAGCCAAAACACCACTGCTCTGCCCTAAACCCTAAAACACTACCCCCAGGACGACCCCTTACACTGCTTGACTACCACTGCTCTGTCCTAAACCCTGAAACACTACCACCAGCAAGACCCCTACACTGCCCGAACACCACTGCTCTGCCCTAAACCCTGAAACACTACCCCCAGCGCGACCCCCTACACTGCCCGAACACTATTGCACTGCCCTAAACCCGGAAACACCAGCCCCAGCGTGACCCCCTACACTGCCCGAACACCAGTGCACTGCCCTACACTCTGAAACACCAGCCCCAGCGCGACCCCCTACACTGCCCGAACACCACTGCACTGCCCTAAGCCCTGAAACACCATCTTACGCAAGACTCCCTACACTGCCCGAACACCACTGCACTGCCCTAAACCCCGAAACACCACCCCCCGCATGACCCCCTAAACTGCCCGAACACCACTGCATTGCCCTAAACCCGGAAACACCACCCCGAACGACCCACTACACTGCCCGAACACCACTGCACTGCCCAAAACCCTGAAACACCACCCCTCCATGACCCCTACACTGCCCAAACACCACTGCACTGCCCTAAACCCTGAAACACCACCTCCCCGCACGACCCCATACACTGCCCGAACTCCACTGCACTGCCCTAAACCCTGAAACACCACCCCCAGCAAGACCCCCTACACTGCCCGAACACCACTGCCCTAAACCCTGAAACACCACACTAGCAAGACCCCGCACACTGCCCGAACACCACTGCACTGCCCTAAACCCTGAAACACCACCCCCTACACAACCCCCACACTGCCAGAACACCACTGCACTGCCATAAACCCTGAAACTCCACCCCCCTGCATTACCCCCTACACTGCCTTAAACCCTGAAACACCACCCCCAGGAAGACCCCCTACACTGCCCGAACACCACTGCACTGCCCTAAACACTGAAACACCAGCCCCAGCAATACCCCCTACACTGCCCTAAACCCTGAAACACCACCCCCAGCACAACCCCCTACACTGCCCAAACACCACTGCACTGCCCTAATCCCTAAAACACCACCCCAGCACGACCCCCTACTCTGCCCGAACACCGCTGCCCTGCCCTAAACTCTAAAACATTACCCCCAGCAAGACCCCCTACACTGCCCGAACATCACTGCCCTAAACCCTGAAACACCAACCCCAGCAAGACCCCCTACACTGCCCGAACACCACTTCCCTAAACCCTGAAACACCACCCCAGCAAGACCCCCTACACTGCCCGAATACCACTGCACTAAACACTGGAGCACCACCCCCAGTAAGACCCTCTACACTGCCCAAACACCTCTGCACTGCTGTAAACCCTGAAACACCACCCCCGCACGACCCCCTACACTACCCGAACACCTCTGCACTGCCCTAAACCCTGAAACCCCCCCTCCACGCACGACCCCCTACACTGCCCGAACACCACTGCACTGCCCTAAACCCTATAACACCTCCCCCCGCACGACCCCCTACACTGCCCGAACACCACTGCACTGAACTGCCCTAAACCCTAAACACCACCCCCAGCATGACACCCTACTCTGCCAGAACACCACTGCTCTGCCCTAAACCCTAAAACACTACCCCCAGCACGACCCCCTACACTGCTCGACCACCACTGCTCTGCCCAAAACCCTGAAACACTACCCCAAGCGAGACCCCCTACACTGCCGAACACTATTGCACTGTCCTAAACCCTGAAACACCAGCCCCAGCATGACCCCCTACACTGCCCGAACACCACTGCACTGCCCTAAACCCTGAAACATCACCCCGCATGATCCCCTACACTGCCCGAACTCCAATGCACTGCCTTAAACCCTGAAACACCACCCCCCGCACGACCCCCTACACTGCCCGAACACCACTGCACTACCCTAAACCCTGAAACACCTCCCCCTGCACGACCCCTACACTGCCTGAACACCACTGCACTGCCCTAAACCCTGAAACACCACCCCCCGAACGACCCCCTACACTGCCCGAACACCACTGCACTGCCCTAAACCCTGAAACACCACCCAGCACGATCCCCTACACTGCCCGAACTCCAATGCACTGCCTTAAACCCTGAAACACCACCCCCGCATGACCCCCTACACTGTCTGAACACCACTGCACTGCCCTAAATGCTGAAACATAACCCCCCGCATGACCCCTATACTGCCGAACACCACTGCACTGCCCTAAACCCTGAAACACCACCCCCGCAAGACCCGCTACACTGCATGAACACCACTGCACTAAACCCTGAAACACAACCCGCAGCAAGACCCCCCACACTGCTGGAACACCACTGCACGGCCCTAACCCGTGAAATTCCACCCCCTGCACAACCCCCACACTGGGTCGTGTATGGGGTCATCCCTAGGATGACCCCATACACGACCCAAAGACCACTGTACTACCCTAAACCCTAAAACACTACCCCCGCATGACCCCCTACACAACCCAAACACCACTGCTCTACCCTAAACCCTAAATCTACCAAAGCACAACCCCCTACACTACCCAAACACCACTGCACTACCCTAAACCCTATATCTACCCTCAGCACAACCCCCTACACTACCCAAACACCACTGCACTACCCTAAACTCTAAATCACTACCCCCAGCACGACCCCTACACTAGACCACACCACTGCACTACCCTAAAACCTAAACACTACCCCAGAACGACCCCCTACACTACCCAAACACCACTGCACTACCCTATACCCTAATACACTACCCCAGCACGACCCCCTACACTACACCAACACCACTGCACTACCATAAACCCTAAAACACTACCCCAGCATGACCCCCTACATTACCCAAACACCACTGCATTACCCTAAACCCTAAAACACTACCCCAGCACGACCCCCTACAGTACACCAACACCACTGCACTACCATAAACCCTCAAACACTACCCCAGCACGACCCCCTAAATTACCCAAACACCACTGCACTTCCCTAAACCCTAAAACATTACCCCCAGCATGACCCACTACAGTACACAAACACCACTGCACTGCCCTAAACCCTGAAACACTACAACCCGCACGACCCCCTACACTGCCCGAACACCACTGCGCTGCCCTAAACCCTGAAACACCCCCCCAGCAAGACCCCCTAAACTGCCCAAACACCACTGCGCTGCCCTAAACCCTGAAACACCACCCCCAGCAATAACCCCTACACTACCCAAACACCACTGCACTACCCTAAACTCTAAATCACTACCCCCAGCACGACCCCTACACTAGACCACACCACTGCACTACCCTAAAACCTAAACACTACCCCAGAACGACCCCCTACACTACCCAAACACCACTGCACTACCCTATACCCTAATACACTACCCTAGCACGACCCCCTACACTACACCAACACCACTGCACTACCATAAACCCTAAAACACTACCTCACCACAACCCCCTACACTACCCAAACACCACTGCACTACCCTAAACTCTAAATCACTACCCCCAGCACGACCCCTACACTCGACCACACCACTGCACTACCCTAAAACCTAAACACTACCCCAGAATGACCCCCTACACTACCCAAACACCACTGCACTACCCTATACCCTAATACACTACCCCAGCACGACCCCCTACACTACACCAACACCACTGCACTACCATAAACCCTAAAACACTACCCCAGCACGACCCCCTACATTACCCAAACACCACTGCACTTCCCTAAACCCTAAAACATTACCCCAGCATGACCCACTACAGTACACAAACACCACTGCACTGCCCTAAACCCTGAAACACTACAACCAGCACGACGCCCTACACTGCTTAAACACCACTGTGCGGCCCTAAACTCTGAAACACCCCCCCCAGCAAGACCCCCTAAACTGCCCAAACACCACTGCGCTGCCCTAAACCCTGAAACACCACCCCCAGCAAGATCCCCTACACTGACCGAACACCACTGCCCTAAACCCTGCAATACCACCCCAGCAAGACCACCTACACTGCGCGAACACCACTGCACTAAACCCTGAAACACCACCCCAGCAAGACCCCCTACACTGCCCAAACACCACTGCACTAAACCCTGAAACACCACCCCCAGCAAGACTCCCTACACTTCCAAACACCACTGCACTGCCCTAAACCCTGAAACACCACCCCCTGCACGACCCCTCACACTGCCCGAGCACCACTGCACTGCCCTAAACCCTGAAACACCACTCCAGCACGACCCCCTACACTGCCCGAACACCACTGGACTGCCCTCAACCCTAAACACTACCCCCAGCACGACCCCGTACTCTGCCTGAACACCACAGCTCTGCCCTAAACCCTGAAACACTACTCCCAGCATGACCCCTACACTGCCCGAACACCACTGCACTGCCCAAAACCCTGAAACACTAGCCCCAGCATGACCCCCTACACTGCCCGTACATCACTGCAATGCCCTAAACCCTGAAACACCAGCCCCAGCACAACCCCTACACTTCCTGAACACAACTGCACTGCACTGCCCTAAAGCCTGAAACACCAGCCCCGCACGACCCCCTATTCTGCCCGAACCCCACTGCACTGCCCTAAAGCCTACACCACCCCGTACGACCCCCTACACTGCCCGAACACCACTGCACTGCCCTAAACCCTGAAACACCACCCCCAGCACGACCCCCTTCACTGCCAGAAAACCACTGCACTGCCCTAAACCTTGAAACACCACCCCCCGCACGACCCCCTACACTGCACAAACATCACTGCACTGCCCTAAACCCTGAAACACCACTCCCCTGCACGACCACCTACACTGCCCAAACACCACTGCACTGCCCTAAACACTGAAACACCTCCCACTGCACGACCCCCTACACTGCCCGAACACCACTGCACTTCCCTAAACCCTGAAACACCACCCCCCACACGACCCCCTACACTGCCCAAACACCACTGCACTGCCCTAAACCCTGAAACTCCAGCCCCAGCACGACCCCCTACACTACCCAAAGACCACTGTACTACCCTAAACCCTAAAATACTACCCCCGCATGACCCCCTACACTACCCAAACACCACTGCTCTACCCTAAATCCTAAAACACGACCCCCTACACTACACAAACACCGCTGCACTACCCTAAACCCTAAAACACTACCCCCAGCACTACCCCCTACACTACATGAACACAACTGTACTACCCTAAACCCTAAAACACTACCCCCTACACTACACAAACACCACTGCACTACCCTAAACCCTAAAGCACTACCTGCAGCAGTACCCCCTACACTACCCAAACACCATTGCACTACCCTAAACCCTAAAACACTACGCCCAACAGTACCCCCTACACTACCCAAACACCACTGCACTACCCTAAACCCTATAAAACTACCCCCAGCACAACCCCCTACACTACCCAAACACCACTGCACTACCCTAAACCCTAAATCTACCAAAGCACAACCCCCTACACTACCCAAACACCACTGCACTACCCTAAACCCTAAATCTACCAAAGCACAACCCCCTACACTACCCAAACACCACTGCACTACCCTAAACTCTAAATCGCTACCCCCAGCACGACCCCTACACTAGACCACACCACTGCACTACCCTAAAACCTAAACACTACCCCAGAACGACCCCCTACACTACCCAAACACCACTGCACTACCCTATACCCTAATACACTACCCTAGCACGACCCCCTACACTACACCAACACCACTGCACTACCATAAACCCTAAAACACTACCTCACCACAACCCCCTACACTACCCAAACACCACTGCACTACCCTAAACTCTAAATCACTACCCCCAGCACGACCCCTACACTGGACCACACCACTGCACTACCCTAAAACCTAAACACTACCCCAGAACGACCCCCTACACTACCCAAACACCACTGCACTACCCTATACCCTAATACACTACCCCAGCACGACCCCCTACACTACACCAACAAAACTGCACTACCATAAACCCTAAAACACTACCCCAGCACGACCCCCTACATTACCCAAACACCACTGCACTTCCCTAAACCCTAAAACATTACCCCAGCATGACCCACTACAGTACACAAACACCACTGCACTGCCCTAAACCCTGAAACACTACAACCAGCACGACGCCCTACACTGCCCAAACACCACTGTGCGGCCCTAAACCCTGAAACAACCCCCCCCTGCAAGACCCCCTAAATGGCCCAAACACCACTGCGCTGCCCTAAACCCTGAAACACCACCCCCAGCACGATCCCCTACACTGCACGAACACCACTGCCCTGAACCCTGCAATACCACCCCAGCAAGACCACCTACACTGTGCGAACACCACTGCACTAAACCATGAAACACCACCCCAGCAAGACCCCCTACACTGCCCAAACACCACTGCACTAAACCCTGAAACACCACCCCCAGCAAGACCCCCTACACTGCCCGAACATCACTGCCCTAAACCCTGAAACACCAACCCCAGCAAGACCCTCTACACTGCCCGAACACCACTTCCCTAAACCCTGAAACACCACCCCAGCAAGACCCCCTACACTGCCCGAATACCACTGCACTAAACACTGGAGCACCACCCCCAGTAAGACCCTCTACACTGCCCAAACACCTCTGCACTGCCGTAAACCCTAAAACACCACCCCAGCACGACCCCCTACTCTGCCCGAACACCGCTGCCCTGCCCTAAACTCTAAAACATTACCCCCAGCAAGACCCCCTACACTGCCCGAACATCACTGCCCTAAACCCTGAAACACCAACCCCAGCAAGACCCCCTACACTGCCCGAACACCACTTCCCTAAACCCTGAAACACCACCCCAGCAAGACCCCCTACACTGCCCGAATACCACTGCACTAAACACTGGAGCACCACCCCCAGTAAGACCCTCTACACTGCCCAAACACCTCTGCACTGCCGTAAACCCTGAAACACCACCCCCGCACGACCCCCTACACTACCCGAACACCTCTGCACTGCCCTAAACCCTGAAACCCCCCCTCCGCGCACGACCCCCTACACTGCCCGAACACCACTGCACTGCCCTAAACCCTATAACACCTCCCCCCGCACGACCCCCTACACTGCCCGAACACCACTGCACTGCACTGCCCTAAACCCTAAACACCACCCCCAGCATGACACCCTACTCTGCCAGAACACCACTGCTCTGCCCTAAACCCTAAAACACTACCCCCAGCACGACCCCCTACACTGCTCGACCACCACTGCTCTGCCCAAAACCCTGAAACACTACCCCAAGCGAGACCCCCTACACTGCCGAACACTATTGCACTGTCCTAAACCCTGAAACACCAGCCCCAGCATGACCCCCTACACTGCCCGAACACCACTGCACTGCCCTAAACCCTGAAACATCACCCCGCATGATCCCCTACACTGCCCGAACTCCAATGCACTGCCTTAAACCCTGAAACACCACCCCCCGCACGACCCCCTGCACTGCCCGAACACCACTGCACTACCCTAAACCCTGAAACACCTCCCCCTGCACGACCCCTACACTGCCTGAACACCACTGCACTGCCCTAAACCCTGAAACACCACCCCCCGAACGACCCCCTACACTGCCCGAACACCACTGCACTGCCCTAAACCCTGAAACACCACCCAGCACGATCCCCTACACTGCCCGAACTCCAATGCACTGCCTTAAACCCTGAAACACCACCCCCGCATGACCCCCTACACTGTCTGAACACCACTGCACTGCCCTAAATGCTGAAACATAACCCCCCGCATGACCCCTATACTGCCGAACACCACTGCACTGCCCTAAACCCTGAAACACCACCCCCGCAAGACCCGCTACACTGCATGAACACCACTGCACTAAACCCTGAAACACAACCCGCAGCAAGACCCCCCACACTGCTGGAACACCACTGCACGGCCCTAACCCGTGAAATTCCACCCCCTGCACAACCCCCACACTGGGTCGTGTATGGGGTCATCCCTAGGATGACCCCATACACGACCCAAAGACCACTGTACTACCCTAAACCCTAAAACACTACCCCCGCATGACCCCCTACACAACCCAAACACCACTGCTCTACCCTAAACCCTAAATCTACCAAAGCACAACCCCCTACACTACCCAAACACCACTGCACTACCCTAAACCCTAAATCTACCCTCAGCACAACCCCCTACACTACCCAAACACCACTGCACTACCCTAAACTCTAAATCACTACCCCCAGCACGACCCCTACACTAGACCACACCACTGCACTACCCTAAAACCTAAACACTACCCCAGAACGACCCCCTACACTACCCAAACACCACTGCACTACCCTATACCCTAATACACTACCCCAGCACGACCCCCTACACTACACCAACACCACTGCACTACCATAAACCCTAAAACACTACCCCAGCATGACCCCCTACATTACCCAAACACCACTGCATTACCCTAAACCCTAAAACACTACCCCAGCACGACCCCCTACAGTACACCAACACCACTGCACTACCATAAACCCTCAAACACTACCCCAGCACGACCCCCTAAATTACCCAAACACCACTGCACTTCCCTAAACCCTAAAACATTACCCCCAGCATGACCCACTACAGTACACAAACACCACTGCACTGCCCTAAACCCTGAAACACTACAACCCGCACGACCCCCTACACTGCCCGAACACCACTGCGCTGCCCTAAACCCTGAAACACCCCCCCAGCAAGACCCCCTAAACTGCCCAAACACCACTGCGCTGCCCTAAACCCTGAAACACCACCCCCAGCAATATCCCCTACACTACCCAAACACCACTGCACTACCCTAAACTCTAAATCACTACCCCCAGCACGACCCCTACACTAGACCACACCACTGCACTACCCTAAAACCTAAACACTACCCCAGAACGACCCCCTACACTACCCAAACACCACTGCACTACCCTATACCCTAATACACTACCCTAGCACGACCCCCTACACTACACCAACACCACTGCACTACCATAAACCCTAAAACACTACCTCACCACAACCCCCTACACTACCCAAACACCACTGCACTACCCTAAACTCTAAATCACTACCCCCAGCACGACCCCTACACTCGACCACACCACTGCACTACCCTAAAACCTAAACACTACCCCAGAATGACCCCCTACACTACCCAAACACCACTGCACTACCCTATACCCTAATACACTACCCCAGCACGACCCCCTACACTACACCAACACCACTGCACTACCATAAACCCTAAAACACTACCCCAGCACGACCCCCTACATTACCCAAACACCACTGCACTTCCCTAAACCCTAAAACATTACCCCAGCATGACCCACTACAGTACACAAACACCACTGCACTGCCCTAAACCCTGAAACACTACAACCAGCACGACGCCCTACACTGCTTAAACACCACTGTGCGGCCCTAAACTCTGAAACACCCCCCCCAGCAAGACCCCCTAAACTGCCCAAACACCACTGCGCTGCCCTAAACCCTGAAACACCACCCCCAGCAAGATCCCCTACACTGACCGAACACCACTGCCCTAAACCCTGCAATACCACCCCAGCAAGACCACCTACACTGCGCGAACACCACTGCACTAAACCCTGAAACACCACCCCAGCAAGACCCCCTACACTGCCCAAACACCACTGCACTGCCCTAAACCCTGAAACACCACCCCCTGCACGACCCCTCACACTGCCCGAGCACCACTGCACTGCCCTAAACCCTGAAACACCACTCCAGCACGACCCCCTACACTGCCCGAACACCACTGGACTGCCCTCAACCCTAAACACTACCCCCAGCACGACCCCGTACTCTGCCTGAACACCACAGCTCTGCCCTAAACCCTGAAACACTACTCCCAGCATGACCCCTACACTGCCCGAACACCACTGCACTGCCCAAAACCCTGAAACACTAGCCCCAGCATGACCCCCTACACTGCCCGTACATCACTGCAATGCCCTAAACCCTGAAACACCAGCCCCAGCACAACCCCTACACTTCCTGAACACAACTGCACTGCACTGCCCTAAAGCCTGAAACACCAGCCCCGCACGACCCCCTATTCTGCCCGAACCCCACTGCACTGCCCTAAAGCCTACACCACCCCGTACGACCCCCTACACTGCCCGAACACCACTGCACTGCCCTAAACCCTGAAACACCACCCCCAGCACGACCCCCTTCACTGCCAGAAAACCACTGCACTGCCCTAAACCTTGAAACACCACCCCCCGCATGACCCCCTACACTGCACAAACATCACTGCACTGCCCTAAACCCTGAAACACCACTCCCCTGCACGACCACCTACACTGCCCAAACACCACTGCACTGCCCTAAACACTGAAACACCTCCCACTGCACGACCCCCTACACTGCCCGAACACCACTGCACTGCCCTAAACCCTGAAACACCACCCCCCACACGACCCCCTACACTGCCCAAACACCACTGCACTGCCCTAAACCCTGAAACTCCAGCCCCAGCACGACCCCCTACATTACCCAAAGACCACTGTACTACCCTAAACCCTAAAATACTACCCCCGCATGACCCCCTACACTACCCAAACACCACTGCTCTACCCTAAATCCTAAAACACGACCCCCTACACTACACAAACACCGCTGCACTACCCTAAACCCTAAAACACTACCCCCAGCACTACCCCCTACACTACATGAACACAACTGTACTACCCTAAACCCTAAAACACTACCCCCTACACTACACAAACACCACTGCACTACCCTAAACCCTAAAGCACTACCTGCAGCAGTACCCACTACACTACCCAAACACCATTGCACTACCCTAAACCCTAAAACACTACGCCCAACAGTACCCCCTACACTACCCAAACACCACTGCACTACCCTAAACCCTATAAAACTACCCCCAGCACAACCCCCTACACTACCCAAACACCACTGCACTACCCTAAACCCTAAATCTACCAAAGCACAACCCCCTACACTACCCAAACACCACTGCACTACCCTAAACCCTAAATCTACCAAAGCACAACCCCCTACACTACCCAAACACCACTGCACTACCCTAAACTCTAAATCGCTACCCCCAGCACGACCCCTACACTAGACCACACCACTGCACTACCCTAAAACCTAAACACTACCCCAGAACGACCCCCTACACTACCCAAACACCACTGCACTACCCTATACCCTAATACACTACCCTAGCACGACCCCCTACACTACACCAACACCACTGCACTACCATAAACCCTAAAACACTACCTCACCACAACCCCCTACACTACCCAAACACCACTGCACTACCCTAAACTCTAAATCACTACCCCCAGCACGACCCCTACACTCGACCACACCACTGCACTACCCTAAAACCTAAACACTACCCCAGAACGACCCCCTACACTACCCAAACACCACTGCACTACCCTATACCCTAATACACTACCCCAGCACGACACCCTACACTACACCAACAAAACTGCACTACCATAAACCCTAAAACACTACCCCAGCACGACCCCCTACATTACCCAAACACCACTGCACTTCCCTAAACCCTAAAACATTACCCCAGCATGACCCACTACAGTACACAAACACCACTGCACTGCCCTAAACCCTGAAACACTACAACCAGCACGACGCCCTACACTGCCCAAACACCACTGTGCGGCCCTAAACCCTGAAACAACCCCCCCCTGCAAGACCCCCTAAATGGCCCAAACACCACTGCGCTGCCCTAAACCCTGAAACACCACCCCCAGCACGATCCCCTACACTGCACGAACACCACTGCCCTGAACCCTGCAATACCACCCCAGCAAGACCACCTACACTGTGCGAACACCACTGCACTAAACCATGAAACACCACCCCAGCAAGACCCCCTACACTGCCCAAACACCACTGCACTAAACCCTGAAACACCACCCCCAGCAAGACCCCCTACACTGCCCGAACATCACTGCCCTAAACCCTGAAACACCAACCCCAGCAAGACCCTCTACACTGCCCGAACACCACTTCCCTAAACCCTGAAACACCACCCCAGCAAGACCCCCTACACTGCCCGAATACCACTGCACTAAACACTGGAGCACCACCCCCAGTAAGACCCTCTACACTGCCCAAACACCTCTGCACTGCCGTAAACCCTGAAACACCACCCCCGCACGACCCCCTACACTACCCGAACACCTCTGCACTGCCCTAAACCCTGAAACCCCCCCTCCGCGCACGACCCCCTACACTGCCCGAACACCACTGCACTGCCCTAAACCCTATAACACCTCCCCCCGCACGACCCCCTACACTGCCCGAACACCACTGCACTGCACTGCCCTAAACCCTAAACACCACCCCCAGCATGACACCCTACTCTGCCAGAACACCACTGCTCTGCCCTAAACCCTAAAACACTACCCCCAGCACGACCCCCTACACTGCTCGACCACCACTGCTCTGCCCAAAACCCTGAAACACTACCCCAAGCGAGACCCCCTACACTGCCGAACACTATTGCACTGTCCTAAACCCTGAAACACCAGCCCCAGCATGACCCCCTACACTGCCCGAACACCACTGCACTGCCCTAAACCCTGAAACATCACCCCGCATGATCCCCTACACTGCCCGAACTCCAATGCACTGCCTTAAACCCTGAAACACCACCCCCCGCACGACCCCCTACACTGCCCGAACACCACTGCACTGCCCTAAACCCTGAAACACCTCCCCCTGCACGACCCCTACACTGCCTGAACACCACTGCACTGCCCTAAACCCTGAAACACCACCCCCCGAACGACCCCCTACACTGCCCGAACACCACTGCACTGCCCTAAACCCTGAAACACCACCCCGCACGATCCCCTACACTGCCCGAACTCCAATGCACTGCCTTAAACCCTGAAACACCACCCCCGCATGACCCCCTACACTGTCTGAACACCACTGCACTGCCCTAAATGCTGAAACATAACCCCCCGCATGACCCCTATACTGCCCGAACACCACTGCACTGCCCTAAACCCTGAAACACCACCCCCGCAAGACCCGCTACACTGCATGAACACCACTGCACTAAACCCTGAAACACAACCCGCAGCAAGACCCCCCACACTGCTGGAACACCACTGCACGGCCCTAACCCGTGAAATTCCACCCCCTGCACAACCCCCACACTGCCCGAACACCACTGCGCTGCCCTAAACCCTGAAACACTACCCCCAGCGTGTCCCCCTACAATGCCCGAACCCCACTGCACTGACCACAACCCTGAAATACTACTCTAAGTGCGACCCCCTACACTGCCCGAACACTATTCCACTGCCCTAAACCCAGAAACACCAGCCCCAGCGTGACCCCCTACACTGCCCGAACACCAGTGCACTGCCCTACACTCTGAAACACCAGCCCCAGCGCAACCCCCTACACTGCCCGAACATCACTGCACTGCCCTAAACCCTGAAACACCATCTCGCGCAAGACTCCCTACACTGCCCGAACACCACTGCACTGCCCAAAACTCTGAAACACCACCCCCCCACGACCCCCACACTGCCCGAACACCACGGCACTGCCCTAAACCCTGAAACGCCACCCCCTGCACAACGCCCCACACTGCCAGAACACCACTGCACTGCCCTTAACCCTGAAACTCCACCCCCCTGCATTACCCCCTACACTGCCTTAAACCGTGAAACACCCGCCGCACGACCCCCTACACTGCCCAAACACCACTGCACTGCCCTAAATCCTGAAACACCACCCCCACCGACCCCCTACACTGCTCAAAAACCACTGCACTGCCCTAAACCCTGAAACACCACCCCCAGGAAGACCCCCTACACTGCCCGAACACCACTGCACTGCCTTAAACACTGAAACACCACCCCCAGCAATACCCCCTACACTGCCCTAAACCCTGAAACACCACCCCCAGCACAACACCCTACACTGCCCAAACACCACTGCACTGCCCTAAACCCTAAAACACCACCCCCAGCACGACCCCCCACACTGCCCGAACACCACTACACTGCCCTAAACCCTAAACACCATCCCCAGCACGACCCCCTACTCTGCCCGAACACCACTGCCCTGCCCTAAACCCTAAAACACCACCCCCAGCATGACCCGCTACACTACCCAAACACCACTGCACTGTCCTAAACCCTAAAACACCACCTACAGCATGACCCCAAAAACTACCCAAACACCACTACTCTGCCCTCAAACCTGAAACACCACCCCCAGCAATACCCCCTACACTGCCCGAACACCACTGCACTAAAACCTGAAACACCATCCCCAGCAAGACCTCCTACACTGCCTGAACACCAATGCACTGCCCTACACCCTGAAACACCAGCCCCAGCACGACCCCCTACACAACCCGAACACCACTGCACTGCCCTAAACCATGAAACACCAGCCCCAACATGACCCCCTACGCTGCCCGAACACAACTGCACTGCCCTAAACCCTGATACACCAGACCCAGCATGACCCCCTACACTGCTCAAACACCAATGCACTGCCCTAAACCCTGAAGCACCAGTCCCAGCACAACCCCCTGCACTGCCCGAACACCAATGCACTGCCCTAAACCCTGAAACACCACCCCAGCACGACCACCAACACTGCCCGAACACCACTGCACTGCCCTAAACCCTGAAACACCAGCCCCAGCACAACCACCTACACTGCCCGAACACCACTGCACTGCCCTAAACCCTGAAACACCAGACCCAGCACGACCCCCTACACTGCTGGAACACCACTGCACTGCCCTAAACCTTGAAACACCAGCCCCAGCACGACCCCCTGCACTGCCCGAACACGAATGCACTGCCCTAAACCCTGAAACACCAGCCCCAGCATGACAACCTACACTGCCCGAAAACCCCTGCACTGCCCTAAACCCTGAAACACCAGCCCCAGCACAACCCCCTACTCTACCCGAACACCAGTGCGCTGCCCTAAACCCTGAAACACCACCCCACCAAGACCCCCTACACTGTCCGAGCACCACTGCACTAAACCCTGAAATACCACCCCCCGCAAGACCCCCAACACTGCCAGAACACCTCTGCACTAAACCCTGAAACACCACCCCAGCAAGACCCCCTACACTGCCCGAACACCACTGCACTGCCCTAAACCCTAAACACCACCCCTAGCACGACCCCCTACTCTGCCCGAACACCACTGCTCTAAAACCTGAAACACTACCCCCAGCACGACCCCGTACACTGCCTGAACACCACTGCTCTGCCCTAAACCCTGAAACACTACTCCCAGCACGACCCCTACACTGTCCGAACACCACTGCACTGCCCAAAATCCTAAAACACTAGCCCCAGCACGACCCCCTACACTGCCCGGACACCACTGCTCTGCCCTAAAACCTGAAACACTACCCCCAGCACAACCCCGTACACTGCCTGAACACCACAGCTCTGCCCTAAACCCTGAAACACTACTCCCAGCACGACCCCCTACACAGCCCGTACACCACTGCAATGCCCTAAACCCTGAAACACCAGCCCCAGCACAACCCCTACACTTCCTGAACACAACTGCACTGCCCTAAACCCTGAAACACCAGCCCCCGCACGACCCCCTATTCAGCCCGAACCCCACTGCACTGCCCTAAAGCCTGATACACCACCCCGTATGACCCCCTACACTGCCCGAACACCACTGCACTGCCCTAAACCCTGAAACACCACCCCCAGCACGACCCCCTACACTGCCCGAAAACCACTGCACTGCCCTAAACCTTGAAACACCACCCCCGCACGACCCCCTACACTGCCCAAACACCACTGCACTGCCCTAAACCCTGAAACACCACCCCCCTGCACGACCACCTACACTGCCCGAACACCACTGCACTGCCCTAAACCCTGAAACACCTCCCCCCGCACGACCCCCTACACTGCCCAAACACCACTGCACTGCCCTAAACCCTAAAACTCCAGCCCCAGCACGACCCCCTACACTACCCAAAGACCACTGCACTACCCTAAACCCTAAAACACTATCCCTAGGATGACCCCATACACGACCCAAAGACCACTGTACTACCCTAAACCCTAAAACACTACCCCCGCATGACCCCCTACACAACCCAAACACCACTGCTCTACCCTAAACCCTAAATCTACCAAAGCACAACCCCCTACACTACCCAAACACCACTGCACTACCCTAAACCGTAAATCTACCCTCAGCACAACCCCCTACACTACCCAAACACCACTGCACTACCCTAAACTCTAAATCACTACCCCCAGCACGACCCCTACACTAGACCACACCACTGCACTACCCTAAAACCTAAACACTACCCCAGAACGACCCCCTACACTACCCAAACACCACTGCACTACCCTATACCCTCATACACTACCCCAGCACGACCCCCTATACTACACCAACACCACTGCACTACCATAAACCCTAAAACACTACCCCAGCATGACCCCCTACATGACCCAAACACCACTGCACTACCCTAAACCCTAAAACACTACCCCCAGCACTACCCCCTACACTACATGAACACAACTGTACTACCCTAAACCCTAAAACACTACCCCCTACACTACACAAACACCACTGCACTACCCTAAACCCTAAAGCACTACCTGCAGCAGTACCCCCTACACTACCCAAACACCATTGCACTACCCTAAACCCTAAAACACTACGCCCAACAGTACCCCCTACACTACCCAAACACCACTGCACTACCCTAAACCCTATAAAACTACCCCCAGCACAACCCCCTACACTACCCAAACACCACTGCACTACCCTAAACCCTAAATCTACCAAAGCACAACCCCCTACACTACCCAAACACCACTGCACTACCCTAAACCCTAAATCTACCAAAGCACAACCCCCTACACTACCCAAACACCACTGCACTACCCTAAACTCTAAATCGCTACCCCCAGCACGACCCCTACACTAGACCACACCACTGCACTACCCTAAAACCTAAACACTACCCCAGAACGACCCCCTACACTACCCAAACACCACTGCACTACCCTATACCCTAATACACTACCCTAGCACGACCCCCTACACTACACCAACACCACTGCACTACCATAAACCCTAAAACACTACCTCACCACAACCCCCTACACTACCCAAACACCACTGCACTACCCTAAACTCTAAATCACTACCCCCAGCACGACCCCTACACTCGACCACACCACTGCACTACCCTAAAACCTAAACACTACCCCAGAACGACCCCCTACACTACCCAAACACCACTGCACTACCCTATACCCTAATACACTACCCCAGCACGACACCCTACACTACACCAACAAAACTGCACTACCATAAACCCTAAAACACTACCCCAGCACGACCCCCTACATTACCCAAACACCACTGCACTTCCCTAAACCCTAAAACATTACCCCAGCATGACCCACTACAGTACACAAACACCACTGCACTGCCCTAAACCCTGAAACACTACAACCAGCACGACGCCCTACACTGCCCAAACACCACTGTGCGGCCCTAAACCCTGAAACAACCCCCCCCCTGCAAGACCCCCTAAATGGCCCAAACACCACTGCGCTGCCCTAAACCCTGAAACACCACCCCCAGCACGATCCCCTACACTGCACGAACACCACTGCCCTGAACCCTGCAATACCACCCCAGCAAGACCACCTACACTGTCCGAACACCACTGCACTAAACCATGAAACACCACCCCAGCAAGACCCCCTACACTGCCCAAACACCACTGCACTAAACCCTGAAACACCACCCCCAGCAAGACCCCCTACACTGCCCGAACATCACTGCCCTAAACCCTGAAACACCAACCCCAGCAAGACCCTCTACACTGCCCGAACACCACTTCCCTAAACCCTGAAACACCACCCCAGCAAGACCCCCTACACTGCCCGAATACCACTGCACTAAACACTGGAGCACCACCCCCAGTAAGACCCTCTACACTGCCCAAACACCTCTGCACTGCCGTAAACCCTGAAACACCACCCCCGCACGACCCCCTACACTACCCGAACACCTCTGCACTGCCCTAAACCCTGAAACCCCCCCCTCCGCGCACGACCCCCTACACTGCCCGAACACCACTGCACTGCCCTAAACCCTATAACACCTCCCCCCGCACGACCCCCTACACTGCCCGAACACCACTGCACTGCACTGCCCTAAACCCTAAACACCACCCCCAGCATGACACCCTACTCTGCCAGAACACCACTGCTCTGCCCTAAACCCTAAAACACTACCCCCAGCACGACCCCCTACACTGCTCGACCACCACTGCTCTGCCCAAAACCCTGAAACACTACCCCAAGCGAGACCCCCTACACTGCCGAACACTATTGCACTGTCCTAAACCCTGAAACACCAGCCCCAGCATGACCCCCTACACTGCCCGAACACCACTGCACTGCCCTAAACCCTGAAACATCACCCCGCATGATCCCCTACACTGCCCGAACTCCAATGCACTGCCTTAAACCCTGAAACACCACCCCCCGCACGACCCCCTACACTGCCCGAACACCACTGCACTGCCCTAAACCCTGAAACACCTCCCCCTGCACGACCCCTACACTGCCTGAACACCACTGCACTGCCCTAAACCCTGAAACACCACCCCCCGAACGACCCCCTACACTGCCCGAACACCACTGCACTGCCCTAAACCCTGAAACACCACCCCGCACGATCCCCTACACTGCCCGAACTCCAATGCACTGCCTTAAACCCTGAAACACCACCCCCGCATGACCCCCTACACTGTCTGAACACCACTGCACTGCCCTAAATGCTGAAACATAACCCCCCGCATGACCCCTATACTGCCCGAACACCACTGCACTGCCCTAAACCCTGAAACACCACCCCCGCAAGACCCGCTACACTGCATGAACACCCCTGCACTAAACCCTGAAACACAACCCGCAGCAAGACCCCCCACACTGCTGGAACACCACTGCACGGCCCTAACCCGTGAAATTCCACCCCCTGCACAACCCCCACACTGCCCGAACACCACTGCGCTGCCCTAAACCCTGAAACACTACCCCCAGCGTGTCCCCCTACAATGCCCGAACCCCACTGCACTGACCACAACCCTGAAATACTACTCTAAGTGCGACCCCCTACACTGCCCGAACACTATTCCACTGCCCTAAACCCAGAAACACCAGCCCCAGCGTGACCCCCTACACTGCCCGAACACCAGTGCACTGCCCTACACTCTGAAACACCAGCCCCAGCGCAACCCCCTACACTGCCCGAACATCACTGCACTGCCCTAAACCCTGAAACACCATCTCGCGCAAGACTCCCTACACTGCCCGAACACCACTGCACTGCCCAAAACTCTGAAACACCACCCCCCCACGACCCCCACACTGCCCGAACACCACGGCACTGCCCTAAACCCTGAAACGCCACCCCCTGCACAACGCCCCACACTGCCAGAACACCACTGCACTGCCCTTAACCCTGAAACTCCACCCCCCTGCATTACCCCCTACACTGCCTTAAACCGTGAAACACCCGCCGCACGACCCCCTACACTGCCCAAACACCACTGCACTGCCCTAAATCCTGAAACACCACCCCCACCGACCCCCTACACTGCTCAAAAACCACTGCACTGCCCTAAACCCTGAAACACCACCCCCAGGAAGACCCCCTACACTGCCCGAACACCACTGCACTGCCTTAAACACTGAAACACCACCCCCAGCAATACCCCCTACACTGCCCTAAACCCTGAAACACCACCCCCAGCACAACACCCTACACTGCCCAAACACCACTGCACTGCCCTAAACCCTAAAACACCACCCCCAGCACGACCCCCCACACTGCCCGAACACCACTACACTGCCCTAAACCCTAAACACCATCCCCAGCACGACCCCCTACTCTGCCCGAACACCACTGCCCTGCCCTAAACCCTAAAACACCACCCCCAGCACGACCCGCTACACTACCCAAACACCACTGCACTGTCCTAAACCCTAAAACACCACCTACAGCATGACCCCAAAAACTACCCAAACACCACTACTCTGCCCTCAAACCTGAAACACCACCCCCAGCAATACCCCCTACACTGCCCGAACACCACTGCACTAAAACCTGAAACACCATCCCCAGCAAGACCTCCTACACTGCCTGAACACCAATGCACTGCCCTACACCCTGAAACACCAGCCCCAGCACGACCCCCTACACAACCCGAACACCACTGCACTGCCCTAAACCATGAAACACCAGCCCCAACATGACCCCCTACGCTGCCCGAACACAACTGCACTGCCCTAAACCCTGATACACCAGACCCAGCATGACCCCCTACACTGCTCAAACACCAATGCACTGCCCTAAACCCTGAAGCACCAGTCCCAGCACAACCCCCTGCACTGCCCGAACACCAATGCACTGCCCTAAACCCTGAAACACCACCCCAGCACGACCACCAACACTGCCCGAACACCACTGCACTGCCCTAAACCCTGAAACACCAGCCCCAGCACAACCACCTACACTGCCCGAACACCACTGCACTGCCCTAAACCCTGAAACACCAGACCCAGCACGACCCCCTACACTGCTGGAACACCACTGCACTGCCCTAAACCCTGAAACACCAGCCCCAGCACGACCCCCTGCACTGCCCGAACACGAATGCACTGCCCTAAACCCTGAAACACCAGCCCCAGCATGACAACCTACACTGCCCGAAAACCCCTGCACTGCCCTAAACCCTGAAACACCAGCCCCAGCACAACCCCCTACTCTACCCGAACACCAGTGCGCTGCCCTAAACCCTGAAACACCACCCCACCAAGACCCCCTACACTGTCCGAGCACCACTGCACTAAACCCTGAAATACCACCCCCCGCAAGACCCCCAACACTGCCAGAACACCTCTGCACTAAACCCTGAAACACCACCCCAGCAAGACCCCCTACACTGCCCGAACACCACTGCACTGCCCTAAACCCTAAACACCACCCCTAGCACGACCCCCTACTCTGCCCGAACACCACTGCTCTAAAACCTGAAACACTACCCCCAGCACGACCCCGTACACTGCCTGAACACCACTGCTCTGCCCTAAACCCTGAAACACTACTCCCAGCACGACCCCTACACTGTCCGAACACCACTGCACTGCCCAAAATCCTAAAACACTAGCCCCAGCACGACCCCCTACACTGCCCGGACACCACTGCTCTGCCCTAAAACCTGAAACACTACCCCCAGCACGACCCCGTACACTGCCTGAACACCACAGCTCTGCCCTAAACCCTGAAACACTACTCCCAGCACGACCCCCTACACAGCCCGTACACCACTGCAATGCCCTAAACCCTGAAACACCAGCCCCAGCACAACCCCTACACTTCCTGAACACAACTGCACTGCCCTAAACCCTGAAACACCAGCCCCCGCACGACGCCCTATTCAGCCCGAACCCCACTGCACTGCCCTAAAGCATGATACACCACCCCGTATGACCCCCTACACTGCCCGAACACCACTGCACTGCCCTAAACCCTGAAACACCACCCCCAGCATGACCCCCTACACTGCCCGAAAACCACTGCACTGCCCTAAACCTTGAAACACCACCCCCGCACGACCCCCTACACTGCCCAAACACCACTGCACTGCCCTAAACCCTGAAACACCACCCCCCTGCACGACCACCTACACTGCCCAAAGACCACTGCACTACCCTAAACCCTAAAACACTATCCCTAGGATGACCCCATACACGACCCAAAGACCACTGTACTACCCTAAACCCTAAAACACTACCCCCGCATGACCCCCTACACAACCCAAACACCACTGCTCTACCCTAAACCCTAAATCTACCAAAGCACAACCCCCTACACTACCCAAACACCACTGCACTACCCTAAACCGTAAATCTACCCTCAGCACAACCCCCTACACTACCCAAACACCACTGCACTACCCTAAACTCTAAATCACTACCCCCAGCACGACCCCTACACTAGACCACACCACTGCACTACCCTAAAACCTAAACACTACCCCAGAACTACCCCCTACACTACCCAAACACCACTGCACTACACTATACCCTCATACACTACCCCAGCACGACCCCCTATACTACACCAACACCACTGCACTACCATAAACCCTAAAACACTACCCCAGCATGACCCCCTACATTACCCAAACACCACTGCATTACCCTAAACCCTAAAACACTACCCCAGCACGACCCCCTACAGTACACCAACACCACTGCACTACCATAAACCCTAAAACACTACCCCAGCACGACCCCCTAAATTACCCAAACACCACTGCACTTCCCTAAACCCTAAAACATTACCCCCAGCATGACCCACTACAGTACACAAACACCACTGCACTGCCCTAAACCCTGAAACACTACAACCCGCACGACCCCCTACACTGCCCAAACACCACTGCGCTGCCCTAAACCCTGAAACACCCCCCCAGCAAGACCCCCTAAACTGCCCAAACACCACTGCACTGCCCTAAACCCTGAAACACCACCCCCAGCAATATCCCCTACACTACCCAAACACCACTGCACTACCCTAAACTCTAAATCACTACCCCCAGCACGACCCCTACACTAGACCACACCACTGCACTACCCTAAAACCTAAACACTACCCCAGAACGACCCCCTACACTACCCAAACACCACTGCACTACCCTATACCCTAATACACTACCGTAGCACGACCCCCTACACTACACCAACACCACTGCACTACCATAAACCCTAAAACACTACCTCACCACAACCCCCTACACTACCCAAACACCACTGCACTACCCTAAACTCTAAATCACTACCCCCAGCACGACCCCTACACTCGACCACACCACTGCACTACCCTAAAACCTAAACACTACCCCAGAATGACCCCCTACACTACCCAAACACCACTGCACTACCCTATACCCTAATACACTACCCCAGCACGACCCCCTACACTACACCAACACCACTGCACTACCATAAACCCTAAAACACTACCCCAGCACGACCCCCTACATTACCCAAACACCACTGCACTTCCCTAAACCCTAAAACATTACCCCAGCATGACCCACTACAGTACACAAACACCACTGCACTGCCCTAAACCCTGAAACACTACAACCAGCACGACGCCCTACACTGCTTAAACACCACTGTGCGGCCCTAAACTCTGAAACACCCCCCCCCAGCAAGACCCCCTAAACTGCCCAAACACCACTGCGCTGCCCTAAACCCTGAAACACCACCCCCAGCAAGATCCCCTACACTGACCGAACACCACTGCCCTAAACCCTGCAATACCACCCCAGCAAGACCACCTACACTGCGCGAACACCACTGCACTAAACCCTGAAACACCACCCCCAGCAAGACTCCCTACACTTCCAAACACCACTGCACTGCCCTAAACCCTGAAACACCACCCCCTGCACGACCCCTCACACTGCCCGAGCACCACTGCACTGCCCTAAACCCTGAAACACCACTCCAGCACGACCCCCTACACTGCCCGAACACCACTGGACTGCCCTAAACCCTAAACACTACCCCCAGCACGACCCCGTACTCTGCCTGAACACCACAGCTCTGCCCTAAACCCTGAAACACTACTCCCAGCATGACCCCTACACTGCCCGAACACCACTGCACTGCCCAAAACCCTGAAACACTAGCCCCAGCATGACCCCCTACACTGCCCGTACATCACTGCAATGCCCTAAACCCTGAAACACCAGCCCCAGCACAACCCCTACACTTCCTGAACACAACTGCACTGCACTGCCCTAAAGCCTGAAACACCAGCCCCGCACGACCCCCTATTCTGCCCGAACCCCACTGCACTGCCCTAAAGCCTACACCACCCCGTACGACCCCCTACACTGCCCGAACACCACTGCACTGCCCTAAACCCTGAAACACCACCCCCAGCACGACCCCCTTCACTGCCAGAAAACCACTGCACTGCCCTAAACCTTGAAACACCACCCCCCGCATGACCCCCAACACTAAACAAACATCACTGCACTGCCCTAAACCCTGAAACACCACTCCCCTGCACGACCACCTACACTGCCCAAACACCACTGCACTGCCCTAAACACTGAAACACCTCCCACTGCACGACCCCCTACACTGCCCGAACACCACTGCACTGCCCTAAACCCTGAAACACCACCCCCCACACGACCCCCTACACTGCCCAAACACCACTGCACTGCCCTAAACCCTGAAACTCCAGCCCCAGCACGACCCCCTACACTACCCAAAGACCACTGTACTACCCTAAACCCTAAAATACTACCCCCGCATGACCCCCTACACTACCCAAACACCACTGCTCTACCCTAAATCCTAAAACACGACCCCCTACACTACACAAACACCGCTGCACTACCCTAAACCCTAAAACACTACCCCCAGCACTACCCCCTACACTACATGAACACAACTGTACTACCCTAAACCCTAAAACACTACCCCCTACACTACACAAACACCACTGCACTACCCTAAACCCTAAAGCACTACCTGCAGCAGTACCCCCTACACTACCCAAACACCATTGCACTACCCTAAACCCTAAAACACTACGCCCAACAGTACCCCCTACACTACCCAAACACCACTGCACTACCCTAAACCCTATAAAACTACCCCCAGCACAACCCCCTACACTACCCAAACACCACTGCACTACCCTAAACCCTAAATCTACCAAAGCACAACCCCCTACACTACCCAAACACCACTGCACTACCCTAAACCCTAAATCTACCAAAGCACAACCCCCTACACTACCCAAACACCACTGCACTACCCTAAACTCTAAATCGCTACCCCCAGCACGACCCCTACACTAGACCACACCACTGCACTACCCTAAAACCTAAACACTACCCCAGAACGACCCCCTACACTACCCAAACACCACTGCACTACCCTATACCCTAATACACTACCCTAGCACGACCCCCTACACTACACCAACACCACTGCACTACCATAAACCCTAAAACACTACCTCACCACAACCCCCTACACTACCCAAACACCACTGCACTACCCTAAACTCTAAATCACTACCCCCAGCACGACCCCTACACTCGACCACACCACTGCACTACCCTAAAACCTAAACACTACCCCAGAATGACCCCCTACACTACCCAAACACCACTGCACTACCCTATACCCTAATACACTACCCCAGCACGACCCCCTACACTACACCAACACCACTGCACTACCATAAACCCTAAAACACTACCCCAGCACGACCCCCTACATTACCCAAACACCACTGCACTTCCCTAAACCCTAAAACATTACCCCAGCATGACCCACTACAGTACACAAACACCACTGCACTGCCCTAAACCCTGAAACACTACAACCAGCACGACGCCCTACACTGCTTAAACACCACTGTGCGGCCCTAAACTCTGAAACACCCCCCCCAGCAAGACCCCCTAAACTGCCCAAACACCACTGCGCTGCCCTAAACCCTGAAACACCACCCCCAGCAAGATCCCCTACACTGACCGAACACCACTGCCCTAAACCCTGCAATACCACCCCAGCAAGACCACCTACACTGCGCGAACACCACTGCACTAAACCCTGAAACACCACCCCAGCAAGACCCCCTACACTGCCCAAACACCACTGCACTAAACCCTGAAACACCACCCCCAGCAAGACTCCCTACACTTCCAAACACCACTGCACTGCCCTAAACCCTGAAACACCACCCCCTGCACGACCCCTCACACTGCCCGAGCACCACTGCACTGCCCTAAACCCTGAAACACCACTCCAGCACGACCCCCTACACTGCCTGAACACCACTGGACTGACCTCAACCCTAAACACTACCCCCAGCACGACCCCGTACTCTGCCTGAACACCACAGCTCTGCCCTAAACCCTGAAACACTACTCCCAGCATGACCCCTACACTGCCCGAACACCACTGCACTGCCCAAAACCCTGAAACACTAGCCCCAGCATGACCCCCTACACTGCCCGTACATCACTGCAATGCCCTAAACCCTGAAACACCAGCCCCAGCACAACCCCTACACTTCCTGAACACAACTGCACTGCACTGCCCTAAAGCCTGAAACACCAGCCCCGCACGACCCCCTATTCTGCCCGAACCCCACTGCACTGCCCTAAAGCCTACACCACCCCGTACGACCCCCTACACTGCCCGAACACCACTGCACTGCCCTAAACCCTGAAACACCACCCCCAGCACGACCCCCTTCACTGCCAGAAAACCACTGCACTGCCCTAAACCTTGAAACACCACCCCCCGCACGACCCCCTACACTGCACAAACATCACTGCACTGCCCTAAACCCTGAAACACCACTCCCCTGCACGACCACCTACACTGCCCAAACACCACTGCACTGCCCTAAACACTGAAACACCTCCCACTGCACGACCCCCTACACTGCCCGAACACCACTGCACTGCCCTAAACCCTGAAACACCACCCCCCACACGACCCCCTACACTGCCCAAACACCACTGCACTGCCCTAAACCCTGAAACTCCAGCCCCAGCACGACCCCCTACACTACCCAAAGACCACTGTACTACCCTAAACCCTAAAATACTACCCCCGCATGACCCCCTACACTACCCAAACACCACTGCTCTACCCTAAATCCTAAAACACGACCCCCTACACTACACAAACACCGCTGCACTACCCTAAACCCTAAAACACTACCCCCAGCACTACCCCCTACACTACATGAACACAACTGTACTACCCTAAACCCTAAAACACTACCCCCTACACTACACAAACACCACTGCACTACCCTAAACCCTAAAGCACTACCCGCAGCAGTACCCCCTACACTACCCAAACACCATTGCACTACCCTAAACCCTAAAACACTGCGCCCAACAGTACCCCCTACACTACCCAAACACCACTGCACTACCCTAAACCCTATAAAACTACCCCCAGCACAACCCCCTACACTACCCAAACACCACTGCACTACCCTAAACCCTAAATCTACCAAAGCACAACCCCCTACACTACCCAAACACCACTGCACTACCCTAAACCCTAAATCTACCAAAGCACAACCCCCTACACTACCCAAACACCACTGCACTACCCTAAACTCTAAATCACTACCCCCAGCACGACCCCTACACTAGACCACACCACTGCACTACCCTAAAACCTAAACACTACCCCAGAACGACCCCCTACACTACCCAAACACCACTGCACTACCCTATACCCTAATACACTACCCTAGCACGACCCCCTACACTACACCAACACCACTGCACTACCATAAACCCTAAAACACTACCTCACCACAACCCCCTACACTACCCAAACACCACTGCACTACCCTAAACTCTAAATCACTACCCCCAGCACGACCCCTACACTCGACCACACCACTGCACTACCCTAAAACCTAAACACTACCCCAGAACGACCCCCTACACTACCCAAACACCACTGCACTACCCTATACCCTAATACACTACCCCAGCACGACCCCCTACCCTACACCAACACCACTGCACTACCATAAACCCTAAAACACTACCCCAGCACGACCCCCTACATTACCCAAACACCACTGCACTTCCCTAAACCCTAAAACATTACCCCAGCATGACCCACTACAGTACACAAACACCACTGCACTGCCCTAAACCCTGAAACACTACAACCAGCACGACGCCCTACACTGCCCAAACACCACTGTGCGGCCCTAAACCCTGAAACAACCCCCCCCTGCAAGACCCCCTAAATGGCCCAAACACCACTGCGCTGCCCTAAACCCTGAAACACCACCCCCAGCACGATCCCCTACACTGCCCGAACACCACTGCCCTGAACCCTGCAATACCACCCCAGCAAGACCACCTACACTGTGCGAACACCACTGCACTAAACCATGAAACACCACCCCAGCAAGACCCCCTACACTGCCCAAACACCACTGCACTAAACCCTGAAACACCACCCCCAGCAAGACTCCCTACACTTCCAAACACCACTGCACTGCCCTAAACCCTGAAACACCACCCCCTGCACGACCCCTCACACTGCCCGAGCACCACTGCACTGCCCTAAACCCTGAAACACCACTCCAGCACGACCCCCTACACTGCCCGAACACCACTGGACTGCCCTAAACCCTAAACACCACCCCCAGCACGAACCCCTACTCTACCCGAACACCACTACTCCGCCCTAAACCCTAAAGCACCACCTCCAGCACGACCCCCTACACTGCCCGAACACCACTGCACTGCCCTAAACCCTAAACACCACCCCCAGAAAGACCCCCTCCTTTGCCCGAACACCACTGCACTGCCCTAAACCCTGAAACACCACCCCCTGCATGGCCCCCTACACTGCCCGAACACCACTGCACTGCCCTAAACCCTGAAACACACCCCAGCAAGACCACCTACACTGCGCGAACACCACTGCACTAAACCCTGAAACACCACCCCAGCAAGACCCTCTACACTGCCCAAACACCACTGCACTAAACCCTGAAACACCACCCCCAGCAAGACTCCCTACACTTCCAAACACCACTGCACTGCCCTAAACCCTGAAACAACACCCCCTGCACGACCCCTCACACTGCCCGAGCACCACTGCACTGCCCTAAACCCTGAAACACCACTCCAGCACGACCCCCTACACTGCCCGAACACCACTGGACTGCCCAAAACCCTAAACACCACCCCCAGCACGACCCCCTACTCTACCCGAACACCACTACTCCGCCCTAAACCCTAAAGCACCATCTCCAGCACGACCCCCTACACTGCCCGAACACCACTGCACTGCCCTAAACCCTAAACACCACCCCCAGAAAGACCCCCTCCTTTGCCCGAACACCACTGCACTGCCCTAAACCCTGAAACACCACCCCCTGCATGGCCCCCTACACTGCCCGAACACCACTGCACTGCCCTAAACCCTGAAACACACCCCAGCATGACCCCCTACACTGCCCAAACACCACTGCACTGCTCTAAACCCTAAACACCACCCTCAACATGACCCCCTACTCTGCCCGAACACCAATACTCTGCCCGAAACCCTAAAACACCCCCCAGCACAACCCCCTACACTGCCCGAACACCACTGCACTGCCCTAAACCCTAAACACCACGCCCAGCACGACCCCCTACACTGCCAGAACACCACTGCATTGCCCTAAACCCTAAAACACCACCCCCAGCAAGACCCCCTACACTGCCCGAACACCCCTACTCTGCCCTAAACCCTGAAACACCACCCCCAGCAAGACCCCCTACACTGCCCGAACACCACTGCACTAAAACCTGAAACACCACCCCCAGCAAGACCTCCTACACTGCCCGAACACCAATGCACTGCCCTAAACCCTGAAACACCACCCCCAGCACGACCCCCTACACTGCCCGGACACCACTGCTCTGCCCTAAACCATGAAACACCAGCCCCAACACGACCCCCTACGCTGCCCGAACACAACTGCACTGCCCTAAACCCTGATACACCAGACACAGCACGACCCCCTACACTGCTCGAACACCACTGCACTGCCCTACACCCTGAAGCACCAGCCCCAGCACGACCTCCTGCACTGCCTGAACACCAATTCACTGACCTAAACCCTGAAACACCACCCCAGCACGACCACCAACACTGCCCGAACACCACTGCACTGCCCTAAACCCTGAAATACCAGACCCAGCACGACCCCCTATACTGCTCGAACACCACTGCACTGCCCTAAACCCTGAAACACCAGCCCCAGCACGACCCCCTGCACTGCCCGAACACAAATGCACTGCCCTAAACCCTGAAACACCAGCCCCAGCACGACAACCTACACTGCCCTTAACCCTGAAACACCAGCCCCAGCACAACCCCCTACTCTACCCAAACACCAGTGCACTGCCCTAAACCCTGAAACACCACCCCACCAAGACCCCCTACACTGCCCGAGCACCACTGCACTAAACCCTGAAACACTACCCCCCGCAAGACCCCCAACACTGCCAGAACACCTCTGCACTAAACCCTGAAACACCACCCCAGCAAGACCCCCTACACTGCCCGAACACCACTGCACTGCCCTAAACCCTAAACACCACCCCTAGCACGACCCCCTACTCTGCCCGAACACCACTGCTCTAAAACCTGAAACACTACCCCAGCACGACCCCGTACACTGCCTGAACACCACTGCTCTACCCTAAACCCAGAACAACACTCCTCCCAGCATGACCCCTACATTGTCCGAACACCACTGCAGTGCCCAAAACCCTAAAACACAAGCCCCAGCACGACCCCCTACACTGCCCAGACACCACTGCTCTGCTCTAAAACCTGAAACACTACCCCCAGCACGACCCCATACACTGCCTGAACACCACTACTCCGCCCTAAATCCTAAAGCACCACCTCCAGCACGACCCCCTACACTGCCCGAACACCACTGCACTGCCCTAAACCCTAAACACCACCCCCAGAAAGACCCCCTCCTTTGCCCGAACACCACTGCACTGCCCTAAACCCTGAAACACCACCCCCTGCATGGCCCCCTACACTGCCCGAACACCACTGCACTGCCCTAAACCCTGAAATACCAGACCCAGCACGACCCCCTATACTGCTCGAACACCACTGCACTGCCCTAAACCCTGAAACACCAGCCCCAGCACGACCCCCTGCACTGCCCGAACACGAGTGCACTGCCCTAATCCTTAAAACACCACCCCAGCATGACCCCCTACTCTGCCCGAACACCGCTGCCCTGCCCTAAACTCTAAAACATTACCCCCAGCATGACCCCCTACAGTACACAAACACCACTGCACTGCCCTAAACCCTGAAACACCACCCCCAGCAAGACCACCAACACTGCCCGAACACCACTGCACTGCCCTAAACCCTGAAACACCAGCCCCAGCATGACCCCCTACACTGCCCGAACACCACTGCACTGCCCTAAACCCTGAAACACCACTCCAGCACGACCCCCTACACTGCCCGAACACCACTGGACTGCCCTAAACCCTAAACACCACTCCCAGCACGACCCCCTACTCTACCCGAACACCACTAGTCCGCCCTAAACCCTAAAGCACCACCTCCAGCATGACCCCCTACACTGCCCAAACACCACTGCACTGCCCTAAACCCTGAAACACACCCCAGCATGACCCCCTACACTGCCCAAACACCACTGCACTGCCCTAAACCCTAAACACCACCCTCAACATGACCACCTACTCTGCCCGAACACCACTACTCTGCCCTAAACCCTAAAACACCCCCCAGCACAACCCCCTACACTGCCCGAACACCACTGCACTGCCCTAAACCCTAAACACCACGCCCAGCACGACCCCCTACACTGCCAGAACACCACTGCATTGCCCTAAACCCTAAAACACCACCCCCAGCAGGACCCCCTACACTGCCCGAACACCACTACTCTGCCCTAAACCCTAAAACACCACCCCCAGCAAGACCCCCTATACTGCCCGAACACCACTGCACTAAAACCTGAAACACCACCCCCAGCAAGACCTCCTACACTGCCCGAACACCAATGCACTGCCCTAAACCCTGAAACACCACCCCCAGCACGACCCCCTACACTGCCCGGACACCACTGCTCTGCCCTAAACCATGAAACACCAGCCCCAACACGACCCCCTACGCTGCCCGAACACAACTGCACTGCCCTAAACCCTGATACACTAGACCCAGCACGACCCCCTACACTGCTCGAACACCACTGCACTGCCCTAAACCCTGAAGCACCAGCCCCAGCACGACCCCCTGCACTGCCTGAACACCAATTCACTGACCTAAACCCTGAAACACCACCCCAGCACGACCACCAACACTGCCCGAACACCACTGCACTGCCCTAAACCCTGAAACACCAGCCCCAGCACAACCCCCTACACTGCCCGAACACCACTGCACTGCCCTAAACCCTGAAATACCAGACCCAGCACGACCCCCTATACTGCTCGAACACCACTGCACTGCCCTAAACCCTGAAACACCAGCCCCAGCACGACCCCCTGCACTGCCCGAACACGAGTGCACTGCCCTAAACCCTGAAACACCAGCCCCAGCACGACAACCTACACTGCCCTAAACCCTGAAACACCAGCCCCAGCACAACCCCCTACTCTACCCGAACACCAGTGCACTGCCCTAAACCCTGAAACACCACCCCACCAAGACCCCCTACACTGCCCGAGCACCACTGCACTAAACCCTGAAACACTACCCCCCGCAAGACCCTCAACACTGCCAGAACACCTCTGCACTAAACCCTGAAACACCACCCCAGCAAGACCCCCTACACTGCCCGAACACCACTGCACTGCCCTAAATCCTAAACACCACCCCTAGCACGACCCCCTACTTTGCCCGAACACCACTGCTCTAAAACCTGAAACACTACCCCCAGCACGACCCCGTACACTGCCTGAACACCACTGCTCTACCCTAAACCCAGAACAACACTCCTCCCAGCATGACCCCTACATTGTCCGAACACCAATGCAGTGCCCAAAACCCTAAAACACTAGCCCCAGCACGACCCCCTACACTGCCCGGACACCACTGCTCTGCTCTAAAACCTGAAACACTACCCCCAGCACGACCCCATACACTGCCTGAACACCACAGTTCTGCCCTAAACCCTAAAACACTACTCCCAGCCTGACCCCTACACTGCCCGAACACCATTGCACTGCCCAAAACCCGAAACACTAGCCCCATCACGACCCCCTACACTGCCCGTACACCACTGAAATGCCCTAAACCCTGAAACACCAGCCCCAGCACAACCCCTACACTTCCTGAACACAACTGCACTGCCCTAAACCCTGAAACACCAGCCCCCACACGACCCCCTATTCTGCCCGAACCCCACTGCACTTCCCTAAAGCCTGATACACCACCCCGTACGACCCCCTACACTGTCCGAACACCACTGCACTGCCCTAAACCCTGAAACACCACCCCCAGCACGACCCCTACACTGCCCGAAATCACTGCACTGCACTGCCCTAAACCTTGAAACACCACCCCCGCACGACCCCCTACACTGCCCAAACACCACTGCACTGCCCTAAACCCTGAAACACCACCCCCTTGCATGACCCCCTACACTGCCCGAACACCACTGCACTGCCCTAAACCCTGAAACACCAGACCCAGCACAACCCCCTACACTGCCCGAACACCACTGCACTGCCCTAAACCCTGAAACACCAGACCCAGCACGACCCCCTTCACTGCTCGAACACCACTGCACTGCCCTAAACCCTGAAACACCAGCCCCAGCAAGACCCCCTGCACTGCCCGAACACGAATGCACTGCCCTAAACCCTGAAACACCAGCCCCAGCACCACAACCTACACTGCCCGAAAACCCCTGCACTGCCCTAAACCCTGAAACACCAGCCCCAGCAAGACCCCTTACTCTGCCCGAACACCACTGCTCTAAAACCTGAAACACTACCCCCAGCATGACCCCGTACACGGCCTGAACACCACTGCTCAGCCCTAAACCCTGAAACACTACTCCCAGCATGACCCCTACACTGTCTGAACACCACTGCACTGCCCAAACCCCTAAAACACTAGCCCCAGCACGACCCCCTACACTGCCCGGACACCACTGCTCTGCCCTAAAACCTGAAACACTACCCTTAGCACGACCCCGTACACTGCCTGAACACCACAGTTCTTCCCTAAACCCTGAAACACTACTCCCAGCACGACCCCTACACTGCCCGAACACGACTGCACTGCCCAAAACCCAAAACACTAGCCCCAGCACGACCCCCTACACTGCCCGTACACTACTGCAATGCCCTAAACCCTGAAACACCAGCCCCAGCACAACCCCTACACTTCCTGAACACAACTGCACTGCCCTAAACCCTGAAACACCAGCCCCCACACGACTCCCTATTCTGCCGGAACCCCACTGCACTGCCCTAAAGCCTGATACACTACCCCGTACGACCCCCTACAATGCCCGAACACCACTGCACTGCCCTAAACCCTGAAACACCACCCCCAGCATGACCCCCTACACTGCCCGAAAACCACTGCACTGCCCTAAACCTTGAAACACCACCCCCCGCACGACCCCCTACACTGCCCAAACACCACTGCACTGCCCTAAACCCTGAAACACCACCCCCTTGCACAACCCCCTACACTGCCTGAACACCACTGCACTGCCCTAAACCCTGAAACACCAGCCCCAACACGACCCCCTACGCTGCCCGAACACAACTGCACTGCCCTAAACCCTGATACACCAGACCCAGCACGACCTTCTACACTGCTCGAACACCACTGCACTGCCCTAAACCCTGAAGCACCAGCCCCAGCACGACCCCCTGCACTGCCTGAACACCAATTCACTGACCTAAACCCTGAAATACCAGACCCAGCACGACCCCCTATACTGCTCGAACACCACTGCACTGCCCTAAACCCTGAAACACCAGCCCCAGCACGACCCCCTGCACTGCCCGAACACGAATGCACTGCCCTAAACCCTGAAACACCAGCCCCAGCACGACAACCTACACTGCCCTAAACCCTGAAACACCAGCCCCAGCACAACCCCCTACTCTACCCGAACACCAGTGCACTGCCCTAAACCCTGAAACACCACCCCACCAAGACCCCCTACACTGCCCGAGCACCACTGCACTAAACCCTGAAACACTACCCCCCGCAAGACCCCCAACACTACCAGAACACCTCTGCACTAAACCCTGAAACACCACCCCAGCAAGACCCCCTACACTGCCCGAACACCACTGCACTGCCCTAAACCCTAAACACCACTCCAGCACGACCCCCTACACTGTCTGAACACCACTGGACTGCCCAAAACCCTAAACACCACCCCCAGCACGACCCCCTACTCTACCCGAACACCAATACTCCGCCCTAAACCCTAAAGCACCACCTCCAGCACGACCCCCTACACTGCCCGAACACCACTGCACTGCCCTAAACCCTAAACACCACCCCCAGAAAGACCCCCTCCTTTGCCCGAACACCACTGCACTGCCCTAAACCCTGAAACACCACCCCCTGCATGGCCCCCTACACTGCCCAAACACCACTGCACTGCCCTAAACCCTGAAACACCAGCCCCAGCACAACCCCACACTTCCTTAACACAACTGCACTGCCCTAAACCCTGAAACACCAGCCCCCACACGACCCCCTATTCTGCCTGAACCCCACTGCACTGTCCTAAAGCCTGATACACCACCCCGTACGACGCCCTACACTGTCCGAACACCACTGCACTGCCCTAAACCCTGAAACACCACCCCCAGCACGACCCCTACACTGCCCAAAAACCACTGCACTGCACTGCCCTAAACCTTGAAACACCACCCCCCACACGACCCCCTACACTGCCCAAACACCACTGCACTGCCCTAAACCCTGAAACACCACCCCCTTGCCCGACCCCCTACACTGCCCGAACACCACTGCACTGCCCTAAACCCTGAAACACCAGACCCAGCACAACCCCCTACACTGCTCGAACACCACTGGACTGCCCTAAACCCTAAACACCACCCCCAGCACGACCCCCTACTCTACCTGAACACCACTACTATGCCCTAAACCCTAAAGCACCACCTCCAGCACGACCCCCTACACTGCCCGAACACCACTGCACTGCTCTAAACCCTAAACACCACCCCCAGAAAGCCCCCTCCTTTGCCCAAACACCACTGCACTGCCCTAAACCCTGAAACACCACCCCCTGCATGGCCCCCTACACTGCCCAAACACCACTGCACTGCCCTAAACCCTGAAACACACCCCAGAATGACCCCCTACACTGCCCAAACACCACTGCACTGCCCTAAACCCTAAACACCACCCTCAGCATGATCCCGTACTCTTCCCCAACACCACTACTCTGCCCTAAACCCTAAAACACCCCCCAGCACAACCCCCTACACTGCCCGAACACCACTGCACTGCCCTAAACCCTAAACACCACGCCCAGCCCGACCCCCTACACTGCCAGAACACCACTGCATTGCCCTAAACCCTAAAAAACCACCCCCAGCAAGACCCCCTACACTGCCCGAACACCACTACTCTGCCCTAAACCCTGAAACACCACCCCCAGCAAGACCCCCAACACTGCCCGAACACCACTGCACTAAAACCTGAAACACCATCCCCAGCAAGACCTCCTACACGGCCCGAACACCAATGCACTGCATTAAACCCTGAAACACCAGCCCCAGCACGACCCCCTACACTGCCCGAACACCAATTCACTGACCTAAACCCTGAAACACCACCCCAGTATGACCACCAACACTGCCCGAACACCACTGCACTGCCCTAAACCCTGAAACACCAGCCCCAGCACAACCCCCTACACTGCCCAAACACCACTGCACTGCCCTAAACCCTGAAACACCAGACCCAGCACGACCCCCTACACTGCTCGAACACCACTGCACTGCCCTAAACCCTGAAACACCAGCCCCAGCAAGACCCCCTGCACTGCCCGAACACAAATGCACTGCCCTAAACCCTGAAACACCAGCCCCAGCACCACAACCTACACTGCCCGAAAACCCCTGCACTGCCCTAAACCCTGAAACACCAGCCCCAGCAAGACCCCCTACTCTGCCCGAACACCACTGCTCTAAAACCTGAAACACTACCCCCAGCATGACCCCGTACACGGCCTGAACACCACTGCTCTGCCCTAAACCCTGAAACACTACTCCCAGCATGACCCCTACACTGTCCGAACACCACTGCACTGCCCAAACCCCTAAAACACTAGCCCCAGCACGACCCCCTACACTGCCTGGACACCACTGCTCTGCCCTAAAACCTAAAACACTACCCCCAGCACGACACCGTACACTGCCTGAACACCACAGTTCTTCCCTAAACCCTGAAACACTACTCCCAGCACGACCCCTACACTGCCCGAACACCACTGCACTGCCCAAAACCCGAAACCCTAGCCCCAGCACGACCCCCTACACTGCCCGTACACCACTGCAATGCCCTAAACCCTGAAACACCAGCCCCAGCACAACCCCTACACTTCCTGAACAAAACTGCACTGCCCTAAACCCTGAAACACCAGCCCCCACACGACTCCCTATTCTGCCGGAACCCCACTGCACTGCCCTAAAGCCTGATACACTACCCCGACGACCCCTACACTGCCCGAACACCACTGCACTGCCCTAAACCCTGAAACACCACCCCCAGCATGACCCCCTACACTGCCCGAAAACCACTGCACTGCACTGCCCTAAACCTTGAAACACCACCCCCCGCACGACCCCCTACACTGCCCAAACACCACTGCACTGCCCTAAACCCTGAAACACCACCCCCTTGCACGACCCCCTACACTGCCTGAACACCACTGCACTGCCCTAAACCCTGAAACACCAGCCCCAACACGACCCCCTACGCTGCCCGAACACAACTGCACTGCCCTAAACCCTGATACACCAGACCCAGCACGACCCCCTACACTGCTCGAACACCACCGCACTGCCCTAAACCCTGAAGCACCAGCCCCAGCACGACCCCCTGCACTGCCTGAACACCAATTCACTGACCTAAACCCTGAAACACCACCCCAGCACGACCACCAACACTGCCCGAACACCACTGCACTGCCCTAAACCCTGAAACACCAGCCCCAGCACAACCCCCTACACTGCCCGAACACCACTGCACTGCCCTAAACCCTGAAATACCAGACCCAGCACGACCCCCTATACTGCTCGAACACCACTGCACTGCCCTAAACCCTGAAACACCAGCCCCAGCAGGACTCCCTGCACTGCCCGAACACGAATGCACTGCCCTAAACCCTGAAACACCAGCCCCAGCACGACAACCTACACTGCCCTAAACCCTGAAACACCAGCCCCAGCACAACCCCCTACTCTACCCGAACACCAGTGCACTGCCCTAAACCCTGAAACACCACCCCACGAAGACCCCCTACACTGCCCGAGCACCACTGAACTAAACCCTGAAACACTACCCCTTGCAAGACCCCCAACACTGCCAGAACACCTCTGCACTAAACCCTGAAACACCACCCCAGCAAGACCCCCTACACTGCCCGAACACCACTGCACTGCCCTAAACCCTAAACACCACCCCTAGCACGACCCCCTACTCTGCCCGAACACCACTGCTCTAAAACCTGAAACACTACCCCCAGCACGACCCCGTACACTGCCTGAACACCACTGCTCTACCCTAAACCCAGAACAACACTCCTCCCAGCATGACCCCTACATTGTCCGAACACCACTGCACTGCCCAAAACCCTATAACACTAGCCCCAGCACGACCCCATACACTGCCCGGACACCACTGCTCTGCTCTAAAACCTGAAACACTACCCCCAGCACGACCCCATACACTGCCTGAACACCACAGTTCTGCCCTAAACCCTAAAACACTACTCCCAGCATGACCCCTACACTGCCCGAACACCATTGCACTGCCCAAAACCTGAAACACTAGCCCCAGCACGACCCCCTACACTGCCCGTACACCACTGCAATGCCCTAAACCCTGAAACACCAGCCCCAGCACAACCCCTACACTTCCTGAACACAACTGCACTGCCCTAAACCCTGAAACACCAGCCCCCACACGACCCCCTATTCTGCCCGAACCCCACTGCACTGCCCTAAAGCCTGATACACCACCCCGTACGACCCCCTACACTGTCCGAACACCACTGCACTGCCCTAAACCCTGAAACACCACCCCCAGCACGACCCCTACACTGCCCGAAAACCACTGCACTGCACTGCCCTAAACCTTGAAACGCCACCCCCCGCACGACCCCCTACACTGCCCAAACACCACTGCACTGCCCTAAACCCTGAAACACCACCCCCTTGCACGACCCCCTACACTGCCCGAACACCACTGCACTGCCCTAAACCCTGAAAAACCAGACCCAGCACAACCCCCTACACTGCTCGAACACCACTGGACTGCCCTAAACCCTAAACACCACCCCCAGCATGACCCCCTACTCTACCTGAACACCACTACTCTGCCCTAAACCCTAAAGCACCACCTCCAGCACGACCCCCTACACTGCCCGAACACCACTGCACTGCCCTAAACCCTAAACACCACCCCCAGAAAGCCCCCTCCTTTGCCCAAACACCACTGCACTGCCCTAAACCCTGAAACACCACCCCCTGCATGTCCCCCTACACTGCCCAAACACCACTGCACTGCCCTAAACCCTGAAACACACCCCAGCATGACCCCCTACTCTGCCCAAACACCACTGCACTGCCCTAAACCCTAAACACCACCCTCAGCATGACCCCGTACTCTGCCCGAACACCACTACTCTGCCCTAAACCCTAAAACACCCCCCCAGCACAACCCCCTACACTGCCCGAAAACCACTGCACTGCCCTAAACCCTAAACACCACACCCAGCCCGACCCCCTACACTGCCAGAACACCACTGCATTGCCCTAAACCCTAAAATACCACCCCCAGAAAGACCCCCTACACTGCCCGAACACCACTACTCTGCCCTAAACCCTGAAACACCACCCCCAGCAAGACCCCCTACACTGCCCGAACACCACTGCACTAAAACCTGAAACACCACCCCTGCAAGACCTCCTACACTGCCCGAACACCAATGCACTGCCCTAAACCCTGAAACACCAGCCCCAGCACGACCCCCTACACTGCCCTAACACCACTGCACTGCCCTAAACCATGAAACACCAGCCCCAACACGACCCCCTACACTGCCCGAACACAACTGCACTGCCCTAAACCCTGAAGCACCAGCCCCAGCATGACCCCCTGCACTGCCCGAACACCAATTCACTGACCTAAACCCTGAAACACCACCCCAGTATGACCACCAACACTGCCCGAACACCACTATTCTGCCCTAAACCCTAAAACACCCCCCAGCACAACCCCCTACACTGCCCGAACACCACTGCACTGCCCTAAACCCTGAAACACCACCCCCAGCACGACCCCTACACTGCCCAAAAACCACTGCACTGCACTGCCCTAAACCTTGAAACACCACCCCCCGCACGACCCCCTACACTGCCCAAACACCACTGCACTGCCCTAAACCCTGAAACACCACCCCCTTGCACGACCCCCTACACTGCCCGAACACCACTGCACTGCCCTAAACCCTGAAACACCAGACCCAGCACAACCCCCTACACTGCTCGAACACCACTGGACTGCCCTAAACCCTAAACACCACCCCATCATGACCCCCTACTCTACCTAAACACCACTACTCTGCCCTAAACCCTAAAGCACCACCTCCAGCATGACCCCCTACACTGCCTGAACACCACTGCACTGCCCTAAACCCTAAACACCACCCCCAGAAAGCCCCCTCCTTTGCCCAAACACCACTGCACTGCCCTAAACCCTGAAACACCACCCCCTGCATGGCCCCCTACACAGCCCAAACACCACTGCACTGCCCTAAACCCTGAAACACACCCCAGCATGACCCCCTACTCTGCCCAAACACCACTGCACTGCCCTAAACCCTAAACACCACCCTCAGCATGACCCCGTACTCTCCCCGAACACCACTATTCTGCCCTAAACCCTAAAACACCCCCCCAGCACAACCCCCTACACTGCCCGAACACCACTGCACTGCCCTAAACCCTAAACACCATGCCCAGCCTGACCCCCTACACTGCCAGAACACCACTGCATTGCCCTAAACCCTAAAATACCACCCCCAGCAAGACCCCCTACACTGCCCGAACACCACTACTCTGCCCTAAACCCTGAAACACCACCCCCAGCAAGAACCCCTACACTGCCCGAACACCACTGCACTAAAACCTGAAACACCACCCCCAGCAAGACCTCCTACACTGCGCGAACACCAATGCACTGCCCTAAACCCTGAAACACCAGCCCCAGCGTGACCCCCTACACTGCCCGAACACCACTGTACTGCCCTAAACCATGAAACACCAGCCCCAACACGACCCCCTACACTGCCCGAACACAACTGCACTGCCCTAAACCCTGAAGCACCAGCCCCAGCATGACCCCCTGCACTGCCCGAACACCAATTCACTGACCTAAACCCTGAAACACCACCCCAGTATGACCACCAACACTGCCCGAACACCACTGCACTGCCCTAAACCCTGAAACACCAGCCCCAGCACAACCCCCTACACTGCCCGAACACCACTGCACTGCCCTAAACCCTGAAACACCAGACCCAGCACGACCCCCTACACTGCTCGAACACCACTGCACTGCCCTAAACCCTGAAACACCAGCCCCAGCAAGACCCCCTGCACTGCCCGAACACAAATGCACTGCCCTAAACCCTGAAACACCAGCCCCAGCACCACAACCTACACTGCCCGAAAACCCCTGCAATGCCCTAAACCCTGAAACACCAGCCCCAGCAAGACCCCCTACTCTGCCCGAACACCACTGCTCTAAAACCTGAAACACTACCCCCAGCATGACCCCGTACACGGCCTGAACACCACTGCTCTGCCCTAAACCCTGAAACACTGCTCCCAGCATGACCTCTACACTGTCCGAACACCACTGCACTGCCCAAACCCCTAAAACACTAGCCCCAGCACAACCCCCTACACTGCCCGGACACCACTGCTCTGCCCTAAAACCTGAAACACTACCCCCAGCACGACCCCGTACACTGCCTGAACACCACAGTTCTTCCCTAAACCCTGAAACACTACTCCCAGCACGACCCCTACACTGCCCGAACACCACTGCACTGCCCAAAACCCGAAACACTAGCCCCAGCACGACCCCCTACACTGCCCGTACACCACTGCAATGCCCTAAACCCTGAAACACCAGCCCCAGCACAACCCCTACACTTCCTGAACACAACTGCACTGCACTGCCCTAAACCTTGAAACACCACCCCCCGCACGACCCCCTACACTGCCCAAACACCACTGCACTGCCCTAAACCCTGAAACACCAGACCCAGCACGACCCCCTACACTGCTCGAACACCACTGCACTGCCCTAAACCCTGAAAAACAACCCCAGCACGTCCCCCTTCACTGCCCGAAAACCACTGCACTGCACTGCCCTAAACCCTGAAACACCACCCCCGCACGACCCCCTACACTGCACAAACACCACTGCACTGCCCTAAACCCTGTAACACCACCCCCCTGCATGACCACCTACACTGCCCAAACACCACTGCACTGCCCTAAACCCTGAAACACCAGACCCAGCACGAACCCCTACACTGCTCGAACACCACTGCACTGCCCTAAACCCTGAAACACCACCCCAGCACGTCCCCCTACACTGCCCGAAAACCACTGCACTGCACTGCCCTAAACCTTGAAACACCACCCCCCGCACGACCCCCTACACTGCCCAAACACCACTGCACTGCCCTAAACCCTGAAACACCAGACCCAGCACGACCCCCTTCACTGCCCGCAAACCACTGCACTGCACTGCCCTAAACCCTGAAACACCACCCCAGCAAGACCCCCTAAACTGCCCAAACACCACTGCGCTGCCCTAAACCCTGAAACACCAGACCCAGCACGAGCCCCTACACTGCTCGAACACCACTGCACTGCCCTAAACCCTGAAACACCACCCCAGCACGTCCCCCTTCACTGCCCGAAAACCACTGCACTGCACTGCCCTAAACCCTGAAACACCACCCCCGCACGACCCCCTACACTGCACAAACACCAATGCACTGCCCTAAACCCTGTAACACCACCCCCCTGCATGACCACCTACACTTCCCAAACACCACTGCACTGCCCTAAACCCTGAAACACCAGACCCAGCACGACCCCCTACACTGCTCGAACACCACTGCACTGCCCTAAACCCTGAAACACCACCCCAGCACGTCCCCCTTCACTGCCCGAAAACCACTGCACTGCACTGCCCTAAACCCTGAAACACCACCCCCGCACGACCCCCTACACTGCACAAACACCACTGCACTGCCCTAAACCCTGTAACACCACCCCCCTGCATGACCACCTACACTGCCCAAACACCACTGCACTGCCCTAAACCCTGAAACACCTCCCCCTATATGACCCCCTACACTGCCCGAACACCACTGCACTGCCCTAAACCCTGAAACACCACCCCCGCATGACCCCCTACACTGCCCAAACACAACTGCACTGCCCTAAACCCTAAAACTCCAGCCCCAGTACGACCCCCTACACTACCCAGAGACCACTGCACTACCCTACACCCTAATACACTATCCCCAGGATGACCCCATACAATACCCAAAGACCACTGTACTACCCTAAACCCTAAAATACTACCCCCGCATGACCCCCTACACTACCCAAACACCACTGCTCTACCCTAAATCCTAAAACACGACCCCCTACACTACACAAACACCGCTGCACTACCCTAAACCCTAAAACACTACCCCCAGCACTATCCCCTACACTACACGAACACAACTGTACTACCCTAAACCCTAAAACACTACCCCCTACACTACACAAACACCACTGCACTACCCTAAACCCTAAAACACTACCCGCAGCAGTACCCCTACACTACCCAAACACCATTGCACTACCCTAAACCCTAAAACACTACCCCCAACAGTACCCCCTATACTACCAAAACACCACTGCACTACCCTAAACCCTATAAAACTACCCCCAGCACAACCCCCTACACTACCCAAACACCACTGCACTACCCTAAACCCTAAATCTACCCTCAGCACAACCCCCTACACTGCCCGAACACCACTGCACTGCCCTAAACCCTGAAACACCAGACCCAGCACGACCCCCTACACTGCTCGAACACCACTGCACTGCCCTAAACCCTGAAACACCAGCCCCAGCAAGACCCCCTGCACTGCCCGCACACAAATGCACTGCCCTAAACCCTGAAACACCAGCCCCAGCACCACAACCTACACTGCCCGAAAACCCCTGCAATGCCCTAAACCCTGAAACACCAGCCCCAGCAAGACCCCCTACTCTGCCCGAACACCACTGCTCTAAAACCTGAAACACTACCCCCAGCATGACCCCGTACACGGCCTGAACACCACTGCTCTGCCCTAAACCCTAAACACTACTCCCAGCATGACCCCTACACTGTCCAAACACCACTGCACTGCCCAAACCCCTAAAACACTAGCCCCAGCACGACCCCCTACACTGCCCGGACACCACTGCTCTGCCCTAAAACCTGAAACACTACCCCCAGCACGACCCCGTACACTGCCTGAACACCACAGTTCTTCCCTAAGCCCTGAAACACTACTCCCAGCACGACCCCTACACTGCCCGAACACCACTGCACTGCCCAAAACCAGAAACACTAGCCCCAGCACGACCCCCTACACTGCCCGTACACCACTGCAATGCCCTAAACCCTGAAACACCAGCCCCAGCACAACCCCTACACCTCCTGAACACAACTGCACTGCCCTAAACCCTGAAACACCAGCCCCCACACGACTCCCTATTCTGCCGGAACCCCACTGCACTGCCCTAAAGCCTGATACACTACCCCGTACGACCCCCTACACTGCCCGAACACCACTGCACTGCCCTAAACCCTGAAACACCACCCCCAGCATGACCCCCTACACTGCCCGAAAACCACTGCACTGCACTGCCCTAAACCTTGAAACACCACCCCCCGCACGACCCCCTACACTGCCCAAACACCACTGCACTGCCCTAAACCCTGAAACACCACCCCCTTGCATGACCCCCTACACTGCCTGAACACCACTGCACTGCCCTAAACCCTGAAACACCAGACCCAGCACGACCCCCTACACTGCTCGAACACCACTGCACTGCCCTAAACCCTGAAACACCACCCCAGCACGTCCCCCTTCCCTGCCCGAAAACCACTGCACTGCACTGCACTGCCCTAAACCCTGAAACACCACCCCAGCAAGACCCCCTAACCTGCCCAAACACCACTGCCCTGCCCTAAACCCTGAAACACCAGACCCAGCACGACCCCCTACACTGCTCGAACACCACTGCACTGCCCTAAACCCTGAAACACCACCCCAGCACGTCCCCCTTCACTGCCCGAAAACCACTGCACTGCACTGCCCTAAACCCTGAAACACCACCCCCGCATGACCCCCTACACTGCACAAACACCACTGCACTGCCCTAAACCCTGTAACACCACCCCCCTGCATGACCACCTACACTGCCCAAACACCACTGCACTGCCCTAAACCCTGAAACACCAGACCCAGCACGACCCCCTACACTGCTCGAACACCATTGCACTGCCCTAAACCCTGAAACACCACCCCAGCACGTCCCCCTTCACTGCCCGAAAACCACTGCACTGCACTGCCCTAAACCCTGAAACACCACCCCCGCACGACCCCCTACACTGCACAAACACCACTGCACTGCCCTAAACCCTGTAACACCACCCCCCTGCATGACCACCTACACTGCCCAAACACCACTGCACTGCCCTAAACCCTGAAACACCTCCCCCTGCACGACCCCCTACACTGCCCGAACACCACTGCACTGCCCTAAACCCTGAAACACCACCCCCGCATGACCCCCTACACTGCCCAAACACCACTGCACTGCCCTAAACCCTAAAACTCCAGCCCCAGTACGACCCCCTACACTACCCAGAGACCACTGCACTACCCTACACCCTAAAGCACTATCCCCAGGATGACCCCATACAATACCCAAAGACCACTGTACTACCCTAAACCCTAAAATACTACCCCCGCATGACCCCCTACACTACCCAAACACCACTGCTCTACCCTAAATCCTAAAACACGACCCCCTACACTACACAAACACTGCTGCACTACCCTAAACCCTAAAACACTACCCCCAGCACTACCCACTACACTACACGAACACAACGGTACTACCCTAAACCCTAAAACACTACCCCCTACACTACACAAACACCACTGCACTACCCTAAACCCTAAAACACTACCCGCAGCAGTACCCCTACACTACCCAAACACCATTGCACTACCCTAAACCCTAAAACACTACCCCCAACAGTACCCCCTATACTACCCAAACACCACTGCACTACCCTAAACCCTATAAAACTACCCCAGCACAACCCCCTACACTACCCAAACACCACTGCACTACCCTAAACCCTAAATCTACCCTCAGCACAACCCCCTACACTACCCAAACACCACTGCACTACTCTAAATCACTACCCCAGCACGACCCCTACACTAGACCACACCACTGCACTACCCTAAAACCTAAAACACTCCCCCAGAACAACCCCCTACACTACCCAAACACCGCTGCACTACCCTAAACCCTAAAACACTACCCCAGCACGACCCCCTACACTACACCAACACCACTGTACTACCATAAACCCTAAAACACTACCCCAGCACGACCCCCTACATTACCGAAACTTCACTGCACTTCCCTAAACCCTAAAACATTACCCCCAGCATGACCCACTACAGTACACAAACACCACTGCACTGCCCTAAACCCTGAAACACTACAACCCGCACGACCCCCTACACTGCCCAAACACCACTGCGCTGCCCTAAACCCTGAAACACCCCCCCAGCAAGACCCCCTAAACTGCCCAAACACCACTGCGCTGCCCTAAACCCTGAAACACCACCCCCAGCAAGATCCCCTACACTGACCGAACACCACTGCCCTAAACCCTGCAATACCACCCCAGGAAGACCACCTACACTGCGCGAACACCACTGCTCTAAACCCTGAAACACCACCCCAGCAAGACCCCCTACACTGCCCGAACACCACTGCACTAAACCCTGAAACACCACCCCCAGCAAGACTCCCTACACTTCCAAACACCACTGCACTGCCCTAAACCCTGAAACACCACCCCCTGCATAACCCCTCACACTGCACAAACACCACTGCACTGCCCTAAGCCCTGAAACACCACTCCAGCACGACCCCCTACTCTGCCCGAACACCACTGGACTGCCCTAAACCCTAAACACCACCCCCAGCACAACCCCCTACTCTACCCGAACACCACTACTCTGCCCTAAACCCTAAAGCACCACCTCCAGCACGACCCCCAACACTGCCCGAACACCGCTGCACTGCCCTAAACCCTAAACACCATCCCCAGAAAGACCCCCTCCTTTGCCCGAACACCACTGCACTGCTATAAACCCTAAAACACCACCCCCTGCATGGCCCCCTACACTGCCCGAACACCCCTGCACTGCCCTAAACCCTGAAACCACCCCAGCATGACACCCCTACACTGCCCGAACACCACTGCACTGCCCTAAATCCTAAACACCACCCTCAGCATGACCCCCTACACTACCCAAACACCACTGCTCTACCCTAAATCCTAAAACACGACCCCCTACACTACACAAACACTGCTGCACTACCCTAAACCCTAAAACACTACCCCCAGCACTACCCCCTACACTACACGAACACAACGGTACTACCCTAAACCCTAAAACACTACCCCCTACACTACACAAACACCACTGCACTACCCTAAACCCTAAAACACTACCCGCAGCAGTACCCCTACACTACCCAAACACCATTGCACTACCCTAAACCCTAAAACACTACCCCCAACAGTACCCCCTATACTACCCAAACACCACTGCACTACCCTAAACCCTATAAAACTACCCCAGCACAACCCCCTACACTACCCAAACACCACTGCACTACCCTAAACCCTAAATCTACCCTCAGCACAACCCCCTACACTACCCAAACACCACTGCACTACTCTAAATCACTACCCCAGCACGACCCCTACACTAGACCACACCACTGCACTACCCTAAAACCTAAAACACTCCCCCAGAACAACCCCCTACACTACCCAAACACCACTGCACTACCCTAAACCCTAAAACACTACCCCAGCACGACCCCCTACACTACACCAACACCACTGTACTACCATAAACCCTAAAACACTACCCCAGCACGACCCCCTACATTACCGAAACTTCACTGCACTTCCCTAAACCCTAAAACATTACCCCCAGCATGACCCACTACAGTACACAAACACCACTGCACTGCCCTAAACCCTGAAACACTACAACCCGCACGACCCCCTACACTGCCCAAACACCACTGCGCTGCCCTAAACCCTGAAACACCCCCCCAGCAAGACCCCCTAAACTGCCCAAACACCACTGCGCTGCCCTAAACCCTGAAACACCACCCCCAGCAAGATCCCCTACACTGACCGAACACCACTGCCCTAAACCCTGCAATACCACCCCAGGAAGACCACCTACACTGCGCGAACACCACTGCTCTAAACCCTGAAACACCACCCCAGCAAGACCCCCTACACTGCCCGAACACCACTGCACTAAACCCTGAAACACCACCCCCAGCAAGACTCCCTACACTTCCAAACACCACTGCACTGCCCTAAACCCTGAAACACCACCCCCTGCATAACCCCTCACACTGCACAAACACCACTGCACTGCCCTAAGCCCTGAAACACCACTCCAGCACGACCCCCTACTCTGCCCGAACACCACTGGACTGCCCTAAACCCTAAACACCACCCCCAGCACAACCCCCTACTCTACCCGAACACCACTACTCTGCCCTAAACCCTAAAGCACCACCTCCAGCACGACCCCCAACACTGCCCGAACACCGCTGCACTGCCCTAAACCCTAAACACCATCCCCAGAAAGACCCCCTCCTTTGCCCGAACACCACTGCACTGCTATAAACCCTAAAACACCACCCCCTGCATGGCCCCCTACACTGCCCGAACACCCCTGCACTGCCCTAAACCCTGAAACCACCCCAGCATGACCCCCCTACACTGCCCGAACACCACTGCACTGCCCTAAATCCTAAACACCACCCTCAGCATGACCCCCTACTCTGCCCGAACACCACTACTCTGCCCTAAACCCTAAAACACCCCCCAGCACAACCCCCTACACTGCCCGAACACCACTGCACTGCCCTAAACCCTAAACACCACGCCCAGCACGACCCCCTACACTGCCAGAACACCACTGCATTGCCCTATACCCTAAAATACCACCCCCAACAAGACCCCCTGCACTGCCCGAACACCACTACTCTGCCCTAAACCCTGAAACACCACCCCCAGCAAGACCCCCTACACTGCCCGAACACCACTGCACTAAAACCTGAAACACCACCCCCAGCAAGACCTCCTACACTGCCCGAACACCAATGCACTGCCCTAAACCCTGAAACACCAGCCCCAGCACGACCCCCTACACTGCCCGAACACCACTGCACTGCCCTAAACCATGAAACACCAGCCTCAACACGACCCCCTACGCTGCCCGAACACAACTGCACTGCCCTAAACCCTGATACACCAGACCCAGCACGACCCCCTACACTGCTCGAACACCACTGCACTGCCCTAAACCCTGAAGCCCCAGCACGACCCCCTGCACTGCCCGAACACCAATGCACTGCCCTAAACCCTGAAACACCAGCCCCAGCACGACCCCCTGCACTGCCCGAACACGAATGCACTGCCCTAAAGCCTGAAACACCAGCCCCAGCACGACAACCTACACTGCCCGAAAACCCCTGCACTGCCCTAAACCCTGAAACACCAGCCCCAGCACAACCCCCTACTCTACCCGAACACCAGTGCACTGCCCTAAACCCTGAAACACCACCCCACCAAGACCCCCTACACTGCCCGAGCACCACTGCACTAAACCCTGAAACACCACCCCCCGCAAGACCCCCAACGCTGCCAGAACACCTCTGCACTAAACCCTGAAACACCACCCCAGCAAGACCCCCTACACTGCCTGAACACCACTGCACTGCCCTAAACACCACACCTAGCACGACCCCCTACTCTGCCCGAACACCACTGCTCTAAAACCTGAAACACTACCCCCAGCACAACCCCGTACACTGCCTGAACACCACTGCTCTGCCCTCAACCCTGAAACACTACTCCCAGCACGACCCCTACACTGTCCGAACACCACTGCACTGCCCAAAACCCTAAAACACTAGCCCCAGCACGACCCCCTACACTGCCCGGACACCACTGCTCTGCCCTAAAACCTGAAACACTACCCCCAGCACGACCCCGTACACTGCCTGAACACCACAGTTCTGCCCTAAACCCTGAAACACTACTCCCAGAACGACCCCTACACTACCTGAACACCACTGCACTGCCCAAAACCCTGAAACACTAGCCACAGCACGACCCCCTACACTGCCCGTACACCACTGCAATGCCCTAAACCCTGAAACACCAGCCCCAGCACAACCCCTACACTTCCTGAACACAACTGCACTGCCCTAAACCCTGAAACACCAGCCCCCACACGACCCCCTATTCTGCCCGAACCCCACTGCACTGCCCTAAAGCCTGATACACCACCCCGTACGACCCCCTACACTGCCTGAAAACCACTGCACTGCACTGCCCTAAACCTTGAAACACCACCCCCGTAAGACCCCCTACACTGCCCAAACACCACTGCACTGCCCTAAACCCTGAAACACCACCCCCTTGCACGACCCCCTACACTGCCCGAACACCACTGCACTGCCCTAAACCCTGAAACACCAGACCAAGCACGACCCCTACACTGCTCGAACACCACTGCACTGCCCTAAACCCTGAAACACCAGCCCCAGCACGACCCCCTGCACTGCCCGAACATGAATGCACTGCCCAAAACCCTGAAACACCAGCCCCAGGCACGACAACCTACACTGCCCCAAAAGCCCTGCACTGCCCTAAACCCTGAAACACCAGCCCCAGCACAACCCCCTACTCTACCCGAACACCAGTGCACTGCCCTAAACCCTGAAACACCACCCCACCAAGACCCCTTACACTGCCCGAGCACCATTGCACTAAACCCTGAAACACCAACCCCCGCAAGACCCCCAACACTGCCAGAACACCTCTGCACTAAACCCTGAAACACCACCCCAGCAAGACCCCCTACACTGCCCGAACACCACGGCACTGCCCTAAACCCTAAACACCACCCCTAACACGACCCCCTACTCTGCCTGAACACCACTGCTCTGCCCTAAACCCTGAAACACTACTCCCAGCACAACTCCTACACTCTTCGAACACCACTGCACTGCCCAAAACCCTAAAACACTAGCCCCAGCACGACCCCCTACACTGCCCGGACACCACTGCTCTGCCCTAAAACCTGAAACACTACCCCCAGCACGACCCCGTACACTTCCTGAACACCACAGCTCTGCCCTAAACCCTGAAACACTACTCCCATCACGACCCCTACACTGCCCGAATACCACTGCACTGCCCAAAACCCTGAAACACTAGCCCCAGCACGGCCCCCTACACTGCCCGTACACCACTGCAATGCCCTAACTCCTGAAACGCTACCACCAGCATGACCCCTACACTGCCCGAACACCACTGCACTGCCCTAAACCCTAAAACACCACCCCCTGCACGACCCCTATACTGCCCGAACACCACTGCACTGCCCTATACCCTAAACACCACCCCCAGCACGACCCCTACTCTGCCGAAACACCACTGCTCTGCCCTAAACCCTAAAACACTACCCCCAGGATGACCCCCTACACTGCTTGACTACCACTGCTCTGTCCTAAACCCTGAAACACTACCACCAGCATGACCCCTACACTGCCCGAACACCACTGCTCTGCCCTAAACCCTGAAACACTACCCCCAGCGTGACCCCCTACACTGCCCGAACACTATTGCACTGCCCTAAACCCGGAAACACCAGCCCCAGTGTGACCCCCTACACTGCCCGCACACCAGTGCACTGCCCTACACTCTGAAACACCAGCCCCAGCGCGACCCCCTACACTGCCCGAACACCACTGCACTGCCCTAAGCCCTGAAACACCATCTCACGCAAGACTCCCTACACTGCCCGAACACCACTGCACTGCCCTAAACCCTGAAACACCACCCCCCGCATGACCCCCTAAACTGCCCGAACACCACTGCATTGCCCTAAACCTGGAAACACCACCCCGCACGACCCACTACACTGCCAGAACACCACTGCCCAAAACCCTGAAACACCACCCCTCCATGACCCCTACACTGCCCAAACACCACCGCACTGCCCTAAACCCTGAAACACCACCTCCCCGCACGACCCCATACACTGCCCGAACACCACTGCACTGCCCTAAACCCTGAAACACCACCCCCAGCAAGACCCCCTACACTGCCCGAACACCACTGCCCTAAACCCTGAAACACCACCCTAGCAAGACCCCGCACACTGCCCGAACACCACTGCACTGCCCTAAACCCTGAAACACCACCCCCTACACAACCCCCCACACTGCCCGAACATCACTGCACTGCCCTAAACCCTGAAACTCCACTCCCCTGCATTACCCCCTACACTGCCTTAAACCCTGAAACACCACCCCCAGGAAGACCCCCTACACTGCCCGAACACCACTGCACTGCCCTAAACACTGAAACACCACCCCCAGCAATACCCCCTACACTGCCCTAAACCCTGAAACACCACCCACTGCATGACCCCCTACACTGCCCGAACACCACTGCACTGCCCTAAACCCTGAAACACCACCCCCAGCACAACCCCCTAAACTGCCCAAACACCACTGCACTGCCCTAATCCCTAAAACACCACCCCAGCACGACCCCCTACTCTGCCCGAACACCGCTGCCCTGCCCTAAACCCTAAATCATTACCCCCAGCACGATACCCTACAGTACACAAACACCACTGCACTGCCGTAAACCCTGAAACACAAACCCCAGCAAGACCCCCTACACTGCCCGAACACCACTGCGCTCCCCTAAACCCTGAAACAGCACCTTCAGCAAGACGCCCTACACTGCTCGAACACGACTGCGCTGCCCTAAACCCTGAAACACCACCCCCAGCAAGACCCCCTTACACTGCCCGAACACCACTGACCTAAACCCTGAAACACCACCCCCAGCAAGACCCCCTACACTGCCCGAACATCACTGCCCTAAACCCTGAAACACCAATCCCAGCAAGACCCCCTACACTGCCCGAACACCACTTCCCTAAACCCTGAAACACCACCCCCAGCAAGACCCCCTACACTGCCCGAATACCACTGCACTAAACCCTGGAGCACCACCCCCAGTAAGACCCTCTACACTGCCCAAACACCACTGCACTGCCGTAAACCCTGAAACACCACCCCCGCACGACCCCCTACACTGCCCGAACATCTCTGCACTGCCCTAAACCCTGAAACCCCCCTCTCCGCGCACGACCCCCTACACTGCCCGAACACCACTGCACTGCCCTAAACCCTATAACACCTCCCCCCGCACGACCCCCTACACTGCCGAACACCACTGCACTGCACTGCCCTAAACCCTAAACACCACCCCCAGCATGACCCCCTACTCGGCCAGAACACCACTGCTCTGCCCTAAGCCCTAAAACACTACCCCCAGCACGACCCCCTACACTGCTCGACCACCACTGCTCTGCCCGAAACACTGAAACACTACCCCAAGTGAGACCCCCTACACTGCCGAACACTACTGCACTGTCCTAAACCCTGAAACACCAGCCCCAGCAGGAACCCCTACACTGCCCGAACACCACTGCACTGCCCTAAACCCTGAAACATCACCCCACATGATCCCCTATACTGCCCGAACTCCAATACACTGCCTTAAACCCTGAAACACCACCCCCCGCATGACCCCCTACACTGCCCGAACACCACCGCACTGCCCTAAACCCTGAAACACCTCCCCCTGCACGACCCCTACACTGCCCGAATACCACTGCACTGCCCTAAACCCTGAAACACCACCCCCCGAACGACCCCCTACACTGCCCGAACACCACTGCACTGCCCTAAACCCTGAAACACCACCCCGCATGATCCCCTACACTGCCCGAACTCCAATGCACTGCCTTAAACCCTGAAACACCCCTCCCGCATGACCCCCTACACTGTCCGAACACAACTGCACTGCCCTAAATGCTGAAACATAAACCCCCGCATGACCCCTATACTGCCCGAACACCACTGCACTGCCCTAAACCCTGAAACACCACCCCTGCAAGACCCTCTACACTGCCAGAACACCACTGCACTAAACCCTGAAATACAACCCGCAGGAAGACCCCCCACACTGCTGGAACACCACTGCACGGCCCTAACCCGTGAAATTCCACCCCCTGCACATCCCCCACACTGCCCGAACACCACTGCACTGCCCTAAACCCTGAAACAATACCCCCAGCGTGTCCCCCTACAATGCCCGAACCCCACTACACTGCCCACAACCCTGAAACACTACCCCAAGTGTGACCCCCTACACTGCCCGAACACTTTTCCACTGCCCTAAACCCAGAAACACCAGCCCCAGCGTGACCCCCTACACTGCCCAAACACCAGTGCACTGCCCTACACTCTGAAACACCAGCCCCAGCGCAACCCCCTACACTGCCTGAACACCACTGCACTGCCCTAAACCCTGAAACACCATCTCGCGCAAGACTCCTTACACTGCCCGAACACCACTGCACTGCCCAAAACCCTGAAACACCACCCCCCCCACGACCCCTACACTGCCCGAACACCACTGCACTGCCCTAAACCCTGAAACACCACCCCCTGCACAACGCCCCACACTGCCAGAACACCACTGCACTGCCCTTAACCCTGAAACTCCACCCCCCTGCATTACCCCTACACTGCCTTAAACCGTGAAACACCCGCCGCACGACCCCCTACACTGCCCGAACACCACTGCACTGCCCTAAACCCTGAAACACCACCCCCTTGCACGACCCCCTACACTGCCTGAACACCACTGCACTGCCCTAAACCCTGAAACACCAGCCCCAACACGACCCCCTACGCTGCCCGAACACAACTGCACTGCCCTAAACCCTGATACACCAGACCCAGCACGACCCCCTACACTGCTCGAACACCACTGCACTACGCTAAACCCTGAAACACCACCCCCAGGAAGACCCCCTACACTGCCCGAACACCACTGCACTGCCTTAAACACTGAAACACCACCCCCAGCAATACCCCCTACACTGCCCTAAACCCTGAAACACCACCCCCAGCACAACACCCTACACTGCCCAAACACCACTGCACTGCCCTAAACCCTAAAACACCACCCCCAGCACGACCCCCTACACTGCCCGAACACCACTACACTGCCCTAAACCCTAAAACACCACCCCCTGCATGACCCCCTACTCTGCCCGAACACCACTGCCCTGCCCTGCCCTAAACCCTAAAACACCACCCCCAGCAAGACCCGCTACACTACCCGAACACCACTGCACTGTCCTAAACCCTAAAACACCACCTACAGCATGACCCCAAACACTACCCAAACACCACTACTCTGCCCTCAACCCTGAAACACCACCCCCAGCAATACCCCCTACACTGCCCGAACACCACTGCACTAAAACCTGAAACACCATCCCCAGCAAGACCTCCTACACTGCCCGAACACCAATGCACTGCCCTACACCCTCAAACACCAGCCCCAGCACGACCCCCTACACTACCCGAACACCACTGCACTGCCCTAAACCATGAAACACCAGTCCCAACATGACCCCCTACGCTGCCCGAACACAACTGCACTGCCCTAAACCCTGATACACCAGACCCAGCATGACCCCCTACACTGCTCGAACACCACTGCACTGCCCTAAACCCTGAAGCACCAGTCCCAGCACGACCCCCTGCACTGCCCGAACACCAATGCACTGCCCTAAACCCTGAAACACCACCCCAGCACGACCACCAACACTGCCCGAACACCACTGCACTGCCCTAAACCCTGAAACACCAGCCCCAGCACAACCCCCTACACTGCCCGAACACCACTGCACTGCCCTAAACCCTGAAACACCAGACCCAGCACGACCCCCTACACTGCTTGAACACCACTGCACTGCCCTAAACCCTGAAACACCAGCCCCATCACGACCCCCTGCACTGCCCGAACACGAATGCACTGCCCTAAACCTTGAAACACCAGCCCCAGCATGACAACCTACAATGCCCAAAAACCCCTGCACTGCCCTAAACCCCCTGAAACACCAGCCCCAGCACAACCCCCTACTCTACCCGAACACCAGTGCACTGCCCTAAACCCTGAAACACCACCCCACCAAGAACCCCTGCACTGCCCGAGCACCACTGCACTAAACCCTGAAACACCACCCCCCGCAAAGACCCCCAACACTGCCAGAACACCTCTGCACTAAACCCTGAAACACCACCCCAGCAAGATCCTCTACACTGCCCGAACACCACTGCACTGCCCTAAACCCTAAACACCACCCCTAGCAGGACCCCCTACTCTGCCCGAACACCACTGCTCTAAAACCTGATACACTACCCCCAGCACGACCCCGTACACTGCCTGAACACCACTGCTCTGCCCTAAACCCTGAAACACTACTCCCAGCACGACCCCTACACTGTCCGAACACCACTGCACTGCCCAAAATTCTAAAACACTAGCCCCAGCACAACCCCCTACACTGCCCGGACACCACTGCTCTGCCCTAAAGCCTGAAACACTACCCCCAGCATGACCCTGTACACTGCCTGAACACCACAGCTCTGCCCTAAACCCTGAAACACTACTCCCAGCACGACCCCCTACACTGCCCGTACACCACTGCAATGCCCTAAACCCTGAAACACCAGCCCCAGCACAACCCCTACACTTCCTGAACACAACTGCACTGCCCTAAACCCTGAAACACCAGCCCCCGCATGACCCCCTATTCTGCCCGAACCCCACTGCACTGCCCTAAAGCCTGATACACCACCCCGTATGACCCCCTACACTGCCCGAACACCACTGCACTGCCCTAAACCCTGAAACTCCACCCCCAGCACGACCCCCTACACTGTCTGAAAACCACTGCACTGCACTGCCCTAAACCTTGAAACACCACTCCCGCACGACCCCCTACACTGCCCAAACACCACTGCACTGCCCTAAATCCTGAAACTCCACCCCCTGCACGACCACCAACACTGCCCGAACACCACTGCACTGCCCTAAACCCTGAAACACCTCCCCCTGCACAGCCCCCTACACTGCCCGAACACCACTGCACTGCCCTAAACCCTGAAACACCACCCCCCGCACGACCCCCTACACTGCCCAAACACCACTGCACTGCCCTAAACCCTAAAACTCCAGCCCCAGCACGACCCCATACACTACCCAAAGACCACTGCACTACCCTAAACCCTAAGACACTATCCCTAGGATGACCCCATACACGACCCAAAGACCACTGTACTACCCTAAACCCTAAAACACTACCCCCGCATGACCCCCTACACTACCCAAACACCACTGCTCTACCCTAAATCCTAAAACACGACCCACTACACTACAGAAACACCGCTGCACTACCCTAAACCCTAAAACACTTCCCCCAGCACTACCCCCTACAGTACACGAACACAACTGTACTACCCTAAACCCTAAAACACTACCCCCTACACTACTCAGACACAACTGCACTACCCTAAACCCTAAAACACTACCCACAGCAGAACCCCCTACACTACCCAAACACCATTGCACTACCCTAAACCCTAAAACACTACCCCCAACAGTACCCCCTACACTACCCAAACACCACTGCACTACCCTAAACCCTATAAAACTACCCCCAGCACAACCCCTACACTACCCAAACACCACTGCACTACCCTAAACCCTAAATCTACCCCAGCACAACCCCCTACACTACCCAAACACCACTGCACTACCCTAAACCCTAAATCTACCCTCAGCACAACCCCTACACTACCAAAACACCACTGCACTACCCTAAACTCTAAATCACTACCCCCAGCACGACCCCTACACTAGACCACACCACTGCACTACCCTAAAACCTAAAACACTACCCCAGAGCGACCCCCTACACTACCCAAACACCACTGCACTACCCTAAACCCTAAAACTACCCCAGCATGACCCCCTAAACTACACCAACACCACCGCACTACCATAAACCCTAAAACACTACCCCAGCACGACCCCCTACATTACCCAAACACCACTGCACTTCCCTAAACCCTAAAACATTACCCCCAGCATGACCCACTACAGTACACAAACACCACTGCACTGCCCTAAACCCTGAAACACTACAACCAGCATGACCCCTACACTGCCCGAACACCACTGTGCGGCCCTAAACCCTGAAACACCACCCCCTGCACAACCCCTTACACTGCCCAAAAATCACTGCACTGCCCTAAACCCTGAAACACCACCCCAGCACGACCCTCTACACTGCCCGAACAACACTGCACTGCCCTAAAACCTAAAAACCACCCCCAGCACGACACCCTACTCTACCTGAACACCACTGCTCTGTCCTAAACCCTGAAACACTACCACCAGCATGACCCCTACACTGCCCGAACACCACTGCACTGCCCTAAACCCTGAAACACCACCCCCTGCACGACCCCCTACACTGCCCGAACACCACTGCACTGCCCTAAACGCTGAAACACCACCCCAGCATGACCCTCTACACTGCCCGAACACCACTGCACTGCCCTAAACCCTAAACACCACCCTCAGCATGACCCCCTTCTCTGCCTGAACACCACTATTCTGCCCTAAACCCTAAAACACCACCCACAGCACAACCCCCTACACTGACCGAACACCACTGCACTTCCCTAAATCCTAAACACCACCCCCAGCACGACCTCTACTGTGCCGAAACACCACTGCTCTGCCCTAAACCCTAAAACACTACCCCCAGGATGACCCCTTACACTGCTCGACTACCACTGCTCTGTCCTAAACCCTGAAACACTACCACCAGCATGACACCTACACTACCCAAACACCACTGCTCTACCCTAAATCCTAAAACACGACCCACTACACTACAGAAACACCGCTGCACTACCCTAAACCCTAAAACACTTCCCCCAGCACTACCCCCTACACTACACGAACACAACTGTACTACCCTAAACCCTAAAACACTACCCCCTACACTACTCAGACACAACTGCACTACCCTAAACCCTAAAACACTACCCACAGCAGAACCCCCTACACTACCCAAACACCATTGCACTACCCTAAACCCTAAAACACTACCCCCAACAGTACCCCCTACACTACCCAAACACCACTGCACTACCCTAAACCCTAAAAAACTACCCCCAGCACAACCCCTACACTACCCAAACACCACTGCACTACCCTAAACCCTAAATCTACCCCAGCACAACCCCCTACACTACCCAAACACCACTGCACTACCCTAAACCCTAAATCTACCCTCAGCACAACCCCTACACTACCAAAACACCACTGCACTACCCTAAACTCTAAATCACTACCCCCAGCACGACCCCTACACTAGACCACACCACTGCACTACCCTAAAACCTAAAACACTACCCCAGAGCGACCCCCTACACTACCCAAACACCACTGCACTACCCTAAACCCTAAAACTACCCCAGCACGTCCCCCTAAACTACACCAACACCACCGCACTACCATAAACCCTAAAACACTACCCCAGCACGACCCCCTACATTACCCAAACACCACTGCACTTCCCTAAACCCTAAAACATTACCCCCAGCATGACCCACTACAGTACACAAACACCACTGCACTGCCCTAAACCCTGAAACACTACAACCAGCATGACCCCCTACACTGCCCGAACACCACTGTGCGGCCATAAACCCTGAAACACCACCCCCCAGCAAGACCCCCTACACTGCCCGAACACCACTGCACTGCCCTAAACCCTGAAACACCACCCCTAGCAAGATCCCCTACACTGGCCGAACACCACTGCCCTAAACCCTGCAATACCACCCCCAGCAAGACCACCTACACTGCGTGAACACCACTGCACTATACCCTGAAACACCAACCCAGCTAGACCCTCTACACTGCCCGAACACCACTGCACTAAACCCTAAAACATCACCCCCAGCAAGACTTCCTACACTTCCAAACACCACTGCACTACCCTAAACCCTGAAACACCACCCCCTGCACGAACCCTCACACTGCCCGAACACCACTGCACTGCCCTAAACCCTGAAACACCATCCCAGCATGACCCCCTACACTGCCCGAACACCACTGCACTGCCCTAAACCCTAAAACACTACCCCCAGGACGACCCCCTACACTGCTCGACTACCACTGCTCTGTCCTAAACCCTGAAACACTACCACCAGCATGACCCCTACACTGCCCGAACACCACTGCACTGCCCTAAACCCTGAAACACCACCCCCTGCACGACCCCCTACACTGCCCGAACACCACTGCACTGCCCTAAACGCTGAAACACCACCCCAGCATGACCCTCTACACTGCCCGAACACCACTGCACTGCCCTAAACCCTAAACACCACCCTCAGCATGACCCCCTTCTCTGCCTGAACACCACTATTCTGCCCTAAACCCTAAAACACCACCCACAGCACAACCCCCTACACTGACCGAACACCACTGCACTTCCCTAAATCCTAAACACCACCCCCAGCACGACCTCTACTGTGCCGAAACACCACTGCTCTGCCCTAAACCCTAAAACACTACCCCCAGGATGACCCCTTACACTGCTCGACTACCACTGCTCTGTCCTAAACCCTGAAACACTACCACCAGCATGACACCTACACTACCCAAACACCACTGCTCTACCCTAAATCCTAAAACACGACCCACTACACTACAGAAACACCGCTGCACTACCCTAAACCCTAAAACACTTCCCCCAGCACTACCCCCTACACTACACGAACACAACTGTACTACCCTAAACCCTAAAACACTACCCCCTACACTACTCAGACACAACTGCACTACCCTAAACCCTAAAACACTACCCACAGCAGAACCCCCTACACTACCCAAACACCATTGCACTACCCTAAACCCTAAAACACTACCCCCAACAGTACCCCCTACACTACCCAAACACCACTGCACTACCCTAAACCCTAAAAAACTACCCCCAGCACAACCCCTACACTACCCAAACACCACTGCACTACCCTAAACCCTAAATCTACCCCAGCACAACCCCCTACACTACCCAAACACCACTGCACTACCCTAAACCCTAAATCTACCCTCAGCACAACCCCTACACTACCAAAACACCACTGCACTACCCTAAACTCTAAATCACTACCCCCAGCACGACCCCTACACTAGACCACACCACTGCACTACCCTAAAACCTAAAACACTACCCCAGAGCGACCCCCTACACTACCCAAACACCACTGCACTACCCTAAACCCTAAAACTACCCCAGCACGTCCCCCTAAACTACACCAACACCACCGCACTACCATAAACCCTAAAACACTACCCCAGCACGACCCCCTACATTACCCAAACACCACTGCACTTCCCTAAACCCTAAAACATTACCCCCAGCATGACCCACTACAGTACACAAACACCACTGCACTGCCCTAAACCCTGAAACACTACAACCAGCATGACCCCCTACACTGCCCGAACACCACTGTGCGGCCATAAACCCTGAAACACCACCCCCCAGCAAGACCCCCTACACTGCCCGAACACCACTGCACTGCCCTAAACCCTGAAACACCACCCCTAGCAAGATCCCCTACACTGGCCGAACACCACTGCCCTAAACCCTGCAATACCACCCCCAGCAAGACCACCTACACTGCGTGAACACCACTGCACTATACCCTGAAACACCAACCCAGCTAGACCCTCTACACTGCCCGAACACCACTGCACTAAACCCTGAAACATCACCCCCAGCAAGACTTCCTACACTTCCAAACACCACTGCACTACCCTAAACCCTGAAACACCACCCCCTGCACGAACCCTCACACTGCCCGAACACCACTGCACTGCCCTAAACCCTGAAACACCATCCCAGCATGACCCCCTACACTGCCCGAACACCACTGCACTGCCCTAAACCCTAAAACACTACCCCCAGGACGACCCCCTACACTGCTCGACTACCACTGCTCTGTCCTAAACCCTGAAACACTACCACCAGCATGACCCCTACACTGCCCGAACACCACTGCACTGCCCTAAACCCTGAAACACCACCCCCTGCACGACCCCCTACACTGCCCGAACACCACTGCACTGCCCTAAACGCTGAAACACCACCCCAGCATGACCCTCTACACTGCCCGAACACCACTGCACTGCCCTAAACCCTAAACACCACCCTCAGCATGACCCCCTTCTCTGCCTGAACACCACTATTCTGCCCTAAACCCTAAAACACCACCCACAGCACAACCCCCTACACTGACCGAACACCACTGCACTTCCCTAAATCCTAAACACCACCCCCAGCACGACCTCTACTGTGCCGAAACACCACTGCTCTGCCCTAAACCCTAAAACACTACCCCCAGGATGACCCCTTACACTGCTCGACTACCACTGCTCTGTCCTAAACCCTGAAACACTACCACCAGCATGACACCTACACTGCCCGAACACCACTGCTCTGCCCTAAACCCTGAAACACTAGACCCAGCGCGTCCCCCTACAATGCCCGAACACCACTGCACTGCCCAAAACCCTGAAACACTACCTCAAATGTGACCCCTTACACTGCCCAAACACTATTCCACTGCCCTAAACCCGGAAACACCAGCCCCAGCGTGACCCCCTACACTGCCCGAACACTAGTGCACTGCCCTACACTCTGAAACACCAGCCCCAGCGCGACCCCCTACACTGCCCGAACACTACTGCACTGCCCTAAGCCCTGAAACACCATTTCGCGCAAGACTCCCTACACTGCCCGAACACCACTGCACTGCCCTAACCCCTGAAACACCACCCCCGCACGACCCCCTAAACTGCCCGAACACCACTGCATTGCCCTAAACCCGGAAACACCACCCCCGCACGACCCACTTTACTGCCCGAACACCACTGCACTGCCTTAAACCCTGAAACACCACCCCCCGCACGACCCCCTACACTGCCCGAATACCACTGCACTGCCCAAAACCCTGAAACACCACCCCAGGACCCCTATACTGCCCGAACACCACTGCACTGCTCTAAACCCTGAAACACCACCTCCCTGCACAACCCCATACACTGCCCGAACTCCACTGCACTGCCCTAAACCCTGAAACACCACCCCCAGCAAGATCCCCTACACTGCCCGAACACCATTGCCCTAAACCATGAAACACCACTCTAGCAAGACCCCGCACTCTGCCCGAACACCACTGCACTGCCCTAAACCCTGAAACACCACCCCCTGCACAACCCTCCACACTGCCAGAACACCACTGCACTGCCCTAAACCCTGAAAATCCACCTCCCTGCATTACCCCCTACACTGCCTTAAACCCTGAAACACCACCCCCAGGAAGACCCCCTACACTGCCCGAACACCACTGCACTGCCCTAAACACTGAAACACCACCCCCAGCAATACCCCCTACACTGCCCTAAACCCTGAAACACCACCCACTGCATGACCCCCTACACTGCCCGAACACCACTGCACTGCCCTAAACCCTGAAACACCACCCCCAGCACAACCCCCTACACTGCCCAAACACCACTCCACTACCCTAATCCCGAAAAACACCACCCACAGCACGACCCCCTAATCTGCCCGAACACCACTGCCCTGTCCTTAACCATAAAACATTACCCCCAGCACGACCCCCTACAGTACACAAACACCACTGTGCTGCTCTAAACCCTGAAACACAACCCCCAGCAAGACCCCCTACACTGCCCGAACACGACTGCGCTGCCCTAAACCCTGAAACACCACCCCCAGCAAGACCCCCTTACACTGCCCGAACACCACTGACCTAAACCCTGAAACACCACCCCCAGCAAGACCCCCTACACTGCCCGAACATCACTGCCCTAAACCCTGAAACACCACCCCCAGCAAGACCCCCTACACTGCCCGAATACCACTGCACTAAACCCTGGAGCACCACCCCCAGTAAGACCCTCTACACTGCCCAAACACCACTGCACTGCCGTAAACCCTGAAACACCACCCCGCACGACCCCCTACACTGCCCGAACACCACTGCACTGCCCTAAACCCTGAAACCCCCCCCCGCGCACGACCCCCTACACTGCCCGAACACCACTGCACTGCCCTAAACCCTATAACACCTCCCCCTGCATGACCGCCTACACTGCCCGAACACCACTGCACTGCCCTAAACCCTAAACACCACCCCCAGCATGACCGCCTACTCTGCCGGAACACCACTGCTCTGCCCTAAACCCTAAAACACTACCCCCAGCATGACCCCCTACACTGCTCGACCACCACTGCTTTGCCCAAAACCCTAAAACACTACCCCAAGCGAGACCCCCTACACTGCCGAACACTATTGCACTGTCCTAAACCCTGAAACACCAGCCCCAGCGTGACCCCCTACACTGCCAAACACCACTGCACTGCCCTAAACCCTGAAACACCACCCTGCACCATCCCCTACACTGCCCGAACTCCAATGCACTGCCTTAAACCCTGAAACACCACCCCCCGCACGACCCCCTACACTGCCCGAACACCACTGCACTGCCCTAAACCCTGAAACACCTCCCCCTGCATGACCCCTACACTGCCCGAACACCACTGCTCTGCCCTAAACCCTGAAACACCACCCCCGAACGACCCCCTACATTGCCCGAACACCACTGCACTGCCTTAAACCCTGAAACACCACCCCCTGCATGACCCCCTACACTGTCCGAACACCACTGCACTGCCCTAAATGCTGAAACACCACCCCCGCAAGACCCGCTACACTGCCCGAACACCACTGCACTAAACCCTGAAACACCACCCGCAGCAAGACCCCCCACACTGCTGGAACACCACTGCACTACCCTAACCCCTGAAATACCACCCCCTGCACAACCCCCACACTGCCCGAACACCACTGCTCTGCCCTAAACCCTGAAACACTACCCCAGCGCGTCCCCCTACAATGCCCGAACACCACTGCACTGCCCAAAACCCTGAAACACTACCCCAAGTGCGACCCCCTACCCTGCCCGAACACTATTCCACTGCCCTAAACCCAGAAACACCAGCCCCAGCGTGACCCCCTACACTGCCCAAACACCAGTGCACTGCCCTACACTCTGAAACATCAGCCCCAGCGTGACCCCCTACACTGCCCGAACACCACTGCACTGCCCAAAACCCTGAAACACCACCCCCCCATGAGCCTTACACTGCCCGAACACCACTGCACTGCCCTAAAGCCTGAAACAGCACCCCCTGCACAACGCCCCACACTGCCAGAACACCACTGCACTGCCCTAAACCCTGAAACTCCACCCCCCTGCATTACCCCCTACACTGCCTTAAACCATTAAACACCCGCCGCACGACCCCCACACTGCCCGAACACCACTGCACTGCCCTAAATCCTGAAACACCACCCCGCCAACCCCCTACACTGCTCGAAACCCACTGCACTGCCCTAAACCCTGAAACACCACCCCCAGGGAGACCCCCTACACTGCCCAAACACCACTGCACTGCCTTAAACACTGAAACACCACCCCCAGCAATACCCCCTCCACTGCCCGAAAAAACATGAAACACCACCCACTGCACGACCCCCTACACTGCCCTAAACCCTGAAACACCACCCCCAGCAAAACACCCTACACTGCCCAAACACCACTGCACTGCCCTAAACCCTAAAACACCACCCCCAGCACGACCCCCTACACTGCCCGAACACCACTACACTGCCCTAAACCCTAAAACACCACCCCCTGCACGACCCGCTACACTACCCGAACACCACTGCACTGCCCTAAACCCTAAAACACCACCTACAGCACGACCCCAAACACTACCCCAACACCACTGCACTGCCCTGAACCCTAAAACACCACCCCCAGCACAACCCCCTCCACTACCCAAACACCACTGCTCTGCCCTAAACCATAAAACAATACCCCCAGCACTACCCCCTAGAGTACACAAACACCACTGCGCTGCCCTAAACCCTGAAACAGCACCCCCAACAAGACCCCCTACACTGCCCGAACTCCACTGCGCTGCCCTAAACCCTGAAACAGCACCCCCGCACGACCCCCTGTTCTGCCCGAACCCCACTGCACTGCCCTAAAGCCTGATACACCACCCTGTACGACCCCCTACACTGCCCGAACACCACTGCACTGCCCTAAACCCTGAAACACCACCCCGCAGGACCCCATACACTGCCCAAACACCACTGCACTGCCCTAAACCCTGAAACTCCAGCCCCAGCACAACCCCCTACACTACCCAGAGACCACTGCACTACCCTAAACCCTAAAACACTATCCCCAGGATATCCCCATACACTACCCAAAAACCACTGCACTGCCCTAAACCCTGAAACACCTCCCCTCGCACGACACACTACACTGTCCGAACACCACTGCACTGCCCTAAACCCTGCAACACCACCCCTGCACGATCCCCTACACTGCCTGAAAACCTCTGCACTGCCCTATACACTGAAACACCACCCCCGCACGACCCCCTACACTGCCCAAACACTATTCCACTGCCCTAAACCCAGAAACACCAGCCCCAGCGTGACCCCCTACACTGCCCGAACACCACTGCACTGCCCTAAACCCTGAAACACCATCTCGCGCAAGACTCCCTACACTGCCCGAACACCACTGCACTGCCCAAAACCCTGAAACACCACCCCCCATGAGCCTTACACTGCCCGAACACCACTGCACTGCCCTAAACCCTGAAACAGCACCCCCTGCACAACGCCCCACACTGCCAGAACACCACTGCACTGCCCTAAACCCTGAAACTCCACCCCCCTGCATTACCCCATACACTGCCTTAAACCATGAAACACCTGCCGCACGACCCCCACACTGCCCAAACACCACTGCACTGCCCTAAATCCTGAAACACCACCCCCGCCAACCCCCTACACTGCTCGAAACCCACTGCACTACCCTAAACCCTGAAACACCACCCCCAGGAAGAACCCCTACACTGCCCAAACACCACTGCACTGCCTTAAACACTGAAACACCACCCCCAGCAATACCCCCTCCACTGCCCAAAAAAACATGAAACACCACCCACTGCACGACCCCCTACACTGCCCTAAACCCTGAAACACCACCCCCAGCAAAACACCTTACACTGCCCAAACACCACTGCACTGCCCTAAACCCTAAAACACCACCCCCTGCACGACCCGCTACACTACCCGAACACCACTGCACTGCCCTAAACCCTAAAACACCACCTACAACACGACCCCAAACACTACCCAAACACCACTGCACTGCCCTGAACCCTAAAACACCACCCCCAGCACAACCCCCTCCACTACCCAAACACCACTGCTCTGCCCTAAACCATAAAACAATACCCCCAGCACTACCCCCTAGAGTACACAAACACCACTACGCTGCCCTAAACCCTGAAACAGCACCCCCAGCAAGACCCCCTACACTGCCCGAACTCCACTGCGCTGCCCTAAACCCTGAAACAGCACCCCAGCAAGACCCTCTACACTGCCCAAACACCACTGCACTGCCCTAAACCCTGAAACACCACCCCTCGCACGACCCCCTACACTGCCCGCACACCACTGCACTGCCCTAAACCCTGAAACACCACCCCTACAAGACCCCCTACACTGCCCGAACACCACTGCACTGCCCTAAACCCTGAAATACCAGCCCCAGCATGACCCCCTACACTGCCCGAACACCATTGCACTGCCCTAAACCCTGAAACACCAGCCCCAGCACGACCCCCTGCACTGCCTGAACACTAATGCAATGCCCTAAACCCTGAAACTTCAACCCTAGCACAATCCCCTACACTTCCCGAACACAACTGCACTTCCCTAAACTCTGAAACACAAGCCCCCTCACGACCCCCTACACTGCCCGAACACCACTGCACTGCCCTAAACCCTGAAACACTAGCCCCAGCATGATGCCCTACACTGCCCGAACACCACTGAACTGCCCTAAACCCTGAAATACCAGCCCCAGCACGACCCCCTACACTGCCCAAACTCCACTGCACTGCCCTAAACCCTGAAACACCAGCCCCAGCACGACCGCCTGCACTGCCCAAATACCAATGCAATGCCCTAAACCCTGAAACACCAGCCCCAGCACAACCCCCTACACTTCCCGAACACATCTGCACAGCCCTAAACCCTGAAACACCAGCCCCCGCACGACCCCCTGTTCTGCCCGAACCCCACTGCACTGCCCTAAAGCCTGATACACCACCCTGTACGACCCCCTACACTGCCCGAACACCACTGCTCTGCCCTAAACCCTGAAACACCACCCCGCAGGACCCCCTACACTGCCCAAACACCACTGCACTGCCCTAAACCCTGAAACTCCAGCCCCAGCACAACCCCCTACACTACCCAAAGACCACTGCACTACCCTAAACCCTAAAACACTATCCCCAGGATATCCCCATACACTACCCAAAAACCACTGCACTGCCCTAAACCCTGAAACACCCCACCCAGCACAACCCCCTACACTGCCCGAAAACCTCTGCACTGCCCTATACACTGAAACACCACCCCCGCACGACCCCCTACACTGCCCAAACACCACTGCACTGCCCTAAACCCTGAAAAAACCACCCCTGCACGACCCCCTACACTGCCCGAACACCACTGCACTGCCTTAAACCCTGAAACACCTCCCCCTGCATGACCCCCTACACTGCCCGAACACCACTGCACTGCCCTAAACCCTGAAACACCACCTCCCCGAAAGACCCCCTATACTGCCAGAACACCACTGCACTGCCCTAAACCCTGAAACTCCAGCCCCCGCATGACCCCCTACATTACCCAAGCACCACTGCTCTACCATAAATCCTAAAACACGACCCCCTACACTACACAAACACTGCTGCACTACCCTAAACCCTAAAACACTACCCCCAGCACTACCCCCTACACTACACGAACACCACTGTACTACCCTAAACCCTAAAACACTACCCCCTACACTACACAAACACCACTGCACTACCCTAAACCCTAAAACACTATCCGCAGCAGAACCCCCTACACAACCCAAACACCATTGCACTATCCTAGACCCTAAAACACTACCCCCAACAGTACCCCCTACACTACCCAAACACCACTGCACTACCCTAAACCCTATAAAATACCCCCAGCACGACCCCCTACACTACCTAAACACCACTGCACTACCCTAAACCCTATAACACTCCCCCAGCACGATTCACTACACCACCCAAACACCACTGCACTACCCTAAACCCTAAATCTACCCCCAGCATGACCCCATACACTACCCAAACACCACTGCACTACCCTAAACCCTAAATCTACCCCAGCACAACCCCCTACACTACCCAAACACCACTGCACTACCCTAAACCCTAAATCTACCCTCAGCACAACCCCCTACACTACCCAAACACCACTGCACTATCCTAAACCCTAACTCACTACCCCCAGCACGACCCCTACACTACATCACACCACTGCACTACCCTAAAACCTAAAACACTACCCCAGAACGACCCCCTACACTACCCAAACACCACTGCACTACCCTAAACCCTAAAACACTACCCCAGCACGACCTCCTACACTACACCAACACCACTGCACATAAACCCGAAAACACTACCCCAGTACGACTCCCTACATTACCCAACACCACTGCACTACCCTAAACCCTAAAACATTACCCCCAGCACTGAAGAACCAGAACCTTTTGGGCCTGGCGGCGCAGGGTACGCCTTAATCTCCGGGGTTCTCCTGCTCAGCTACACAGAGACACGGGACACTCTGTCAGGCGTTAGAAGATCGGATTTATTAGCTGGAGCTAGTACAGTTATCCCAGAAGTACACGAGGTAGGTTCTCAGGAGACTGCCACTTCACTCCGTGGCGCACAATCTTATATAGCACATATTTGAAATATACATTAACCAAATACACACCCAGAACATATAAGAAAGAGCCAATAAGAAAAGTTGGAAAGCAGAACAGAACCAATAGAAAAGGTTTGAAAACAAAGTATCAGATGACTCGAAGAAACCTCTCCTCCGACTGTGTTTGTTACCCCTCCCTCGAACTAATTCATTAACAGATCTGCAACTAACTTGCAGGTGGCGAGATACGTTTGTGTGTGTTGGAGGACAGTTGTGAAACGAGAGAATGCTAGCAGAGGATAGCGAAAGCCAGACGATAAGATAAAGTCAGAAGAGAATAGTGTGAACCAACAGATAGTTGAGACGGGGATTAGGAAAACCAGACAGGGATTAGTGTACTTGGCCAGTCCTAACACCAGCTTTGTAAATAGAGGCAGAAGGCTTAATTTGACACGAAGCTGCAGAAAAAGCAGAATAAACTTTGTTCGCCGTTCTGCCTGAGTGAGGGCAACATAAAATGGCGGCGGAGCACAAAATGGTGGGTCGATTCGATCACGATCGAAAATCGAATTTTCTCAGACCCTCCTTTTGCCGGAACTCAGGCAAGATAGACTCATGTTAATCTGAGTCAATGTCGATGGCCATGAGGTCATCGAGCTGTTGCTGTAGCTTCATTCTAATATTCTCAGCTCTTTGTGATTTGGGTTTAGGGATGCACATAGTAGCACAAATGTCGCAGATGGCGGGACCACAGTGCATACAAAGGCAACAAGAGAAAATGATGGTCAAAACTACTTCAAGGAATGTCAATGCTTTCCAACCCCATTTGGACAGTAGTCCCCAAAACCACTCCAATAATGACCAATCTCCTTCGTCCTGATGAATCGACTCAGAGATTATATGTAACTTAGAGATAGCTTGGTATACTGTCGGAGCGTCATCAGGTATGAAAATACAGCAACTTGACCCGATCAATTTGCACACTCCACCACGATCCGCAAGAACAAAATCTAAGGCAACTCGGTTTTGTAAGGTCATAAGACCATCCACCTGTAGTTCTGCCGTGATATTACTTAAGGCTCCTACAGTGATATCTATAGTGGTTTCTACGACACGAACCAGTTGCCTTATATTTCTGCTGTTGGCCATTGGACCCCAAAAAGGAAGAAATCCTTTGAGGAAATCTCCTCCCTCTTGTCCTGCTGTGTCTTTAGAATCAATAATCCCTCTGCCATATCTGCTTCGATGATAGTTTGCAGAAGCGGTGTATGTAGAGGGAAGAAGGAAAGCTATATAACAGGTACCAGAAAAACCCGTTGGCAACCACGTGTAAGCCCTATTGTGGCAGATAAAATACGTGCCTTGAGATGGCACTACAGGCGGCGAGTTCTGAGAGGAGTAGACGTATGTGTGGGAACAGTTGTTTCTTTGTATGGTGTCAGAAGACCGACCATTTATTTGCAGACAGAAATTTCCCTGATGAGGAATAGTCCAAATTGGTGGAGATTTTCTTTGTTTAACCTTATCACTAAGGCTAGTGACATAATGGGTGACGTTCCAGTTTGTGTACGCTTTTCTTTCGTCAATGGAAATCTTACTATTTTCCATGATTTTAGCCATAGCTACCATTCCCTTTATCAATGAACTATGACTAAAATCTGGACCACCAATATATGAACTAACGGATCATCTGAATTTGATTTGATAGGCATTGGAGAAGATACAAAATAAGCCCAAGCAGAACCCTCATAAGAAAACGGAAGAATTAAATATGGCATTCCTTTTTCTGTGGTATGTGGCATAAGTCCACACACCCAACAGTCAGTTGTATTGATCAATTATTGATGTTGATGTAATAACTGGACAAAGGAATTGTTATAATATTCAGTTCTTCTAATGAGTTCATGTTGAGGAAGGGTATGAAATAGATGTGGAGAGACAGTAGAAGAAGACGAAGAGGTAGAAGGAGAGACAACTTTTTGCTGCAGAGCATAAGTAATCCAACTTATAAACGCCAAAAGGATACACAATAATATAATAATACATAAGGTTATACTAAAACGACTGTATATTGATCTACAGGATTCTTTTTTCATATCATCCTTTCTCTCTCTTTTGCCTAGTGTAGTTTCCATCTTTCTAAATGGATGCTCACGGCAATCTTCCTCGATCACTTAATTATGATTATCTGCCGTCCTATGACACTGCAAGTCCTGCAGGCCTATTGCCACTACTCAGGTCACAATCAAGACTCCTACCGTGACCCTGCAACCGGGATAGAATACTACACAGGAGAGAGAAAAATTTTAAGTGTTCTTTGGTCTAGGTCTCAGATTATAATGTTCTTTATCAGGTACAGTTTGGTCTCGGAACAATGTTCGCGGATTTGTCGTATTCAAGCGACGATGTGGTGTTATCGCTTCCTGAAGAATGTCGTCGTCCTCTTTCTCAGACAATGTTCCATTCAGGCGTGCATCGCTAAAAGGTATGAATCGTGGAACCTTCTCACTCTCAGAGTCACCAATGCCCCTACGCACCCATTGATCGAAGGGTAGAGGCAAAGGCACTTTCTTACAATGCACGCCGTGAATCCAATTTTTCTTTCCTTCGACTTTGACTGCTGTTCTCATCACCAAAAGTACTAAACGAGGCTCCCTCCACCTGGGCTCCAAATTTTTCGTCCTTTGGAAATTCTTTATACAGACCCAGTCACCTGGTCGGATGGAATGACCTGGGTCTGTGGAAGCCTCCGGTAAAGCACTCTGAACCTGTTGATAGAGAACACGTAATTTAGTTTTAAGTTCATGCAAGTAGTCAATCAACATTGGATATGGCAAGTCTGAGTATTTCTTAGGGTGAGGGACTCCCCATATATTAGCTGGGCGCCCAAAGACTACTTCGTAAGGGCTAAGTCCCAAACGAGAGTGCACAGCAGTTCTGGTGGACAGGAGAGCCAGTGGCAAAGCATCAGGCCAATTAAGTCCTGTACTAGTCTGCACTTTCGCTAGTTTGAGCTTCAAAGTTCCGTTGTAGCATTCCACTAAACCTGCTGACTGTGGATGGTTTGCCACATGGAACTTTTGCTTGATACCAAGACCCGCACAAACTTTTTGCATGACTTGGCCCACAAATTCGCTCCCATTGTCACTTCAGACAATGCGCGGCAAACCAAACCTGGGGAAAAATTCTTTCAGTAGAATTTTGGCTGTGGATAAGGCTGTATTATCTTTTAGAGGGTATGCTTCTATCCACCTAGAGAAGGCGCATACTACCACCAGAACATATGTGTGATTGTTGCATTGTTCCATGTGAATGTAATCGATCTGCAACACCTCAAATGGATATGTCAGAGGAGCAAAGTGACCCGCTGGAGTTGGGGTTCCCTTTCCCGGGTTGTACATCAAACAAACAACACAATGTTTCACTACATTGTCTGCGCATTTTGGGATTCCTTAATTTTGCCACACTGGAGCCAGAAGCTTGCATATGCCTTTCGCACTTAAGTGGGCTGGACCATGCGCCATAGTAACCACTGGGAGTACATAGGCATCTGGTAACAGCCAACGTTGGTGTTCAGATAATTCCACCCAACAACCCATCTCATCTAACATTCCCGTACTTTCTTTCCACTTACTCAATTCTTTCTCTGTAGCCTCTTTCTGAATCGACTTCACACTTTCTACTGTATTCTCATACATTCCTCTTTCTCTGACCCAAGTCGTAGGACCCGCTGTGAGAAGTTGGCCTGGTATATGCTGTTCACTAGTTCTAGTGACCACCTTGTACCATGCCAAGCAACCCTTATGGTGTGGTTGTAAGTCAACCTTTTCGGACTAGCTGCCCTAGTGGTAGCGTAGGCTAAGCAGTCTTTGAGGCTAAACTCGTGAAGCGTGTTAAGCCAGCTGTTTTACCAAATGCAACCCCCTTTTATACCAATGAAAGGACACCACACAGATATATATTCAAAATATATATGTATTTATTTCTCAAAGTAACCCCTAGTCTCTTTATGAGCACAGGAGCACAAATCGTCAAACAAGATTATCACAGAATACACAGAAGTTGCACTTTATATGGATAGGCCCTGGTGGCCACTCAAACCATATACTAAAATAGTGGTATAAGTACCACGAACAGAAAAGGGAAAAGGCCTAAGGCCTCTAGAATCGCTGGGCCTACAAGGAGCTAACGTCAGTTAGTGACCAGGAGGTCCACGGGTGGCGTGTGCAGAGCAAATAGTCACACGCGTGCTCCCATAGGTTTCAATGGGTGCGTAAAAAGTACAAAGTTACTGCAAAAGGAATCTTCCGGATGGACTAGGAACTCAAGATTTGGAACACAGGCACTAGAGATGTAATACTACACTTGGGCACAGGTGTGCCAGCTTTACCTCACCCACAGGAAGCGGGTGCATAGGCCTCGAAGTGCGTCGGGTTGCTTCTATCTGTTCCGTGGAGCTTGAAGACAAAGATGCTGCAGGCGGTCGGTCCGGGAGAGATGCAGTGGATTCAAGAGTGGATCGGAGATGTTGAAGACCTGTAAGCAGAGGGGACAGTGTTCACAGTCACTAGCCAGTGACCAGCGTGGCACCAGGTGGGTACCAGGCGATGTCGGGTGCAAACAGGTGATGAGGGGTAGCTTGTCTCCGCAGCCACGTGGTCCCTGAAGGTCGACGACGTCCAGGAGTCGGCTCACGAGCTGTCCCACGCAGGCTCTCGCTGTCGGCGGTGTCGGCGACTTGATCGAAGCAAACAAGCCTTGGCAAAAGCAATTGCAGGAGGATTCGGAAATCAGCTGTTGGTTCTGACCAGCAAGGTCAGAGGGATTGCTCCTTTGGAGGGGAGCAAGGGCCAGTCTGGAGCAACCAGACCAGTGGTGTTTGTCGTAGATTTCGTCGCCAAGATGGCCACTAGCCAGCGGGCCAGCAACCGGTTAGGCGCGTCGAGTGGCAAAATGCAGAAGGGCCCCACGCAGATCGTGGAGATGCTGGAGGGCTCACCTTTGGTGCAGATGCTGCTCGAGGGTTGGGCTTCTCAGGACCCAAAGCACAACTTGGAGGGAGCCTCGGTTGTTGCACTGGTCAGCTTGTCGTAGTCGTTCCAAGATGGCTGGCTCCACGTGTCTCGGTGCCTCCACGGGTCTCCTCTTTTCAGGGACTGTGGATCGGGCGGTGAGAGGTCTGGAGGTCCAGGTCTTGTCAGTCTCTGGGCTCGGGCTCCGGCGGGAGGCGGCGGCAAAGCAGACGGTGATTCGCTGGGTGGTGCTTGCGTTAGCAAGGTGGTCACTCCCTGACCACAGGGGAGATTTTCTTCAGTCTTCTGTGCAGCAGAATGTCGAAGTTCCCGTCTTCTTCTTAGTTTCAAGTTGATTCCAGGATGTCTAAAGTCTTAGGACACAGCTCCTACCTTTATTCGGATTCTAGGGGCCGGACTACCTGCTAGGTCCCTCCCTATGGGTGGGACCAGGAAGGGGGGTGGTTACACCCCCAATCCTTTGTCCAGCTCGCCCCAGGCCCGGGACTGGTGTGCCCCAGGACCGGTTTGAACTGGCATATGCCCCGAGGCTCCTTGTGAGCCACAGGCATGTCTGGTTTCTTTCAAGCCCTACCTGACCAATACACAAAATCCTGTCTGGGGTGGTGCATGCACCTCCCCTGGCAGGAAACCCTTTGTCCACACCTCCCAAGCTGGAAGGACTCCCAGCAGCAGGAGGGCAGACTTGTGTCTGTGGTGGCAGCATCCATTTTGTGGAGCTGAGGCTATGTCTGATTTTACCCGGGTTTCAGGCACTGTACATGTCGTGTCCCTCTAGAAGGGTGGAATGCTAACCCCGTCGCCAGAATTGGCGAGGGGTTAGTATTCCAATTCGTATGACACCTTACTCGACATGTTTTGATAAAGCCAAACCAAAGATAGCATTTAACCGCGAGGTTCATAATGCACTTAAGAGTATATGGAATGACGATATCTGGAAACAGTAGAAGGAAGTTGTTCCGACCACTGCAGACAGGCTCAGCTCATGCCAGAGCACCATCTCACATGGAACCAAGCACTCTGCCTTCAGGATTGTTAAGGCCTGCCATAGGAGTGACTTATAGGTTACCAGGTGTCCCATTTAAGTTTAGGTATAGGTATACTACACCTAAGTAAGAGGTGATTACACCAACTTACCCCAGCTGAGTGATCAGCCAGTTGTGTCAGATTGTTAGGCCAAGCCTGGGGTGGCATAATACATGCTTCAGCCCCTGGCAGGCCTTGGATACACCAATGCCCTGGGTACCTAGTGTACACTGGTACAGGGGCTGACAGGGTGATCCAACCAATTGGGTATGTACCTAGGGTACATGGAGTCCATTTTACAGAGAGAGCAGATAGCCTGAGAGCCTGAATGGCAGGATCTCAGGCCAACTAAGTCGAAAAACCAGCTAGACACTAGGCAAAAATTTGGGGGTAACCATAGTCAGATATCCACCTTCCTACACAACCCCCCCCCAAACGAAGGGAGATAAGGCTGACCTTGACCAGGTAAGCCTATATTGCCCAAGTGGCCATATAAGGAGGAACCAGCACTGGCATGGTTACCCCCTGTCTCATGGTCCACTAAGCAATCCCTCACCCTAAGGGTATCAGAGGGTCTCCACCATAGGGAATCTCTACCTGTGGTGTGTCTTGGCAAAGTAAAAGGCTGGTGTTGAGATGGAGTACTGAAGTGAGTGTCCTCAAAGTGAGGCCTCAGCTTCCTCCAATCATCCTCCACCATGGATGCCTTTCTTTCTTTAACTGAGTTGCACTGTGCTCTCAGGGTCAGCCTCTGGCTACCTAAAGCTGGAGGCTGGGTCCCTTTTGTGGGCTTACTGGAGGGACAGGTCAGGTTTGGGGCCCTAAGGTCCCATGTTTGCCTGTGCCCAACAGAATCCCCCTGGGGGAGGTCCCTAACTACCTGTAAAGGAGATCCCTCAGGAATGTTTTTACCCATCACCTGACTAGGGCTACTAGCCAGGCAATCCTCATTCTTTTGATGGGGGGGTTCTTGTGGACAGGGGCCCTCTGGGGGTCCACTGGCCTCCCTGACCTCTGCAGCCCTGGGCTGACTGAGGCAGGGTAGAGAGAGGCAGGCTACCTGCACCAGACTGGATCCCACCTTGGAAGGGGCCACTGACATCAGAGGCTCTGCCAGGCCAGGCCTGGCTACCTCTGGGGCAGTTCCTTCACAAGGGGTGAGGTCAGATCCCTGAGGAGGCTGACCTTTTCCTAATGTCTGGGGAGAGGGAGACTTTTCTTCCTCCCCACTACTCTCAGTTTGTGTGGAGTGATCCATTGTTTCAGGCTTCACTACACCTATGTCAGTCTGAGTATAGGCTGAGACCATTACAGCCTTGCCAACCTTTTCAGGGGGGCACTCAGTTTGTGTTTGAGCTGTGACTGTCACAGCTCTGCCAGTCCCTACAGGGAAGTCTGTCTGTGCCTGGGCTGTGGCTACCACTGCCCTTCCAACCTTTTCAGGGAGGAAATCTATTTGGACAGGGGTTGTGAATGGCACAACCCCCCTACCCTTTTGTGAAAGGCCTACCATTTTAGAATGGGTGTCTTGTTCAACTCCAGCCCAAGCTGAGAGTTCTAAGTCATTCCCCAGTAAGCAGTCTACAGGCAAGGTTGGGGACACTGCTACCCTTTTAGGGCCAGTGACCCCTCCCCAGCTGAGACATACCTCTGCCATGGGATGACTGTTCTGTTTGCCATCAATGTTAGTCACCTGGTAGGAGAAACCGGGCAAAAGCTGCTCAGAGGGAACTAGCCAATGGGCCACCATTGTGATGCTAGCCCCAGTGTCTCTGTAGGCCTCAGCTTTTGTACCATTGATGTAGGGCTCCTCTCTGTACCTACCCAAAGTGTTGGGACAGGCAGTGAAGTTGGCAAACCCCATGCCACCATCACAGACAAGAGTGGTTGCTGTAGGGGAATTGGCTAAGCCAGGGTCCCCCTGTGTTCCCCAAGTAAACCCACCCAGATTTCTGGGGGCACTCCCACCACCTGGGGGATTACTGCTGACAGTAATAGGTGGTGTGACAGGAGTAATTGGAGGAACAGTTTTGTTTTTAGCCCTTGGGCAACCGCTGTCAGTTTTCCAATGCCCAGGAGTTTTACACTCATGGCAGTAGGGCTTTTTAGCTGTGGTAGAGGAGGGAGCTTGGGACCCACCACCCTGTGTGGAGTTTTTGGGCCCTGAGGAAGGTTTCTCTTTTTCTTTATCCCCACCCTTCTCTTGAGGCTTGGTGGTATCTTTCTTTTGGTCACCACCCTGGTTTTTAGGCCTGATCCTGGTCCTGACCCATTTATCTGCCCTCTTTCCCAATTCTTGGGGAGAGGTCAAATCTGAGTCTACCAGGTGTTGATGGAGAAGCTGGTTTTGACAATTACTTAAAATCTGCTCTCTCATCATCAAATTGTACAATCCTGTATAATCAGACACCTTACTTCCCAGCAACCAACCCTCCAAAGCCTTAGTGGCACATTCCACATATTCAGACCAGTCCTGAGTCTGTGTCTTCTGGGTGTCTCTGAACATTAACCTGTACTGTTCAGTGGTTAAGCCTAACCCATCAACTAGGACACTCTTCAGGACTCTGTAATTTCTGACATCCTCTTCTCTAACAGTGAGGAGTCTATCTCTGCCTCTCCCCTCAAAGGAGAGCCATAAGATTGCTGCCCACTGGTCTTCAGGAACCTGCTGCACTTTGCAGGCTCTCTCAAGAGCAGTCATCCATTTGTGGATGTCATCCCCACTTTTGTAGGGGGGCACAATCTTGGACAGGTTCCTATTGTCAAAGACCCTATCTTTGTCCTTAGGGACAATGCTGCCACCAGTGGGTATAGACCCACTCTCTTTATGCTGTCTAGCCTTGCTAAGTTTCTCTTCCATCAGGGCTACTTCTAGCTCCTGCTTCCTGATCCTCAGCTGAGCCTCTTGCATCTTGGCCTCATGTTCCCTCCTCTGAGGGGTGGTCATCCTTCTCCTGGAGTGACCTTGAGAGCCTCTAGAGCCATGGGAAGCATTGGAGTCACCTGAGCGATTCCTTTGCCTTCCCAGCCCTGTGTTAAGTCCACTGGGGAGATCCAGTGGGTTGAACCCACTGTCAGTCCCCAATAGCCTTGGTTTAGCTGGGCCAAGTATAACACTTGGCACTGGGCTAGTTCTCCCTTCATCCTCACTACTGTCAGTATCCTTTTCACTCTCATCCTCTGTGGTAGGCATCCCATCTAAGGGGTGACTATTGGGAAGGGGTACTTCAGTGGCATCTTTAGAAGGGGGGCCTCCTGTTCCTGTCCCTAAGGGGGCTAACTGGGAAGCTTTCTTGAGTGCTCTCTGATTCTCATCATTCTGTAAGAGCTCTCTGAGCTCAGCAGAGTTTGGGTTCTTGGGCTGTTTAAGGCCTCTAAGAGTTGCCAAATGCCTGAGCTCATTCTGATTAAGGGTAGCAAAGCTGGATGGTGCCCTCTGGGGGTCACTCTCAACAGAGATGGGTACAGTGGACCCCTCTGCCCCGGCCATTGCTCTTAAGTGTGGGTGGATGTGTTGCAATCTACCTACACTTGGGTTTACCTACTAAACCTATCTAGTAGTTGTAGTCAGGGTGTGCTACTCCCTTTGCTCTACAACAACTAAGTTCAGTAGAACTTATGTATATCTAATCTTGTTTTATATGTACCTACAGGTACCTATGTGATCTTTCAATTGGTAACCAAGAGATTACAATGGTAAAACACAGCAAGCTCAAATCCAACCGCTGCTCACCAATGTGAGAAGTTGGCCTGGTATATGCTGTTCACTAGTTCTAGTGACCACCTTGTACCATGCCAAGCAACCCTTATGGTGTGGTTGTAAGTCAACCTTTTCGGACTAGCTGCCCTAGTGGTAGCGTAGGCTAAGCAGTCTTTGAGGCTAAACTCGTGAAGCGTGTTAAGCCAGCTGTTTTACCAAATGCAACCCCCTTTTATACCAATGAAAGGACACCACACAGATATATATTCAAAATATATATGTATTTATTTCTCAAAGTAACCCCTAGTCTCTTTATGAGCACAGGAGCACAAATCGTCAAACAAGATTATCACAGAATACACAGAAGTTGCACTTTATATGGATAGGCCCTGGTGGCCACTCAAACCATATACTAAAATAGTGGTATAAGTACCACGAACAGAAAAGGGAAAAGGCCTAAGGCCTCTAGAATCGCTGGGCCTACAAGGAGCTAACGTCAGTTAGTGACCAGGAGGTCCACGGGTGGCGTGTGCAGAGCAAATAGTCACACGCGTGCTCCCATAGGTTTCAATGGGTGCGTAAAAAGTACAAAGTTACTGCAAAAGGAATCTTCCGGATGGACTAGGAACTCAAGATTTGGAACACAGGCACTAGAGATGTAATACTACACTTGGGCACAGGTGTGCCAGCTTTACCTCACCCACAGGAAGCGGGTGCATAGGCCTCGAAGTGCGTCGGGTTGCTTCTATCTGTTCCGTGGAGCTTGAAGACAAAGATGCTGCAGGCGGTCGGTCCGGGAGAGATGCAGTGGATCCAAGAGTGGATCGGAGATGTTGAAGACCTGTAAGCAGAGGGGACAGTGTTCACAGTCACTAGCCAGTGACCAGCGTGGCACCAGGTGGGTACCAGGCGATGTCGGGTGCAAACAGGTGATGAGGGGTAGCTTGTCTCCGCAGCCACGTGGTCCCTGAAGGTCGACGACGTCCAGGAGTCGGCTCACGAGCTGTCCCACGCAGGCTCTCGCTGTCGGCGGTGTCGGCGACTTGATCGAAGCAAACAAGCCTTGGCAAAAGCAATTGCAGGAGGATTCGGAAATCAGCTGTTGGTTCTGACCAGCAAGGTCAGAGGGATTGCTCCTTTGGAGGGGAGCAAGGGCCAGTCTGGAGCAACCAGACCAGCGGTGTTTGTCGTAGATTTCGTCGCCAAGATGGCCACTAGCCAGCGGGCCAGCAACCGGTTAGGCGCGTCGAGTGGCAAAATGCAGAAGGGCCCCACGCAGATCGTGGAGATGCTGGAGGGCTCACCTTTGGTGCAGATGCTGCTCGAGGGTTGGGCTTCTCAGGACCCAAAGCACAACTTGGAGGGAGCCTCGGTTGTTGCACTGGTCAGCTTGTCGTAGTCGTTCCAAGATGGCTGGCTCCACGTGTCTCGGTGCCTCCACGGGTCTCCTCTTTTCAGGGACTGTGGATCGGGCGGTGAGAGGTCTGGAGGTCCAGGTCTTGTCAGTCTCTGGGCTCGGGCTCCGGCGGGAGGCGGCGGCAAAGCAGACGGTGATTCGCTGGGTGGTGCTTGCGTTAGCAAGGTGGTCACTCCCTGACCACAGGGGAGATTTTCTTCAGTCTTCTGTGCAGCAGAATGTCGAAGTTCCCGTCTTCTTCTTAGTTTCAAGTTGATTCCAGGATGTCTAAAGTCTTAGGACACAGCTCCTACCTTTATTCGGATTCTAGGGGCCGGACTACCTGCTAGGTCCCTCCCTATGGGTGGGACCAGGAAGGGGGGTGGTTACACCCCCAATCCTTTGTCCAGCTCGCCCCAGGCCCGGGACTGGTGTGCCCCAGGACCGGTTTGAACTGGCATATGCCCCGAGGCTCCTTGTGAGCCACAGGCATGTCTGGTTTCTTTCAAGCCCTACCTGACCAATACACAAAATCCTGTCTGGGGTGGTGCATGCACCTCCCCTGGCAGGAAACCCTTTGTCCACACCTCCCAAGCTGGAAGGACTCCCAGCAGCAGGAGGGCAGACTTGTGTCTGTGGTGGCAGCATCCATTTTGTGGAGCTGAGGCTATGTCTGATTTTACCCGGGTTTCAGGCACTGTACATGTCGTGTCCCTCTAGAAGGGTGGAATGCTAACCCCGTCGCCAGAATTGGCGAGGGGTTAGTATTCCAATTCGTATGACACCTTACTCGACATGTTTTGATAAAGCCAAACCAAAGATAGCATTTAACCGCGAGGTTCATAATGCACTTAAGAGTATATGGTATGACGATATCTGGAAACAGTAGAAGGAAGTTGTTCCGACCACTGCAGACAGGCTCAGCTCATGCCAGAGCACCATCTCACATGGAACCAAGCACTCTGCCTTCAGGATTGTTAAGGCCTGCCATAGGAGTGACTTATAGGTTACCAGGTGTCCCATTTAAGTTTAGGTATAGGTATACTACACCTAAGTAAGAGGTGATTACACCAACTTACCCCAGCTGAGTGATCAGCCAGTTGTGTCAGATTGTTAGGCCAAGCCTGGGGTGGCATAATACATGCTTCAGCCCCTGGCAGGCCTTGGATACACCAATGCCCTGGGTACCTAGTGTACACTGGTACAGGGGCTGACAGGGTGATCCAACCAATTGGGTATGTACCTAGGGTACATGGAGTCCATTTTACAGAGAGAGCAGATAGCCTGAGAGCCTGAATGGCAGGATCTCAGGCCAACTAAGTCGAAAAACCAGCTAGACACTAGGCAAAAATTTGGGGGTAACCATAGTCAGATATCCACCTTCCTACACCCGCCACATACATTCGACTTGTAGCGTCTCTCGCTGTCTTTTTCGCTACTTCATCTGCAAATGCATTTCCTCGGCCAACATCATCTGTAATCTTTTTGTGTGCACTACACTTTACAGTTGCTATTTGGGTGGGCAAAGCAAGTGACTCAAGAAGATCAGTCACCAACTGACCATGCTGTATTTTAGTGCCATGTGAAGTAAGGAATCCCCTCTCTTTCCAAAGATGCCCAAAATTGAACGCTACACCAAAGGCGTATTGACTGTCGGTGTACACGTTCACTCTTTTTCCTTTTGACAACACACATGCTCTCGTTAAAGCTATCAGTTCTGCTGCTTGAGCTGAGTTGTGTCTGATACGGGCTGTTTCCACAACTGTATGTAAAGTAGTTACAGCATAGGCTGAAACTGTATCTCCATTAGGCATCTTAAAACAAGAACCATCTACCCATAGAGTTCCATCCGGATTCTCTAGCGGCGTATCTTTCAAGTCAATTCTTCCTTTTGTCTCTTCCTCAGTACGGAGGAAACAATCATGTTGCTCCTCAACACCTTTCTCCTCTGGAAGGGGCAACAGAGTAGCTGGATTTAGGGTATTGCATCGTTTGATGTGTACGTGACTAGCCAAAAGCGTCAGCTCGTATCCAGTTAGACGAGCACTCGTAAGATGCTGCGTTTTCGTTCTGTTTAGTAAAGTATCCACTGCATGTGGTACCATGACAATGAGAGTATTATCTAGCACCGCTCCAGCAGACTGTCGAATAGAAATCGCTGCTGCTGCTGTCGCTTTGAGACAACTAGGCAATGCTTTAGCTACGGGATCTAGCGTAGCCGAAAAGTAGGCACATGGCCACTCTTTGTCTCCAAATTGCTGTGTTAAAACTGACAACGCACAACCCTCTCTCTCATGAACATAGAGCGTAAAAGGCTTATTGTAATCAGGAGTACCTAGTACAGGAGCGGAACACAGGCTTGGCCAACAGAGAGAAGTTAGGGATCCACTGCCTACATAGGAAGTAATACCCAGAAAGGCACGTACCTCCCTTTGTGTGGATGGCACAGACATTTGCGTAATCGCCTGAATTCGTTCTGGGGTTAATCGTCGTCCCTCCTTTGATAGGAGATGACCCAAATAGGTAACCTCTCGACGGACATATTGTAGTTTGGAAGGTGAAACCTTATGATTCAGATTAAACAAATGGCGTAACAATGCAACAGTCACATTTTTGCAAATATCTTCTGAATCAGCAGCGATTAGCAAGTCATCCATGTATTGTATAAGAGCAGCACCAGACGGCAAATGAAAAGTATCAAGATGGCATTTTAAAGCTTGGCTGTAAATGGAGGGACTTTCACAATAGCCCTGAGGTGCGCGTTTGAACCGGAAGCTTCGGCCTCCAAGAGAGAAGCCAAAAATATCCCTACTCTCTTCTGCAATGGGAATACTAAAGAAGGCATTCTTTAGATCGATAACTGAAAACCAAGTTGCTGTGGAAGGTATCATTGTCAACAGAGCAGTGATATCTGGAACGACAGGAAATTGCGGTACAACAATTTTGTTTACCTCCCGAAGATCAATTACGAAACGATATACAGGTGGCTGAGAAGGATCAGTGCATTTAAGAACAGGAAGAATAGGACTATTGCATGTGTTTCCTCTCGTTTCTTCAACCACACCCTTCTGAATCAAATCATGAATGATTTCCAAAAGCGCTTTTTCACCTTCAGTGGAAATTCTATACTGGGGAATACGCGGCAATTCAACATTAGGCTTGAGAGTGACCACATAAGGTGGAATTTCAAGACAGCCCACATCATTCGGACTCGTGGCCCAACTGATCTTTGGACAAATACATTGGAGAAATCAGTTTCTGTCCTAAAGTAAGATGTACACCAGAAGGAGAACAATATATCGTAGCATGCATTCTTTTCAATAAGTCCAAACCCAACAGATTCTCACCGCAACCATTCATCAAAAGAAGTGGAGCTTCCAAATCATAAGGGCCAATTGAAATAGGCAAAGGGCAAGAAACTGGGTTACGAACAGGGGCGCCAGAAAATCCTACAGATACATTTGTTAAGCCAGACAAAGGTGCCCCAGGGAGTTTAGAATGAATGATAGAACTTCTCATCGCCCCAGTATCTAGAAGAAATGGCTCTAAAACACCCATTATAGTGACATTAACATAAGGTACATTCTGATCTACTGGAACCGACACAACTCCCTTACTTTGTCCATGGCTGTCCTAGTTAGCATGAAGACTTTCATTCTCGCCTTCAATATAATGGTCTTCATTGTAGTACTGTGTAGACCTAACATTTTGCTGATCAAAGTAATTCATGGAATTGGGAGGAGGAAGGGCACGCTGTTCTGGAGTCAACACACCTCGACCTCTACCTCTATTTGCTGACTGGAGGCCAGCACGACCTCGTGGAGCAGATAATGCTCCACTGCGCTGCAATAAAACCGGGCAACTATTCTTAAAATGACCTTCTTCTCTACAATAGGCACATTGATTAGGACCTAGCAAAGGTCACGGAATATATGGCTCAGGTTTTTGATACAACCTCTGAAACTGCGGAGGCTGTTGAAACTGAGGCTGAGCATAGCGAGGAGGATAAGCTTGTTGCAAGAGAACCTTCGTTTTTAATTCTTTCGTCTTTTTCACTTGCTTTTCTTTTACTTCTTTATCTCTGTTTTCATAATATTGTGCAGTAGCCAATATCTGGGCAGAAGAAGAAACAGCCCATGAACTTTCAGAATCTTTCAATTTGTGTGACAGCTCGGGAAGCAAATTAAATACAAATTTGTCCACAAATAATCGCTGTCCACCCTCTGTAGCTATATCTTGACCACTGTGATCAATAAATGTCTCCTCGAAACGAGTAAAGAAATCAGAGACACTTTCATCTTTCTTTTGTTTGCATGCCACTAATTTATCCCAATTAACCCTCAATTCAGGCATCATCGTTTTCATTAATGTAATAATCCTACCAGGGAGTTCGGAAATCAAAGCAACAGGCTTCGCACCACCCACTTGATCTCTATCTGCGGCAGTTATAGTATCCCAAACAGCACTGAAACACCACCCACGCATGACCCGCTACACTGCCCGAATACCACGGCATTAAACGCTGAAACACCACCTGCAGCAAGACCCCCCACACTTCCCGAAAACCACTGCACTGCCCTATCCCCTGAAATACCACCCCCTGCACAACCTCCACACTGCCCAAACACCACTGCCCTGCCCTAAACCCTGAAACACCACCCCCGCATTATACCCCGCACTGCCCTCAACCCTGAAACACCACCCCCAGCAAGACCCCTACACTGCCCGAACACCACTGCACTGTCCTAAACACTAAACCACCACCCTCAGTAAGACCCCCTACACTGCCCGAACACCACTGCACTGTCCTAAACCCTAAAACACCACCCCCAGCTAGACCACCTACACTACCCGAACACCACTGCACTGCCCTAAACCCTAAAACACCACCCACAGCACGACCCCATACACTACCTGAACACCACTGCACTGCCCTAAACTCTAAAACACCACCCCCAGCACAACCCCCTACACTACCCAAACACCACTGCTCTGTCCTAAACTCTAAAACATTGCCCCGGCATGACCCCCTACAGTACACAAACACCATTGCACTACCCTAAACCCTAAAACACTACCCCAAACAGTACCCCCCCCAGTATCCAATCACCACTGCACTACCCTAAGTCCTAATCCACCACCCCCAGCAAGACCCCCCACACTGCCCGAACACCAATGCACGGCCCTAAACCCCGAAACACCACCCCCTGTACACCCCCACAATGCCCGAACACCACTGCCCTGCCCTAATCCCTGAAACACCACCCCCCGCATTACCCCCTACTCTGCCCTAAACACTGAAACACCACCCGCCGCACGACCCCCTACACTGCTCGAACACCACTGCACTGCCCTAAACCCTGAAACACCACCCGCACGAACCCCTACACTGCCCGAACACCACTGCACTGCCCTAAACCCGGAAACACCACCACCTGCACGACCCCCTACACTGCCCGAACACCACTGCACTGCCCTAAACCCTGAAACACCACCCGCATGACCCCCTACACTGCCCGAACACCACTGCACTGCCCTAAACCCTGAAACACCACCGGCACGACCCCCTACACTGCCCTAACACCACTGCACTGCCCTAAACCCTGAAACACCACCCCCAGCGCGACCCCCTACACTACCCAAACACCACTGCTCTGTCCTAAACTCTAAAACATTGCCCCATCATGACCCCATCCAGTACACAAACACCATTGCACTACCCTAAACCCTAAAACACTACCCCAAACAGTACCCCCTACAGTATCCAAACACCACTGCACTACCTTAAGTCCTAATTCACCACCCCCAGCAAGACCCCCCACACTGCCCGAACACCAATGCACTACCCTAAACACCGAAACACCACCCCCTGTACACTTTACCACAATGCCCGAACACCACTGCTCTGCCTTAAACCCTGAAACACCACCCCCCGCATTACCCCCTACACTGCCCTAAACACTGAAACACCACCCCCCGCATGAACCCCTACACTGCCCGAACACCACAGTACTGCCCTAAACCCTGAAACACCACCCGCATGAACCCCTACACTGCCCGAACACCACTGCACTGCCCTAAACCCGGAAACACCACCACCTGCACGACCCCCTACACTGCCCGAACACCACTGCACTGCCCTAAACCCTGAAACACCACCCGCACGACCCCCTACATAGCCCGAACACCACTGCACTGCCCTAAACCCTGAAACACCACCGGCACGACCCCCTACACTGCGCGAACACCACTGCACTGCCCTAAACCCTGAAACACCACACCCTGCACGACCCCCTACGCTGCCCGTACACCACTGCACTGCCCTAAACCCTGAAACACCACCCCCTGCACGACCCCCTACACTGCCCGAACACCACTGCACTGCCCTAAATCCTGAAACACCCCCCCCTGCATGACCCCCTACTCTGCCCGAACACCACAGCACTGCCCTAAATCCTGAAACACCACCCCCAAACGACCCCCTACACTGCCCAAACACCACTACACTGCCCTAAACCCTGAAACACCACCCCCAGCAAGACCCCCTACACTACCCGAACACCACTGCACTGCCCTAAACCCTGAAACACCATCCCCAGCAAGACCCCCTACACTGCCCGAACACCACAGCCCTAAACCCTGAAACACCACCCCCAGCAAGACCCCCTACACTGCCCGATCACCACTGCAGTGCCCTAAACCCTGAAACACCACCCCCTGCATGACCCCCTACACTGCCCGAACACCACTGCTCTGCCCTAAACCCTGAAACAACACCCGCATGACTCCCTACACTACCCAAAAACCACAGCACTGTCCTAAACCCTGAAACACCACCCCGTGCACGACCCCCTACACTGCCCAAACACTACTGCACTGCCCTAATCCCTGAAACTCCACCCGCACAACCACCTACACTGCCCAAAAACCACAGCACTGCCCTAAACCCTGAAACACCACCCCCAGCAAGACCCCCTACACTGCCCAAACACCACTGCACTGCCCTAAACCCTAAAACACCACCCCCAGCTAGACCGACTACACTGCCTGAACACCACTGCACTGCCCTAAACCCTAAAACACCACCCCCAGCACGGCCCCCTACACTGCCCGAACACCACTGCACTGCCCTAAACCCTAAAACACCACCCACAGCACGACCCCATACACTACCCAAACACCACTGCACTGCCCTAAACCCTAAAACATTACCCCAGCACGACCCCCTACAGTACACTAACACCATTGCACTACCCTAAACCCTAAAACATTACCCCCAGCACGACCCCCTACAGTACACAAACACCATTGTACTACCCTAAACCCTAATACACTTCCCCCAACAGTACCCCCTACACTACCCAAACACCACTGCACTACCCTAAGCCCTAAACCACTACACCCAGCACGACCCCCTACACTACCCAAACACCACTGCACTACCCTAAATCCTAAACACGACCCCCTACACTACCCAAAAACCACTGCACTACCCTAAACTCTAAAACACTCCCTCAGCACGATTCCCTACACTACCCAAACACCACTGCACTACCCTAAACCCTAAATCTACCCCAGCACAATCCCCTACACTACCCAAACATCACTGCACTACCCTAAACCCTAAATCTACCCTCAACACAACCCCCTACACTACCCAAACACCAATGCACTACCCTGAAACCTAAATCACTACCCCCAGCATGACCCCCTACACTACACTGCACCACTTCACTACCCTAAACCCTAAAACACTACCCCAGAACGACCCCCTACACTACCAAACACCACTGCACTACCCTAAACCCTAAAACACTACCCCAGCATGACCCCCTACACTACACCAACACCACTGCACAACCATAAAACCTAAAACACTACCCCAGCATGACCCCCTACACTACCCAAAAACCACGGCACTACCCTAAACCCTAAATCTACCCTCAACACAACCCCCTACACTACCCAAACACCACTGCACTACCCTGAAACCTAAATCACTGCCCCCAGCATGACCCCCTACACTACACTGCACTACCCTAAACCCTAAAACACTACCCCAGAACGACCCTCTACACTACCAAACACCACTGCACTACCCTAAACCCTAAAACACTACCCCAGCATGACCCCCTACACTACACCAACACCACTGCACAACCATAAACCCTAGAACACTACCCCAGCATGACCCCCTACACTACCCAAAAACCACTGCACTACCCTCAAGCCTAAAACATTACCCCCAGCATGACACCCTACAGTACACAAACACCACTGCACTGCCCTAAACCCTGAAACACTACCCCCAGCACGACCCCCTACACTGCCCGAACACAATTGCACTGCCCTAAACCCTGAAACACCACCCCCAGCAAGACCCCCTACACTGCCCGAACACCACTGCACCGCCCTAAACCCTGAAACACCACCCCCAGCAAGACCCCCTACACTGCCTGAACACCACAGCTCTAAACCCTGAAACACCACCCCAGCAAGACCCCCTACACTGCCGAACACCACTGGACTAAACCCTGAAACACCACCCCAGCAAGACCCCCTACACCGCCCGAACACCACTGCACTGCCCTTAACCCTAAAACACTATCCCCTGCATGACCCCCTACACTACCAAAACACCACTGCACAACCCTAAACCCTAAAACACTACACTCTGCACGCCCCCCTACACTACCCAAAGACCAATACACTACCCTAAGTCCTAAAACACGATCCCCTACACTACACAAACACCGCTGCACTACCCTAAACCCTAAAACACTACCCCAGCGTAACCCCAAACACTACTGCACTACCCTAAACCCTAAATCTACCCTCAGCAGGACTCCTATACTACCCAAACATCCCAGCACTACCCTAAACCCTAAATCACTACCCCCAGCATGACCCCTACACTACACCACACCACTGCACTACCCTAATCCCTAAAACACTACCCCAGAATGCCCCCTACACTACCCAAACACCACTGCACTACCCTAAACCCTAAAACACTACCCCAGCATGAACCCCTACACTACACCAACACCACTACACTACAATAAACCATAAAACACTACACCAGCATGACCCCCTACACTACCCAAACACCACTGCACTACCCTAAACCCTAAAACATTACCCCCAGCATGACCCCCTACAGTACACACACACCACTGCACTGCCCTAAACCCTAAAACACTACCCCCAGCACAACCCCCTACACTGCCCGAACACCACTGCGCTGCCCTAAACCCTGAAACAGTACCCCAGCAAGACCCCCTACACTGCCCGAACACCACTGCTCTGCCCTAAACCATGAAACACCACCCCATCAAGACCCCCTAAACTGCCCGAACACCATTGCACTGCCCTAAACCCTGAAACACCACCCCCAGCAAGACCCCCTACACTGCCCGAACACCTCTGCCCTAAACCCTGAAACACCACCCCATCAAGACCCCCTAAACTGCCCGAACACCATTGCACTGCCCTAAACCCTGAAACACCACCCCCAGCAAGAGCCCCTACACTGCCCAAACACCACTGCACTACCCTAAACCCTGAAACACCACCCCCTGCACGACCCCCTACACTGCCCAAAAACCACTGCACTTCCATAAACCATAAACACCACCCCCAGCACGACCCCCTACTCTGCCGGAACACAACTGCTCTGCCCTAAACCCTAAAACAGTACCCCCAGCACGACCCCCTACACTGCTCGACCACCACTGCACTGCCCTAACCCTGAAACACCACCTCAGCAAGACCCACTACCCTGCCCGAACACCTCTGCACAGTCCTAAACCCTAAACACCACCCCGAGCATGACCCCCTACTCTACCCGAACACCACTACTCTGCACTAAACCCTAAACACCACCCCCAGCATGAACCCTTACACTGCCCGAACACCACTGCACTGCCCTAAACCCCTAAACACCACCACCTGCACGACCCCCTACACTGACCAAACACCACTGCACTGCCCTAAACCCTAACACCACCCCCAGCATGACCCCCTACTCTGCCCGAACACCACTACTCTGCCCTAATCCCTAAAACACCATCCCCAGCACGACCCCCTACACTGCCCGAACACCACTGCACTGCCCTAAACCCTAAACACCACTCCCAGCATGACCCCCTAGTCTGCCGGAACATCACTACTCTGCCCTAAACCCTAAAACACTACCCCCAGCACATCCCCTACACTGCTCGACCACCTCTGCTCTGCCCTAAACCCTGAAACACTACCCCAGCATGACCCCTACACTGCCCGAACACCACTGCTCTGCCCTAAACCCTGAAACACTACCCGAGCGCGTCCCGCTACAATGCCCGAACACCACTACACTGCCCAAAACCCTGAAAGACTACCCCAAACGAGATCCCCTACACTGCCCGAACACTATTGCACTGCCCTTAACCCTAAAACACCAGCCCCAGCGTGATCACCTACAAGGACCGAACACCACTGCACTGCCCTAAACCCTGAAACACCAGCCCCAGCGTGACCCCATACACTGCCCGAACACTACCACTCTGCCCTAAACCCTAAAACACCACCCCAGCACGATCCCTTACACTGCCCGAATACCACTGCACTGCCCTAAACCCTTAACACCACCCCCAGCATGACCCCCTACTCTGCCGGAACACCACTGCTCTCCCCTAAACCCTAAAACACTACCCGAGCGCGTCCCCCTACAATGCCCGAACACCACTACACTGCCCAAAAACCTGAAACACTACCCTAAACGAGATCCCCTACACTGCCCGAACCCTATTGCACTGCCCTAAACCCTGAAACATCAGCCCCAGTGTGATCACCTACAAGGACCGAACACCACTGCACTGCCCTAAACCCTGAAACACCAGCCCCAGCGTGACCCCCTACACTGCCCGAACACTACTACTCTGCCCTAAACCCTAAAACACCACCCCCAGCACGACCCCCTACACTGCCCGAACACCACTGCACTGCCCTAAACCCTTAACACCACCCCCAGCATGACCCCCTACTCTGCCGGAACACCACTGCTCTGCCCTAAACCCTAAAACGCTACCCCCAGCACGACCCCTACACTGCTCGACCACCACTGCTCTGCCCTAGACCCTGAATCACGACCCCAGCATGACCCCTACACTGCCCGAAAACCACTGCTCTGCCCTAAACCCTGAAACACTACCCGAGCACGTCCCCCTACAATGCCCAAACACCACTGCACTGCCCAAAACCCTGAAACACTACCCCAAGCAAAATCCCCTACACTGCCCGAACACTATTGCACTGCCCTAAACCCTGAAACACCAGCCCAAGCGTGACCCCCTCCAATGCCCGAACACCACTGCACTGCCCTAAACCCTGAAACACCACCCCTGCACGACACACTACACTGTCCGAACACCACTGCACTGCCCTAAACCCTGAAACACCAACCCCGCACGACCCCCTACACTGCCCGAACACCACTGCACTGCCCTAAACCCTGAAACACCACCCTGCATGACTCCTACACTGCCCGAACACCACTGCACTACCCTAAACCCTGAAACACTACCCCCGCATGACCCCCTACTCTGCCGGTACACAACTACTCTGCCCTAAACCCTAAAACACTACCCCCAGCACGACCCCCTACTCTACCCAAACACCACTACTCTGCCCTAAACCCTAAAACACTACCCCCAGCATGACCCCCTACACTGCCTGAACACCACTGCACTGCCCTAAACCCTGAAACATCAGCCAAAGCACGACCCCCTACACTACCCGAACACTACTGCACTGCCCTAAACCCTGAAACACCACCCCCAGCAAGACCCCCTACGCTTCCCGAACACCACTGCACTGCCCAAAACCCTGTAAAACCACCCCCAGCAAGACCCCCTACACTACCCGAACACCACTGCCCTAAACCCTGAAACACAACCCCAGCCAGACCCCCCACACTGTCCGAGCACCACTGCACTATCCTTAACCCTGAAACACCACCCCCTGCATGACCCCCTAAACTGCCCGAAAACCACTGCACTGCCCTAAAACCTGAAACACCACCCACCCGCACGACCCCCCACACTGCCCGATCAACAATGCACTGCCCTAAACCCTAAAAAACAACCACCCGCATGACCCCTACACTACCCGAACACCACGGCACTGCCCTAAACCCTGAAACAACACCCTCTCACGTCCCGCTACACTGCCCAACACCACTGCACTGCCCTAAACCCTGAAACACCACCACCGCACGACCCCCTACACTGCCTGAAAAGCACTGCACTGCCCTAAATCCTGAAACACCAACCCCAGCAAGACCCCCTACACTGCCCGAACACCACTGCACTGCCCTAAACCCTGAAACACCACCCCCAGCAAGTCCCCCTACCCTACCCGAACACCACTGCCCTAAACCCTGAAACACCACCCCCAGCAAGACCCCCTACACTGCCCGAGCACCACTGCACTGCCCTAATCCCTGAAACACCACCCCCTGCATGACCCCCTACACTGCCCGAACACCACTTCATTGCCCTAAACCCTGAAACACCACCCCAGCACGACCCCCTACACTGTCCGAACACCACTGCACTGCACTAAACCCTAAAACACCACCCCCAGCATGACCCCTTACACTGGCCAAACACCACTGCACTGCCCTAAACCCTAAAACATCACCCCTAGCATGACACCCTACAGTGCCCGAACACCACTGCACTGCCCTAAACCCTAAAATACCACCCCCAGCACAACCCCATATACTACCCGAACTCCACTGCTCTGCCTTAAACCCTAAAACACCACCCCCAGCACTACCCCATACACTACCCAAACACCACTGCACAGCCCTAAATCCTAAAACACAACCCCCAGCACGACCCCATACACTACCCAAACACCACTGCACTGCCCTGAACCCTAAAACGCCACCCCCAGCACCCCCCCTTACACTATCCGAACACCACTGCTCTGCCCTAAACCCTGAAACATTACCCCAGCATGACCCCATTCAGTACACAAACTCCACTGCGCTGCCCTAAACCCTGAAACACCACCCCCAGCAAGATCCGCTTACATTGCCCGAACACCACTGCCCTAAACCCTGAAACACCACCCCCAGCAAGACCCCCTACACTGCCCGAACACCACTGCCCTAAACCCTGAAACACCACCCCCTGCACAACCCCCTACACTGCCTGAAAACCCCTGCACTGCCCTAAACCCTGAAACACCAACCCAGCACGACCCCGTACACTGCCTGAACACCAATATACTGCCCTATACCCTAAACACCACCCTCAGCACGACCCCCTACTCTACCCAAACACCACTACTCTGCCCTAAACCCTAAAACACTACCCCCAGCATGACCCCCTACACTGCCTGAGCACCACTGCACTGCCCTAAACCCTAAAACACCACCCCCACACGACACCCTACACTGCCCGAACACCACTGCTCTGCCCTCAATCCTGAAACACCCCCCCTGCAAGACCCCCCACACTGCCCGAACACCACTGCACTGTCCTTAACCCTGAAACACCACCCCCTGCATGACCCCCTACACTGCCCGAACACCACTGCACTGCCCTAAACCCTGAAACACCACACACCTGCGTGACCCCCTCACTGCCCGATCACCAATGCATTGCCCTAAACCCTGAAACAACACCCCCCCACGTTCCGCTACACTGCCCAAACACCACTGCACTGCCCTAAACCCTGAAACACCACCACCGCACGACCCACTACACTGCCAGAAAAGCACTGCACTGCCCTAAATCCTGAAACACCACCACCAGGAAGACCCCCTACACTGCCCGAACACCACTGCACTGCCCTAAACCCTGAAACACCCCCCCCCAGCAAATCCCCCTAACCTGCCCGAACACCACTGCCCTAAACCCTGAAACACCACCCCCAGCAAGACCCCCTACACTGCCCGAGCACCACTGCACTGCTCTAAACCCTGAAACACCTCCCCCTGCATGACACCCTACACTGCCCGAACACCACTTCACTGACCTAAACCCTGAAACACCACCCCAGCACGACCCCCTACACTGCCCGAACACCACTGCACTGCACTAAACCCTAAAACACCACCCCCAGCATGACCCCCTACACTGTCCAAAAACCACTGCACTGCCTTAAACCCTAAAACACCACCCCCAGCACGACACCCTACAGTGCCCGAACACCACTGCTCTGCCCTAAACCCTAAAACACCACCCCAGCACGACCCCATATACTACCCGAACACCACTGCACTGCCCTAAATCCTAACACACCACCCCCAGCACGACTCTATACACTACCCAAACACCACTGCACTGCCCTAAACCCTAAAACACCACCCCCAGCACACCCCCTTTACACTACCCAAACACCACTGCTCTACCCTAAACCCTGAAACATTACCCCAGCACGACGCCCTACAGGACACAAACACCACTGCGCTGCCCTAAACCCTGAAACACCACCCCCAGCAAGACCCCCTACACTGCCCGAACACCACTGCACTGCCCTAAACCCTGAAACACCACCACGAGCAAGACCCCCTTACACTGCCCGAACACCACTGCCCTAAACCCTATAACACCACTCCCAGCAAGACCCCCCTAAACTGCCCGAATACCACTGCAATAAACCCTGAAACATCACCCCAAGCAAGACCCTCAACACTGCCTGAACACCACTGCACTGCCCTAAACCCTGAAACACCACCCCCTGCACAACCCCTTACACTGCCCGAAAATCACTGCACTGCCCTAAACCCTGAAACACCACCCCAGCACGACCCTCTACACTGCCCGAACAACACTGCACTGCCCTAAAACCTAACAACCACCACCAGCACGACCCCCTACTCTACCTGAACACCACTACTCTGCCCTAAACCCTAAAACACTACCCCCAGCACTACCACCCACACTGCCTGAATACCACTGCTCTGCCCTAAACTCTGAAACTCTACCCCAAGCGTGTCCCCCTACACTGCCCGAACACCACTGCACAGCCGAAAACCCTAAAACACTACCCCCAGCATGACCCCCTACAGTGCCCGAACACCACTGCACTGCCCTAAACCCTGAAATTCCAGCCACAGCACGACCCCCTACACTGCCCGAACACCACTGCACTGCCCTAAACCCTGAAACACCACCCCCTGCACATCCCCTTACACTACCCGAACACCACTGCACTGCCCTAAACCCTCAAACACCAGCCACAGCGTGACCCCCTATACTGCGCGAACACTACTGCACTGCCCTAAACCCTGAAACACCAGCCCCCGCAAGACCCCCTACACTGCCCGAACACCACTGCACTGCCCTAAACCCTGAAACACCTCCCCTCGCACGACACACTACACTGTCCGAACACCACTGCACTGCCCTAAACCCTGAAACACCACCCCCGCACGATCCCCTACACTGCCTGAACACCAATGCACTGCCCTAAACCCTGAAACACCACCCCCTGCACAACCCCTTACTCTGCCCGAAAATCACTGCACTGCCCTAAACCCTGAAACACCACCCCAGCAAGACCCTCTACACTGCCCGAACAACACTGCACTGCCCTAAAACCTAAAAACCACCCCCAGCACGACCCCCTACTCTACCTGAACACCACTACTCTACCCTAAACCCTAAAACACTACCCCCAGCACTACCACCCACACTGCCCAAACACCACTGCCCTGCCCTAAACCCTGAAACACCACCCCCGCATTACACCCCGCACTGCCCTAAACCCTGACACACCACCCCCAGCAAGACCCCCTACACTGCCGGAACACCACTGCACTGTCCTAAACACTGAAACACCACCCCCAGTAAGACCCCCTACACTGCCCGAACACCACTGCACTGCCCTAAACCCTAAAACACCACCCCCAGCTAGACCAGCTACACTGCCCGAACACCGCTGCACTGCCCTAAATCCTAAAACACCACCCCCAGCACGGCCTCCTACACTACCCGAACACCACTGCACTGCCCTAATCCCTAAAACACCACCCACAGCACAACCCCATACACTACCCGAACACCACTGCACTGCCCTAAACTCTAAAACACCACCCCCAGCACAACCCCCTATACTACCCAAACACCACTGCTCTGCCCTAAACTCTAAAACATTGCCCCAGCACGACCCCCTACAGTACACAAACACCATTGCACCACCCTAAACCCTAAAACACTACCCCCAACAGTACCCCATATAGTATCCAAACACCACTGCACTACCCTAAGTCCTAAACCACCACCCCAGCAAGACACCCCACACTGCCTGAACACCAATGCACTGCCCTAAACCCCAAAAAACCACCCCTATACACCCCCCCACAATGCCCGAACACCACTGCCCTGCCCTAAACCCTGAAACACCACCCCCCGCATTACCCCCTACACTGCCCTAAACACTGAAACACCATCCCCAGCACTGCCCCCTACACTGCCCGAACACCATTGCACTGCCCTAAACGCTGAAACACCACCCGCACGACCCCCTACACTGCCGAACACCACTGCACTGCCCTAAACCCTGAAACACCAGCCCCTGCACGACCCCCTACACTGCCCGAACACCACTGCACTGCCCTAAACCCTGAAACACCACCCGCACGAACCCCTACACTGCCAGAACACCACTGCACTGCCCTAAACCCTGAAACACCACCAGGATGACTCCCTACACTACCCAAACACCACTGCTCTGCCCTAAACCCTGAAACATTACCCCAGCATGACCCCCTTCAGTACACAAACTCCACTGCGCTGCCCTAAACCCTGAAACACCACCCCCAGCAAGATACGCTTACATTGCCCGAACACCACTGCCCTAAACCCTGAAACACCACCCCCAGCAAGACCCCCTACACTGCCCGAACACCACTGCCCTAAACCCTGAAACACCACCCCCTGCACGACCCCCTACACTGCCCGAACACCACTACCCTAAACCCTAAAACACCACCCCCAGCACGACCCCATATACCACCCGAACACCACTGCACTGCCCTAAACCCTAAAACACCACCCCCAGCATGACCCCCTACTCTACCCAAACACCACTACTCTGCCCTAAACCCTAAAATACTACCCCCAGCATGACCCTCTACACTGCCTGAACACCACTGCACTGCCCTAAACCCTAAAACACCACCCCCGCACGACACCCTACACTGCCCGAACACCACTGCTCTGCCCTAAATCCTGAACCCCCCCTGCATGACCCCCTACACTGCCCGAACACCACTGCACTGCCCTAAATCCTGAAACACCACTCCCAATCGACCCCCTACACTGCCCGAACACCACTGCACTGCCCTAAATCCTGAAACACTACCCCCAGCAAGACCCCCTACACTGCCCAAACACCACTGCCCTAAACCCTGAAACACAACCCCAGCAAGACCCCCCACACTGCTCGAACACCACTGCACTGTCCTTAACCCTGAAACACCACCCCCTGCATGACCCCTTACACTGCCCGAACACCACTGCACTGCCCTAAACCCTGAAACACCAGCCCCAGCGTGACCCCCTACACTGCGCGAACACTACTGCACTGCCCTAAACCCTGAAACACCAGCCCCCGCAAGACCCCCTACACTGCCCGAACACCACTGCACTGCCCTAAACCCTGAAACACCTCCCCTCGCACGACACACTACACTGTCCGAACACCACTGCACTGTCCTAAACCCTGAAACACCACCCCCGCACGATCCCCTACACTGCCCGAACTCCAATGCACTGCCTTAAACCCTGAAACACCACCCCCCGCATGACCCCCTACACTGTCCGAACACCACTGCACTGCCCTAAATGCTGAAACACCACCCCCCGCATGACCCCTATACTGCCTGAACACCACTGCACTGCCCGAAACCCTGAAACACCACCCCAGCACAACCACCTACACTGCCCGAACACCACTGCCCTAAACAATGAAACACAACCCCAGCAAGACCCCGCACACTGCCCGAACACCACTGCACTGTCCTTAACCCTGAAACACCACCCCCTGCATGACCCCCTACACTGCCCGAACACCACTGCACTGCCCTAAACCCTGAAACACCACACACCCGCATGACCCCCTCACTGCCCGATCACCAATGCACTGCCCTAAACCCTGAAACACCAACTCCCGCACGACCCCCTACACTACCCGAACACCACTGCACTGCCCTAAACCCTGAAACAACACCCCCCCACGTCCCGCTACACTGCCCGAACACCACTGTACTGCCCTAAACCCTGAAACACCACCACCGCACGACCCACTACACTGCCCAAAAAGCACTGCACTGCCCTAAATCCTGAAACACCACCCCCAGCAAGACCCCCTACACTGCCCGAACACCACTGCACTGCCCTAAACCCTGAAACACCACCCCCAGCAAGCCCCCCTACCCTGCCCGAAAACCACTGCCCTAAACCCTGAAACACCACCCCAGCAAGACCCCCTACACTGCCCGAGCACCACTGCACTGCCCTAAACCCTGACACACCACCCCCTGCATGACACCCTACACTGCCCGAACACCACTTCACTGCCCTAAACCCTGAAACACCACCCCAGCACGACCCCCTACACTGCCCGAACACCACTGCACTGCACTAAACCCTAAAACACCACTCCCAGCATGACCCCCTACACTGCCCAAAAATCACTGCACTGCCTTAAACCCTAAAACACCACCCCCAGCACGACACCCTACAGTGCCCGAACATCACTGCACTGCCCTACACCCTAAAACACCACCCCCAGCACGACCCCATATACTACCCAAACACCACTGCACTGCCCTAAATCCTAAAACACCACCCCCAGCATGACCCCATACACTACCCAAACACCACTGCACTGCCCTAAACCCTAAAACACCACCCCCAGCACACACCCTTACACTACAAAAACACCACTGCTCTGCCCTAAACCCTGAAACATTACCCCAGCACGACGCCCTACAGGACACAAACACCACTGCGTTGCCCTAAACCCTGAAACACCATCCCCAGCAAGACCCCCTACACTGCCCGAACACCACTGCGCTGCCCTAAACCCTGAAACACCACCCCCAGCAAGACCCCCTACACTGCCCGAACACGACTGCACTGCCCTAATTCCTGAAACACCACCACCAGCAAGACCCCCTTACACTGCCCGAACACCACTGCCCTAAACCCTATAACACCACTCCCAGCAAGACCCCCCTAAACTGCCCGAATACCACTGCACTAAACCCTGAAACATCACCCCAAGCAAAACCCTCAACACTGCCCTAACACCACTGCACTGCCCTAAACCCTGAAACACCACCCCCTGCACAACCCCTTACACTGCCCAAAAATCACTGCACTGCCCTAAACCCTGAAACACCACCCCAGCACGACCCTCTACACTGCCCGAACAACACTGCACTGCCCTAAAACCTAAAAACCACCCCCAGCACGACACCCTACTCTACCTGAACACCACTTCTCTGCCCTAAACCCTAAAACACTACCCCCAGCACTACCACCTACACTGCCTGAATACCACTGCTCTGCCCTAAACTCTGAAACACTACCCCAAGCGTGTCCCCCTACACTGCCCGAACACCACCGCACAGCCCAAAACCCTAAAACACTACCCACAGTATGACCCCCTATAGTGCCCGAACACCACTGCACTGCCCTAAACCCTGAAATTCCAGCCACAGCACGACCCCCTACACTGCCCGAACACCACTGCACTGCCCTAAACCCTTAAACACCACCCCCTGCACATCCCCCTACACTACCCGAACACCACTTCACTGCCCTAAACCCTGAAACACCAGCCCCAGCGTGACCCCCTACACTGCGCGAACACTACTGCACTGCCCTAAAACCTGAAACACCAGCCCCCGCAAGACCCCCTACAATGCCCGAACACCACTGCACTGCCCTAAACCCTGAAACACCTCCCGTCGCACGACACACTACACTGTCCGAACACCACTGCACTGCCCTAAACCCTGAAACACCACCCCCGCACGATCCCCTACACTGCCCGAACTCCAATGCACTGCCTTAAACCCTGAAACACCACCCCCCCCGCATGACCCCCTACACTGTCAAAACACCACTGCACTGCCCTAAATGCTGAAACACCACCCCCCGCATGACCCCTATACTGCCTGAACACCACTGCACTGCCCGAAACCCTGAAACACCACCCCAGCACGACCACCTACACTGCCCGAACACCACTGCACTGCCCTAACCCCTGAAATACCACCCCCTGCACAAACCACACACTGCCCAAACACCACTGCCCTGCCCTAAACCCTGAAACACCACCCCCGCATTACACCCCGCACTGCCCTAAACCCTGACACACCACCCCCAGCAAGACCCCCTACACTGCCCGAACACCACTGCACTGTCCTAAACACTGTAACACCACCACCAGTAAGACCCCCTACACTGCCCGAACACCACTGCACTGCCCTAAACCCTAAAACACCACCCCCAGCTAGACCAGCTACACTGCCTGAACACCACTGTACTGCCCTAAATTCTAAAACACCACCCCCAGCACGGCCTCCTACACTAACCGAACACCACTGCACTGCCCTAAACCCTAAAACACCACCCACAGCACAACCCCATACACTACCCGAACACCACCGCACTGCCCTCAACTCTAAAACACCACCCCCAGCACGACCCCCTATACTACCCAAACACCACTGCTCTGCCCTAAACTCTAAAACATTGCCCCAGCACGACCCCCTACAGTACACAAACACCATTGCACTACCCTAAACCCTAAAACACTACCCCCAACAGTACCCCATATAGTATCTGTGAGAAGTTGGCCTGGTATATGATGCTCACTAGTTAAAGTGATCACCTTGTACCATGCCAAGCAACCCTTATGGTGTGGTTGTAAGTCAACCTTTTCGGACTAGCTGCCCTAGTGGTAGCGTAGGCTAAGCAGTCTTTGAGGCTAAACTCGTGAAGCGTGTTAAGCCAGCTGTTTTACCAAATGTAACCCCCTTTTATACCAATGAAAGGACACCACACAGATATATATTCAAAATATATATGTATTTATTTCTCAAAGTAACCCCTAGTCTCTTTATGAGCACAGGAGCACAAATCGTCAAACAAGATTATCACAGAATACACAGAAGTTGCACGTTATATGGATAGGCCCTGGTGGCCACTCAAACCATATACTAAAATAGTGGTATAAGTACCACGAACAGAAAAGGGAAAAGGCCTAGGGCCTCTAGAATCGCTGGGCCTACAAGGAGCTAACGTCAGTTAGTGACCAGGAGGTCCACGGGTGGCGTGTGCAGAGCAAATAGTCACACGCGTGCTCCCATAGGTTTCAATGGGTGCGTAAAAAGTACAAAGTTACTGCAAAGAGGATCTTCCGGATGGACTAGGAACTCAAGATTTGGAACACAGGCACTAGAGATGTAATACTACACTTGGGCACAGGTGTGCCAGCTTTACCTCACCCACAGGAAGCGGGTGCATAGGCCTCGAAGTGCGTCGGGTTTCTTCTATCTGTTCCGTGGAGCTTGAAGACAAAGATGCTGCAGGCGGTCGGTCCGGGAGAGATGCAGTGGATCCAAGAGTGGATCGGAGATGTTGAAGACCTGTAAGCAGAGGGGACAGTGTTCACAGTCACTAGCCAGTGACCAGCGTGGCACCAGGTGGGTACCAGGCGATGTCGGGTGCAAACAGGTGATGAGGGGTAGCTTGTCTCCGCAGCCACGTGGTCCCTGAAGGTCGACGACGTCCAGGAGTCGGCTCACGAGCTGTCCCACGCAGGCTCTCGCTGTCGGCGGTGTCGGCGACCTGATCGAAGCAAATAAGCCTTGGCAAAAGCAATTGTAGGAGGATTCGGAAATCAGCTGTTGGTTCTGACCAGCAAGGTCAGAGGGATTGCTCCTTTGGAGGGGAGCAAGGGCCAGTCTGGAGCAACCAGACCAGCAGTGTATTTCGTAGAGTTCGTCGCCAAGATGGCCACTGGCCAGCGGGCCAGCAACCGGTTAGGCACGTCGAGTGGCAAAATGCAGAAGGGCCCCACGCAGATCGTGGAGATGCTGGAGGGCTCACCTTTGGTGCAGATGATGCTCGGGGGTTGGGCTTCTCAGATCCCAAAGCACAACTTGGAGGGAGCCTCGGTTGTTGCACTTGTCAGCTTGTCGTAGTCGTTCCAAGATGGCTGGCTCCACGTGTCTCGGTGCCTCCACGGGTCTCTTCTTCTCAGGGACTGTGGATCGGGCGGTGAGAGGTCTGGAGGTCCAGGTCTTGTCAGTCTCTGGGCTCGGGCTCCGGCGGGAGGCGGCGGCAAAGCAGACGTTGATGCGCTGGATGGTGCTTGCGTTAGCAAGGTGGTCACTCCCTGACCACAGGGGAGATTTTCTTCAGTCTTCTGTGCAGCAGAATGTCGAAGTTCCCGTCTTCTTCTTAGTTTCAAGTTGATTCCAGGATGTCTGAAGTCTTAGGACACAGCTCCTACCTTTAAGCGGATTCTAGGGGCCGGACTACCTGCTAGGTCCCTCCCTATGGGTGGGACCAGGAAGGGGGGTGGTTACACCCCCAATCCTTTGTCCAGCTCGCCCCAGGCCCGGGACTGGTGAGCCCCAGGACCGGTTTGAACTGGCATATGCACCGAGGCTCCTTGTGAGCCACAGGCATGTCTGGTTTCTTTCAAGCCCTACCTGACCAATACACAAAATCCTGTCTGGGGTGGTGCATGCACCTCCTCTGGCAGGAAACCCTTTGTCCACACCTCCCAAGCTGGAAGGACTCCCAGCAGCAGGAGGGCAGACTTGTGTCTGTGGTGGCAGCATCCATTTTGTGGAGCTGAGGCTATGTCTGATGTTACCCGGGTTTCAGGCACTGTACATGTCGTGTCCCTCTAGAAGGGTGGAATGCTAACCCCGTCGCCAGAATTGGCGAGGGGTTAGTATTCCAATTCGTATGACACCTTACTCGACATGTTTTGATAAAGCCAAACCAAAGATAGCATTTAACCGCGAGGTTCATAATGCACTTAAGAGTATATGGTATGACGATATCTGGAAACAGTAGAAGGAAGTTGTTCCGACCACTGCAGACAGGCTCAGCTCATGCCAGAGCACCATCTCACATGGAACCAAGCACTCTGCCTTCAGGATTGTTAAGGCCTGCCATAGGAGTGACTTATAGGTTAACATGTGTCCCATTTAAGGTTAGGTATAGGTATACTACACCTAAGTAAGAGGTGGTTACACCAACTTACCCCAGCTGAGGGATCAGCCAGTTGTGTCAAATTTGTTAGGCCAGGCCAGGGGTGGCATAATACATGCTTCAGCCCCTGGTAGGCCTTAGATACACCAATGCCCTGGGTACCTAGTGTACACTGGTACAGGGGCTCACAGGGTGATCTAACCAATTGGGTATGTACCTAGGGTACATGGAGTCCATTTTAAAGAGAGAACAGCCAGGCTGAGATCCTGAATGGCAGGATCTCAGGCCAACTAAGTCGAAAAACCAGCTAGACACTAGGCAAAAATTTGGGGGTAACCATAGTCAGATATCCACCTTCCTACACAACCCCCCCCCAAACGAAGGGAGATAAGGCTGACCTTGACCAGGTAAGCCTATATTGCCCAAGTGGCCATATAAGGAGGAACCAGCACTGGCATGGTTACCCCCTGTCTCATGGTCCACTAAGCAATCCCTCACCCTAAGGGTATCAGAGGGTCTCCACCATAGGGAATCTCTACCTTTGGTGTGTCTTGGCAAAGTAAAAGGCTGGTGTTGAGATGGAGTACTGAAGTGAGTGTCCTCAAAGTGAGGTCTCAGCTTCCTCCAATCATTCTCCACCATGGATGCCTTTCTTTCCTTAACTTAGTTGCACTGTGCTCTCAGGGTCAGCCTCTGGCTACCTAAAGCTGGAGGCTGGGTCCCTTTTGTGGACTTACTGGAGGGACAGGTCAGGTCTGGGGCCCTAAGGTCCCATGTTTGCCTGTACCCAACAGAATCCCTCTGGGGGAGGTCCCTAACTACCTGTAAAGGAGATCCCTCAGGAATGTTTTTACCCATCACCTGACTAGGGCTACTAGCCAGGCAATCCTCATTCTTTTGATGGGGGGGTTCTTGTGGACAGGGGCCCTCTGGGGGTCCACTGGCCTCCCTGACCTCTGCAGTCCTGGGCTGACTGAGGCAGGGTAGAGAGAGGCAGGTTACCTGCACCAGACTGGGTCCCACCTTGGAAGGGGCCACTGACATCAGAGGCTCTGCCAGGCCAGGCCTGGCTACCTCTGGGGCAGTTCCTTCACAAGGGGTGAGGTCAGATCCCTGAGGAGGCTGACCTTTTCCTAATGTCTGGGGAGAGGGAGACTTTTCTTCCTCCCCACTACTCTCAGTTTGTGTGGAGTGATCCATTGTTTCAGGCTTCACTACACCTATGTCAGTCTGAGTATAGGCTGAGACCATTACAGCCTTGCCAACCTTTTCAGGGGGGCACTCAGTTTGTGTTTGAGCTGTGACTGTCACAGCTCTGCCAGTCTCTACATGGAAGTCTGTCTGTGCCTGGGCTGTGGCTACCACTGCCCTTCCAACCTTTTCAGGGAGGAAATCTATTTGGACAGGGGTTGTGAATGGCACAACCCCCCTACCCTTTTGTGACAGGCCTACCATTTTAGAATGGGTGTCTTGTTCAACTCCAGCCCAGGCTGAGAGTTCTAAGTCATTCCCCAGTAAGCAGTCTACAGGCAAGGTTGGGGACACTGCTACCCTTTTAGGGCCAGTGACCCCTCCCCAGCTGAGACATACCTCTGCCATGGGATGACTGTTCTGTTTGCCATCAATGTTAGTCACCTGGTAGGAGAAACCAGGCAAAAGCTGCTCAGAGGGAACTAGCCAATGGGCCACCATTGTGATGCTAGCTCCAGTGTCTCTGTAGGCCTCAGCTTTTGTACCATTGATGTAGGGCTCCTGTCTGTACCTACCCAAAGTGTTGGGACAGGCAGTGAAGTTGGCAAACCCCATGCCACCATCACAGACAAGAGTATCTGCTGCAGGGGTATTGGCTAAGCCAGGGTCCCCCTGTGTTCCCCAAGTAAACCCACCCAAATTTTTGGGGGCACTCCCACCACCTGGGGGATTACTGCTGACAGTAATAGGTGGTGTGACAGGAGTAATTGGAGGAACAGTTTTGTTTGTAGCCCTTGGGCAACTGCTGTCAGTTTTCCAATGCCCAGGAGTTTTACACTCATGGCAGTAAGGCTTTTTACCTGTGGTAGAGGAGGGAGCTTGGGACCCACCACCCTGTGTGGAGTTTTGGGGCCCTGAGGAAGATTTCTCTTTTGCCTTATCCCCTCCCTTCTCTTGAGGTTTGGTGGTATCTTTCTTTTGGTCACCACCCTGATTCTTAGGCCTGATCCTGGTCCTGACCCATTTATCTGCCCTCTTTCCCAATTCTTGGGGAGAGGTCAAATCTGAGTCTACCAGGTGTTGATGGAGGAGCTGGTTTTGACAGTTACTTAAAATCTGTTCTCTCATCATCAAATTGTACAATCCTGTATAATCAGATACCTTACTTCCCAGCAACCAACCCTCCAAAGCCTTAGTGGCACATTCAACATATTCAGACCAGTCCTGAGTCTGTGTCTTTTGGGTGTCTCTGAACATTAACCTGTACTGTTCAGTGGTTAAGCCTAACCCATCAACCAGAACGCTCTTCAGGACTCTGTAGTTTCTGACATCCTCTTCTCTAACAGTGAGGAGTCTGTCTATGCCTCTTCCTTCAAAGGAGAGCCAGAGGATTGCTGCCCACTGGTCTTCAGGAACCTGCTGTACTTTGCAGGCTCTCTCAAGAGCAGTTATCCATTTGTGGATGTCATCCCCACTTTTGTAGGGGGGCACAACCTTAGACAGGTTCCTATTATCAAAGACCCTATCTTTGTCCTTAGGGACAATGCTGCCACCAGTGGGTATAGACCCACTCTCTCTAGGTTGCCTAGCCTTCCTCAGTTTTTCTTCCATCAGGGCTACCTCTAGCTCCTGCTTCCTGATCCTCAGCTGGGCTTCCTGCATTCTGGCCTCATGTTCCCTCCTCTGAGGGGTGGTCAGTCTCCTTCTGGAGTGACCTTGAGAGCCTCTAGAGCCATGGGAAGCATTGGAGTCACCTGAGCGATTCCTTTGCCTTCCAAGCCCTGTGTTAAGTCCACTGGGGAGATCCAATGGGGTGAACCCACTGTCAGTCCCCAATAGCCTTAGTTTAGCTGGGCCAAGTATAACACTTGGCACTGGGCTAGTTCTCCCTTCATCCCCACTCACATCTGTATCCCCATCACTTTCTTCCTCTGTGGTAGGCATCCCATCTAAGGGGTGACTATTGGAAGGGGGTACCTCTGTGGCATCTTCAGAAGGGGGGCCTCCTGTTCCTGTCCCTAAGGGGGCTAACTGGGAAGCTTTCTTGAGTTCTCTCTGATTCTCATCATTCTGTAAGAGTTCTCTGAGCACAGCAGAGGTAGGGTTCTTGGGCTGTTTAAGGCCTCTAAGAGTTGCCAAATGCCTGAGCTCATTCTGATTAAGGGTAGCAAAGATGGATGGTGCCCTCTGGGGGTCACTCTCGACAGAGATGGGTACAGTGGACCCCTCTGCCCCAGCCATTGCTCTTAAGTGTGGGTGGATGTGTTGCAATCTACCTACACTTGGGTTTACCTACTAAACCTATCTAGTAGTTGTAGTCAGGGTGTGCTACTCCCTTTGCTCTACAACAACTAAGTTCAGTAGAACTTATGTATATCTAATCTTGTTTTATATGTACCTACAGGTACCTATGTGATCTTTCAATTGGTAACCAAGAGATTACAATGGTAAAACCCAGCAAGCTCAAATCCAACCGCTGCTCACCAATGTGAGAAGTTGGCCTGGTATATGATGCTCACTAGTTAAAGTGATCACCTTGTACCATGCCAAGCAACCCTTATGGTGTGGTTGTAAGTCAACCTTTTCGGACTAGCTGCCCTAGTGGTAGCGTAGGCTAAGCAGTCTTTGAGGCTAAACTCGTGAAGCGTGTTAAGCCAGCTGTTTTACCAAATGTAACCCCCTTTTATACCAATGAAAGGACACCACACAGATATATATTCAAAATATATATGTATTTATTTCTCAAAGTAACCCCTAGTCTCTTTATGAGCACAGGAGCACAAATCGTCAAACAAGATTATCACAGAATACACAGAAGTTGCACGTTATATGGATAGGCCCTGGTGGCCACTCAAACCATATACTAAAATAGTGGTATAAGTACCACGAACAGAAAAGGGAAAAGGCCTAGGGCCTCTAGAATCGCTGGGCCTACAAGGAGCTAACGTCAGTTAGTGACCAGGAGGTCCACGGGTGGCGTGTGCAGAGCAAATAGTCACACGCGTGCTCCCATAGGTTTCAATGGGTGCGTAAAAAGTACAAAGTTACTGCAAAGAGGATCTTCCGGATGGACTAGGAACTCAAGATTTGGAACACAGGCACTAGAGATGTAATACTACACTTGGGCACAGGTGTGCCAGCTTTACCTCACCCACAGGAAGCGGGTGCATAGGCCTCGAAGTGCGTCGGGTTTCTTCTATCTGTTCCGTGGAGCTTGAAGACAAAGATGCTGCAGGCGGTCGGTCCGGGAGAGATGCAGTGGATCCAAGAGTGGATCGGAGATGTTGAAGACCTGTAAGCAGAGGGGACAGTGTTCACAGTCACTAGCCAGTGACCAGCGTGGCACCAGGTGGGTACCAGGCGATGTCGGGTGCAAACAGGTGATGAGGGGTAGCTTGTCTCCGCAGCCACGTGGTCCCTGAAGGTCGACGACGTCCAGGAGTCGGCTCACGAGCTGTCCCACGCAGGCTCTCGCTGTCGGCGGTGTCGGCGACCTGATCGAAGCAAACAAGCCTTGGCAAAAGCAATTGTAGGAGGATTCGGAAATCAGCTGTTGGTTCTAACCAGCAAGGTCAGAGGGATTGCTCCTTTAGAGGGGAGCAAGGGCCAGTCTGGAGCAACCAGACCAGCAGTGTATTTCGTAGAGTTCGTCGCCAAGATGGCCACTGGCCAGCGGGCCAGCAACCGGTTAGGCGCGTCGAGTGGCAAAATGCAGAAGGGCCCCACGCAGATCGTGGAGATGCTGGAGGGCTCACCTTTGGTGCAGATGCTGCTCGGGGGTTGGGCTTCTCAGATCCCAAAGCACAACTTGGAGGGAGCCTCGGTTGTTGCACTTGTCAGCTTGTCGTAGTTGTTCCAAGATGGCTGGCTCCACGTGTCTCGGTGCCTCCACGGGTCTCTTCTTCTCAGGGACTGTGGATCGGGCGGTGAGAGGTCTGGAGGTCCAGGTCTTGTCAGTCTCTGGGCTCGGGCTCCGGCGGGAGGCGGCGGCAAAGCAGATGTTGATGCGCTGGATGGTGCTTGCGTTAGCAAGGTGGTCACTCCCTGACCACAGGGGAGATTTTCTTCAGTCTTCTGTGCAGCAGAATGTCGAAGTTCCCGTCTTCTTCTTAGTTTCAAGTTGATTCCAGGATGTCTGAAGTCTTAGGACACAGCTCCTACCTTTAAGCGGATTCTAGGGGCCGGACTACCTGCTAGGTCCCTCCCTATGGGTGGGACCAGGAAGGGGGGTGGTTACACCCCCAATCCTTTGTCCAGCTCGCCCCAGGCCCGGGACTGGTGAGCCCCAGGACCGGTTTGAACTGGCATATGCACCGAGGCTCCTTGTGAGCCACAGGCATGTCTGGTTTCTTTCAA